>NC_030685.2:14807366-16158616 GCF_000004195.4 Xenopus tropicalis | reverse complement strand
AGAATGTACAGGTTGAGCCTGAAAGAGCAAAAAGGAATACAAAACTATCCAATTGCATGCTGGGTATTGTAGTTTTATATTAATCCTAGCTGTAGGCTAATTGTTAGATACAAACTACATTACCCAGCATGCAGTGGAACAGGCACACTAGGGGGAAAAACTTGTGCTAATTTCAATTACAATCCCACCAAGGCTCCAAAAAATAGCCCAAATCTGTACCTTAAATTAGTAGCCCAATTTGGCAACCCTTACCTAGAGATAAGTAGCCCCTAAAGTTAATAACCCCCCTCCCACCATGTTCTCAGACCTGTAACATCACCTGTAAGATCCACTTGATCCACTTCCTGATTCTCCCAGACCTGCTTCCAGGGTTGCCAGATTTATTTTTCCAAAATAGCCAAAGTCAGTTCTAAAACCAGCTCAAAACTAGCCAAAAGCTGCTTTGAAAGTAGCCCCAAAATAGCCCAATATGCGCAATGAAAAAAATTCGTAAAAAAAAAAAAATAACAGTATATATGGGAAAACATGACTTTGGGGCCAATATGAACCATTTTGATTTTGTTAATCTCTTTCCAGTAGAGTCAGACTGGCCCACTGGAACACTAGAAGAAACTCCTGTAGGGTAGGGTTGCCATTACCGGCCTAGCTGATAAATTACAAGCCGGGGCTATTATTACCAAATGTAGCTGCAGGTAAATTTGTAATTGTTAGTTGCTGAACCCCCAGCCCACCTACAAAAGAGAAATAAGAGAGCGCACACCCAAAACATAGAGAGGTGCTTTTCCCAGAGAGGCTGCCCACATAAGAAGTCCCCTAATCATAAGTAGTAATTCCCAAAGAGGAATGCACACTCTTAAAAAATCTTACTGTAATCCTTCTGTCTTGTCTATCCCCGCCCCTGCGATGTCTCAACTCCGCCCTTCGACCATTACATCATCGGCTGACTGGTCTGGACTGGCATTCAAAACAGGCCCTGGAATTTCAAGTACACAAAGCCTCCCCCCAGCCCACTAAATAATGTCTATATGGCTGTCTGTATGGCATCTTCCAGAAGCCCCTCTGGCATTTGCCAAAATTCACAGATTGCCAGTCTGGGCCTGTTGGCCGGTAAAGGAAGAAAAGGTATCAATCCTGGTTGGGTCACACTGCTCCCGGTACATCTTTGCGTGCGGCAGCGGTCAGATGACACTGCTTTTCCTAATTTTATTAGCCCCAACTATTTCATGACACACTGTGGCTCCAATGCAGGGGGCCATCAGCTACTCAGAGAGAAATGCCCCGAGGGGGCACAATACATGTTAATTGTTTAACCGCAGTGTCCATTTTTATAACTAACAAACAGTCCCTCCTTCGTGGATATATTAGGATCTATACCACATAATTACAGATTATGTTGCTGTTCATTCCAGGAAGCTGAGATAGAGAATAAGGAACGCCCGGCAGAATGTCCTTTGGATCGGGAAGAGCTGGGAAGGAGCTCCTGGTCCTTTCTGCACACAATGGCTGCTTACTATCCAGATCAGCCCACCAACCAACAGCAGCAGGAAATGCGGAGCTTCATAAACCTCTTTTCAAAGTTCTACCCTTGTGATGAGTGCGCTGAAGACATGAGAGAGAGGTGAACCTTCTTCAATGTGGTTTAATTGGGGTTTACCATTGCTATTTATTGCATACACAACATATTCTTGGCCAGAGGATAGCAACAGGGAGCCCAAGTGCTAAGCAGTAATGAACTGTGCTTGGTGTTATGACTTGCCACATATTTCTGTGGCCTCCAGCTACTTAAATTGTATATGTGATCTGGCTGCAAGTGTCATGTATGCTTTTAATGCGCAGAAATTGGGCCAGTTATCCTGCATAAGCCTTAAGCTGGAACGCCATGCTGTATAGTGGCCCTTTAATCAGAGACGTATGAGGTTATAGGCCTGTTGCTGCAGAACAATTAATTCACTGCTTATTTTCTTCAGTATAAATTGCTTATAGGCCCACAGGCCTTCAGATGCATTTTATGGCCCATATAATTCAACCAGATCACAAGAAACTTGATTAAAGGAGCAGGTCAGTGTAAAAATGAAATTGGGTACAATAGACAGACTGCTCAAAATAAAAAATATTTCTAATACAGTTAGGCAAAAATGTAATCTATAAAGGCTGGAGCAGGCAGATGTCTAACACAGTAGCCAGAACACTACTTCCTCCTTTACAGTTTTTCTTAGCTGTTAGCAGTCAGTAAGAAATCACTGACTTGAGGGGGGGCCATATCGGACATAACCTGTGTGCTCACAAACTAACTGAACAGTTATGTCCCATATGTCCCCCCCTAACCTCACTGACTAACTAATAAGTCAGAGTGCTCAAAGCAGGAAGTAGTGTTCTGGCTATTATGTTAGACATCCGCCTGCTCCAGACTTTATAGATTACATTTTTGCCGAACTGTATTGCAAATATTTTTTATTTTGCACAGTCTATCTATTTTACCCAGTTTAATTTCTTCCATGGAGACAAACAACATGGCTGCTTCTATTCAGGTACAAATACGCATATGTATTACGTTCATGCATTCAAACTTTTTAACCAAGAAAAAAAACATGGCAGACCTTTCAGAATAGGAGTCAACAGATTAAAAAAAAAATGAAGATTGATGTACCCAGAAATCTAATTGTTTTTATATTTATATATAAATTTCCCAGGCTGAACAGCACCCAGCCGGACACAAGCAGCAGACACAACTTGTCTCAGTGGATGTGTATATTACACAATGACGTGAACAGAAAACTTGGCAAAGAGGCGTTTGACTGCTCTAAAGTGGATGAGCGCTGGCGGGATGGATGGAAGGACGGCTCCTGTGATTGACGTGGGACACATACACTGAATTTCCTGTGCTCTTATGGGAAAGATAAATATTTGCTGCTGGAGGAAAAGTGCTGTCTGATAAAGCAGAGCTGAAGTGGCTAATTTACTGCAGATGAACTACAACTCCCAGAATGCCATCAGCAGCGTCAGAAAGGGATCACCCCTTTTCTAGTCATCAACTTAATATTGATGTGGCACTGTGATTATGCATAACTTATGCCAGGGGTCTGAGTAACAAGCAGCAGCTGGTTTGTGTCTGAGCTTGAGTTATGTTACACTGTGAAGTAGGGAGAAACAACACAAATGTCTAAAGCAAGAGAGCCATGCCTGTCATCAGGGGCAACCCAGTCGGCAACCTGGCCCGCCCCCTCCGTTGGCACGCATGCGCAGTTCGGGGGGGGGGGGGGGTGCGATGCCGTGGGTTATTGCCCCCGCCGCTTGTCATTAGCGGCGGGGGCAATGGCAAAGTAGGGGAACTAGTGGTAGGCAGCAGAGGCTTCTGCCTGGCGCCCCCTAATCATTGCGCCCTAGGCAGCTGCCTCTTCTGCCTACCCCTAGTTCTGGCCCTGCCTGTCATCATTGTGTGCTATTGCCGCAAAGTGGCCTGTCTTTGCTAGCCCCTTGTTTCTTGTCCCTTATTTCTCTCACTAGTCATAGTCTAACAGTGGTGGGAGGGGGTATTTATTAAATAATCATAAACATTAATGGACCTAGGCCCATTTACATTAATGACAAGAGGCACTCTTGTATAGGTAAAGCCAGGATTTACCCAGCAACCGTACTCTGGTTCTTTATACTTCCTGGATCTCGGCTGCTCTCCTTCCAGTGGTGGCGGTAGGTCTTGGTCCTGGAGTAAGAAGCTGGTTGAAGGGTTCTCCTTTGATGTCTGTGTGAATATAAAACAGGGTGAATGCACTTTGGCCTCTATTTGGATGCCATGCCCACAGGGTCCTGCCATTGGCAACAACAGCAGAGACTTGAATCAGCTGTTAATAATAGAATTTAATCAAGCAGCATATATAGAATAATGTACCCCCTGCTGTAAAAAAATAAGGATATTGTACTTTTATACTCAGAGGTGACTTGTAATATCCTCATATTTTACAACAGGGGGTACATTAGTTATTACAATACACAAGTTTCAGAAAGTCACAGGACAGGAATTACATCACGAAGCAATGATTATAAGTGATGACATCACTAAGCACTGTTTATAAGGATATCATAGTGCATAAGAGCACTGCTGTGTATTTCTTTCCTGCTTGAATAAACTGGATCCATTTCCTTATTAACACCAGGAAAGCTAATAGGCATGTTTTCTGCAACTGCCATCACCAGAAATTCTGGTTAACCCTTAGCTTTGGCTCCAAGCCCCACCCCCAGCCTAGCAAGGGGAAAGAGCAGCCCAGAATCAGGGCATTAGAATTAGAACTCTATAGCACTGGGACCAATTGGAATCACTTATCAAAGTAAAGGTTCTTATTTGGGGCTAATGAAACTTTCTGTTCAGCAGCTCTCCAGTATAAAATTTCAGAAGTTATCTGGCTGCTAAGGTCCAAAGTACCTTAGCAACCAGGGAGTTGCCACTGTAGAGTTGCGATGAGAGACTGTAATATTAATAGTAGAGGGTCTGAATAGAAAGTGCCAGTGTCAGTGACCCCCATATAAAAGCTGGAAAGAGTCAGAAGAAGAAGGCAAATAATTTAAAAACTATACAAAATAAATAACGATGACCAACTGAAAAGTTGCTTAGTATTGGCCATTTGTGCCGTTTACTATTGCTGAAATTTTTTCCCAGTAATATTGCGACTTCCTTTTGCTATTATAAGTATTGATATTAGGGATGCATCAAATCCAGGATCCGGTTCGGGATTTGGCTTTTTTCAGCAGGATTCGGATTCGGGCTAATCAACGCTCCTGGCCGAACTAAATTCTGAAAATCACATGACTTTTCGTCACATAAACACGGAAGTTGAGCGGCGCACTTTAACCCTTCCATATCCTAATTTACACATGTAAATAAGGATTCAGTTTGGTATTTAGCAGAATCCTTTATGAAGGATTCAGGGTCCGGCCGAAAATGAAAATAGTTGATTGGGTGCATCCCTAATTGATATTAAGGCCCTATACAGGTATAGGACCCATTATCCAGAATGCTCGGGACCAAGGGTATTCCGGATAAGGGGTCTTTCCGTAATTTGGATCTCAATACCTTAAGTCTGCTAAAAAATCAATAAAACATTAATTAAACCCAATAGGATTGTTTTGCATCCAATAAGGATTAATTATATCTTAGTTGGAATCAATTACAAGGTTCTGTTTTATTTCTACATAGAAAAAGGAAATCCGTTTTAAAATTCTGAATTATTTGATTAAAATGGAGTCTATGGGAGACGGGCATTCCGTAATTCGGAGCTTTCTGGATAACGGGTTTCCGGATAAGGGGTCCGATACCTGTACCATGTTTCCCTGCCATTTTTTCCAGCCGCCACTGAGCCAGTCACGTGATGATCAGTAATATTGGGAGCCAGAACTGATTAGAACCTATAAAGCAGTTTGGTTCCTGGGAGTGAGAAGTTTGGGTGTCTGTATGTTTTTAGCCTTACTGAATATATGTTTGATTAAAAAAATCTATTTATGTCGGTTTCTATATATTTTTATGGAATTTTTCAAATCAACAAAATTAAATGAGGTCATAAAAGTGTCTCTATAGCTTCATTTTTTAACTCATTTTTTTTCCCCAATAGAAAGATTAAGAGTTACATTTATAATTAGGGATGCACCGAGTTCGGGATTTGGCCAAGATTCGTCCTTAGGCAAAGGGCTCATTTATCAACAGTGGGCAAATTTGCACCTAGATAGTAACACATGGCAACCAATCAGATTTTTATATTTATTATATGCAGCTGGTTGGAAAGAAACTCTAATCCTTTATTGGTTGCTATGGGTTACTGCCAAGGTGCAAATGTTTTTTTCATTTTTTATTACTGGGGCTGGCAAAAAAAAAATTATCATTTAAAAATTAAAAAATGTGACTTTTAATCTCATTATTATCTCTTTAAAAAGTCAAAATTCTCAATTTTAATCTCATATTCTCAATTATGACTATAAAAAGTTAAAATTCTGACTTTATATCTCATACTTATGAGTCAGAATTTTTACTTTTTATTATATAATTGGTCCAAAATCCAAATATTGGCTTTTGAATTTATACCTATGATTTATAATTATTAGATTAAAAATCATAATCATGAGTTTAAAAGTAAAAATTTTGACTAATAAAGGCTTTTTAAAGTCAAAATCTCATAATTTATTGAAAGACTGCGGCAGGGGCCCCCGAAGCAGAAGCCCCGGGGGGCCTAGCACCCTCCAGTCCAACCCTGTATAAGTCAGAATTTTGTATTTAAAAATATAAATTTTGACTTTTTAAAGTCATGAGATAAAAAGTCAACACTTTCAGTATCAAAAGTCATAATTTATAACATTTATTGATTCATTGATCCCAACTAAGATATAATTACCCCTTATTGGGGGCAGAACAGCCCTATTGGGTTTATTTAATGGTTAAATGATTCCCTTTTCTCTGTAATAATAAAACAGTACCTGTACTTGATCCCAACTAAGATATAATTACCCCTTATTGGGGGCAGAACAGTCCTATTGGGTTTATTTCATGGTTAAATGATTCCCTTTTCTCTGTAATAATAAAACAGTACCTGTACTTGATCCCAACTAAGATATAATTACCCATTATTGGGGGCAGAACAGCCCTATTGGGTTTATTTCATGGTTAAATGATTCCCTTTTCTCTGTAATAATAAAACAGTACCTGTACTTGATCCCAACTAAGATATAATTACCCCTTATTGGGGGCAGAACAGCCCTATTGGGTTTATTTAATGGTTAAATGATTCCCTTTTCTCTGTAATAATAAAACAGTACCTGTACTTGATCCCAACTAAGATATAATTACCCCTTATTGGGGGCAGAACAGCCCTATTGGGTTTATTTCATGGTTAAATGATTCCCTTTTCTCTGTAATAATAAAACAGTACCTGTACTTGATCCCAACTAAGATATAATTACCCCTTATTGGGGGCAGAACAGTCCTATTGGGTTTATTTAATGGTTAAATGATTCCCTTTTCTCTGTAATAATAAAACAGTACCTGTACTTGATCCCAACTAAGATATAATCAATCCTTATTGGGGGCAGAACAGCCCTATTGGGTTTATTTAATGGTTAAATGATTCCCTTTTCTCTGTAATAATAAAACAGTACCAGTACTTGATCCCAACTAAGATATAATTACCCCTTATTGGGGGCAGAACAGCCCTATTGGGTTTATTTAATGGTTAAATGATTCCCTTTTCTCTGTAATAATAAAACAGTACCTGTACTTGATCCCAACTAAGATATAATCAATCCTTATTTGGGGCAGAACAGCCCTATTGGGTTTATTTAATGGTTAAATGATTCCCTTTTCTCTGTAATAATAAAACAGTACCTGTACTTGATCCCAACTAAGATATAATTACCCCTTATTGGGGGCAGAACAGCCCTATTGGGTTTATTTCATGGTTAAATGATTCCCTTTTCTCTGTAATAATAAAACAGTACCTGTACTTGATCCCAACTAAGATATAATTACCCCTTATTGGGGGCAGAACAGCCCTATTGGGTTTATTTCATGGTTAAATGATTCCCTTTTCTCTGTAATAATAAAACAGTACCTGTACTTGATCCCAACTAAGATATAATTACCCCTTATTGGGGGCAGAACAGTCCTATTGGGTTTATTTAATGGTTAAATGATTCCCTTTTCTCTGTAATAATAAAACAGTACCTGTACTTGATCCCAACTAAGATATAATTACCCCTTATTGGGGGCAGAACAGCCCTATTGGGTTTATTTAATGGTTAAATGATTCCCTTTTCTCTGTAATAATAAAACAGTACCAGTACTTGATCCCAACTAAGATATAATTACCCCTTATTGGGGGCAGAACAGCCCTATTGGGTTTATTTAATGGTTAAATGATTCCCTTTTCTCTGTAATAATAAAACAGTACCTGTACTTGATCCCAACTAAGATATAATCAATCCTTATTTGGGGCAGAACAGCCCTATTGGGTTTATTTAATGGTTAAATGATTCCCTTTTCTCTGTAATAATAAAACAGTACCTGTACTTGATCCCAACTAAGATATAATTACCCCTTATTGGGGGCAGAACAGCCCTATTGGGTTTATTTAATGGTTAAATGATTCCCTTTTCTCTGTAATAATAAAATAGTACCAGTACTTGATCCCAACTAAGATATAATTAATCCTTATTGGAAGCAAAACAATCCTATTGACTTTATTTCACGTTTAAATAATCTTTTAGCAGAATTAAGGCGTGGAGATCCAAATTACGGAAAGATCCCTTATCCGAAAAACCCCAGGTCCCGAGCATTCTGGATAATGGGTCCCATACCTGTACAAAAAATACAATTTTGTAATACTTTTGGGGCAGAAATGTCCCATGAGATCCCAAGAGTACGTCTATTTTTAACCAGTTAAGCCATTATCCTGGCTTGAGCAGCTCAGCTGGCAGCAGGGAAGGGGTTAAGGAGACGGCTGTTCTTCCCTAGAAAGATTACTTTCCCTCTCCATCCATGAGTGAAATGAGAATAATAGCTGTCATCAAATATGCATTGGGAAGGAGCAAGGCGGCCACATGGCATGTGTTGGTGTCGCGCAGGAATCATGCGTCAGGGGGTCTCCTAGCCCCACCGCTGCCACTCGGGGCCACCTCGGTAGGGGAAGGTGCCCCTCCTGGGCTGTAGGACCGCGGCTACTGTGGGAAGCTGGCCGGACGCTATGTGAACGTTAGAAAGGTAAGCGCCGAGGTGGCTGTTACTTGATCTCAGCACATGGCTTTGTTTGCTAAAGAGTCTTGGTTACCGAGGGCTTGTGTTTCCTAGGTGAGGGCACCTCTTTCTTTCCTCCTAGTCTTGTAGAATTTGCCCCGACGTCCTGCTCTCCTAACTTTTATCTGCCGTGGCTTCCCCTGTAACCTTTGGGTGCTTTATTAGGGGCCCAATTGTGATTGTTAGACATTATGTGGGGTGTCACACATTTGTCTGCTGACCAAAACCTTGGTTAAAGGAAAACTCCGGCTTTGGAACCAAACCATAACACAGGAACCCCTAATTAATTTCTCCAAAAAGTAGGAATAAATACCATTTTTATATGCTGAAATCCAGCTGCAAAACAGTTCTTCTTTTTCTGCATCATTTCAAATCCTGGCAGGGGAGGAGGGACTAAAACATTGAAGTTGCAAATTGTAACAACTTCTCCACAGCTTACAGACAGCATGCAGGAACTACATAACCCACAATGCACTGCACTGTGATGTGACATCACGTGAGCAGGGCATTGTGGGATTGGGAGGATGCAGGCTGAAGGCAGGCTGAGGACAGGAGACTACTGTTACATTTTATTTGAGTCTCAAAGTAGCCAACCAGATCAGCAGGGTAACAGGGGGCGGGGCTTAGGGAACTGTTCCAAACCATATTATTACATTAAAAATTATGAAAAGGCTGCATATTTTTAATTGATGCATATTGCAAAGTTGTCTTAAATTATGTTTACTTTTCAAAAAGCTCAAGTTGTGTTTGGATGGAGTTCCCCCTTAGGGCCGTGATACACGGGGAGATTAGTCACGCTGCGAAATCTCCGTTGTTGCGGGTGACTAATCTCCCCGCAATGCCATCCCACCGGCTGGCATACGCTGTGCCGCAATTTGCCCAAGTTGCTGAAGTTTCCTTTCAAGGCAACTTCGGCAAATCGCGGTGACGCGTATGCCATCCCACTGGCGATTTACATTCTAGCCGGTGGGATGGCACTGCGGGGTGATTAGTCGCCCGTGACAATGGAGATTTCGCGGCGCAACTAATCTCCCCGTGTACCCCTGCCCTTAAGGCCCCTCAATTCTGCCTGGGAGCTGCTCAGTATTATTGGGTAGTGATTCCACCAGGCAAAGCACCACAGCAGGGGGGGTTTTAGCCAAGTGACAGCGCAGTATCATTAGGTAACAGTCTGATTGGGCAGAGCTCAGAAGCAGGGGGGTCTTGCCCAAGTGAGTGCTAGACAAATTACAAGTTACACTTTTGAGGGGACGGCCACCATATCATCTGATGGTATATGCAGCCTTGCTCTTTTTCTCTATATGAATAAATCTTAATCTCTGTAGGGCTCACTGGCCTACATGCTAAATAGTAGGATTGCCGTTGACCATAGTAACCAATCAGCGGTTAGTTTTCATAAGTGTACTACGATGAAAGCGGAGATCTGATTGGTTGCTATGGGCAGTTGCACTGGTGCAATTAATAAAATGCCGTCTTGTGTGTAACAGGGAATTCTGTACCCTAGAGCAGAGGTTACCAGACTGATGGGGCTACAGTGAGAGTGAAGGGAGACAGGAGAGGGGGCAAAAGATTTATTGCTGACTACTATATATGCTTCAATACGTTGCTTCTTTGTATAGTGAATAATATACCCCCTATTGTAAAATATAAGGATAGTAAAAGTCGTAAGTGCTCTTAAGAGCACTTACATAAGCATATTATTATTATTTTATTAACATTTATTTATAAAGCGCCAACATATCCCGCAGCGCTGTACAATAAGTGGGTTTTATACATTGGACATACAGAGTAACATATAAAGCAATCAATAACCGATACAAGAGGTGAAGAGGGCCCTGCCCAAAAGAGCTTACAATCTACAAGGATATGAAGGGTGAGTGCTTTTATACAGGTCATGGAATTCCATATTTTACAACAGGGGGTACATTAGTTTAATACACAAGTTTCAGTGAGCCATGTGACCGAAATGACATCACTAAGCAATGATTATAACTAATGACATCACTAAGCACCATTTATAAGGATATAATTTACAGGCTATTCATGGCTCTTTTGCATTATATAGTGAATAACATAAAATATAGCGATATTATAAATCAAATGTATTCCATGACCATATAAAAGCAAGAGGCAGAAGGCAAATGCTTTTATACAGGTCATGGAACTCCAAGGTGACTTCTAATATCCTCATATTTTACAACAGGGGGTACATTATTTATTATAATATACAAGTTTCAGTGAGTCATGTGACAGAATTGACATTACTAAGCAGCGATTATAACTGATGACATCACTAAGCTCCGTTTATAAGGATATAATTTACAAGATATTCGTGGCTCCTGTATATTGTATATGAGTACGGTATGGTGTCCGGCCATTGTCGATCCTATATATAGAGCTTGTGTTCGTGGTACTGGGATTACAGGACTCTTATCGCCAGCAGGAAGAGAAAGACAATCAAAATAAGAAAGAGACTGTAGAGCCGGAATTGGAGTTATGGCTTGAGGGATCCAGTTGATTCTCCAGGGGATGGAATTCTACAGGTCAACAGCCATGAATCAATTTCCCCGGCAGCTGGGCCAGCAAAGGCAAAGGATTCAGGTAATGGAAACCCAAACAGTAAACTGAAGTGCTCCTCTAAACTCTTTTGCCAAGAACATACATTTTCTATTTGTAGTGGTTTTAAGATATGAGCAGTTCTACACTGCTATTACCAGGCTTTCATCTCAATGTGTGAGTGTGAATGGCTCAAACTCACCGTGTGTGGGATGCATACACAGATAAAGGGGAGCTTAACCCTGCTGCACTGCACTGTTCATCATACTTTACTTTGGTGTTGCTGGACTAAAAAATCCCAGCATGCAGTGAGCTGTAGTTTAGCAACATCAGGGCGTACTCCTAAAACAATGTTCCTCAATAATTGAAAAACTGCTTTTTGAGTAGGTTTACAAGAATTCAATTGTTGGGTTTAGATCCCATCTAATTGTTGAAAATTAAGAAGACAATAAATAGTATTTTAGAGAAGGAGCATGGTTTACCATTGGTTTGTTATGATGATTTGTGTTCCTGTGTGCCCAGCTATGTGTGTGCGACTGTGTGCAAGCCATGATACAAGGCCCTTTTGAAATGCCCAGGCTTCCCTATGTTGCCCAATGTTGGATAGATGACCCCTTGGTCTGAGATGTTTACTCCTCCCAGTCACCACTCATTGGGTATCTAACAGCATATGATTCTGATTGGGTACCTATCAACATATGATTCTGATTGGGTATCTATCAGCATATCATTCTAATTGGGTATCTATAAGCATATCATTCTAATTGGGTATCAGCATATCATTCTGATTGGGTATCTATCAGCATATCATTCTGATTGGGTATCTATCAGCATATCATTCTGATTGGGTATCTATCAGCATATCATTCTAATTGGGTATCTATCAGCATATCATTTTGGTTAGGTATCTATTAAAATATTGTTTTGATTGGGTAACTAGCAAGATATTCTAATTGGGTAGCTACCAACATATCATTCTAACTGGGTATCTATCAACATATCGTTCTGATAGGGTATCACTCAATATATCATTCTGATTGGGTATCTATCAACATATCATTCTGATTAGGTATCACCCAATATATATCATTCTGATTGGGTATCCATCATCATATCATTCTGATTGAGTATCCATCATCATATCATTCTGATTGGGTATCTATCAACATATCATTCTGATTGGGTATCACCCAATATATAATTCTGATTGAGTATCTATCATCATATAATTCTGATTGAGTATCTATCATCATATCATTCTGATTGAGTATCTATCATCATATAATTCTGATTGAGTATCTATCATCATATCATTCTGATTGGGTAATAACTTATCTTTCTGATGGCTGTCAATGTGTTTTAGTCATACATTAGGCTGGGGTGTATAGGAGCCAGCCAGTGTGTTAGGGTATTACTGGCCCACCAAGAAACTATGTGAACCAGTGGGTCTAATTAATTCTCGAACTCACTTGTCTCATGAAACGATGGAGTGTTCTGTGGAATCGGCATTAATTACAATGAACACTGGATGTCACCCTTTACCCAGATGACACCACCTAGCAACCCAGTTAGCTCAGTTGCATGGCATCATTGCCAGACCTTGGATCTATAAGGTATGAGCTGGAAGTGGCACAAAGATATAACAACTGAAAAAGCCAATCTCGTAAGCAGAGAATAGAGACCCCTGGTGGACAGAAGGGATGGGATTGAGGAACTAGAGGTCTTTATTAAAATAGAGTTAGAATAGGTTAGAATGGACATGGTAAAACAAGTTCACTTATATAAGACAAGCCTAACCTTACTATGCACCGCTGGCTGGCCTTTGTACTCATGCCCCCCAGTATTCCCCCAACCTCTTTTCTGCTGATTCACAGAACATACTCTGGGCTGCTGTCACTTACCTGAGACCCCGAGGCACAGAGACAGGGCAGGCAATATATGAAGCTAATCCCGCAGTCCTGTCTCCCCGCCCCATCATGTCCCCTGTTGGAGGGGCCGGTTGGATTAGCTACTGTGCACCGCACCCCTCTGAATATATTTTGGTTGCGGGGCGGTAATATTACTCTATGATAACCCGTCTTTTCTCAGCACTCACCCCAACCCCCACTGGGCCACTTGCTTTCTCACCACAGTGGTGGCAGGCAGCCTTATCATTTAGAATAAACCATAAGTCAAAAAAATTGACCCCAAACTCTCCTTCCCAGCCATATGTAGGTTTATATCCCCTTTAAGTTCCAGTTTACGGCACTGCTGGGAAGACGCGTGCGCTGGGCAGCTGTAACTATGTTCCTTCTGTTTAGTGCAACTTGAGGAGACACCTGACATCACCCCGGTGTATATTTCATGAGGGAGATGTTGTGAGAGGGATGTAGTCACAAAGTACTGGGTGTGAGCGAATGCGTGATTCCATAGTGACAAGAGATCTATACATTTCTCTGGGGTTTGGGACAGGTTGGAGAGTCTTTGGCCATGGTCTGGCAGACTGTGGCGTGGCCTAAAAACATGGCAAATGTTGTGCTTTAAAATGTTGGTAGGTACTATATGTAAAAATTCAGCTATTATAGTGGCAAAGCTTTAGCAGAACCAATAAAATGGGTGTAATTGTAAGCTACATGAGTATACAGAGCTCATTTAGAAAACCTGGGCAAATTTGCACTTGGGCAGTAACCTATAGAAGCCAATCAGTGATTAGCCTTCTTCAACCTGCTAAAGGTAGAACAATGAAAGCAAACATCTAATTGGTTGCCATGAGTTGCTGCCCAGGTACAGAGTTGCCCAGTGATTATAAATGACCCCCTGTGTGTATATATAAGATGTATTATGCTACTTATGCCTGGGTTTAAAACAAATGATAGTTATTAAACTTTTAACCCCGTGCTGTATATCTAGGCATTGCCAGGGAACTGACCAGACAAGGAAGAGCCCTGCCGAGCACCTGCTGATTGTCTTAGACAATATATTTTTTTTTCTTTGAGATGAGAATTTGATCTGTTCACACAAAAGAAGTGGCAAATTTAGAAACACCTCTGCTTAAAATTTCATGAATTCCAGGGAGACGTGAATTCAGAGCTACCATTAATATTTCACTGTCCCACGGGGTCAGACAGCTGTTGGATATTAATTATAAGAAACAAACTGCTGCCAAGCAAAAGCCTTTAGCCCAGCCAGCCTATAGCACGTTGCATCTGTCAAGCAAAGCCCCTTGTTGCAGTTCGGCACTAGGAATTAAGGTGGCCATACGCCGGCCAATTGATATTGATCCATTAGACCAGGGGTGGCCAATATGTCAATTGCGGTCCACCAGTCGATCCCCCGTGGATCTCTGGTGGACCGCTATGAAGCTGGAGATGCAGAAGTGTGGCGAGAATGCATAGAGCCATGTCAGGAGAAGATCCGCTCACTTGTAAACCTCGCAAAACAAGTGGATCTTACAAGGACCTTTAGAACAGTAGATTTTGTTTGTGTAGCTGGAAAAAATTATTTCTGGCACACAGCAACCTCCAATTTGGAGGCTCCCCTATGCACCCTTACATGGCAAATGCATGTTGTACCTGCCGACAAATATGAGAAATATACCTTATTGCTGTTGGCCACTAGGAAGTAGAACAGAGCCCTGTGTTTGTGTAGCCAAAAAATATTATTTTTGGCACACAGAAACCTCTCCCTAGGAGACTCAAAACAGTAGAATCCCAATACACAGGGGACGGCATAAAAAAAATGGCAATTGTCTGTATGGGACAGTGAAAACCAGCATCAATTCCAGAAAAACATTAAATCCGGGTACATAAAATCGGGGCTGTACTTTATTTAATTTTACCTGCACTGTGACTATTCCGACACATATATATAGAGCGCTGACATCGGTTGCCCAAGACAAGCTTGAAATGAATACCTGGCTTGTATGTGGGCTTCCATGGGCCTCACACATGCACCCCTTACATGGCAGCTGGGTGTTGCACCTGTCAAGCAAAATATTATATTGCATTTGGGTACAAGGAATTAGAAAAGAGCATTCTGTTTGTGTAACCGGAAAGCATTATTTCTGGCACACAGTGACCTCCAGTCTGGGGACTCAATATATCATTTTATCTGCACTATGGCAATTCCCAAACATTGCAATAAACATAATAAATATAAGCCTCTCATTGCAGAATAACTTATGATCACGTTTAAAAAGGTAAAAACTCCTCTCTGTCTACTTTAGACAGGGTATATTTTCCCTTTCACCCCCCTGCAGTGATAAACTACAATTCCCAGAATCCTCAGCCAGCTATTAAATTGTTTTTTTAATTATTTGTTTTTTTTTTGCTTTTTTTCTGACTATAATATCTGACAGCTAAGTGAGTTGTCCACATGCATTGCTTATACACCAACCCCCCTCCCAAAGAGTCAGAGGGTTTATTTTATCCACATGAACCTACCCTGCTGTGAGAATCTCTCTGAATCTCTCGATTGTTTAAAAACTGCCATTGTTATGCAAAAAAAAGGTTATATATAATAATATATTCATCCTATTTATTTATACTATCAATTTATTTTTGCAATTAGTGCAGGAGCAATTAGCCTGTGTAATACGACTGCCTTTGCCACATTGCATAATGTGTGATCAAGTGTATCTAGCTTGTAGATTTTCTCTTGGGTGTGTCGGAGACAATCTAAGTAACGGCTTGTGTGGCCGCTATAACCTGTATCAGGTTCTGACAATTTGCACGGTATCATCAAGCAGAAAATTATTTCCAGTGTGTGCCTTAAGTGGGGGGATATATTTTCATCCCGATATAGCAGCGCCCCATCTATTATTCTGCATCATCCGTTGCTTCTTCCTTTGATCTTTTACTCATTTCTTTAGAAAAGTTTCAGGGTGGTAAAATAGCAATGGTACAGCCTGCCTGCATTATTAATACTAAACTGAGCCAAGAAGATAGTGTTACAGCACAAGGGCTTCGCCACTATATCTTGGCTCCTTTATTCTATTGCCCAGCAGAAGCAAAACAGTGCCGGAGGATTAAAGCGTAATAGGAATCCCCTTCAGGGGTTTCACAACGAAGCCTATGGATTTTACATCAAGACCTTTCTTCAAGGGATTCCTTGCCAATTAACTTTGAGTGGATTGGTTGCCTAGGTCACTATTTGCTCTCCTGGAGATATTAAGGATTTTCCTCAATTTTGGATGCAATGTCTGGGATGGACAGAGGATGCTTTTCTGGATCACCGGTCCACGGCACCAAGGAAGGTAACAATATATGCTCTATCTAGAATGGACTTCATATTCATGAGCATTTTTTCTCTGAAGGCACCCTAGGAGCACAGAGTATATTTGTTAATTAATGTGAAGACATTGGTTGTACTTGAATTACTATTTACTTCCTTTTCAAGTATCATTTAACAGCATGAGCATTCAGGTCTGCACAGTGCTAGCTCTGCAGTTACTTGGCTGTGTCCTGTGCCTAGGTTTGTTCATCTTACTGGGCTGCCGAAATTCACAGAGGGGAGGAACTTTGGAGACTTGTGTTCAACGGCGAATTCAATCAGTTGTCTTAGCATGAGCTTAGGAGGTCCTCATAATGGGGGGAAAGAAAGGTGATACCAAAGCAGCAAAGAAAGGAGGAGGGAAAGAGCCTGCCGCTTCTTCAAAACCTGCACCCAAGAAGGATGAAAAGAAAGGAGGGAAAGGCAAGGAAAAAGAAGACAAAAAGAAGGGGAAAGATGCCAAGAAAGCAAAGAAAGAAGTAACAAGTGAATCAGAGGAGGCCTCTGAGGCAGAGCCCATCAAGGAGGCAAGTGAAGAGAGCAAAAATGAGGAAGAAGAAGAGGAAGAAGAGGTTGATGCCAGAAGAAGGAGAGGCAGAGACAAGAATGTAGCTGCTCTTAAAGGAGCTTCCAAAGCAATGGCAGGAATGAATCAGGGCAACCGGAGGAGAGGTCAGCCGGCACCCAAAGAAGAACCAAAGGCCAAGGAGGATGTTTTGAGGAAGGATATTACGCGAGCTCAACTAAAAGGTGCTACAAAGGCAATGGCAGGGCTGGCAAAAAAACCTGCCCCACCACCCAAAAAGAAGAAGAGTTTAAAGGCAACATCCAGACTGTTTATGAAATTCCGGCAAATGAATCCGAGGAGATCAAAAAAGGGTCATTTTAAGGCAGCTTCAAAACTTCTTACAGGGTTCAGGAAGAAATTTGCAGCATCAACCCTACTGAACAAAAAAAAGAAGTCAGCTGCAATGCTAAAGAACACTTCTAAACTCATGCTGGGCTTACGGAAAAGTATAAAGAAACAGCCTACTAAGCCTACACCAAGTGATGGCACCAAGCAGAAACCCACGTTCATGTTGATACGACTTGGGGCAAATTCATCTAAAACAGACCAGCCAGAAAAGAAGGGACCAGGGGGTCTGCTCAGTGGCCTTTTTGGGAGGAAAAAGGCAAAGGAAAAGTTTCAGCCCAAAGCAAAGGTACTTACTAAAGTATCCGCTGCTGCTAGCTGGTTAACCAAAAAATTTCTGTCTAAGAAGAGGGGTTATTCAGAGAATGATAAAGCCATACAGGAAGCGTGGTTGTCCCGAATGGGGGCACAGAAGCTACCTTTCCCTACACAGGATGAGTTTCGCAGGTACCAGGCAAATTTGCAAAGATTCCCTGGTGCTCACAGATTTTATGGCCAGAATGAGGATGTTTATGGGCATCCCAAAAACTTTGAAGCATACCGCCATCAAAGATTTCCAACTCAAAGGTATACACCTCAAGGACCTGGCAGATATGATGACCCATCCATGGAATATTATGACTATGACAATGAAGAATCTGGGTTTGATAATCAGGGATACGAAGACTATGAGAACAGATTTCCATATGGCTATGATTCATATCCCGTAGAAGAAGAAGGCTATGATGACTATTCTGGATACCAAATGGATGAGGACTATCCTTTATATGACGACAACATGGAGTATTATGACGAAGAAAGCCACTTGCTGAAGAGTCAAAATTCTAGGTTTGAGTATCAAGTAGATGTTCATAACCCACCAAATGCCTATTCAGGTTACGATTTTGAAGAAAATGAAATGGGATACTACGGAGGTGCAATGAATCCTTATGGCACAATGGAAAATGAGAGGAAACCATTTTCATCTTACAGCGATCAAAGCAATTATTCTGACTTTAATGACATGGACGAGTACAGCTCTACAAATGCCACTAACTACAATGATTACCTAGTATCTCCTTATGCCGAGCCATTAAACCCATATGCCCAACCCATGGATGAAACAATGGCAGGGTGTGATGAAAATTACTATGAGGACCAAGACATAGAAGAAACTTCTTCCACATTATCAATAAATAGAAAATATAAGCTTTTCCCAAGACCTCAAGTAAGACTTTTTGGCAGGGAAAAATTAGATGTCCCACTACCCCCATCACCCCGCATTTCTTTTACCGATTACGATGAGGATGAGGAAGAGGAAGAGGACGACCTAGAGCCCTTAATTCCTCCTCCCGAACAACAAAGAAATTACAGGCAGCCACCTAACAAATCACTTTTTGCAAAGTCTGTGCAAAGAAATTCTAGACAGCCATGTGCTAGAGGTGTTCAAAAGTTATTATCTTCAAAACCAGTGGGCAAAAGATTCAGTGTACATCATCAAGAGAATTACCAAGAAAATGAATCACAGGACTTCTCTCCAAGAGCATTTGGCAGTCCGTTGGGACAGTTTATGAAAAAGACACTTGACCCAAAGCCAATTTTAAAGCATAGTGGGATTCAAAGAAAAGCTCGGCCACCCTCTGAACCTCCAAATAGGAATGCTTTTGTAGAAAGCAATGTCCCATGGGCACCTTCTCCACAACCTTCCCTAAGAAACGTCAAAGGTCCTGTGAATAATGGTGGATACCAAAACCAAAATTCACCTTCTGCTCAGCAAAATTGGATTCAAAGAAATACTCAGCTGCCCTCTGACCCTCCAAATAGGAATGCTTTTGTAGAAAGCAATGTCCCACGAACACCTTCTCCACAACCATCCCTAAGGAACTTTAGAGGTCCTGTGAATAATGGTGGATACCAGAAACAAAATCCACCTTCTGCTCAGCAAAATTGGATTCAAAGAAATACTCAGCTGCCCTCTGAACCTCCAAATAGGAATGCTTTTTTAGAAAGCAATGTACCACGAACACCTTCTCCACAACCATCCCTAAGGAACTTCAAAGGTCCTGTGAATAATGGCGGATACCAGAAACAAAATTCACCTTCTGCTCAGCAAAATTGGATTCAAAGAAATACTCAGCTTCCCTCTGACCCTCCAAATAGAAATGCTTTTGTAGAAAGCAATGTGCCACGAACACCTTCTCCACAACCATCCCTAAGAAACCTCAAAGGTCCAGTGAATCATGGGGGATTCCAGAAACAAAATACACCTTCTGCTCAGAAAGATTGGAGTCAAAGAAACACCCAGCTGCCCTCTGAACCCCCAAACAGGAGTACATTTGTAGAAACCAATGTCCCACGAACACCTTCTCCACAACCATCTCTAAAATATTTTAAAGGTCCAGGTAACCATGGAGCATACCAGAAACAGATGACACCTTCTGCACAGCAGTTGGAAGACTTCCAGACAGACCTGGTGGAAGAGCAAGGTTCTATACAGCCTTACCATAAGCGATTTGGTCTAAAGTTGGCTGGTATGGAGTCATCCAATTTCTCCAGAAAACTTAAGTTTTCAGCATCTAACAATAATAACACTGAAGCAAAGCCTTCTCCTCAGCCAATTCGTCAGTCCCCCCAACCTGGAAAAGATGTACAAATGCCTCCATCTCCTAATCTATCCACAAGACAGAGACCACTTTCCCCGAAACCTGCTATGAATGCCTTTGGCTTAAACAAATCAGATGCTAACTCACACATCCAACAAGGACACATTAACCCACCAATGCGTTCCTCATTGAGACAGAAAGATCTTACTTCTTCACCTTATATGGCTACTGTTCCCAGGTCCCCATCACCCACAAGAATGACCCATTGGGCTTCTAATGCCAAAAATCAAAATGCATCATCTACATCTCATTCTATGCCTTCACATATTGCACCTCCATCCCCTCAACCTTCAATCAGAAGTAATTTCAGGGGTGAACAAGGGAAAAATCTCTCTCCTCAAATGTCTATCAAATCTATGGGCACTCCTGCTCATCAACTGCCTGGATTAAGGCCTCAAAGTGACCGCACTGCCTCACCCTATCTAGATTCACCTCTGTCAAGCCCAGTGCTCCAAAGAAGTAACAGCACTTTGCAAAGGGGTTTTGGGATGCCAGCATCACCTCAGCCCACAAGAAGGAATTTAGACAATATAAATTCAGATTACTACAGTTCTAATGAATCAGACCATGAGATGTCTTTCCCACAACAAATGTCAGGGCCAATGGGTGGGGTAGTTAATGATCAACAAGAGAGATTTGTACAAGGTTGGCCAAGAGATAATGAACCCCCTACTGAAGCAGTAAAGCCATTAATTAGGGGCTCATTGATGCGGCATCTTAAACAATCAGGTGTGACTGCACCATCAAATCCTCTACCACAAAAAGGATCGATGTCAAGAATGTCCCTTTCTAGAGAAGGCAACATGAGAACATCTCCACCCCCTCAAAGACAGGCAAGTAGCAACTTAATGGGCAGAGAATCTCCACGGCCCCCTTCACCATCGCGCTCCTTTACTGAGCAACCACCAGACTTAGGAAGATATGATAGCATGAGAAGTACCTCCAAGACAAATCCATCCAGTCCCATAGCACAGATGATAAACCGACGAGAGAACCAACATTTATTGTCAAGAGACTCTCAGGAGTCCCCAAAATCAGCTGCTATGGGAAGACATGTAATCATGGCTGGAACCCCAAGAATGCCCCCACCAAATACAGGGGCACCACAAGGAAACCTTCATTTTTCTAGAGAGCCCGATCAGCCCAAATCACCCGTAATGGGAAGATATGATAGTATAAGAGGAGCCAGTAATAGACCTCCATCCAGCCCCATAACACATATGTTGCAAAAGCAAGGAAGCAGTCCCTTTCTGTCCAGAAAACCTCCACCTGTCTCCTTGCAACCATCTACCTCTTTCTCTGAACAACCACAGTCACCGATAAAAACTAGGTTTGACAGCATAAGAGGAATGTCAAACTTACCTCAGCCAAATACTGGAACAGATATGTTACACAGGCAAGACAGTATTTTGAATTCCAGAGGATTCCAAGATGGCTCCTTACAAGTCTCTGAAAGACCAAAGTCACCTGTCATGAAGAAAAATAATAGCTTACGAGGAAACCCTGTGCCACCCCCATCAACCCCATTTTGGAAGCGCGTTGGCCATCCTCTTGTGGGACTGTCTCAGGCTCCCCCCTCCCCAGCACAACTATCAATGCGCAGACAACTTTCCCCACCTGTTAGCCATGCCCCCAAAACCATAATCGCAGACCCACCCTTTAATGGGTATGAATCCTTAACAGATGGGCAAACACAGAGACTAATGGGAGACACAGATTCTATATCAGGATTCTATGACCCCCCACAAAGTACATGTTATGATGACTTGAGGTGCTCCCCTATGGCTACATCACTTCAAAATCCAATGGTTTATATGGGAGCATCAAACCCTTCTAGATTACCATCTCCACAGATGGGATTAAAGTCCTTAGGGGGCTTCATGGCTGAATCACTAAACCAAGTTATCCCTGGTTCTCCGAAAACAAATCCTAGTATTTTTATGAAATACCAAGGACCTCCAACCATGGCTGGGGCTAGCAATTCAGTACCAAGATTTCCACATCCAAGAGGCATGTTTATGGGCCCCAGCCCAGTACGAGCACCTGTAGACTATTACAATGGGGACAGTGAAGATGGGGTGGGGAGGTATGCTGTAGTAATGCCACAGGTGCAAAGAATGGGCTCTTTTAAAGGACGTGGAACTCTACGGAAGCCACCCTGGCAGAGGCAGCCCGTAGTAAATTTCCAAGAGATGCAAGGGACCTGGTCATCCAATAAATCTGCTCATATGCCTTGGTCCAATTCTATGAGAAGAGAACCGAATAGGGGCAGAGGAAGAGAATCCATTTATCCTGCCCATGGTGGTGGGATGCCCCCAAGGAACTTTCAGCAAATGGCCAATATGAACCAAAAGCCCCAGTGGAATGACAAGGTAAGATTATATTTTTTTTTATTTGCAGTAAAATGGGCAAAATTGCACTTTAAAAAATGCCACTCGCATAAGTACTCACATCTCAAGGCACTTTATAATGACTCATTTTATATAGGGCAGGGCACACAGAAGCATGGGTGCCCTGTCTGCCTTGTGTACAATAATACAAATGTCCAAGATCATGCTGGAATTCTGCAGTACTCTGAATATTGCCCCTCTATAAAATGAGCCCCTATCCCTGTGGGACAGACTTAGCTGGTGGGATGCAGGTACAATTTCTCCAGTACTACTTTTTTAACCCAATATGTCCATCTTATATTGGAGACACTGGATAAATGACTTTCGTGCCCCAATTAGATCTCAACCGTGTCGCTCTCTTTGATCTAGGAAATTAAAAGTTAAGTAACAGAGATTGCTGCCATGTCGGACTGCCTCTGACTACATGGGAGGTGGTAATTAAATAATTGCCATGACTACCTGTGTATTCAGTGACTGGATAACCCTTTATAGAGAGACTTCTGGCCTTCAGCAAAGCTATACATCTGCCCATGTAATTGTATAGGCATAGACCTGTAATACAGTCCTGTTACAGAGATGCAGGCACTGCTTGTATTTCTGCAGACTGCCAGTATAAAGTATGTCCTATAGGAAAGATTGTATTCCTGTGTCACTTCCCTCTGACACAGTGACACACAGACTGAAGGAATCTTTAACTTGTTTTGTTTGTCTCCATTACTGCAGTGCCATATACAGTAGGATAGATTTCTGTTTACAATGCATATTCAGCTTGATATCACTTCTTTGGTCCTTCAGCAGTGCAACTGGGTTTCATTTTTTTTTAGTTATTTAACTTTTTGTTCAGCAGCTCTCCAGTTTGGAATTTCAGCTGCTGGTTGCTAGGGTCTTGTTTACCTTAGCAACCAGGCAGTGGTTTGAATGAGAGACTGGAATATGAATAGAAAAAAAAAAAAAAGTTTTTTTGGCTGCCGGGATCAGTGACCCCCACTTGAAAGCTGGGAAAATGTAGAAGAAGGCAAATAACTACAAAATTATAAAAAATAAATAAATAATGATGACCAATTGTAAAGTGGCTAGGAATAAGGCATTCTATAACATACTAAAGGTTACCATTAAGATGAAGCACACTTTAATCAGATTTAGATTTTTTTTTATCTAGATTGTAAGCTCTACGGGGTAAGGACCTCCATCCTCTTGTGTCTTTGACTCTTAACTTATTGCAACTGTATCTTGTATTTATTTGTATTTATTGTTATACTGTGTATTTATTTATTATTATCTTAACCCCCTGTTTGTATTAATGTATTCTACTGTACAGCGCTGGGTACATAAGTAGCGATTTATAAATAAAGATATATACATATATTTCCCTTAAACCTACAAAAGTTTGAACTGAAGGGGCTTGAAGATGGCCACTGGTGTGGGTCCCGGCTAAAACTGTTGAACATATATGTTGAAGGTTTGTGGTAAGTAGGGGGGCTGAAAAAACACAAATTAAATCCAGTGTTTCTGCTGTGCTTGATTTCAGATGCAGCCCGCCCGGAACCCTCAGAGCATGGGGCGCGAGGAGCAGAATGAGGAGCTCGGCTTTCATGACATGACTCAGCTGGAGTGAGTATTGTCGTGTGAATATGGTTGCCAGAGGCAGGTCTTTTGCTGTGGGACTTGTATTGTTTTAGAAAAATTTGCCAGTTAAGGTGAGCCACCTATGGTCTGTGTATATAGATATCGTCAGTAAATATTGCCATTTAATGTCTACTGTGAGCCACCATTTTGTGATATTCTGTGTGTTCCCTCCTGTCACCTGACAGGAAATAATTTAGGTTGGAACTGTAACAAGTGTGGCAGTAAGAGACAGAGCCCTGGCCATTTATTGGCTGATGCAGCCAAGCATGTATGTGCGTGCCTTTGTCTGTGTGAGCACAGTGAACCATACAAGCCAGGGGACCAGGGGCGGGCCAAGCCGTCCGGGCGCCCTAGGCAACCCGGTCGGCCACCTGGCCCGCCCTGCCCCCTCCGTTGGCGCGCATGCGCAGTTCAGGGGGGGGGGGTGCGATGCCGTGGGTCATTGCCCCCGCCGCTTGTCATTAGCGGCGGGGGCAATGGCAAAGTAGGGGAACTAGGGGTAGGCAGCAGAGGCTTCTCCCTGGCGCCCCCTAATCATTGTGCCCTAGGCAGCTGCCTCTTCTGCCTACCCCTAGTTCCGGCCCTGCAGGGGACAGCCTACTCCTCTGTAATAAAAGGCACTCATTTTGCCTAGGTGCAGTAACTCATAGAAACCAAACAATGTTTGCTTTTAAAGGAAAACTTATACCCCCAGAATGAATACGTAACCAACAGATAATTTATATCATGTTAAGTGACCTATTAAAGAATCTTTCCAAACTGAAACATATATATATATATCAGTAAATATTGCCCTTTTACATCCTTTCCCTTGAGCCACCATTTAGTGATGGGCTGTGTGCTCCCTCAGAGATCAGCTGACAGGAAGTAATGCAACTCTAACTGTAACAGGAAAAAGTGTGGGAGTAAACGATAGAACACTGTCCATTCATTGTCTGAAGTGAATGGACAGTGAACATGTATGTGTGCCTTACATTGTTTAGGTGCACCTAGGGCCCCAATGCTACCCCCTCTCCGCAATTAGGGTGAAGACACACTAAGCTACTACAGTAGTAGCAGCTACTTTTTCATGGCTACTAAACTCCAGAAAATCCCCTGCCATAGACAATACTGAGAATGGCTTCTGCTAAAACACATGTAGAGGCAGTTATCAGTAAATGATCAGCATTGTCTGTTTTAGTAGCCACAACAATTAGCTGCTACTAGTAGCTCTGTGTGTCGTAACCCTTAGGGCTGTGACAGACAGAGAGATTCCCCACAGGCTAGAAAGTAAATCGCCTATGGGATGGCATACACGGTATCGAAATCGCCGAAGTCTCCTCTCAAGTTAACTTCGGCAATTTCGGCAAATCGCCGCGTATGTCATCCCACCAGCGATTTACATTCTAGCCAGTGGGATGGCATTTCGGGGAGATTAGTCGCCCGCAACAAGGGAGAATTGTCGCGGGGCGACTAATCTCCCTCTCTGTCACAGCCCTTACAGTTTACGCATCGGAGAGGGTCCAGAGGGGGCCACATCATGCACTAGAGAGTTTTCGTTTAAAAACATAAATTTAAAGTTCTTAAAGTTACCAGAGGCGGCTTTCTGCAACCACTGGTAACTTGCTACTCACTGCCGCCTGTGGCAAAGTTCCCACCTTGCCTTATGGCAGAAGCGGCCCTGTGTGTGCCATGAATCGTATGATCCCAAGGGGCAGCCCTTAATTCTTAAAATGGCAATTTTCTATTTAGGATTACCCAATGGCACATACTGCTTAAACAGTATATTTTTATGAAAATGGTTTATTTAGATGAAGCAGGGTTTTACATATGAGCTGGTTTATGCAATATATTTTTATAGAGACCTACATTGTTAAAATGGTATAGTTTTCTTTTAAACAGGTGCCCAGTATGGGGGAAGACACACAGTGCTACTAGTAGCAGCTACTTGTCACAGCTACTAAAATAGAAAATGCTGATCATTTACTTATAATTGTCTCTAAGTGTGTTTTAGCAGGCAAATTTCAGTTTAGTCTATGGCAGAGTATTCTCTGGATTTTAGTAGCCATGAAAAAGTAATAGCTGCTAGTAGCATTGCGTGTCTTCACCCTAAGGGGCACATTTACTAAGACACGAATCTGAACCGAATTGGAAAAATTCCGATGTGAAAACTAACATTTTGCGACTTTTTCGTATTTTTTGCGATTTTTGCGTTAAAACTTAAAAGGTGCGACGTTTCGCGCAAGTTTTAACGCTACGAAAAAAGCGCAACTTTTTGCGCAAGTTTTAACGCTACGAAAAATCGCCAGATTTTGCGCAACTTTCGGAATGGCTACGAAAAACACGCGTTTTTTCGCACAAATCGTATAGGTAACGAAAAAGTCGTAAAGACGCCGAAAAAATCGCAAAAAATACGAAAAAGTCGCAAAATACCGATCATTACGAAAAAAAACGCAATCGGACGCATTCAGCCCGTTCGTGGCTTAGTAAATGTGCCCCTTAATGTTACCTGCTGGTTGGTTGCTATGGGTTACTGCACCTGGGCAAACTTAGTGCCTTTTATTACAAGCTTAAAACAGCAATTTAATTTTATATATGTTCAAGTGTTTTACATATGAACTTTTTTATGTGATGTATTTTTATAGGCCTGCAATGTTCAGGGGTATAGTTTCTCTTTAAGGCTGTCCTTGCCCTTACAGTTCTTATTGTGTGTACTCTCATACTTGTGTGTGTGTTTCAGGGACCTTCAAGAGGCTTCGGTGCTTGGAAACCTACGGAAAAGATTTGAACGAGAAGTAATCTACGTGAGTACCGATAAAGTCATGTGACAGCAAAAGTGAAATTAAAGGAATATTGTCCATGGGAAAAAATTGGTTAATTTTGCCTGAAACAATATTGTCTGTGGACAAAATGCCCCTTTTTTAATGCTTCTATGGTTGTATGGTTAAATCTGTTTTCAGCTAATCATGTGACTATGCCTCTTTCCTTTCTGCCGAACAGCAGCAGTCCTGTCTTGCTTTAAGGCTGTACACTGAAAGCCACTGTCTCACAAAGAAAAGCAGGATCAATTTCCCCTTGATTTATTTCCCCTTTATCTCAGTGATTCTTTACATATGGGTTACCATGTTGTTTAGCATGGGACTCTATGATTTACCTTCAATGTGACAGGAAATAGTACAACACTGCAAAGTTTTCTGCAATTGAATAGAATAAGAGGGATTTATTATACAATGGTAGTATAACCCATTAAACAACCTACCTCTCCCCACAGACATATATAGGCAGTATCCTGCTCTCAATGAACCCATACAAGATGCTGAATATATATGGGACAGACCATGTGCTCAAGTATGAGGGGAAGGCCCTAGGAGAGAATCCACCGTGAGTATCTTTCCCAACATGTCTGTTATCAGTTATTAAAGATCTGAGTTATTCTAGCAGCCTCAATGAGTTTAGTTATCCAATATTATTATGGATTTCAATGGTTCACTCTATTGGAAAGATTCTTGGTAATTGCAAAAGGGGTATCTAGGGCAGCAGATAAGTCTTTGTGCACAATATCCCCTTAATTGGAATTGAGGATGGGCTTTCAAGAATATCTATTACAGAAATAAGCATTCATGGTTAACAACATTGTTACCCTAACCAGCCTTCTGTCTTGGCCCTCAATACATATATTGGGGCCCCCAAGGTGGGGCAGCCCCACAGCTTGGGAACCTCTAAACTAGGGTTCTGATTGTGAGCGGCTATAGATCGATGATCCCATTTCAGTAAGATGAGTCTGTGTATAGGTAGGAGAATTTTGTGAGGGCACTATAGTCTGTTTGTAGTACCAAGATATCTAAACTGTGAGTCTATTATAAAGCAGGGACAGAAGTTGCAGAAGACATTGGAGGAAGGAGTTATAGGATACAAGGCGTCCATTTTAGTTCGTTTTCAGATTAAATTGTAGCCAATAATCATAAGTTTATGTGCCATTTTGCTTCTTTATTCTTTTTTAACCATATATTCATATATATATATATATAAAATATATATATTTATTTCTCTTGCAGGCACCTTTTTGCTATTGCAAATGTTGCGTACACCAAACTCATGGATGCCAAAAACAACCAGTGTATTATCATCAGGTGAGAGAATTGCCCTTCCAGTGAATTTATACACTTTTCAGGATAAGTAATATGGATAGGAGCAAAATTGCCCCACATACCCCTCATATAGGAGAGTGGATTATACTGGGTAAAATGTAACTCTATTTAGTAACTACTACACATGTCATGAATAACCTATGTCATCAGTTATAATTGGTGCTTAGTGATGTCACAAGTGTCACATGACTCACTGCAACTTGTTTATTATAAAACATGTTGTAACCCCTGTTATAATAGAATTCACTTGGTGACTTTTAATACCCCTGTATTTTACAACAGAGGGAAATTTCTGGTTTTTAATAAAAACAGGGAATTATTACATTAAGTGAATGTGATTTTAGTACAAAGTGTTTTCCAGAAGTTATGACTTTCTATAAGACGCAAAACTTTTACATTGGAATTGTGAGTTTAACGTTCCCAGAGGCCCTCTGACCAAATTTATTCCCAAGTATGAGGCTATACTTAATAAACCATAGAAATGAGTTAAATCCAGCATTTCTGCCTATTGTGCTAACATTTACATTTCCTTTGTACTATAGTGGGGAAAGTGGTTCTGGCAAAACAGAAGCCACAAAGTTGGTTTTGCGATACCTGGTAGCAGTAAACCAGAGGCGAGGTGTGACAAGTAAGGTAAGTGCTGCTCCGCCTAGTGCTCCATCTCATTTAGTGCTTAGTTAGTTACATTACAGTAAATGCAATCCACAATTTGATGTTATTTCCTTTATTTCTGTCTCCCAACTCCTTTTGCTCTGTGTTTCAGATAGAGGTAGGTGTATTTGCTTTTATGCATTTGTGCCATACTCGCTTCTGCTATACTTTGTATGTCTCTAAGCTTTGTTATTTGTGCATTAGTCTGCTGGTCAGTATGTGTTGGTTACTTTGAATACTGATAAAGAGGAGAGCAGGTTTTTCTAATGATGTTTACATTGGCTTCCACAGATTCTAGAAGCCACCCCTCTATTGGAGTCTTTCGGAAATGCCAAAACCGTCCGGAATGATAACTCCAGCAGATTTGGGAAATTCATAGAGATCTATCTTGAGGAGTGAGTAACCAATGCCACAAAGACTGGCATAACAAACTAGATGTATCTTGGGGCCAACACACCATGGAACAATTTTAGGCAGTCTTGTATTTTGGGAGTGTAGCAAAAGCTGAAAAATTTCCAAAATGCAAAATGTTATAATAATGCATTAGAGCCAATAAGAAGGTATTTATGCATACTATTAACAGCATTTAGCATTTATATACATTGTCCTACACCGCTACAACTGTTCTTCATGGAAAAAAAGGCTCCAATGTTGCCAATTTCTTACAAACATGGCACCCAGACAGCTCCTTAGATCAGCGGTTCTCAACCTGTGGGGTGGGACCCCTTTGGGGGTTAAACGACCCTTTCACAGGGGTTGCCTAAGACCATCGGAAAACACATATTATATATGGTTGGGGGTCACCACAACATGAGCAACTGTATTAAAGGGTCGGGGCATTAGGAAGGTTGAGAACCACTGCCTTAGATAGACAGGGATTGAGCCGGCAAGATCTCTAATCCCATTGTTTGATGCAGAAGCCAAGGGGCGAATAATAATGTCAAGGACTTTTTGTTTTTGGGGTGGGGGTTTTTGGCACAAAAGACCACTTTTTTTTTGCCAGTAAACAGAACATGTGATGAAATTCTAGATTTGTGTATATTTTATTGGCTGGCAAAAAAAAAGTCTTTCACCACAAAACTGTGCCTGGTAAAAACATTTGCAGTAGTTTCAGGAAGAAGGAATGTAGAATAGGTTTCCACTTGACCTTGTATCCGTCAGTCTCTTCTTGGTTCATAACAGGTTTACAGGTATGCATTCCATCAGCCATTAAGGGGGTTGTTCAACTTTAATGTCCAAATTTAATTAAACCACTAACAATGCTCTCAGCGTGTTAGTAAATCCAATTTCTATAAAAAAAAAAAATAAAAAGGCCACTGAAAAAGTTACTTTTTATACCTGTTAATTCAGTCCTTCTTCTGTCTCTCTGATTAGTTTTCTGAAGGGATGGGAGTGGCCTATTTTGAACCTGACGCATTGAGAACTTCCTATATGCCTACATTAGGCTTTGCCATTATTCTTTCCTATTGGACCAATTTATTGGTTGCTTGTGGACTATACCCAGTTACATAAATTGAAAGGTCATTGGTTGATTTCTCCCTTGCAATGGCATAGGGAAAACAGACTCAGCATATCACAAATCTAACATACCATTATGTTAGATTTGCAGCACTTTCTCACAGGCACGGGAAGCAATGTCAGACTGACAGAATGCGCAGCCAATAGGAGGAAAGTCTGCTGCCAGTACTATGCGTGACATCATATCAAGCAAGTAAAAAAGCAATTGTAGTGTTTATAGGGGTCACTGACCCTCCCATAGTACAGGGTATGTGCAGAAGTGAAGGATCAACAGAGGGATGATTCTGAGGTGAATATCTCTTTAGTTGCACATTTTTTTGTTAACTGTGTATATGACAAAGATTGTTCTAATAATGTTAACAGTTAGATTTGTGAATGTTGTACAAAGGTTAACAACCCATTTAAGCAATAGACTCAAGGATCTCTAGGTCAACTGAGTTTTCCAAGCTTTCCTGAGCTTCCAAGAGAATCTAAAAGGACCAATAGGCATTCTCTTTAAATCTCACCCTATCCAACCTTTAAAGCTGTGCTTTCAGGTGTAACTAGTAGAGAAAACTAGACACTCTCCCCAAATTTCAGCCTAACTGATCTTCAAGCTGGGCTTTCAGGTGTATCAAGTAGAGCAAACTAGACACTCTCCCCAAATTTCAGCCTAACTGATGTTCAAGCTGGGCTTTCAGGTGTATCAAGTAGAGCAAACTAGACACTCTCCCCAAATTTCAGCCTAACTGATCTTCAAGCTGGGCTTTCAGGTGTATCAAGTAGAGCAAACTAGACACTCTCCCCAAATTTCAGCCTAACTGATGTTCAAGCTGGGCTTTCAGGTGTATCTAGTAGAGCAAAATAGCCACTCTCCCAAAATTTCAGCCTAACTGATCTTCAAGCTGGGCTTTCAGGTGTATTTAGTAGAGCAAACTAGACACTCTCCCCAAATTTCAGCCTAACTGATCTTCAAGCTGGGCTTTCAGGTGTATCTAGTAGAGCAAAATAGCCACTCTCCCCAAATTTCAGCCTAACTGATCTTCAAGCTGGGCTTTCAGGTGTATCAAGTAGAGCAAAATAGCCACTCTCCCCAAATTTCAGCCTAACTGATCTTCAAGCTGGGCTTTCAGGTGTATCAAGTAGAGCAAAATAGCCACTCTCCCCAAATTTCAGCCTAACTGATCTTCATGCTGGGTTTTCAGGTGTATTTAGTAGAGCAAAGTAGACACTCTCCCCAAATTTCAGCCTAACTGATCTTCAAGCTGGGCTTTCAGGTGTTCAGGCTGAACTTCCAGGAAACTCTGTAAGATAAAATAGGCATTCTCTTCAAATCTCACCCTAACTGACCTCCAGGCTGAGCTTTGAAGAGAATCTAGAAGAACAAATGGGCATGCTTTGACCTTTAGGTTGAGATTCCAGAGGAATCTATTAGGGCAAATAGGCTTTTTGTTATCTGGGCTTTACAACAACTACTGCCCTGGGTCATCCACAAATGGCCTGCCCAATTGTTGGGGAACCACTGCCATAGGGTCCAGCCAACACTAAAAATGTCTCAATTGATGGGCCAAGAATGGAATCTCATGTATCAGAATTCATCACAGGTTGTTGGTGGGGCTTTGGAGGAGCCCTGACTGTAAATATATATGTTTTACATTTATGGGACAATGCTAAGAATGCAATATCTGTATCTCTCTACCCTGCCTGTCCTGTATCGTTCTATAAGGCCTGTGTCTATGTTCCAGTTTCATATACTAGACTGACCCTATTTACCAGCAATAGATATGTGATAACATCAGAATTCTGCTATCTGAAACTGTAACCTGATGAGGTGATAAGGTTAGACTGAGGGGTTTATTGTCACTCACTTGTCTCGCTTGTGACAGCAGCACCCTCAAGTTCAACTCCATGTCAATATATTAATGTCTCTATTATACAGGGGAGTGATTTGTGGTGCCATAACGTCACAGTACCTGCTTGAAAAATCAAGAATTGTGTTTCAGGTAAACAGATCTTTTGGCATCTACCAGTATTTAAAAAACTGTGCCCGAATAAAAGTCTTTAATGGGGCCCATTCCTTCGAGCCTTGGTAAAGACATATTGTTTTGCTACAGATGCTTGTTTAAACTGCACATCCCAACCCCACTGCAGCCTCTATACTCCTATCCTTCTTCACCCAAAAGACTTTCATGGATGGGACCAGCAAACAATCTAGTCATTCTCACTCTTCTTTCCCCACAAGGCCAAAAATGAGAGAAATTACCACATATTTTATGAGATGCTGGCTGGACTCCCCTCTCAGCAGAAGCAGATGTTTTACCTACAGGATGCCGAGACGTATTACTACCTGAATCAGGTGGGCCCACAAACTGGGGGTGGCAGTTCTTTATGTCCAAATCTCTTGTTACCTACCTTGAATAAACCAAGTCCCATCTACAAGTTATATACAATGTAGGAGCATTTTTTAAACATGCTGTCATATGTTTCTTATACAGCTTCAATTTTAATGCTTAAGGGTGAAGACACACAGAGCTACTGGTAGCAGCTACTACAATACACAATGCTGATCTTTTACTGAGAATTGTCTCTACGTGTGTTTTAGCAAAGGCAATTCTCAGTATTGTCTATGGCAGGTGATTTTCTGGAGTTTAGTAGCCTTAAAAAAGTAGCTGCTACTAGTAGCCCAGGGTGTCTTCACCCTAAGGGCTCTGGCACACGGGGAGATTAGTCGCCCGCAACAAAACTCCCTGTTCGCGGGCGACTAATCTCCCCGAGTTGCCTTCACCTGCCATCCCACCAGCGAAAATGTAAGTCGCCGGTGGGATGGCACACGCGGCGGCGCGATTTTGCGCAAATCGGCGACGTTGCCTCACGAGGATTTTTCAGCGATTTGCGCAAAAGATAAGTCGCCCGTGAACAGGGAGTTTTCGCGGGCGACTAATCTCCCCGTGTGCCAGAGCCCTAAAGGAAAACTAAAGCTTAACTAAAGAAGAAGGCTAGAAATATTGTGCATTATGTTTCGGGTCAGCCCTAGCCAACCACAGTAGGAAAGATCTGCACTACTGAAGATGCCCCCAGTAGCCCCCCATCTTTTTTTTTGCTGATTCCCAGCACATGCTCTGGGCTGCTGTCACACTTGAGCATAGGGACCAATGCACAATATACTGTATATACAAAAATATAATATGTGGCAGACTAGTACTGCTTTAGAATCCACCTAAATGTTGTAGTTGACCCTACCCCAACATGGGGTCTTGCTAACCTCCTGGTCAGCACAGGTCTTATGTACACAGCTCTGTTATGTCTGCATGGGCTCCGCTCCTTGCCCCTCATGCACCAAAGTAGTTGCAATCTGCATATAGGTGTACAGCGCTAGTATAGATAAGGATAGGTGTATAGTAGTTTAATCGGCACTGTGCCCATGATCCCTTAAGCGTTTTACATTATAATTATCTTAAAAATGGCCGTCCATTTATTTTTACGAGTGTTTTTGTTTATTCTTTTAATTTCACTATAGGTTTCTTTTCCTGTCTAGTAAATTCCAACCGTATTGTCATTTTTATGTGTTCTTCTATTGTATCTCAGTACCAAATTATTCCTATCTATGAGCTTCTCTATGAAAACCATATGTTAAATGTTAAAAGGTTTCTATGTTTAGGGCGGCAACTGTGACATACCTGCAAAGAGCGATGCAGACGATTTTCGGAGACTTCTCAATGCCATGGAATCTCTCAGCTTCACCGGGGAAGACCAGGACAGCATTTTCAGAATTCTTTCCTCCATCTTGCACCTGGGCAATGTCTACTTTGAGAAATATGAGGTGCTGTGATAGGGTGATCTTGAAGGGGGCTAACTATTTATTGCAATGGTTTTATGATTTTGCATGACATTACATATATAAACTTGATCCACTAAAGGGGAACAGTTTTCTTTTTGGTTCAGTAATTGTACCTGGAATTTTGCCAGCTTTCAACACATAACTCTAAAATTGCAGGGCAAATATTGGGTCTTAGTAAGCTGATCCCACAGCACAGGCTGATCCCACTGCTCTTGTCTATTACCGTAAATCCACCCTGTTACTCCCTAGTCACACTTTATTGTAGCCTTACTAGGGGTGATTCTACCTTAAATGCCTCCTGAGATGGTTTTCCCAATGCCACCCCCCTCAGCTCCCCGTGCTTACCTTTACAGCGCCTAGGGGGTCTAGAGGGGCCTTCATCGCCCTTTGCTGCCCCTGGTAACTCATAAAGTGATACCGCCTGAGGTGAGCATCATGGCAGCAGCGCCTCTTGGCCTCACCATAACGAAAGGCCTTTGTTTCTGACTAGCTACTCCCTTAAAGGGGTGGTGCGCCTTTGATTCAAGTTTTACTATGTTATAGAATGGGCAATTCTAATCAACTCTTCAATTTTTCATCATTATTTTTATAGTTTTTGAATCATTTGCCTTTCTCTTCTAACTCTATGCTGCTTTCAAATAGGGGTCACTGACCCCAGAATCCAAAAATGATTGAATCCAAAAATAAAAATCAGCATTGAAATCAAAATGCATTTCTACCCATAAATCCAGTTATATTTGACGTCTGGAACGACATAAAGTGTGCCATTGTATCTGGATAGACATGCTCAGTTCTGATGTGATCTAGTTGATTAACTCCCCATATAATTTGATAAATCAATCAATGAACAACTGGATTTTCATGTGTATAATTAACTTTAGTTTATTTGAAATTTGCACTTATCTTTGTAAAGCTATGTTAATGGTTTGGTGCTACCTTCAGGGTAGCTAGCTTCAGGGTTCCGCTGCGTCAATAGGTACAGCAATTGGCACACCTCTAATGTATGTGTCTTGACTAAAAGAGATCTATTGTATTTATGTCTTTGGTTCTACTCTACAGACAGAGTCCCAAGAGATTGCATCGGTGGTGAGTGCGAGTGAGATCCGTGTGGTGGCTGAACTGCTGCAAATCTCCCCTGAGGGGCTCCAGAAAGCCATCACCTACAAAGTGACTGTGAGTTATTGAGGGATAGCTAATGTCATGTTAGGAAGGAAGGAAAAAAGGAGATATGATGGATTGAAGGCATTACTTAGTAGAAAGGGGGAGCAGTAGGAACCTTTGAGACAGAGATAGTAGAAGAGATAGAATGGAAGGACAAGGAAGTGACAAGAGTCAACAGTGCAGCAAAGGAGGAAGGAAAAGGGGCTGATAAATAGGACATATTGGATAGGAGCCAAGAAAGCACTGAAGAAGATGACGGAGGATGGGGGTAGTAGAACGATAGAGATTTAAGAAAGAAGCACGTGCTGAAGGAAACCGAAATGAAAGAAGTACTGAGTTAGTATAATAATGAAGGGAAGATGAAGAATTTTGAGTGATCAAAAATATAAGATTCATTTGATGGAAAGAAGAAGCATGAGTAAAGAAGAAATAGTGGGTAATAACAGCAGAGGACTGTTCATATGCAAAGACTGGTTATTCATATTTTTATTGCTTATTGTACAGGAAACCATGAGAGAGAAAATCTTAACTCCGCTGACAGTGGACAGTGCTGTTGATGCCAGGTAACTAGGGACCCACAGGCCTAGCTTTAGAGTTTGGTCATGTGCTGCCTCCTTGTTTTACTCAAGCATGCACTCCTATGATTCCCATCAGTTTCTCATTCCTTTATCCATCCATATGCTTTAATAATTTATGTTGGATTGGGCAGATCTGTTTTCATAGTACATCATTTTTTTGCATTTTTTTGTGTAGCCATTGGGGGCCGCCTTGGGTGGTAATGCCTAGGATACCCTAAACAAATGTATTTGGGAATGCAAAACCTATAGTAACCATGGGCAGCTAGTGATGGTTCTCCTGTGCCCTTGCTAATAGGAATGTATTTTTGTGTGCTGCAGAGATGCTATTGCCAAGATTTTGTATTCCCTGCTGTTCAGCTGGCTCACAGACCGAATCAACAAACTGGTGTATCCCAAGCAGGATGCACTATCCATTGCTATACTGGACATATACGGGTTTGAGGTGAGGTACTGCCTGCCCTAAACCTCTGCTCTCTGAGTTGTGACTGCCCTCGGCCCAAAGTACTGTCTTTCCACTTTTTTACATGCACTGTCTCTAAACTTTGCTTCTTGCAATATCTCCTTAATTTACTTCAACCACTATCCCTACACTGTGTACCATGCAACCCTGTTTTCCTGTGATCAAACATGGTTCTGGTCCTGTTTATCTTCTGTGAGTTCTGGCAAATACCAGAGGGGCTGCTGTAAGATGCCGTAGACAGTTACTATTTATTGGGCTGGTGGGGCTGTTTGGGCCTCTGCCTATTTTGAATCCCATTCCAGGCCTGAATCAGTATATCCTTAGTTTCCTTTGCCTTTACTCATTGTCTTGCTCTGTCAGCCCTTTGGCACACCAATAACAGTCCATGGGATTCAGGGATATTCCTCTCTTGTTACATGTAGGATCTCAGTTTTAATAGCTTCGAGCAGCTGTGCATCAATTATGCAAACGAATACCTGCAATTCTTCTTCAACAAGATTATATTCAAGGAGGAACAGGTGAGCGCTCATTGTTCTGCAGCCTTGTTTGACACTGTCACCATGAATGGACCCAATTATTATAATACTGGTAGCAAGATTTATGAATGCATTCACAAACTGGAGTCATTTCACTCCACAATTTTAACCCGTAGCAACCAATCAGCAATAAGCTCTCACTGGCCAAGGTCAGTAAGAAGGCAAGAACCAAACTCCATACATCCAACTCATTGTCAATACCAGATCTTGGTGCAAGCGATATCCAGATTTATACAACTAGAATTGACTTCTAGATTTATTATTACCCTTTTTATGTGACAGCAATATATTGTCTCTGTAGGAGGAGTACATCCGTGAGCAGATTGACTGGAGGGAAATTTCTTTCAGTGATAATCAAGCCTGCATAGACATCATTTCCCAGAAGCCCCATGGAATTCTCAGGATATTGGATGACCAAAGCTGCTTCCCTCAGGTGACCCTGAGTCTTTATATATTGCTGCCAATCTAAATATTGGTTTTAATTTTCAAAAGATGTATAAAGCCACAATGGAAGACCATTTGGTAGAGGTTTAATTCAGTTCCTAAGGAACACTGGTTACATAGTTACATAGTTACATAGGGTTGAAAAAAGACCTGTGTCCATCAAGTTCAACCCATCCAAGTAAACCCAGCACACCTAACCCACACCTACCAATCTATACACTCACATACATAAACTATAAATACAACCACTAGTACTAACTGTAGATATTAGTATCACAATAGCCTTGGATATTCTGATTGATCAAGAACTCATCCAGGCCCCTCTTAAAGGCATTAACAGAATCTGCCATTACCACCTCACTAGGAAGGGCATTCCATAACCTCACTGCCCTCACCGTGAAAAACCACCTACGCTGCTTCAAATGGAAACTCCTTTCCTCTAATCTAAAGGGGTGACCTCTGGTGCGTTGATTGTTTTTATGGGAAAAAAGAACATCCCCCAACTGCCTATAATTGCCAACTGCCTATAATCCCCTCTAATGTACTTGTACAGAGTAATCATGTCCCCTGGCAAGCGCCTCTTTTCCAGAGAAAACAACCCCAACCTCGACAGTCTCACCTCATAGTTTAAATCTTCCATCCCCTTAACCAGTGTGTGGGCGTGTAATAGGCAACAGCACTGACCCTGGACTACTTATAGATTAAAAGGTTGAGGCTAGATATAATGCTTTTAATCTCTACAAGGGAACATCTGCTTGAAGTAGTGGGTTCTGGGTACCTCTGTTTTGCTGAGTGGACCTCTGCTTGTAGGGATATGGAGTATCTGACATGCTTGAGGCCTGTGCTTCCTAGGGATGTATCTTGATTATAGTTATTCAAAGTAATGTTAAAGCTGGCCATACACGCACCGATATGTTTGTACAAAACTAAGTTTTGTATGATTTTTGGATCGTGTGTGGCCTAAGAATTATTGTCCCAACAATTTTCATATCATGGGGATCGGCCGTTTAATCAAAAATTGCTTTTGGATGGCGAAAATATCTGTGTGTATTGCCTATCTGCCGATATCCATAACACTTTGTCCCACTGATGTTCATTTTAGGCCACGGACCACACGTTTCTACAGAAGTGCCATTACCACCATGGCACCAATGATTTGTACTGTAAGCCAAAGATGCCTTTACCTGAGTTTGGAATCAAGCACTTTGCTGGAAAAGTGACTTACCAGGTGAGTATAGTGAATAAGTATAGATAAAAACATGTAGTACATAGTGCATACAGTATAGATTCACCAATAAGATCAAAACTAAATGTGTTTCTCTTTTTCACCTTTCTGTTTTTTTCTTTTTAAATAATGTTAATAGTATAATAAAACATATTCAGTTCCTTTTATTGGACCCATGAATATAATATTGTTATTTTTGTATTCAAGGTTCACAAGTTCTTGGACAAAAATTACGACCAGGTTAGACAAGATGTTCTGGATCTTTTTGTCAACAGCAGAATTAAGGTAAGAAACCATAAAAAAAACATCCTTCTGACATTTGCCTTTATATAGCAAACCAGCATTTTTAGCAGCATCTTACATAGAATATACATGATTCACATCAGTCCCCTGGCCTAGACACCATTTTATTGTGGCAACTAAATCATTTTGCCAGCCTTATGCAGTAGGAGGGGCAAAAGTATCCCTGGCAAGCCAGAAACAATGAATGTGTGGGAAAAGCATAGCATCTTAGGGAGTAAATGGAGTGTCTGGCTCCCTATTAAGACTGAAAAAAATGATGATTCACTCGGGATGAAGATATCTTCTCAGGCTAGAGTCCATCAATTCCTACATACTTACCTTTCCTCTCTTCTTCTAGGTGGTTGCCAACTTGTTCTTTAGCCATGCCCAGGTTCTTGCCCAGCAGAAAACTATGATGGGGAAAAGCAACACTGTCACCCGGAAGTACAAGGCCTCCACGGTAGCTGCAAAGTTCCAACAATCCCTCCTAGAGCTCGTGGAAAAGATGGAGAGGTAGGAAACCAAGTGGTGGCCAAAAAGCCACAGTGTTGATCTGATATATCTTTGTATCTGTTAAAAAACTGATGGATAATATTATACCTAGGGATAAATATATAGTGGGGCCCAAGTACCATTGAAAACAAAATCATAAAGGGCCCACAGGACAAATCTTTTCGTGATCCAGATTTTATACATAAACCATCAACTTGATGAGACCCAACCTGACATTTTTGTAGTTCTTAAAAGACCACGTAAAGCAAAAAGATCATCAAGTCAACGTTCCAAGATTAAATCCTTAGGAACATCTAAAATAAACGGACTAAAGGAAAGTGTAGGGGGGGAGAAAGGAGAGAACAAGCAAATATGTTTTTACTAGAATAGAATAGAATATCTTTATTGTCATTGTCACATAAACAATGAAATTTAAAAGCAATTATGGCCCTAAATATGGAATATTGAAGTATTGCCGGTATTGTTGCTAACTGTTTTTTTTTGAGTTGTCCTTTGCTTCTTTTAAATTTCGTTGTTTATGTGACAATGACAATAAAGATATTCTATTCTATTCTTTACTAGTTCCCAGGAATGGGCTTGCCATATCTCTCATATAAACTCCTCTATAGTGAGCTATAATAATGGCATTATACATTGTATAAAACAAGTGACATTTACAATATTCTCTGCCCTCCTGCAGGTGTAACCCATTTTTTGTGAGATGTATCAAACCCAACAGCAGGAAGGTAAGTAAAAAAAACAAATGAACCTTGAACCTTAGATTGGAGACAAGGTTTGTGGCTTTTACGATGCCCGCGCAAGTCTGGGTGTTTGAAAGCAGAATGGTGGTACATATATATGTGATAGGGAAAATTATTGTTATGCGGACATTTAGTTCTCTCTATACAGCAATACAGCTAAATGTAGAAAGAAAGATTGCATGATCAGTGGTCATAACTACATGGTGCTATTGGTACTGGAATATTAACTTAATTACTGATAACATTAACTATAAGCTTTATATTGGAAATATCAACCATGTTTAACTATATGAAAGTTAATGTACATCAAGGTCATATTTATTCCTCCATCAGGAACCCAGCCTGTTTGAATCAGACATTGTTACCAGTCAGCTCAAGTACTCTGGTATTTTAGAGACCATTCGAATTCGGAAAGAGGGTTTTCCTGTCCGGATACCTTTCCACTTTTTCCTGAGCAGGTAAGAGTTTTACCAGTTAAATGCTCATCAGCCTTGTGCCTTTATATGGTCACAGAACCCCTCAGTGATTTCTAATATCCTTATTATTTACAGTAGGGGGTACATTATCCCTTATAATACATGAGTAATACTCAGAGTTCCCTGTATAACTCAGCCTGCAGCCTTGTGCCTTTATATGGGCACAGAACCCCTCAGTGACTTCTAATATCCTTATCATTTACAGTAGGGGGTACATTATCCCTTATAATACATGAGTGATACTCAGAGTTCCCTGTATAACTCAGCCTGCAGCCTTGTGCCTTTATATGGGCACAGAACCCCTCAGTGACTGCTAATATCCTTATCATTTACAGTAGGGGGTACATTATCCCTTATAATACATGAGTGATACTCAGAGTTCCCTGTATAACTCAGCCTGCAGCCTTGTGCCTTTATATGGGCACAGAACCCCTCAGTGACTTCTTATATCCTTATCATTTACAGTAGGGGGTACATTATCCCTTATAATACATGAGTGATACTTGAGCGAGTTCCCTGTACAACTCAGTCTGCAGCCTTGTGCCTTTATATGCCTTTTATTGGAAGGCTACATCTGGCCCACGGGCCCAGACTGCCCTACATTAGTATAGTTTAAACGAATGGGGGGCATCTCACTTTAGTTGACCTCAGGCAAGGTTTAAAGGGAGTTTTATGGGAGCGTGTGACATAGCTGGGACATTACACCACTGTTCTCCTCCATGCTTTTTAGGATTGTTGTGTTAAAATAGGGACTGCTGAGAGGTCTCTGGACAAGCAAATGCTAATCTACCCACTCACTTTTTGCCTTTGGCCAGGTACCGTTGTGTCATGGATCTTGGGCCAAATGTCCGTGTAGATGGACAGATCTGCGTCACTGTTCTGAAGAAGCTCTGCCCATCGGCTAGCCCCTCCATGTACTGCATTGGTGTGAGCAAGGTAAGTCTTAAGCCTTTGTTCTGAGAAGAGAATAGACTGAGCGACTATGTGAGGAGAGAGCAAAGCAGTACAGGGTCAAATGTAAGGATACATACACAGTGAGGAGCAGTGCAACAACCAGTGCCCATCTTTATACATCAGCCACATCCACCTAAAGAGTGCAGAGATGGGCACCTAAGTTAAAGGGGAAATTCAGCTTTACATTAACTATTAGTATGATAAAGACAATGAGGCAATCTTAATTTTTTTATGTTGTTTTAGTTATTTAGCTTTTTGTTCAGCAGCTTTCCAATTTGGTATTTCAGCTTATTTACCCTAGCAACCAGGCAGTGGTTTGAACAAAAGACAGAAATATAAATAGGAGAGGGCCTGCATAGAAAGACAAGTGTGATGTGTGGACGGGCAGGTTGAGCCGATCTCGGCACATCACTTGCGGGTCATGGGCGGGTTCGGGTTGAGCTTTTCCGCTCACCCTCCGCGACCGCTACCTAACACTGCCAGCTTCCTCTTTCGGCTTGTGAATTTATAGAAGCGTGCCCAACACACCCCGCCCCTTTTCTGACGTCATTGCGGGGCAGACGCGAGCCTATAAATAGAGGGGAGAAGCTGGGTCAGGTAGGGTTAGGGTTGGGAGCGGTTAGGGTCGGGTGAGGGTCGTGTTTTTCTCGACCCACACATCACTAAATGACAAGTAATAAAATTTAACAATAACATTGCAGGCTCCCAATGAGCAATCGTTTTTGGGTGCCGGGGTCAGTGACCCCCATTTGAAAGAAGGCAGAAGAGTAAGGCAAATAATTCAAAAACTCTTAAGACTATAGAATATAAGAAACAATTGCAAAGTTGCTAGGAATGGGGCATTCTATAACATACTTAAGATTAGAAAGGTGAACCACCCTTTTTAATTGCCTTGGGATTTCTCTTCTTGAAGTGGTTATACTGGCAGATACAATAGATACTTCGGCCCCATACACGGGCCGATTCTAGCTGCCGATATGGGTCCCTTAGACTGATTCGGCAGCTAATCGGCCCGTGTATGGGCATTACCGACGGGCCTGCCCGACCGATATCTGGCAGGTTTAAAAATCTAGTTGGATCGGGGACCGCATCAGCTCGTTGATGCGGTCCCCGAACCAAGTGCCCCATTGCCGCCAATGTAATTCAGGGCCAAACTATCAAATTAGCCTACATGTTCCCCGATATCACCCACCCGTAGGTGGGGATATCGGGTGAAGATACGCTCGCTTGGCGATCTCGCCAAGCGAGCAAATCTTCACGTGTATGGGGACCTTTACATGCCTTAAGCAAGTGAGAGAATACAAGGCTACAGGAATATATCCTCAGTACAATGGATCTGATTCTCTGTGTGCATACACGTGTTCCTAGAGATCAATAGTCCTTATTTTCTTTTCTTGCATTGCAATCTATTGAATGGCTAAAGGAACAAAGGATAGCAGTTGCATCATAACTGGCCATTTTTATACGCCCTCAGGGTATAAATATGATAAATGAATGTAATTGTATTGTAATTTGTCACACGGGGCCCTAGAACAAAGGAAATGTCACATACCTCACCCACGGGCGTAGGAATATGTAACCCAGGCATGCAAAGGTTTCTGTCTTATAAACGGATTTAAAGATTCAGGTGTTTGCTTTCAGCATTATCTGCAGACATTTACCTTGCGAGAACATTGCAATGGAGCTTTTGTATTGTCAGTTATTCCTTTCTAGTACTTAGCAGATATCATATACCTGTTGCATAAGCACCCTTGCATTCATTGTAACTACTTTTGTGTTGTCTAAAACTGTATAAATAGGAGGTAGCACCCTGGTAAAAATAGCAGCCCCCAAATCAATCTACTTTTAGAAAAGTTTCTATAAATTAGGCATACTTTGAGGAAGAACTCCTATAGTTTCTAACCCCCATATGTAATAAAGGCACTAAGTTTGCCCAGGAGCAGTAACCCCTAGCAACCATTCAGCAGGTAGCATTTACTGGTCACCTGTTTGAGAGCAAACATCTTATTGGTTGCTATGGGTTACTGCTACTGGGCAAACTTATTACATAACCCCCATAATTGTCTATAAATTAGGCTGAATGGCATTAAAGTGCACAGACTGGGGATAAGTAATTTAAAAATGGCTAAATTTAACACCATGGCAAAAATGACAAAAACTTGGTCCCAAAATCATTCTACTTTTAGAAAATAATCAGTTTTTATAAATTAGGCTACATTTGGTAAAGTGCAGAATGAGAATGAGTTTTTATTTTAGCATTTCAGGTCAGTACAGTGTATTTTTTTATCTATGCAGGCCCTCTGCTATTTATATTTCTGTCTCTTGTTCAAACCACTGCCTGGTTGCTAGGGTAAATAAGTCCCTAGAAACCAGGTATCTGCTGAAATACCAAATTGGAAAGCTGCTGAACAAAAAGCTAAATAACTAAAAAAACATAAAGAAATTAAGATTGCCTCAGTGTCTATATCATACCTTCTAGTTACACAATTTTTTGAAATGCACAACAAACATGCTAAGTTTCTAGGAACAATAAATATTTTCTAAAAGTGGAATAAATGGGGGACCAAATTTTTGCTATTTTTGGCAAAACACCACCAAATGTAGCTATATATTTTCAACATATGAAGTACAAAAAATCAGATAGTATCTTTTTTAATGTCCCTCTTACCCAGTGATCCCCAAACAGTGGCTCGCGAGCAACATATTGCTCACCAACCCATTTGATGTTGCTCCCAGTGGCCTCAAAGTAGGGGCCTCCTGTAGGCTGCCAGTCTAAAGTGAGTTACCAAATAACCAATCACAGCCCTTAGTGGTCAACCCTTAGGATCATTTTTCATGCTTGCGTTGCTCCCCAACTTTTTTACATTTAAAAGTTGCTCACAGGTAAAAAAAAAAAGTTTGGGGACCTCTGCTCTTACCCCTGGTGGTTCTTCATATTCAAAATATGGTGGAGTTCCAGGGCAGGATGCATAGAGGGACAGATCATATGAATCCTACTAAAGATCTTACCAAACCCAGCTCCACAGAGTAACTCTGCTCTCTCTCTTGTCTCCTATGGAGCTCTTCATGAAGGAGAACGTGTACCAGCAGCTGGAGAGCAAACGGGATCTGCTCATGAACAAAGCGGCTGTGACCCTACAACGCTACAGTCGCGGTTACCTGACACGAAGGCGCTACTACATCCTCAGATACAGGATCATCCAGCTACAGGCTGTTGCCCGGGGATATTTGGCAAGGTAATGCGGGTGTGTTCTTGTAACCCTAAATAAATACAATATCAATACAATATTACAATATTGATTGATTTAGTTAAGTTTCCAGTATGGCACAAAACACATTAGGCTATGTATTTGTTACAACTCATGCAATTAACCATATAGTTCACATTTACATGCCTGGATTAGAGGTGCCTCTTTAATGCATTCTTGCAAGGGTCGCTACCTTTTTTAACTATTATACCAGCCCTCGGGTAGGAGGAGCAGGCAGGGGCATCACATGGGACAGGGCAGAGTGGGTGGGGAAATGGTTGGACTGGTAGGAGAAATGGACAAAGAATAAGGGGGCCTTAGAAAGGAGAGGATTTGTAGGTTATTACAAATTTTCAAGCAATTAAATTCTGGTCCAAACTCAAACTGGTGATTTACCAGCTGGGCCAATCAAAAACCCATCCAATTCTTTTAAGGGTTATTTGACTGCTCCACTAGCTGAAGGATCAGGGTGGTGCACCTAGGCCTTTCATATTTTACATTTGTTTATCTCAATACATTTCTATAAAGGCTAAGCTAGAACCATGTGATTATAAATTAGTAGATAATCCCAAGCAGAAATGATTTCTTTTTATCACTGCTATCTTTCATTAAAGCTGCCTTTCTCTTAGGGAACCCAAAATCTGGGTGTCAGGTTGGTTATCTAATTGTGAAATGGGTTGGCAAATTGATGACCAAACCAACCCAAAAGGGCTATTGCAGCAGGTCACTGGGCAGATTTGAGCACAGGCAAGACCAATGTCATTGAAGGGTCTGGGTCACCAGTGGGGAATGATTAGACCCACCACCCATCTGTGAGCCATAATATGTGTAATGTGTTAACCTGAACCAACACAACCCATAAGTCTTGGACTGGCCTGCACTCCACTATTAACCCCAGTAATTGTTTTAGACTCACCTGTGCACCTTAATTAAACTGTTATTGTCTTTTTTAGAAGAAAATGTCACATTATTAAAGGAGATCATATAAACCTATCAGATATGGCCTGGGGACCCAATTTAGGCTCCCAACCCATCAGTTAAGAAGCATGGTGATTAAGCAGGGACATTGCTTTCCTTGTTTCTAAGAAAACCGAACACTGGGTAATCCTGCTGGGCAAATAGACAGAAGAAATGCTAGGGTCCATCATGCCCTGTTGTGCGCTTCTGTTCCCTACTTTGGCCAATAAATCTGCAGCCCATCGATACAGAGGCTCAAGGCGTAAATGAAAGGCACAGGCCATATTATCCACTAAGATACATCCATCCTCTCCATCTTTGTGTCTGATCTTTTCAGGAAGAAATTTTACAACTGGAGAAAGATCATGATGAGGTTTAGGGCAGTGGTGAACATTTATGTGAATCGGAGGAAGTACCTAAGGGTAAGTATCCCACAGGGCAAGCAATGGAATCCATATCATGAAATAGAGAATATTGGGCAAGCAATGGAATCCATATCATTGACTGAAAAATAGAGAATATTGAATGCTCACTAGAGCAATGACTGCAATTGTACTGCCACTACACTAGAAGAGCTACACTTGTGATTAAAAACTTCAGCCTGCGGTGGCCCTGGAAGAATACCGGCAGAGGTGATCCTTGCCAAGGGCAGCAGTGGTGGTTTTAGTCACTTGAAATGCACCATAGAGCAATGATCCCCAACCATTGGCTTGTGAGCTCCCCAACCCCTTGAATGTTGCTCCCAGTGGCCTTAAAGCAGGTGCTCATTTTTGCATTTCTGATTTGGAGGCATAAAGACCATGTGTAGCCTCCTGTATTCTGCCAGTACACGCTGGCTACCAAACAACCAATCATGGCCTTTATTGGGCACCCTCCTTTATTCATGCTTGTGTTGCACCACAACTTTTTCTATATTTAAATGTTACTTGTGGTTATAAAAGGTTAGGGACCCCCCCAACATAGGGAAAATGCCCCCCTTGTACCTTCCGCTTGAACATTTTACTGCAAATAAATACATATTAATTAACAAAAGCACAGATCAGCATTATGCAGCTTAGGCAATCTCTGAAGCCTTTTCAGCCAACATGAGGCACCTTTAAATAAACATTATATTGCTGTGGCCGAAGCCGAGCCACACCTAATTGTGCTGTGAATATGACAGGCACATCTTGCTTAGGGATTACTAGGTACCATGAAGTCTGTGCGCTTTGCTCCGGAGGTGAGCTTTGCCCCAGAGGTGAGCTTTGCCCCTTCTCCACAGGTATGTAGTATGGGTCTAATGGGCATATGTTGAACCACATATCTGATAACAAATTGCACTGGGGGGCTTGGGATTTGGTGGGTGCTGAGTTTGTTGGATAAGGTTAAACAATGTAACTGTGCATTTAGTACTTGACTAGTTTTAGAATTTTCAACATATAGTAGGGATGTGCTGAATTCTTCATTTTTAGATTCAGATAAATACTGAATCCTTCACAAAAAGATGGTCAAATACCAAACCAAAACTGAAAGGTGCGGCCTAAGGTGGGACAGTTGATAGACCACTGACTCGTGTTTTTTTCCTCCCTTATTCACAGATGAAGGCAGAAGCTCGCAGGATAGCAGAAGAAGAACGCAAGAAGGCTGAGCAGGTTAGTACTTTTAGGGGCCTAGCATGGCAACACAGAGACATGTTAAGAACATTTCATCTTCTTCTTTCTTCACAGTTATATGTGTGCCTTGGAGTTGCCCTACTGCCTACCTTAGCTGAAGTAACCCTGCAAATTCTTCATAGGAGAACTGGTATAGAGCAATAGGAGAACACCATCCAAGACCTGACTACCATAAGCTGTCTCAGGGAAGCCCCATGCACACAAGTCTTGAATCTCTAGCTGTGTTTCCACTTCCACAAAGCTTAATAGGACCAATATTGGTCATTTTTGCTGTATAGGGACAGAACTGGTGCCAGATTATAGGAAGGTCATGTTCAGAAAACTGCTATGCTTCTAATGGTCTCTTGATAAGCTTTGGAGGTTTTCTGGAGGCATAAGGGTGACTGCTGTACAAGTCAGCAGGGTGCTTTTAGGCACCCACGTTCCCAATGTGCCCTACGTGCTATAACTCTTGTGGTTGCCCTGCAAGCCAATTAGGTGACTTAGGGAGCTTTGGTGCTGTCTTTTTGGGCCATTAACTTTAAGGTGAAAAATTGTTCTCCCTTCCTCATTAGGAGCTCACTAAGAGAGAAGTGGTGAATGTGACCCACCTGGAACTCCCAGCAGAACTGGCAGGGCTACTGCGCTCAACAGCAGGTAAACAGTCTGTGCTTCTATAATACAAGCGGGTGTAAGGTTGTTTAATGGAATCTGCTCCGTGGAAGAAGTACTTCTGGTGCGAGGCAAGGTTTGAAATCCTGATGCTATATAGAAGCTAATGAGCCAACTGACAAAATACCTGCATGCCATATGCGCCTATAAACACTTTTTGCGAATATAACAACTAGATTCATTAGCATCTATATAGCATCAGTATTTCTCCCCATAACAGGTTCAGTACTTATTAGTGTATATATCAGAGTGCTTACAGTCTTCTGTGTGTCAGTGGCACTGCACATGCTCAGTGTGCTCTGGGCTACTGTTGGGACACTAGGCTCATAGGAAATCATCAAACAGAAAAAAGGTTCCATCTGTCATAGAAATTCATGATACAGGGCTGAATGCACTGAATTCTATTCTGCCATGAAATGTAAATGTTAATAAATAACCAATTAGCCTTGTATTGTATTTTTTATATTGCATATATACTGTATATTTGGGACAGCAGCCCAGAGCATGCATGTGAATCAGCAGAAAAGAAGATGGGCAGCTACTGTGGAGGCACAGATCTTTACTGTTAAAAGATGTTTTCTCTGAGGCCAAATGTGTTACTAATAAGTTTAATTATCTCTTTGCGTTCCCTTGGTCTGACCTTCCTCGCTCCAGCTACAAAAAACCTCACACTGGATTTTGTCCTGCCTATTCAATGCCCCCAGGTGGAAGCCGACAGCCAACTAACACTGCCCCTGGACATCAACAACTACCTTATGTTCAAATATGTGCGGGTTTTCTTCAAGGTAAGGGAAGGGAGGCGAATTTAAATGCATGTTTTACTGCCCCATTGATATGGTTGGTCCAGATCTATCACATGATATCACAGCTCTAAAATTAAGTGTGCAATAACTGTACCACCAAGAAATATTTATACAGAGAGTAATGTATCCCCCTTTGTAACATATATCAGAATCCACCAAGGTTTTTCATTACCATATATCAGTGCTGTCCAACTGGCGGCCCGCGGGCCGCATGCGGCCCGCTACCCCCCTCTGTGTGGCCCCCCACCTGTCTGGCTGCTTTGATGGCTTACCTTTGTGTAAGATTTAAATAGTATCAGTACTGGGATTAACTGGCCCCCTGCATGGTTCTCACCTCAGATTCAGACTGTAATCCCCCTGTATTGTTTAAACATGTAATCCCCTCTGTTTTTCACACCTTTTAGTTTCTGCATTGTTCACCCCCTGCAGTGTTCACACCTCAGGCTCAGGCTGTAATCACCCCCATTGTTCCCCTGTTCACACCTCAGACATTGTATGTAGTGTCTGGACTATGCTGCCTGTGTATATGCACACACAGACAGCATAGGGTAGGCAAAGTATGGCACATAGTCAGTATAGGGCAGGGAGGGTATGGAACACACAGGCAGCATAGGGCAGGGAGGGCATGGAACACACAGGCAGCATAGGGTAGGCATATTATGGCACACACAGGCAGCATAGTGCAGGCAGAGTATGGCACACACAGACAGCATAAGGGAGGCAGAGTGCTGCCTGTGTATGCCATACTCTGCCTGCCCTATGCTGCCTGTGAGAGGTGAACCTGGCAGGGGTTTGTTCTGGGAGTTTGTTAGTAGTTGGAAACAGCCATTAAATGGTCCCTAAGGTGTGTCATTATGTTGCTGGGGGCTGCTGTGCTATCCACAGGGGAGGAGGGGGCGGCATATGGATTTAAGGGTGTGTTTTAATATGCCATAATATAATTCTTTCATATATGAATAACTGTTGATATCCCCGCAGTGAGGACCAAGCATTTGGGTTTTTGCTGCACTACCACCATTGTGATAAAATGGGTGTTGTTTGAAGTGGGTGTGGCTCAAAAAAGGGGAGTGGCCAAAACTGGCTTCCATTAGTGGCCCTCCACCATGTATGCTAGAGAAATTCTGGCCCTCGGCACCGCAGAAGTTGGACAGCACTGCCATATATAATACCAAGTCACGTGTTGTTGGAATCGATCCTAATCCTTAAGTTTCCCATGATGCACCTCTCTATTTTGGCTTCCAAGAGATTCTCTTGACTCTAACCTATAGAGTCACCTTCAGCAATGCTGACTTCCCCTTGGCGGGAAGCCATGGGATTGGTGGTGCAAACTGTGCTATGCACCTTGCACCATATAATAAGTCCAGCCAAAGGCACAAAGCTCAGCTCTGTTGGGCTCAAGGTAGGTGGTAAGTGCAGGGCTCCCCAGCATTCACAATTCATCCTTGCCTTTCATATTACAGGAGCCATTATTTGGAATGCTAACTGTGCCACTTGGGTCCTCACTGCTTCCTGTGGAGGATGATCTGCGACAGCATGCTATCTCTTCCTTTAAACTGGTATGGGGTCTTGAATGTTTTCCATTCAGTCATATACTCTTTATTTATGCTACCAAAAACACAAATACTGCAGGAGAAGTAGTATTACAGTCTAATCCTCAGGATCAGGAATCTCTGACCTAATTCATCAATGCCTTTTCCCAGCTCAAATCAGTGCCATAATTCTTTTTTGTTTGTGCATGTACTGTTACAAGTTTTATGATGAAGACACAGAGCTACTTAGTAGTAACTACTTTTTCATGGCTACTAAACTCCAAAAAATTCCCTGCCATAGACAATACTGATCATTGCTTCTGCTAAAACACACGTAGAGACAGTTATCAGTAAATGATCAGCATTCTTTATTTTAGTAGCCGTGACAAGTAGTTGCTACTAGTAGCTCTGTGTGTCTTTACCCTTAGGGCTCTGGCGAAAATGTAAATCGCGGGTGGGATGGCAGACGCGGCGGCACGATTTCACTGAAATCACGCAAGTTTCCTCTCGAGGCAACTGGTGCGTATACCATCCCACCGCGATTTACATTTTTGCCGGTGGGATGGCAATCCGAGGAGATTAGTCGCCCACGAACAGGGAGTTTTGTTGCAGGCGACTAATCTCCCCGTGTGCCAGAGCCCTTAAGGGCTGCAATGCCATCCCACCGGCTAGAATGTAAATTGCCGCTGAGATGACATACGCGGCACTGCGATTTGCCAAAGTCGCTGAAGTTTCCTCTCAAGGCAACTTCAGCGACTTCAGCAAATCGCAGCACTGCATATGCCATCCCACCAGCGATTTACATTCTAGCCGGTGGGATGGCGTTGCGGGAAGATTAGTCACCCACAACAACAGAGATTTGTCACAGCGCGGCTAATCTCCCTACTTGGTAAAATAAGTATGTGCTAATGATAGCTTTCATTCATGATTTGATCGTTCATTCATAATAGGTTTCATTGTTAATTTTACTTTTTTACATTCCAGATATTGAGGTTTATGGGTGATCCCTATCTCGGCGGAACCCAGGAGATGTTGTTCGGGAATTACATTGTCCAGAAAGGCCTCTCCAATACTGGACTGAGAGATGAGATTCTAGCCCAGATAGGCAATCAAGTGTGGAGAAACACCAATCCAAACAATGAAGAGCGCGGTTGGTACCTGCTGGCCTGCTGTCTAAGCACCTTTGCTCCATCACCCAACCTGGACAAGTATCTTCTCAAGTGAGCACACAGACTTCCCTTCAAATTAATGAGTGTAATATTATATGCCAGTTATCTCCATCCAGTGGCTTGCAAGCAATATGCTGCTCACCAACCTCTTGGGTGTTGCTCCCAGTGGCCTCAAAGAAGGTGCTTATTTTTGAAGTTGTGACTTGGGGGCAAGTTTTCATTGCATAACAGCCAAGATTACTGCCAATCAGAGCCTTCTGTAGACTGCCAGTCCAAATAGCCAATCATAGCTATTATTTGGAACCCAAGGAACTGTTTTCATACTTATGTTGCTCCCCAACAATGTTTCCATTTAAACTGTGGCTCATGTGTATAAAAGGTTGGAGAGCCCTGTGATGGCTAAAGATGCCCCTAACATCACACACAATGCTTTTAACCTGGTTTAGCTTATATTACATGTGTATGGTCTGAAAAAATACAAGTCGCAAGTGTCCAAATACTTTCACTCTCGGTGTTTCAGATATGTTTCAGATTATGCCTACAATGGATATAAACCAGTCTGCCAGCATAAACTCATTCAGGCAATACAGAAGTCCCAGCAAGGTTCTGAAACAGCCAGGAATTTCCCTCCAAGCCTGTTGGAGTGGACAGCCAGCAGGGAGAGAGCAAATATGGCGATTGACATCCACTGCTTTGATGGTGGGTATGGGGTGAGAATGGTACAAGACTTGCAAATTATGCTCAATCATATGACGATATTATCATATATGATATAGTATACCTTTAACTAAATACACACAATACGTTCTCCAATACTGATCACCTCTTGTACTGTTTAAGGTGCGAAAATCTCTTGTCCTATTCATTCTTGGACTGACGGAGAGGAGATAGCAGGCGACGTACTGAGGCACAGGTAGGTAAGGACTGGGCGTACCCTGGTCATGTTTGCTTTGGGACACATGTAATGTTTGATATTTGGGTGAAGTAAAAAAAAATCGAAGAACTAAGAATAGACTTGAAATCATTTGCAGAAATTGACAGCAGCTACACGCCCAGAAACAACCATTTGTCTTGTTTTTATAGTACAGCTTAATGGTATTGGTCAGATTAGGGTCACTCAAGGTTGTTCCCTCTGATTATGAGACAGGACTGAATCTGCCCATACACGTGAAGATCCGCTCTCTTGGTGAGGTCGCCAAGCGAGCGGATCTTCACCCGATATCCCAACCTACGGGTGGGCAATGGGGCAGTCGGTTCGGGGACTGCATCAACGAGCCAATGCGGTCCCTGATCCGACTAAATCTTTAAACCTGCCCGATCGATATCTAGCCAATTTGAGGCCAGATATTGGTTAGGTATGCCCCTCATTCCTGCCCCTACACGGGCCGATAAGCTGCCGAAGCTACAATCGGCCTGTGTATGGCCACCTTTAGTCTGAAGCAGATTAGAGGAACTTAAGTTGGGAGTCCAGTTGGCTGAAAATACAAAAGATAAAATTTTTCATTTCCACCAACCAGAAATGCAAAATGAAATCTAGTTTGTTAAGGTCTGTAGGGACATAATAAACTCAGGGGCTGCTGAGCATTCCATACAAAGAGGGGATTCCCTGGAGTCCTAACTGATAATATATTTTGGCCCATAGAGATATTTTGCTCTGGGCAACAGTTATGATCATTTTGAGATGAACATACCCAATATGCCCTTAAAGGAAAAAGAAAGGTAAAGTCACTTGGGGGTGCCAAAATGTTAGGCACCCCCAAGTGACTTTAACCGCCTACCTTTTACCCCGGGCTGGTGCCGCTGTCAGGAGAAAACAGCATCAGCCCGGGGTAGCTGCCGGCGCTTCCTCCTTCCGGCTTCGCTGCGCGCGCATGCGCAGTAGAGTGAAAAGCCGAACTTATAACATTTAAGTCGGCTTTTTCGCTCTACTGTGCATGCCCGGCCACCGGCAGTTTAGGAAGTGGAAGGCGGAAGGAGGAAGCGCTGCGCTCCAGGTGCCCCGGGCTGGTGCTATTTTCTCCTAACAGGGGCACCAGCCCGGGGTACAAGGTAAGCGGTTAAAGTCATTTGGGGGTGCTTAACATTTTGGCACCCCCAAGTGACTTTGCCTTTCCTTCCCCTTTAAAGCCTGCAGTTTTGCAGCCTTGGGGCAGCTGAACCAGTGGGCATTGGGATGAAGTGATCACATGCCTGATGCTGTATCCAGCTTCCTGTGTCTGACCTATGGTTCTGAATAACACATCTCTCCTTAGGGGTGTGATTGAAGGCTTCAGGGGTTGGTCAGTATCACTCAAAGAAGGAGGACAATGGACAGAGCTCGCTGGCCAAGACTATGTCCTGGATTTAATCTGTAATATGGAGCTGCCTAGAGAATTCCCCAAGCAGAAGTCTTATTTCATCACGGCATCAGAGGCGACCCAGGAGAACAGCAGCCAGCCCATTGCGTAGGTATCTAACTATCCAGCCCGTCTCCACTCACCTCAACCTCACATTTGGTTACATAGCATTCAAATATCAACTTGTAAGCAGCCAATCAGAACAGGCTATACCGTAATCTACCTGTTTCATTGGTGCCACACCTCTTTCAATGACTGATATCTGCTTCAAAATAGATATTTTTGAGGCAGACCAACAGATTTATCACATTAGGGGTACTTACAATGGGAATGTGTGCCATAGGTGAGCCATGCTGGCCATGGGCAAGCAGTTAAGCATGTGCTTATGGCAATGAAAGAGACAAAACCAACATACAACTACAAATAGAATGCTAACTTTGCTTTCTCCTTAGAGTATTTGAGAACAGAGGAGAAGCTGGGGATGCTGTCCCACCACCACCTACGACAAAGGCTCCCTCTTTACCACATCATGATTCTGAAGGCTATCATAACAATGGTGAGTGTCTGCTATAGAAGGTGGGTGCATACCTGCATGAGTGCAAAGGTGGCCATACACTGGCCGATCCTATATGGCATCCAGCTAGCCAATCAGCTTGGAAATGTCTATTGGGCATATCAGATTTAGGGTTAGAAATCTATTTTTGCACCAAAAAGTGAGAAAAAACATCCTCCCCCAGCAGATTCGGACTCTGTCAGTGAACCTCAGTCCCAGAAGGGAATGGATCATTACCTTGACAGTCTGTTTGATCCTGTTTTATCCTATGGCAATGGGGTAAGTGAACTGCTTGTTCCTGTTTCTGTATATAGATTTTGTTGCCTTTTGTCAGTAGCCAGACTGCTGCTAATCACTCAAAGGGAAAAGAAATTCCCACAGCAACCAGTTTAAATATCTTTGTCTAGTGCAGTTAGGAAAGTTACTTAGGAAGTAAGAAAGAAAATATCTGATTCATTGCTATATGTTACTCTACTTAGAACACACTGTGCAAGATTAATACACTGTTACATGACTTTCACCCAATCCTTTTAAACCAGCCCCAGGGACTGGGGCTGTGGGATAGCAGGTATAGTATGGAGAGATGGTGCCTATAGTAGCAGTGGGGGGATAATAGCCTCTGGGAAGGGACTGTGGCTGTGGGATAGCAGGTATAGTAGGGAGAGATGGTGCCTATAGTAGCAGTGGGGGGATAATAGCCTCTGGGAAGGGACTGGGGCTGTGGGATAGCAGGTATAGTAGGGAGAGATGGTGCCTATAGTAGCAGTGGGGGGATAATAGCCTCTGGGAAGGGACTGGGGCTGTGGGATAGCAGGTATAGTAGAGAGAGATGGTGCCTATAGTAGCAGTGGGGGGATAATAGCCTCTGGGAAGGGACTGTGGCTGTGGGATAGCAGGTATAGTAGGGAGAGATGGTGCCTATAGTAGCAGTAGGGGGGTAATAGCCTCTGGGAAGGGACTGGGGCTGTGGGATAGCAGGTATGGTAGGGAGAGATGGTGCCTATAGTAGCAGTGGGGGGATAATATCCTCTGGGAAGGGACTGGGGCTGTGGGATAGCAGGTATAGTAGGGAGAGATGGTGCCTATAGTAGCAGTGGGGGGATAATAGCCTCTGGGAAGGGACTGTGGCCCCAGTCCCTTCCCAGAGGCTATTATCCCCCCACTGCTACTATAGGCACCATCTCTCCCTACTATACCTGCTATCCCACAGCCCCAGTCCCTTCCCAGAGGCTATTATCCCCCCACTGCTACTATAGGCACCATCTCTCCCTACTATACCTGCTATCCCACAGCCCCAGTCCCTTCCCAGAGGCTATTACCCCCACTGATACTACAGGCACCAATCCAGCCTTACTGTTCCTGCTATACCACAGCCACAGTCTTCCCCCAACCTACCCAAAAGTAAGCACCGAATGAACGGTTCTGGCCTACAGATATCATTTTATGATATCATTGATGCCATTGAAATGTGACTGTAAATATTATGATTGCCAAGGACACCTTATGAAATGTATTGCTGCCTAAACAGTTGACTGAGCCTGATGTATGAAGCAGCTTAGCTTACACCGGCTGCTTTTCAAGATTCACTTTGCTGCATTGTGTTCTTGGCCCACTGTCACTTGATCCTGGCCTCTGGGCACAGCGGCCTCTCTCAGGTATCACGTTCAGCTTAAACATGCAAAGCTCCCACGTCCCAGTCACTGACTCCCTTCACCTCTGCAGGATCTGGAGAAGTTAACGGCTATGTCCCAAAAGATGAAGGGCGGTGGAGGGGTGGGAGGAAGAGATGGCAGAGAGGTCCCCAGAGACTCCAACTTTTCTGGTGACGAGGCACACAGGGCAGGTAAGTACAAAGCAGGGATTATATATCCTCTCTGAAGGGTTTATTTCATTTGTACCCTGGGGACATTAATAAACCATAGTTTAGTAATGATTCCAGTCTCTACCTGAACTGTGATCAGAATATACATTTTAGCATTTTTAAGGTATTAGAATTTGCTGTTTGATACAAGTATTTGGTTTGCTCATTTGTAGTTGCAAACATTTGGAAAAAGATTCTAGGGATACTTTGGTGTGGTATGTCTTAAATTAGACTCTAAGGGTCGTGGCAAAAGGGGAGATTAGTCAGGGGCGACTAATCTCCCTGTCAGGCACGGACCTTAGAGTCTAATTTAAGACATACCACACCAAAGTATCCCTAGAATCCCCCCGAAATGCCATCCCACTGGCTAGAATGTAAACCGCCCTGATGGAATACACAGCACTGAAATCGCCAAAGTTTCCTTGCAAGTCAACTTCGGTGATTTCTGCAAATTGCCACGCCGTGTATGCCATCCCACCGGCGATTTACATTCTAGCCGGTGGGATGGCATTTCGGGGAGATTAGTCACCCGCGACAAGGGAGATTAGTCGCCTGCGACAAATCTGTCACGGCCCTAAGGGTGAAGACACACGGAGCTACTAGTAGCAGCTACTTGTCGTGACTACTAAAACAGACAATGCTGATCATTTACTGATGACTGTCACTACATGTGTTTTAGCAGAGGCAATTCTCAGTATTGTCTATGGCAGGGGATTTTCTTGAGGTTAGTGGCCGTGAAAAAGTAGCTGCTACTAGAAGCTCAGTGTGTCTTCACCCTTGTGCTGTCAGGTATGCATCCTGCTATAGAGACCCAAAAGTCCCTATTTAGGTGTGACAATTATGAAATGGCTTACTAGAAAGTGGTCTGGGATTTAAACAGATTAAGGGCATTTCCAGACATACAGCACAGGTTGGAGAAGCTAAAACTGATGATGCATGGCCTAAAACTGATTAAAATCTTCGGTGTCATTCCACAGATGATATGGCGAGTGGGCATACCTATTTTATGCAACCACTGCCTTCTAATGATAGGAATACTGACTAACTTCACTTAGGGTTGCCACATTTTTCTGTCAATAATACCAGCCTTTGGGTTTGGGGCAGGTCATAATGTCATTTTGGGGTGGGCTTATGATGTGAGGGGCTGAACTGGGCAGGGAAATTGGTGGGCTGGGTGGGGGGAAAGTGGATGGGGCCAGGAAAAGGGTGGGGAAATGGGCAGGATAATAGGCGGAGCATAGGGTGGCCTGTGGCTATAAAGAGTGATCGGCAGCAGAGAGGGTCAGGGAAGGAAGGGATTTATAGGGCATTGTGGTAAATTTGTAATACTGGTCCTGGCCCTAGCTGGTGATTTACCGGCTAGGAGGCAACCCTAACTTTACTGAACCTGTTCAAGGAGAACTAAAGATTTTTTTTTTTTTAACAATTCTTTTATTGAGTTTGAATGTACATATTTTGCAGTATTTTACAATCCAATGACATTTGTTTATTGTACAATAGGTAAATAAAACCAAATTAACAATTTAACATTAAAAACATTGCAGTGTCTTCTTTGCTAGTGCATATATTTTATAGCCGTTGGTCCTTCCTTTTCACCCGTCTGTGTACCATCCTGGGCATGATTAGGGTACTAGCTTCACCCTTTTGTGTGAGGTGCGGGGGGGCTGTCTAGGGAGGGTTTGGGGGTGGGGCCTTCCCTGGCCTACAGATCTTAAGAGGGTTCTGCATCCAACCATGCTGCCCATATTTTGTCAAATTTTTGAGGGCACCCCCGTCTTATGTATGTCAACTTGTATAAGGGTATGGCTTTATTAATCATGGATTCCCATGCTGCAACTCTGGGGCCCTCTGGTGATTTCCAGTATAGAGCCACTGTTTTTTTGGCATACATGCATAATATAAGAAGTAGTGTTCTTTCGGCCCTATTAGGCGATAGATCTTCTACCTGATTCAACAGTATTGTTATTGGGTCCAACCGGAGTATTAGATTTGTTCTATCCCTTATGGTTTTTGCTACTTTCCCCCAGAATCGTTGTGCCCGTGGACAGCTCCATACCATATGTATGAAATCAGCTGGGGAGTGATGGCATCTGGGGCATTCTTGCCCTATATTTGGGTGCATTTTGTGCAGTCTTTGGGGTGTGAGGTAGGTACGATGGAGGTATTTCAGTTGCGTTAGTCTGTCTCTACTACTAATGATCCCTTCTAATGTTGATTCTAAGATATCCTCCCATATGTCTGGAGTGAGTTGGGGGATGTCCTGTTGCCACTTTTCTCTTAGTTTAATGAGATTTGTATTGCTTACCCCCATCAACTGGGTATAGAATACTGAGAGAGGTTTGTTGAGATTCTCTGTGTGAGTTAAATTCTCAATGTTTCTTGGGGTTGTGTCTATTGCTTGGCCTCTAAATTGGGTTCCTATAGCATGGCGTAACTGTAAGTACCTAAATAGCATTGTATTTGGAAGGGAGAAGGTTTGCTTTAGTTCTTGAAAGGTAAGTAGTGTACCTTGTGGCATTATATCTGATAGGTATTTTATGTTGTGGCATAACCATATTTTGGGGTCAGGTATTGTTTGTAGCTGTTCCAGGTTTGGGTTGTGCCATAGGGGAGTGTACTGTGAGCAATGCGGTTGTGGTTTGGGGAAGATTTTGAGTGCTTTCTTCCACACGCTAACTGTGGTTCTCATTGGTTGGGTTGCTCGTTTGGAGTTAATTATCCCCCTATATAGCAGGTTTTGGAGTTCCTCCTGGGACCCTATAATTTGTATTTCGAGCAAGGTGGCTGCATTGGTCAGGGACGGTGAGGTCCATCTCCATGCCGTCACTAGCTGAGAGGCTAGATAGTACTTATATGGGTTTGGGGCTGCTAGTCCCCCGCTAGTGGTTGGGAGCTGTAGAGTGTGTAGAGACATTCGGGGTTGTTCTCCGTTCCAGAAAAGAGATATCATTAGGCTTTCTAATTTGCGGAAAATTGATTGGGGAATTATTATGGGGGACTGCCTGTAGATATACGTTAGTTTGGGGATTGCTATCATTTTAAATAGGTTTATTCTTCCCGTTAATGTAAGTGGTAGGCGCCTCCATGTTTCTGTTTTGTTCTCTAGAGTCCTCATAATCGGGTTAATATTTAGATCTATATATTTCTTTAGATCTCCGTGGATCCACACCCCTAAGTATTTGAATGAGGTTACCCAGTTTAATTGGTTTGTTTGGTTGGGTGGGTTGGGGGGGGTGTCTATTGGGAGGATGACTGATTTAGACCAGTTTATTTTGAGTCCGGAGAAGATAGTGTGGTTATTTATGATATCTAGGGCCGATGTCAGAGCTTGATGTGGGTTGGCCAGGTACAGGAGGGTGTCATCTGCATACATGGACACTAGTTCAGTTGTATTACCTAGTTTAAGTCCCTCTACTTCTTGTGACAGTTTAAGACGGCATGCCAGTGGTTCCATTGCAAGGGCAAAAAGTAGGGGTGATAAGGGGCATCCTTGTCTGGTGCCTCTGCTTATTGAGAAGAGGTTAGATAGTGTGTTATTAGTGCGGATTTTGGCTGTTGGGGAGGTGTATAGGGCTTGGATCCATGTTATGAATGTAGGGGGTATTCCCATTGATTGGAGTGTGGCCCATAGATAGTCCCATTCCACAGAATCGAAGGCCTTTTCATTGTCCAGGGAAACGATTACCCTGTTTCCTACATTGTCATGCTTAATAGATAGGTTTGTGTATAGTCTACGGATGTTAGTATCTGTTGACCTTCCAGGCATGAATCCGGTTTGGTCTGGGGATATTAGACCTGTGATATGTTTAGTCAGTCTGGTGGCTAATATTTTTGCTAAGATTTTGGCATCAGCATTTATTAACGATATAGGCCTATAAGAGGAGCATAACAGGGGGTCTTTCCCAGGTTTAAGTATGAGAACTATCAGTGTTTCTTTCATTGATTGTGGTAGCGGATTCCCTTTTGGTACTCTATTATATAGTTGAGCTAGTATTGGCGCTAGTTTTTTGGCGTGTTGTTTATACCATTCTCCTGGCATGCCATCTAACCCTGGTGTTTTCCCTGAGGGTAGGGCCGCGATAGCTAGTTCTATTTCTGCTGGTGTAATGTCCTGTGCCATTTGTTGTCTGGCTATTGGTGTGATTACGGGGAGGTGAAGAGAGTCTAAATAGTGGCGGAGGTTTTCTGGGGTTACCTGGAGTTTGGTTGTATATAGTTCTGAGTAAAAGTTTGTGAATACCTGATTTATTTCATCGGGGGAGGAGGTGATTTCCCCATTTGATATTTTCGTTGCTGGTATAGAGGTGCTAGCGGTGTCTTCCCTGGATATTATCGCTAAAAGTTTCCCTGTCTTATCGCCGTGTTCAAATATATTTGCCTTTTGGAATAATATGTGTTTTTTGGTTGATTCTATCTGAGCTATGTTGAGAGCCTCTTGGCAGCGTTGCCATTCTCTTTTGTTGGTGTCAGTGGGGTTGGAAACAAATTCTGTCTCTGTTTCCCTTACCCTTTGGGACTTGTGAGAGATGTCTGCTGCTATGTTGCGATTGTGGGCCTTTATATTACTTATGAATTCCCCTCTTATGTACGCTTTAAGCGCATCCCAAGTGATATCCAGGGGGGTATCCTCCAAGTTGGTTGCTAGATAGGTGTCTATGCTATTTTGGATATTCTCTGCCATATCTTTGTGATTGGCCCAATATGGACTCAGTCTCCAAATTCTATCTGCTGGTTTTGGTGAGGTGGTCAGGGTTACCATTACCGGGGAGTGGTCTGATATACCTCTAGTCAGTATCTCTACCTTCTGTACCATTTTATTGGTTTCTGCACATCCCAATGCCAGGTCAATTCTAGAGAGAGAATTGTAACCTGCTGAGTAGCATGTGAATTGTTTTTCCCCTGGGTTTCGACTTCTCCATAGGTCTATCAAACCATATGTAGAGACCCACCTGACAAAGGCCTGGTTGGTGTGTTTTGGTTCTGTTAGTTTGTCTAAGTTTGCATTCGTTAGGGCGTTGAAATCACCCATTAGTAGAATGGGTGCTGGGGGGAGGGTCATGACTTTCCTCATTATTGCATATAATGTCTCGTCTTGGAAGGGGGGTGGAATATAAATGTTTACGATAGTAATTACTTTCCCGTTTATTATTCCATGTATTATAACATATTTTCCTTCCCCATCCGAGATTACTTTTTTGCCTGTAAACTGGCAGGATTTGTTGATGAGGATTGAGACCCCTCTGGAGTAATTTGAGTATAGGGAGTGGTACATGGAGCCTATCCATGTCTTTTTGAGGGCTAAGGTTTTGTTGCCTGTCAGGTGGGTCTCTTGAAGCATGATTATTTGTGGTTTAACTTTTTTTAGGAAATCAAAAACCAGCCTCCTCTTTATAGCATTCCCCATACCTCTTACATTCCACGATATTACCTTGGTTGTAGCCATAGTGTGGCGTTACCTATATATAGACTATGGGTGTACATAAATGGTGACTGATTATAGAGCTTATTGCTTAACTGGAGTTCCGACACTGCTTTGTAACAAATAAAACAAGTAAAACAATAACAATATATTCCCTTCCCATCCCTCCCTACCCACTCCATTTCAAAACTTATAACCTTGAGTGAGTTTACTTCCCGAACAGTATAACTTGAAGATGTTAGGGGGTTGAATTGGCCAAAGTTCTGTAGGTGAACTTTTGTGAGTCTGTACCTTGAGCTCCGCACTTAGGGTTTGGTATTTGGGTTGCGCTTAAGTTGCTGCAGTGGTGTTTCGGTAGCACTGTTGACACCGAGTGCGTGGTGTATAGTGAGATGTTTGTCAGTATTATAGTTAGTAAGGCATATAGGGGTGTCTTTGATGTGATCGTGTCTATGGGTTTGTTACCTGTCCGTCGGTTTGGACTTTGACTTATATTCCTTTGTAGTGTTTCCCAGTTAGTCCCAGATGTTAGTCTCGGTTTGGAGAGTTGCGTGGACGTGTTTCTAGCCAGGCAAGGGTCTCCTCCGGTGTGTTGAAGAAATGGGTTTTCCCTTTATCTGTTATCCTTAGGCGGGCTGGAAAAATCATTGCATATGGGATTCTTCTTTGCCGGAGCTGCTGTTTGGCTTCTGTGAATTTTGCTCTTGTTTTCCTTACTTCAGCTGAGAAGTCTGGGTAGATGGAGACTTTTTGGTTTTCAAAGATAATGTCCCCCGCTTTTCTCGCTTCAGTGAGCGCTGCGTCTCTGTCGCGGTAGTTAAGTAGTCGTGCAATCAGTGGTCTTGCTGGGGCACCTGGTGGAGGTGGTCTGCCAGGAATTCTATGTGCCCGTTCAACTGTAAATGCTGTAGAGAAGGCCGCTTGCCCGAAGGTGTTGGTTAGCCATTGTTCTACAAATTTTTCGGGTGCTGTTCCTTCTGCTCTTTCTGGGATGCCCAGTATACGGATATTGTTCCGTCTCAGGCGGTTTTCTAGGTCATCGGCCTTTGCTTCTAGAGCTTGTATTTGTTTCTCTGTGTTTGTGATGCGCTCAGGTAGAGGGTTTGTGGTGTCCTCTAGTTCTCCTATTCTGCGCTCAGTTTCTGTTGTCCTCTCCCTGATTTTCTGTACATCATGTTTTAGTATCGTGAATTCAGTTTTAAGTTCATCAATTCTGGTGATTAGTACTGTGTGATTGCCTGTTATGGCATTGAGCACTTCTGTCAGTGTAGGCTCTGGGGGGTGCGCTGTCTGGATTAGTGCTGTGGGCCCGTTTGTCATAGGTAGGGCTTCTGTGGTGTCTGAGTTCGGTGCTAGCATGTTAGCTATTAGTGCCCTGCCATTTGGGGAGCGTTGGGGCAGTGGGGTTCGCGCAAATTGCTCTAACCTGCGGGTAGCCATCTCTCCTTTGCTTGTCCCGGGTTGAGCAGCGTTACGCGCTTCATTGCTGCCGGCGCCATCTTGTGACATCGTGGCTGCGGCTGAGCGGGTCTGTGTCCTCTTTGTGGCGGCTTTATTCCGGCCCATCCGGGCGATTCTCTTTGCCAGGTGCGTTGGGGAGCTTACCCCAGTGTCAGCGGTCCCTTTGTTTTAGATTTTGCCCCTTGTATAAGGCAGGATTTAAGTCTCCCCCGGCGGAGCTCAGGTTTGTGCGTCTTACTCTGTCCACATGTAGGCCACGCCCCCAGGAGAACTAAAGATTAATTAAGGATTAGGTTAGAAATCCTACACATTATAATTTGGACTCAGTAGCCCAAGGTGATCAACAGGGAAGATTTGTGTCTCTAGCAATGTAGATCAATATGATCTAAGCTACTGTCAGTTGCCTAAGCATAGAGGTCACTTGCAATATACTGTATTTATACAATATAAAAGTCACAATACAAGGCTAATTAGTAATAAATTCAGACTGACCTTAGATGGCAGCTCAGAAACCAAGGCATTTACATCAGAATTCAATAATCAGTCTTGTAGCATCAGCTTCTACAACCAACAAACCTAATTTTCTGCTGCATTCCAGTTGACCAGAGCAGACTGAGCATGTGCAGTGCCACTGACATGCAAAAGACAAAGTTACAAGAATTATAGTAATTTAACTGATGTATCTTATAGATGGTTGTAGTTAGACTGAAAACTGCCAGACATGAGAATGTTGTACTGTTGTTCCTTATGGTATATGCTTCCTTCCCTAGATTTGGACCAAAGTATGTATGCCCAGCAGCAAGCCTACATTAACCAACAAGCCATGCTGTTGGTAAGCCGCAACATAAGACTTATTACAGTTTGTGAATATATACAAATTAACTTGCATACTGTAAAGTTGATTTCTTAAAGAGAAAACTATGTAATGGCCATAATTTGTTTTCATCAATTCCCATCATCAATACATCTTCCACTTCAGGCCCAGCAGATGACTATGCAGGCCATGGCTCTTCAGCAACAGATGGTGAACAATTCTCCTGCTGAAATTTCAATGACCAACAGCCCCGGACCCAGCATTGCAGCCCAGCCTATGCCTTCAAACTCTCAACGAGTAACCCCAACAGTAGCGCCCATGCCCAGGACTGGGGTTCCTTTCCAGGTATAAGGTCCTTTTTGCCCATCTTATTTCTTTTGTAATGTAAAAAAAACAGCATCTGTCCTCTAGGCACAGTGCTTATAGAGTCAGTTGTAACACCCCTAGTAGTCATAAAATGCTTCATGTATTTTTTTTATCTGCCTCATACCATATCTGTTGTTCACAGAGAAGGGTTGTCAATGGGACTCCAAGTAGGATACAGATATCTTCTGCCAGAGAGAGTTCCCAACGTAGACCAGGTAGGATTTAATGTACTCATCATCTTCTCATAATGCATCTAAACTGCAGCTTTAACTGTTCCCCTGTGCATCAGTTTACAAAAGAAGTCTATAATTCTATAAGTGATCTAAGGAAGGGCTGTTCAACTTCAGTCCCAGGGATGGATGTGGTCCTCCAAGGGATTTTATGGCTCTTAGTCACTTCAAGGGCTCCACAGACTACTTTGTATTCATCACAAGATGCCTGTCCAACTGGAGGCTGAATGTGGCCCTCCAAAGCATTTTTATGGCCTACAGTCTGCTCAGGAGCTCAACGGAGATTTTTGTATTGTATCACTATAAAATGATCTGGCCTTCCAATATAGGTTATGCCATATAATCTGCCCCCTGTGTGAAAAGGGTAAGTATAGGGCTGATCTAAAGAAAGCAAAAAACCCATTGAAACAATCACATACCTTGGCTTATCATTCTCAAACCTGCCACCTATTGTTTTGGGGAGGTTTTGGCCTTTGTACCTTAACTGCAGTGTTAGCACTAAGGTCTCACCTATAATCAACATTGATTTCATGGGATCCAAGGTTGAGGCTGTAAAATATTGTGAGACATACTGTATAAAGATAATTGCTGGGTCATAATTATATCTCTTTCATTTGATTGTATGAGCAGGTCCATCCAACCCCCACCACCCAGAAGACCTTGTACAACACACTGCAATGAATTCCGAGCACTTTCCAGAGCCGAGCCACAACATTAAGGACATAATAAATCGTTATAAGCAGCCTGGTGCCATCAGGCAACCAGCACCTGTTATAAGGTGAGTACAGGACACAGTCAATCAACTCTAGGGGACATATTTATTACAATGTGTAAGCCAACATCACTGGTGATGTTGTCCATAGCAACCAATCAACAATTAGAATTTAACGGTCACCCACAAGTAAAGGTCCCCATAAACGGGCCGATTGTAGCTGCCGATATCGGTCCCTTGGACCGATTCGGCAGCTTATCGGCCCGTGTAGGGGCAGAAACGACGGCCATACCCAACCGATATCTGGCCTAAAATTGGCCAGATATCGATCAGGCAGGTTAAAAGATTCAGTCGGATCGGGGACCGCATTGGCTCGTTGATGCAGTCCCCGAACCGACTGCCCCATTGCTCCCAATATAATTCGAACATTTGGCCCCAGGGCCAAACGATCAAACTAGCCTACGCATTCCCCGATATCACCCACCCGTAGGTGGGGATATCGGGCGAAGATCCGCTCACTTGGCGATCTCGCCAAGTGAGCGAATCTTCACATGTATGGGGACCTTAAGAGAACAAAAACAAGATCTGATTGGTTGCTATGAGGAACATCACCTGTGATGGTGGCTTACACACTATAATAAATATGCCCCTAGGTGTTTCAGAACAGGTTGTATAACTCGATGCCTGTAAGATGGATGCAGCTCTACACGGCACATCTGTGGCTTCCAGTCTGCCCATGGGATCAATAAACCTCTCTTTATGATATTTTCATATCATTTGTACTTTAAACATGGGTTTGGGGCCCCATCACAGTATTTACAAGCATAATGGTGGCAATATGAGAGATGTATAATGTTCTTGAGATGGGGCAGATGTGAAATATGGACAACCAATATAGAACTATTCAGACACAACTTTCCTTTTCAAACACCATCATTCAGATGATGAAATGAATAACCTTCCTTTTTGTTATCTCAGTCCATATAGTGGGATGACTTCATATTAGCCATGGTGCTGAGTTTTCAGGAACATTGTGCATTTAATCCATTCACAGATGACTGATAACAGTTTTACCTTCTCACAGAAAGCAACCAGCAAAACTTTTTGGGAGGAAAATAGATCCACATGAAGAGGCATTAAGTATCCTGAAGGGACAGATGCCAACCCATCCACTCACTGGACCAACACCAGTATCCAATATGTCTTATGTGCCCAAGGTAACCTCTTCAGACTAGCCAGGGAAATTGGAAAATCAGAAGCAGAATGTTCAGATAAAGCGGGGATCCCCAATTTTTTTTTTTACCCATGAGCCACATTCAAATGTAAATAGAGTTTGGGTTCAACATAAGCATGAAAAAGTTCCTGGGGTGCCAAATAAAAGCTGGTATTGGCATATGTGGTATGTGGTAGCCCCTATATGGAGTGGCAGCCCACAGGACTCTATTTGGCAGTACTCATGGTTTTATACAACCAAAATGTGCTTCCAAGCCAGGATTCAACAATAAGTACCTGCCAAAGCAGTGAGGCCACTGCAGTGTCGGACTGGCCCACCAGGATACCAGGAAAACTCCCGGTGGGCCCAGGTGTAAGTGGGCCCTCCTGCCCCTGACCATTTGGCCTGTTTCATAGCCATTCCCTATTTCTGAATGGGAAGGAAGAGTAGAAATAGATGGAAGAATAGATGCTAGCATGTAAATAAAAGAGACTAGGAGAATAAACAGGTTGGGTGAGGAAAAAATCGTTTGGAAAGTGGGCCCATGGTCTAAGGTTTTCTGGTGGGTCCCTGGGGTCCCAATCCAACACTGGGCCACTGGGAGCAACATCCAAGGGGTTGGTGAACAACATGTTGCTCCTAAACTACTGGTTAGGGATTACTGAGACAGAGGTATTATATGTTATATTAATCTCCAAATATAAATGCATCAATCTCTTGCCATCTTTTCATTTATATTAAAAAAAGAATGATTTTAGATACTATGTAATAAGCCAGTAGGGCTACAAATAAGTAATGTTCAAGCATGTATTTTATTGTATAGGCACCTAGAGACACTGTGGCCTTAGTTAAGCCCGTTCCTAGCATCAAGACAAAGACACCTGTAGCCCAGCCACCAGTAAGCCATGTCAGACCAACTCCTGCACCTACAGGTTGGTAGTCCTAGTTTTATGTGTTGCTCACCTTGCATGCCATGTACTGTATATTCATTGTTGATTTCAGTTAATGAGATAAGTATTAGTAGATGAAATATAGCATGAAACAGTCAGTGGGTTAGACATCTGAGCTTACATATTGTATATACATGTGAGTATATTCTTGATATCTGTCATTTATGACCAGTTGGGGTCTTCAAGAAACTGGAATGGAGAAGAATTGCCAGGACAGCATAATCAAAGATTTTCTATATAAAATGTGGTGTGTTTGGTGTTAACCCAACCAAATGTGACAAAGTTGAGAGTGGATGATCTACTTGACCAATTTGGACTTGATTCATTGGGGCAAATTTAGTTTAGGCCAAACATCAAATCATGGGGGTTCTCTACTGCAGTCCAGACTGCCTATTCAGGGCCAATATGGTCTACAGAGAACCAGATTTTCCACTTCACAGAACTGAACTGAACTGAAGTATCTCTCTGGTTGGTCACCGGTCTAATGGTTTGCTTCAGGCTGCTACTTCAGAGTAAAATGTATGCTGGTTGTGATGTAAACCCTTTGTTTCCTGAATTCATGGACCCCTCCCATTAAGATAAAAAGATTGGATACTGGATCACAGAAGCAGGGGGAACCCATATTAGTGCTGGTGTCTGATTCCTCCAACTTGAGAGTTGGGAGTGGTTAACTATTTTGGACTAAATACGTTTGAATGACGTTCACCTGACATAATAGTTGGTTGTTTTCTTCTTATTTATCATGGTGTCTTTGTTCTTCAGTCGCTGTGAACCGGGAGCTGTCTGAGGAACAGGAGAACATCCAGACCCAACTGCATCGCCAGTATAGCGAAGAGTACTACACATACACTAATGTTCCATGGCGGATATATATCAGGAAGGAGGTGAGCAGGGGTTACATTTTTAACATAAATAAAATGCATTGTTATTCTATTGCAGTAACAATACTTTCAACATTAAAAGAATGCAACTCATTGGTCATAGAAGTTCATCCTTTGTTGAAGGTGGAGGGAAATGTGTCATATTGTGACTGATCAGTTTGTAGAATGACATTTGCCTTTGGCGTATGATAGCTCAAACCTGTGTCTTTTTCCTGCAGGTATTTTACCCTAGAGACAGTTTTAACAACCCCCTCATCCTTGATCTTATCTTCAAGCAGGTGAGACACGTGTGATTTGTATGAGTATTTTGTGAGCATATTTCACTGGGGATTGCTACAACCTATCATTTTAGGCAGTAGAGTTATGTATGGTGTCTGTAAACCAACTTCCATGACCTGCAGTCTACACGTCCAACACTGATGTATCTGATCGGTGTAACCTATGGTTATCCAGCAAAGGATAATCTCCATGGCCATTGGCCTAAAGGGTTTATGCTGCTCAGATAAAGCTAAGACTCACTAAGACTGTAGAAAACATATTTGTGGATAATGACTGCCTTGTTTGAATTATCTAATTATATTTTGTTCCTTTTCTCCCACAGCAGATTTGCATTGATAATTAATTCTTGTTTTTTCTCTTAACTAAAAGATAATCAATGACACCCTCACAGAGAATTGCATCAGGTTATCCAAGGAGGAGAGGCAAAAGATGAGGTCCCTGCTAGGTGAGGCTCATAACAAGCCATAAACTGTCTTCCTAAATAAAGGCACTTCCATGGGGCTCATATAAGGGCCATTTTAACTTTAACATTTATTTGACCTTTTGTATATTTTTTGTGGACTTGTAGGTGGCCATCAGAGTTTTCTAGTCCACCCCCCCCCCCCTCGTGACTGCCTGCCCTCAGGAGGGTTTCCAAGACATATACATTAAGTTGGCCATACATATATAGATAATGTCCACTTAATTAGTAATGTAAGCAAGTGAGCTGATTTTTGACCAACCAGGTTGCCTAAATTTGGCTGATCTAATAATTTGGCCCTCAGGCCATCGAAGATGTTTATGCTATACGTGCAAGGCTCTGCTGGGATTTGAGCCAGGAACAGGGTTCCTTTGGGTTTCCGGCTGTTCGACTTCTCCACTGGGCCAGATGAGCAGCTAGCAGGCTTGCTCACTACCTATCACCTAACCAAGGAGCAACCTGATTGGTTTGGTGGGGTTAGGCCCGGATTTGAGGGAGGCCAAAAAGATCCAGGCCTAGGGCTGCAAAGATCTGGGGGCAGCATGCCACCCGCTAACCTCATCTGCACCCTGGGACTAGACTGGAGATTTTTCTGGAGCTGTTTGAATGAGCCAATCGGTGGAACAGTATTAGCAGCAGTAGGGACTTCCATCTAGAAAAGGGATGGGATTCAAGAGCACAGGGAGGTGCAAGCGTGCAGGGATGAGAGCTTATCGGGGGGCAGGGGTTTCAAGAGGCCTAGAGGTGCCCCGGATTTAAATACGGCCCTGAACTCCCTCCTTTGTCATCCCTTTTCCTGTCTGCCTCAAAGACTCACCTTCTCCTCCTTAGCACCCCCTGTCTATTTCTTTACAATATGAACATCAGCCAAATAAAAATAAACGTATAATTCCATGTACTATTATTAATATTAATCAATCCAGGCCTGGCATACACATTACGTATAATAGGAGGTAATAATCATCTTTTATTGCATTGACCTCTGTGATTATTACTGCAAAGTAAGGCCTTACCCAGCTAACAGGCTCATTGTTGTCTTGGGCAGCTGATTTCAGACTGGGCTCCATCAATGCCATTGCTGATGATAGTGTGAAGAAAAAGATTGTCACAGTGGCCAGGGAGGAGCTGGAAGTGTACTTCTCACGCCTTTTCCCAGCTGCGGTAAGTCACTGGGAAAGAATGAAGTCATCCACAATAACAGGCCAAAGCCTATAAGGAACTCATGACTGTCTTTACCATCTGTGTAGGGAAGTGTGGGCACAGGCGTTCAGTTCCTTGGAGTGTCGCATGTTGGGATAAAACTGCTCAAGTTGCTGAGGAGCGGAGGTTCCACCCCTGAGCAGCTCAGAGTGCTAAGAAGCTACAGGTAGGGTGGTCAGAGAAAGATATATGATATTTTATTGTGAAAATGTATTTCCTTCTTTTTTTTACTAACCTAACTATGGTGAGAGGGCTCATTCACTAAAGGGCAGGGCACAAACAGGTGCACCCATTTTTCACAATGGGCACTGCAGAGGGGCCTGGTACACAGAGACTCCTACCCAGTTCCATGGCCGCCCACTCCCTGCCCCCCCACCTGAGTCTGTTGTCCACCCCAGTTCCCTTGCATCCCCCACTCCCTGGCCTGGGCTTGGCTGGGGAGGGATGATTTATTTTCCACTCTAAAGGGAAGCAGACTTTTATAGGTCCCCAGCGTCTGCTTCCTCTGTAGTTACACCAGTGGTGGGCAGTAACCCATAGCAACCAATCAATGATTAGCAGGTACAACAATAAAAGCAAACATTTGATTGGTTTCCATTAGTTAATGCCCAGGTGCAAATCAATCTCAGGGGTGGTGCGTGCTCCAAAGTCATTCTGGAAATGGGAAACATTAAAGACCACAATGCTCCACAAACCTGTGCTGATTCTGTATTCCCTTACAGTTACACAGACATCATGTTTGTCACCGTCCTCTCCAAGAACATGTTGGAGTTCAACCTGACCAATGAGAAGCTTATCCTATTCTCATCACGCTCCAGTCAGGTGAAAACCATGATAGACTGCTTCCTGATGGAACTGAAGAAGGTATGATGGGTAACAGCACACCCTATTGTGCACTGGAATTCTTGAATAAAAAAAAAACTCTGTAATGTGGAAAAATAAATGCAATTTATGCCAATATTAATCGTTTTAACGTAGGGCTTTTCCATTAGACTCCACCAGGGGCAGCCAGACCACCAGCTGAGAAACCCTTCTATAGTAAATAAACCCACAACATGCAGTCCATGTAAGGTGTTTCGGTGGCTGCCTGTACAAGTCTTTGCAACCAACTAAATGAGATTATCTTTATGTTTCCAGGATTCAAACTATGTTGTTGCAGTGCAAAATTACGTGACGGAAGATAAGACTTTATTGAGTTTCCATAAAGGAGACATTATCCGTCTGCAGCCATTAGATGGGCTTAAGAAAGGTCAGTAATCATGTGCCCCCCTTAATGCAGATTGTATGACATAGTAACAAATTGGCCAGATTTGGTTGAGTAATTTGGCTGATTAGATTTGGTTGAGTAGTTTGAATGTGTGGGGGGGTACATATTGCCAGACCATACTGTAATCCTAGATGAAGCATCAGCATATAAGGATGGAAGAAGAAGTGCAAATCTACTTATTTAGATCTTTGGACTGTCTGTCTGTCCACGTATCTTCAAAGTTGAAGGCTGATTGGTCAGATAAACCTAAAGTCGATCCTTATATGGCCATCTTAAAATGTATTTGATGATGTGTTGTCATCGCTTTGATACTAGGTGTATACCAGTGGCATAAATATAGAGAAAGCAGACCCCTGCAGTAGGACCCTGACCGTGGGGTTTGTATCCTATAGCTTTAGCAAACTCCATCCCCACCATTCTCCTACCTGAGAGCTAAAAAAGATTTTTTTTCATGGAGGCCCAGCTCACTCTAGAAATGCCACTGATCTATGATCAAAGCTATAGCAAAGCATCATCAGTTCAGTTCTTAATGTGACCATACAGGGACCAATCCCTGTGACCAAACCTGACCCATATGTATGACTGTAAAGTGCAACTGTTGTCCATATATATATATATTGCAGACCAACCCTGGCCTCCCTGCTCATAACTGAATGGTTGGAAGGTGTAATATAACCCCAAGATCCATCCTAACTACATGCATTGCCCCCCTTTATGCCTAATCCTGCACTCCTGTTCTGTAATCCTTTTATTTGAAAAAAACCTGACTTGTACTGTTAATTTCCATGCTGCAATATGGATGCCTGCCAGGTCAAAACTATGGCTGCGTTGTAAGAAAGAAGGTGATGTATTTGGAGGAACTTAAACGTGGCACTCAGGACTTCGGTGGGTGTTTAAGCATGTTCCTGCTTTCTTTTATATTAGCCTATGGGGTTGTGAAAAGCTGCTCCCAGTAGCTATTGTTTCACTTTTTGTGTATTTCACTCTATAGGACTTGGCACAATTTTAGTCAGTTGATATATCAGGCTATCCTATGCCATACATGTTATTTTATGAACTTACACAGCCTCCACCATAAATAAAAACATAGGCAGAAACAGATGGTTGGTTCAAAAATATCAACTGATAAGGAAGCCATGGTTGAAAAAAATACAGAAATAACTATAAATGCTCCATCTATCTTCCTGGCATGTTCTGTGTGGCATGACCTTTCCTGTTGCTCTACAACATTGTGTGGATCTCTGGTAAGACATTTGCTTGTTTCCCATAGGATGGAAGTTTGGTGCCATCCATAGCCGTGCAGGAGTCTTCCCAGCAGAGTGTGTGCAACCAGTGGCAGCCCCAGACTTTGTCAATCTCCCAGCGGATAGGAAGGAAGAGCCACGGAATAGGCAGAGCAGGGCTGCAGCGTCAGCAGCGGTGGCAGTGGCTGTGGCATCTACAGCTGTCGCTCATGAATTTGACAGAAAGATGGATGTAGGTGGAGTCCGTTGTATTCATTATTCCTTTCTCCATTCCCCAGGGCTTGATCTTGCAGGATCTTGATCTTGGGCAATGGTGGACAAGCCAAAGTGAATACCTGGTTTTCAGTGTCAAACTAAATGGTCTAAACTGGGGCGCATTGAAAGCTTTAGGGATGGTAAAAATTCTGAATATGGGACAACAAAATTCTGAAGGCCACCTATTGTTATTAAAGTAAAGGCTTCCACTTCCACTTCTTGAAGTCACAGGGTTTATAAATATACGGGTATATCATAGGATCTCAATTGTAATTGCTGAATGTACTTGTCTCCTTGCTTGGTGATCGACTCCCAATCCCTTTCCAGGGTTCTCCTACCCCCAGCGAATATGCAGAGAGTTTGGACGAATACACAGACCCCAACACGTCAGAGATTATGCTTCAGGGAAGCCCGTACAACATGGAGGAATTTGCCAAGAAGTACTTTAGAGAGGGTCTAAGGCTGGCTGCACAAGCACAAGATGACAAGTCTCAGAAGATGTCAGGGTACCAGTAATGTCAATGCCAATGAATGGTCTCCATAAACTATTCTGAGCATGTGTGTTTTCATGGCTTCAGTAGCCAGTCTGTGGCCCACCTACAGTCAATCTGTCCACATACTGTACACTTCTAACTCTCCAAAGACCATATAGCCCTTGTCCAGAACATGAGGTTGTTGAAGGGTTCATAGTCGTATGGTAATTTTGGAGAGCCCAAGGTGTGTCAGTCAGGCCTTTATAAAGAGGGCTTGACTGGAGAGAACTGAGATTCTAAAACATTGCAGCAAAAAAACAAGCTCTTGATCTTCTCGCCTTCACTACTCTTCTTCTCCCATGACCTCTTCCCTTTCTTGACTTAATTCCTCTTGTATTCTTATCTGTCTTCAACAACCTCATATTTCAGTTGTGCCTTCAAGGGGAACTCCGGCTTCCAAACCAAAAATGATTAAAGAGTCCCACACAACACAGAAACCCTTAATATACCCATCACTGTAATCTGTTCCTTCAATAAGGAATAATATACCATTTATAAATACCATTTATGCTGAAATACAGCTGCAAAACAGTTCTTCTCTTTTTGCATCAATTGAAACCTTGGCAGGGGAGGAGGGACTAAAACACCAAATTGTACAAAACTTCTCCACAGCTTACAGACGCAGGAACTACAGTATATAACCCACAATGCATTGCACTATGATGTTTCTTTCCTTATTGACATTAGGTGTGCAGGGAATTGTGGGATTGGGAGGATGCAGGCTGAAGGCAGGCTGAGGCCAGTCGACTACTGTTACATTTTTTGGAGTCAGATCAGCAGGAGAACAAGGGGCCAGGTTTAGGAAACGGTTCCATATTATTACATTAAGAATCATGAAAAGGCTGCATATTTTTTAATTGATGTTCATTGCAAAGTTGCTTGAAATTATGTTTATTTTTCAAAAAAAGTTGTGTTTGGGTGGAGTTCCCCTTTAAACTGATTGTTTGTACTAGGGGTGCCATCGGTTCCTGGAAACACTTGTTTATTAATATTTTGTAGGTCTCCTCCTCTCTTCTCAAGATCAGGGCAAGTGCTATTTGGTGTTTAGTATCCTACTTACTATTTATTGTCTGCAGTCTTGGCACAGATTGTAGCACAGGATTGGCTTAACTTCAGATACATTTCTCTTTCTTTCCAGTGATTCTATTAAACAGGGTTCCAAGAAGAGCAAAGATGCCAGAGACCCACAGGAGATGCTGAAATTCACTAAGGTGATGGAATAAGGGGCATATCATATGATGAAGGATAGGGGTGGTGGGTAAAGAGGGGGAAAGGTGTGAGCATTCAGTCCAGCCTAGAGGGCTATGGCTACTATGGCTATCAATGGGTTATCTAATGAAAGGTGCTAACTTAGCCCAGGAGTAATAACCCATAGCAACCAATCAGCAAGTAGCATTTGCTGGTCATCTGTTTAAAAGCAAACATCTTATTGGTTGCTATGCATTACTGTTCCTGGGCAAACTTAGTGCCTTTTATTACATATAGGGCATAGGAGAAAGGAAGTCCTTTTCCATAGAACTTACAATCCTATGTTGCAAATATCTAATTCAAATGTGGATAAAGCAGCCATTTACTTTAGTAAGACATTAACACTTTTGCTTATTTATTATCATTGGGCTAAATCCCCAAACTCTTCCCTGGACCTTCTCTCTTTGCAGACTCCCATTCAGGAATCGCTCATTGAGTTCAGTGACGGCAGCATGAACAGAATCGCAGCTGAGGTCTTTACAGGTAAGGCAGGGCTCAGACTAGAAACAAAGGGAACCTTTCTTACTCATGACTTGGAGACTTGGAGAGCAACACAAGCACCATAAAAGTTCATGGAGGAGCCAAATAAGGGCTGTGATTGGCTATTAGGGGCCTCTATGCACCCTATCAGCTTACAGGGGGCTTTATTTGGTAGCAAATCTTGTTTTTATTCAACCAAAACTTGCCCCCAAGTCAGGAATTCAAAAATAACTCCCTGGTTTGGGGGCACTGAGAGCAACATCCAAGGGGTTGGGGAGCAACATGGTGCCCCCGAGCCACTGGTTGGGGATCACTGTCTTATAGCATATCCCCTATCTCTAAGGGGCTGATTTACTAATCCAAAAATCCAAATCCGAATGGGAAAAATTCGGATTGGAAAACGAACATTTTGCGACTTTTTCGTATTTTTTGCGACTTTTTCATAGCAATTACAAATTTCGTGAATTGTCGCGACTTTTTCATAGCCATTATGACTTTCGTGAATTGTTGCGACTTTTTCATAGCCATTATGACTTTCGTGAATTGCCGCGACTTTTTCATTGCCATTACAAATTTCGTGAATTGTCGCGGCTTTTTCATAGCCAGTACGACTTTCGCGAATTGTCGCAACTTTCGTATGGAGCGCTCGAAAAAGTCGCAAAATACCGATCATCACGAAAAAAACGCATTCGGACGCTTTTCGGACGTTCGTGGATTAGTAAATGTGCCCCTAAGTCTGTATGCAATACTTTTGATTTCTGTAAGAAACATTCCTCATTAGAACAAATGAGTCTTAGACGCAGAAATGAACTGAAAGGTACAGTACGTATTAAATGCTACAGCCCTCATTAGTGTCTATATGTTAGGGATCATTTATAACAGTGAGAACATTGGATAAAGACCCAGCAGCCCATCTTCAAGCCAGACAGGCAATGTTCTATACTGATTTCAATACTAATTACATTTACAAATAACTTTAAAAACCAGTGAGGATTTTTGGAATGAATGTATACTGTGAAGGTACTCAATATTATAGTTCCTTTGGACTGTTTTTTTGGCAAAGTTCCCCTTTAATATACTAAACCTAGTTCCATGTGTCCTGCAGGTATCATGAAGTTTATGGGAGATCTGCCTCTGAAAGGACAATCTGAACTAGATGCCGTCTGCTCTATCCTAAAGGTCAGTAGGAATATTCTGTAAGTCATGGCGGTGCAACAAACTTGCCCAAATTGGAAAAGAAAAAAAGAAATATCAGAAACTTTTTAGGTGACACCCACTGATCTGCCTGGTGATGCCCAACTAGTACATATAGTGGTTGTTAATAAATTAACCCTATTGTTTCCGACTGCCCATAGCCCTCTTATTGTGCTATAATAGGCTGTGTGATCTAAGACACCTCTATGAATACTGCATTACATGTAGAAAATTTCTGCTATGGAGCGTTCTATTTACAAATTTGTTTGCCTGGCCAACACCCCAGGTTGATGTATGAAGGCTCTGTATGAAGCACTCCTGGAAATATTAGGAGCAAATGTATAATTGTGTATTTCTTTAGTCAACCCCCTCCTCCTTAAAAAAAGATACCATAAACCTGTGCCAATATAGGTATTCCCCTGTACTAAGCACAATTCAGCAGGAACAGCCCCCTAAGTTTGCTCATAGCCTGTACAGAGAGATACCATAAAACTATGGCAGCATAGGGATTCCCCTGTATTAAGCACAATTCAGCAGGAACAGCCCCCTAAGTTTGCTCATAGCCTGTACAGAGAGATACCATAAAACTATGGCAGCATAGGGATTCCCCTGTACTAAGCACAATTCAGCAGGAACAGCCCCCTAAGTTTGCTCATAGCCTGTACAGAGAGATACCATAAAACTATGGCAGCGTAGGGATTCCCCTGTACTAAGCACAATTCAGCAGGAACAGCCCCCTAAGTTTGCTCATAGCCTGTACAGAGAGATACCATAAAACTATGGCAGCGTAGGGATTCCCCTGTACTAAGCACAATTCAGCAGGAACAGCCCCCTAAGTTTGCTCATAGCCTGTACAGAGAGATACCATAAAACTATGGCACATAGGGATTCCCCTGTACTAAGCACAATTCAGCAGGAACAGCCCCCTAAGTTTGCTCATAGCCTGTACAGAGAGATACCATAAAACTATGGCACATAGGGATTCCCCTGTACTAAGCACAATTCAGTAGGAACAGCCCCCTAAGTTTGCTCATAGCCTGTACAGAGAGATACCATAAAACTATGGCACATAGGGATTCCCCTGTACTAAGCACAATTCAGCAGGAACAGCCCCCTAAGTTTGCTCATAGCCTGTACAGAGAGATACCATAAAACTATGGCACATAGGGATTCCCCTGTACTAAGCACAATTCAGTAGGAACAGCCCCCTAAGTTTGCTCATAGCCTGTACAGAGAGATACCATAAAACTATGGCAGCATAGGGATTCCCCTGTATTAAGCACAATTCAGCAGGAACAGCCCCCTAAGTTTGCTCATAGCCTGCACAAAGAGATACCATAAAACTATGGCAGCATAGGGATTCCCCTGTACTAAGCACAATTCAGCAGGAACAGCCCCCTAAGTTTGCTCATAGCCTGTACAGAGAGATACCAAAAAACTATGGCAGCATCGTTCTGCACTAGAGTATACAAATGGAAATTTAGACTGGGGTTACACCAAGTACTAGCGATTGGAAAAGTGAGTTTAGGAAGCAAACCAGGTTTCTTAGGCAGGGAATGGTCCCATTTTGCTTGCTGAGCCCCTGTCCTGTGTGATTGCAGCTCTGTGGGGAACATGAAGTCATGAAGGATGAGGGCTACTGTCAGATCATGAAGCAGATCACGGACAACACCAGCGGCAGCACGTGAGTGATCATGGCTTATATACAGTACCATGCAAGCTGCTGTTAGACTATCGTGGCTATGGGGGCAGAATGACCATACCACTCTGTGTTATACAGGGACAGCTGCCAGCGAGGGTGGAGGCTTCTCTTCATCCTTACGGCCTACTATAAATGCTCAGAAGTGCTGAAGCCCTACCTCTTCAAGTTCCTCCAGGAGACATGCAGGAGCCCCGGCTTACACTACCAAGGTGGGGGCTATCCAACTTTTACTGCCATTTTAGCCTGCAAAGTAGGGTCTGACAGACTGAGCAGAGGATCTTACAGTGGCCCCAAGTGCTAATGGACCTAGGGTTGGCACCTCTGCCATCTTCTTTAGGTGGCCATACACAGGCTCATTTTAGCTTCCAAATATTTGGCAGCTTATCTGCCCGTGTATGGGCACCACCAAAGGCTTCCCCAACCACCATTTGGGCTGAAATCGGGCAGATCTCAATAGGGCAAGTTTGATTTTTGCAACAGATTGGGGACCGCATTTTCTCATTGCCTGCCATTGCCCGCCATTTTAATTCTATCTTTTGGCCCTTGGGCCAAACGATCAAATTAGCCCAGTATTGCCCACCCGTAGTTGAGTATATCTGGAGAGGATCCCCAAACGAGTGGATCTTACCATGTATGGCCCCCTTTTCTCTGGGCAGGGGGTGGGCAGTGACATCACAGGGGGCAGGGAGGTGGCCAGTGATGCCATGGGGTGGGGGAAGGGACGGGTTTGTGACATCATAGGGGTGTGGCTATGACATGGAGAGTGACAGTTGGCCAATTGCCACATTAATCTCAGCCGGGAATGTAAGGTTCTCTGTTGGGCCTTAGAAGACCCAGTCCGACACTGCCACAAAGTGTCCAATGGCAGGAGACATCAGGGTGCGATAAACCAACAACATCATCAGTATTCTACCCTGTAAGAGATCCAACCAGCTGATTACTTTATGTTTTGGCAGGGATCGCCAAGGCGTGCGAGCAGAATCTGCGCAAGACCATTCAGTATGGAGGGCGCATCGAATATCCGAGTGCCATAGAGCTAAAAGCCATGGTGGTAGGTGCATGGGGTTGATACGACAGTACAGGGCCACCATCAGAAACCCATTCTTTTCCCATGTACAGGTCCAACATTTGCTATGCCCATTGGTGACACTGACTATGACATTCATATCCCTATTTAATGTTGTTTTACAGGGCCCCAGAAATGATGGACCCCTGTAGCTGTACCCCCTGCCTTACTGGAATAATATGTTTTTCCACAGTTCCACAGGCCAATGGTAGCCAATGACTTGTCTGGGCACCCCCTAAATGCCTGTTTCTGTGGTGCAGGCAGTTGCAGAATGTTCCATTTGGCCATAGTTCTAGGGATATAGAATGTTTAACATATCTGCATTGTATTTAGGCTTTACTGAATGTACTTACCCACAGGCTGGAAGAAGCTCCAAGCGACAGCTGTTCCTTCTGCCCGGAGGAGTTGAGAGACACCTAAAGATCAAGACTTGTTCGGTTAGTGGATAAGAGTGCATAAGAGTGCTAGTATGTTTTTCCCAAGGTGACCCAGGGGTCCAAGTCACCTATAAGGATTTAATCTACCAATTCAGGTCCTTCAGACCAATTTGGTAACTTATCTGCCCTTCTATAGGGACCCCCGATGGGCCTACCTGACTGATATGTGATTTTCTCATCAGATCAGGGACCACATTATTGGTTATTTGGTAGCCCCTATATGGACTTGCCTCCAAGCCAGCTGCTTTAAGGCCACTGGGAGCAACATCCAAGGGGTTGGGGGGGCAACATGTTCCTCACGAGACATTGGCTGTGGACCACTGGACTAATTAGTGACTTGATTTGCTTGCAGGTAGCCTTTGATGTTATTGAGGAGATCTGCATGGAAATGGGGGTGCACAAGGAAGAAGCCTTCCATGAATACGCCATATTCGCAGTTACCAACAGGGGTGAGCTATAAGTTAATGGAATGGGTGAATAAGTAAGAGGGATGGGTGAACTGGGCACCTACCTCAATAAATGTTCAGGGGTTTAATGTATTCAGTACAGACTTAGGGCTCAATTGGAACCACAGCCGGCTGGCACGATACAGCCCATGCCCCACTGGCAGTTTATAAGGTTCCTGGGTCTAACCTAGCTGCTTACCCTATCTGGGGTAACAGTCGCCCCTTGCTAACTAATCTGGGTGGCTCACACCTTTGAAAAGGATCTAACCTGTCATTAGTTAGTCACCCTGCACCCACCAGAGGTCCTTGCCTCTATTCAAGATGTTATGTCAAGCCAATGAGACCTTTTTTCAGACCTCCTTTTTTCAAAATGTTCATATTGGGCTTTACTTGCCCTTTACGTAGAACCCAAAAGTCATTTTAACGGTGCAACAGTGCCATCTACTGCTCAGTGCTGAACATTGCAGCTAAAACTAAGTTTAAGTAGATCCCCTACTGTGGGGATGTCTAAAGCTACGTTGATGAAGTTATGGTATCAGGGCTCATCACCTTATGTGTTACACAACTAGGAGAAGTGTAACATCACTACATTATAGGATAATGAAACCTTTAAAATAAGTGAATGCAAAATTGATGAGAGTGCTGTTCTGAGCACTTTTGCTGTTTACACTGATTATTTTTTAATTATTAAGGGATAAACCATGACCTGGATGAATGAAAATAGACATATTAAGGGATAAACAGCACCACCTGCTGGCCAGTTTCCACCATGCTGTTGTCAGGAGAAGCAAAGAGGGCTGGGCTGATGTTCTTCTGGTTAGGAAAGACTTGAAAAAAGTTATCAGAGATTTCTAATATTTTTCCTTACCAGCAGGTGGCGCTGTTGTGACAAAATTCATTCACATCAGTAAATATTTCCTTTAATATCTTGGAATTGAAAAAAATAAATAGTGAATGTAAATTACAAAAAAAAGTGCTTAGAATAGCACTCTCATGAATTTTGCACTTTTTGAAAGGTTTACTTATCCTTTAAGTGAGACCTAATGGAACCTTTTGTGGACTGTGCTGGCATTATGGCATCTTCTGGCAGGCTGATATATTTTGCCCACTCTCCTACCAGGGCAGAACGTGAGACCACTGAACAGGAAGGAATATATCCTGGATGTATCGGCGGAGATGGAACAGACTGACAGCAACTACATGTTCTGGTTCAGGCGCATTATCTGGGCGCAGCAGATGAAATTTGAGAATGAGCTGTATGTGACGATGCACTATAACCAGGTACGTGGGCACCGGGTGTCTACTGACAGCATAGAGGCATACTGGGCTAGCCATGATCCCCTAATTACCCATTAATTATCCTGTCCCTACCCATGATCCTGTCTTTACCCATGATCCTATCTTTACCCATGATCCTGTCTTTACCCATGATCCTGTCTTTACCCATGATCCTGTCGTACCCATGATCCTATCTTTACCCATGATCCTGTCTTTACCCATGATCCTGTCGTACCCATGATCCTATCTTTACCCATGATCCTGTCTTTACCCATGATCCTGTCTTTACCCATGATCCTGTCGTACCCATGATCCTATCTTTACCCATGATCCTGTCTTTACCCATGACCCTATCTTTACCCATGATCCTATCTTTACCCATGATCCTATCTTTACCCATGACCCTATCTTTACCCATGATCCTATCTTTACCCATGATCCTGTCCATTTCCATTAACCTATCTTTACCCATGATCCTGTCCGTACCCATGATCCGTTCTTTACCTATGATTCTATCTTTACCTATGATCCTGTCCGTATTCATGATCCTGTCCGTACCCATGACCCTATCTTTACCCATGATCCTATCTTTACCCATGACCCTATCTTTACCCATGATCCTATCTTTACCCATGATCCTGTCCATTTCCATTAACCTATCTTTACCCATGATACTGTCCGTACCCATGATCCTGCCTTTACCTATGATTCTATCTTTACCCATGATCCTGTCCGTACCCATGACCCTATCTTTACCCATGACCCTATCTTTACCCATGATCCTGTCCATACCCATGATCCTGTCTTTACCCATGATCCTCTCCATACATATGCAAAATACACATCATGCATGACTGTGTTTGAAAGTGGGAGGGTAGAAGCCCTGCCCTCATTGTGGCTTTGGTTCCAGATTCAGACTCCCCTCTTGCTATTCCGTACCCTCCCTCTCTGCAGGTGCTGCCAGACTACCTGAAGGGCTTATTCAATGTCGTGTCTCACATGAAAACCACTGAGCAGCAGTTTCAACAGATCTCAAGGCTGGCAGCCCTGCAACATCGGGCTAAAGATAGCGTCTACCTACCCACTGCGTAAGCACCTACCTACAGTGACCACTCACAGAATGTTATATTAGCCAAGCTGTTATTGGCTCCCATGCATATCTGCAGCACAGGGAATGTTCGGCTGGTTTCTGTACTGCTCCCTGCTCGTTCCTGCTGTATATGCCCCAGCTTCAGCAGCCCTATATTAGTAATGATCCAAGCCTTCAATGCTGTCCTCAGCAGCTCTCCATCATGGGTCTTGTAGGACCATCTTTTGTGTGTCAGTGGCACTGCACATGCTCAGTGTGCTCTAGGCTGCTGCTGGGAAGCTAAGCTTAGGGTTTGTTCGAAATCATCACAACATTAGCAGAAAGTGAGGTAAAAGCTGATGTATTTTATGTTGTATAAATACTATTTACAGTGAGTGGTAAGTGACAGCAGCCCAGAGCTTGTGCTGGGAATCAGCAGAAAAGAAGATGGGGGGCTACTGGGGGCATCTTTGGGGGGCTTGGGTGGGTAGAAAAGAAAACAATAGGGTTAATTTACAACTGTAAGGGTACAAGAGCACTAGGGGCACAATTGAGCGCCCACTTAGTGCTAGTTTAACAGAACTTGCACCCCCGGGGTTGTTACTCTATGCACCATGCTGCACACTGGACAAAGTGCAGTGGGGTATTGTAAGTGACCGTAATGTGTAGCATCTCTAGCCTCATTTTTACTGAGTTTTAGTTCTCCTTTAATCTCCTGCAATAACTATTTACCATTTGGTTATGTTAAATATGAATGTGTCTGTGCTGTTGAGTACACAGGACATCTCTAGACCCCACTCTAGGTCTGTAACATTTTTCTGTTCCATTGTGCCTCTCATCCCTCTGTCTGTTGCAGCCGGGAGGTCCAGGACTATATCCCCAGTCAGTTCTACAAGGCCCTGAAGCCCCAGTCGTGGCTCAATATGGTCATGCAGCACATGCAGCAAATCCAGCCGCTCAGCCCGCACCAGGGCCGCGCTCAGTTCTTAGGTAATGGAAATCATATCATGGGCATTCTTACATATATAAATCCCTCCCTTCCCTGACCCTCTCAGCTGACGATCACCCTTTATAACTATGGGCCCACCTCTACTCCGCCTGTAACCCCACTGGAGCATCACCGCCTTATGGTTGCAGTTATGCAAATTATAGGTGAAAACAATGCATTGTGGGAAAAAACTTGGTGACTAGCTCCTGAAATTACACTTTGCACACTTGTAAATGGGCTTTGAAGTAAATCACCCCTTGTCAATGGAGCTTGCCGTCTAATAATCCAGTTGCAAACACTTTGTTATGGAATAGTAGCACCTAGAGAAAGCCCAAATGATTACAAGGAAGATATGCATTAGGTCCCCCAAAGACTCTTTTGTAAGAGGCCCAGCCCTTTCTAGTTACCCCAATGCATCTTGGGGGCTATCAGGGGGTAAGTTGCCCGACTAAGCAAGAGAGTGGCTAAGGGTCTCACTAACTGACAAGCCCAATGCATCAAGCACAGTGGGCACTTTTATTAATATGAGCCCTTCTATTCCCGTAGGTCTAGTAAGCGCTTTCCCCATGTTTGGCTCCTCCTTCTTCTACATCCAGAGCTGCAGCAACAACACGGTCATTGCCCCCTGTATCCTGGCCGTCAACCAGAACGGGCTGAACTTCCTCAACAAGGAAACACACGTATGTATCTGCTGTTCTTACACCTGCCTGTCCATAATACATACCGGAAATAATAGATAAATTATAGATAGATAGATAGATAGATAGATAGATAGATAGATAGATAGATCATAGACAAAGTGAGATAGATGATAGATGATAGATAGATAGATAGATAGATAGATAGATCATAGACAAAGTGAGATAGATGATAAATAGATAGATAGATCATAGACAAAGTGAGATAGATGATAGATAGATAGATAGATAGATAGATAGATAGATAGATAGATAGATAAATGATAGATGATGATGATAGATAGATAGATAGATAGATAGATAGATAGATGATAGATAGATAGAGAGATAGATGATGATAGATAGATGATAGATACAGGTAGATGATAGATAGATGATAGATAGATAGATAGATAGATGATAGATAGATAGATAGATAGATGATAGATAAATAGATAGATAGATAGATAGATAGATAGATAAATGATAGATAGATGATAGATAGATAGATAGATAGATGATAGATACTAGATAGATGATAGATAGATAGATAGATAGATAGATAGATAGATAGATAGATAGATAGATGATAGATAGATAGATAGATGATAGATAGATGATAGATAGATAGATAGATAGATAGATAGATAGATAGATAGATAGATAGATGATAGATAGATAGATAGATAGATAGATGATAGATAGATAGATAGATAGATAGATCATAGATAGATAGATCATAGATAGATAGATAGATCATAGATAGATGATAGATGATAGATGATAGATGCATCTGTCTGATAGGGATAGACAGCATGAGTCATTTGGTTGGGTCAAGTTTTAAAAAAAAGGTATTAAGTCAGTGGTACGCTGAAATTAAACATTAAGGTTTAATATTAGCAAAGGAAAAGTAAAACCTATAAATTACAGTCTTCATATTTCCCCACAAACCCTGCTAAGCCACGCCAAATATGGCACCAAAACACCCCAACTACATTCTAAACTCTTCCCTTTCTATGTCTTCACAGGAGCTGGTTGTTATATTCCCTCTAAACGACATCCAGAGCACAAGGACCCAGCGGCCTGCGTCGGGGTTCAGCTACCCGTACGTCGATGTCATGCTGGGTGATGTGACCTCGCAGAGAATTACACAGCTGCAATTGGAGCAGGTAATAGGCCTTAGTAATTATCTATAGAGGACCCAGTCATAAAGCATTTGCCATATAAAAGACAAGGGTGTTAGAGCACGGATGCAGCACTGAACTCTAACACCCTCTGAACCATTAATCCCTGCTTTTAAGTTGATATTGAGGTTTCCAAAAAAGTTAAATCTGAAATGCCTGACATTTTTGAGGTATCAGTACCCCACCCAATGACATTGCTGCTTGCAGCAAGGGATCTTTCCATAATTTGGATCTCCATACCTTAAGTCTACTAAAAGATTATTTAAACATTAAATAAACCCAATAGGATTGTTTTGCTTCCAATAAGGGGTAATTATATCTTAGTTGGGATCAAGTACAGGTACTGTTTTATTATTACAGAGAAAAGGGAATCATTTAACCATTAAATAAACCCAATAGGGCTGTTCTGCCCCCAATAAGGGGTAATTATATCTTAGTTGGGATCAAGTACAGGTACTGTTTTATTATTACAGAGAAAAGGGAATCATTTAACCATGAAATAAACCCAATAGGGCTGTTCTGCCCCAATAAGGGGTAATTATATCTTAGTTGGGATCAAGTACAGGTACTGTTTTATTATTACAGAGAAAAGGGAATCATTTAACCATGAAATAAACCCAATAGGGCTGTTCTGCCCCAATAAGGGGTAATTATATCTTAGTTGGGATCAAGTACAGGTACTGTTTTATTATTACAGAGAAAAGGGAATCATTTAACCATTAAATAAACCCAATAGGGCTGTTCTGCCCCAATAAGGGGTAATTATATCTTAGTTGGGTCAAGTACAGGTACTGTTTTATTATTACAGAGAAAAAAATGAGAATTATTTGCTTACAATGGAGTCTATGAGAGACGGCCTTCCCGTAATTCGGAACTTCCTGGATAACAGATTTCCACATAATGTATCCCATACCTGTATTGCAAATTTACTGACAATTTGCTGGCGATCAAACCTTATAAGCAGAGGCCCACCTCTGTCCCACCCATTTCCCTGCCCAGTTACAGCATGGACCCGCCCCCAAGTGACGTCACTACTTACCCCCCAACCCAAAGTCCTGTACTGACTCAGAGGAAAGGTGGAAACTCTATAGGGGCTATACAATTCAGGCTATAGGGGTGAGGATTGTTGGTCTTTGGAATATGTGACCTGTACAGCCATAGAGGGCGCAATATATATGGTACAGGCTTTCTGGATAACGGGTTTCCGGATAAGGGATCCCATACCTGTACAGATATTTGCTCTCAGCCTGTATATTGTGACGTCACACACTAATATCATGTCCCTGTTTTGTCCTACCAGGGCCTGGAGCTGTGCAGGGTGGTGGCTACACACATGGAGAATCTCCTTCAGAGCCGAGATAAACGTCTCACCCTCCCGCCCAGCGAGATCACTCTGCTTTGAGCACCACTACTGAGCCTCACTGTGTATATCTAGGGGGGGCAACCTGCCGGTCTTCAGCCCTAGCCACCGGATGTGGCCGCCCGGGATAACTGCCCAGTGCTCAGGATTCAGTGCAGCTATGGAAAATGCAATATTGTATCACAACATATACAAGCTTTTTACAGGGAAAGTCTACCCCCCTTTATCAATGAACAGGGATGGGCGGAACATGGTTTTTGATATTTCTTGCACTAAAAAGAGCAAAATCTTAAACCGAAAGTAATGACCCATTCTGTTTTCCAGAAAGGCACCATGCATAATGAGCTGCTCTTTATCTAAACAAAAGAGGAGGGGTTGTTTATACAGAGGGTTTTCTCTTGACTGGACATTGGCAAATTTCTCTTTAATGGAGTTATAAAGGGTTACATGCAAAACTGTGCTTAGTATGAAAAATAGCATATTTTAATGGTATCGCTCTGTACAGACTATAAGCAGAATTGTGCTTAGTACAGGGGAATCCCTATGCTGCCATAGTTTTATGGTATCTCTCTGTACAGGCTATGAGCAAACTTAGGGGGCTGTTCCTGCTGAATTGTGCTTAGTACAGGGGAATCCCTATGCTTCCATAGTTTTATGGTATCTCTCTGTACAGGCTATGAGCAAACTTAGGGGGCTGTTCCTGCTGAATTGTGCTTAGTACAGGGGAATCCCTATGCTGCCATAGTTTTATGGTATCTCTCTGTACAGGCTATGAGCAAACTTAGGGGGCTGTTCCTGCTGAATTGTGCTTAGTACAGGGGAATCCCTATGCTTCCATAGTTTTATGGTATCTCTCTGTACAGGCTATGAGCAAACTTAGGGGGCTGTTCCTGCTGAATTGTGCTTAGTACAGGGGAATCCCTATGCTTCCATAGTTTTATGGTATCTCTCTGTACAGGCTATGAGCAAACTTAGGGGGCTGTTCCTGCAGAATTGTGCTTAGTACAGGGGAATACCTATGTTGGAACAGTTTTATTGGATCTTTTTTAAGGAGGAGAGGGTAGACTAAAGAAATACAGTTATACATTTGCTCCTAACATTTCCAGGAGTCAGTGACAGTACTGTGGTGCTTTATAAATACCATTAGCACTACTGGCTGAAGCAGCAGGTGTATTTAGCGCAATGTAATGTTGCTGGTACAGATATTTCTATTTTCACTTGCGAGGCCACACATCTCTCCTCACTGATACAAAAGAACAAAAATATCCATGTGGATAAGTGGGTTCTTTTTTTAGCGGTTTTATTAACCTACTGCCTTTTATAAATAGTCCCCCTTCTGTATTTTTCAGTCCCCCCGGGATACAGTTTTGTAACATTTTTGCATTGTTTTAAATTAATGATTTTTTTAATGTATTAATAAAACTTTTAACAAAATGCTGCAGTGCTGAGCTGTTCTCTGGCCACAGGATTCATAATAACCTGCTGATGGGGGGAAACAGGTACCTGTCTGGGTGGTCTCACAACCCCAAGGGGGGACTCATTTCTGATCCACTTCCAGTATTGGATGTTAACTCATAGATTGCAGGGAGTCCCGGATCCAGATATCATTGCGGGTGTCAATGAAGTGTTTCTTGTGTAGGGTCTCACTGGAGACTTAGGGGTCCAACAACCTGCAGACTGGATGGCTAAATAAACTGAGGGAAGAGCGGAATGCAGGCCAAGAACAGTCCTTTTTACCCCCCACTCTCCCCTTGGTCTCCCGTGTCCCCCATAGGTGCTAGAGTAAAGGTCCCCATACACGGGCTGATAGTAGCTGCCGATATGGGTCCCTTGGACAGATTCAGCAGCTAATCGGCCCATGTAGGGGCACTACCAACGGCCCTGCCCGACCAATATCTGGCCTGAAATTGGCAGGTTAGAAAATCTAGTCGGATCAGGGGCCGCATTGGCTTGTTGATGACTGACTTTTCCTATACCCGCCGTAATAATTCGATCACACATCCTGTGTGCTCACAAACTAACACTAACAGTTATGTCCCATATGGCCCCCCCCCCCAACGTCACTGACTAACTAAAGGTCCCCATACACGGGCTGATTCCAGCTGCCGATATCGGTCCCTTAGACTGATTCGGCAGGTAATCGCCGGCCTGCCCGACTGATATCTGGCCTGAAATCGGGCAGATCTCAATCGGGCATGTTTAAAAATCTAGTCGGATCAGGGGCCACATTGGCTCATTGATGCGGTCCCCGGACTGACTTTGCCTATACCCGTGGTTATAATTCGAACCTTTGGCCCCAGGGCCAAAAAATCTAATTACCCTGGATTCTCCCGATATCGCCCACCCATTGCCAAATGTGCGGATCTTATGGTGTATGGGGACCTTAAGTCAGTTAATTAACAGACTTGGGAAGAGGCACGCAAGGCTGACTTTTGCTACATTGTTTCAAGAGCCAGAACCAGCAGTGAAGAAAAGAACAGACAAATGCTGCATTCACTTACATAGTGCCTTTAGATAAAGGGGTCCCACTTACCAACTTTTAACTAACTGCAAAGCAGCATAGTGAGATTGGGGACCATCACCTTTAGCCACTTCACATTGGGCCCCTCTGACCTCCCTCCCTCAATAATGGTGACGTTAAGTATAAGGTCCGTGCACTCGGGGGAAGGTCTGCTGGGGCCCCTGGGTTGGCAGCCTCGGTGGCCCCCCCGCACGCCCCATTCTGACACTAGAAAACTTGCAAAGAACTGTAATTTCTTTTTTATGGCAACATTTTATTTTGGGGATTATTTCCCCTTAAACTGAGTGACAAAATATATTATCCCTATGAGCTCAGCAGCTAAAATATTCAGGATTCAATGCCCTTCGTTTTCCTGTTAAACAAACACAGACACAGATAATAACGTTGGCTTCAGAAATTTAGCACATAAATCCTATTTTGGGGGTTAAAGATCCTTATATCAGATAACTCTAGACATGATAAATGAGCAGAAGTTATAAAGCTGAATTGTAAATCTTTTTATGGCTTCCTGGAATGTATCACAGATAAATGCGACTCTCCCCTTACAGCCTGGGGTGTGTTATGGAACAGCCTAGAAGTGAAAGGGAACTGTCAACATGAGCTGACGTGGGTGCAGTTATCTTCTGATACATCGGGCTGGCAGAGCCGTATCCTACAATTAAACTGCCCCTGGGGAAGAGGATGCAGTTATTTACCAGAAGCAGCTCAGTGTTGGTGGAGCGAGAAACGCGTTTCTGGGTTTACTTGTACACAGTGGTGCAACTATACGGAACCACATAGGGTCCAACCCGGTCCAGAGTAAAATCTGAGCTTGCTTGTATATCTTGTATTTGTCTGAGCTTGCTTGTGTAGCCTCTTCTGCTATTGCTTGACTTCTAACATGCATTTACCTGCGTGTGGCGCTACAGGAGCCCTGTACCTCCGCTATATGGGAGAGCAGGTATACTGTTAATGTCGTGACTCCACCCAGGGCTGGGACAGGTTGGACTGTAACACCCTCCCTGGGACACTTCTATGGGTTAATCTGTGCTGTCCTCCTTGGGATGGACTCCCTGCAACTCCCGGTACCTTGCCCCCCTTGGGGTAGTTGCTTACCAGGCAGTTGATCCACTCTTTGAGGAATTGACCAGGAGACTGGAAGTGCTGAATAACCAAATAAATTTATTGTTTCCACACAGTATCCAGTATTAAGACATGCAGGTTCAGGTACTTTTCTCCTTACTTCCTCTAGGAGACCCTCTCGCTTAGGCCTACTCCCCGGTACTCTCGCCAAGAGACCCTCTCTTAGGGCTCTCCCCAGTACTCCCACCAAGAGACCCTCTCTTAGGGCTCCTCCCGGTACTCATGCCAAGAAACCCTCTCTCAGGGCTCTCCCCGGTACTCCCACCAAGAGACCCTCTCTTAGGGCTCTCCCCGGTACTCATGCCAAGAAACCCTCTCTCAGGGCTCTCCCCGGTACTCCCACCAAGAGACCCTCTCTTAGGGCTCCTCCCGGTACTCATGCCAAGAAACCCTCTCTCAGGGCTCTCCCCGGTACTCCCACCAAGAGACCCTCTCTTAGGGCTCTCCCCGGTACTCATGCCAAGAGACCCTCTCTTAGGGCTCTCCCCGGTACTCATGCCAAGAAACCCTCTCTTAGGGCTCTCCCCGGTACTCATGCCAAGAAACCCTCTCTTAGGGCTCTCCCCGGTACTCATGCCAAGAAACCCTCTCTCAGGGCTCTCCCCGATACTCATGCCAAGAAACCCTCTCTCAGGGCTCTCCCCGGTACTCATGCCAAGAAACCCTCTCTTAGGGCTCTCCCCGGTACTCATGCCAAGAAACCCTCTCTCAGGGCTCTCCCCGGTACTCCCACCAAGAGACCCTCTCTCAGGGCTCTCCCCGATACTCATGCCAAGAAACCCTCTCTCAGGGCTCTCCCCGATACTCATGCCAAGAAACCCTCTCTCAGGGCTCTCCCCGATACTCATGCCAAGAAACCCTCTCTCAGGGCTCTCCCCGATACTCATGCCAAGAAACCCTCTCTCAGGGCTCTCCCCGATACTCATGCCAAGAAACCCTCTCTCAGGGCTCTCCCCGGTACTCCCACCAAGAGACCCTCTCTTAGGGCTCTCCCTGGTACTCATGCCAAGAAACCCTCTCTCAGGGCTCTCCCCGGTACTCCCACCAAGAGACCCTCTCTTAGGGCTCTCCCCGGTACTCATGCCAAGAAACCCTCTCTTAGGGCTCTCCCCGGTACTCATGCCAAGAAACCCTCTCTTAGGGCTCTCCCCGGTACTCCCACCAAGAGACCCTCTCTTAGGGCTCTCCCCAGTACTCCCACCAAGAGACCCTCTCTTAGGGCTCTCCCCAGTACTCCCACCAAGAGACCCTCTCTCAGGGCTCTCCCCGGTACTCATGCCAAGAAACCCTCTCTTAGGGCTCTCCCCGGTACTCCAGCCAAGAGACCCTCTCTTAGGGCTCTCTCCGGTACTCACACCAGAAGACCCTCTTGCTTAGGCTTTCTGTGGTCCCTAGCTACCACCTGAGCTGGCCACTTAATGTACCTGAACTTCGGCCAGTAATGCTGGGAGGTCATAACCTCACTTATCTCCTCAGAGGGGCTTCCAACTGCCCTTACCAGATACCCTGTCTATTCACTCACTCCTAGAGTGACTATAACAGAATCTATCTGAACACTATAACTGGAGCCTGTAGCTAACCTCTTACAGAGGGGGGTCCCAGGACTAAAGACCTTACACACAGTGTGTGTCATCCCCTTTTATATAACAGCACACTCCCTCCTAGTGGTTGCTGCTGAAACTACAGGGAAACTCACTTTTTACAAACAGTTAGGACCACCCTTAGGTGTCCATATCCCACAAAGCCACCCTCTTGTGCCTGTCTAAAGGGAACCCAACCTAAGGGGCCCAAATCTTGTATATCTAACAATGAGAAGCTTGGTAATAGGGGAACCTAAAGTTCTAATATATGTGCTTTCTTGGCCCCCACACAACCCAATGGTCTGGTTTCTGTAGCCCATCACTGAGGCAGACATTTGTATTCCAAGCAAATATTTTGACTGTAATGGTGTTTCCCCATTGGTGGCTGCCTAGTTTATAGGGTTGACTTATTTTAAAAGCAACCAAACAATTATCTGGTAATATTGTCAAGAATGTATCATTGTTCAACCTGTAAGTTAGTAAAAGTTCATTTAAAGGCAGGCTTGCCCTTTATTTCCTCCTCTTCCTGCCATTCCAAAGCAATTCAGCCTAAGAATGTGCACCCAAGTTGTGCAAAGTCCATTTGTTTCCGCGCAACAAGTTGCTATGTATTCAAATAAACCCTTAGGCCACAGGTGACCGAGGTGGGGGGTGGGGCGCCATTAAAAGGTTAACGCGGTGATGAGGGAAGGAAAAAAAAAAATCCGCCATCTTGGTACACCCACTACTAGCGCAACGCACACGTTTCAGCCATATTTGTCCTCCCAACCCTTCGCAAACGTTACTCTAGTCACGTCGGCACTTGAGCCTGTCACCAAAACAAAAGGTGCCCGTCGTCCGCCCTGAATTTATTGGAACATTCACGGAATTATCAAACTTATCGTACTATATGACGCACACTTTAAGAGGAGAACTTATTAAACTGCTTTATACTGAGTAACTTAAACTTCCTATAATTCCCCTTCGGCCAGCCCCCTGCTAGAAGCCAATTATTGCAGGTTGCGATTTTTTATATGCCAATAATCAGAATAACACAAATTACCCCTCTATCTTACTTTTTAAAGTGTGGTTATATACAGGCATTCTTTGAGGCCACCCTCTTATCTCCGGGGTCCTTATTTTGTCCGCCGTGTCAGAGCTGGAAGCCGCCTCTTTCCCTGAGTGACAGCCCGGTCGACCAATCGTAGAGAAGGATTTCCCCTGTCACCTGGCCAGGCCTCCATACCCTGCTGGCGCAGCGGAGACACACATACACACGGCGCGGCCGGTCCGTTCTCTCGGCGGCGGGGGTCACCGGAGCATGAAGTTTCCGTCCCCCCTGTGACTTCTCAGTCTCCCTTTCTTGTGGGGGCCATGCCCGGTGCCTGCTCCCCGCAGACCGGTCCTGGCTGAGTCTCCCCACGCCCCCCAAGCGAGCCATGTCCGCCACCTACACTGACCTGAGGGAGAAGCTGCAGTCCCTGTACCGGGACAGCCCGAAGGAAGTGCGGAAACGGAAGCAGCCGACCTCGGACACGGAGGAGGAGGAAGCGGCGTCTGAGCCGGAGGAAGAGGAGGAGGCGCGGAAGGTGCGGAGCGGGATCCGCCAGGTGCGGCTGTTTAGCCCGGACGAGTGCGCCCGAATTGAGGCGAAGATAGACGAGGTGGTGTCCCGGGCCGAGAAGGGCCTGTACCGGGAACACACGGTGGATCGGGCGCCGCTGCGGAACAAGTACTTCTTCGGGGAAGGCTACACGTACGGGGCCCAGCTGCAGCGGAGAGGCCCCGGGCAGGAGCGGCTCTATCCCAAGGGCGAGGTGGATGAGATCCCCGCTTGGGTCAACGAGTTGGTGATTCGCCGCCTGGTGGAGCACAGGGTCATCCCCGAGGGCTTCGTCAACAGCGCGGTCATCAACGACTACCAGCCCGGCGGCTGCATCGTGTCGCACGTCGATCCCATACACATCTTCGAGCGACCGATCGTGTCCGTGTCCTTCTTCAGCGACTCGGCGCTCTGCTTCGGCTGCAAGTTTCAGTTCAAGCCCATCAGGGTGTCCGAACCGGTCTTCTTTCTGCCCGTACAGAGGGGCAGCGTCACTGTACTCAGGTAACCGGCTGGGGGCGGGGCAGTGGGGCACCCTAATGTGGGGGGGGCATGTAGGGCAGGGGTAACCAGAAGCATGGAGGGGGGGGATTCATTAGGGCAGGGGTAACCAGAAGCATGGAGGGGGGGATTCATTAGGGCAGGGGTAACCAGAAGCATGGAGGGGGGATTCATTAGGGCAGGGGTAACCAGAAGCATGGAGGGGGGGATTCATTAGGGCAGGGGTAACCTGAAGCATGGAGGGGGGGGATTCATTAGGGCAGGGGTAACCAGAAGCATGGAGGGGGGGATTCATTAGGGCAGGGGTAACCTGAAGCATGGAGGGGGGGGATTCATTAGGGCAGGGGTAACCAGAAGCATGGAGGGGGGGATTCATTAGGGCAGGGGTAACTAGAAGCATGGAGGGGGGGATTCATTAGGGCAGGGGTAACTAGAAGCATGGAGGGGGGGATTCATTAGGGCAGGGGTAACTAGAAGCATGGAGGGGGGGATTCATTAGGGCAGGGGTAACCAGAAGCATGGAGGGGGGATTCATTAGGGCAGGGGTAACTAGAAGCATGGAGGGGGGGATTCATGGCATGTAGGGCAGGGGTAACTAGAAGCATGGAGGGGGGGATTCATGGCATGTAGGGCAGGGGTAACTAGAAGCATGGAGGGGGGATTCATTAGGGCAGGGGTAACTAGAAGCATGGAGGGGGGGATTCATTAGGGCAGGGGTAACCAGAAGCATGGAGGGGGGGATTCATTAGGGCAGGGGTAACCTGAAGCATGGAGGGGGGGATTCATTAGGGCAGGGGTAACCAGAAGCATGGAGGGGGGGATTCATTAGGGCAGGGGTAACCTGAAGCATGGAGGGGGGGATTCATTAGGGCAGGGGTAACTAGAAGCATGGAGGGGGGGATTCATTAGGGCAGGGGTAACCAGAAGCATGGAGGGGGGGGATTCATTAGGGCAGGGGTAACTAGAAGCATGGAGGGGGGGATTCATTAGGGCAGGGGTAACTAGAAGCATGGAGGGGGGGATTCATTAGGGCAGGGGTAACTAGAAGCATGGAGGGGGGGATTCATTAGGGCAGGGGTAACCAGAAGCATGGAGGGGGGGGATTCATTAGGGCAGGGGTAACTAGAAGCATGGAGGGGGGGGATTCATTAGGGCAGGGGTAACTAGAAGCATGGAGGGGGGGATTCATTAGGGCAGGGGTAACTAGAAGCATGGAGGGGGGGGATTCATTAGGGCAGGGGTAACTAGAAGCATGGAGGGGGGGGATTCATTAGGGCAGGGGTAAATAGAAGCATGGAGGGGGGGGATTCATGGCATGTAGGGCAGGGGTAACTAGAAGCATGGAGGGGGGGATTCATTAGGGCAGGGGTAACCAGAAGCATGGAGGGGGGGGATTCATTAGGGCAGGGGTAAATAGAAGCATGGAGGGGGGGGATTCATGGCATGTAGGGCAGGGGTAAATAGAAGCATGGAGGGGCGGATTCATGGCATGTTGGGAAAGTATATCCAGAAGCATTGGGGGGGGGGGATTCATGGCATGAAGGGCAGGGGTAATCACAAGCATGTTTCGGGGGATTCGTGGCATGTAGTGAAAGTGTAACCAGAAGCAAGGGAAGGGGGGTGGGGGAAATTATGGTATGTAGGGAAAGGGTAACCAGAAGCATGGAGGGGGGGGATTCATAGAATGTAGAGAAAGGGTAACCAGAATCATGGGGGGGGGATTCAGTGTGACAGTGATCACTATAAGAGGAATGTATGGGTCGCAAAAGAAGATATTGGGGGCACAGTGTGTGTTGCTGACGGCAGGGAGCTGTAGTTTGCATTGGCAGCGGTATCTGGCAGGGAGTCTGTAAATTCAGAGTAATGTAACTGCTCAGGATAGGGGGTTGCACACTGGGCATAGATTACCCCTTTTGGTGGCATCTCTAAGGCTCCATACTGTTTGACTCCATTTTAGGCCTAAGCAGCGCTGTGATTGGTCAGGCCAAATTTAGTCTCGTTATGAACATACCAGGAGCGGCGTCTTGTATAACAGCCTCTGGCATTGCACAAGCATGATGGCTCACTTATTCCTGTGCGGAAGAGTTGGCCCAGTACATGAGCAAGGGGAAATGGCCCTGAGTCAGCGTGGGCTACAGGAAATAGCATTGCCGTGCATAATACTTACACTGACTGCATTGTGTTACGGTACAGCAGCCCCCTGTATGGCCCAGCCCTTGCCTACAGCCGGCACCCACCAACACCCATTAGGTGCATTTATTGGGTCAGCATGTGGTGCCCTTGGTGCTCCCTTACCGATTTATAACTCTGCCAGTTTCCCATTTACTGTGCGACACTGAGGCCTCTGTATCTTCCGCTGTCATAACAATTATCTTTATACCCTACTGACGGGCGCGAGCAGGCAGTGCCAATGGGCTTCAGGAACACTGCACAACCTTATAAGCACTTATATAATCCAATAAGGAGCCACCGTAATTAGTTCTTAAGCTTCTGCTCAGCTCACCGGGGAAATGGACTTCTGCCCTAGGACAAAGTTGTAAGGAAAGTTGGTAGAATTAAAGCTTGGGGGGGGGGGGGGGGGGTGGCATTATATTGGGATATCATCTGCCTGCATATGGCTAGAACTTAATTACCCTAAAAGATGCATTACATTGGAATATATTTGTCTACATCATATAGTGTAGAAACAATGGCTGTACTGGTCTTCTGAGGCAGGTCTGTCCAATGTCTATGTAGTAGGCCTGTTAAAGGAACAGTAATGCCAAAAAATTAGTGTTTAAAAGTAATTAAATAATAATGTACTATATGGGTACAACTGGTGTGTTTGCTTCAGGAACCCTTCTATAGTTTATATAAGCTGTGTAGCCATGGGGGCAGCCATTCAAAGGCGATAGAGGCACAGATAAAACACCATTGTATTCTAGGAGGCACAGGTTACATAGCAGATAACAGATAAAACACCATTGTATTCTACAGAGTTTATCTGTTATCTACTATGTAACCTGTGCCGCCTTCTTTTGAATGACTACAAAGCAGCTTTGTTTATATAATCTATATTAATCTTTCTGAAGCCAACACACAAGTTGTACCAGTGCAGGGCAGCAGTACATAATAGTTTAATTACTTTGATACATTTTCATGTTATGGTGTTATTGTTCATTTAAGCCATATTTTTGGGATGGCATATTTTATGGGAGTGGCATCAAAGAGTGCAGGAAGTGGGTTATTAATGGGTACAGCAGGTTACCATAGTGACTGTAAAACTACTTAGTGCCAGGGACCAAACATGCTTGGGTGACGCACAAGATCCATTCACACCAATGGTTGTGTTGCAATTCCATAGCAGTGTATGGGGAGGCTTGAGCACAGAGACCTTCAATACAATATTTTCTGTATCCTACAGATGACTACATCGGCCTTAGGGCAGACATTTTGGTCTCCCCTTGCAGTCAGGCACTCAAGCTACTGTTGGGTTCCTAGTGACACCTTAGCAACCAGGTAGCTGAATGCCAGACTCCTGGGGGAGGAGAAGAAGGTCTCAAGATGATCCATTGCAGGCAGTACCCTGGGGACTTTACAGAGTCAGAATGGAGCTACAGCTTTGGGGGGTTCTAGCTGAGCATCCCCTTTAATACAACCCTATAGTAATGTCCCCGCTGCTGCATTCAGGATATCTCATTGCACCACGGCGAGAGTCTGATTTGTACGGGACAAGGTTAGTGTAAGCGGCGTTCTCCAATTTAGGTAGCGCTGCCTCCTCACCCCTGTCACTTAGAATAGGAACGTGAAATAGGATCCGGAGAGGGAAGCGTTTGGGTTCTGCGCATGATCTAGCGAGCCTGCTGTCAGCGGGACGTGCTCCTCCCAACTGGGACCCCCCCCTCGCATCTCTCCCTTTGCTCCTTATTTTACTCATGTTGTTCTTTCCTGACGACTTTCCAGCTCATGCACCGTAAGCCATTGGTGGGGGGGGGAGAACTGATTTATTATCTCGCCGCCTGTAGGAGTCAGTGGCTTGGGGTCAGCTCACAGTTCCAACAGAATATCACTTAGCAGCGCAGGACAAAATAGGCTTCGGGTATCTCTTTCCCCACCTCGGCCCTTAGTGCCTGTTAACCCCTTGCATTGCACAGACATTGAAGGCACAGAGGGTGCACAAATGTCCTTTAGAGGAGTTAATTGGAGTTGGTATGTCCTGAAAAGTTACGCTTTGTCAAGTGGGAGCTGTCATATTGCTTGCGTAAGATGCAGGATCTTTTATAATTAAGGCAATGTGTTCTTTTCCATGGTATTTGGTTGAGCTCATGTCACATTATAAGTGTTTGGGTGGGGGGTGGCAGATGGACTTACATCACTGCTTAAAGGGGAACTCCACCCAAACACAGCTTACGCTTTTTAAAAAGTAAACATTATTTTAAGCAATTCTGCAATATACATCAGTTTAAAAGAAAAAAAAATATGCAGCTTTTTGTGATTTTTTTTTTTAATGTAATAAAATGTTTTGGAACCATTCCCTAAGCCCCGGCCCCTGTTCCCCTGCTGACCTGACTACATTATTATTATTATTATTATTATTAACATTTATTTATAAAGCGCCAACATATCCCGCAGCGCTGTACAATATGTGGGTTTCATACATTGGACATACAGAGTAACATATAAAGCAATCAATAACCAATACAAGAGGGGAAGAGAGCCCTGCCCAAAAGAGCTTACACTCTACAAGGGGAAAGGGTTGAGACACAAGGTGTGGGAATGGGCATGACCAGAGTTGTGAGAGGTGGGGCACAGGGTGTTGCTAAACTAGATTAGGGTAAGCTTCTCTGAATAAATGTGTTTTTAGAGATCTCTTGAAGGCAGAGAGACTGGGAGAAAGTCTGACAGTTTGTGGGAGTGAATTCCAGAGAAGGGGGGCAGCCCTTGCAAAGTCTTGAATACGAGCGTGTGAGGAGGGAATGAGAGAGGAGTTGAGGAGCAGCTCAGTAGGGGGGGGGTAACAAGCAGGTTGGATGGTACCTAGAGATGAGTTCAGAGATGTTGGGTGGGGGACTTAAATCAAATGTAACAGCAGTCCTCTGTTCTCAGCATGCAGCCTCCAACTCCCACAATTCCCTGCACATGTCATGTCAATAAGGAAAGGAACATCACAGTGCAATGCATTGTGGGTTATGTAGTTCCTGCATGCTGTCGGTAAGATGTGGAGAAGTTGTTGCAATTTGTAACATCCGTGTTTTAGTCCCTCCTCCCCTGCCAGGATTTGAAATGATGCAGAAAACTGTTTTGCAGCTGGATTTCAGCCTATAAAAATGGTATTCATATTATTGAAGGAACAGGTTACAGTGATGGGTGTATTAGGGGTTTCCGTGTTTGGTTTGAAAGCCGGAGTTCCCCCTCAAGCGCACGTGTAGCATTTCTTGCATGACTTTCCCACTGCGGCTCGTTCAGGCTGCCTGCCAGCTATGAGCAGACGTGTCCCACTGAAATTGTTGCTTGTTGCCTGGGTTTACCCCGTTTGTTGTTCTCTTGCAGCGGCTACGCGGCTGATGAAATCACACACTGCATCCGACCACAGGACATCAAGGAAAGGCGCGCCGTCGTCATACTTAGGAAGTAAGTTTGCCGCTTATTTCTTTAAATGCTTCCGTTTCAGCGCCAATAATGAGTTCTTTGTGCTGTGAGCCAGGGATGTCATTGGGGAATTTCACAAGATGGAGATGTGGGGGGGGGGGGCGTTTAAATTGGGGGTATCGCTGAAATCTTCTGCATACCTCCTGTGCTGTTTCAGTTCCCTATCATTATGTGCTGTGAGGGGAAACGAAAGGACCTGGGGTTAGTCTCTTCTGTGTTTTGTCTCAGTAGGAAACGTGGCTAACGTTCTAGCATTGCTGAAAAACTTTAAAGGGGAAGTATGATGTTAGGATACATGGGCCGATGTCATCACCAAGTGAGTGGATCTTCTCCCGATATCCCCACCTATGGGTGGGCGATATCGGGAGGAAGCAGGATAATTCTATTGTTTGGCCCTGGGGCCAAACAATCGAATTATAATGAAGGGCACAGGAAAAGTCGGTCCGGGGACCGCATCAACGAGCCGATGGTCCCCGATCCAACTAGATATCGGTCGGACAGGCCTGTCGGTAGTGCCCCTACACGGGCCGATTCGCTGCCGAATCAGTCTAAGGGACCCATATCGGCAGCTAGAATCCGCCTGTGTATGGGGACCTTTAGGACCTCCCATATGGGTATTACATTTCAGTGTAACAATCCTTAGGCACCATATATTTATAATTACCCACATGATTAGGGTAATTGTACTGCCTATGGGGAATAGAATCTGTCTGCAAAGTTCCTCTTGTTGGCTCCAAGTCTGTCCATTAATCTCTGTATGCTAGCTGCTGGCCCAAACAAGCATCTTTACCCCCTCAGGGTGAAGACACACAGAGCTACTAGTAGCAGCTACTTGTCACGGCTACTAAAATACAATGCTGATCCTTTACTGATACCTGCCAGCTCTGACTGAAATGGTCATGTTGGCACCCTATGTACAGTCGGCTTTTGTATTGCAGTCCCTGCGGCTGTTCCTTTTTCCTTTCCTGCTTCATTTCTGCAGCACAATGGAGTCAGTTCATATCTGAGCAATTTCTCTTTCCGCTTCGGTACTTCTCATTCTGTGTGCGCCTGTGCAAGCAGAGCCCCCACACCTGTACTTCTCAACTCACGTCCCACATGCGTGATGGTTGGGTTGGTTTGCAGCAAGGCTTAACAGTGAGCCCCAGGGTAGCACAGTGTACAATACAGTATTGGGCCTTTTGCTTCCTAAAATAGTAAGGATCATTTGTTGCTGAGCAGATAATCTCATGGCACTGAAAAGGTTACAGGGGTGGTTCACATTTACAGCATACTTGTGGTATGTAGATTGTGATGTTCTGGGACAATTTGCAATTGGTCTTCATTTTTTTTATTCTGAATGGTTTTTCAGCTATTTAGGCAGATAAGTAATAAAAGATAACAATAAAACTATAGCCTCCCAGAGCAGTAGTTTTTCCCTAGTTTGAAAGCTGGAAAGATGAAGAAGGCAAATAACTCACAAACTATAAAGAATAAATAATGAAGACCAATTGCAAAATTGTTAGTAATATGCCAGTATAAAAGGTAAACAACCCCTTTAAGGATGTTGAAGAATGTGGTTCACAGTTTAGGGCTCAGGTGGGTTGTTTTTTTGTTTTTTTTGTTTTTTTGTTTTTTTTTACCCAATAAGGTAACATTTATTCCCAGAACCTGTGGCAAAAATGTTAAGGCAGACGCCAGAGAAGCAACTTGGACCTGTGAGAGATGGGGGCACCCAAGTGGCATATGGATGGACATTTACAGTGTCTTCAGTGGTGTGCTTTTTATTGCCTTGGAGAGCACCTACTGGTGTAACACTTACCACCTGTTGTACCCCATGTACTAGTCCAGTTGGTGCAATTTGTATGCATTGTATATGGCATTTTTATGGGTGCACCCCCCCTTGCATTTCTAAATAAACTCACAGAAATAATGCATCTTTTGTCCTTTTAACATATATATAATATATTATTGAGATATTTCTCTTTATACCTTTTCTCCCAACAGAACCAGAACAGAGGCTCCTCGACTGGAAATGAAATCACTGAGCAGCAGTTACCAACCTGAGCGCCTGCAAGGCAGCAACAGGCAGCATATACTAAAACCAAAGCGGTCCCATCGCAAGGCTGACCCAGATGCTGCTCACAGGTAAGGGGTTATGGTGGTCATACATGCTAAGATCCGCTTGCTTGGCGATATCGGGCTAATTTGATCATTTGACCCGGGGCCAAACGATTGAATTAGAACGAGGAGTATAGACGCCCTTCGGTTCGAGGACCGTATCAGCGAGCCGATGTGGTCCCCAAAAAAAATCAAACCTGCCCGATCGATATCTGCCTGATTTCAGGCCAGATATCAGTCGGGCAGGCCCGTTGTTAGTGCCCATACACGGGCCGATAAGCTGCCGATATCAGCAGCTAGAATCGACCTGTGTATGGCCACGTTTAGTCGTGGTGGCTCCAGTTGAGCTACCCACATGGTTCTGTGTTTGGGGGTGGTGGGGGTGTAAGTAATAGGCAAAGCAGGATCATTTTCTGTAATCGGCTGTGTTTCTCTGCAGACCTCGCATCCTCGAAATGGATAAAGAGGAGAACAGAAGGTCGGTACTTTTACCAAAACAGAGGAGGCGGAGCCACTTCAGCTCCGAGAACTATTGGCGAAGGTCACATGATTATGTGGACACCTATACAGAAACGGGAGAAGACGACGGCAGCCCAGTCCGCAAAGTTAAAATGAGACGACACTGAGGCGGCCACTTTTCTGATCCCAAGAAGTTCTGACTTTTTCAGACTTTCTGATTTTTTGTTTCTCCCACTCGGCTCTCCACCGTTTCTCTGATATTGCCCCGTGGCTATGGGGGTGCATTGTAAATGATGGTTCCCCGCTGCTCGTGTTTATACCACCCCACCCGGGTCTGATTGTCCTCATCACACAACAAAAATTGGAGGTGTGCAAAAGCCAAGGGGTACCATGAATACTGTTGGAGGGGGACACAAGTTACCCTGAATACTGTTGGAATCGGTGGCTGCCAGGAAGTCTGTCAGCGCTGTGAGTTAAAAGCTGCACCTTGGCGTATAGTAAGGATCCCCATTGCTTGCTTGGCAGCTGCAATGAGGGACCAGAGCGCGTCGGAGTACAATATACAAAGACTCCCGTGGAACAGTCGGTTGATGTTTCAATGTTTTGTTTAGCACAGTTTCTCCAACCCTCACCCCTTTCTTCTGTTTCCCCCTCCCCCTAAATAAAAGAAACCATTCTAATCACTAATCAGGGGAACAACCCATAATTATTGATGCAGTTCTGCTTAGGCAGATTTCTGTGTGTTTAACACCCCCTCACCCCCCAGCTGGAAGATGCTGTATGGTTGTGACAAGGTGCCAGGGGGTTTATGGATTGCTGACTTGAGAATACAGCTGGCCAAGTCACTCACTCTCTTCTGCATCCTTTAAAGGGAAACTACAAGTTCTTTATATGAAAAAGCACTCCCTGCCTCGAGTGTACACAGTTGGATGTGGCACTTTTTTCATATGGGAATATTTTTTAAATTTCACCTCGGACTCCATTCTGCCCGTTTCTAAGCAGCACGCGGTTTGAGCATGTCCGATTGGCCGGGTAGGTCCAAGGGTACCCACCTCTGTGCTACATTTGCAGTTTGGAAGCTGCCGCTGCTTTCAGGGCCAATGGGCAGGTTTTACAAACCACTAATGGCTTTCTATATTTTTTATTACCTTCTTTTCGGTATGCTAGCCACGTCTGAAAGGCTTTAGTGCTATAAAAGTCATTATTCTCGCCCTTGTGCTAAGCACTAATGCTATACAAGCAGAATTTTTTTTTGCAGTGAGCAGAAAACCTGCTGCCCCCCAGCAGTAAGGAAGACAGGTACATACTGGTGGCATTTAAAGGCCCCCTTGCTGCAGAAATGTGCAATATATGTGGCCACTGTAGTTCAGCAACATCTATGGACCCTGAGATTTGGCATAGCCCTTCTCTAGGCTGGATGACTCCACTCTGTGTAATGTTCATGACATTTCAATGGTCTCTTGGTTTCTTCCCAAATGTTTAGGAATATATATTTGCATTTCCATTAGCTCAGGGCTAAAGGAAAGTGAGTGCTAAAATAATCATTGGTTTTGTATAAAACATTTGATCTTTGGCTCAGTTTAGAGTGTAAAACGCAAGGTTTACGGTATTGTAATGGCGGCTTTCAGCAGGATGAGGGCGTTTATTTCCTGTACAGATCTTTTTCCTATTCGCTCGACTTCTGGCATAAAAGTACCAATAAATTCTGTTTTTCACACCTTGCTGGAAAACATCATCTACATTCCTCGTTCTTTTATATTACAGTGGCCTTTGCCACTCATTATCGCAGGCCTTCATTTAACTAATACAATCTGCAGGTATTTTCTTGGTTGTGCCGTAAAGCAACATTGCCCTGCTGGGATGTCAAGGAAGGAGGAGTAGACGTCATGTGATCCTTGGAATAACATGCAGGAGTACGTTTCAAACCTTGGAGATCAAGCATTCCTTCCAGCATTGCCTACCCGAGGGTGCAGGGAGTTGTGCCATGTGATTGAAATGATTGTCGACTTTGGGGGCTCATTTATATACACTGGGCAAGTTTACACCTGGGCAGTAACTCATAGCAACCAGTAAGTATGGCCTTTTCAGCCAGCTTCAGGTTGAACACTGAAAGCAGTCATCTGATTGGTTGCCACGGGTTACTGCCTAGTAGCAAATTTGCCCCGTGTTTATAAATTACCCCTTGTGTGTTTTACAGATGCTACTCCCGTACTACATTTGTTGTCCCCCCAATTTGTCTTCAGTGTTCCAATGGGTACAGTTAAACTGTCCATGGTTAAAGGAGAACTAAAGCTCAACAAAGTATTAGGCTAGAAATGCTGCATCTTTTATTATATGCAGGAAAGGTCTGTACCTCTGAAGATGCCCCCAGTAGCTCCTCATTTTCTTTCTCTAGGCTGGTCAGTTGCCCTTTGGGGGCAAACTCTCGATATACAGTATAAATATATCATATGAAAGTTGTAGGCTTATTAGCCATTACTAAGCTGCTTAGAACAGCTCACTGACCATGTGCAGTGTCACTGACACACAAAAAATGGGTGAACAAGATCCAAGATGGAGTGCTGCTGGGGACAACACTGAGGGCCTGTTGCAGTCGTGTCTTACAGTGACTAGTGCAGCTGTGCTTCTAAATTATACAGCAAGGCTATGGCCCTTTACTATCAGCGCTACTGCAAGCCTTCATCATCAATCATACAGGTTCATCTCTGCTTGTAGAACAGAGCTGCTAGTGAAGGCAAATTCATGTAGCCAGCAGGTGGCGCTGTTTCCAATTCATTTTTATCAGCAGTGCAAAAAGTGCTAATAGCTTGAAACCAAGACAGGGGGAGCAGTACTAATACGAATATCAATTTACATTCTTCTTAGGGTGCAGAACAGTATACTTGCTGCGTTTATGCACCCCTAAAATGAGACAGCTGTAGAAATACACATAGGTGGGCCCCCATGGGGGCCCACCTATGTGTATTTCTACAGCTGTATCGTTTTAGTGGTTTAGGTGATAGTGGAGAAGGGTTAAAGGGAATATAAACCCTGCATTTTGCCTGATGAAAGAAAATAGAATACCATAAATCCATGCCCTGCCGGTGGGTGCTGCCCTATTGCTTGCTATCGAATGTGCCCATCTGTAGTAAGGTTCCGCAACAGCCATTGCTATTTGGCATCTCAGCTGCTCAGTCTATAGTCTTAGGTCCTACCAAGGATCCTTAACCCACGAGTAACTGTTAGAAAGACTGTGGATCCTTCCTTTATGCTATGAATACTGATTTGGCCCATGTCTGCTAAACAACATTATTCCTCTGGGGGGTTTCTCTTGTGTGTTCAGCACTTTGCTATGATTCTGATTACTTTTTTTTTTTGCTTTAAAGAATAAATCATGTAATATATTATTTTGAAACAACCCGGCTTCGGCGTGGTGCTTTAACAGCAGGCAGGGAGTTAATGTCTAGTTTGCTGCGGTCATTGCAATATCCGGTCACTAGGTGGCGCTCGATAGTTTAAACAATGGTAGTACAGTGAACCCAGGGGATCTAATATAAAGGCTAGGATTAGAGTTCTGTTTCCTTCCCCCTCACAAAACAGGACAGGTTGTTCTAAACAACCAGCCATTTTATGGTTAATGTATATCCCTGCCTTTAAAGGTAAACTTATATTTATGGAAACCGAATTATCAAAATATCCCTAAAAATAACCCCTTACACCTGTGCAAAGCCGGCTTGCTGTGAATGCTCCAACAGCTGCTTTAAGACGAATGCTGATACCCCCCACCACCACTCTTCGGACCTCTGGTTGGGCCGTCTGTAGCACTGGGGCTGCTGGGAATGCTATACCAGGTGACCAATTTGTCCCTTGTTAATGCCCAGCGAGCTGCTGATCTACACCAAGCACCCACACCAACACCCCAATAAAAGGATTCAAAGCAGTGTTGGTTCATTAAAGGGGAAGTTAACTTTTAGTATGTTACAGAATTACCAATTCTGAGCAACTTTTCAATTGGTCTTCATTATTAATAGTTTTTGAATTATATGCCTCCTTCTTCTGACTCTTTCAATATTCAAAATGGGGCTACAATGTTATTATTGTTTTTTATAACTTATTTTCCTGTACAGGTTCTCTTCTAATCATATAGCAGTCTCTCCTTCCAACCACACCCTGGTTGCTAAGGTAATTTGGACCCTACCAACCATATAGCTGCTGAAACTCCAAACCGGAGAGCTCCTGAACAAAAAGGGGAATAATTTAAAAAAAAAAAATAATTAAAAAAAAATGAAGACCAATTGCAAATTGTCTCTGAATATTATTCTACATCGTACTAACAGTTAACGCAAAGGTGAACAATCCCTTTAAAGCACGTGAAACATAATTTTAGGAGAATCGCTTCCAGCTGGAACTCACGGACCATTCCCCATGATGATAATGTCCATGTTTATTGTTACTGAACTCGGGGGGATTGTGGGATTTGTAGTCCCAACAATAACAACTTCGCTGGGAAGGTGTGTAACATTTTTTCTCCCCCTCTCCTTCCCTCGAACACTCAAAGTAGCAAACCGCCAACCCACCAGCCTTGTGTGCCATAAAGGAGTTAATCCACGGCCGGTGAGGCCCACGCCTGGTGAAATTCCCATGCACCCCAGAGGTCAGCTGACCTAATCAGAACCCCCTCTTGTGCTATTTATTGTGGCTGCACCCAATGGCTCACTTGTTGTCTGCACCAAGCTGGAGACTTGCCAGGGTTTAGAAACCTATATGCCCTGTGGGTTATGCCAGTGTGCCCTACAGGTTATGCAGGGTACATAGGGCTGGTTATGTGCCCTGCAAATGGGACAAATGCATTTGCTGCAATGCCACTTTTGCCCAGCAGATGGTGCTGTGTATACACTGTATTGGTGCACTAATCAGCATTGTGATTCATACAAACTGGGGGTTATTAAAATAATAGATAAATTATACAAAGTATAACAATAAATACAAGGTACAGTTGCTATAAGGGTTAGACAACATGCAGCCTCAAATATTCCCTTCTCTACTTTGCTTGTTGGTGGGGTGGTGAGACTCGTAGTTCAGCAACATCTGTTTGGTCTCTATATATGAAGTTATACAGTACAATGTGCATCTCTTTGGAAGCAGTCTTTATGGACTGGCGGTGTGAATATACTGACATTGGAGCACACAAAGGGCGCCGGCCCATACCCTAGAACTGGATATTAGGGGTCCGTTATTACTATGAGCCCCTAACAACCAATGACCCCATGCCACACTTGCTGGTGGAGGAGTTGGCCCCCGACAGACCTTTGGCACAGGAGTTGTGCTGGGATGAGCAGGGCCATGGATAGATTTATGGGCCTTAGGCATTGTAGGGACCCCATTCTAAAAGGAAGGGGGGAATGCAATTTTGGGAGATACCACAACTGTTGCTGAACTACAATTCCCAGCATTCTACGGCAGCCTGAAGGCCGGGGTTTGAGGCAAATTTCTACCCTAAATCAGGGTGGGACTGGGCCAGCGGGACACCAGGAAAAGACCTGGTGGGCCCCGCTGACCCAGACCCAATACCTGTAAGTACTGTCGATGCACCGCTGCTTTTCCTCATTGCGGCAAAGTAAGTCTAGGTCGGCATTGGGGGGGCATGAACCAGCAGCCAGGGGGGCCCCTGAGTGGGTGTGGGAGCCCCTGAGGCAGTAGCTGTCCTAACACCACCTCTGAGACTAATGTAAAAGGCATGAGGTCTAGTAACCCATAGCAACCTGTCAGATGTTTATTTTTAAACAGGTGACCAATACACGATTCGTGCAGTCCAGCCGCCCATGCAGAGACTTATGGCTAATAGAAATATATGCCCTGTAGGGCCTCAAGCTAGTCCTTACATGATCCTAGAGAGGGGTCCAGGTAGATTGAGGGCGTGTCTAGGCGTAACTGGGTGTGGTCTGGACAAAAAGGGGGTGTAGCTTACATTTTCCTGGGGGTTTTTTTATTTATTTTTTTTGCAAAAGTCACATGACCAAGTGGCTGAGCCTTTGTTGACTCCAGATACAACAGTGGAATAAATAGATTTTTAACTTTTATTGCCGCTAAAAATGCAAACACGGCAGTCGTGAAGCCGCAGCGGGCAGCGTGGAAATGAAACGCAACCACAAAGAGTCCTCGGAGCTCGTTAAGTCTCTGCCTCTCCTACAATCAGATGCAGATGTTGACCTCAGCCTGCAGGAAGCAGGGGGGCTCCATTCCACAAGCCAAATGGGTCTCACATTCAGCATTAGAATATTCGGCCAATCAGAAATGATCTCATTGGCAGACATGGGCGCTCCTCTGGCGCGTTGCACCAGCGGCGGAACGTTCCAAAATGCAGCAAGGCCATTGGCCGGTGACGTTGGCATGGATACACTAAAACGGAGACCTTTTTTCGATCCCCGGTTGCCTAGACGACGCCTGGAATGTTACAGTCCCTTGCATCCACAGGGGGTGCGGGGAGTTCAGATTGTATCTGTAGCTCTTTCTACAACAGAACAAGACTATCCCAAGAGCAGGGGAAGCAACCGAAATCCATATTATTGCTATTGGGTCATTTCTGACTTTCTCCAACATTTAGTGCCGCCGTTCTACACATTCCACTGGTTTTAAAGTTATTTGTAAATGTAATTGCTATTGAAATCAGGTTCCGACTCCTGAAACAATGCAGCAGAAATCAAGTTCTCCCCCGGGCCTGTTTATCATTTGGCTTCTGCTACATTGTTTCAGGAGTCGGAGCCAGCAGTGCAGGGAATGGAAACAGACACTGTACATTTTTCAGTTCTGTGACCATTATAAAGCAGCAGAATGACTTCCTAATTATCGTAGGCGGTGCCTGGGGTGGGTATTGGCACATTAGCACTTCCTGCGCACGCGGCTATCCCAGACATTGTTCTTTATCATTGTCATGTCACGCGCCTGCTGCTTCGACACCCAGACCGTCGTGCTACTGATTCACACGCCGCGTGCAAGGAAATCACAAGACTGTTGTTCTTCTCACTGTTTCCTACAAGTAAATAACAGATCTCTGATACGGAATGTTGGCTTTGTTTGGTGGGTTCTGCCTGGTGCTTATAGCTGGGCCGGTTGCCCTCGGCACAATGGCAAGTACAGAAAGTGGTATTGGCCAGGGTAGGACTGGGGGGTGCGAGGCCCACCGGGGCTTCTCCATGGGCCCCCACAAACCCCCGTGGGGCCCTTGCAGCCAACCTCCTTACCCACTACCAGCCCCTACCCCCTGCCATGATTGGAGGAGGGAGGGCAGTGGGAGATGGGTTCTGTCCCGGTGACCCAGGGGCCCAGTCCGACCCTGCTATTGGCACCCAATCAACCCCTTGCCACCCCTGCTGTGGGATCTTTTATTTACCATCTAGGCACCCAAGTGCTACCCCCCCCTAAAGCTGCTGCCCTCGAGTGCCTCTATAGCAGGTACAGCCCTGGGCACGGGCCCTCGAGTGCCTCTATAGCAGGTACAGCCCTGGGCACGGGCCCTCGAGTGCCTCTATAGCAGGTACAGCCCTGGGCACGGGCCCTCGAGTGCCTCTATAGCAGGTACAGCCCTGGGCACGGGCCCTCGAGTGCCTCTATAGCAGGTACAGCCCTGGGCACGGGCCCTCGAGTGCCTCTATAGCAGGTACAGCCCTGGGCACGGGCCCTCGAGTGCCTCTATAGCAGGTACAGCCCTGGGCACGGGCCCTCGAGTGCCTCTATAGCAGGTACAGCCCTGGGCACGGGCCCTCGAGTGCCTCTATAGCAGGTACAGCCCTGGGCACGGGCCCTCGAGTGCCTCTATAGCAGGTACAGCCCTGGGCACGGGCCCTCGAGTGCCTCTATAGCAGGTACAGCCCTGGGCACGGGCCCTCGAGTGCCTCTATAGCAGGTACAGCCCTGGGCACGGGGCCCTCGAGTGCCTCTATAGCAGGTACAGCCCTGGGCACGGGCCCTCGAGTGCCTATATAGCAGGTACAGCCCTGGGCACGGGCCCTCGAGTGCCTCTATAGGAGGTACAGCCCTGGGCACGGCCCTCGAGTGCCTCTATAGGAGGTACAGCCCTGGGCACGGGCCCTCGAGTGCCTCTATAGCAGGTACAGCCCTGGGCATGGGCCCTCGAGTGCCTCTATAGCAGGTACAGCCCTGGGCACGGGCCCTCGAGTGCCTCTATAGCAGGTACAGCCCTGGGCACGGGCCCTCGAGTGCCTCTATAGCAGGTTCAGCCCTGGGCACGGGCCCTCGAGTGCCTCTATAGCAGGTACAGCCCTGGGCACGGGCCCTCGAGTGCCTCTATAGCAGGTACAGCCCTGGGCACGGGCCCTCGAGTGCCTCTATAGCAGGTACAGCCCTGGGCACGGGCCCTCGAGTGCCTCTATAGCAGGTACAGCCCTGGGCACGGGCCCTCGAGTGCCTCTATAGCAGGTACAGCCCTGGGCACGGGCCCTCGAGTGCCTCTATAGCAGGTACAGCCCTGGGGCACGGGCCCTTCGAGTGCCTCTATAGCAGGTACAGCCCTGGGCACGGGCCCCTCGAGTGCCTCTATAGGAGGTACAGCCGGGCACGGGCCCTCGCGTGCCTCTATAGCAGGTCAGCCCTGGCACGGGCCCTCGAGTGCCTCTATAGCAGGTACAGCCCTGGGCACGGGGCCCCTCGAGTGCCTCTATAGCAGGTACAGCCCTGGGCACGGGCCCTCGAGTGCCTCTTATAGCAGGTACAGCCCTGGGCACGGGCCCTCGAGTGCCTCTATAGGCAGGTACAGCCCTGGGCACGGGCCCTCGAGTGCCTCTATAGCAGGTACAGCCCTGGGCACGGGCCCCTCGAGTGCCTCTATAGCAGGTACAGCCCTGGGCACGGGCCCTCGAGTGCCTCTATAGCAGGTACAGCCCTGGGCACGGGCCCTCGAGTGCCTCTATAGCAGGTACAGCCCTGGGCACGGGCCCTCGAGTGCCTCTATAGCAGGTACAGCCCTGGGCACGGGCCCTCGAGTGCCTCTATAGCAGGTACAGCCCTGGGCACGGGCCCTCGCGTGCCTATATAGCAGGTACAGCCCTGGTCACGGGCCCTCGAGTGCCTCTATAGCAGGTACAGCCCTGGGCACGGGCCCTCGAGTGCCTCTATAGCAGGTACAGCCCTGGGCACGGGCCCTCGAGTGCCTCTATAGCAGGTACAGCCCTGGGCACGGGCCCTCGCGTGCCTCTATAGCAGGTACAGCCCTGGGCACGGGCCCTCGAGTGCCTCTATAGCAGGTACAGCCCTGGGCACGGGCCCTCGCGTGCCTATATAGCAGGTACAGCCCTGGGCACGGGCCCTCGAGTGCCTATATAGCAGGTACAGCCCTGGGCACGGGCCCTCGAGTGCCTATATAGCAGGTACAGCCCTTGGCACGGGCCCTCCGAGTGCCTCTATAGCAGGTACAAGCCCTGGGCACGGGCCCTCGAGTGCCTCTATAGCAGGTACAGCCCTGGGCACGGGCCCTCGAGTGCCTCTATAGCAGGTACAGCCCTGGGCACGGGCCCTCGAGTGCCTCTATAGCAGGTACGCCCTGGGCACGGGCCCTCGAGTGCCTCTATAGCAGGTACAGCCCTGGGCACGGGCCCCGAGTGCCTCTATAAGCAGGTACAGCCTGGGCAGGGGCCCTCGAGTGCCTCTATAGCAGGTACAGCCCTGGGCACGGGCCCTCGAGTGCCTCTAGAGACCCTGAGCCAGGTAGCAGCCCCTGGGCACGGGCCCTCGAGTGCCTCTATAGCAGGTACAGCCCTGGGCACGGGCCCTCGAGTGCCTCTATAGCAGGTACAGCCCTGGGCAACGGGCCCTCGAGTGCCTCTATAGCAGGTACAGCCCTGGGCACGGGCCCTCGAGTGCCTCTATAGCAGGTACAGCCCTGGGCACGGGCCCTCGAGTGCCTCTATAGCAGGTACAGCCCTGGCACGGGCCCTCGAGTGCCTCTATAGCAGGTACAGCCCTGGGCACGGGCCCTCGAGTGCCTCTATAGCAGGTACAGCCCTGGGCACGGGCCCTCGAGTGCCTCTATAGCAGGTACAGCCCTGGGCACGGGCCCTCGAGTGCCTCTATAGCAGGTACAGCCCTGGGCACGGGCCCTCGAGTGCCTCTATAGCAGGTAAGCCCTGGGCACGGGCCGAGTGCCTCTATAGCAGGTACAGCCCTGGGCACGGGCCCTCGAGTGCCTCTATAGCAGGTACAGCCCTGGGCACGGGCCCTCGAGTGCCTCTATAGCAGGTACAGCCCTGGGCACGGGCCCTCGAGTGTCTATATAGCAGGTACAGCCCTGGGCACGGGCCCTCGAGTGCCTCTATAGCAGGTACAGCCCTGGGCACGGGCCCTCGAGTGCCTCTATAGCAGGTACAGCCCTGGGCACGGGCCCTCGAGTGCCTCTATAGCAGGTACAGCCCTGGGCACGGGCCCTCGCGTGCCTCTATAGCAGGTACAGCCCTGGCACGGGCCCTCGAGTGCCTCTATAGCAGGTACAGCCCTGGGCACGGGCCCTCGCGTGCCCTAATATAGCAGGTACAGCCCTGGGCACGGGCCCTCGAGTGCCTATATAGCAGGTACAGCCCTGGGCACGGGCCCTCGAGTGCCTATATAGCAGGTACAGCCCTGGGCACGGGCCCTCGAGTGCCTCTATAGCAGGTACAGCCCTGGGCACGGGCCCTCGAGTGCCTCTATAGCAGGTACAGCCCTGGGCACGGGCCCTCGAGTGCCTCTATAGCAGGTACAGCCCTGGGCACGGGCCCTCGAGTGCCTCTATAGCAGGTACAGCCCTGGGCACGGGCCCTCGAGTGCCTCTATAGCAGGTACAGCCCTGGGCACGGGCCCTCGAGTGCCTCTATAGCAGGTACAGCCCTGGGCACGGGCCCTCGAGTGCCTCTATAGCAGGTACAGCCCTGGGCACGGGCCCTCGAGTGCCTCTATAGCAGGTACAGCCCTGGGCACGGGCCCTCGAGTGCCTCTATAGCAGGTACAGCCCTGGGCACGGGCCCTCGAGTGCCTCTATAGCAGGTACAGCCCTGGGCACGGGCCCTCGAGTGCCTCTATAGCAGGTACAGCCCTGGGCACGGGCCCTCGAGTGCCTCTATAGCAGGTACAGCCCTGGGCACGGGCCCTCGAGTGCCTCTATAGCAGGTACAGCCCTGGGCACGGGCCCTCGAGTGCCTCTATAGCAGGTACAGCCCTGGGCACGGGCCCTCGAGTGCCTCTATAGCAGGTACAGCCCTGGGCACGGGCCCTCGAGTGCCTCTATAGCAGGTACAGCCCTGGGCACGGGCCCTCGAGTGCCTCTATAGCAGGTACAGCCCCTGGGCACGGGCCCTCGAGTGCCTCTATAGCAGGTACAGCCCTGGGCAGGGCCCTCGAGTGCCTCTATAGCAGGTACAGCCCTGGGCACGGGCCTCGAGTGCCTCTATAGCAGGTACAGCCCTGGGCACGGGCCCTCGAGTGCCTCTATAGCAGGTACAGCCCTGGGCACGGGCCCTCGAGTGCCTCTATAGCAGGTACAGCCCTGGGCACGGGCCCTCGAGTGCCTCTATAGCAGGTACAGCCCTGGGCACGGGCCCTCGAGTGCCTCTATAGCAGGTACAGCCCTGGGCACGGGCCCTCGAGTGCCTCTATAGCAGGTACAGCCCTGGGCACGGGCCCTCGAGTGCCTCTATAGGAGGTACAGCCCTGGGCACGGGCCCTCGCGTTGCCTCTATAGCAGGTACAGCCCTGGGCACGGGCCCTCGCGTGCCTCTATAGCAGGTACAGCCCTGGGCACGGGCCCTCGAGTGCCTCTATAGCAGGTACAGCCCTGGGCACGGGCCCTCGAGTGCCTCTATAGCAGGTACAGCCCTGGGCCCAGGGCCCTCGCGTGCCTATATAGCAGGTACAGCCCTGGGCACGGGCCCTCGAGTGCCTCTATAGCAGGTACAGCCCTGGGCACGGGCCCTCGCGTGCCTCTATAGCAGGTACAGCCCTGGGCACGGGCCCTCGCGTGCCTCTATAGCAGGTACAGCCCTGGGCACGGGCCCTCGAGTGCCTCTATAGCAGGTACAGCCCTGGGCACGGGCCCTCGAGTGCCTATATAGCAGGTACAGCCCTGGGCACGGGCCCTCGAGTGCCTCTATAGCAGGTACAGCCCTGGGCACGGGCCCTCGAGTGCCTCTATAGCAGGTACAGCCCTGGGCACGGGCCCTCGAGTGCCTCTATAGCAGGTACAGCCCTGGGCACGGGCCCTCGAGTGCCTCTATAGCAGGTACAGCCCTGGGCACGGGCCCCTCGAGTGCCTCTATAGCAGGTACAGCCCTGGGCACGGGCCCTCGAGTGCCTCTATAGCAGGTACAGCCCTGGGCACGGGCCCTCGAGTGCCTCTATAGCAGGTACAGCCCTGGGCACGGGCCCTCGAGTGCCTCTATAGCAGGTACAGCCCTGGGCACGGGCCCTCGAGTGCCTCTATAAGCAGGTTACAGCCCTGGGCACGGGCCCTCGAGTGCCTCTATAGCAGGTACAGCCCTGGCCAGGGCCTCGAGTGCCTCTTATAGCAGGTACAGCCCTGGGCACGGGCCCTCGAGTGCCTCTTAGCAGGTACAGGCCCTGGGCACCGGGCCCTCGAGTGCCTCTATAGCAAGGTACAGCCCTGGGCACGGGCCCCCCGAGTGCCTCTATAGCAGGTCAGCCCTGGGCACGGGCCCTCGCGTGCCTCTATAGCAGGTACAGCCCTGGGCACGGGCCCTCGAGTGCCTCTATAGCAGGTACAGCCCCTGGGCACGGGCCCTCGAGTGCCTCTATAGCAGGTACAGCCCTGGGCACGGGCCCTCGAGTGCCTCTATAGCAGGTACAGCCTCTATAGCAGGTGCAGCCCTGGGCACGGGCCCTCGAGTGCCTCTATAGCAGGTACAGCCTCTATAGCAGGTGCAGCCCTGGGCACGGGCCCTCGAGTGCCTCTATAGCAGGTACAGCCCTGGGCACGGGCCCTCGCGTGCCTCTATAGCAGGTACAGCCCTGGGCACGGGCCCTCGAGTGCCTCTATAGCAGGTACAGCTCTGGGCACGGGCCCTCGAGTGCCTCTATAGCAGGTACAGCCCTGGGCACGGGCCCTCGAGTGCCTCTATAGCAGGTACAGCCCTGGGCACGGGCCCTCGAGTGCCTCTATAGCAGGTACAGCCCTGGGCACGGGCCCTCGAGTGCCTCTATAGCAGGTACAGCCCTGGGCACGGGCCCTCGAGTGCCTCTATAGCAGGTACAGCCCTGGGCACGGGCCCTCGCGTGCCTATATAGCAGGTACAGCCCTGGGCACGGGCCCTCGAGTGCCTCTATAGCAGGTACAGCCCTGGGCACGGGCCCTCGAGTGCCTCTATAGCAGGTACAGCCCTGGGCACGGGCCCTCGATAGCAGGTACAGCCCTGGGCACGGGCCCTCGAGTGCCTCTATAGCAGGTACAGCCCTGGGCACGGGCCCTCGAGTGCCTCTATAGCAGGTACAGCCCTGGGCACGGGCCCTCGAGTGCCTCTATAGCAGGTACAGCCCTGGGCACGGGCCCTCGAGTGCCTCTATAGCAGGTACAGCCCTGGGCACGGGCCCTCGAGTGCCTCTATAGCAGGTACAGCCCTGGGCACGGGCCCTCGAGTGCCTCTATAGCAGGTACAGCCCTGGGCACGGGCCCTCGAGTGCCTCTATAGCAGGTACAGCCCTGGGCACGGGGCCTCGAGTGCCTCTATAGCAGGTACAGCCTGGGCACGGGCCCTCGAGTGCCTCTATAGCAGGTACAGCCCTGGGCACGGGCCCTCGGTGCCTCTATAGCAGGTACAGCCCTGGGCACGGGCCCTCGAGTGCCTCTATAGCAGGTACAGCCCTGGGCAACGGGCCCTCGAGTGCCTCTATAGCAGGTACAGCCCTGGGCACGGGCCCTCGAGTGGCCTCTATAGCAGGTACAGCCCTGGGCACGGGCCCTCGAGTGCCTCTATAGCAGGTACAGCCCTGGGCACGGGCCCTCGAGTGCCTCTATAGCAGGTACAGCCCTGGGCACGGGCCCTCGAGTGCCTCTATAGCAGGTACAGCCCTGGGCACGGGCCCTCGAGTGCCTCTATAGCAGGTACAGCCCTGGGCACGGGCCCTCGAGTGCCTCTATAGCAGGTACAGCCCTGGGCACGGGCCCTCGAGTGCCTCTATAGCAGGTACAGCCCTGGGCACGGGCCCTCGAGTGCCTCTATAGCAGGTACAGCCCTGGGCACGGGCCCTCGAGTGCCTCTATAGCAGGTACAGCCCTGGGCACGGGCCCTCGAGTGCCTCTATAGCAGGTACAGCCCTGGGGCACGGCCCCTCGAGTGCCTATAATAGCAGGTACAGCCCTGGGCACGGGCCCTCGAGTGCCTCTATAGCAGGTACAGCCCTGGGCACGGGCCCTCGAGTGCCTCTATAGCAGGTACAGCCCTGGGCACGGGCCCTCGAGTGCCTCTATAGCAGGTACAGCCCTGGGCACGGGCCCTCGAGTGCCTCTATAGCAGGTACAGCCCTGGGCACGGGCCCTCGAGTGCCTCTATAGCAGGTACAGCCCTGGGCACGGGCCCTCGGTGGCCTCATAGCGGTCAGCCTGGGCCGGGCCTCGAGTGCCTCTATAGCAGGTACAGCCCTGGGCACGGGCCCTCGAGTGCCTCTATAGCAGGTACAGCCCTGGGCACGGGCCCTCGAGTGCCTCTATAGCAGGTACAGCCCTGGGCACGGGCCCTCGAGTGCCTCTATAGCAGGTACAGCCCTGGGCACGGGCCCTCGAGTGCCTCTATAGCAGGTACAGCCCTGGGCACGGGCCCTCGAGTGCCTCTATAGCAGGTACAGCCCTGGGCACGGGCCCTCGAGTGCCTCTATAGCAGGTACAGCCCTGGGCACGGGCCCTCGAGTGCCTCTATAGCAGGTACAGCCTGGGCACGGGCCCTCGAGTGCCTCTATAGAGGTACAGCCCTGGGCACGGGCCCTCGAGTGCCTCTATAGCAGGTACAGCCCTGGGCACGGGCCCTCGAGTGCCTCTATAGGAGGTACAGCCCTGGGCACGGGCCCTCGAGTGCCTCTTATAGAGGTACAGCCCTGGGCACGGGCCCCTCGAGTGCCTCTATAGCAGGTACAGCCCTGGGCACGGGCCCTCGAGTGCCTCTATAGCAGGTACAGCCCTGGGCACGGGCCTCGAGTGCCTCTATAGCAGGTACAGCCCTGGGCACGGGCCCTCGAGTGCCTCTATAGCAGGTACAGCCCTGGGCACGGGCCCTCGAGTGCCTCTATAGCAGGTACAGCCCCTGGGCACGGGCCCTCGAGTGCCTCTATAGCAGGTACAGCCCTGGGCACGGGCCCTCGAGTGCTCTATAGCAGGTACAGGCCCTGGGCACGGGCCTCGAGTGCCCTCTATAGCAGGTACAGCCCTGGGCACGGGCCCTCGAGTGCCTCTATAGCAGGTACAGCCCTGGCACGGGCCTCGAGTGCTCTATAGCAGGTACAGCCCTGGGCACGGGCCCTCGAGTGCTCTATAGCAGGTACAGCCCTGGGCACGGGCCCTTCGATGCCTCTATAGCAGGTACAGCCCTGGGCACGGGCCCTCGAGTGCCTCTATAGCAGGTACAGCCCTGGCACGGGCCCTCGAGTGCCTCTATAGCAGGTACAGCCCTGGGCACGGGCCCTCGAGTGCCTCTATAGCAGGTACAGCCCTGGGCACGGGCCCTCGCGTGCCTCTATAGCAGGTACAGCCCTGGGCACGGGCCCTCGAGTGCCTATATAGCAGGTACAGCCCTGGGCACGGGCCTCGAGTGCCTATATAGCAGGTACAGCCCTGGGCACGGGCCCTCGAGTGCCTCATATAGCAGTACAGCCCTGGGCACGGGCCCTCGAGTGCCTCTATAGCAGGTACAGCCCTGGGCACGGGCCCTCGAGTGCCTCTATAGCAGGTACAGCCCTGGGCACGGGCCCTCGAGTGCCTCTATAGGCAGGTACAGCCCTGGGCACGGCCCTCGAGTGCCTCTATAGCAGTACAGCCCTGGCACGGGCCCTCGAGTGCCTCTATAGCAGGTACAGCCCTGGGCACGGGCCCTCGAGTGCCTCTATAGCAGGTACAGCCCTGGGCACGGGCCCTCGAGTGCCTCTATAGCAGGTACAGCCCTGGGCACGGGCCCTCGAGTGCCTCTATAGCAGGTACAGCCCTGGGCACGGGCCCTCGAGTGCCTCTATAAGCAGGTACAGCCCTGGGCACGGGCCCTCGAGTGCCTCTATAGCAGGTACAGCCCTGGGCACGGGCCCTTCGAGTGCCTCTATAGCAGGTACAGCCCTGGGCACGGGCCCTCGAGTGCCTCTATAGCAGGTACAGCCCTGGGCACGGGCCCTCGAGTGCCTCTATAGCAGGTACAAGCCCTGGGCACGGGCCCTCGAGTGCCTCTATAGCAGGTACAGCCCTGGGCACGGGCCCTCGAGTGCCTCTATAGCAGGTACAGCCCTGGGCACGGGCCCTCGAGTGCCTCTATAGCAGGTACAGCCCTGGGCACGGGCCCTCGAGTTGCCTCTATAGCAGGTACAGCCCTGGGCACGGGCCCTCGAGTGCCTCTATAGCAGGTACAGCCCTGGGCACGGGCCCTCGAGTGCCTCTATAGCAGGTACAGCCCTGGGCACGGGCCCTCGAGTGTCTATATAGCAGGTACAGCCCTGGGCACGGGCCCTCGAGTGCCTCTATAGCAGGTCAGCCCTGGCAGGCCCCGGGCCTCATAGCAGGTACAGCCCTGGGCACGGGCCCTCGAGTGCCTCTATAGCAGGTACAGCCCTGGGCACGGGCCCTCGAGTGCCTCTATAGCAGGTACAAGCCCTGGGCACGGGCCTCGAGTGCTCTATAGCAGGTACAGCCCTGGGACACGGGCCCTCGAGTGCCTCTATAGGAGGTACAGCCCTGGGCACGGGCCCTCGCCTACAGGCCCGCCCTGGGCACGGGCCCTCGCGTGCCTCTATAGCAGGTACAGCCCTGGGCACGGGCCCTCGAGTGCCTCTATAGCAGGTACAGCCCTGGGCACGGGCCCTCGAGTGCCTCTATAGCAGGTACAGCCCTGGGCACGGGCCCTCGAGTGCCTCTATAGCAGGTACAGCCCTGGGCACGGGCCCTCGAGTGCCTCTATAGCAGGTACAGCCCTGGGCACGGGCCCTCGAGTGCCTCTATAGCAGGGTACAGCCCTGGGCACGGGCCCTCGCGTGCCTATATAGCAGGTACAGCCCTGGGCACGGGCCTCAAGTGCCTCTATAGCAGGTACAGCCCTGGGCACGGGCCCTCGAGTGCCTCTATAGCAGGTACAGCCCTGGGCACGGGCCCTCGCGTGCCTCTATAGCAGGTACAGCCCTGGGCACGGGCCCTCGAGTGCCTCTATAGCAGGTACAGCCCTGGGCACGGGCCCTCGAGTGCCTATATAGCAGGTACAGCCCTGGGCACGGGCCCTCGAGTGCCTATATAGCAGGTACAGCCCTGGGCACGGGCCCTCGAGTGCCTCTATAGCAGGTACAGCCCTGGGCACGGGCCCTCGAGTGCCTCTATAGCAGGTACAGCCCTGGGCACGGGCCCTCGCGTGCCTTAAGCAGTACGCCCTGGCACGGCCTCGGTGCCTCTATAGCAGGTACAGCCCTGGGCACGGGCCCTCGAGTGCCTCTATAGCAGGTACAGCCCTGGGCACGGGGCCCTCGAGTGCCTCTATAGCAGGTACAGCCCTGGGCACGGGCCCTCGAGTGCCTCTATAGCAGGTACAGCCCTGGGCACGGGCCCTCGAGTGCCTCTATAGCAGGTACAGCCCTGGGCACGGGCCCTCGAGTGCCTCTATAGCAGGTACAGCCCTGGGCACGGGCCCTCGAGTGCCTCTATAGCAGGTACAGCCCTGGGCACGGGCCCTCGAGTGCCTCTATAGCAGGTACAGCCCTGGGCACGGGCCCTCGGTGCCTCTATAGCAGGTACAGCCCTGGGCACGGGCCCTCGAGTGCCTCTATAGCAGGTACAGCCCTGGGCACGGGCCCTCGAGTGCCTCTATAGCAGGTACAGCCCTGGGCACGGGCCCTCGAGTGCCTCTATAGCAGGTACAGCCTGGCCGTATTAGCAGGTGCAGCCCTGGGCACGGGCCCTCGAGTGCCTCTATAGCAGGTACAGCCTCTATGCAGGTGCAGCCCTGGGCACGGGCCCTCGAGTGCCTCTATAGCAGGTACAGCCCTGGGCACGGGCCCTCGCGTGCCTCTATAGCAGGTACAGCCCTGGGCACGGGCCCTCGAGTGCCTCTATAGCAGGTACAGCTCTGGGCACGGGGCCCTCGAGTGCCTCTATAGCAGGTACAGCCCTGGGCACGGGGCCCTCGAGTGCCTCTATAGCAGGTACAGCCCTGGGCACGGGCCCTCGAGTGCCTCTATAGCAGGTACAGCCCTGGGCACGGGCCCTCGAGTGCCTCTATAGCAGGTACAGCCCTGGGCACGGGCCCTCGAGTGCCTCTATAGCAGGTACAGCCCTGGGCACGGGCCCTCGCGTGCCTATATAGCAGGTACAGCCCTGGGCACGGGCCCTCGAGTGCCTCTATAGCAGGTACAGCCCTGGGCACGGGCCCTCGAGTGCCTCTATAGCAGGTACAGCCCTGGGCACGGGCCCTCGAGTGCCTCTATAGCAGGTACAGCCCTGGGCACGGGCCCTCGAGTGCCTCTATAGCAGGTACAGCTCTGGGCACGGGCCCTCGAGTGCCTCTATAGCAGGTACAGCCCTGGGCACGGGCCCTCGAGTGCCTCTATAGCAGGTACAGCCCTGGGCACGGGCCCTCGAGTGCCTCTATAGCAGGTACAGCCCTGGGCACGGGCCCTCGAGTGCCTCTATAGCAGGTACAGCCCTGGGCACGGGCCCTCGAGTGCCTCTATAGCAGGTACAGCCCTGGGCACGGGCCCTCGAGTGCCTCTATAGCAGGTACAGCCCTGGGCACGGGCCCTCGAGTGCCTCTATAGCAGGTACAGCCCTGGGCACGGGCCCTCGAGTGCCTCTATAGCAGGTACAGCCCTGGGCACGGGCCCTCGAGTGTCTCTATAGCAGGTACAGCCCTGGGCACGGGCCCTCGAGTCCCTCTATAGCAGGTACAGCCCTGGGCACGGGCCCTCGAGTGCCTCTATAGCAGGTACAGCCCTGGGCACGGGCCCTCGAGTGCCTCTATAGCAGGTACAGCCCTGGGCACGGGCCCTCGAGTGCCTCTATAGCAGGTACAGCCCTGGGCACGGGCCCTCGAGTGCCTCTATAGCAGGTACAGCCCTGGGCACGGGCCCTCGAGTGCCTCTATAGCAGGTACAGCCCTGGGCACGGGCCCTCGAGTGTCTATATAGCAGGTACAGCCCTGGGCACGGGCCCTCGAGTGCCTCTATAGCAGGTACAGCCCTGGGCACGGGCCCTCGAGTGCCTCTATAGCAGGTACAGCCCTGGGCACGGGCCCTCGAGTGCCTCTATAGCAGGTACAGCCCTGGGCACGGGCCCTCGAGTGCCTCTATAGCAGGTACAGCCCTGGGCACGGGCCCTCGAGTGCCTCTATAGCAGGTACAGCCCTGGGCACGGGCCCTCGAGTGCCTCTATAGCAGGTACAGCCCTGGGCACGGGCCCTCGAGTGCCTCTATAGCAGGTACAGCCCTGGGCACGGGCCCTCGAGTGCCTCTATAGCAGGTACAGCCCTGGGCACGGGCCCTCGAGTGCCTCTATAGCAGGTACAGCCCTGGGCACGGGCCCTCGCGTGCCTATATAGCAGGTACAGCCCTGGGCACGGGCCCTCGAGTGCCTCTATAGCAGGTACAGCCCTGGGCACGGGCCCTCGAGTGCCTCTATAGCAGGTACAGCCCTGGGCACGGGCCCTCGAGTGCCTCTATAGCAGGTACAGCCCTGGGCACGGGCCCTCGCGTGCCTCTATAGCAGGTACAGCCCTGGGCACGGGCCCTCCAGTGCCTCTATAGCAGGTACAGCCCTGGGCACGGGCCCTCGAGTGCCTATATAGCAGGTACAGCCCTGGGCACGGGCCCTCGAGTGCCTATATAGCAGGTACAGCCCTGGGCACGGGCCCTCGAGTGCCTCTATAGCAGGTACAGCCCTGGGCACGGGCCCTCGAGTGCCTCTATAGCAGGTACAGCCCTGGGCACGGGCCCTCGCGTGCCTCTATAGCAGGTACAGCCCTGGGCACGGGCCCTCGAGTGCCTCTATAGCAGGTACAGCCCTGGGCACGGGCCCTCGAGTGCCTCTATAGCAGGTACAGCCCTGGGCACGGGCCCTCGAGTGCCTCTATAGCAGGTACAGCCCTGGGCACGGGCCCTCGAGTGCCTCTATAGCAGGTACAGCCCTGGGCACGGGCCCTCGAGTGCCTCTATAGCAGGTACAGCCCTGGGCACGGGCCCTCGAGTGCCTCTATAGCAGGTACAGCCCTGGGCACGGGCCCTCGAGTGCCTCTATAGCAGGTACAGCCCTGGGCACGGGCCCTCGCGTGCCTCTATAGCAGGTACAGCCCTGGGCACGGGCCCTCGAGTGCCTCTATAGCAGGTACAGCCCTGGGCACGGGCCCTCGAGTGCCTCTATAGCAGGTACAGCCCTGGGCACGGGCCCTCGAGTGCCTCTATAGCAGGTACAGCCCTGGGCACGGGCCCTCGCGTGCCTCTATAGCAGGTACAGCCCTGGGCACGGGCCCTCGAGTGCCTCTATAGCAGGTACAGCTCTGGGCACGGGCCCTCGAGTGCCTCTATAGCAGGTACAGCCCTGGGCACGGGCCCTCGAGTGCCTCTATAGCAGGTACAGCCCTGGGCACGGGCCCTCGAGTGCCTCTATAGCAGGTACAGCCCTGGGCACGGGCCCTCGAGTGCCTCTATAGCAGGTACAGCCCTGGGCACGGGCCCTCGAGTGCCTCTATAGCAGGTACAGCCCTGGGCACGGGCCCTCGAGTGCCTCTATAGCAGGTACAGCCCTGGGCACGGGCCCTCGAGCGTCTATATAGCAGGTACAGCCCTGGGCACGGGCCCTCGAGTGCCTCTATAGCAGGTACAGCCCTGGGCACGGGCCCTCGAGTGCCTCTATAGCAGGTACAGCCCTGGGCACGGGCCCTCGAGTGCCTCTATAGCAGGTACAGCCCTGGGCACGGGCCCTCGAGTGCCTCTATAGCAGGTACAGCCCTGGAGCAAAGTGATGGGTTATGCTGAGATCCTGTACCTTTGGGAACATTACAGGGGGCCTTCCCAGGCACCTCAGGGACTTATCTGCCAACTCAGCTCCATAGAAATCAACCTCCTCCTCCTCCTCCTCCTGGGAACTGAACATTTTGGTTCATGCCAAGTACACACCCTGGCCATGCCCCTTACTCCACCCATTGTTATAAATATGGGTAACTCCCAAAAAATCAATCTGTTGCCTTCCCTTTGCCATAGGCTACATATAGATGGCCACTTATTGGCTGTGTTCCTAACATGTGCCCATCTGGGGGTCGGACTGGGGTGTCAGGGGCCGCCTGGGGCCCCCCCAGCCCAGTCATGAGCTCCTGCTCTGCACCACATACTGCACCCATCTGAACCGGTGCACCCAGTTCCTAGCAGGAGGAGCAGCCTGGGTCAGTGGGGGCTGTGGGGCCCCATTGGGTCTGACGGCCCAGTTCAACCCTGAGCAAAGCTTCCTCTAGTTATAGAGAACATTGCTAATAATCAGCAGAGAGAGCTCTATACCCATTGGGGGGGGGGGATTCTCTACAGAAAAGGAAACAAAAAAAGTCCCTTTAATCTTCATATTTCTCACATGATCCTGTTCTTCTTTCTGATGCCCATAGCTGCCAGCCATCATGTCCCAGTACCCTGAATCCCTGGCCAGGCCCGGACTGGCAATCTGTGGGTTCTGGCAAATGCCAGAGGGGCTGCTGTAAGATGCCATAGGGAGTCACTATTTATTGGGCTGGGGGGGGGGCTGTTTGGGCCTCTGTGTACTTGGAATGCCAGGGCCTATATTGTATCACAGTCCGGGCCTATTCCCTTTGGGAATCATCAGCACCCCTCAGACATCATGAAGATAAGTGGTCTGTATGGCTGTGAATATGACGGGGAGGGGGGGTCTCAGTATTCAGCGCAAAGTTCCCCTGTAGAGAGTGAAATGTAAGAGGGGCTCCAAGCTCTTGTTTTCTACTGAACCCCCAAAGGAACATTCAGTAGTTGAAGCAGTAGATAAGGAACAGCCAATATAGAAGGTTGTTTATGAATTGCTGAGATACCTGTAACCATGCAAGAATATTATGGGATGCAGCGCTGCTGCCTGGGGAAACCCCTGTCCTAGTTTAGCCGTGGGTGTAGAATCCATAATTAAAATTCCATTTTTCTATTTAACTTGTGGAACAAAATGAACACTAAATATAAAGTAGGGGTGTTCCTAGACACCTGGGACTTTACTGTTACCATCTTATGGCCGGGAGTTGCCATGTTGGTTCCTTCTTTCATTGGGAGTTAGCTGCAAGATGGGCAGTTGGTCCCTTACGATAATGGAACATGGGGAGATTAGTTGCCCACACCAGCAGAAATAAGGGGGGCCCGCGTCAGCGTGAATAAGCACATAAAGCTGTCTAGCCCACCCCCAACCACGATTGGCCAATAATGCTGCTATGGGTTCTGGGAAATGAAACACAAAGGGGGCGCTGTATTCATACTGCCACCCCAGGGTCTCGATGTGTATAGTGTGCTTGAGGGGCCAATAATCAGACTCTATATAGTCAGTGTGTCAGTGCCCAGTGCCTGGGGGCCACATTGTGCCATGAAATGTTGGGGGCCAATGGAATGGGCGAAAGAGAGGGGAAAGGGAGGGTTACAGCATCAGGCACAGAGCGAGGGACAGGGACTATTTGCCCACCCAGCCCTGGGACCCTGTGCCAACTGCCAACACCTTGTGTAGGGGGCCCCACCAAAATGGTCGCAATTGGGTCCCGCAGTTTATAAGATGGGCCCTGCTGGGGAGCTCATTGGCCAAAGAAAGCAGTAATAATAACATGGAATGTTAATGGCAAGGCAATCTAGTAGAGCCCAGATATCTCTGGATTGGACTAAGCTGTGCCCCTTTCTGTGCCCTGTGCCACTCCCCGACATATGTACAGTATGGGCAGCAGTTCTGCCCGCGCCGTTCCTTCTGATCCATCAGGCAAAGCAGGTCCAGCAGCTGTTAGCTCTCTAACCGAGTGGCAGAACTACAGGGGGGGGCACAGCCACTCACCGCTACGGGTGCCACCTGGCAGGTGTTTAACTGACTTGGCTGCTGAAAGTGATGCCTGATGCCAATGTGAGTAATAGGGCAGATAAGTACATAGGAAAGCCGGTATACTTTGCAGAAAAGGTAGCAGAGAAAGAGCTGGGGGGCTGAGCGTGTTTCCCCCATTCCCATCCATGTCCTGACCCCCACCCCTGGATATAAATGGATAACGGGGGCACTGAGGAGGCACAGGGCTTGCAGGGGTGAGTGATGTGGGGGGCCTGGGGGCCCAAGCTGGAAATCACATGGGCATCTAAACGCAGCACTGTCGCTCTAAATGTAAAGTCAGTAATGTTTGGGCTCCTCTCGGGTACCCCCAGGCTAAAGTGGCGCAGGATGTACTGATCACATGGTACTGGCACCCACATTTATATAGAGTGCAGTTATATATTATATAGGTATATATGCATCATTTGTATATCTCACTCTAATTCCATGCCTGGCTGCCCTTCCCAATGCAATTGCTCCCCTATCACTGTCAGTTTTCCCTCTCACCTAGCCATCTCTGCCCCCCCACAGCCGGCCCGGGGGCCCCAGTCAGTTTATCAGTAGGATTGCATGGCAGGTCTGCCTTTCATACATCTCCATCTCTGGGGTTATAATGTGCTGCCATACTGATCTCACTAAATAAACAGCTCTGCTGACTCCATGCAACACTTTCTTTCATTTTAAGGAGGATGTAGGGAGCCTTATTTGCCTTACTATACACTCTTTCCCACAGTTACATACCACTTCCGCTGACACCCAATTTGCCTTACTATACACTCTATCCCACAGTTACATACCACTACCGCTGACACCCATTTTGCCTTACTATACACTCTATTCCACAGTTACATACCACTTCCGCTGATACCCATTTTGCCTTACTATACACTCTATCCCACAGTTACATACCACTTCCGCTGACACCCAATTTGCCTTACTATACACTCTATCCCACAGTTACATACCACTACCGCTGACACCCATTTTGCCTTACTATACACTCTATTCCACAGTTACATACCACTTCCGCTGATACCCATTTTGCCTTACTATACACTCTATCCCACAGTTACATACCACTTCCGCTGACACCCATTTTGCCTTACTATACACTCTATTCCACAGTTACATACCACTACCGCTGACACCCATTTTGCCTTACTATACACTCTATCCCGCAGTTACAACCACTTCCGCTGACACCCATTTTGCCTTACTATACACTCTATTCCACAGTTACATACCACTTCCGCTGATACCCATTTTGCCTTACTATACACTCTATCCCACAGTTACATACCACTACCGCTGACACCCATTTTGCCTTACTATACACTCTATCCCGCAGTTACAACCACTTCCGCTGACACCCATTTTGCCTTACTATACACTCTATTCCACAGTTACATACCACTTCCGCTGATACCCATTTTGCCTTACTATACACTCTATTCCACAGTTACATACCACTTCCACTGATACCCATTTTGCCTTACTATACACTCTATCCCGCAGTTACAACCACTTCCGCTGACACCCATTTTGCCTTACTATACACTCTATCCCACAGTTACATACCACTTCCGCTGATACCCATTTTGCCTTACTATACACTCTATCCCACAGTTACATACCACTTCCGCTGACACCCATTTTGCCTTACTATACACTCTATCCCGCAGTTACAACCACTTCCGCTGACACCCATTTTGCCTTACTATACACTCTATCCCACAGTTACATACCACTTCCGCTGACACCCATTTTGCCTTACTATACACTCTATCCCACAGTTACAACCACTTCCGCTGATACCCATTTTGCCTTACTATACACTCTATTCCACAGTTACATACCACTTCCACTGATACCCATTTTGCCTTACTATACACTCTATCCCGCAGTTACAACCACTTCCGCTGACACCCATTTTGCCTTACTATACACTCTATCCCACAGTTACATACCACTTCCGCTGATACCCATTTTGCCTTACTATACACTCTATCCCACAGTTACATACCACTTCCGCTGACACCCATTTTGCCTTACTATACACTCTATCCCGCAGTTACAACCACTTCCGCTGACACCCATTTTGCCTTACTATACACTCTATCCCACAGTTACATACCACTTCCGCTGACACCCATTTTGCCTTACTATACACTCTATCCCGCAATTACAACCACTTCCGCTGACACCCATTTTGCCTTACTATACACTCTATCCCACAGTTACAACCACTTCCGTTGACACCCATTTTGCCTTACTATACACTCTATACTACAGTTACAACCACTTCCGCTGACACCCATTTTGCCTTACTATACACTCTATCCCACAGTTACAACCACTCCCCTGACACCCATTTTGCCTTACTATACACTCTATCCCGCAATTACAACCACTTCCGTTGACACCCATTTTGCCTTACTATACAATCTATTCAACAGTTACAACCACTCCCCTGACACCCATTTTGCCTTACTATACACTCTATTCAACAGTTACAACCACTTCCGCTGACACCCATTTTGCCTTACTATACACTCTATTCAACAGTTACAACCACTTCCGCTGACACCCATTTTGCCTTACTATACACTCTATTCAACAGTTACAACCACTTCCGCTGACACCCATTTTGCCTTACTATACATACTATCCAACAGTTACAACCACTTCCGCTGACACCCATTTTGCCTTACTTTACATACTATCCTGCAGCTGCAGCCAGTCCCAGAAAGGAGAGAAATCTTTCCATTCAGGGAGGTTCAGGTATTCTCCCCAGTTTGCAGCCCCAGAGAGTCCAAGAGGAATAGAGAGTAGATTACTAACCTGCCCAGAGCCTGCCCTGCTCATTGTCACTTACCTGCGTGCCGGGCCAGCTCCAGTACTGACAGTTTATAGGGCAGGTGTGTTCATTTGCCTCATAACTATGTCCCTGGCTCCCCCCTGCCCATATACTTGGCCTCGGTACCTCCAGTGTATATACATTATCCAACCTATGGCCCTGTTGGCCCCACACTGGGCCCCAATCACAAGTTAAACTGTCTGTGAGCACGAAACTTAAAAATATGAGTTACAGAGACAAGGTGATTTATTTGTCAGTTATCTCTCAGATACTCTGCGCTCTCCTCTCAGCCATCAGTTCTGTCTTTGTTATACTTGTTTTTCTGGAATCCGCTCCCACCATAAGTCATCTGAGTGCCCAGACTATTGTCTGTCTCCCATCGTGACCTGGCACTGGGGAATATGTAATGTCTAACGGTCGCTGCTGAGTAACAGGGCAGGGAGTCTGATTGCAGGTACTCCCCAAATATCCCACAAAATTGTCTCCCATTAGGAGAATAGCTTCTAATATCCTTATCATTTACAGTAGGGGGTACATTATCCCTTATAATACATGAGTGATACTCAGAGTTCCCTGTATAACTCAGCCTGCAGCCTTGTGCCTTTATATGGGCACAGAACCCCTCAGTGACTGCTAATATCCTTATCATTTACAGTAGGGGGTACATTATCCCTTATAATATATGAGTGATACTCAGAGTTCCCTGTATAACTCAGCCTGCAGCCTTGTGCCTTTATATGGGCACAGAACCCCTCAGTGACTGCTAATATCCTTATCATTTACAGTAGGGGGTACATTATCCCTTATAATACATGAGTGATACTCAGAGTTCCCTGTATAACTCAGCCTGCAGCCTTGTGCCTTTATATGGGCACAGAACCCCTCAGTGACTGCTAATATCCTTATCATTTACAGTAGGGGGTACATTATCCCATATAATACATGAGTGATACTCAGAGTTCCCTGTATAACTCAGCCTGCAGCCTTGTGCCTTTATATGGGCACAGAACCCCTCAGTGACTGCTAATATCCTTATCATTTACAGTAGGGGGTACATTATCCCTTATAATACATGAGTGATACTCGGAGTTCCCTGTATAACTCAGCCTGCAGCCTTGTGCCTTTATATGGGCACAGAACCCCTCAGTGACTGCTAATATCCTTATCATTTACAGTAGGGGGTACATTATCCCTTATAATACATGAGTGATACTCAGAGTTCCCTGTATAACTCAGCCTGCAGCCTTGTGCCTTTATATGGGCACAGAACCCCTCAGTGACTGCTAATATCCTTATCATTTACAGTAGGGGGTACTTTATCCCTTATAATACATGGGTGATACTCAGAGTTCCCTGTATAACTCAGCCTGCAGCCTTGTGCCTTTATATGGGCACAGAACCCCTCAGTGACTGCTAATATCCTTATCATTTACAGTAGGGGGTACATTATCCCTTATAATACATGAGTGATACTCAGAGTTCCCTGTATAACTCAGCCTGCAGCCTTGTGCCTTTATATGGGCACAGAACCCCTCAGTGACTGCTAATATCCTTATCATTTACAGTAGGGGGTACAGATATGGTAACTATTGTGCTTGTACAAGGAAACCTTCCTGTATTTAACAAAGCAGCATTTCTTCCACACTTTATGGTAGAGGTTCAAGCCCTCTATAACAGAGTACAGAGACGCAATGGTCCTTTCTGAAACCCATTGTTAACATCATTCACCTCATAAATCTGAGCTTTCACAGAAACCGATTGGGATAAGAAAGCCTAGCTAAGCAAAGGAACCAATTGCACAGTGTAAATAAAAGATATTCGGATAAATTCACAAAATCCAGCCTTGATTATCCAAAAGTTAAAAAAGTTGAAAGAAAACTACAAACGTAAGAATTTTCCCACAAAGAACTACAACTCCCAGCCTCCCCTGCTCCATTCCGCGCAGGCGCGATGCCTGTACTGATGCTCTTAAAGAAAAGGGGCAAAGCGACGCTCCCTGGAGAGTTCTGTGATTGGTCGATAAGAACGCCAATCAAGCGGCGGGCTGGATCAAGTTCCCCAGCCGCCTGTGTGTGTGTGCGCTAACTGTGGCTGCAGAGAGGGGAGGCTGCTGCTGTACGGGCAGCGGCTGCGTCAGCTCCGGGCCGCCGGCAACATGATGAAGTTTAGGTTCAGGCGGCAGGGCCATGACCCGCAGAGGGAGAAGATAAAGCAGGAACTGTTTGCCTTCAACAAGGTGGGTGTTGTTGTGCGGGGAGCCCTAGTGCGGCTGTGTGCTTTGTGCTGCACTGGCTCTGTATGGGGCTCAATTATTAACCCCCCCCCGTGTAGTACTTCATGGTATCTCCCTTCCCCTAGGTCTATGGGACCCCGTTTTCCCCTCTGTGTATGGAACCCCCTCCCCATTTACTGGGGATATTACTCTCTGTATGTCCCCTATACACCCCCTAATTACTGTAGGTATTACTCTGTATGTACCCTATACACCCCCTAATTACTGTAGGTATTACTCTGTATGTCCCCTATACACCCCCTAATTACTGTAGGTATTACTCTGTATGTACCCCTATACACCCCCTAATTACTGTAGGTATTACTCTGTATGTACCCTATACACCCCCTAATTACTGTAGGTATTACTCTGTATGTCCCCTATACACCCCCTAATTACTGGTGTTATTACTCTGTATGTCCCCTATACACCCCCTAATTACTGTAGGTATTACTCTCTGTATGTCCCCTATACACCCCCTAATTACTGTAGGTATTACTCTGTATGTCCCCTATACACCCCCTAATTACTGTAGGTATTACTCTGTATGTACCCTATACACCCCCTAATTACTGTAGGTATTACTCTGTATGTCCCCTATACACCCCCTAATTACTGTAGGTATTACTCTGTATGTCCCCTATACACCCCCTAATTACTGTAGGTATTACTCTGTATGTAGCCTATACACCCCCTAATTACTGGTGTTATTACTCTGTATGTACCCCTATACACCCCCTAATTACTGGTGTTATTACTCTGTATGTACCCTATACACCCCCTAATTACTGGTGTTATTACTCTGTATGTCCCCTATACACCCCCTAATTACTGGTGTTATTACTCTGTATGTCCCCTATACACCCCCTAATTACTGTAGGTATTACTCTCTGTATGTCCCCTATACACCCCCTAATTACTGTAGGTATTACTCTCTGTATGTCCCCTATACACCCCCTAATTACTGGTGTTATTACTCTGTATGTCCCCTATACACCCCCTAATTACTGGAGTTATTACTCTATATGGCACCCCCATCTTCAGTTACTGGGAATATTACTCTGTATGTTGCCTATGCACCCCCTAATTACTGGGGATATTACTCTCTGTATGTTGCCTATGCACCCCCTAATTATTGGGGATATTATTCTGTGTATGGCACCCCCTTCCCAATTACTGGGGATATTACTCTGTCTGTAGCCTGTGCACCCCCTAATTACTGGAGTTATTACTTTACTTTGTGTATGGCACCCCCTCCCCAATTACTGTGGATATTACTCTCTGTATGAAGCCTATGTGCCCCTAATTACTGGGGATATTACTCTCTGTATTTAGCCTATGTGCCCCTAATTACTGGGGATATTACTCTGTATGAAGCCTATGTGCCCCTAATTACTGTGGATATTACTCTGTATGAAGCCTATGTGCCCCTAATTACTGGAGATATTACTCTCTGTATGAAGCCTATGCGCCCCTAATTACTGGGGATATTACTCTCTGTATGAAGCCTATGCGCCCCTAATTACTGGGGATATTACTCTCTGTATGAAGCCTATGTGCCCCTAATTACTGGGGATATTACTCTCTGTATGAAGCCTATGCGCCCCTAATTACTGGGGATATTACTCTCTGTATGAAGCCTATGCGCCCCTAATTACTGAAGTTATTACTCTGTATGGCACCCCCTTACCAATTCCTGGGGGTGTTACATGCTGGTTGCTGAGAACTAAAATCCAGTCATGTACAGGAATTGCTTGTGAGCAGCTCCCCAATACTGTGAGCGTTTGTACTTTCCCAATCCTTCTATGGTGACACCCCAATCAGATGTGCATTGGCTGCTGTTATGTTAGGGCCCCCCCTTTAGTGCCGGATTCTGATGTGTACGAGGCGCTCCTCTCTTCTGTATCAGCCCCATGTTGTGTGTGTGACTCCCCCCTCCTTTAGCAGTGGAATGGAAAAGAGACCCCTCCGCTATTGCTGAAGTATGTGCAGGAGATCCAGTTAGTACTGATAAGTAACTGTCTGTGATGATATTGTGTAACTAGTATTTACACAAGGCACCAACTAATTCCGACGGGGTGGATACATGAAACAGATAACCTTTGTATAACAACTAATAATGGGGGCAGTGAGGGCCATGCTCATTAGGGCTCTTTCCACCTTGTTACCCCCAGATACCTCATACCTAGTGTCGTACCCCCAACCACCTTAATATGTAAGCCTGATACAACCCAAACTTAGAGCAGTGATGGGTAACAATTGTAATTTCAGGGGCCTCTTATGTGGCCCCCAAAAGGGCTTGAACATAATTGGAGTTGAAAGCTGTATCTGCACTGCTGGTCTCCACTGTTGAAACAATGTAGCAAGCACCAGCTGATTTACAGACAAGTTTATTTATGGGTTAATACAAACTTTTTTGTTGTTGTTGTGAAATACGTGCAGGGTTGATTGGGGGGAGGAGTCTCATGGAGCTGCAAATGCTTCCGCAGCCCCATAGGGGTTAATGCTAACTTCATTCACTGTTGTGTTTTGTACTCACTGGGGAAAAACAAAAGGCATTGTGTGCTTGCACTAATGCGTCACATATTACCCTCTACTAATAGTGACTTGCACAGTGCCCTCTTCCATGAATGGATACCCCCCCTGCTGTGTTGTTATTCACTGGGCTGGCTCCTATTGTCCCCCTCTTATCCTGTATAACCCATTGCTATAGTTGGGTCAGTATGGTGCTTTTATTTGCCCCCTCTTTCAGGCTGTATGGGGGGGGGGACGACTTTGCATCTTCTGCACAGTACAGTAGATTATTTTAAAGGGACAGTAAAGTTGGCCGATTGTAGCTGCTGATATCGCTCCCTTTGGATCTATTCGGCAGTTTATCGGCCCGTGGAGGAGCATGCCCGACCGTAATCGGCCCTGAAATCGGGCAGATATCGATCGGGCAGGTTAAAAGATTTAGTTGAATCCGACTAACCGACTGCCCCATTGCCGCCATTATAATTTGATCGAATTAGCCTACATGTTCCCCGGTATCACCCACCCATAGGTGGGAATATCGGGTGAAGATCTGCTTGCTTGGCGACCTCACCAAGCGAGCGGATCTTCACGTGTATGGACACCTTAACGCCAAGAATGAAAGTGTTTAAAAGTAATTAAAATATAATGTACAGCTGCTCTGCACTGGTAAAACTGGTCTGTTTGCTACAGGAACCCTACTATAGTTTATATAAACACAGCTGCTGTGTAGCCACGGGGGCAGCCATTGAAGCTGGGGAAAAAAGGAAAAAAAGGCACAGGTTACATAGGAGATAACAGATAAACTTTCTAGACTATAATGGGGTTTTATGTGGTATTTGCTATGTAACCTGGGCCTTTTCTCCTTTGAATGGCTGCCCCCATGGTTACACAGCAGCTTTTGTTTATATAAACTATAGTAGTCTCTCTGGGGCAACAATACATTATATTGTTATTACTTTTAGACTCTTTCATTTTTTTTGGTGTTACTGTACCTTTAAGAAAGCGTCGGATGCCTATTTTTGTCTGTTAAAATTGGCACAGTGGTGTAAGCCCTTTCCCTTACTACATTAGCGGTGACTGACAGCTAAGTACACAGCAAGCCCCCTCATTAGCACAGGAAGTCGTTAGTCCCTTTTAATGGCAGGAGCTTCTTTCCCACACTGTATCCAGAAGCTCCTGCATTTGTAGCCGAGTTGCTGGATTTGCTCAGGTCCCGAGACAGAGATTCGCTGTGGCCCCGCCGCCCATTGTCGCTGCCGTCACTCCCTGCGCAGAATAAGACCTTCACCTTTCTATTAAATCTCATTAGTAAGACTGATTAAAGGCACGCCGCTCCTGGAAGGTAACCTGCGTGGCTTAAATCCCCTCCTCCTCCTCCTCTGTCTCCGTCCTTCAGTAATAAATATCGATCTGTGTGTAACTGCAATCCCCTGACTGCAAATCAGACTTTAGAAACCATGTAGCAGAAGCCAGCTGATTAACAGGCCTATGTCTGTGGGCCGAGCTATGGCTTCTGTAACGTCGTTTCACGAGCTAGAACCAGCAGTGCAGAAATGGACCCATGAATATTTGTAATGAACGTTCATTGGGTGGGCATGAGATTATTTCTGGGTTTATATTGCCCTTTAAAAGCCCCGTGTAACGTTTCCGGTATTCGCAGTACAAACTGGTTGGGGAAAAATCGGATTTCGATTTATCATGTGACTGACGTTTCCTTCTGGTCAATAAATAGCGGCCTGGTTATGCTGCATGGCAGAGCTGTGCGTTGGTTTACAGCCAGCCAATAGTTATTGACATGCATTGCTGGGCTGCGCTAGCGGGTCTAATTAGTGGGAATAGTAGGGATATTGAGTGCAGATAGTGCTTTTATATTGATATGGCTGCTAGTCGGGGGGCCAGTGCTTTCCCACCAATAAGCTCAAGGGCCCAGGAAGTGTACAGTACAATGTAATAATAATAATATTATAGCATTGATATACTTGTCTGGGTCAGTGGTCCGATCAGAAGTGAGTTGGAGCTGCAGCCCCTCTCCAGCTTTCTCATTAGCCAATGATTGGTACAGGATTCAGTTTGGCCAGACTGACTGCAATGTGATTGGATAGCTGGTTGGCCTGTCAGATGGTCGGTCCAACCCCCGTCACAGCACTATATGGGTGAAGATACACGGAGCTACTTAGTAGCAATTACTTGTCACGGCTACTAAACTTCAGAAAATCCCCTGCCATAGACAATACTGAGAATTGCCTCTGCTAAAACACACGTAGAGACAATTATTAGTAAATGATCAGCATTCTGTTTCTGTAGCCGTGACAAGTAGTTGCTACTAGTAGCTCTGTGTGTCGTCGCCCTATATGTCCACACAAAGTTGCCATCAGGAATTACCCACCTGGCTGTGCCTGATCCACCCAGATCCTTCCCCTTTGGCAAAAATAGACCCAATCACCGTCTCACAATATACTGGGCCCCTGACCGGATTCTTCCCTTTTTCTCCGCCCCCAAGCTGAGCCCCTCCTCTGATCAGCCCTACCCTGCCAGCCCCCAAAAGCAGGCCACTCCCCTCCAGTCTACCAAATTACTGCCACTTAAGCAGAAAGCCCCACCCTTTTCCCAAACTTCCATTTGATACGCCATGACTGCGTGCCTGCAAATACTTCTCCTTCCTTTCTCCCCAAGCAGCAGTGCTGTCACGCTTTACGGCCAAGATTCTCGCTATTTCAGTAAAGCTGGCCATACACATTAAGATTTTTAAAAGATCTTTCAGTTATCGAAGTAAGGAAACTTTGGGCGACTTCGGAGAACCAAAGCGATGCTTATGCCATCCCACGGTCTATTTAAATTCTTGCTGGTGGGATGGCATTTCGGGGAGATTAGTCGCCCGTGGTAGCGAAGATTTATCATGGGCGACTAATATCCCTGTGTGCCGCCTCCCTAGTAAAGACGTATGGGGTAATTAGTCGCAGCGGCTAACTCTTTTTTAAGTCACAGCGACTTTCCCAGCATAGGTTGCTGTATAAGCCGATGCGCCAGTGTGCTGGCGGATTAGTCCCTGCAACTTTTTAAAAAGTTGCGGCAACTATTCGCCATGTGTGTCTTTGCCCTAACCGATCACTCGGAGATCCTATAGGAAAGCCACTGTTTGCATTGCTGCGGCCCTTATCATTGGGCTCATTAGCAAGCAGGCTGAGATCAGAAAGCTCAGCAAGGGAAAAGGAAACGGTTCTGCTGCGTTTTTTTTTTTAATTTTATGGGAACTGATGTATATATATATTGTACACATAGGAATAAGTTGATGAGAGCAGCTGTTGTATAGAGGGTGTGTGCGTGTATTTATGCATTTATGGGGGTGGGAATGAAGGGTTTGGCTGGAAACCATCCCTGAGTGTCCCTAGACTCCCTCCAGCTGCAAGGTATTAATGGCCTCGGCTCTTTAAAACTGCAAATCATGTCAGATTTGGAGAACATGAAGAAATCCCTCTGGCTGATCCCGTGACTAATCATTTCCCTGGAAACACGTGCTGCTGCTGGGGGCCCCTGGGCCGGGGAAAGGGTTAAGCTGTGACGGCAGAGCCCCCTGTACTTGGAAAGGTTCCCCCCTTTGCTTTTGTTTGTGGGACCCTTTGTTTTATTTATATTGCTTTATAAAACCCATCTCCTCTGTTCCTTCCCCCGGTGCCGCCGCTGCTGCCCGACGCGTTTCTACTCCCTCCCACACTCCGGGCCTTACTTGCCCCAATCTGCACTGGGAGCTGTAACCGATATTTACTAAGCAGCTGGGAAGTTTTTCTGCCTTTATGTACCTGGTGCCCCAGACAATGGGAGTGGGAACAAAGCAACAGATCATTTCCAGGCCTCCCTGTTTCCTGTGCTCTATATTAGGGATTGGGCGCCCCGGCAGGGCCAGGTGTAATACTGAGCTGGCTCCATATCTGGTTTCCTTTTGTATGCATCACACCTCGGCTGCTTGCAAGCAGGAATTTAAGGGGTTCCCCCCCCCCCCCCCAAAAAAAGCGAAAGTTCTTCTTACATTAACTTTCTAGTGTCTTAGAGATGGGACCTATTCTAAGCAATGTTTCAGTTGGTCTTCCTTATTTATCTTGAGTATTTTTTGAGTGATTGTCTATCCTTTTCTAGTTATTTCCTGCCTGCAGCTGACAAATACTGTCTAGTTGTTGGTTCACTGACCCCGGCTTGACTGTGACGCTTCATATTTGTTGTTCTTATCATTCTCTTCTGGCTTTCTCCTATTCCTCTTCCATTCTTAATTCAAACTTTCCTGGTTGCTAGGGAAAGTAAGCCCTGGCAACAGAACGTTTCCTAACGGCTGCCTAGAGCAGGTGTGTTATCTGGCTGTTAGGTTAACCAGTCCATAGCAACTGCCCTGCTGTTTTGAAGTTAAAATAGAATAGACTCCTAGGCATCTTTTTTTATTTTTGTTTTATTTTTCTTATTTTATTTAGTTGCTGGGATCAGTGACCCCCTTGACCACTGTAAAGGTCCCCATACACGTTAAGATTCGCTTGCTTGGCGAGATGGCCAAGCGAGCGGATCTTCACCCGATATCCCCACCTATGGTTGGGCGATATCGTGGAGCGTGTAGGCTAATTCGATCGTTTGGCCCTGGCAATGGGGCAGTCGGTTCGGGGACCGCATCAACGAGTCAGTGCGGTCCCCGATCCGACTGAATTTTCTAACCTGGCCGATCGATATCTGGCCAATTTCAGGCCAGATATCTGGCCAATTTCAGGCCAGATATCTGGCCAATTTCAGGCCAGATATCTGGCCAATTTCAGGCCAGATATCGGTCGGGAATGCCTGTTGTTGCTGCCCCTACACGGGCCGGAAAGCTGCCGAATCAGTCTAAAGGTGGCCATACACGCACCGATATTATCGTACGAAACCTCGTTTCGTACGATAATCGGTGCGTGTATGGCATGTCGGCGAGTCGACCGATATCGCAGGAAGCTGCCGATATCGGACGACTCGCCGATCGGACAAGTTTGAAAATTTTGATCGGGCGCCATAGAAGGCGCCTGACCAAAATTCTCCCTTCAGAGCTGAATCGGCAGAAGGAGGTAGAAATCCTATTGTTTCTACCTCCTTACCTGCCGATTCAGCCCTGAATGGTGTGTGGCGGATCTTACGATGTTTCGTGCGACCGATGGTCGTACGAAACATCGTCGGATCGCCACGTGTATGGCCACCTTAAGGGACCGATATCTGCAGCTAGAATCGGCCCGTGTATGGGGCCCTTTACAGTTTCAGCTAAAGACTGTGTCCCAGTTTATTAAAATGGGAAGCCTTTGCTTTCATGGCCTGGGTTGGCCAACATATGACCCGATGCTATGTGAATCGGCCATGTTCTGCTGCATTGTTTCAGGAGTCAGAACCAGCAGAGAATATAAGCAGCCAGAGAGCCGTTACCATTATGCATTCACTGAACTTTTGCAACAGTTTTAGAAGCTCGTTTTATTTCTTTAGGCAAAAAAAATGTTTTTGGGTAAAGTTCCCCTTTAAGTGGAGAATGAGCACTCCATCACCTGCTTTTTTTCCCCCCACCCCAGCTGTATATCTGCCACCTCCAGCACATATGGAGGCTGTAAATCCTTTTTTCCAGTAAAAATGTGTAAAATGTGGAGCTGCCAGTGTATTTTCCTCTCCCATCTGTCCCTCACATTATGGGCGAACGCGCACACAATAATGCGTGCCGCCTATTAAGGTCTCGTGGCAATGCCTCTTCCTGGGGCCCTCCGCCTGTCTGTACACTTTGGAGAACTTTTAAATGCTCCCTGGCTGACGCAGAAGGAGCGGTGACCCATGGACCTACTTGGGAAAACACGTCCAACTGTCGCCTCTCTGTGCCCACATCATCCCCATGGGATATTGCAGACTGATTGGACCTTTAAAGGGGCAGATTTCAGCTGGTTCTGGTCCTTCAGACTGATTTGGCAGCTTCTCTGCTTGTGTATGGGCACCTCCGACAGGCCCACCTGACCAATATTTGGCCTAAAATTGTCCAGATCTTGTTCGGGCAGGTTTGATTATCCGTTGTTGAGGTGACCCTATGGCCACCTTAGCTTTTGGGGTTGTGCCATTGGCCTCCCCTACAGTCCAGTTAATCACAGTACAGGAATTGCTGCCTATCCCATAATCCTCCTTCAGTGACTGTGGGCCCCCATCTTTGTTCTGCTCCATGTATAGGGAGCCTCCTCCCTTCTTTACGGTTTTGTCTCGCTTTTTTTGTTTTTTTTTTGAAGACAAAAGCCCCCTTTTCCACAGCAGCGGATTAGATGCTCCGTGCTAACAATAGCCGACCCTTCCACCCCCCATCCTCCTTCCCTAATTTATCCATTGTTTGCTTGGGAAGTTGTAGATAAATGGGGCCCCGGCTCTCTGAAGTCTTGGTCAAATACCCAAGTGTTTGTAATGACTGGGGGGGGGGGGAGCCGCAAAACCTGTGCACGTCAGAGCTTCCTCGCTGTTTTGGTTAAAGTTTGCACGCCGCATCCTTCCATTCTTCTGTTGAATGGTCGGGGGTTTGTGTTTATATGAATGGGGAGGCTTCCTTCTATAAACAGGTGGCCAGTGCGGCAGTGTAGTCGGGCATTCTACGTGCCTCGGCACTGCATGGCTGAAAAGGGGGTTTGTTTATTTTTGCAGCTGGAATCTGGGGATAGGCCCTCCCTCCTCTTATGGACCTGGGGGGGAACAAAAAACGGAAGGGCAGTAAAAGTAAAATATATTGTGTAATGTGCCCCAATGTTTGGGTAAAAATTTCTTAAACTTTGTTGCACTGCATGGAACTAGCCAAATGCGTGAGTACCAGCAATTCTCTTACTAGCCGTCGGCATAACAGAATAGCCATCCCATAATGATGCCACAGGGGGGGGGGGCACCTGCTGCCCCTCTCTCCCACAGTCCAGTCCCTCTGCCAGTCTACCTGCTGGAAGAAGTTGCCCAGCCAATCCAATCATCGGCTAACTCTGATGTATTTCATTAACCTTAACTGCATGTAAGGAATTATCTTATTGGCTGCTGCATATACAGTGTTGGTGCCCCCTCCCGTGGGTCCACACAGGGCAGCTGCTTTAGGAATTTTCTGTTTAAAGGATAACTTCTTCAATTAGCCTCCCTCTTTCCAGCTTTCAAATGGGGGTCAGTGACCCCAGCATCCAAAAAACTATTGCTCTGTGAGGCTACAGTTTTATTGTTACTTTTTATAATTTTACTTTTCTATTCAATTCCTCTCCTAGTCATATACGGGTTCTTTTTCAAACCACTCCCTGGTTACTAAGGTCATTTGGACCCTAGCAACCAGATAGCTGTTGAAATTCCACGCTGGAGAGTTGCCAAACAAAAATAGAAAGAATTTAAAAACTACAAATAATAAAAGTATTATATTATCAGAATATTAACTTTTAGTACGATACAGAGGCCAACACAAAGGACCCGTTTGATGGAAGGATTCTGCTGGAGACCCTGGTATGAATCCCAGCTTGCTTTGGATAAGTCATTGTTGGAAAATTATATATCTAATATAGTGGGGACTGTAGGAGTTTCAGTGCTTGATTAATTTTCCTACTTACAGCCACATATTGGCGGTGCTGTTGGCGCAGGAAGTTGTTGCTTTGCGTCCTGTTGCAGGGAGGGTGCCGAGCTTGCCGGGAGTAGGATGGGAGCGCAGCGAGCCGGGAGTAGGATGGGAACGCTGCTAATTAGAATCAGATTGAGAGGGAGATCATTGATTCCTAGCGGATGCAGCTGTTATGTGATCTCACCCAACGTGAGGATAGCATCGCTCGGCTCCCACCCCGACCCATTCAAATGAGCCCTTCTGCTTGTGCTAGGGTGGCCCCTACCAGAACCGGAGGGGGGTGGGATCCCACAATCCTCATTTATGGGACCGCAATATATCCTTTTTTTGGCCAAAACCCCCTGGAATGTTTCCATTCCTCATTTTCTCTTCTTGTTTAGATCCTTTAGTGAGGGAAAACAACACTTTCAGCGATGGGAACGCAGCCCTAGCAGATGGGGCGCGCCTGTTTGCTTGCGCGGGGGCAAAGGGACATCTGCTCATTAGTGGCAAGTAGCGCAAACTGCCTCCCCGGCCAAGATAAGAGACCGCTAGATAACACTTTGGCCTTCGCATTCTCAAGCGGGTTTCTTTTTAATATGGAATATGGCGCGTGGGGGCAACCGGTTGGTAAGCGAGCAGGTGCTTTATTAGTGGGGGAAACGCTAACTGAGACTGACCTTCAGTTTAATAAATTGTGTAACCTTGTTTCCCCCTTGCTGGGTTCTGCCAGCCTTCCTCTCCTCGCATCAATATATATATATATATATATATATATTAATATACAGTAACACTTTACAGTACCGCCACCAGTAACGAAACTAGGGGTTTTCCAAGTCCTGTAACCCATAGCAACCAGATAGAAGTCCTAGTGCCAGACTGATCAGATAACAGTTGATTGGTTGCTTTGAATCTTCTATGACCCTTCTTTGTCCAACATAACTCATATTGGGGGCTTATTTGGTAAGATTGCGTGATTTTGCCACCTACATGTTGGGCCAGACTGGGCTGAACAATCACAAGGCCCCTGGCCCAACCAGCAGATTATGGGGCCCATTGGGAGAGAATAACGTCATTGAGCCAATAGTCCGTAGGGGAGGGGGTATTGGGTAGGGGCATTGGTACCCAGGGTGACTTGATTGCAAGCGTGTAAACAAGGCCAGCCGTGCCCTAAATAAGACTTTTCTTTCTTTTTTGCAGACCGTAGAACATGGATTCCCCAACCAGCCGAGCTCACTCGCTTTCGACCCCTTACTCCGAATTATGGCGATTGGAGCAAAATCGGGAGCTGTTAAAATGTATCCTTCTTTCTGATTGGTGCTTAGATGCCCAGAAGATAAGGAATGGGGGCTACGCATGGGTTTGGTCTATTCCAGGGCTGCTGTGCCATTGCGCTGTGTGTATAGAAACTGCCACTCCAAGTTGGTCTTTATTTGTTTTGGGTTTTTTTTCTTTCTATCCTACAGTTTATTTGTAGTGTAATTTGCCTAAACTTGTGCTCATTCTCTGGTTTCATGGGTAATTGGTATCACCTTGGCTGGGGGAAGGAGCCACAACAATAGCAGCTCCCTCATTTTCCCACGATGTGTCGGGGGCAGGGCTATCTCACTGCTAGGGATTATTAACCCATTTAGGCATCACCCCCCCCCCCCATATGGGCTGATTCCTTGTTGCACTGTATCCAGTGTTGTCTGTGGGGATCTGAGTATCCCTTTCCAATACTTGCCATATGTGTGATAATGTGTATAATCCACGTTAGGGCCGACAGGGGGAATACTGCCCTTGCCCCCATTTATAGTAGAGGGTGACCCTCAAGGGGGCCACACACGTGGCAATCTGACGATGTTTCAGTCGCACGAAACATCGTCGGATCCGCCACACACAGTCAGGGGTGAAACAGGCAGATAAGGAGGTAGAAACAATAGGATTTCTACCTCCTTCTGCCGATTCAGCCCTGACGGCAGATTTTGGTCAGGCACCTTCTATGGCACCTGATCAAAATCTTTTAACCGGTCTGATCGGCGAGTCGACCGATATCAGCAGCTTCCTGTGATATCCGTCGACTCGCCGACATGCCATACACGCACAGAATATCGTACGAAACGAGGTTTCGTACGATAGTATCGGTGCGTGTATGGCCAGCTTTAGGATGAGCTGGGGAACATAGCTTTAAAGGGGATGTAAACCCTGCTGCACTGCCCTGCTCAACCAAACTTAACTCTGTTGTTGCTGGACTACAAATCCCAGAATAATGTAACCTAGTGCACTTAGAGGCATGCTGGGAGCTGTAGTCCAGCAACATCAGGGTTGTAGTCTAAAATCAATATTGCACAATAAAACTTTCCCTAAACTTTTCCCCAAATCCCCACAAACAGCAACTTCTATTAAATGCAAAAAATCCCCCAATGAGAATCCCAGCTGATCTGTGTAAATCCGGCTCCCTGTTCTCTGTTCCTGCAATTGGAGTTGGGAGCATTAAGCCCAGTTTCCCAGCACTGAACAAGTCTGTCCCTTTATCCCCATGTCTGATTCCTGTGCCATATAATGAGGGGAAATAATGATATAATTATCTCTATATGTAAGGTACCAGCAAGATGCCTGACACAGTGCTGGGAATCAGCATTCTCATTGGTCAATTCTCTTGCATTTATAATGAAGGTTTTGATCAGTAGAATTCTCATTGGTGAATTTTCTTGCATCTATAATTGTTTTTCAGCAACTTCTATAGCAAAACTAGGGGGCACAGTGGGACAGTGTTATGGTTGGGTTTATAACCCCATTAAATACAAATAATATATTAAGTATATTTAGATGTTTTCACTATGATACATACAAGACTGGAATAACCAGTAAAATATGCTTTCTACAGATTTTGCTTAGTGATGTCATAAGTTATAAACGGTGCGTTATGATGTCACAAGTGGCACGTGACTTATTGCTGCTTGAAATAATCTACTGCCCTGTTACAATATGGGGTTGTTAGAACTTGCGAGTAGAATTTACGGGCACATTTATCAAAACACGAGTTTAGAGCTCTATACATAAAAACTCACCCAAGTTCTATTTATCCCTCTAGGATTTTTGGAAGCGTATTTATTAATGGGGGGAAAGTATTAACCATTTGATAAATACGCTTCTTAAGATCCCATAGGAATGAGAACATTGGTGAGTTTTTACTGTAATGTATTAAGATTGTAACTCAGATTTCTATGAATTTGCCCCTTAAAGTTCATTAAGAAGCCATCGTAGAAGTAGCATATACGGTATAGCTCCATGTGGTTTCCACGGCAACCATGACCATGGGTCATGGTCATGTATTGATCCCCAGTCTCTCTTATTCCCATTTATCCATGTGACTGATTGCTGTGGCCCCGCCGGCCCTGTATTTAGCTGTGACACCCTTGTAACATTTTCATTGGCTCTCGGCCTGTTCTCCCTCACGTGAGGTCATGGAGTGACAAATTGTAGATGGCTTGACGGGATATTTGCCATGCTGCTATATTTACCCCCCCCAGTCAGGGTAATTGCCGCAACAGCCATTGGTAACTTTCTGACCTTCCTTTCTAATTGCGTTGGCTCCGGGGCAGGGTTACTGTGGGGCCCCAGGGCTCAGCTTGGACCGGCACCAGTGGCCCTCTACACTCCTGGGCTTTCTGTGTACCCTAAAGGAACCAAGTTGTGGCATTTATATGGATCCTGGTGCATTGTGGGAACTTACTGCTTAGCTGCAAGCTCTTTGTTAGGCAGAGGGAAGCAATGCCCCCCCCCCCCCCCCCCAATAAAAGCTACTGTCTTTAACCCTTTGCATGTTGTATAGTGTTTCGATCATGCAGAACAATGCTTGGCCGGTCCTGTTTATCTCCTGGCTCGGGTAAGGATGGCAGTTTTAGAGAGGGGAGGGGGGGGGGATATAGCCGTCTCCAAGCAACCTCCCCTCTGAATAGCCACTCTATGCTCTAACATAAGGGATGGAATGTGCCCCCTCTCTCGAGCTGTCCAACTGAGTGCAGTTCCCATGGCGATGCCTAGAAGTATGGGCTGAGGGGAGCTGGGTGAGTGGAGTCCCTTACCCACTGCTTTGCTTTGCCTGGGAGACTTTATTATTACTTCTGGGAAAAGGGGGCAGGGGCAACTATTTAGAACTTTGAATTTTAGACTAGGCCTCCTGCCCCCCCCCCCTTCTAAAGTTGCAAAAGTATAATCCCAACTTTTCTTGGGAAGGGGGTTGGCAGTTGTACAACTGCTGCAGTGATTTCTTACCCATTTTTATTATGCTGCACCATCTAAATAGCTACACAGTTGCTATGATACTGACCCTAGCAACAGGCAGGAGCTTTGCATCCATATGAAAGCTCAGAAGGTGTCCATTTGTTCCGCAGCCTTCACATTTTCTAAGAGGCTGTAGCAGATCAGCAGGTGGCTTCTGGTAGGCGGCTAATCCATGTCTGAGGCGCGCAGGGAATCCTCCAATGGCCGGCCTGGGATTATTCTTCTTTAGTATATTGGCTGCCCTGTTGCTGGCGTAACGTGGCAGCAGCATCTGTCTATACTTCATATAGCACCAACATATTCCGTAGCACTTTATAGAGGTGACATATCAGTCAGTCCTTGTACTGGTGGAGCTTACAATCTAACCCTGTTACACAAAATATGGAAGGGCCAGTTCACTTTTGGTGGGGGACACTGCTCAGGGCCCCATTTTATATACAGGAATTACTAATCTGTAGTAGGATCCCAAATATCGGGTGGCGCTGGATTTATATAATCCCCAAATATCTTTTTTTTTTGTTTTTTAATACAGGTATGGGATCCCTTATCCGGAAACCCTTTATCCAGAAAGCTCCAAATTACGGAAAGCCCATCTCCCATAGACTCCATTTTAAACAAATAATTCAGAATTTTAAAACTGATTTCCTTTCTATCTGTAATAATAAAACAGTACCTGTACTTGATCCCAACTAAGATATAATTACCCCTTATTGGGGGCAGAACAGCCCTATTGGGTTTATTTAATGGTTAAATGATTCCCTTTTCTCTGTAATAATAAAACAGTACCTGTACTTGATCCCAACTAAGATATAATTACCCCTTATTGGGGGCAGAACAGCCCTATTGGGTTTATTTCATGGTTAAATGATTCCCTTTTCTCTGTAATAATAAAACAGTACCTGTACTTGATCCCAACTAAGATATAATTACCCCTTATTGGGGGCAGAACAGCCCTATTGGGTTTATTTCATGTTTAATTGAGACTTAAGGTATGGAGATCCAAATTACGGAAATACCCTTGGTCCCAAGCATTCTGGATAACGGGTCCTATACCTGTAAAGGCCTTTGAAGGGTGCTGGGAGCTGTAGTTGAACAGCAAAGCGTATTATGGGCTGTGTGAGCAGAGGATGAATGAGTGCTGCGGTGCCAGAGTATCTGCAGGATTGGTGCAGTGTGTAAACCTTTTTTTTTTTTTTTTTTTGGATCCAGAATTCTAGGTCGGAGTGCGGATATTTGGAAGACAGGGAGTTAGGAGCCGTCCAATAGGAGCTGAGCAGGTGGGCGGGCACACAGAGCTGCCTGTGTGCTGGGAATATCCAGGTCAGAATTCCTAAGCACGTTCCTACCCTGGGCACAGCCCGGCTTCCCTCGCACAAAAGGGGAGATTGTGTTCTTGCAGCTGGGGCTGACAGTGTGTGAGTAATGGGGCCTCTGTGTCGGCTCATGTCGGCTCCAGGGCCCCTGGCTCGGCCGCCTTCTGCTGGCGCGGGGCCCTTACTCACGTACAGCTGAGCCGCACTCTGCCCAACTGTATTGGCCCCCGTGCACCATCCTATCATCCCCAGTGAGTAGGCAGAAATGGCTCAGTGGCAAGCACTCTTTCTTAAAGGGGAACTGCACTCACAAACTATCTCTTGGCTAATGAAGGAGAATCTAATTGTAAGCAATTTCCCAATATACATTCCCATTGGCTTCAACATTATGTAACTTCTATTGAAAGCAACTTCCTGTCTGGCCATTTATATTCTCTGGTTCTGTCTCTCGGAGGACAATGGACTTTTCTGGTTCTGACCCTTGGAACATTGTAGCAGGAGTCCGCCCTCCTCCGGGCCTGATAAATCGGCTTCTGCTACATCGTTACATTGTTCTGGGACTTCATAAGGCACCTGCAGGATGGAGGGAAGATACGGGGCATCTGTTTACCGAAAAAAGTTTGTTTGGCGTGATAACAAATCCCCAGATTTCAGTATGACGCTACCTACAGCCTCCGCTCCAACTCCCTGGTCTGCTTTAACTCAGCAGCTGCTATTTATTGGTGTTCTTCCCTCTTCTGGCTCCCCATCAGAATGGCTGATAAGTCATATTGGCTCATACTTGGTGCAGGCCCAGTACAGGGTGGGAGCAATTTGGTACGGGTTCTGCACAGGGCACTGAAATTTGGTACGGGCCAATACAGAGTGCCAATATTTGTTACGGATGTAGTGCGGGGCCGGAGGCCGATGGCTGCTGGAGACCGTTGCCGGAGGCCGATGGCTGCTGGAGACCGTTGCCGGAGGCCGATGGCTGCTGGAGACCGTTGCCGGAGGCCGATGGCTGCTGGAGACCGTTGCCGGAGGCCGATGGCTGCTGGAGACCGTTGCCGGAGGCCGATGGCATGTACCTGGCTCTCTGCTGGATTTTCCATACTCCCACTCTCTGCTGGATGAATCCCCTCCATTAACTGGTCCTTGTTGGTGCTAGAGGGTGCTGCACCCATACCTTGGGGTGTATCCGTATCTCTTTAAAGGAAGCATCAGTACATACATATAGTATAAAGGGCCAGTAAGGCCAGTGAGGCTGTGTGTGGCACCAAGTCTTCCCCTTAAGACTGGCAGATAAGACTAATGCACAGTGCTGAGTAAGTGGGACCTGTGCCTCACATGGATAACTGCCCTCATTTAACCTCTGTGAATGTCCTGCCATCAGCGTATTCTACTGCTCAGTGAGGAACGTGTGTGAGACGATGGGGCTATTAATGCCCCCCCCAGCCGAAAGCCTCATTTGTCTTTTTTTATACAGTGCATTTCTGCTACAGTCCCCCAGTATTCACATACTGTGAGATCAATAGTTTTTTCGCTACTGGGGGCGGTGGCAAAGAGTTGGAAGAAGGCAAATAATTCAGAAACGATAACAAAAATAAATAATGGAGACCAATTGGCCATTCTATAACATACTAAAAGTTAACTTCAAGTTGAACCACCCCTTTAAAGGAAACTGAACTTAAGGTGTAGTGTATATAATGGCAGGTAAATTGTGCTCCTTTCTGCTGGTTGCTAGGCTGCCTGGCCCTAGCAGCCTGGTGGGTGTTACAGACATATATTGGGAAGATACAATTTTCTACTAGCAGTTTGTTGGTATCTGACCCGTCGCTGGCTGGAGTCCTAGCCGGGTATCCCTAACACTATTTCTGGTACAGAGGAGCCGGTGCCTCCTTTTCTGCTTGTGCTGGTCGGGCCCCGGCCCCGCATTGCTGAGGAGCCCTCCCACTCCATTCTTTTTGTCTGGATAATTGCCAGAAGCGTTTGAAATTCCATCGGGGCCTGGAATCTAATCTGGGCCCTTCCTTACAGTTAAAGGGACGTTGGATTTGGGGGGGAAAGGATGAAATGTAACACTAGCAGAATATAAACCTCCCAGGCTTAAAGTAAACAGCGGCGTCATCCCCGAAATAATGTCGTATATCAAATAATAGTGGGTGGGCCGGCACAACTGCCTCTCTCTGTATCAGCCTTGCTGGCCTGTAGTAGTTCCCATATCCTGTAAATGGCATTTATATACTGTCTGCAGGTATCTATAGAAGTGTGAGCTGCCAAATTGCTTGCCTCGCTTGGGACACCCCCAGGCAACTGCTTTTTTTGCAGTTTTTTTCCCTTAACGTCTGCCTTTCGTAGATATGGCGCCCCAGGCGTGGAGTTTACAGGTTTGCACAAAGACACAGCCACCGTGACCCAGATGCACTTCTTACCCGGACAGGTACTGGGTCCTTACAGCCTCACTGGGGATTTTAAAGGGCATGTAAACCCCAAAAGTTTAACTACCCCCCCCCCCCCAATTAAAGCAAATGTAATCTTTCTGTTTTACTGGTTATGACCCTTGAGACTGTGTGGGGGGGTAAAGCTCTTTCTGCAACATTGTTTCAGGAATGAAAACCCACAGTGCAGGGGAAAAGATGACCAGTTTGGGTTTGTGCCGTCACTGGTTAAATAGCTTGGCTCTTGCAAATGTCATCGTATTTTTTTTTTTCCTTCTATTGAAGGAAATTTACTGACAGGGACTAAATCTCTTGATGGCATGGCACTGCTATGTGTTTATTGCCTGAGCCTTAAGGGCAAGGCAAGTATCCAACACTGTGTATTGTAGTAGTAGTAATAATAATAATAATAATAAAAATAATAATAATAAAAATAATAATAATAAAAATAATAATAATAAAAATAATAATAAATATAAATAATGTTTGTCTCGCTGCCCCAGGGTCGCCTCCTTTCTCTGCTGGACGATAACACCATGCACCTATGGGAGCTGCAGCAGAAAGATGGCAGCTCCCACCTCGAGGAGACCCGCAGCTTCCTCCTTCCTGGCAAGCCAGGGTTCGACTGTGCTAAGTACTACGATGCCCTTCTTTCTCTCTCACGCTTGTCTGGGGACGGGAGGGCTCGGGGGACTGGGTTGGAGTAGGGAACTATGGACTGGGTATTCCTATAGCAACCCAAATGGGCCCCACAGAATTGAAGCTGTAACGTTACCCCCTATGAGCAGGAAGTTACCTTTGGGGACTTGGTGTCATTGGATGTGTTTAGCACCGTACATGGGCCAGTAGGTCTCCGACTCAATGGGTACCTACATCATTCTGTGGGTGCATTTCTCTCCGCAGTTGGTCCCCAATTGTGAAGCAGCCATTGAGCCAGGGACCAAATGATTTAATCAGTCCCTGAAACGGCCAATTAGCTCATTTGGTGGTTTTGCCAAATGTTCTTCCTGTGGGTACAGAGCCACATTCTTAGGAAGAGCAGTTTAGCCGCTGTTTGCGCTCAGCCGCGGTCACGGATAATTTTCCCATTAGACTTCTGGGAAATACTGGAATGTTTGACCTTTTTTCCCATATGAGGGAGTTGTAAGGCTTTGGAAGTTAGTAGTTACTCAAGCGTGGGGGTGAAAGGCGCACTGTGGGTTGGGTATGGAGGTGGCTGGAGAAGGGCTTCGCTTCCGTTTGTGGCACTGTGGTGGTTGGTAGCCCATTGTCTCCCTCACCAAGCCAACAGCAATCTATGGAATGCACTTGCACCTACTGAGCTGTATATCAAGAGTAGGACATAGCCGAGATGCAATAAATCCATCATTCTTCAATTCTGGTTGACTACCAAACTAGAGACTAGAGCCTAATCAGCCCAACTGCGCCACCTATGGACAAAAATATTATTGCCGTTATGAACATGGCGTTGTAATGGTGCCGAGTTTGCTCCACTTCTGGTAACTCATTGAAATCAACAACTAGATCTGCTGGTCTATTGACACCTACATCATTTATTGTCACATGACCATGCTTAAAAAAAAAAAAAAAAAAATGGGTGCAAATGCTGACCAGAACTAATTATTTTTGGTGGGTCAAGGGCCTTAGATATCTGACGCTCTTTTTAATGCATTTATTGCCATTTGCAGCTCTCCCCCGAGTTTTACACGAGTGACTGTCATACTGATAACTGCCTCGTGCGAGGTGGCCGGCCTCGGGACAGAAGGAGGAGGGGTGTACTTTATCCAGATCCCCAGTTTAAAATTGCTGGAGGAGAAGACTTTGCTTCAGGATGAAATCGTTAAAAGGTATAATGGTAGTTACCCCCCCCCCCCCCCCCCCCGGCATGCTCTGGCACACTGTACTTTATCCCTGCCCCTTTGAAAGTGGCTACTGGGTGCCATATTGTTTCCTCTGTTTTGCCAGCCTGCCGGAGGAGTACAGGTGCGGGAAAACTCTAGGACCTGTCGAGTCTTTGCAAGAGCATCCGTGCCAACGCGGGACGATCCTGATTGGCTACAGCCGGGGGCTGGTGGTTTTGTGGGACCAGGAGGGTCGGAAAGTGGAGCATCTGTTTCTTGGGAACCAGGTCAGTAGGGTTAGGGGCTCTGCAGGGTATATGGCCACTTACAGGCTGTTCACAAAACAAAACCAGAGACGATGCCATGTAATTTTTGGTGTTTTTTAGCCATTTTCAGGGAAAACAAGCCCGTGGGGTTCCATGGTTCAGTAGAATGTTGCAAAACCCTTGATATGCTCATTAGGAGGTTCTTGATTCCTTGCTGGTATATCTTCATTCCTCTCATGCTATATCCTTTGGCTTGTCTGTACCCTACAGCAGTTGGAGAGTGTCTTCTGGGGGCGCAAGGGGACTTCATTCATCAGCTCCCACAGCGACGGAGGGTATATGGTATGGGAAGCGGCTAGTGATTCCAGCACCACGTCGCAGCCAGTCACCTCTAAAATACCATATGGTGAGTAGCCGGAGGCTTTGGTTACATCATCTTTTGCTAAGGGCCAATGTACACCACACCCCCTAATCTGTAAAACTGAGACACAGGCAGGAACTTGAGCTAGGGAGGGTCTCTTGTAGGGTAAATGTACACAGGGTGGTATAGAGTGTGTCCAAGGTGTATATTTCCCCTTTTATATAACTGGTCCTAATTTCTATCTACACATTGAAAAGCCAATCTAATCATGTCTGCCTCCTCTCAAGGTCCATTTCCCTGCAAAGCCATCAACAAGATTCAGTGGAGGTCCAGCAGTTCTGGGTAAGTGTCTGTCGCACGTAGGGGGTCTGTGGAGGTGCTAGCGCTCCGTTGCCTAGAGACAAGGTGTCCTCTGTGTGGCTATTGCCCCTGACTGGTCTTCCGTGTCCTTCATCAGGAACCCATACATCATATTCAGTGGAGGAATGCCCCGGGCCAGCTACGGAGACCGTCACTGCGTTACTATCCTTCAAGGGCAGAACCTGGTTACCCTGGATTTCACTTCTCGCGTTGTTGACTTCTTTACAGTGTGCCCTCTCAAGAGTGAAGATGGTAAGCCCGGGCTCTGTGTGCTTGTGTGCCCTTAATGGCTCGCTAACGGCAAATACATGGAGCTTCCAAGTTGGGAAAACTAACGAACTGATGAATTTTTCTAAAGACTACTTCCCCCCTCTTTGAGCGAAGCTGGCGCCTGCTTTATTAGCCATGGGTGCCCCCCCATGTTGCTAGCATTCTTCAGCATATAATAAGGGGTTTATGTATGCTGATAGTTCATTGAACACTTCCCCGGGCTGCTCTTTGTAGGTTTTGCCGGTGTCCTGTGCAGTCTTGGTCTTGGCCCTAATTTATAAGCACTTGTTTTAAAGCTATTAAATGATTCTCATATCCTGAGTTGACTTCAAGAATTGAGGGGCCCCAGTGCCTGCCTGACCATGCCCTGCTCAATGCCACCCCTGATCCACCCAAACTCTGCTCCATTAGCATTAGCCCTCCCCACTTGTACTGGGTCCCTGATAGGACTCCTGCCTCCACAATGATGGTGTTGCCCATTTTCCATCTCTGCTGGGATTGGACTTCCTAGGACCTTTTGAAGATCCTGACACTGAGGTCTCAATCTCATTGTCTGACTGGGCCTCTTAGGGCCCACCGGGGAAGATACCATTGAGAGCCTACACGTAACAGGTGTCCTATAGTAGTATGACTGAGCGAAAAGGGCTGATATCCTAGGCTGCTTCATGGAATCTGCTTATGAACGTCACCCCTTATGTTCTGTGCTCCCTTTGCAGACTCAGACAATCCCACTGCTCTGGTAGTGCTGGTGGAGGAGGAGCTGGTGGTGATTGATCTGCAGACCCCTGGCTGGCCGACCGTTCCCACCCCTTACTTGGCCCCCCTCCATTCCTCCGCCATCACCTGCGCCTATCACATCTCCAATGTCACCACCAAGCTGTGGGAGAGGATCATCAGCGCGGGGGAACAGCAGAACCCCCAGTTCTCCTCTGTGGTGAGTAACATGCAGTGGTGATATCTACCATGGAATACCCTTAGGGGGCGCTGCTTTGATAAGTAGGTGGCCATTGGCTTGGAGTCTGACTTCTGTAGTCACTATGCTATATGTCCCCTAACTGCTGTGTGCTCACTTATGCTCTGTCCTGTTTCAGAACTGGCCAATAGATGGAGGAAGGAATTTAGCGGAGGAACCTGCACAGAGAGGGCTGCTTCTTACAGGGTAAGTATGGTGGCCCAAGTACAGTATCACTGAAATCGCTATACAGCTTAGTCTCTTGCTATATAGATAGCCATCACAATATGCTGCAAAAAGACACACCTTGAATCCCACAACTTTTCTTGGTGGAAAATTCTATAACCTGACTGCCCTTACAGCAAAGGAACCTTTTATATGCTGATTGTGAAATCTCCTTTCCTACAATGTTAATGGATGTCTTCTGGCTTGAACTGGATCGGAGATTGGATAAAATTTATTGTACTTTAGTGTTGATAACATCTCCGCCAGAGGTCTCTCCCTTCTATGGTTAATTAAGCCTCTTCTCATTTGAAGTGGTCCATTCCCTTATTTAATTTGGTTGCAGTTTTCTGTACTTTTTAAAATCCTTCCACACTGTGAAATTGTTATCTTCGGCACTGATGTTCCTCTGCTGTTTGGTTAGGAGGGGCGTGCATGCAAAGATGATGTTTCTATATACAAATGTAAGTGTTGCAGGAGATGGATGAGTAGTGAGTCTCTCTGTATCTCCCCAGTTGGGCGTGGGATGTCTCTCCTGTTTCATTTGGCCTCTACTGGGAGGAAGAAAAACAAAAATTGGAAGGATTTTGTTTTGGGAGGGGGAATCAAATCCAAGCAGTGGGATTCTGGCAATACCCAGGAGCGTGATAGGGAAGTGTGAGAGTACAGAGCCGTGTCAGCACAGCGCCAGATGTGTGTGGGGGGGAGCGCGGGGAAGGTTATCCTCCCTCACATTGGCCCTTATTGCTGGCTCTGTGTATGAGGAGAATTTTCCCTGCATGCATTGCAGCACATTGCTCATTCTGACTCTCACACCATCATGGATGAGAGATTTGATTGGACAGTCTGGATAATGAGGACTTAACCCCCTTTGGTATCCCCCTTAGGACATGCAAGGCCTTGGGGGGCTGATATAGGGCAATGATACTTTGATATTCCCTTTAATCATTCTCACATATCCACAGACTGCGTTGGCTCATTGCACAAAGTAATCAGACTTGAGACTTTTTTCTTAGTGTTAAGTCTGTTCCACCCATCTGCTCTCTCTGCCTGGCCATATGGACAGAGATAACCTCTTAAAGGTGGGGCTGTTATGACCCTGGTGCTCCCAGAGACTGGGGCATATAGGGACCGGCCTGTTTCAGCGTTTAATTATATGGCACCAGTTAAGCAATATTTAATTGTCCCTGGTTTCTAGATGAATGCCGTTGAAGGGGGTCAGTGACCCCGGTAACCAGGGATTCCTGAACAGAGCTCTGAATATAGAGCCAAACAGATAAAATCCTAAGGGAAAAGTGTATTTCTCACTACAGAAGCAGCACCCTTTGCTCCCCAGTCACCTAAAGGAAAACTATACCCCCAGAATGAATTTTTAACCAAAAGTTTATATTATATATTATATTAAAGAATCTCTTCAAACTGGAATAGATATATAGATATATAGATATATAAATATTATAAATAAATATTATAAATAAATAATATTATATATATAATATAGAGAGATATGAGAGATAGATAGATATGATATGGGTAAATATTGCCCCCTTGATCCTCCATTTAGTGATGGGCTGTGTGCTCCCTCAGAGATCAGCTGACAGGAAATAATGGGAGTAAAAGGCAGAACTCTGCCCATTCATTGGCTGATGGGGCCTAGCATGTATGTGTGCCTTGGCTTGTTTGTGTGCACTGTGAATCCTATGATCCCAGGGGCCCTTTATTCTTAAAATGGCAGTTTTCTATTTAGGATTACCCAATGGCACATACTGCTAAAAAAGTATATTTTTATGAAAATGGTTTATTTAGATGAAGCAGGGCTTTACATATGAGCTGGTTTATTCAATACAGTTTTATGAAGACCTACATTGTTTAGGGGGGTATAGTTTTCCTTCAATACTCTATTACCTAGCCTAGTATGGGCACTAAGTGGCTTGGTGTGGATGTGACTATGAAGCATTCCCTGTATCCCAGGCATGAAGACGGCACGGTGCGCTTCTGGGACGCCTCCGGCGTGGCGCTGAGACCGCTGTACAAATTAAGCACGGCTGGGATCTTTCAGACAGATTGCGACCACAACGAGAGTTTCAACCAAAGCAACGACGAAGAGTGGCCCCCCTTCCGCAAGGTACGGACCAGGTCTCCTAGCGCAAGCGTGCAGGGATATTGTATCAGGGCCTTGGAAGGGTTAAACGCACTCAGTGTTCAGTTCTGGCATCTGCTCCGGGGAACTTTGGCTGCACTCGGGCTGGGGATCCTTTACAAAATCTGTGCTCCACCCGAAAATCCACGTCTTGTAGGCTGACTTGTGTTTGGCTCCATTCTCTGCCCCCAGTGGCCCTAATCCATTTACAGAAAGCGCAGTGTGTTTAATCACGCAGAGGGGTGGATAAGGTTGTAACTGTCCAACAATCATTAGTTTTTTTACCCTTCATTGGAAAAGCCTGTCGTTCATGGGCCAGTGGTTCGGCATCACCCATTGGCCTATACGTTGCCTCAGCTGATCTTCAGGTTCCTCCAAAAACAGCTGTTGCCTGGGGGATATGTAAACCTCTGCTGAGTTGCCGTATGGCTTGCTCCCATTTATATCCATAGATGATAGGAATGTTCTGTATATGGAACAGTCCATTCAGACTTGGGTGCCCCCCCCCGCCTTGCATACAGATATTGCTGTGCCTTTTTGGGTGCAATTTAGGTTTCGGGCATTTATGCTGCTCCTGTTCTGTAGGTCGGCTGTTTCGACCCTTACAGCGATGACCCGCGCCTGGGCATACAGAAGATTGCCCTTTGCAAGTACAGCGGCAAGATGCTGGTGGCTGGCACTGCCGGGCAGGTAAGTGGGGCCTGTGCCTTTTTGTTATAAAACTGAGAAACTGCTTTTCCACCCCAATCATAGCTGCAAGTGGAGCTAATAAAAAGTTGTGACTTTCTGCATCATGTTAAAGGTGCACTTTCCCTTTAAAGGGGTGGTTCACATTTACGTTAACATATGTTATAGAATGGCCAGTTTTAAGGAACTTTTCAGTTAGTCTTCATTTTTTTATTTCTTATAGTTTTTGATCTATTTGCCAATTTCTTGTAACTCTTTGCAGCTTTCAAATAGGGGTCACTGACCCCGGCAGCCAAAAACTATTGCTCTGTGAGGCTGAAGTTTTATTCTTATTACTTTTTTTTTTTTAACTTGTTTTTCTATTCAGGTCCTCTCCTATTCATTTACCACCCTTTCATTCAAACTGCTCCCTGGTTGCTAGGTTATATGGACCCTAGCAACCAGATAGCCGTTAAACAAAGATTAGTGTGAGATGTTGAGCCTATTTCCTATGCCCCAGGGCCTTTTGTCAATATCGCTATTCCCTTCCTGCAGGTTCTGGTCATGGATCTGAACGACGAGAAGGTGGAGCACACCATCAACGTGGCCACAGTGGATCTGTTACAGGAAAGGGAGGGATTTACGTGGAAGGGCCACGATAGGCTGACCCCAAGGAATGGCTCCCTCTTCTTCCAGCCTGGTTTCCAGACCATCACGTTGGTGCAGTGCATGCCCCCGGCCGCTGTCACTGCCGTCGCGCTGCATTCAGAGTGGAACCTGGTGGCGTTTGGCACTAGCCACGGCTTTGGGCTCTTTGATTATCACCGGAGGAGCCCTGTGCTTGCCCGGTAAGAGAGGAAAAATAATTGCACATAAAGGTTAAAATAAGGAGGTTTAGGGTAAGAAGGTATCCATCTTCCCTTTTGGATTTTGCTGGAGAGAAAGTTATGTAATCATTAATTGAAGTGATACTGATAGGTTCAAGATTTGATAGGAACTTGTTGAAAAACCTGCCCAGGGCCAAACTAGCTGCCAGCATAGGGATTCCCCTGTACTAAGCACAATTCAGCAGGAACAGCCCCCTAAGTTTGCCCATAGCCTGTACAGAGAGATCCCATAAAACTATGGCAGCATAGGTATTCCCCTGTACTAAGCACAATTCAGCAGGAACAGCCCCCTAAGTTTGCTCATAGCCTGTACAGAGAGATCCCATAAAACTATGGCAGCATAGGGATTCCCCTGTACTAAGCACAATTCAGCAGGAACAGCCCCCTAAGTTTGCTCATAGCCTGTACAGAGAGATCCCATAAAACTATGGCAGCATAGGGATTCCCCTGTACTAAGCACAATTCAGCAGGAACAGCCCCCTAAGTTTGATCATAGCCTGTACAGAGAGATCCCATAAAACTATGGCAGCATAGGGATTCCCCTGTACTAAGCACAATTCAGCAGGAACAGCCCCCTAAGTTTGCTCATAGCCTGTACAGAGAGATACCATAAAACTATGGCAGCCATGTCTGAGAAATGATCCATTCATTAGTGCTTTGGAGCAGAATGAAACCCCCTGCAGAGCCAAGGCCCTATGAATTCTAAGTGAATGTATAAATGTTTCAGTGATTGGCAGCACTAAGTGTATAATTTATGAATGCCATATGCAAAGCCTTCAGTCTGCCCCAGGGGCTGCCAGCAGGGCTCCTTCTCCCTCTCGGGGTGCTGTGTGTTTATCCAAAGGCTTTTTCCAGTGTATAGAGATTTAATTGTGGTGCGGGATGAGCGGTGTGTGGGATGTATCTGGCACCGCAATCCTAATTCCACTTGATGGGAAGTCAGTGTGTGTACAAACCTGCCATGATCGTCTCCGGATCCGATCGATGGACATGAAACCCTGGAATCAATTGGTTACTCATTAATAATGCAGGGTGATGTCTCTGGGATTGTAGTTGGCAGTCTCTCTGTAGCCTGATACCCTCTGGGTTGTACAGGGGGGTGCTAATGTCGTTTGGCTTCCCCTGCCGGGAATATCACTGCTGCCGGGAGTAACTGCCATCCTTCCCTAGATATTGGGGGGGGGGGCACCATCACTCTGTGTGATTTGCCTGGAAGTGGGGCTGAAATGTCGTCTTTCTCTAGGTGCACTCTGCACCCCAATGACTCGCTCGCTATGGAGGGTCCCTTATCCAGGGTGAAGTCCCTGAAGAAGTCCCTACGGCAGTCGTTCCGCAGGATACGGAAGAGCAGGGTCTCTGGGAAGAAAAGGCCAAACACAGGCAGCCCCCCCAGCAGGGTAAGGAGCAGTTAATGAAAAATGTGCATATTGGTGAAATTTGGGCTAATCGGCTTATAAAACTGCTACTGTTTCTTTGTTGCTATTAGCTACAGGAGGCCAACGCTCAGCTGGCGGAACAAGCTGGGCCACATGACCTTGACATTGCCCCCGTGCAGAGAAGGATTGAGCCCCGCTCGGCCGATGATTCCCTGTCGGGTGTCGTGCGTTGCTTGTATTTTGCAGACACTTTCCTACGGGACGGTAAGGAATTAAGGCTCATCGTGCACCGTACAAATTCTCCCCCATAGTTGCCTGTCAGTGGATTTAGGCAATGGTTCATATATTGGGGATGGGGTCTGGAACATGAACCCTGGTACTAGTATCGATCCTCTTCTACTCCATCAAGTCACCCCACGAGCCAATCAGATTGTGGTGTGGAAGTGTTGGGTGCTCCTGTCTTTCACTGTCAGACTAAACACCCATTTTTGTTATTTAGCGATCCATCACGGCCCCACCATGTGGGCAGGCACCAATTCCGGCTCTGTATTTGCGTACGCTTTAGAGGTGCCTTCGAGGGAGAAGTTATCGGACCGCTCGGCAGAGGCTGTGTTGGGCAAGGAGATCCAGCTCATGCATCGGGCCCCGGTAGTGTCCATCGCAGTGCTGGACGGGCGGGGAAACCCCCTGCCTGAGCCCTTTGAGGTTTCCCAGGATTTGGCCAAAGCCCCGGACATGCAAGGGACCCACTCGGTGCTCATCTCTTCCGAGGAACAGTTTAAGGTCAGTTTTGGATGAAGCTGCATTTGCCCTGCTGGCACCACATGGGCTTCATGGTGCGCTGTGACCGGCAGAACTGCACTGCTCTAGTGGCCTGTGGGCTGATTGGCCAGATTGCTTAAGGGTGAAGACACACTGAGCAGCTACTTTTTCACGGCTACTACACTCTAGAAAATCCCCTGCCATAGACAATAGAATAGCTCTGTGTGCCTTAACCCTAAAGGAACAGTAACCCCCAAAAAATAAAAGTAATTAGAATATAATGTACCATTGGCCTGCACTGGTAAAACTGCTGTGTTTGCGTCAGATTACTACCTGCTGTCCAGAACCAGAATCACCTCAGATGGGAGTAGGGAGAGTTGCATCTACGTTTGGGGTGTCTAATTCGGACAGCTGGGGGTTTGTGTCTCCTTTAAAAAATAAAGTAACCCAAATTTGTACCTTGTACAACCCTCCTTTACTCCAACCAAACAAAGGAAACCTGACCTGAAAAGACCAAGCTGGATAACTGGGTTGGTGCAAATGGGGCAGACTGGCTGCTTGGAGCATTCTGCTTCATTATTGGCAGTGCTTTGCCTCACTGCAGCCTTGCCTTACATTCTGAGCAGCTGCTGCTTTGTTATAGGAAGGAAGTGGCGCGGGCTGTGATTCAGCGGAAATGAGCTTCCCACAGCAGTACACACACACACACACACACACACACACACACACACACACACACACACACACACACACACGGGTATAATATTGTACTGGCAACTTAGTTACTCTGGTACACAGGCGGGTATAGTATTATGGTATATATGGTTTATGTATGTGAGGGGATAGATAGGTCAGTGTGGGTCTGTATGGGAGTGGATAGATAGGTCAGTGTGGGTCTGTATGGGAGTGGATAGATAGGTCAGTGTGGGTCTGTATGGGAGTGGATAGATAGGTCAGTGTGGGTCTGTATGCGAGTGGATAGATAGGTCAGTGTGGGTCTGTATGTGAGTGGATAGATAGGTCAGTGTGGGTCTGTATGTGAGTGGATAGATAGGTCAGTGTGGGTCTGTATGTGAGTGGATAGATAGGTCAGTGTGGGTTTGTATGTGAGTGGATGGATAGGTCAGTGTGGGTCTGTATGTGAGTGGATGGATAGGTCAGTGTGGGTTTGTATGTGAGTGGATAGATAGGTCAGTGTGGGTTTGTATGTGCTAACTATGTAGTGACTTGGTTACTTGGGTGCTGGTGCACAGGTGGGTGTAATGTACCTGTAACTTGCAATGCACAACATTATGGCATCGGGAAAGTAACTAAGAGGAAAACCCTGGTTTATATTTTTTTTACCTTCTGCGCTCGCCAGGTATTCACGTTGCCCAAGGTCAGTGCCAAGACAAAGTTTAAGCTGACTGCCCACGAGGGCTGCCGCGTGAGGAAAGTCGCCCTCGCCACCTTCACCAGTGCCACTTCCGACGACTACTCCGAGAACTGTTTGGCGTGCTTGACCAATCTGGGGGACATCCACGTGTTCACTGTGCCGGGGCTGCGGCCTCAAGTGCGCTACGACTGCATACGGAAGGAGGACATCAGTGGCATCGCCTCCTGCGTATTCACCAAGTACGGGCAAGGTGAGGCCAAGGCAGAGGGGTAACCTGATTGGCAGATGTAGAACAGTCATGGCTGAAGGACATAAGTGGCATATCCCTGTAACCAGACCTAATGGCGGTTCTTTGCTGACCCCCAGGCTTTTACCTGATCTCCCCCTCGGAGTTTGAACGCTTTTCTCTGAGTGCCAAGAACATCACAGAACCCGTGTGTCTGGTGGAGTTTGATCGGCCCCACGATCCATTACACTTCAGGTAAGAGGGCTCCGCAGTTGCCCTTGGTGGCACAGGGGTTGCCATTGCTGCCCAGCACTACACTGGTCTGGTTAAACTACAGGCAAGTTTCCTTCCATGGGCCAGAAGCTTTCTAGTTGCTTCATTGGTCAGGGTTTGCTGGTATTCCGTGGGAGGGTCCGTGGCCAGGATTGGCTGTAGATGCTGATTATAACTTTTCTGTCGCAGCAATAAGATGACTCCATCTCCGAAGGGCAACCAGGCCAATGGGACGCACATACTGAGGGACTCTGAAGCGAGCCAGCAGGCAACAGAAGGTAGTGAGCTGTAACCAATCATATATAACTATACTGTGAGGCCAATGCAAAAGGGGGATATTTAAAGTCTGTTGGTCCTTAAAGATTCTCATGAAACGCCTCACTTCTCTCATGCAGGGAACGGGTGTGAGCGTATGGCAGAATTCTCGCCCTCTCCTCTCGACTCGCCGATGAACAGCATGGATACCACTCTGGACACCACGGGAGACATAACGGTGGAGGACGTGAGGGATATACTGGGGTGAGCCTTGTGGGGGCCGCTCCGAAATGATGGCTGCCATAGTAGTATGAGCATTGCAGTTCCACGGGGTGGGCAGGATCCATTGCAGGGTGTGTTGTCTGTGTCTCAGGCTTACAGAGAAGGAAGAGTTTGTTTTAAGGCGGTGCTTATCAGTGCAATTGCAAAAGGAAGAGAAGGCAGATGAAGAACCAGTTGGGATTAAAGTACTTTTCAATTGTACTGTTCGGTTGAATATACAGTATAGTCGACACAGGCCCCATTCATTGATCTCTAGTCCCCCATTTTAAGCACCTTGCATGGCCTGTAGGGGGTGTGGGGTGGAGCTTGTACATCTTGAGGGCATTAAGCTGAGGGCGGGATTTTAATTATAATGTCCTCATAACGGCTTCTTTCTATAGATCAACAGAGGAAGCTGAAAAGAACATGAAGAATTCCGCAGACGACCCCCTGCCCTCTGAGATACTGATTAAATAAGGTAAATGGGTGGGGCTTTGCTTAAGCAGATACAAAATGGCTGAACGCAGACCAGATTGCAAAGGGACTTTATCTGTACCAGATGGCAAACAAACTACAATAATATTCAGGGCTTCTGCTGCATAAGATCAGTGTACAGGACTTCATTTTGGGGTTTCACTGGTCTTTATAAATATTTTATTTATTTTCTTTTAACCCCAACATACACTGCAAAAATGAGTCTGGATGTAAGTGTGCGCCACTTTCTCCCGTTTGCAGGGACTATAGCCTTTCAGAAGCCCCTCCTGTTCCTACTACTGGTTCTTGATGCTGATTTTGGACCATTTCTGGAAGAAGTGATGTTCTTGGTTGAATCCACCTGTAGAGGGAAATGGATTGTTCCAAGGAGGCCGCAACCGCAGACCAGTTGGCTTTTCTACTAAATCTAACGAAGTTTCCATCTGCAGCCCCACCCGTTCCTCTTGCTATAACCACTGGAGCACCGATGGGCCTTCCCACGGGCTCTTCTGTCCCTTCACGTCATGACCTGGACGGTTCTGCTACCAAGAACGACTTTCGGAAACCCCAAGTCTGTCGGTTGAGGGCACCAAAGGCTCACTGATATGCAAAGGGCTCATGGGATTATTTTTTTTTGTATATTTTATAGAACACTTGTAGGACAGATTCTCTTCTCTGCAGCAGAACCCTTTGGTGCTAGAACCCTAGAACTCTGGCAGAGACTCATTCCTTCTGACCAAACCCCCGTTGGGTTTGCACTTAAGATGTTGTACAGAATTCCCGGAGGACTCGCTCGTGGGCGGAGCAAGCCGGCCGGCCATGAATATAAAGACACATGTTGCACGAATAATTCTTTGAGTGCCTTTGGGGTGGGGCAAAGTTAAGGGAACAGCACAATTATTCACAGGCAGATACTGCCCCTCCCAGAATGCTTCAGTCATTTGGTTTTTAATGTTTTTTTTCCCCACAATGGTGGTTGGTTTCCCCCACCTCGTTTCCAAGACTGGTGAAGAAAAACAAAAATGGAGCTCTGATTTACAATAGGACACGGTTAAACTGCAGTGATTGGCTGTGGCCATGATACAGCCTAGGCCCCTCCCTCGAGGAGCCATTCCTGAGTATTCGGAATGTTTGTATCTTGCACGTCTGTTTTCTTTTTTTTATATCCTTTTGTTACCACTGGGGCCAGAAAGTGTATTGCACCACTATAAAACCGTTTCCTACAGAGCTCCGCCCCCAAGATGGAGGAGTTCTTATTCCGGCTGTGTCGTTGGGGGTGGGGTTGAATGCAAACGCTGCCAGTTATTGTCTTGCCCGCTCTGCTGCAAACGAAAGGCTGAATATTAGGCTAGCTGACTCCTGTCTATGCCCATCGGGGCCACAGACTGCTTTCTAACACAAACTGTGATTGGCCGATTCCTGCTGCACTCTAGGGGGCTCACTCTGAACATTTATAGCGACTATGGCGTGTTTAGAGATATTTTTGTATGTTTCTAAGGCTATTTTGGTACTTCCCCCCCCCCCCCCCCCTTCTCCCCATGTAACTCTGTTCCAGGGGGGCGGGGCCAGAAGCAGAGGGTGGGGCTCGCTAACAGTACGGTTTGTCTCTGACAAGTTTATCTTTGAAGAATTATCCAGTTTACATGGATTTTATTTTTCTGTTTAGAAGTTTTTCATTTTTTTTTTTTTTTTTTTTTTTTGTTAGGGGGTTTTGTTAGGTAAAGAAAAAATCACTGTTTTATTAAAAAAAAAAAAGTAAAGAATAAAGTATTTACTTGTCCGTCACTTTATTGCGCTGTCTTGTCAAACTCATTGCTGTTTTGTAACTGGCCTGCGGGGGGCGCCAAAATCCATCAGCTCCTCAAGCATTCTGGGAGAAATAGACCTTCCCTCTCGGGTTGTTTCCAGTTGCCATGTTACACACACCCTTGGGTGGGTCGGCCTTAATTTGTGAGAAACATTAATTAAAGCAGTCGCCCTGCTATAATGTCGTAGATTGTATTCTGTAAAACTCACTCAACTCTCGAAATTATCTGCCAATGAAAATCTGGCTTACTAACTGTATGGCGGCCATATTGCCGTTACCTTGGATATAGAGCTTGTGATAAAGGCAAGTTAAAGGGGATGTAAACCCTGCTGCGCGGCTCAGTCAAACTTTAGTTCTTGCTGAACTACAAATCCCAGAATAATGTAACATATAATGAAGGTAGAGGCATGCTGGGAGCTGTAGTCCAGCAACATCAGGGTTGTATTCTTAAAGCAATATTACACAATAAAACTTGTATCCAGCCAGCGACTTTAAATGCAAATAATCCTCCAATGAGAATCCCAGCTGATCTGTGTAAGTCTGGCACGGGGAGTGGGCACTGTCCTAATGTTGGATCTCAAAGGTTAGGGGGATGCCCCATGTTACTGCTGGATGTCGACCCACAACGACCCCTAACCGGCCCCTCCTCAACCCGAACTGTCCCATGCCCCCCGGCTATGATGTCATGGAGGGGAGGGGCACCTATAAATACATACCATTGAAGCAGGGCTTATTTAAGTTGTGGATGGGGAGGGAGGCAGAAGGCCTGGTTGCGCTTTTGATGGGCAGATGTTGGCCCCAACCTGCCCGCACATCACTATTATCCAAGGACCCACCCCCGCTTTTCCTTTAAGAAGTCAGGGTTGGACTGGGCTGGTGGAACCGGAGAAGAAACCCGCTTGCCCCACCAACAAAGTCCTGCGTCCTGTCCCAGCCAGGAGCCGTGTGGGTGCTTCCCACTCTACTATTGATCATGGCCATAAAGAGGCAGGTGTGAGTATGGGGGAGTGGGTGCAATTAGCACTGATCCCTGGGGAGAAGCTCATGACTAGAATGGGGGTCCCCTGAGGTGGCCATCCCCCCGGCACCCCCAGTCCCACACTGGATGAAATTCAAGGTGATTACAAAGGTTGTAGCTAATAGTCTGAGGCTTATTACTGATTGATTAACCTTGACCAGCCACGTTCTGCGCCTAATGGACCCACCACTGTGTGTATTCACAGGCTATCAACAAATATCCACTCCGACTGCGGCGCCCACTTGGCTATTGCTGGGTGCAGATAAAGCCTTTGATGACATAAAATGGCTTTGATGGAGTTCAGTTTGGGAGAGCCAATGGGTGGGTCTCTTGTGTCCTGCTTCCCGGCATGGGTAAAGGTCCCACCAATTAAATGTTGCTTTGATACATTATTTTTCTATGGACCAATTAACTTTCAAGGCTTGCTAAAGACTCTCAAAAAAGGGGATGCGGCTCCCAAGTGGCCGCCCACTCTGTCTGGCAGTCCGAATGTGCTTTATCAGCCTTATCCCTGTTCCTTCAATTGCAGATTTTGCTTTTCAAGCCACAATAGTGGGCTCGTTGGATCCCTCACCATAAGCTCTCTGATAACTCCACCAAGTATGTGGCCGTACTAATGCCCTATAGAGCATAGATGGAGGCCCTGAGCTTGCCTTATCGGATCGGAGACCTGCCATATTTTCCAGAAAATGTCCACTCAGGGCAACCCCAGTCTCTCTGTTGCTCTTCAAATGGATAAATATGCTTGAATCCATGAATCCGCCCCATATGGTGAGAGGATACCCATGGATATAGATGTTTGGCATGGCTGGATAGATCCCACCTCCTCACCTGAATTGTCCTTCTATGTTAGAAACAAACACCAAAACTATATATCCTGAAAGCTGTTTCATGCCGGGAGAATACTCACCTTGCTCTGGTGGAAGTACCAGGCACCCCCAAAAACCCAAGAATGGATAAAGGCTATGGATGAGACAGCTGCGCTAGAGGAAACTATCCTGGACAAGAAAGGCAAAATGCTAACCTTTATACAAATTTGGAACCATTGGACAGACTGCCTCAGCACCCCAATTCCCTTCCCCCCAGGAGACACCCCCCCACCCAGTCCCCAGCACTAACAGGAGTACCCATGGCCTAGACCCAAACAAGTACTAGCCTACAGGAGCTGGGAAGAAGCGGCATCTCTGGTCCAAGTGCCTCAAGCTGAGAAGCCTTCCTCCTGGCTGCCCAGAGCCAACAGATATACTAAACCCCTACCCACCAGGCAGGCCCCAACACAACAGCTAGTGAGGACCTCACCCTGTGAATCAGAGTTCAGTTAATGTTTTTTTAGGCACCTAATGGGTGGCCATGGGTCCCAGGCAGGCACCTATAATAATCTGACACCGGAGAGGGAGAATCTGCTCATTCAAAAATAAAGAACTCCAGAGAAGATCTATGTGAAGTGCAAATTTATTAAAATAGTATAAAGCTCATACAGTAAATATCTGTCCCCTCCCACAGCCGAAACTGGACCCGCCTCCCACTCCCCTTAATACAATGCTATCCAACCAGAGGATCCCCCACACCTGCCCTGAGCATGGGAGGTATTTAGCCGGGCACCCACAGTAGGATAAGGTGTGACCCTGATAGATTGGAGGCCAATTCCATTGCTAACCACGAGGCATAGGCTGTATTTAGTGTGCTCTCAGGGCAGCAGGGTCATTAATGGACCCCGACTGCCACAGTCATGACTGTAAATAAGAACCTGCTGCTTTGTGAGGTCGCTCTCATCTTTATTGAGTTGGTCCAGCCCAAGGCCCAGTAGCCATCTTCAGTACTAGGGGCAGAATGATGGGGGCTAAAGGCTGGGCAGCACCCAGGAAGAGGCAAAAAAACAATCCAAACTATAAATCACTGAATCTCATGTGATGTTGGTGCGAGTGGTGATAGCCCTATCGCTGTTCTACAGTGCATAAGCGGTAAAAGCAAATGCAACCCACCCTCGGTTTTAAACCTCTCTCTGCCACCCTAGGGGGCGCCACTGTGCCACACCTCCTCCTTTTCATACAGGCGAGTATTTAAGATCATTGTAGAGAAATATATATGTGTATGAATAAAACAGTATATTGATGACATATTTATGGTTCTTTTGAGCTGCTCCATTGCCTGAGGGGGGATCATTCTATAGAGACAAGTGTTTCTTCATGGCCTGATGGAGCGAGAGGTCCTCTGTGATTCACGTCCACTAAAGAACACCTACCTACCTACCTAGAGTGAAGGGCCAGTGGCGACCTAGTGCTTTTTGGTGGCAGACACCATACAATCAGGGTTATAGAAATGGCTATAGAAAGGGGCCACTTTACACTCTGTATTACAAACCTGCAGCCCTAGAGCCGAGATGTGCAGCCGCCTCCCTCCAGATCACATTGAAATACAACTCCCAGCACCTTCGGCTGTTGGGGTATACAGGGAGTTGTAGCTTAATGTCATCTGGAGAGCCTACCCTCGTATAACTACCAACCAGGGGGAACGTAGAGTGCCCCCCAATGGTGTAATAGTGCTTTACAGACCAAACCACGTTATATTATGAAACCACACACACAGTAGCAGTGAGTGCCAGTGCCGTTTGGAGAGTCGGACTTGACGGTATATAAAATATTTTCCCCACTAAGGTGCAGACGCCTTCAGAATGAGTCTCTGATGGGAGGTGCCATATAAACTCCCGCGGGGGGGAAGAATCACTTGGCAGAGCTCCATACAGCGAGGGCAGACACTCATCTCCATCAGGCGCTAGGACAACTTGCTATAAAGTCTCGTGTATGGCGGGACGGATCTAGGATGGCGGTTTGCGGAAAGCTCCCCAGGCGTGGAAGCAGCGCGTGAAGGCGTGAGGCTCGTTTCCCTTCCGGACCAGACGCAGTTTGCGAGGGTGCTCGGCGTCTTTGGCTCTCATGTGCTGGATATAAACCTGGGGAGAAGGCAGAGTTGTTACAGTGCGGTCAAATGATGTGCCCAGTGGGACCCGACCCCTTTATTCTCCCATTCCGACCTCTGTCTATCTGCACCTTAATGAACAAGGTCATAGCTTACTGGGCGCTCACAACATTCTATAAGAATTTGTGTTTATATGCAGGAGTGGGAGCTGCCATAATGCTTAGGCCTCAAGTAAGATATTCTGCACCACCTTCAATAAAACTGCACCCCCTGGTGGTAAAAAAATAGTAGGCGCTGCTCCATGAATGAAAGGAAAATAGGTCAGAACTAATGAACAGAACATGGAGGTTTCTATGTATGAATAAAATCCCTCTCACGTAACTGTATAGTAAAGGGAAGATCAAGCAAAACTATAATTAAGTTTAAATGTGGGACATAAAACTTGTAGATTATAAGCTCTTTTGGGCAGGGCTCTCTTCCCCTCTTGTATTGGTTATTGATTGCTTTATATGTTACTCCTTGTAGATTGTAAGCTCTTTTGGGCAGGGCTCTCTTCCCCTCTTGTATTGGTTATTGATTGCTTTATATGTTACTCCTTGTAGATTGTAAGCTCTTTTGGGCAGGGCTCTCTTCCCCTCTTGTATCGGTTATTGATTGCTTTATATGTTACTCTGTATGTCCAATGTATGTAACCCACTTATTGTACAGCGCTGCGGGATATGTTGGCGCTTTATAAATAAATGTTATTAATAATAATGAAACTGTCCCAGCTCTGATTGGTCAGCAGCAGTGCTGCTATTAAAAGCCACTTCCTACATGATAAAGAACGGTATTGGGGAGGTGCGCCACCTGCAGGACACTTGCAGAATTTCGTATTGAAACAAAAAATGACCGTTTTCTAGGGAGATGCCATTAAAATGAATGCACTAAAAAAATCTAATGGCAACACATAAACACCCGGGGCCACGAGGGCACTTACCTGGCAGGCCTTTAAACTCAGCTTGATCTCCACCTGACTGGTCTGTGTTCCCACCCACATGTAAACCTGGAAAGGGAAAGCAATGGAGTTAGAACAAGAAAGCGGCCATTGTGCAAACCCCATTGGTTTGCTTGACGGCAAAGGAAAGATTTGCCAATTTCATTTTACCTCCTTGCCGTTGTCCAGCAGCATAATGTCATCGTCTGCGAGGTCGTCCTGACAGAAGTCTGAGCACTTCTCCGACACTGAGAAATAGCCCTTCTCATTGGAACACCTGGGGGGGGGCAAGAGGGAAGGGTTAATGGCAGAGCCCACCATGTCAGATACACAGTCCTTCTATGAGGCTGATGGCTGGAACCAGGCGAGGAGGCAACAGGGAATCTACTCTGTGGTTCTGATGGAACCCCAGGCTCCTGTGTTTGCTACAGATCTAGCAACCAATCAGAAGTTAGCATTTATTTGGTAGCTGTCTGAAAGCAAATACCTGGTTGTTACAGGTTACAAGATCTGTGCCTCCTATTATATTACCCCATAAGGGTTTCTGGAACACAAATTGCCACCTACCGGAAGAGACGGGCGTGCTTCATGTAATCGGCATCCTCATCGTAGGCTTTCTGACCCCCAATGCCCACCCAGAAAAAGTTCTCAGGTTCTTCCCCTTCGTTTATCACCTAAAAAAAAAAATGATAAAAAAAAAAAAAAATCAGAAAATTAAGATATCTGTGAGAATCCAGTGCTGGGTCAGAAGGTCCATAGAAGACGGAGTACAAAAATGGTTTGTCCCGTGGACAGGGAGCCATGTTACACTGGGCTGCCTCTGATTGAAACTAATTGGCCAATAACAGACCCTCAGCTCTGGCCGAGAGCACAAACGTGTGCTGCCTCCTAGTGGTGGAAGATGTACATTGCATCTACGGAATAATACTCAGGGTACAGGAGTATTTTCCAGAATCCTCGGCCTTTGGGTCAGTCCCCACCTGTTTGCTGTAGGTGTCATCGAACATGTGATTCATGATGTCTTCCGAGAGCTTGGCTTCGTCCGGATCTGCGGCTCTGCCGACCCATGTGTACACTATGCCCTGGTTGTCGATGCTTTCAAAGGGGACCTGGGAACAGTGATGGGTTTTATGCATTAAAGCAAAGCAGAAGCGGAATGAAACCATATGGGGAGGAATAGTACATATTGTAGATTTTCAGACTCACTTTGAGGATGAAACAGAACTCTGAGTTCAGCAGGCTGCAGTCTGTATTAATCTGGATGCACCTAGAGAGAAGGGAGAGCGGGATGAGCGAGGTATGACACGGTGGCCCCCGGCAAATACAGGACACGGTGGCCCCCGGCAAATACAGGACACGGTGGCCCCCGGCAAATACAGGACACGGTGGCCCCCGGCAAATACAGGACACGGTGGCCCCCGGCAAATACAGGACACGGTGGCCCCAGCAATATCTTCCCATCCATTTTTCTACCTGGTGCAGAGGGCACTCCCATTGGTGCGCACGTGGTACAGGCTTGGCTGAAGCCCAACGTCCTTCGATTTCCTCTTCCCCTTGTGAATTATAAACTTCCTCTTAAAATGGGAGAGGAACTTTGCATTTTCCTGCTGCTGGGTCATCCTGACCACCTATAGAAAGGAAAAGCTGGTCAGTTTGTGTGGAAATACATGGCACGGTGGCCCCAGCAATACGCGGCACGGTGGCCCCAGCAATACGCGGCACGGTGGCCCCAGCAATACGCGGCACGGTGGCCCCACAATCACAGGGAAGAGAGAGCCGGAGCTCTGAAGCCAATGGCACGCACCTCCAGCTTTCCTGGGAACAAGCTCTCAAACTTCTTCTGAAGGCTGAACGTGAAAGTCAACCAGCCCATATTGGAGGCCTCTCTGCCCTGCCAGAAATACACCACGCACTGGAAGTCTTCTTCTGGCTGCTTGTCTTCCTCGTCCTCCTCGTCTTCATCCTCTTCTCCGTCTCCGTGGATTTTCCTCTTCTTGCTCTTCTGCTCCTCCTCTTCATCCTGCTCTATTGGAATCCAGTACCTGCAAGGGCCTGAGTGTCAGTAACTATACACAAGGCTTCATTTGTGCTACATTGGATCAAAAGGAGGTGACTGGTGTTATCCTATCACATTCTTCCTTTAATAGGACTTCATCAAAAACTTAATCATACCTGGCCTTCACATTGGGCCCACCCTTGCTGTAGCTCTAGGCACCACTAGGGGGAACTACTGGGCTACAGAGAAAAAGCTCACAGCCACACATCCACAATGAGAAAACTAAACACCTGAGCCAGGTCTGAACTGAGACTCAAAATAGACCCTGGCATTTCCAGTACCCAGAGGCCCAAACAGCCCCCACAGGCCCAATAAATAGTGACTGTCACCTGAATGGCACCTTACAGCAGCCCCTCTGGCATTTGCCTGAATCCACAGATTGCCAGTCTAGCCCTGAGTCTGCACATATACTTGGTTAGCTGTGCTAGTAACACAAGCCGCTCATCCTGCCCACCCTTTGAAGAACGTTACCTGCACAGGAACACGTAGCAGTCCTGGGTGTTAAAGTGCCCAAACTCTTCCTCGGGTAGGCGGGCAAATTTCTTTCCTTCCAGTACGAAACCTTCCATTCCATCCAGATCTTCATTCCACTCTTCGGTCAGCTGCTCTGCCTGTAAGATTCCTGGGGTCAGCACTAGCCTACTAGTTGTATAACCAAGCCTGTTAGGGACCCCAAGACAATTCTCACCTCGGATATTGGCATCGGCGGCTGACGAGGGAGGAAGAGTGCAGTTAGGTCAGCTTTCATCTGGTCCTTTTCTGCGTCTTTCTTGACCTTGCCCGTCAGGCCACCACCCTGTACCACGCTCTCAGCGTTCCTTGTGTAGTCAACCTTTAGAACGTCATCCCAGTTCCTGAACTTGGACTTAAACACCTGGTTGGAAAAAAAAAGTTACTTCAGAATATCTGCCGAGGAGTTCAGGATGCAAAGAATAATACCAGGCAGCACCGGGCACATTACCTGGCACTCCGTCCCCTCAAGGTTCCGGATCACCATGGCATGTTTGGGTCTGTGGAGCATACTGCATAGCTCTTGTCCCAGCTTCAGAGCCGCCGCCCGGACCAGCCGGGAAGATTTCCTACCGATCCAGATGAAGATATCAGAATGGCAGTCCAAGATGTAGACGCTCTTTGTGTCCAACAGGGTGTGGAGCTGCAGTGCAGTAAAGAGATTCACAGGGTTACCTGGGGGAGCCAAATTACACTCGGCCTAATTTAACTCAGGAAGGGTTAAAGCTCTCACCAGCCTCATCTCTGGCATTAGTTCAATCTTGGGCCTCTTCTTGTGCTCCACGGAAATCTTGTAGTTAATCTGAGGCAACTCCAGGTAGCCCAGGCCGAGCCCAACCTAGGGGAAAGCAGTAGTTTAGGTGCCAGACAGGGGGGCACAGAATACATTGCCAAAAGAAAGACTACAGATCTGGTCAATAGTATGGACTGCAGTCAGTACCACACTCATCATAGAGGCTGTGCCCACAACCTGGCATACGGTACCTTGTAGAGTTTGGGACGCGGCGGTTGGAAGTCATCCGGAACACAGGGTTTGAGCTCCTCAGGCTGCCCGCCCAGCAGCTCCCAGAATTCGGCCGTCTCCATTTCATGGGTGAGGAGTATGATCTCTGCCTTCCCCTTTCGCTCATTCTTATTGATCTTCTCAGCAAACAGCCTGAAGGAGAGAGAAAGGGAACAATTGGTGATCCTGTGGCTCTCCAGGAGGTTGTGGGGTGCTACCCAAGTCCCCAAGCTTGTGTGAGCGCTGTAAGTGCAGCGACCCAGGCCTGAGTTCCCTTCCCCGGGCCCCCCCTTACCTGGCTTTGGTAGTGTTACTGAGAGTGGCCTGAGTCCCCTTCCCCGGGCCCCCCCTTACCTGGCTTTGGTAGTGTTACTGAGAGTGGCCTGAGATCCCTTCCCCGGGCCCCCCCTTACCTGGCTTTGGTAGTGTTACTGAGAGTGGCCTGAGTCCCCTTCCCCGGGCCCCCCCTTACCTGGCTTTGGTAGTGTTACTGAGAGTGGCCTGAGATCCCTTCCCCAGGCCCCCCCTTACCTGGCTTTGGTAGTGTTACTGAGAGTGGCCTGAGATCCCTTCCCCGGGCCCCCCCTTACCTGGCTTTGGTAGTGTTACTGAGAGTGGCCTGAGTTCCCTTCCCCGGGCCCCCCCTTACCTGGCTTTGGTAGTGTTACTGAGAGTGGCCTGAGATCCCTTCCCCGGGCCCCCCCTTACCTGGCTTTGGTAGTGTTACTGAGAGTGGCCTGAGATCCCTTCCCCGGGCCCCCCCTTACCTGGCTTTGGTAGTGTTACTGAGAGTGGCCTGAGATCCCTTCCCCAGGCCCCCCCTTACCTGGCTTTGGTAGTGTTACTGAGAGTGGCCTGAGTCCCCTTCCCCAGGCCCCCCCTTACCTGGCTTTGGTAGTGTTACTGAGAGTGGCCTGAGTCCCCTTCCCCGGGCCCCCCCTTACCTGGCTTTGGTAGTGTTACTGAGAGTGGCCTGAGATCCCGTCCCCGGGCCCCCCCTTACCTGGCTTTGGTAGTGTTACTGAGAGTGGCCTGAGATCCCTTCCCCGGGCCCCCCCTTACCTGGCTTTGGTAGTGTTACTGAGAGTGGCCTGAGATCCCTTCCCCGGGCCCCCCCTTACCTGGCTTTGGTAGTGTTACTGAGAGTGGCCTGAGATCCCTTCCCCGGGCCCCCCCTTACCTGGCTTTGGTAGTGTTACTGAGAGTGGCCTGAGATCCCTTCCCCAGGCCCCCCCTTACCTGGCTTTGGTAGTGTTACTGAGAGTGGCCTGAGTTCCCTTCCCCGGGCCCCCCCTTACCTGGCTTTGGTAGTGTTACTGAGAGTGGCCTGAGATCCCTTCCCCGGGCCCCCCCTTACCTGGCTTTGGTAGTGTTACTGAGAGTGGCCTGAGATCCTCTCCATACATAGATGTCCATGCCATGGTCCAACAGGAACACAAACCTGGGAGAGAAGGGCAGAGTCAAGCCACGCTCGCTGCTAAAAATGTATAACCGGCTCTGGGTTCTAATGGGGCTGAGAGTACAAACCGGGGATCCAGGGAGGAGGATTTCAGAGGCATCGGCTCCAGGCGGATATTCTTCTTGCCGTAGATTCTGTAAAGCCTGAGGGAAGAGAGGGCCAAAGTGATACCTGAAGGGCTGCCTATATTGGGGTGGGGCCTGCTCCCCTCTTCACTCCCCTTTCTTGTTACAATTTGTAACCTCAATGTTTTAGTCCTTCCTCCCCTGCCAGGATTTCAAATGATGCAAAAAGAGAAGAACTATTTTGCAGCTGCATTTCAACATATACAATGGTATTTGTTTATACTTTTTGAAGGAACAGATCAGTGATAGGGGTGTCTGTACTGTGTGGGGCTCTTTAACAAATTTTGGTTCGGAAGCCGGAGTTCCCCTTTAATCTCTCCACTCCAAATGCAGCATATTAACAGGAGCCGGGTCCTTACCTGGTGATGTACTGAGTATCCTCTACTGTATAGAAGCCACTGGCTGTGCCTCCTTCTATATAACTGATATCATTGTAAAACACCTAAAGGGGGAGGGAAACAAACAGAGGCTGATGCACAGCCGCCACAGAGAGCGATCGCTCTGTCAACCATAGTGTGTCACTGCAACACAAACCACTCTGCACGTCTCCTCCTGCCTCCTCCACTCCAACGCCACCAAAATCCACTGAAACATATTGGCAAGAGTGGTGTGCACCAAACGCGTTGTGCCTCGCTCACCTGACTGAACTCCTCGCTCTCATCTCCCATCTCCTCCCGAATTGTACGACCTTCGGCGCCCAGATAGTTGCGCAGGTTGACGGCGTGAATGGCAGAACAGGCTTTCTTGTCCAGCGTGGCCTCTTGGCCTATCCAGTAGTAGATCTCCCAATGAAGAGCGCCGTTGCTGTCCAGGTACGTCTGGTTTGTAGAAAAATACAACATACTGATGGTCAGAGTTAATCCAGAGTGGGATACAAAATAGGCCCTGGCATTTCGAGTACACAGAGGCCCAAACAGCCCCCCCATAGGCCCAATAAATAGTGACTCCCTATGGCATCTTACAGCAGCCCCTCTGGCATTTGCCCAAACCCACAGATTGCCAGTCCAGGCCTGCCCTGCAATTTTAGGCAATTCTGATCGAGATTCGGTGCTACCTATAAGGAACTGGTATTATTCGTATTGCAGCGTTCTTTACCTTTAACACAATGTAGCAGTCTGCCTCGTAGAATCTCCCATGGAAGGTCTCGTCCACCTGAGTGGGTATAAAGTTCTCGATCTGCCAGACGGTCACGCCCGGAATCTGCCCAACGTCCTCAGTGAAGAATTCAGAATAGTCCAAGTGGGGCTTCTCCAGCCCCTGATCCCAGCGCCTGGCCTTCAGGTCCGTATACTTCATGTCGCCGTTCTCCTGAAGAGAGAAAAAGGAGACCAGTCATGAGAGGAACATGGCGCCCCCTGCTGGATTAATCACTTGATGAGGTAGCCATGTTTGGCTTTCTGGTTCCAACCCACCTGTATCTTCTTGTTCTTCTCTTCTGCCACATCCGACATTCCCTTCAGCACTTGCTTGGCCTGGTCATCTTGCGAGGTGTCCTTTCTCCTGCGTAGGCGCATCTTCCTGGCTGAGGGGTCCTTTGTAGCACTGCCTGGTGGGAGAGGAGATTAGGAAACGGTTAAGGCAGAAGTGCAGAGTATCTAGCTGCCGACCAGTAGAACTTAAGAGCAGAGGATGGTTGGCAAAGAGGTCCATTAACTCACCCAGGAAAGTCTATGCTAGACCCACAGGGTATCACTGGGGAAATGGCCCATTACCAATAATAATAACAGACCCAGTGCCCTAAGAAACTACTGCAGTGCATAACAAACTGGGCAAGCCAGGGATACAGCTCCTCTTACCCCCAGCAGCAGCGGCGGCAGCGACAGTTGCAGGGGAGGCCCCAGCGAGGCGGAGTTGGTTCTGCAGGGAGAAGTCTATATTGTAGAATTCAGATGTGCGGTCAGCTGGTTTCGGCGGCATCACCAAGCTGGGGTTTTCTCGGACATCCAGAACCTGCAAAGCAACAAAGAAGCTGCATGGAAGGGAATGAAAGACGCTCCACCGATTTGTTCTATAGCATCCTGCCTTTTGGGGCTGTTCCACGCCACCCATTTTTATCTTGAGAAATGATAACCCAAACCAAGTGCAATGGCACTGTATGACCAAAATGAGTCCTCCCAGATTAATAGATAGGCTTCCTGTCTATGGTCTGTGCGCATAATGTACAATAAGTGCCAAGCAGCTGGCACCACCTAGTGGCTGCAGAAAGGTATCTCCCTCTAAAGGTGGGAACAAACCTCCAAATCAGTCAAGAAGTGGACGGCCTCGGGCAGCGTGACCAGACGGTTCTTATTTAGGACCAACTTCCGCAGTTTGCTGCACCTGTGATAGAGAGAAATGAGCAGTGAGGCAGGGGAACATGGGTTTTTTTTTTTTTTTTTTTTTTTTTTAGGAGTTGACCTAAGTGGATAACCCTGGTTACCTGCACAGGCTCTCCGGGATGAGTTCCAGGTTATTGTTGGCAGCCATAAACTCCTCCAAGTTGGACAGCTTGCCAATCCCTGAAGGGATACCGTCAAAATCCATCTTGTTGGAGTTCAGATACAGCTTCTTCAGCTTGGCCAGCTTGCAGATAGCCGACTAGCAAGGGAAAGGAACAGAGAGAGGAATTAGGCACCTGAAACAAGAGCAGGTCCCACCAATGCCACCATGTGCGGCTGGGACCATAACCCCAAGATCTACTGGGTATGAAATGCCGAGAACCAGTAGCAGCTCTGTGGGCACAGGGACTTGAAGGGATCTGCTGCAGGATCTGTTGTAGGAAACAGGATGTAGATGCAGTAGAGCAAGCTAGTTCCACCGGCCCAAGGGAGTGAGGGGATATCTAGGCCAAGAAACTGACAGGGTAGGGTATGAAAGGCATTTTATTCCCATAGATTAGCCACAATAGTGCAAGCTACAACGCTATATATTTATTCTTCAGAAAGCATTACCATACCTGAGTAAACAGCCCTAGAAGCTCCCTCTGCTTGTTTAAGACAGCAGCTGCCATTTTAGTTTGGTCTGACTTCCCTGCCTGATCATTTTCCTGAAACAGCTCTAAACGAAGATTACACAGCAGAGAAGACAGGGGGAGAGATAGAGAGATAGGAGGAACCACTCCCGGGTTGCTAAGGTAAACCCTAGCAACCATATAACTGCTTAAATTCCAAACTGCAGAGCTGCTGAACTAAAAGTGAAATAACCAAAAAACCACGAATAATAAATAAATATTACTCTTTCCATCATACTAAAAGTTATCTCAAAAGGTGAACAACCCATTCTCAGCCAGGGGACTTACAGGGAGTGAGGTGAGCTGGTTCCGAGCCAGGTTGAGGGTCTCTAGCTGGGCCCACTGGTCGATGCACAGGGATATCTCAGAGATCTGGTTGCTGCTGAGGTTCAGGCGCTTTAGGCTAGCGAGCGTGTAAAGGCACTCGGGGATCCGCGTCATCTCATTCATGGACAGGTCCACGTCTAGGAGGCATAATAGACAGGAATGAGCAGGAAATAGACTTGCACACTGTCGATTGGTCCTTGGGATTCAACATGCTGCTTCTATTGGAGTCCGTGGGTGATTAAGTACCCTTGGTGGGCTCTACTGCTGGCCAATATCCATATGGGGCACTGCAGCTTTCAAATATATAAACATGGGGGTTCTCTTTTGGCCTAAGGTGCTATGAACACAGATCCATTTCATATTCCTCAGATCCAAATGATACAGGAACCTGAGAATCCCTGCTCACCTGATAGACAGGTCAGGACTTCCAGCGAGGTAGGCATATTGCTCTGGGTGCGTTGGGTATTCCTCAGGTGAAGGGTCTGCAAGGCGGTCATTGCAGGGAGTTGCCTGTTGAAAGGGCAGGGTGGATTTATTGTCACACGACTAAATGCCAGTGCGCTAACCTCATAAGGAAGGGGGGGGGGGTTGTTTATGCTGACCTGAGCTGGGCATGCAAGAGCGGGTTGTTATTCAGGATGAGGGTCTGTAGGTGCACCAGTCGGCGCATCTGAGGGGGCAAACTGTCCAGCTTGTTATCACTCAGATCCAAGTAGATCAGGTCAGTCAGGTTTATGAACAGCTGGTTGGGGATGTTGTCAATGCTAAGAAAACACAAAAAAAAAAGTCTTTAAGAAAGAATTCTGCAATGCAATAATAATAGGGACTAAAATAAATAAAGGCAGGCTCCCCCTGCTGGCTACAAGTGCAACATGCACCCTCAGCGGGATAAAGAGCCTATGCTGCACCCACTGTTTACCAGTAGCTTTATTTCTCACCTGTTGTGGCTGAGGTTCAGCACCAGCATGTTCTTGGCGTTCTCTAGCTCCCGCGGGCACTCCGTCAGCTGATTGTAACTGAGGTCCTACAAACAGATAATGACGGGATACAGTGGTCTGTAAATGTGGGCCCTGTGGGCCCCATCTCCACCCCTTCCAGTGAGGTGGGCACAGGTTTTAAAGTCTTTAGAAGTTTGAGCCACATTTGGCAGGTTGTGTGAAGGGTGGGTCAGGGTTATTAGGGGAAACAGCATTAACCCTAAGCGCACCAGGAAGTGGTCAGTCCATTTCTTTTTTCAAAATGGCCAATATTGCACCTCTGATGTTAAGGGTAAGTTGGCAGCGCCAGCACAGGCGTCTGTGCCGCCATATTTGCCATGTATGCAGGTATGAATTGCCTGGCACTTTGTTAATCATTATAGGGGGCAATTGAGATTCTGGGTGTTCAGCAGTCAAGACACCACGGAGCATATTTATCATAGTGTGTAAGCTTACATCACCGGTGATGTTGCCCATAGCAACCAATTTTAACAGTCACTTACGAGTTAGGTAACAAAAGCAAAGATCTGACTGGTTGCTATAGGCATCACCATAGATGTTGGCTTACACACTATGCCCCAAAGTCTGCCCCAAGAAATCCCACCCCGCTCTATATGGTATCACCCTCTACTAGTCCTAATATGGAACAAACTGACAATTGCTCTATAAAACTTGATATATAAATATAGTGCCATTGCTGTGAGCGCTAGCTTTTGGGTCCAGGCCTAAAATGACATATTAAAATGTGAAAGGGGAGATGAGAGAAATCTTAAGCCTTACCAGCACGGAGAGGTCATCCAACTGGAAGATATCGTCGGGAATCCCTGAATTCTTAAGGCTGTTGGCACGTGCCACGATGGCCTGAGAGAGGGGAAAGAGGAGATCAGTCAGGGGGAATAAAGGCCAAGCTGCTCTGCTGACCAGGGGCACCCATACATACGCTCTAACTACAAAAAAAAGGGGTGACTAACAGCTTCCTGAGCTTCATTTATACCAACAATTCCAAAACCATAGGGAGGCCCAAAGCTGAAGGGGGGGGGGGGGGGGGGGGGGTGTCAGAACAAAGGCCAATCCAAAATGAGAATCAGGGGAAACTCTTATTTGCTGATCTAAAAAGGTAGATATTGCTGGGTGCCCAGTCTGGTTTGAACTAGGGGTGGCAGAGTTCTGAATCCTCCACCAAATATATGGCCAAATACTGAACTAAAGCCAAGGCCGTGGTTGGCCTGAAGTGATGAGGTGGCACCCTGTGCAATATAATATTCATCTGTGCAAAGTGCCTGGCACTGGGAAGCAGATAGAAGCAGATGGCGCCATTTTGGTTGCCACCCCATGTTGCCAGTCAGACCAAAGCCCAGAACATAATAAGACTCACGTTATAAACAGCAAATGATGCTGAGACACTTCCCCTTTAACCACATCCTAAGAGCAGTGTTATCTTTGCACATGGGAGTGGAGGGCTTTGCTATTGTCCCATTAAACACACAAGAAGAACTGGTTCTGTGACTTCCTGCGACCTCCCAGCAAAGGGGCGGCCATGCCCGGCCTAAACTGCTGTCATTCAGTCGGGAGGGACACACAGACACAAAGGACAATATTGGGTTTTCCAGTTGAGGGCAGCATCCAGCAGGCAGCAACCAGCAGGCAGCATTGCGACTCCTGAATGTAGCAGAGGGGTTGGGACATTGCCCCAGGTACTCACCCGCAGGCACGGGAGGGACGACAGCTCTCCATGTAAGGTGGTCAGGCTGTTGTGGCTGACAGACAGGTGCTCCTGGGTGGGGGGGGGGGGGGAAGAGAGACAGAGGAATGAACAAAAAGGAACCCAGATGCATCACACTGAGAGCAGCTGCTTGTTCCCCAAATAAACAGATAATTACCCTCAACCTTGTGCATAGGGGGCTATAATAACTGAATCACAGAGAGGCACCCAGTGCTAAGGGTTCACTCAGGAACATCTACACTGGGTGCCCCCTGCCCAAAAAGTGGGTACTAGGTATCCAGTGAAGCATTGGTCAAAGGCAAAGAAAGTGAGTGCAGAACTGACTCCATTTAGGCATTAGTTGCCCCCTAAGAACATGGCTTTCTGCTCATGGATCACTATGTACTATTGTGGGCCATTGGGGTCTCACAGGCTGGGGGGCTGCTAATCTAAATAGTGAGAGTATGACAAGTGGATAGCCCCATGTAGCACCACCTTATGGCGGAACCACCCCCCTGCATGCACTCTGCTGAGGAGCTCTCCATCGAATCAGATTCTGGAAAGATATGAACATTATCGAACTAATACAACGTGGTCACATGGAAACACGAAAAGTCCATTCAGAAAACACATGCTGGGGCATTAGAGCGGGCAGCGAGGGTAAATACTGGGTGGGGAGGATTACAGGAGAGGCTTCGCTTTTCCCGTACAGAGACGGTTGCATAACGATATTGCAACACTGCGTTTCAAGCGCAGCAGCTTCTGTTAATTGTAACGGAGCTAAACTCCCAGTAACTGACCACAAGCCCAGGATGCTGGGAGTTGTACATGTGGGTATATAAGTATAGCAGCAAAGTCCTATACAGGTCCTTTTCAAAAAATTAGCATATTGTGATAAAGTTCATTATTTTCTGTAATGTACTGAGAAACATTAGACTTTCATATATTTTAGATTCATTACACACAACTGAAGTAGTTCAAGCCTTTTCTTGTTTTAATATTGATGATTGTGGCATACAGCTCATGAAAACCCAAAATTCCTATCTCAAAAAATTAGCATATTTCATCCGCCCAATAAAAGAAAAGTGTTTTTAATACAAAAAAAGTCAACCTTCAAATAATTATGTTCAGTTATGCACTCAATACTTGGTCGGGAATCCTTTTGCAGAAATGACTGCTTCAATGTGGCGTGGCATGGAGGCAATCAGCCTGTGGCACTGCTCAGGTGTTATGGAGGCCCAGGATGCTTCAATAGCGGCCTTAAGCTCATCCAGAGTGTTGGGTCTTGTGTCTCTCAACTTTCTCTTCACAATATCCCACAGATTCTCTATGGGGTTCAGGTCAGGAGAGTTGGCAGGCCAATTGAGCACAGTAATACCATGGTCAGTAAACCATTTACCAGTGGTTTTGGCACTGTGAGCAGGTGCCAGGTCATGCTGAAAAATGAAATCTTCATCTCCATAAAGCTTTTCAGCAGATGGAAGCATGAAGTGCTCCAAAATCTCCTGATAGCTAGCTGCATTGACCCTGCCCTTGATAAAACACAGTGGACCAACACCAGCAGCTGACATGGCACCCCAGACCATCACTGACTGTGGGTACTTGACACTGGACTTCAGGCATTTTGGCATTTCCCTCTCCCCAGTCTTCCTCCAGACTCTGGCACCTTGATTTCTGAATGACATACTTTGGACCACTGAGCAACAGTCCAGTGCTGCTTCTCTGTAGCCCAGGTCAGGCGCTTCTGCCGCTGTTTCTGGTTCAAAAGTGGCTTGACCTGGGGAATGCAGCACCTGTAGCCCATTTCCTGCACGCGCCTGTACACGGTGGCTCTGGATGTTTCTACTCCAGACTCAGTCCACTGCTTCCGCAGGTCCCCCAAGGTCAGGAATCGGTCCTTCTCCACAATCTTCCTCAGGGCCCAGTCACCTCTTCTTGTTGTGCAGCGTTTTCTGCCACACTTTTTCCTTCCCACAGACTTCCCACTGAGGTGCCTTGATACAGCACTCTGGGAACAGCCTATTTGTTCAGAAATTTCTTTCTGTGTCTTACCCTCTTGCTTGAGGGTGTCAATGATGGCCTTCTGGACAGCAGTCAGGTCGGCAGTCTTACCCATGATTGCGGTTTTGAGTAATGAACCAGGCTGGGAGTTTTTAAGAGCCTCAGGAATCTTTTGCAGGTTTTTAGAGTTAATTTGTTGATTCAGATGATTAGGTGAATAGCTCGTTTAGAGAACCTTTTCATGATATGCTAATTTTTTGAGATAGGAATTTTGGGTTTTCATGAGCTGTATGCCACAATCATCAATATTAAAACAAGAAAAGGCTTGAACTACTTCAGTTGTGTGTAATGAATCTAAAATATATGAAAGTCTAATGTTTATCAGTACATTACAGAAAATAATGAACTTTATCACAATATGCTAATTTTTTGAAAAGGACCTGTATACGGTTATTATACTTGGTCTCCTAAAATGTACTTTTTTTTTCTCAACACCAAATAATGCACAGGATGCCCTGCCGCCCCAAGCTGGCGCTGTCAGGTGACTGCACTGGGCTCTGCAGCGATAGGGCAGCATGATCTGCGTAAGGCCAGCACAGGGGGCGGGGCCTGCACAAACGTGTCTGACCAATACAGCCTGTAGGAGAGGGCTGGGGAGGACGAGTGGGAAGGATCCTGGCCCGTAGGCCGCCCAGAAAGTAAAGAGTTGGTGATGCAAGGCCAACCTTCTGCCCTCTAGTGGCAGCCGGGGTGCTGGGAGTTGCAACCGATTCCAGAATGAGCCTTACCAGCTTATGTAGGGAAGAGAGCTCCTCGGGCAGGTAGCACAGGCCGGTCCTGTTGAGCTTCAGCCATCGCAGACTGCTCATAGACTTTACGTGCTCAGGGAAATAGCCGCCCTGGTGAGGGAGAGAAGGGCACACACTGATTAGAATTAGCAAAGATTCTCATACTGACCCAAAGAGCGTGCAATCTAATGAGCATCAGGGACCGGCATATGTTTTATAACGACGTCATTTTGATGACAATTGCAGAGGGGCACATGGAAACCCAAAGCACGGGGACTGATATTTGGATCCTGACCCTCATACTGGGGGGCCCCTCGGCGCTTCTCTGACATAATACAATACACACAGAATAACCCGACAAGACCGAAGTGGAAACAAAACCTCTGAAACACAATTACGTTGCAATAGGATCCTATAGTGCGTCTCTATCGCCATGGTTACAGTGTGAGTGCACTTACAGCACTGCAGTGCCTAATAGAATCACGGTGCATACGGGCTGCCCGGGTCGCTAGTACCAGCACCTACCAAGCAATAGCTGCCTGGAAATAACATCAGCGGGCACCCCAAAAACAATCCTTGTAGCATTACCCCCCCCCCAATTCCAGGGTGCACTTTGGTACCGTGCTGTAAAGCTCCTCTGCGTTTACCTGCCCATTGAGCAAAATAAAAAAAACCTAGAAACTGGCAACCCTAACCCACCTAACCCTGCCCCAAGGGCCCCAATAAGCTATATACCTGCCCCACCCACCACTGATGTCACAAATGGGGGCGGGGGGTATCTGAGATACAAAATGTGGAGTCGGCCCAAGCCAGAAGCAGCAGTTCCTTTAGGCAGGGCACCAAGGTACTCAGGCCTGGAACACTGGATACATTGTTAAAGTCGCAATGGAAAATGTGCGGAGAGAGGGATGACTCAAAGGAGGAGCGGCGGTGCCACACACACACAAGCTTCCCAGCCCTGTAATCAGCATCACGGCTAATTTTAGCCCTAGAGTCCATAGCCCTTTACAGCCAAAATAGAAAATGAGAATATTAAAGGGGAACTCCACCCAAAATGTTTTTTTTTTTTTCATAATAAAAGAAGATATCATTCTAAATATATATGTTCTTTGGGTCCGATTCTTGAAACAAAGTAGCCGTTCAGTTCTCCTCCCCAAAGTCAGCCGGCTTCCGCTACATTGTTTCAGGAGTGAGAAGCAGCAGTGCTGAGAATATAAGCAGCCACTGTGTGTTACTGTAGCAGCCACTGATCCCCGTGTTATTGCACTAGCGCCTGAAGCACTTTTAAAGAGGTTGTTCACCTTTGAATTAACCTTTAGTATGATATAGAGGGTGTATGCGGAGAGAAATTGCAATTGGTCTTTTTTTTCCCCATTATTTGCGTTTTTTTTAATTATTTAGTTTTTTGTTCAGCGGTGATTGTGGGTAAGAAACATGGCAATTGCATCCAAGAAGTCGAGTAGGCACTGAAGAACTGCATTCCTTCAATAGTCAGAAGCAGCAGTGCAGAGAATAGCAAAGAACAGACACTGCTATATTGTATATTGGGACATTGCTTGGAATGATGTTGTTTTCACTGGGCAATATTTTGATTTACTTCCCCTTTAAAGCGCTATAAAATCCTCTTTCTTTATACCCCCACCCAGGAATGTTCTTGTATTGTGGATCCTGCATCTTTCACAAGAACCACAGGACCGGAGAGATTTTATTTTGGGCCGGGACCCGGTGCCCACACTTGCCTTGGCTCAGTGTACATAGAAGATACACCATTTTTATGAATTTGGGTGCCTACAGCCTGTGACTGTTGGGGTGACTATAATGTTGTTATTAGAGAGGCGGGGCCACAAGTTGGATGGAGGAGGAGCTGCCCTGCATAGTACAGGAGGCTAATTATATCCAGTACAACAGAGGGGTGGGGTATGTACCAAACAGGTGTCATCCTTACAGCAGTGTGGCCTGGCGCTTTAATTAGTTGCCTGATTAGAGAAAACTGCTGATTGGTTACTATGTGTCACTGTCCCTGGGTAAAGTTACACCAGTCTTGCAAGTCTGCCCCCCCCCCACAATACCAACCCAGGGCCCATCTCCTACTCAGTGACTGGTGAATATATTCTGCCCCCCCCCAATACCAACACAGGGCCCATCTCCTACTCAGGGACTGGTGAATATATTCTGCCCCCCCCAATACCAACACAGGGCCCATCTCCTACTCAGGGACTGGTGAATATATTCTGCCCCCCCCAATACCAACACAGGGCCCATCTCCTACTCAGGGACTGGTGAATATATTCTGCCCCCCCCCCAATACCAACACAGGGCCCATCTCCTACTCAGGGACTGGTGAATATATTCTGCCCCGCCCCAATACCAACACAGGGCCCATCTCCTACTCAGGGACTGGTGAATATATTCTGCCCCCCCCAATACCAACACAGGGCCCATCTCCTACTCAGGGACTGGTGAATATATTCTGCCCCCCCCCCCCAATACCAACACAGGGCCCATCTCCTACTCAGGGACTGGTGAATATATTCTGCCCCCCCCCAATACCAACACAGGGCCCATCTCCTACTCAGGGACTGGTGAATATATTCTGCCCCCCCCCCCCAATACCAACACAGGGCCCATCTCCTACTCAGGGACTGGTGAATATATTCTGCCCCCCCCAATACCAGCACAGGGCCCATCTCCTACTCAGGGACTGGTGAATATATTCTGCCCCCCCCAATACCAACACAGGGCCCATCTCCTACTCAGGGACTGGTGAATATATTCTGCCCCCCCCCCAATACCAACACAGGGCCCATCTCCTACTCAGGGACTGGTGAATATATTCTGCCCCCCCCAATACCAACACAGGGCCCATCTCCTACTCAGGGACTGGTGAATATATTCTGCCCCCCCCCCCCCAATACCAACACAGGGCCCATCTCCTACTCCCCCCCCCCCCCCCCAATCCCAACACAACTCTTGGGCCAGGTTCCTGGGTGCCAATGATTGAATATATCATGCTTTGGGCAATGTAACCCAATTCTAGTTCGCCTGGGTGACACACACTGGTACCCCTATGAGAAACTCAGCTGGGAAACACATAGCAGTCTCTGACTGGCCTATAGAGCTCAGGAGATAAGGTTCTACTGACTCTGTACTAGTTGAACTATAAGCCCTACTCCTCCGAGAGTCAGCCACTGAGAGACTTAGTGAGTTGTAGTTCAGCTACAGGCAGCATTCCAACTCAATGGGCACTTTCCACCTCTTACTACTTGCCCCTCTAGGCCCCCAAACATGGTATAGCCCACAGCCCCACCCCCACCTTATTGCCTCACCACCTCCCTTCTGTCCCAGGGACGATTTACCCCTGTGGCTTTCTTGTCCCTTACCTTGAAGTCATTCCCACTCAGGTCTACCCCTCTGATGAAGGGCAGTACCCCGGTAGCCGCCATGATCCACTGCCCGGCTGCTCTCTCTCGGATTAGGGCACTGGCTATAGATAGCAGCAGGAAGCGGCCAGGACACGCCCCCTCCGGACAGACAAACTTGAGGCACCACGCCCGCTCAGCTTTCAGTCACTGCTCATTGACAACCAACCCCGGCGCGGAATGGACTCTCCGGCCACGCCCATTCCACCCTTTCATCGCCAGCGGCAGGTACTGACAAGCCGTCAGGAACACAGGCCTCTGATTGGTTGGAAGTGTGAGCAAGTGACAGGTCCGGCAGCACTGGGGAAACTATAGGGGGGCCCGGACAGCGGGGTACGCTCCCCCTGTAGTTTAACAAAATACCCCCTCTGCTACATAGGAGGCTGCAGGCTGAGTTATACAGGGAACTCTGAGTATCACTCATGTATTATAAGGGATACTGTACCCCCTACTGTAAATGATAAGGATATTAGCAGTCACTGAGGGGTTCTGTGCCCATATAAAGGCACAAGGCTGCAGGCTGAGTTATACAGGGAACTCTGAGTATCACTCATGTATTATAAGGGATAATGTACCCCCTACTGTAAATGATAAGGATATTAGCAGTCACTGAGGGGTTCTGTGCCCATATAAAGGCACAAGGCTGCAGGCTGAGTTATACAGGGAACTCTGAGTATCACTCATGTATTATAAGTGATAATGTACCCCCTACTGTAAATGATAAGGATATTAGCAGTCACTGAGGGGTTCTGTACCCATATAAAGGCACAAGGCTGCAGGCTGAGTTATACAGGGAACTCTGAGTATCACTCATGTATTATAAGGGATAATGTACCCCCTACTGTAAATGATAAGGATATTAGCAGTCACTGAGGGGTTCTGTGCCCATATAAAGGCACAAGGCTGCAGGCTGAGTTATACAGGGAACTCTGAGTATCACTCATGTATTATAAGGGATAATGTACCCCCTACTGTAAATGATAAGGATATTAGCAGTCACTGAGGGGTTCTGTGCCCATATAAAGGCACAAGGCTGCAGGCTGAGTTATACAGGGAACTCTGAGTATCACTCATGTATTATAAGGATAATGTACCCCCTACTGTAAATGATAAGGATATTAGCAGTCACTGAGGGGTTCTGTGCCCATATAAAGGCACAAGGCTGCAGGCTGAGTTATACAGGGAACTCTGAGTATCACTCATGTATTATAAGGGATAGTGTACCCCCTACTGTAAATGATAAGGATATTAGCAGTCACTGAGGGGTTCTGTGCCCATATAAAGGCACAAGGCTGCAGGCTGAGTTATACAGGGAACTCTGAGTATCACTCATGTATTATAAGGGATAATGTACCCCCTACTGTAAATGATAAGGATATTAGCAGTCACTGAGGGGTTCTGTGCCCATATAAAGGCACAAGGCTGCAGGCTGAGTTATACAGGGAACTCTGAGTATCACTCATGTATTATAAGGGATAATGTACCCCCTACTGTAAATGATAAGGATATTAGCAGTCACTGAGGGGTTCTGTGCCCATATAAAGGCACAAGGCTGCAGGCTGAGTTATACAGGGAACTCTGAGTATCACTCATGTATTATAAGGATAATGTACCCCCTACTGTAAATGATAAGGATATTAGCAGTCACTGAGGGGTTCTGTGCCCATATAAAGGCACAAGGCTGCAGGCTGAGTTATACAGGGAACTCTGAGTATCACTCATGTATTATAAGGATAATGTACCCCCTACTGTAAATGATAAGGATATTAGCAGTCACTGAGGGGTTCTGTGCCCATATAAAGGCACAAGGCTGCAGGCTGAGTTATACAGGGAACTCTGAGTATCACTCATGTATTATAAGGGATAATGTACCCCCTACTGTAAATGATAAGGATATTAGCAGTCACTGAGGGGTTCTGTGACCATATAAAGGCACAAGGCTGCAGGCTGAGTTATACAGGGAACTCTGAGTATCACTCATGTATTATAAGGGATAATGTACCCCCTACTGTAAATGGTAAGGATATTAGCAGTCACTGAGGGGTTGGCAGAGTTGGTCTCTTTGCCCTGGAGCGCCTAAAAGTCCAGTAAGAGTTTCTAATGTGGAAATGAGGCCACAGACATACAACTTCATCCAATTAAATGAGCGTCCTTTGGCTTTCCAAGCATTCTGGGAATTGTAGCCAAGTACAGCTTTGTATGACTTGTAGGTCATATAAAAGCGCAGGCAGAATGTAAAGTGATTAGTAATCGGCCATTTATTGTGTGTGTATTGGCTATGCACTTCGTGCTCGCTTTTCATACTATCCTTATGGATTAACAGCTTTGTATGTATTTATATTGCAATTAAAATGTTCAAGAATCATATATAAAAGAAAGGGAGGGAACTACATCGGTACGTTTGGGTGGGCAAAGGGTTTTTTTTCCAGCAGCCTAAGGGTTAAGAAAAACGTCTTCCTTCCCTGGGAGCGCAGCCAAGTGACGTCTCACTGACGCTACAGTACCCGCATGCTGATTGGTTGTACGTGTTCGAGTATCTGAGTTTGTTTTTTTTATCCCCCTGTGGCTTGTTTTTAACAGAGCGACGCCTGATTGGCTGGTCACTCTCAAATTGTCACCGCTGATTGGTTGAGTTGGAGGTTAAGCCTCCCGATTGGCCTATGGCTTGTAAGGCTCCGCTGGACTGGGCAAAGGGCTGAACTTGAGAACTCCTGGTTATTAGTTGGTGCGGAGGAGCGGCGGCCTAGCCGAGTGTAGGTGAGTGCGGAAAGTGAGTTGCAGCTGGGAGCAGACTCGGGCGAGTGCTTGCTGTGCCCCTGTGGCGCTGTCTCTGGGTTTCCAGTTGTTGGTAACAGCGCGGAGTCCCCGGCCTGGAGGGATATGGGGGTGTCAGGGGGAGGTGTGGGGGTGTCAGGGGGAGGTGTGGGGTGTTTCCTTAGGTTAGTTGGGGCCCCTGGAGCTTGTCCCCCTGGGCTGTGGCGGTGGGGGGCTAGCTTGTCCCCCTGGGCTGTGGTGGTGGGGGGGCAGCTTGTCCCCCTGGGCTGTGGTGGTGGCGGTGGGGGGGCTAGCTTGTCCCCCTGGGCTGTGGTGGTGGGGGGGCTAGCTTGTCCCCCTGGGCTGTGGTGGTGGGGGGGCAGCAGCTTGTCCCCCTGGGCTGTGGTGGTGGGGGGGCTAGCTTGTCCCCCTGGGCTGTGGTGGTGGGGGGGCAGCAGCTTGTCCCCCTGGGCTGTGGTGGGGGGGGGGGCAGCAGCTTGTCCCCCTGGGCTGTGGTGGTGGGGGGGCTAGCTTGTCCCCCTGGGCTGTGGTGGTGGGGGGGCTAGCTTGTCCCCCTGGGCTGTGGTGGTGGGGGGGCAGCAGCTTGTCCCCCTGGGCTGTGGTGGTGGGGGGGCTAGCTTGTCCCCCTGGGCTGTGGTGGTGGGGGGGCAGCAGTTTGTCCCCCTGGGCTGTGGTGGTGGGGGGGCTAGCTTGTCCCCCTGGGCTGTGGTGGTGGGGGGGCAGCAGCTTGTCCCCCTGGGCTGTGGTGGGGGGGGGGGGCAGCAGCTTGTCCCCCTGGGCTGTGGTGGTGGGGGGCAGCAGCTTGTCCCCCTGGGCTGTGGTGGTGGGGGGGCAGCTTGTCCCCCTGGGCTGTGGTGGTGGGGGGCTAGTTTGTCCCCCTGGGCTGTGGTGGTGGGGGGCTAGCTTGTCCCCCTGGGCTGTGGTGGTGGGGGGGCAGCTTGTCCCCCTGGGCTGTGGTGGTGGGGGGGCAGCTTGTCCCCCTGGGCTGTGGTGGTGGGGGGCTAGCTTGTCCCCCTGGGCTGTGGTGGTGGGGGGGCAGCTTGTCCCCCTGGGCTGTGGTGGTGGGGGGCTAGTTTGTCCCCCTGGGCTGTGGTGGTGGGGGGCTAGCTTGTCCCCCTGGGCTGTGGTGGTGGGGGGCTAGCTTGTCCCCCTGGGCTGTGGTGGTGGGGGGCAGCTTGTCCCCCTGGGCTGTGGTGGTGGGGGGGCAGCTTGTCCCCCTGGGCTGTGGTGGTGGGGGGGCAGCTTGTCCCCCTGGGCTGTGGTGGTGGGGGGGCAGCTTGTCCCCCTGGGCTGTGATGGCGGTGGGGGGGGAAGCTTGTCCCCCTGGGCTGTGATGGCGGTGGGGGGGGAAGCTTGTCCCCCTGGGCTGTTGTGGGGGGGGGGGCAGCTTGTCCCCAGGCTTACAGAGACTTATAATATTACCACCACCACCCCCCCCCCCAATCTGCCATTAGTTGCCTCTGTCTCAGGCTTACAGAGAGGGAGGAGTTCTTTAGTACAACAAATAATATCTAGTTAGGGCTCATAATCCATCTCCTGACCATGGTGTTCTCCCTGTGCAGGGTGAAGATGGCAGAGCTGCAGGTCCGAAAGAAAGAAAAGAAGTCTGGCGATGGTATCGGAACAATGGTGGACTTTCTGTTGGCCAATGCCAGGCTGGTTCTTGGCGTAGGAGGAGCTGCCATGCTTGGCATAGCCACACTGGCTGTTAAACGGGTGAGTGGAGATTCCCTGCTTTATTTTGTGTATTGGGAGCCCATTGTGCTGCGTAGGGAGTAGCTGTGTGTTCCTGTAATATTACTGCACCGCATCTGATCTGGGTCGTCTGGCTCGATACCTGCTGCCCAGGGGTGGCCCCCCAGTGTATTGTTATGCCACTTTGCTCTGAAGCTCAGGGTGAGTTGCTTACACCTTGTGCCTTTCTGCAGCTGATCGATCGAGCGACTTCACCCCCCAGTGACAAAGAAGCGGAGGAGAAAGCAGAGCAGAAATCCATAGAGGAGAGTTGGAAAGAGGCCGTACTGAAGAAGGCTTCACCTACACTCCGAAGGAAGGAAGACCTTGGGCTTCATTGTGCTCCTTTATCTCTGCCGGATCCCAGCCAGCCAATCCCAGGTCAGAGCCATCAGTACAGGGGAATCCCTGTTCTGCCGAAGTTTTATGGTATCTCCCTGTACAGGCTATGAGCATACTTAGGGGGCTGTTCCTGCTGAATTGTGCTTAGTACAGGGGAATCACTATGCTGCCATAGTTTTATGGTATCTCTCTGTACAGGCTATGAGCAAACTTAGGGGGCTGTTCCTGCTGAATTGTGCTTAGTACAGGGGAATCCCTATGCTGCCATAGTTTTATGGTATCTCTCTGTACAGGCTATGAGCAAACATAGGGGACTGTTCCTGCTGAATTGTACTTAGTACAGGGGAATCCCTATGTGCCATAGTTTTATGGTATCTCTCTGTACAGGCTATGAGCAAACTTAGGGGGCTGTTCCTGCTGAATTGTGCTTAGTACAGGGGAATCCCTATGCTGCCATAGTTTTATGGTATCTCTCTGTACAGGCTATGAGCAAACTTAGGGGGCTGTTCCTGCTGAATTGTGCTTAGTACAGGGGAATCCCTATGCTGCCATAGTGTTATGGTATCTCTCTGTACAGGCTATGAGCAAACTTAGGGGGCTGTTCCTGCTGAATTGTGCTTAGTACAGGGGAATCCCCATGCTGCTCTAGGTTTATGGTATCTCTCTGTACAGGCTATGAGCAAACTTAGGGGGCTGTTGCTGCTCAATTGTGCTTAGTACAGGGGAATCCCCATGCTGCTGTAGGTTTATGGTATCTCTCTGTACAGGCTATGAGCAAACTTAGGGGGCTGTTCCTGCTGAATTGTGCTTAGTACAGGGGAATCCCTATGCTGCCATAGTTTTATGGTATCTCTCTGTACAGGCTATGAGCAAACTTAGGGGGCTGTTCCTGCTGAAATGTGCTTAGTACAGGGGAATCCCTATGCTGCCATAGTGTTATGGTATCTCTCTGTACAGGCTATGAGCAAACTTAGGGGGCTGTTGCTGCTCAATTGTGCTTAGTACAGGGGAATCCCCATGCTGCTGTAGGTTTATGGTATCTCTCTGTACAGGCTATGAGCAAACTTAGGGGGCTGTTGCTGCTGAATTGTGCTTAGTACAGGGGAATCCCCATGCTGCTGTAGGTTTATGGTATCTCTCTGTACAGGCTAGGAGCAAACTGAGGGGGCTATTGCTATTCTCGTGGGGTTTATAATGCCCTTACAGTGTTTCTGTTCATCCATACAGAGGCAGCTGGCACGGTGCAGGATAAAGCGCCCGATGAGATGAAGAAGATTCCCATTTGCTTCACGCTGCAGGAGCGGCTGCAGGACTATCACTCACGCCACGCCAGTGTCCCGGAAGCGCAGAGGGAGGAGGCCAGGCAGCTGGTACTAGATATAAAGGCAGAGCTGCAGGGCTTTCTGCGTGCCAAGCTGCCCGAGATACCCTTCCTTGCCCTGCACCTTGGCGGCTCTCTGGGTAACCAACTCCCTGTGTCCTGCTTGGACCATGCCTGCCTGCTAATGCCTTTGGTTCCGGAGCCGGATTTGTGGTGTTTTATTCCAGGACAGCAAACGATCCTCAGCGACCCCAACTTCTGCATGGTAAAGAGGACTGACCTGGAATACGCGGCGCGGGGGAGCAGCCCCTGGGACAGGTTTCTGGTGGGTTCCTACCTTTCATCCAGGACCATCGTGCAGCTCTTACACAAGACCATAGTCGGGTCCATCAATTGGCCGGCCATAGGGACGGTACTGGACTGCACCATTAAACCAGACATCACCTCTGCTGAACTCAAGCTGGATGTGGCGCACCCCAACGTTCGGATGATTATTCGGATCCTACCGATGGTGGTCATTAAAGATGCCGAGCTTCTCGCCCATTGCAGCGCCGACGCTCCCGCCGATAACCTTTGGCAGCAGACTTTCTACAGGCAGGAAATCTCTCGGCTTCAGGAACTGGACAACTCCGAGTCGGGCATCCGGCTGCAGTGCTTCCAGATACTGAAGGGGATCTGTAGGGACTGTCCTGCCCTCTGCCATCTCACCTCCACCCACCTCAGGCACATCATCTTACACCTCAGTACAGAGACACCTGATTGGACAGAGGCCACTCTGGCTGACAGATTCCTTCAAGTACTAGAGGAGTTGATTGGTTACTTGGATAAAGGTTTCCTTCCTTCTTATTTCAATGACAAATTAAACTTGTTCTCTGCTCTAAAAGCCGAGGACATCGACGAACTGGGGTACGGCCTGTACCAAGTATTTTCTGAGCCCGATGCCCTCTTAAAGAGATAGGTACCTGCTCTAAGCACTGGAATCATTGCAGTATAGGTTGCCTTTTAAGGGGCCCTGATGGGGTGGCAGTTGGCAGGAAGGTGTCTGAGGGATTCTCATCAGCATTTGAGCTCCACTTCTTACAAGAGATTGTTCCGTGTCTTCCTGAGCACCTTCCATTTACTCCACTCAGCGGGTAAGATAGAAGTAATGATTTAAAGGGCAAGTATCGGATAAAGTAGAGTTTCTTTGATCTGTATTTGGTTGCCAAATGTTACTACCAGCTTGCCATCGCTTGTAAGAGTTGTGCCAATGCCCTAGGCCCTTCTGAGCCATAGTACTCCATCCCTCGCCCTGCTGGATGGCTTCTGTTGGGCAATGCTGCTTTGCAGGGTGCCATGAATACTACTGAGATGAATTGCATTGGCCCCCGGTGTCTTTATCATAGATGATAGGATAACATTGCCCCCATAGGGGGCAGTCATTTCATGTACAAGAGATTAAATCAAATGATTTATATTTTTATTGATATGGGATATTTGGGTGGGGGGGGGTCTTATAGGGGCAGCTGTAGGTACCACTATTCTATATGCTTTTTATTTACTATGTCACACATCCGCCACTGGAATTCGTAACCCTTTAAAGTAACTGAAGGCTGATGTTCTGGGGCTTATTTACTACCTCGGGCACTAAATTGCACCGGTGATCTTTCACCGCAACCAGTTCTTCTGTTTCCTAAGTTGGAGTAGATGCTAGCTGGTTACCGTTGGCAACTGCACTGGTGCAATTTAGAACCGACATTCATAAATCTGCCCCTCTATAGGAAGTACTCTTACCGGGTCTGCACAAACCTAATGGGATAATAAAACTGGACTTTGCACCTTTTCATAAGAAATGCACCTTTTTTAAGTTAAATGAATTGTATTTTTATTTAGGTGACACTTTACCTCCCCCCCCCCCCCCCCGCCAGATTTTGATTGGCTGGAATGTAACCAGCCCTTCTACGTATGAATGAGATGTTCTCTTTGCCAACCCAATGAATTTCTTATATTTTTTTGGTGTTATATCGTAATATAAACATGGCTGAGTGGATATATAGCACAGCTGTACCAAGCCGCAGGGATTGGGCTGTGAATGCTGCTTTAAATTCTGTATTTTTTAAAGAAAAAAGTATCAAAAATGAATTGTTATAATAAAATACCTTATTTTGGAAGCACGAGTGGTTTGTTTGCCGGTTCCAATGCGTTTTCTACCTTGGCTGCGCGGAGCAAACCTATTTCTTTCCCATTGCCTGGGGGGCACAGTAACTGCAGGTTTAGCTTCCACCACTGGGGGGCAGTGCACTAGACAAAGTCTCTGTTGGGGGCAGAGTTCTTGCTCAATGACAGATGGAGTAAGAGATACTGGGAAAGGTTTGCAGATTGTGCAATTCATATCTCCTTAATGAGCAGAATGTGCCCTAGGCGGGGTTGCTCTATGCAATGCAGCACAACTTGTCTCCATAGAAATGAATTAAAGGGGAAGTAATCCTCCCATTAAAGTGTGTATTAATGTTGTTGTTGGACTGACCGCATAGTGTAATACATAGTGTCCAGCTGGAGACCCATGGGCCAAAAACTGAATGTCCTATTCCTAGCAACATTACAATGGGTCTTTCTTATTTTCTATAGGTTTCTGAATTATTTGCATTTTTCCTCTACATCAAATGGGGGTCGCTGACCCCAGCAGCTAAAGACTGTTGCTCTGTGAGCTTACAATTGTATTATTGTTACTTTTTATTTATTATATTTTCCATTCAGCCCCCGTCATCTACCAGTATCTCGTTCAAACCACCGCCTGGTTGCTGAGGTAAGCAAGACCCTAGCAACTTCATAGCTGCTAAAAATTCTAAACTAGAGCTCTGAACAAAAAAAATCGACTGAAAAACCACAAAGAATAACAAATACAACCAATTGCAAATTGTCAGCAGAGCAAGACGTGGCTAACGTGCCCAATACATAGGATGCAGAAAGACACACACAGTAGCTACGCAAATGGTACTCTGATCAACCAATCAGCTGAGGGCTGGGAGGACCTGACACTACTTAAAAAGGAACATTGAATAACAAGGTGCTATGGCCACTAGAGGTGCCATTGTCATTCCCCATATAGTCACTTCTCAGGCCTGATGGTGCCAGTGGATCTGCGGCTGCCGGGCAACCATCCCAGACCACTTCACATTTAATAGGAATTTTGCTCTGTGTATCTTGGAAATTTATTTGCTTTTCTCTAAGCCCATTGGCCCAATGAACACAAGTGAATCATCCAATGAGAATTGCACAGGATCTGTGTGAATCTGCCGCCATGTTCTTTGTTCCTGGAGCATCGGGCACAGATTGTCCGGCACCGACCTACTAAACAGTATGAGCTCTGACGTTGTGTTATTCAGGCTCCTCAGGCCCAACCTTGGCTCCGGTCCCCACTGATCTAATAACAAGGTCACAGAGATTGGAATCTTATCCTAACGGTATCCCAAGTTCAGCCCCCCTACCACTGCTTCAAGACCCTCTAAAGGGGACAGCCCCATAGTTTGGGAACCAGTACTCCAGAAACTCTAGTTATAATAAGTAAATTAATGAGTGCTAATCCAAGCACTTTTGCAGTTTACATTCATTATTTATTTATTTTTAATTCCAAGATATTAAGGCTAAAAAGTGCTGTTAATATGAATGCATTTTGTTACAACAGCACCCCCTGCTGGTCTCTTTCTGAACATGAAGTAGTCAAGGAAGCTGCCAGGAGAAAGAAAGAGGGCTGGGCTGATGTTCTTCCAGTTAGGGAAATCATTACAAACCTCGTAACATTTTTCACATCTTCCCTAACCAGAAGAACATCAGATCAGCCCTCTTTGTTTCTCCTGATGATTTCCTTGACTGCTTCATGTTCAGAAAATGATCAGTAGGTGGCACTGTTGCATGGCCTGAGTTCAGGGGTGTGGCATGATATCAGCAGGGGTGTGGCCAGATGAACTAGGTCATGCATGGCATTCCCAAAGGGAGGAAGGGCATATGTCCCAAAAAGTTTATCTAGATCACCCCTTTGCAAATCATCTGGTAAGTCTACGTTCATCTTTGTGCACCATATTGGTCCCTGGTGGTGAAGGAGGCCAGTGGGGTAACCCTCCTACCCCTGATATGTTTATTCCCTAGGGCAGGGGTGCCCAACCTTTCTTACTCGTGAGCCACAGTCAAATATAAAAAGACTTGGAGAGCAACACAAGCACCATAAAAGTTCATGGATTGTGATTGTGATTGGCTATTAGGGGCCTCTATGCACCCTATCAGCTTACAGGGGGCTTTATTTGGTAGGAAATCTTGTTTTTATTCAACCAAAACTTGCCCCCAAGTCAGGAATTCAAAAATAACTCCCTGGTTTGGGGGCACTGAGAGCAACATCCAAGGGGTTGGGGAGCAACATGTTACCCCCGAGGCACTGGTTGGGGATCACTGCCCTAGGGCAGGGGTCGGGAACCTTTTTGGCTGAGAGAGCCATGAACACCACATATTTGAAAATGTAATTCCATGAGAGCCATACAATATGTTTGGCCGCGGATGCTGCGGGGCAAGGTAGAATGGGTCCCAAGGATGCCGGATGTGAATGCGATGCAGAGGAGGGTGTGGCCTGCACTCAGCGGATAGAAGACGTGTTCTAAGGCTTAGAACACATCTTCTATCCGCCGAGTGCAGGCCACGCCCCCCGTTATTTTTTTTATTAAAGATTTGGCAGCGAGCCAGATGCAGACATAAAAAGAGCCACATCTGGCTCCCGAGCCATAGGTTCCCTACCCCTGCCCTAGGGTTATAATCTATAGCTTGTATAGACCGATGCCCTCAATCTATGTCATTCAGGGCCAGACTGGGTCTGATCCACCATGTGTGCTCAGGGGGTGGGGGGCCCTGCAGGGAGGTGTGTGAAGGCTGCACTGGAGGCCATTTGGGGGCGCAGGGGCCTCTGAGGCAGCAGCTCTGGTGAGCCCTGCACCCCCCAGTCCGACTCTGATTCATTATAGATTTCCCCCTGCAGTAAGGAATTCTGCATGAAATGTGTTGGGGCGGAGAGGAGCTTTAGCTGTGCCCTGAGGGTTAGGATCTATAGGTGGGCTTGTGTAGGGGAGTTGGGCCCAGGAGAGCCATGGGATAAAGCAGATCATGTAAGGAATATTCACAAGGGAGGCGCTAAAGCTCAGGCTCCCTGCCCATATGGCGTGGGATTGGTATTTGGGGCAGTGAGTGGGAAGGTAAGTACAGGCCAGTCTCTGGCTGAGTGAAAGCCCAATCCAGCCTCTACATCAGGCTTCATGTTCTAATATACTGCCCATAGCAACGGGACTGGGGCACATTACTGCGCTACATCAGCGGCCACTTTGTATGGGAAGTGATCAGACCTTAGTGTTGGGGGGGGGGGGCAATATTAATACACAATTTGCACATTTTATAGGTGTCGGGGGCAGCAGATATCGAGAGGGCCCCACAGAAATACCATCTAAGGGCCTCTAACATATAAATGAAACTGCTAGTGCCCTGATACCCCCCCCCCCCAAGCAGTCTGTTTCCTCTATATATTTATGCCCCTGGTTGCAGCCCCTCTGTGGGATATCTGTATGACAAGCCGCAACTCTGCAGGAAGAGCAGCATCTGGGTTAAGGGCTCTAAATGTCTGACTTTCTACCCTATTTAGAAACAACAGTCATTTTTATAATTGTTAATGTACCCCCTACTGTAAATGATAAGGATATTAGCAGTCAGTGAGGGGTTCTGTGCCCATATAAAGGCACAAGGCTGCAGGCTGAGTTATACAGGGAACTCTGAGTATCACTCATGTATTATAAGGGATAATGTACCCCCTACTGTAAATGATAAGGATATTAGCAGTCACTGAGGGGTTCTGTGCCCATATAAAGGCACAAGGCTGCAGGCTGAGTTATACAGGGAACTCTGAGTATCACTCATGTATTATAAGGGATAATGTACCCCCTACTGTAAATGATAAGGATATTAGCAGTCACTGAGGGGTTCTGTGCCCATATAAAGGCACAAGGCTGCAGGCTGAGTTATACAGGGAACTCTGAGTATCACTCATGTATTATAAGGGATAATGTACCCCCTACTGTAAATGATAAGGATATTAGCAGTCACTGAGGGGTTCTGTGCCCATATAAAGGCACAAGGCTGCAGGCTGAGTTATACAGGGAACTCTGAGTATCACTCATGTATTATAAGGGATAATGTACCCCCTACTGTAAATGATAAGGATATTAGCAGTCACTGAGGGGTTCTGTGCCCATATAAAGGCACAAGGCTGCAGGCTGAGTTATACAGGGAACTCTGAGTATCACTCATGTATTATAAGGGATAATGTACCCCCTACTGTAAATGATAAGGATATTAGCAGTCACTGAGGGGTTCTGTGCCCATATAAAGGCACAAGGCTGCAGGCTGAGTTATACAGGGAACTCTGAGTATCACTCATGTATTATAAGGGATAATTTACCCCCTACTGTAAATGATAAGGATATTAGCAGTCACTGAGGGGTTCTGTGCCCATATAAAGGCACAAGGCTGCAGGCTGAGTTATACAGGGAACTCTGCGTATCACTCATGTATTATAAGGGATAATGTACCCCCTACTGTAAATGATAAGGATATTAGCAGTCACTGAGGGGTTCTGTGCCCATATAAAGGCACAAGGCTGCAGGCTGAGTTATACAGGGAACTCTGAGTATCACTCATGTATTATAAGGGATAATGTACCCCCTACTGTAAATGATAAGGATATTAGCAGTCACTGAGGGGTTCTGTGCCCATATAAAGGCACAAGGCTGCAGGCTGAGTTATACAGGGAACTCTGAGTATCACTCATGTATTATAAGGGATAATGTACCCCCTACTGTAAATAAGGATATTAGAAATCTTTTTATATTGTGTTGTGTAAACAAACTATAGAGCAATCATTATTTATAAAAATGTATGTTTAATAGAACATCTCTGAACACATGTATTGTATAAAATTATTTCTCCATCCAACATAAAAAATATACAAACAAGTTCCAAAACAATTATTTTACATTTGAATGTACATATAGACTCGCCATGCCTTGCTAAAAAGTCTGTGATAACAACGCTTTTTGTTGGAATCTAAACTTCCCACTAATTGACGCTGTAAAACGTTCCAATAAAAACTCTTAGTTTCTCATCTGTTCTGAGGGCAGTTGGTTCTGTTGTGCCCCGGTTGGTGGCAGATCCCACAAGATCTCTGCTTCTTTGCTACTGGGCCCGAGAAACTGCTCTCAGAACGTTTGTTTTTCTTCCCAAAGCCTCGTGGGGCCCCTGATCCTCCGCTGAATGAACTTCCCCCGAAGGAACCGGAGAATTCACTGGAGGAGGCTGGAAGGAAAGATTCTGCTTTAGAGCATCCATTAGAATACATGGCTGTCCCTAACGGGTTATTCTATTGGTCAGTGCTGGGCAGTCAGGAGACAAACAGAGAACTGATAGGTACAAACAACAGAAAGGTAGGGGGCAGTGTATATATAGATAGATGGATGAGATAAAATAGATTAGACAGACAGATGGATAGGTAAAGAGATAGAGCGGTAGATAGATAGATAGACAGATGATAAATAGATGATGATAGACAGACGGATAGGTGGATAGACAGGTGGATAGGTAGATAGATAGATGGATAGGTAGATAGAGAGATAGAGAGAGATAGATGATAGATAGATGGATAGAGAGAGAGATAGATAGATGATAGATAGGTAGATAGATGAATGATAGATAGGTAAATAGATAGATGATAGATAGATAAATAGATAGATAGATAGATAGATGATAGATACGTAGATAGATAGATGATAGATACGTAGATAGATAGATGATAGATAGATAAATAGATAGGTAGATAGATGATAGATAGGTAGATAGATAGATGATAGATAGATAAATAGATAGATGATAGATACATAGATAGATAGATGATAGGTAGATAGATGATAGATAGATAAATAGATAGGTGATAGGTAGATAGATAGATGGTAGATAGATAGATGATAGATACGTAGATAGATAGATGATAGGTAGATAGATAGATGGTAGATAGGTAGATAGATGGTAGATAGATAGATGATAGATACGTAGATAGATAGATGATAGATACGTAGATAGATAGATGATAGATAGATAGATGATAGATAGATAGATAGATGATAGATAGATAGATAGATTCAACACATGAACACAATCACCAGGGTTACTTGCTTCCTTACCTGGAGGAACGTTCTCATCGGCCCACTGGAAGAAGCCGCACTGCTGCTCTCTGGGTTTGGAGCAGGTATGGAACTGCCGCCCTTTGTTGGCGCCATCCTTCTGGACAGTACGGGTGACGGCGGGTTGGTTGCACATACACACTGCCTGCCCCTCAGATCCTGGCTCGCTGCCCCCTCCTGCAGGCCTAAAGCTATCGGATGCCCTCGGGTTGCTGAAGGCATTGGAAGGACGCCCTGTAGTGTGCCCACCCTGAGCATTCGGACTGCCACTATCGGCCTGATCCGCCCATAAGAAAAAGTTGCAGGCTCCGCCGTTGCACTTGTAGAAGGGCCGGCCCTGGTTGGGTCCTTCCTTACGTACAGTCAGCTGCACGGCCGCTACACCACAATTACACACCACTTCATTGCTCTCACTGCTGCTGGGGGTGGGGGCAACTCCTCTGGAGGCAGAAGGTTTGGCCACAGGAGGTTTCAGAGTTTTAGCCTGCGGTTGGCGCCCTCGGCCATCCCCGCTGTTCCCCATACGATTACTGGTCTGGTTCACCTGCAAGTGGTTGCTCTCTCGTGGGGCTGCCTGGGGGGCCCTGTTACCGCCATGCAGATATTTCAGGTCCAGGATTTCCCGAAGTGTTTCGTCGCAACCGCCGATGCAGCCGACAAACTCCAGCGGCATGAGGGGCGGGACACTGCCGCGCTTAAACTTCATCTTCAGCCTGCCGCAGGGAAAGAGAGAGCACAGACAAACGGTAAAAACTGTTCTGCACCCCGAGTGCCATTATGTGACAAATGCCCCCCCCCACCGAGGTCCCTCGCTGACCACTTACTTGTACACTGGGTGTGGCTTGCACGTGCCGCAGATACTTTCATCCCTTGAGACCTCCAAGACAAAGCTGGGGAACCAGACGGACGACTTACAGCCGGGATACCCCACGCAGGAAAGGAAGAACCTTGGCAGAGGGAAGAAGCACAATAACAGTTGCGGACAAACGCCGGGGGCAAGATGGCTGCATCCCCTGTATCAATACCTACAATACTAAAGCTGGACCAGGTAATAAATCACTTACCCTCCATCCCTCTTGGTCTTCAGCACCATGTCCTTGTTGCACTGAGGGCATTTCCGTACAGGAAGTGGGGTGTCGGCATAGATTTCCTCCTGTGGCACCGGCTGTGCTGCTTGGCCAAAATACTGAGACAAGGCCTCGTCCAACCTAATGAGAGAAGCGCAGGGTTGGGCGCTACTCAGTAAGACAAACTGTAGTTATTCCCTTGTTACCCAGAATCCATCACAGAGGGACTTACTTGGTGGCTTTGGCTGCTGCCTCCACAAAGACCTGCTTGTACTTCTGTACCTGCAGTCTCAGCACTGAAAATTTATCCTTCTTCCCTTCACAGATCAGCTTCAGGTCCGACTCCAGCTCAGCGCGCAAGTCCGGTTTTGACATTTCAAAGCCCATAGAATCATACCCTGCAGAACAGAAGGTCCAGGAGTAAAGATTCATATCCAATCAGATCTCTGCTGTAAGCGCAGTATCCCAAAGCCCCAATACCCCTTGGTACAACAATGTAAGGGCCAAGACACACAGAGCTACTTAGTAGCAGCTACTTGTCACGGCTACTAAAGTGCAGAAAATCCCCTGCCATAGACAATACTGAGAATTGCCTCACACACAGAGACAATTATCAGTAAATGATCAGAATTGTCTGTTTTAGTAGCCATGACAAGTAGCTGCTACTAGTAGCTCTGTGTGTCTTCACCCTAACATCACTCAGAGTGCCCTTCAGAGCTCATTTGCTGTCCCCATTATTATTTATTCCCTTAGTTTCCATGATTTTAGCTGCCAATATCATGCATGTGTATCGCTACTGCCCCCTGCTGCCCTGCTCAGCACTGGACAAATCTTCAGAAGCTTAAACCGGTTTTTCGACAGTTGTGGAGAGTAATATTCTGAGACCAGTCTTCATTTTTTTAATTATTTGTAGCTTTTTATTTATTTCAAGTTCTGTTCAGCAGCTCCCCAGTTTGGGGTTTTAGCAGCTGGTTGCTAGGGTCCAAATTACCTTAGCAACCAGTGGTTTGGATGTATATTTACAATTACAATATTATTGTAATAATAAAATATGAAAAGGAGACGGACTGAATAGAAAAATAAGTTACATTAAGTAACAAAAAACAAACTAGTTTATTTTGGATGCTGGGGTCACTGACCCCTATTTAAAAGCTGAGGAGAAGAAGAAGAAGGTGGAAAATAATTCAAAAGCTCTAAAAGATAAAAAACAAAGACCAATGGAAAGCTTGCTTAGAACTGGCTAGTCTGTAACATATTAATAGTTTATTCAAAGGTTAACTACCCCTTTAAGTTACTGATGCAGGAATCATCTCCTGATGCTTCTCTGCTCCGTTCTATCGCTGAAAAAACTGCAATAAGCAGAGAAAGGTTATGAGACACTTCCTGTGTCAGTCACTTGAGGTTCTGTGTCGAGCCAATGCCTGAACAGAACCACGAGATGCACATTCATGGGCAGTGATGGACTGAGAATATCATGGGAACTAATAAGAACAAATAAACAGCATAAGGGTGGGGCGGCACTAGGCCAAGTACAAGAGACTGTCCCATACATAACCACATAGTTGGCCTGTCTCTTACCTTCCACAAGCCCCATTCCAAGCTCCCCAGGAAGAAACCTCTGCTCTGGTGTGAGACCCACATACATGCGCGACTTGATGGTCTCAATGTGCTCAGCGTGGGTGGCATCAGTACCTACAGGGGAAGCACAAAAGCTCAGACGATTGGTTCCTATCTGTCATATTAAGGATCTACTGGACAAGACACAATCACGAAACAGCCAAACCGATGGCAAAAATAGGGGCAAAATAACCTTCTCACTCACCAATCCCATGCTTTTCCATCAGGGAAATGAGATCGGCTTCTGTTAAAAGCTGCGGGGGGCTGGTCTCCCCGTCCACCATCTCCACCGTGCTGGGCTGAAAGCGGGTGCCCATCTCATAGACGGGGATGATCTAGGGAAACACAAGCAACAGCATCGTCAATGCCGTTATTGCTTCTTAATTCAAAGGGCAAAATATAGATGAAAATGAAATTACAAACACAAAGGAATAATGGCTAAGCAGAAGGCGTCTAATAAAAATATTAAAGGGAAACTCCAGCTTCTGAACCAAAATTTGTTAAAGAGCCCCACACAATACAGAAACCCCTAATATCCCTATCACTGTAATCTGTTCCTTCCCAAAGTAGGAATAAATACCATTTTATATGCTGAAATCCAGCTGCAAAACAGTTCTTCTCTTTCTGCATCATTTGCAATCCTGGCAGGGGAGGAGGGACTAAAACATTCATGTTCCAAGTTGTAACAACTTCTCCACAGCTTACAGACAGCATGCAGCAACTACATAACCCACAATGCATTGCACTGGGATGTTCCTTTCCTTATTGACATCACGTGTTCAGGGGATTGTGGGATTGGGAGGATGCAGACTGAAAGCAGGCTGAGGACAGGCGACTACTGTTACATTTTATTTGAGTCTCAAAGTAGCCAACCAGATCAGCAGGGGAACAGGGGGCGGGGCTTAGGGAACTGTTCCAAACCATATTATTACATTAAATATCATGAAAAGGCTTAATTATTTTTTAATAGTTGTGTTTGGGTGAAGTTTCCCTTCATCTATCACCTTTGTATTCCATTTATCATAGGGATAGACATCTAGATAGTTCCTAGCGATGATCATCAGTCCATGAGCGACAAAGCGCTCGGCAGCAATGTCGATCTCCACCGTGGTCTCCTGGCCCTGTGCATCTTGGGAGCAACATGCCAAGAAGTGGCGCACAATAAACTCGTAGATCCGCTGTTCATTTCCCTGAAACCAAAAAAAGGGACCAATTGTATTTACTAGTTTATAAACAACAACGGGTCACGATGAGAGCTGCCTTCCCATATCTGCCACTTATTGAGCAAGTGTTAAAGGGGTAGTTCACCTTTAATTGAAGTTTTAGGAAGATGAAGACATTGATTCATCGATAAGGCAATTTGGATTTAGTTATTTAGCTTTTTTTTTTGTTCAGCAGTTCTCCAATTTGGAATTTCAGCCGCTGCCTGGTTGCTAGGGTCTTGCATACCTTAGCAACCAGGCAGCGGGTTACATGAGAGACTGGAATATGAATAGGAAGGGGACTCAATGAAAGTAAATGATAAAAAGAAACAATATCAATAACATTGTAAGTTTAAAGAGCAATAGTTTTTTTGACCCCCATTTAAAGGGGAGGGGAGGCAAATAATTCAAAAACCTATATAACAAACAAAAAAAAAATAAATAAACTACAAACACCAATTGCAAAACTGCTAGGAATAGGACAACATGTTGCTCCCCAACCCCTTGGATGTTGCTTTCAGTGCCCCCAAACCAGGGAGTTATTTTTGAATTCCTGACTTGGGGGCAAGTTTTGGTTGAATAATAACAAGATTTACTGCCAAATAAATCCCCTGTAAGCTGATAGTGTGCATAGAGGCCCCTAATAGCCAATCACAGCCCTTATTTGGCTCCTCCATGAACTTTTATGGTGCTTGTGTTGCTCTCCAAGTCTTTTTACATTTGACTGTGGCTCACGAGTAAGAAAGGTTGGGGACCCCTGTTCTATAGCATACTGAAAGCTAATTTAAAAGGTGAACCACCTTTTTCCCCATGAAGGAAAGGGGCAGATGTGAGCTGACCTGCAGACTGTTGGTGTATTTAGTGGGATGGATGGGAGGGTGAGCCTGATCTGTCTTGTTGCCGTTCCGTGGGGTCGGCCCACCCCTCTCCAAGATTCGCTGCGCGAAGCCTCCCCACTGATGGTCGTGCGTCTGCTGCTCAACCAGAGATGTCAGGTTAAGGTCCTTGGGGAAAATGTTGGTTTCTGTGCGGGGATAACTGATGAATCTAGAACACAAAGCATCAGGCAGTTAATGGGTGCAGCCAGCTTGGTATCCCAAACAGATACAGACAGTACTCCAGCAAAGGGCAACTAAACTATATTTGTGTTAATAATGCTGCCTCTGCGTCCACAGTGATCATTCTTAAAGGGGTGGTTTACCTTTAGGTTCTCTTTTAGTATTATAGAATGGCTTAATCTAAGCTACTTTTCAATTGGTCTTCATTATTTATGGGTTTTTAATTATTTGCCTTCTCCTTCTGACTCTTTGCAGTTTTCAAAAGGGGGTCAAGGGATTACTTAAATTTTAGTAGGATGTAGAGAGTAATATTCTAAGACAATTTGCAATCGGTCTTCGTATTTTATTGTTTGTACTTTTTTTTCAATATTATTTCAGTTTTTGTTCAGAAACACTCCAATTTAGAAATTCAGCACTTATCTGGTTGCTAGGGTTCAAATGACCTTAGCAACCAGGGAGTAGTCTGAATAAGAGACTGATATATGTATAGGAGAGGGCTAAATAGAAAGATAAGTAAATAAAAAGTAACAATAACAATAAAACTGTAGCCTCGAGGAGCAATAGATTTTTGGCTGCCGGGGTCAGTGACCCCCATTTGAAAGCTGGAAAGAGTTGGAAGAAGAAGGCAAATTATTAAAAAAAACTATAAAAAATAAATAAAGACCAGTTGAAAAGCTGTTTAGAATTGGTCTTTTTATAACATGCAGGGGCAGTAAAGACGATACATATATAACAGCTATTAATATAGGTGGCAAGGGGGACACATGGGGAATTAAAGGATCTACAATTCTGTTGCCAATCTTTTTACCCACGGGGTTCAGTAAATACAGGGGTGTATTAATAACACAGACTTACCCTTGAGTATAAAGCTTCTCTGCCACCTTCATGGTTTCCTTGGCTCCAATTTTCAGCTTGCGGGATGCCAGCTTTTCCAGCTCCTACAGAGCACAGAGAGGGGAGTGAGAACACTACAGAACTGATTACTTTATAAGCAACATGGCCATGGGCCTGTCTATGCTGAATCTATAACATCATGTGAAGCTATGAGACCCACTGGCAGACATTACTGAATATATCACATAACAGCTCGAGAAAGTCCAGCGGTTTATACAAAAGAGCCCATACCACAGTGTCTAAAGCCACAGGTCTCCACTTGCTCTTTGGTTTACTTCCCACCTCCATCACAGTAGCCATAGGATCCTACAAGCACAATACAGTTTTGGATCAGTTTTAATGAATTCAAGCTGAATATAATTAGCTCTGTATCAATCCTGTACCTCCATGCAGATCTGATAGAGAACCAGGCAAGCCGTGTGGTTAAACAGACGGTTCCGTTTCCAGCTAAACTCCACCAGTCCATCTTCGTGTTCATGAGTCACTAAAGAACCAAGAAAACTAGAATAGTGATAAAGCCAAGGATGGGTTATTGGACTGGGCAGTCTGCATGTTTCTAGCTGTATTTAAACCACAGTACTCTCTATCAATGATGTCGGGCCGGGCCAAAACCTGTGGCACTGACAGGTGGGTCCATTGTGGCCAAATCCTGGAAGGTACAAGCAAAGTTTCAGGGCTCAACCAGCCTTTTTTGAAGTTTGAAAGGCCAGTTGGGGCCTGAAACTTTGCTTGTACCTTCCAGGATTTGGCCACAATAGAAAAAAGGCCTTTTATTACCAAAGAAACTCTCCTCATTGGTGCTGTTCATTACAGACTTGGTAAATATTGTAATACGTGATTACTACAGAAATTTGCACCAGATGAGGAAGGGTGTTGTATCGTTCTATTGAGTAGGTGGGATTGGACTGACAAACGCATGTGATTTCCAGATTGTGGTTCAGGCTATGCTCTCCCTTTTGCCCTCTCTGCCTATGACCTTACTCGCCTGGCTTCTGCCTCCAGCAGCCTCAATTTACAGGTGCATGCACCCGGCCCCCTTTGTAACATCAGAGATGGGGCAGGTCAGCTCAGTGACTATAAATAGAGGTGACTTGCCAGGCATGGGTCGACCCACACATGACCATTCTCTATGGGTCAGATACCCGGTTACCAAGGTACGGATTGTCATATAACTAGTGGCAGATAAAATACCAGCTGTTGACTTTAGCAAGCACACCATTATTAGAGACTGTACAAGATGACTAAAGGTGGCCATACACGTAGCAATTTTCGACCAATGGTTGCAGGAAAGATTGTTCCCACCCTCCACTGACGTTCAGGGCTGAATAGTCAGATATGGAGATAGAATCAAAATCTTTTAACCTGGCCGATCGACAAGTCGACAGATATCTGCACCCTTTTGCGATAACGGTCGCCTCATCAAGCTGCCATACACGCACCGGATATCGCATGAAACATATCATCGGTGCGCGTATGGCCAGCTTAATGGAATTGAGAGCAGCATGAATAATTCTCTCCCATGAGTAAGCACCTTTAATCTTGTAGAAGGTTTCAGGAATAAAAGCCTGGATGGCTTTAAATCTCTCCACCACGAACCCCAAGGTGGGAAACTGGCAGCTGCCGTAGCTGATGAGCTGATTGGACAGCACAGAGGGAAACATCTTCTGAAGGCGGAGGGTTTGGAACCTTGTGAAAGCAGCACCTGCATTAACAATCAATAAAACAATAGAATAGAGTAGAATGAATACATTCACGGGTGATAAGGGACGAAACAGATGGCTGATTCTCACCTATCCGCAGGTCAAGCTCCATTCGTACATCTACCGCGTCGCTGATGTTCTGGTCAGGTTGTACCAGGTGCTCACAAGCCATCCGGATGGAACGAGGAGTGATCTCGGAGAACCGGGCCCGGAAAACCTGCAAGTTTGGCTTGACTAGCGCAGAATGAGAGACACAACTAAGCACAGGCACTGTATGGGTGTTTAACACCAAATATAGCTAATAACTCACAACTGTGTCTATCTGGCCCATCATAAACAAACACCTGACAGCTCCAGGACTGTATGGCAGCCAAAGCTACAGATGTTTATTCCCATCAAGTTATACCCTGCACTGAGCTCATACATTCTAATGCAGAGAAAGATGGAAGGGGCTGTTTATTAGAGTTCTCCTTCAAGGTGCAGTTCACATTTGAGTTAACTCTTGGGAGTTATAACAGCTATCTGGTTGCTAGGGTCCAAATTGCCTTAGCAACCAGGAAGTGGTTTGAATGAGAGACATTATTAATATATTAATAGAGATATATTAATAGGAGAGGCAGTGTTGGACTGGGGAGCCAAGGGCCCACCAGAAAACCTTAGACCTTAGGCCCACTCTCCCCCTTTCTTTAGTCCCTGAATTACTTCTTTTTACATACTATTATCTATCCTTTCCTCCATTTCTTCTATTTATTCTCATATAGAATTGAGTAACGGCCATGGTATAGGCATACAAGGCAAATGGCTGGGTGAGCAGAAGGGCCCACTGACAACTGGGCCCACCGGGAGTTTTCCGGGTATCCTGGTGGGCCAGTCAAACACCGAGAATAGGGAGGGACTGAATAGATTAAAAAGTAACAATAAAACTGTAAAACAGAGCAATAGTTTTTGGCTGCCAGGGGGTCAGTGATCCCCGTTTGAAAGCGACAAAGAGTTGGAAGAAGGCGGCAAATAAAATAAAGTGAACCACCCCTTTAAGAGTTCGCCCTGCTTGTACAGCAGCTTACCTGATTTGCAGACATGGATGATCTCAAAGCCAATGTTTTCTCCCTCTCTGTCACAATCAGTCCATATTATGAGAGCCTGACACTGTCGCACCTCCCGCTCCAGGGTCCGCTGGAATCAATAGGACAGCTTGCTGTAATTCTCATTAGGGTGGGTGGGTAGGGACCAGGTGATAGAGTTTGTATCATATGCAAGACACAATATCTATGTACCTTTATGTTTACAAAGTCATCAGGGCAGTACTTCTGCACCTCTGCCTCAAACAGAGACACCGGGTTGCAGCTGTGCCTGGAAAGGGAAAGAACAGGAAGATATTACTAGTTCCACTGATCAAGGTAACACCCAGCCTTGTATTAGCAAGGATGATAATATATTGAAAAGGATGTTCCCCTTATCTTTTAGCCTTCAAATTCTCCCCCCACCCCACTGCCCAGGAGCAGCAACCAATAAGATGATCACTGACCAGTAAATGCTACCTGCTGATTGGTTGCTATGCCTTTTACTACATAACCCCCTTTCCACCACGCAAGCTTTGACCATGAAAACCAAAGGACAAATTGACTGTAAGGCCCCAGTTATACTGCTATTCTTATTTATTATTGTGTATGTTTTGGCTCAGGCTTTTAACTACTCATCTGCCATTCTCAACTGCACAGTGACACCTGGTTGCTAGAGTATGTCATCCCTAGCAACTAGATAGAAGTTACTCATTAATTTACTGCCTTTACAGTTACATTTCATACCAACCATTTTTTCATGTGGTCCTGGAAGTCGAGAGCTAACAGATGTCCTGATACAGAAGTCATCACCACAGTCACGTCCTGAGCAGAAAGGGGAAAAACATGCGTGTAATTAGCGCAGCATTAGCAGCAACGGAGCAGCCATTCGGGGCTGAGGCAAGTCTCAGTCACACAACAAATATTCTAGGCGAGTAGTAAAAGGACATGCGATCCTTACCTTTCCAAACAAATGATATTCATATTCATAAATCTTGTTAAACTTGGAGAAACCTTCCCTCTGCAAACAGAAACAATGACAGAAGGGAAAGCAAATGGTCAATCAATAAGCCAGTAAAGTACAGTATATTGACAGATAGTTAACAGATACACCTGGCTGCTCTCCCAGCAGAACCAATGCTATATCAACATTAAATACATGTATAGATAAAGAAAACAGAAGGACTTGATGGCAATGGCCACAAGACCAAGTCTGTCCTCTTGTAAATACATATACTATATATTCACTGTAACTATACGTGTGTCTGTAAGAGCCTGTCCTGCCTGTTTTCATCTTGGTCCAAGAATTTGGTTCAGCAGCTCTCCAGTTTGGAATTTCATCAGCTATCTGGTTGCTAGGTTTCAATTTAACCTAGCAACCAGGCAGGGGTTTAAAAGATAGACAGGAAAGCCTAAAAAGATAAGTAATAAAAGGTATCAATAACGATAAATTTATAGCCTCACAGAGCAATAGATTTTGGCTGTTGGGGTCAGTGACCCCCCATTTGAAAGCTGGAAAGAGGCAGAAGGAAAGCATTAAGACCAATTGAAAAGTTGCTAAGAATAGGTCATTATAAAACATACTAAAAATTAACCTTAAGGTGAATTTACATACTCACACTCTACCTGCCCACCTCTGCCATCTCTGAAGGGAGGGGGGCAGGCATAGGGCTGGAAAACAAATACAGGTATTATTAACATTGGCAACAACCATCTTTTTTACCGGCCAGGCTGGTAAAATACTGGCCATTTGGCAATTGAATGAATACATAATAAGCAACCTGAAGATAACTGGAGATGAAGTAGCAGCATGTTAGTGCCCCAGGCAGGGGATTATGGGCTAAAGTAGAATTTTGCCAGCCCGTGGGCAAACTATAGCTTCAAGTACCCACAGCAACACAGCATAACTGGTCTGATAGTGTAACAGCCACAGTGTCACATGATGCATTCCCCAAAATACAATGCAAGAATTGTAAGTAAACACTATAGAGCATCACAAACTAACAGAGCTAAGAAAAAAAATGTAATTCTAAGCCACTACTTAAAATACATTACATAAAATAAATTACATTACATTTACACATAACTTACATTCACTGAACATTTTAATTAAAATGTTCAGCGAATGTAAGTTATGTGTAAATGTAATTACTACTGAAAGCCGGATCTACAGTGGTGTGAAAAACTATTTGCCCCCTTCCTGATTTCTTATTCTTTTGCATGTTTGTCACACTTAAATGTTTCTGATCATCAAACACATTTAACTATTAGTCAAAGATAACACAAGTAAACACAAAATGCAGTTTTTAAATGAGGGTTTTTATTATTTAGGGAGAAAAAAAATCCAAACCTACATGGCCCTGTGTGAAAAAGTAATTGCCCCCTGAACCTAATAACTGGTTGGGCCACCCTTAGCAGTAATAACTGCAATCAAGCGTTTGTGATAACTTGCAACGAGTCTTTTACAGCGCTCTGGAGGAATTTTGGCCCACTCATCTTTGCAGAATTGTTGTAATTCAGCTTTATTTGAGGGTTTTCTAGCATGAACCGCCTTTTTAAGGTCATGCCACAACATCTCAATAGGATTCAGGTCAGGACTTTGACTAGGCCACTCCAAAGTCTTCATTTTGTTTTTCTTCAGCCATTCAGAGGTGGATTTGCTGGTGTGTTTTGGGTCATTGTCCTGCTGCAGCACCCAAGATCGCTTCAGCTTGAGTTGACGAACAGATGGCCGGACATTCTCCTTCAGGATTTTTTGGTAGACAGTAGAATTCATGGTTCCATCTATCACAGCAAGCCTTCCAGGTCCTGAAGCAGCAAAACAACCCCAGACCATCACACTACCACCACCATATTTTACTGTTGGTATGATGTTCTTTTTCTGAAATGCTGTGTTACTTTTACGCCAGATGTAACTGGACACGCACCTTCCAAAAAGTTCAACTTTTGTCTCGTCGGTCCACAAGGTATTTTCCCAAAAGTCTTGGCAATCATTGAGATGTTTTTTAGCAAAATTGAGACGAGCCTTAATGTTCTTTTTGCTTAAAAGTGGTTTGCGCCTTGGAAATCTGCCATGCAGGCCGTTTTTGCCCAGTCTCTTTCTTATGGTGGAGTCGTGAACACTGACCTTAATTGAGGCAAGTGAGGCCTGCAGTTCTTTAGATGTTGTCCTGGGGTCTTTTGTGGCCTCTCGGATGAGTTGTCTCTGCGCTCTTGGGGTAATTTTGGTCGGCCGGCCACTCCTGGGAAGGTTCACCACTGATCCATGTTTTTGCCATTTGTAGATAATGGCTCTCACTGTGGTTCGCTGGAGTCCCAAAGCTTTAGAAATGGCTTTATAACCTTTACCAGACTGATAGATCTCAATTACTTTTGTTCTCATTTGTTCCTGAATTTCTTTGGATCTTGGCATGATGTGTAGCTTTTGAGGTGCTTTTGGGCTACTTCTCTGTGTCAGGTAGCTCCTATTTAAGTGATTTCTTGATTGAAACAGGTGTGGCAGTAATCAGGCCTGGGGGTGACTACAGAAATTGATATTGAAATTGAAAATTGAAATTGATAAACCACAGTTAAGTTATTTTTTAACAAGGGGGGCAATCACTTTTTCACACAGGGCCATGTAGATTTGGAGTTTTTTTTCTCCCTTAATAACGTAAACCTTCATTTAAAAACTGCATTTTGTGTTCAATTATGTTATCTTTGACTAATAGTTAACGGTTTTTGATGAGCAGAAACATTTAAGTGTGACAAACATGCAAAAGAATAAGAAATCAGGAAGGGGGCAAATAGTTTTTCACACCACTGTACCTGTTCCTCTGTCCCTTGTTATGTAATGTAGCAGAGACAGGCTGACTAATAGACTTGTCCTGGCTGATTTCTATATTTTCTATATTCAATATCATGAGTGCAGAAAGGGGACAGAAGAATACTGCATTCAGCTGAACTCTAAACCCCATGGAAATGTTTAATGAATGTATATTGAAAAATTACTAAGCATTTCCTTTTCTTTCATTGGTTTTTGGGTTTACATTCCTTTTAACTGTATAATATCTGAGTGTGTGCCCCCTGGGCTTTAAAATTGCCATGTTTTCTGATTCAGTGTTTCTAGTTAACCAGTGAGAGGTCTTAGGCTGAGAATTGATAATCCCTCAAGTCCAGGTTAAAATAAATACACCGGCAAGTATTTTCTCTTACATTGCAGCGGCCAACCTCTGGGTAACACTAAGGGAGGCGACAGACGGGGAGATTAGCCGCCTCTCAAGGCAACTTTGGGCGACTTCTGGAAGTCACAGGGACACGTATGCCATTCCACTGGCCATTTACAATCTAGCCGGTGGGATGGCATTGCGGGGAGATTAGTCGCCCGCGGCAACGAAGATTTGTCATGGGGCGACTAATCTCCCCGTCTGTCACCTCCCTAAGAGTTGCTAGTAAACAGAGTCTGTAAGTGCAAAGTCCTTAAAAAACTCCGCCTGAGTTTATCTGCCCGTGAATGGGGCCCCCCGACAGGCCTCCCCGATCAATTTCTGGCCAAAAATTACCCAGATGTTGATCAGGCAGGTTTGATTTTCCTATCAGATTGAGGACCGCATTGGTTTATTGATGTGGTCCTTGGTCTGACAGTTCCTATACGCATCTTTATAATCCAATTGTTTGGCCCTAGCGCCAAACAATCATATTAACCCAATATCGCCCACCTTACATGGGCATATCTGGAGAACATCTGCTCGTCTTAAATCTAGATAGAATTGTAGGAAAGAAACCTCACCCTCCGCATTCTGCTATTGGACATAAGATCTGCAATCCCTTTGGCAGCATCGTTCTTTTCCGCCACACACAGAACTTTATTAACTGGGATCCTCAAGGCCATTTCTGCTGCGGCACGATGAGAGCAGAAACGAACTGCAGGACGAGCTGCAAACGTAAACTTGCTGAGGGCTAGAACCCTGCTCAAAATAACCATCACCGGAGCACAGAGACGTTCCTACTCCCTGCAGGAATCATGGCTGGGAGCAGTGATATCCCACAAACCAGCTCTTCTGTCAAAAAAGGCACCTGGGAAATAGAGCAGAAACAGAAGTTTACTTATTAACTGTAGAAGTCCTATGAAAGATAAGAAATTCTCAACTTGTGAGCGCAGATGTGGCCACAGATTCACACACGGTGTCCAATCTAGACCTGCGCCTGTCTAAAACTTTTCCATTCATTCAAGGTCATGATAAATTGCATTTCCAACCATCTCTATAGGGCTGCATGGAGTCTCCATGTAAATAGATTTCCAAGTGACCCTTAAATTCCAATCTTACCCTGGAAAATCTTAGCCTTTTATAACCAGACTACATTATGTTGCATTAAAAATGGCATTATAAAGGTGGCCATACACGCTAAGATCCGCTTGCTTGGCGAGGTAACCAAGCGAGCGGATCTTCTCCCGATATCCCCACCTACGGGTGGGTGATATCAGGCTAATTCAAGCGAATTCAGTTCCCGAGGGCCAAATGATCGAGTTAGGACGACTGGTATAGGTGTCTGTCATCAGCGTTCCCCGATCCAAATACATATTGAAACCAGTCCGATTGAGATCTGCTCGATTTCGGGCCAGATGTCGGTCGGTCAGGCCAGTAGTTAGTGCCCCTACACGGGCCGATAAGCTGCCGAATAGGTCTAAGGGACCAATATCAGCAGCTACAATCAGCCTGTGTATGGCAGCCTTAAGTGCAAATATGCAGGGGCCCACAACAAAGGAAGTAAACCTTGTAACTGCTGGGGGACCCAAAAGATACAGGGGCCACTGCAGGTTTAGTACACATTTATGAGATAATGTTTTTTTCTGTCTTCCCACATCTCTCTATGGGCCCTTAAGGAGAACATGACAAAAGGATGTTTGTCCCATTTTAGTGAAATGCCAGGACTACATGATTTTGGTGGTTGCTGGCCCTTTGAATGCAGAATTGTTGGAAAATGATAAGTCATACAGTCTGAGGCTCCGCTACACTAGACATTCGTTTCATATATATATATATATATATATATATATATATATATATATATATATATATATATATATATATATATATATATATATATAAAGAAGAAGGGTAGTAGATAAAGAGACACACATGGTATCTCGTGCTCTGCCTCAGGCTGATGAAGAACTGTAGTAACTCAAGCGAATCACACGGTAGCCATCGTATAAACACAACTTGTAGGGACCCTTTGTAGCGGAGTTCACCCAGAAAGTGGTGCAACAGTATAAACTGTGACTGGGAAATGCTATGTGGTTGTTAAGGTCAGTGACCCCCAGCAACCAAAATAGACAGATTGATGGACCCATTTTATTCTCTTGTTTTCAATAGCTTATCTTATCCTCTCATACTGATCTTCTACTTTGCCCTCCAGACTCTTGGATGGTTGCTAAGATTAAAAAGCCCTAGCAACAGAACTGGCCTTCCATGTCTGATAATTTTATTATCTTGTTTTCAATAGCTTATCTTATCCTCTCATACTGATCTTCTACTTTGCCCTCCAGACTCTTGGATGGTTGCTAAGATTAAAAAGCCCTAGCAACAGTACAACTGGCATTCCATGTCTGAAACCTGCAGAATAAATATGTAAATATTTCAAAAGCCACGAAAAAAAAAAAGAAGCCAAATTGCAAGCTGTGTTATAAAACTGCTGTTGATTGTAAGCACCCAGGTGGGACACATGACAGACCCAGATGGGGGGGGGGGGGATATAAATGCTTAAGTGCTTGTGGGTGCCAGTAACGGCGCTCTACTTACCGGCAGTTCTGTGGGACAGAACCTATGGTATTATTTCCCGCGTTGATTGTCACTGACCCATTCCTTCTGACCTCTCTCGCTTTCCGTACTCCGCCAGATCCCACGCTGTCAGGTGACTTTGCCGCCCGAACTACAATCCCCAGCATGCATCGCTTCTCTGTTTTGCGGCTACTTTGAGCGCAAATGCAGCGGCGGCTCTTATTTATGTGAAAAAACACACATTATTTCTGCCGCAATGTATTTTCCCTGGGTTTGGACGTGTTAGAACCGGACTATTATTAAGTTCGGCCCGGGCGTGACGTCACGTGATTATCACGTGTCCCGCCTTCCAAGATGGCTTCCTCCCTGTTTATTTGAGAGAACAAATCGTTCGGCGTCCCGGGGGGTTATCCGCCGGACCACCCCCCCCCCGTAGAAAAGATGATAGGCTCTCCGGACCTGGTGCCTTTTACAATGGAGGAGGGGTATGAAGAGCCATTTCATGGCGCCTCTGGGCTGCCGGAAGAATACACGGTGCCTCTGTTTCCCTTTTCCCAAGCCAATAGCAGTCCCTGGTCCAGGCTGTGTGCTGCCAAATTCAGCAGGGACTTTATTCTCATCTCAGAGTTCTCTGAGCAAGTGGGGCCCCAGCCTCTTCTTACCATCCCTGATGATCAGCGGATTTGTGGCGAGTTTGACCTGAACTACTTCTCCCTGCGCATCATGTCGGTGGACTACCAGGCATCCTTTGTGGGCCACCCCCCGGGTTCATCTTACCCGAAGCTGAATTTCGTCGAGGACTCTAAGGTCGTCTTGGGAGACTCCAAAGAAGGAGCTTTTGCCTATGTCCATCACTTGACCCTGTACGACTTGGAGGCGCGAGGCTTCGTCAGGCCCTTTTGCATGGCCTATATCTCCATGGACGAGGAAAAGATAATGAGACAGTTCTTGGAGCTTTCCAGCGACTTCTCAAAAGCGTCCAAGTGCCTGAAAACCGGCAATAGGAAGGCGTTTGCCAACGAGCTGGAAAAAAAGCTCCGAGACCTTGATTACACCAGGACCGTTCTACAGAGAGAAATGGAAGAACAGATGAAGGCCGACGACAAGGGATTTTACACGACACAAACCATCGATAAAGCCAACGAACTTGCCAGTGTGGAAAAATCCATTATAGAGCATCAGGATTTACTGAAGCAGATCCAGTTATACCCGTACAGGAAAATAAAAGAGCCGGATTTTCAGCCGTATGAGCCAGAAAGTTTACAAGACTCCGATGTTCCGAATGAATCTGAGCAACCATTGCCCCCTTCTAACCCAGAAGAAAGCCTGGTGGAAGAGGAGAGCAGTCTTTACCATCCCAGGTCATCCTACACTCCTAAATTCATAAAGGCAAAATCCTCAAAATGTTTTGATAAGAAATTAAAAACATTGGAGGAACTGGTTGATATTTATTTCTTTACTCAAACAATAGACCTACTGACTAGTATAGAAAAACGATACCGGGGTGACTTGAGTTATCTCCTAATGAAGCAACTTGAAAAGGGACTTTTAGAGCAACAGACGGTTTCCAATTTCTTGTTTGAAGATATTGCGACTTGGGATGCAAAGCTGTCCAGCATGCATTGTTCCAATACTTTGGCGCTTGTTCAGGCTTTGCAGAATCCTACATTTTTGGAAGAACCGGGAAACCTTAAAAATTCAGCAAGTCTGGAGTCGTACAAATCAAGCGTGGAATCTGTCCCTATTAAAATTGAACAGGAAGTATTTGAAGAAGGAAATCATCAAGAGACGGCTGAGCGCGGTGTTTCCGACATCCCAGATAACTGTGAATTTAACGATGTGGATTTTAAAGGGAGTGTTAGTAGCAGCGACAGCATTGAAGTCTTGAGAACAGAGAAGTCAGTTGCGTTGCTCACTCATTCTGAGAGCCAGCCATGTTTGCGACTTAGCCCCCAACCGCCCAGGAGGAAGGTAGGTAGCAGAAGAACCATTAGTGAGGACAGTATTGAAGTTCTAAGCACGTGTCCCTCTGAAAGTGTAATTCCTGAGGATTTTAGACCAGCATATCAAATCGCCATTCATGAAGAGGATCCTGATGGAGTAGATGTGGATGGAGAACAGCCTTGCAATTCCACCAATAATGAGGAGAATGAGCCTTCTCCAAATGATTTATCAGGCGACCCAGCTTGTTGCATGGGGGCAGAAACACTTTTAGCGCAGACAGGAAATGTGACCCCTGTACCTAATGATGGGGACATTAATAAAGTGGTTAGTGTCCCGCCACAGTCGTACAGAAACATGGATCATGCCTTTCAAGTCAAGTTCTCAGTAGACAGGGCTGAGAACCATTCTAATAAAGTGAGTCCCCATGGCCTCTCTAGTCCTGAAGCAGAGTCAACATACTTAATGAGTAGCGGAGAGTCTGTAAGACTAAGCATTGAGGAGTATTCGGACTCTACAAGTTATAGAAGCAGCACGTCGACTTGTTCTGATAGGACACCCTCCCCGGCCCCATGTGTCAGTGGCCTCTCTGAACGACATAGAAGGAAAGCCGGCCAGAATGCACTAATGTTCATTAGACAGTACCCCTTCTCCCACCCTGCCATATATTCTCTTCTCTGTGGAAGGACCCTCATAGTGCTGGGTGAGGAGGAAGCCTTTGTTAGAAGGCTTGTGACGGCACTATCAATTTTTGTGCCCAATCATGGACATGTTGCCAAACCCGTTAACACATGGATGACTTCCCCACTGCACATAATGGATTTTCAGAAGTGGAAACTAATTGGACTTCAAAGGTAAATTATTTGCCATAAATGTATGTTGTGCTGACTGTTAATATGCCCTTTACTTGTTCTTTATATTATCTATAGTTGTCTTTTCTCCGCTCATTTATGCCTTTCCTTCATCTTCTCTTCACTTCTTTTTTTCATTTCCTCTTTGTGAATAACAGTTTTTCTTCTCTAAACTTAGTTTCTATCTTAGTTGTTTCCGGGAATCTCTCTTCTTGCATGTTTGTGTATGATGTTGGGCTAGGCAGTGTAACCAATAATGCTGCATCTTTATTTTCAATTAGCTTTCAAATGGACAAATTGTTTTTGCAGAGACACCACCCTTTGTTGTCATTAACATTATCAGATTGGGGGTGACCAGGGCTGCTGCAAAGCCATGGCACAAAATGGTCAGTAGTAAACAAAACACTCACTGAGTAGAAGCGGTGGTCCTGGGGAACCAGCCCCACACCCTCAGCATAGGGTGCAAAAAGCAACAACCACTATGGGCATATAGGCACTTAGAAAACTCCACAGGTTACATTAAAACATCTCCAAAGGCCCTACGCGTTTCATGCCATAGGGGCACTTAGTCATGGGCTAAATGTGAGCCACAGGAAGTAAATATGTATTGAAAATGCAACCAATCAAAAAAGGGTAGAAAAAAAGGTAGATAAAACATATGTGACAGAATCTAAAAGAGACAGTGTCTGTCCCTAATGTCCAGCGGCCTCCTACCCGAGTCAGGAACTGCTACACTCAATGTCAAGTCCCCCCACCGCATATATCCTCCTTGTGGCCGCAATGGGAATGGGAGCGCTGGCGCCCCCAGTTACCGGCAGGGGGCGCAGGCTTCACTAGGGGCCAGGGCCCACCAAGTTTTTTTTTTTTACAGGGGCCCCGTCTGCACCCCCCCCCCCCCTCGCTGCAGGTTGAAGGAATATATGGAGTCTCCCAGGCCAGCCCTTTAATCACAGAAGAACATTTTCAACTTTTTATAGCTTTTAATAATGTGTGGGTCACCAAACAGTTGACCTGTTCCTTTATCTGCCTTCTCCCAACCCTTGGCAAGCTGTCAGTCCTTTTATACCCATGCCAGTCCAACTGAAATGTACTCAAAGGGCCGGAACTATGGGTAGGCAGCAGGGGAGTATTCAGGAGTGTAGTTAGCGCAAGAGCATTTGGGGGGGATTTATTGAGCAGACTAAGTAGTGGAGGTGAGTAGTGAGTGAATAGGGGGCAGGCAGGGCATTGCCAACACTGCTTTTACCCAAGGCTGCCATTATAAATGATGACTATCTTTGTTTAACTAATGCCGCCTCACCGCACTGCTGTTTGCCAAGTTTGCAGGCAGTTTGGCACATTCTGTACATTTCTTGTACCTGCATCATAGTGCTGCTCTGTGATCCATTCACTAACTTGTACAGAGCGTCTGACTCCCTATAATTACTGCCGCCATTGCTTTTATTATTAGCTGGAAACACATTATCCAGAAGGTTCTGAAATATGGCACACCTGTTAATCATAGTCTTTTATTCCCACAAGCCTTGTGCCTTTATATGGGCACAGAACCCCTCAGTGACTGCTAATATCCTTATCATTTACAGTAGGGGGTACATTATCCCTTATAATACATGAGTGATACTCAGAGTTCCCTGTATAACTCAGCCTGCAGCCTTGTGCCTTTATATGGTCACAGAACCCCTCAGTGACTGCTAATATCCTTATCATTTACAGTAGGGGGTACATTATCCCTTATAATACATGAGTGATACTCAGAGTTCCCTGTATAACTCAGCCTGCAGCCTTGTGCCTTTATATGGGCACAGAACCCCTCAGTGACTGCTAATATCCTTATCATTTACAGTAGGGGGTACATTATCCCTTATAATACATGAGTGATACTCAGAGTTCCCTGTATAACTCAGCCTGCAGCCTTGTGCCTTTATATGGGCACAGAACCCCTCAGTGACTGCTAATATCCTTATCATTTACAGTAGGGGGTACATTATCCCTTATAATACATGAGTGATACTCAGAGTTCCCTGTATAACTCAGCCTTGTGCCTTTATATGGGCACAGAACCCCTCAGTGACTGCTAATATCCTTATCATTTACAGTAGGGGGTACATTATCCCTTATAATACATGAGTGATACTCAGAGTTCCCTGTATAACTCAGCCTGCAGCCTTGTGCCTTTATATGGGCACAGAACCCCTCAGTGACTTCTAATATCCTTATCATTTACAGTAGGGGGTACATTATTTAAAGTCTAAGAAAAATCAAAAAAATTCTATTAATTGTGATCAAAACCTTGTTGCCTTTAGTTGCCCAGAGCTTTAAAGACACATGACCTTAAGAATTCTGATTTGGTTCAATCATGTGGTGTTAAAATTGTAACTGAAAAGTATCTGTTTTCTCCTTACAGAGGGGGTTCTCCGTCCAGTACCAACATCCTGCACTCCTTGAACCGCTACAGCCGCTACGCCAGCGTGTTGGACGCAGACCATAAAACACTACGCTGCCCCGTATATAAAGGAGCCTTCCTGCAGAGACTGGCTGATCACCGCACACAGATCAGGCGGGGCAGTACCTACTACATGCATGTGCAAAGTATGTTGACTCAGCTCAGCGCTAAGGCCTTCCTCTTCACTTTTTGTCACCACGCGCACCTCCCCATCCGGGAAAAAGAAAGCGAGGAGTCCATCGCCCAGCGCAGAGCCGCCTTCCTTCGGCAGCTGCTCGGCCTCTCCGAGGAGGACAGCAAGATAGTGGAATATCTCTCAGAGCTTCTCAAGATGCATTATCTGAGGGAATCAGGGACCCAGCTCCTCCCAGTGCTCAGGTTTGACTATATCCCCAACTTTTTATACAAGATCTAACCCCCCCGGCAGCCTTCATTCCTATGGAGAGAGGCTGCCATGGACTCGAGAATGTAACCGTAGCTGAAGGATGCCGACCTCTGCGCCTCAAACTAGGAAACGTCTTTGGGAAAACCTTCTTAGCGTTCTGTTGGCTTGCTGTCTCTGTTGTGTTCCCGTGTACATGGATTTTTGTTTTATACCAGCCTCCTTAAACCACGAGACTACTGAACAGCTTCTCCCAACCCCCGCATGTTATATATACAGGAGAATTTGGTAGTGCTAGGAAGCTGTATGTAGAAAACCTTAATTAGGGCAGTGTCATCGACAGCAAAGTCATGCCTGGAAAGATGTGCAAGGGTAACACATTTGTGTTGTATGTGCAAATATCAGTGTAGAATACCTACCTACCCACCCTATACCTTCCTACCTACCTACCCAGCGGTGCAAGTAGCAGCCTACTCCAATCACAACGGACCTCTCCTATCTTTAACATTAAAGTTCCTTATCTGATTGCACTGAGCAATGTAACGAGCAGTATTTTCAAAAAGTCTCGTGGGTGATAGGCTTCAAGCATTAATGCCCCTAATAGCTTTACCTCCAGAATTGAATTCACTTATTTGCTGTTGTGCCAATGAAGTTCTGCTGCTGCTGCTGCTCCTTCACAGTGGGAATAACCTTATAGGTCACAAACCCAAGGGTAGTAATCTAATACAAAGGGACTGGTGCTACTAGCTGGTTCTGAATCACTACTACGTGACCCAGTTCTGCCACAGACTGTGATGGAGGTAAAATATGGTTATTTTTGTATCTCACATTACTAGGTTTAATGTGTTTTTTTCACATCAATAACAGATCCCAAGTTTTCATAGGACAGACCTATTGTAGCATCAGTAGATCAATGTATGGGACTATAATATACAGCATTGGACTGGCCCACTGGGAGACCAGGAGATATCCCGTTTTACAGGTTTGTGGGCACCGGGTTAGGGCGGTCGTTGTTGGGAAAAGGGTCATTTGTAGCTTTGAACCCCTTGAAATCCCCTGGTGGGCCTTTGGGTCTCCAGTCCGACACTATACTGATACTATAGCCCCTCTTTCATGGACCGGGCGATATTCACTGTGCTAGTATTACACGACCCACTGATCCCTCGTACTTTTCACTGCTTCGTAATCTAATTTGCCACTGACTGTGCCGGCTTTGGCCACCTGATATTTCTAATGCTGCTAGGAAGCTCTTCCGTGTGTTTCTTTCCGACTTACCTGATAAATCATAAACGGTTCTATGTACGGTGCGATACTAACCGAAAGCCATATTACTGCATTGATACGTCTGACTTGCACTTACGGGAGGGACTTCACGCTTTAATCATGTTATTTATCAAGAGAATTGGTGCATAGTTTAATTATGAGTCGTACAATTAGCTATGCAAACTGCCCATAGTGTGTATCTGAAATATTTTTGATTTGTTTTATGGAATATCTTTCCTTTCTCAAGAAATTTGTTTTTGGCAGGCCAAGAACGTCCCTGGGGTGGAAGGGTAATATAGTTCTTAATTAGGTTTATTCCGTATTAATCGGCAAACGCATCATGTTGATTTTGGTGGAATTTTAATAGAATTGCCAAAGCTAGGAGAGCCATTGTTAGCTAGTTTAGCTATGAATTAGTGGATGGGCTGCCTCGAATCTGGAAATGTATCTACTCTGTCCATTTCATTAGATGTCTGTCCACATGATGACTTTAAACTCCTGGTTCCTGATTGTTCTTGACTGTCCACCTTACTGTCCTGTTGTCTACATGATTACGCTACAGCCCTGGTTCCTGATTGTCCTTGACTGTCCACCTTACTGTCCTGTTGTCTACATGATTACGCTACAGCCCTGGTTCCTGATTGTCCTTGACTGTCCACCTTACTGTCCTGTTGTCTACATGATTACGCTACAGCCCTGGTTCCTGATTGTTCTTGACTGTCCACCTTACTGTCCTGTTGTCTACATGATTACGCTACAGCCCTGGTTCCTGATTGTCCTTGACTGTCCACCTTACTGTCCTGTTGTCTACATGATTACGCAACAGCCCTGGTTCCTGATTGTTCTTGACTGTCCACCTTACTGTCCTGTTGTCTACATGATTACGCTACAGCCCTGGTTCCTGATTGTTCTTGACTGTCTACCTTACTGTCCTGTTGTCTACATGATTACGCTACAGCCCTGGTTCCTGATTGTTCTTGACTGTCCACCTTACTGTCCTGTTGTCTACATGATTACGCTACAGCCCTGGTTCCCAATTGCATACATTAAATTAAGGGGCAAATATACTGGCTTGTTTTGAATAATACTTTGGGGTTTATTTATGAAAAGTTGCTCAGTCTGCTACATGTTTAGGCTCATATAGCAACCAATCAGCAGGCAGCACCTGTATAAAAGCAAACATCTTAAGGCGGCCATACACGGACCGATTGTAGTTGCTGATATCGGTCCCTTGGACCGATTCGGCAGCTTATCGGCCCATATAGGGGCAGGAACGAGGGGCCTGGCCGACCGATATCTGGCCTGAAATTGGGTAGATATCGATTGGGCAGGTTATAAGATTTAGTCGGATTGGGACCGCATTGGCTCGTTGATGCGGTCCCTGAACCGACTGTGCCCCGTTATAATTAGAATTAGCCTACATTTTTCCGATATTGCCCACCCAAGCGAGTGGATCTTAACGTGTATGGCCACCTTTATTTTTGTGCTGTGGGTTAATGGGAGGAGCTTATTCATACAATTCTCATTGTCTCTGTTTAAACAAACTGTTCTGATTACAGATGGGATAGAATTAGCAAGGGTTAAAAAAAAGATAATGTTTGTATTGGTTGAACACGTCTGTGTATTTCCCCTTTAATTAGCCATGCACCCTGTGCCACCCGTGCTTATAGCCATTCTGCGCTTTCCTGACAATGAACATGCACTTTGAATTTTGATTTGCACAGTTTTTGTTTTGTTGTTTTATAGAAAATGTTGCCATCGAGTCTTCGTTTAGTTAGTGATTAGTGATTTGTTAAGAATACGGTGTACGGTGAAGGTTTTAGTACCTTTTTTTTTTTCCTTATTTGCTAATTATATATATGAACATGCCGCTGAATAGAAATCTGACCTTAGATACTACTGGGATATTAATGTAAATGATTGGCTTCTCCAGATATCACTTTCCTAAAGTCTTGCCTCGTGCCCCTATTCCTTTTCTCATTTTGGCACAACAAAATCTTAGTTTGTACTAACTGTCATTTGATTCCATGAGAATTTAATTGGGCCTCATTCACAATACAAACTTCATGCAACTTGCACAGAGCAGACCTTAAGGTGACCATACATGTTAATATCCGTTCGCTTGGCGATCTTCTCCCGACATCCCCACTTACGGGTGGGCAATATCGGGCAAATTAAGGCTAATCTGATTATTTGTCCCTGGTGCCAAACGATCGAATTATAGTGACGGTGATGGGCGCAGTCGGTTCGGGGACCGCATCAACGAGCCGGTGCAGTCCCCTGATCCGACTAAATCTTTTAACCTGCCCGATTGATATCTGGCCAATTTCAGGCCAGATATCTGTTGGGCAGGCCCGTCGTTCCTGCCCCTACACGGACATAGATCAGGAAGGTCTAAACATTTCATCTGCTGATGCCCCATGTTGGCCGGTGCATGGTCATTGGCTGATGAAGTTTAGGGGAGCCACGGCTGCCGACCCTAACAGTGGGACAATAGAAAGTCATAACAGCAGGGCTCTGTAGCGTTCAAATGTAGAGTTACTATAACTATACCTGCGGGAACCAAGTAAGGGCTGTGATTGGTTAATTGGTAGCCTATGTGGCCTACAAGAGTCTCTGTTTGTCAGTACACCTGGTTTTTAAAACTTGTCGCCAAGCTTTAAAAATAAGCAACTGTACAGGGTCGGCCATTGTAAGGTCATCTTTAGTCTGATTAGAGGTGGATAGGATAGAGAGAAAAGTATAAATACAAGCAAGTTGCATGAACGTCTCTATTCTGAACGAGGCCTTGCTTTGTCTTGATCGATAATCCAGTTGGTCTCTTCAGTGGGATTTACCAGATGAGGAATGGGAGAAGCTACAGTTTTCTCTCATCTCCATTGTACAACCCCTGTATCAGATAACAGAGCTTAGCAATAAGGCTTATAAATTTAAAGCAGGGCATAAGGGGCAAGATCTTCTCATTTGGCAAACAAGTGGAACTTAGTCCGGTTTGTCCATTCAACTGCTGAGCCTGATTGGGCTGATCTGATCATTTGATCCCATTCAAACAACTGGTTCGTAATGGAACGCTATGCTGCCCTGTTGGTTGAAGGCCTGCCGACCCTAGCAATCAGTTTATGCCATATTTGCCTAATTATCATTGTATGGTGAGCTTCATTGTAGCTTCAGTAGGATTAGAAACCCATTGCAGGGTGCTTATCCAAAGATTGGCGGCTGCCGACCAATGGAACATCTCCATTGCTTATACTTTTGTCTGGGGTAGAAGTACTAAGAAGGGACTCTTAAGATGTAGGGGGGGCGTTTATTAAGAATGGAGATAAATATCACCGGTGATGTTGCCTGTAGCAACCAATTAGGTCTTTGCTTTGATTTCTAACTTTTAGGTGACTGTTCAAATCTTACTGCTGATTGGTTGCTATGGGCAGCATCACCGGAGATATTTATCTCCAATCTTAGTAAACACGCTCCGAAATGCTTAGTTGTGCCATATGTATATAGGCTCTCCTACGTTACTCCTCTCCTGGGCCCTTTTGCTCCAAATCAAAGGAACTCCCATTTCTCAGATGTGCATGTAAGAGGAATACTAAAGGAGTTTAGAAAGGAATGGGTGGAAAGGGTATGTGGTTGGGCCACCCGAAGGGATAGCTCAATCATTGTTTAAGCATTATTTCCCCTTTAATCCTGCAAAGGGCACATTTTTATGTATTTTTTTTTTATAAATACACTGCCTGCTTATTTCTGAAAATAATATTTCTCCTCCGTTTGCCTGTGTGACTGGATGGGACACTGCTCCCTCTCACTCCGATACCCTGAATGGTGCAGGTTTATTAAAATGATTATAGAGCTGAAGTAGAAAACTGGAAACCATATTTATTATTTTTATGTATCCACGCCATTGTGATCTTGTAGATCCCCTACCCCCCCCGCACTCACCTCTGTGCAAATCTACAAGTTTCAGATTCTCCTGCCGGAGGCAGCACCTCCCATTGCTGGTTGACTTGGCCTTGAATTTAGGTTTTGCTAATTCCACGGCTGTACAGTCCGACATCTTGTTTAACGTGTGATTTTAATATATAAATCAATGTGAATGACTCTTGATTTTGTTAATCTGTGAAACTGCCTGTAAAACCCAGAATTCTTCATCTCAAGCGGATGCTGTACTCTTGAGAACCCGTTAATACCCACCTCAAAGCAGATAGATACCGCGCGCTTTTGGTTTAACTCAATATGAGCTGCAGGGATAGAGAACTGGGAATTGTCCTTATTTTCCCCCAATCTGTGCCCTGGGGCCGGATCATGTGGTTTCTTAGTAACGACATGGTCAAAGCAGGTACATGCTGTGGTGGTTTTGCTGGCTCCCATTGGCTTAGACGTCAGGAGCAGATAACTTCATTGGACACCAACACGTATCATGATGATGATCATTGTGGTGCCCGTGGGTGGATCAGTCACCATTATGAGTGACGTTTGCTCCATCTGTAAGCCGTTGCTCCATCTGCAAGATTATGCCGTTAAAGTCACGTAACACTCAGGGTTTACGTTGCAATGAAAACACAAAGGGGCAAAGCAATACACTCGTTTCATTACCGTATCCTCACGAGCAGCGTAGGGATTAATCTGCTTTATTGCCTTCATCCTGTTATCGTTACCCAAGGTGCAGACCCACCTGTTGGTGATCACTCCATGCTGCATGAATTTATAGTGGTGTTGTCTAATCTGTGTCCGACTGGCGCTCCGAATGAATAAAGAATGATACAGCCTCTGCCGTTTATTACCGCTGCCTCATTTACTCATCATGTTTGCCATTCAGAAATGTGTACCAAGGGGGGGGGAATGAAGACACATCAGGCTTTTTAGCTTCTTTTGCTGGTGAGACGTCTAAACAAGTGTCAAACGGGGTCTGCTAGGGCCCACCGGAGACCCTGATGCCCTGGGCCCACTTTTTCAATAATTAGATGTAGATAATGCCAGATGGTACAGGTTTATATATATATATATATATATATATATATAATTATTATTAACATTATAATAATTAACATATTCCGCAGCGCTGTACAATAAATATATATATATATATATATATATATATTAGTACACAGGGAGGAGCACACCCTATACAAGTCCAAATGCCCTTGGTGCAGGTCAAAAACAAAAATATAATACAAAGAGTGCCATACTCACATGGACTTGATACAAAAGAAAAAGTGTTTTTATTGAGAAAATTCCAATGTTTCGAGCACAACCAGTGCTCTTCCTCAGGGACAAACCCGATATATACAGTATATATAAAGCAAAAGTGTTGAAGAAATCAAAGGTTTATTGAGATCATTGAGACCAACGTTTCAGCTCCACACAGGAGCTTTCGTCAGGCACCCAGGTATCAGCATAACCAGGCTAGAGCCCACCAGGAGATCCTCTGCTTCCCTGATAGGCCAGTACAACCCCATAAAGTTTAACGGCAGAGCGGAAGAACATGCAAAGAAGAACTCCTATACACAGAGGCACACAACTGATATTTTATAAACATTCACCCTGCATTACACAAACATAGAAGCACAGAGAGAAAGTACCATTGATGAGATGTTCCCTTTATTGGGAAAATATAAAAAACAGAAAATAAGCAGCCCATAGGCATACTCTAAATTGAGTGGTATAAAAAGACACCCCCTAGTGATCAGCAGAGGGTAAAGCAACTACAAACATAGAAACTCATAAACCACTCTAAGATAGTTAAAAAGATATACATTTATTTCAATACATTTTTTCCTAATGCATTGCATACTTAATAATAGGCTCCAGGGGGGGAAGCACATACATAGAGTATATATAGAGATCAGACCCCCCCCCCCCCCCCCTATTTACTGCTTTCTTGCTTTTTATTAGCTGTATGATATGTAACCCCATAATGTGTATGTTCTATACCAGGAGTGGACAAACTTTTTGGCTCGGGCCAACAGATGGGCCGGGCCGGTGTTACGCCATCTCCGCTCGTCAGTCCAAGACTCAATGAGACTTGCGGAGTCAGCAGGCTGGATTAAAAAGACCAACTGGCCGGACGTGGTCCGTGGGCCGTAGTTTTCCCACCCCTGTTCATGACTCTGCTCAAAAACATCTATTAAGTTGAGCTTGTGATCTGTGAGTTATGATTACGCGCTGGATAAGCATGAAACGTGTTAGGCAAAATCAATGGGGTTGCTATTGCTTTTAATGTATTGAAATAAATGTATATCTTTTTAACTAACTTAAGAGGAAAATATACACTTAAACATGGCAGGTGTCTAAACAAAAAAACTGTTTCATATAAATAAAGCCTTTTAATAAAAAATATTCTTTTCTAATAGTAAATGCCATTGGATAATCCCAATTGGAAAATCTGCCACTTTAAGTGCTAAGCTCCACCCTCTGGCCTGTAAAACTTACTGTGCTCACACACAAACCAAGGGTGCACATACATGATGGGTGACATCGGCCAATGGACAGAGGTGTGAGTTTTTTTTCTACACATCTTCCTGTTACAGTTAGAGCTGCATTATTTCCTGTCAGCTGACCTCTGAGGGAGCATACAGCCCATCACAATATGGCGACGGATTCATATGTACATTGTTAAAGCCAAAATGCGTTTATCAGATATATACTGTATATACTGAACTTACTGTCCCAGCCCAGAGGTGCAGCAGCCCTATAACAGTAATGAGCGAGGCCTTCAAAGTTGTCCCAAGCAGCTCCCCATCTTGGGTCTTGTTAGGCCATCTTTTGTGTGCCGGTGGCACTGCACATGCTCAGTGTGCTCTGGGGCTGCTGTTCGGAAGCTCAGGTAAGTGCCAGCAGCCCACACAGAGGGGCTCAGTTATTAACACTGGGCAAATTTGCCCGTGGGCATTAACCCATAGCAACCAATCAGCGATTGGCTTTTTTTCAGCCCACTGCAGGTAGAACAATGAAAGCAACAATTTGATTGGTTGCCATGGGTTACTGCTCACAGACAAATTTGCCCAGTGTTGATAAATGACCCCCAGTATGTGCAATGAATCAGTAGAAAGAAGATGGGGGGCTACTGGGGAATCTTTGTGGCACAGATTTTCCTTGCTAAATGGCTGTGGTGGCCTTGGGCTGGTACAAAACCCTAAAACATAATGTGAAACATTTCTAGCCTACTCCATTAAGCTGAAGTTCTCCTTTAAATCAAGTAAATCACAGTGTGGAGTTAATTTAAAATTGTCTTTTTGGCAGATATAATTCATGTTCCTTCCACATGGGGATTATATTCGGGAAAGACCATGGATATCCATAACTATTTATGTGCTATAACCATAACTATTGAGTGCTCTTCTTTACATTTAGGAACGAGCTGAGGAATTAAGGGCCTTCAAATAAGATATTTGTTCTGTTATTTTCTCGAGGGCAGAATTAGGCAGTTATAGGTGTTCCAATAAAGTTGTTAGGTATAAGCTGGATGGTCCGAACCAATATTAATTTCCATTGCTGACAGCCCAAACGATCAATACTGTTGGAAGTGTAGGGAAGCCAAGGATAGAGAGGTGCTCATGATGTTGGGTCATCGCCTGTGAGTCCTGCCCAAAGGTATGGGCTCCGATGCTCATGTATCCAAGGCTTTCGCCAATAAACAGCATGTGCGGGCAGATCCACCTTCGCCGAAGCTAGGGTGAGAACCACCAAGTCTTGGCCTAGGGTCAAGCCCAGAGGACTATGACACCTATCCAGGGTGCACAAATCAAACACAAAAAGGGTGCAGATGTGTACGGGTGCAATGCCGTTAATCGCCTTGGTAAGTCTCCAGCTGGCAGCTGGAAGGAATAAAAGTAAAATACCTCCCGCCCGCCTAATGGCTGTGGCAAGGAAGTGAAGCATGATTAAACATAATGAGCATGTGCGACGCCCCCGACAAAAAGTCAGCAGCTCTTCCCTAATGGGAACACAGCCCCTCCGCTTTCATCAAGCTTCAGCTTCATCACAATTAGCAATAATCGGTTTGACCTCATTGGCTATGATACTGCCACTGCGCAAAGCTCATAGAGAGGTGCTCATACTGTATCTTGCCACTTGTATCGTAACTATTATTACTCTCTAAGGACCAATTCCTCTTTATTGTGATGCTTTCTTCCTTATCAATAAAGAAAGCTGCATGAAGGGGCTCTGTGAAGGTTGCCGTGAAGGTGTGTAGGTGCCTGATGGGAAAACTAACCTCGTAAAAGGAGAGATGCCCAGCGTCATAATCAAGGTAAATTCCAATGGGTTCATTTTGGAAATTGCTGTCTATAGAGGTTGAGCTGAAGTTAAACATGGCTGACAGGTCCTTGTCACACACACACAGACACCAGGACTTTTCATTTAGCCCCAGACAAGCATCCATAGACCTTCTTTTTAAACTGGGATAGGCGACGCCAACACTCCAGCCCCTCGACAGGCTGCACTCCACTTCCCAGTAATGCCGGCCTCCATCGAAGGATCTGGTACTTAGAATCTGGTTGTTGCCGAATCTGTCGGGGGTGCATGAGCGGCTTTGGCTTTCAGCACAATAAAAAGCAGTTTTTCGGTTATCGGACACAGAGATATGATTGCCGGCTGTGCCAACGTCAAAAAGCACATCGGTGTCTTCATAAACACAAAAGCCTCTTTTTGCTTTGAAACCGGACACGATATCGGTTAATTTACAAAGATTCCTCTGCAAAGTAATTGAGATCGCAATATCATCCAGATGTCCTACGGAATATGTCCTACGGATATCTTCTGCCTGAGCACCATCATCCTCCTCATCACATCTCAGCTGGCCTTCTCTCAGTACAGTTAGGGGATCGGTTGCGCTACAAACCTCCTCAAGGTGGCGCATTTTTTCACAAAGCTCAGCTTTCTTTACTTCCAGTTGTTTGATTAGTTCAGAAATTTGGAGTAATGCCTCATCTTCCTGCAAGGATACCTCTAGCTGGATTTGTCTCTCTAGGACTTTCAGATGTTCTCTGATGTCCCCAAAAAGGGCAGTGATTCTCTCTGCAACACCCTCAGATCTTTTATGAATGTCTCTAATTCGCTCGTTTAGAGTCTTGACCTTCTTTATAATCCCCTCCCTCTCGGTTGTCATTTTGGAAAGCATACTTGCCAGTTTCGTCTTTATCTTCTCCGAGGACTCACTGAGCAGCTCCAGCTGATGACCTTTGTGGTCTCCGACGAGGCAGCAGGACACACAAATGCAGGCCGCATCGTCCAAGCAGTAATACTTTAGCAGCTCTTTGTGGGTGGGGCATTTCCGGTTATCCAGGGATGCGATTGGTTCACATAAGATGTGCTCGGGTGACTTGGTGTGCTTCTTAAGGTGGCTTTCGCACAGAGAAGCTTCACACTGTAGACATGTTTTCACAGCAGGCACAGGAGAGTGGCAGTAGGAGCATATAATCTCTGTTTCTGACTGAGAAGAGTGGAAATACCCGGCAATGTTAGACAGCTTCCTGTTCCTGCAGATAGCAGGACGAACCTGGAACTTCACTCTGCATTCAGGGCAGGTATACGCTCCGGTGTTTGCCTGGGAAGCCAGCACGGATTGGATGCAGCTCAAGCAGAAGTTATGGCCACATGGAAGCATTACAGGATCTGTATAGATATCCAGGCAAATGGAACAGTTCAGCTCGTCCCTCAGATCTGTCGCTGCAGCCATCTTTGAGGTTAATGAGAAGCCAACAGGCTCGGCAAGGTGGCTGCAAGAAATGAAACTGAAAGCCGTTCATCTCCCTGAGCAAACGCGTTCAGCACGTGACCTGCATTTCCTGTGTGCAGAAAACAGGCAGTTAGAACAGTGCAGCCAGTAAGGACATAAAGGGACATACACTTGAATGCAGGAGTTTGGGCACCCCTGGCCCAATGACATATTTAGTTATTATTATTATTATTAACATTTATTTATAAAGCGCAAACATATTCCGCAGCGCTGTACAATAAGTTTATTCTGTTAGCGAAAAGTAGCACGCAACTTTTGTCTTTGTTCCTATGTAGTTGGTGGAATAAAATGTAACAATTACGGGTCACAAAATAATAAAGTTCTTTGCCCCCTACCGACCCAGCCCTGCCCTGGGATGGACTCACTTTATGGCTGTTACCGGTCTCCTATGCAACACAAAACCTTAACTCTAAATATATCCCTTCTACATACTTTTTTTTTTTTAAATTTAAAATTAGTTTATTAGTGTGCATTTCATAGTAAGGATAATAAGAGTTGCCACTTACTTTATGTTATACAAGGACACATGCTGTATATACATAAACTCTGTTTCACATCCATCGCCGGTATGGGGCCACCGGGGTACCGGGAAAAAACCTGGTGGGCCCCAGAGGTCCAGATACGATCCCCCCCAGGGCGCTCCCACGATCCGCCGCCTCCCTCCCCCGACGCACCGCAGGGGGGGTTAAAGGTGGCGGGGTTTATTGGAGGGTGCAGGGGCCCCCGAGGCAGGAGTCCCGGTGGGCCCTGCACCCCCCAGTCTGACCCTGTTCAGGTCCTGTAACATCTTATACATATAAATATGTTTATATGATAGACAGGTACCGCAGAGTACTACATAACACAGAAGGGCATATGGTATACGAGTTAGCCCTTAGGCTCAGATTATTCTTCTGTAAAGTTTATCAACTGAAATGCATCTACCATTACATATTGCCTAGGAACAGAATTCATTTATCTTGTTGTTCACTGTTGCAACTTTATGTCTGCAGAATATGCTTTCCTATCTTATAGAACAAAATTCAGCGCTGAGATGTGTCCCCACAGGACTTGAAAATAGTTTTTTCCTGTAGTGTTCTGCCAAGATAACCTGGCACTGGAAATTATATTAAGAGGGAATTATTGCAATATTATAAGTGGGTTTTGAATGAAATACATTACCACTGGTTTATAGGGCAAAGCTTCAAACGGAGATCTGGCGACTACTTGACTTCTGGGTTAATCCGGAAGTTCATTTACTGCATGAAGAGTCCCTCCTGTGAGTTTTATTGGGGTTTTCAGCGATGGTGCTGGGAGAGGGATAATAAAGCATTTCTACTTCCTACATAAGACTGTCTGCTTGTAGGAACAGATCGCCATCTGAGCCTGCAGGGGGAATGGAGGGGGGAGAAAGTGCTATGACAGTTGGGAGAGAGCTGCTTCTTGAGCTCTATAAGGTTAATTTTCTTAAAAAGCCCTTTTTCTATTGATATTTTACTATGATGTATTTACTAATCAAAGTATTTATAGAAGATATTTTGAATGTGGAAAAAATTGTTACAGTTCCCTTAAGGTACGACATAATCCTTATCAGTTCTAAACTTGGGGTTAAGCCCCTGCTCAGCGTTCTTTTTACTTTACGCCTACTGCCTTCTCATATTTCAGAAAGGATATTTGGAGTATTAAAATGCAAAGGACGGGAAGGAAGAGCTATCAGCTGGTCGCGGCTTCATGAAGAGATGGAAGAAGGGCTTGCTTGAACCTATAGGACGGAGAGGGGCCCTTTTTGCCATTCTTTCTATGCTATGATGAACTAAACTGCTGAGTGCAGTAAAGTTGGCAATACATACAGCTGGATTACACAGGGAGCAGTTGGACCAGCCTACTAGAGTACCAGCATCTGCAGGTGGGCTTAGGCCCGAGCCTAGGTGAAGGACCTTCAACCCATTCATACAGTATTTCCACCATGGTACTATATCTATCTAGTGGGTGGGCGAAGGGTGTAAAGGTGCCCATACACCTTCAGATCCGCTCGCTTGGCGATGTCGCCGAGCGGATCTTCTCCCGATATCCCCCACCTTCGGGTGGGCGATATCGGGAGAATCCAGGCTAATTCAATCGTTTGGCCCTGGGGCCAAATGATCGAATTATAATGACGGGTATAGGAAAAGCTGGTCCGGGGACCACATTGTCCCTGATCCGTACAGATTTTCTAACCTGCCTGATCGGCATCTGGACGATTTCGCCAGATATCAGTTGGGCAGGCCCGTCGGTAGTGCCCATACACGGCCGATTAGCTGCCGAATCGGTCTAAGGGACTGATATCGGCAGCTAGAATCGGCCTGTGTATAGGTACCTTTAGGTCCTCCGTCTGCACGCAACTCTTCCATGTACTAGAGCAGGGGGTCTTCATTTACCCATGAGCCATAATCAAATGTAAAACGAGTCAGGGAGCAACACAAGCATAAAAAGTTCCTGGGGGTGCAAAATAAGGGCTGTTATTGTGTTATATGTGGTAGCCCCTATATGCACTGGCAGCCTATAGGAGGCTCTGTTTGGCAGCACTTTCCTCCAAGTCAGAACTTCAATAATAAGCACCTACTTTGAGGCCACTGGGAGCAACATCCAAGGGGTTGGGGAGCAACATGTTGCCCACGAGCCACTGGTTGGGGAACACAGTCCTAGAGTCTACAAGAACATCCCTTCACCCTGCGGCTCCTGGTCACAGAGAAGGCAGGATGAATGTGTGGGTTAATATGCAGGCTCCTTATTACATAAGGGGTAAGTCTGGTCAGATGTTCAACTAACTCCAAAACCTATAGGGGAAATCTGACCAGTTGTTTCCCAGGAAATCCTGAAAAATGCATCAACCTGGGGCAGTTGTTAGCAGGGAGGACCACCAGCAGCAACTCAGGCATCCTGAAGTCAGACTTTCAGACTTGGCGCATGCATGAAATAAGCATTTTCTGGTCACTTCTGCACTCTAAATGCACAGTCTAAAGCGGCACAGAATGCCTGAGTAGGTAGAGGAACGTAGTGGTGGTGGAAGCCCACCTTGGAAGGTAAGTTAGGAGCTTAGCAATTAGGGTCACTGGTGGGTGCCTTTCAAATTGACCAAGGACCTTTCCTTGTCCCATAAGACCACAAATACAATTGGCCATCCCTCAGTACGTGTATGTAGCTATTGTTGTGTTCTCTGTGCATGTAGCATGTTGATTTTTTAGTCTGGAGCTAATAAGTTCAAACTGTGTTTAATCATCTGTGGGGCACATTGACTTTAGTGCTGTGGGTTCTACCTACTGATGTGGGTTCTAACTTTAGTAAAGTCCATGTGTCTGGGTCTGCCATCTTACACTGCCATGGAACATGTAACCATGGAGAGATAGTTTGTGTGCAAAATGTAAATATCACAATAATGGGAATAATGTGCTTTTCTGGTTACCAGCTCAAGATCTACAGATAGATCCCAATTCACCATTTGGGTATCTCCGCCCAAGGGCCTAGCTGTACTACAGCTCCTAGTAACACTTTCTTTCCCTTGTTACTTTGCTTTAACTCTTTGTATCGACCTTTGCTAGCAGGTGCTTTTACTTTTCCTTTACCCACATTTCTATGGGGCTGAACTTACCCAACTGAAGGGTTGACTTCTGCTATCAAAACCCCCATAAAGTACATTTTCTCTTGCAGCGACATCACTTCCCACGAGGGAAAGAAACTGCAGCAAACACAATTTCTACAAGAACTGTTTAATCAATTACTAAAATAAGTGTGAATTTGTTTTCTCCCCCTTAAAAATACAAGTGCAATACAGAAATCGCAAAGATCCAGACAAACCCAGGTAATGCGGTGGCTCTAAAGCCGGGGACTAAACGTGTAATGTTTTCACCAATAAAGTATTAAGAACACAAACACTCGTAGCTTTTTAAAGATCTTTTCATTATCATATGACCAAGGTTATTGTGAAATATCATCTAAGCACCGCCCCACACAAGCAGTGTTTGCAATCAATGGACAAACGTCATTGTTTAAAAGTTTAAGGAAAGTCATTTTGGCATTTTACTGCCAATAGATTAGCCACATTAGTGCCACCTAGAACACTATATTTATTCTTCAGAAACCATTACCATACCTGAGTAAAGAGCCCTAGAAGCTCCCTCCGTTTGTTTAGGATAGCAGCTGCCATTTTAGCTTGGTCTCACTATCTTTCTGCTGCAGCTCTAGGTACTGGTAGCATAGATCGCACATTCTGATGGGAGGGGGAGTGAATTCTTCTGGGAGTGGGGAGAAGTAAAAGGGAGAGAGAGAGCTGCGCAGACTCTGCCCCTTGGAATGAAGGATTTTCCTGAGAGAGGAAGTCTGATACAGAAGAACAAGTTTACACTAAAGAAGACAGGAAATCCTGTGAGTCTTTTGAGACTCAGTGCAGATTTTCAGTGAGTGCTTATGACTGTATTTACACAGACCTTTCTGTTAAAGCTTACTTAGTTTTTACCTTTCCTTCTCCTTTAAAAATGAAAAACTTTAAATGTGGGCAATTGATTTTCTGACTGATGTCGGATGAAAGATCGCTAGATGTACAATGGTTCGGTGCCCAACAACCTTACAATAATTTGACATTTTTGTCAGAACGAACTGAAATTGGTTGTTCAATAAAACTGTTACGTGTATGGCCAGGTAACAGTTATACAGTGGATATCAAGTTTCTAAAGGACCTTTAGCCTCTGTATGGCAGATCATTCGGCCCCTGACGGGCTTGCAGCATGCGATATGGCCACTCACTTAGCTCATCAGAATGCTCTGCACACTGAAGGGGGGTTGGGGATGTGGCCCTATGAAGGCAAAAATCTAAAGCACCCTGCTAGTAACCAAAGCAGATAAGGCACAAAGGGCTACTGTAGGGCTGCAACTCAATGATCAGGTACCGTTCCAAAGAATTCCAAAGCCAAAGGTGTCTCATAGAGCTCACTATTAGCTCTGGCCATTTCCCCTTTATCAAATGTATCGCAAACTGCCCCTAAAATGGAGGGGTGAGTTTATTACAAGAGCAGCAGCATATAGCCATGGGGGTGTGTGTTGAAATGAGGAGGGAGTTTGCTTTCAAACCGTTAGAAGAGATCAGTCACAGTATAATAGGATCCAGTCTAGAGTTTGTACTAAACAACTGTGTAAATTAAAAGATGACCAATTGAAACACTACAGAAAATCCCTGTTTACAGATCGGGAAGTCCAGGTATCGGGAAGGTACCAGCAAATTTCTCCACCTCAGCCCTCAGGGCCAACATTTTAGGGGTGTGTACATCTTCAGAGGCCAACTTCTCCTTAAAGTCCTTCAATGTGGCACCAGGAATCATTGCGTTCTGAATCTCCAGTGTCAGCTCTATGCCTGGGAAACAGAGGGGAGATTGTTAGATTAAAGCCGATAGGCTGAAAAAGTATTTTCTGCACCGGGGTATTTCAGCAGATGGAGAAATGACCCAAACCACCCCACCACCTCCTTTTGGTGACCACTTCAAAGCAGAAGTATTAGTTCCTGACCTGAAAGTGGGCACTGGTGCTGGGGTAAAACTCCCTTTAAAAGGTTTGCATTGCAGTTAATGTGGGGAGGAAGGGGTGGTTTTGTTCCCCTTGCGGCTTCATCCTTACGGCAATGAGTTACAGGGCTGGAAAGCTGTGACTGGTCACATATGGTCCCTCCAGGTGATTTTATAGGCCCCAGCTTGCTCAGCGGTATCCACAGTAACATAAGCCGGCACCTATAGGGGCAGTGGGCTCACCTCTGTGAATAAACTGTGCCACTTTCTTGAAGTCGTCTTCTTTGAACCCCCGAGAGGTCAGGGCCGGTGTACCAAGCCGCAATCCACTGGGCCGCAAAGCGCTCTTGTCACCTGTCATTAAATACACAAAGAATGAGGTTTTTCTAAATCGGTCTCAAATTTGAGACACTTTTTGCTTTTCCAGTTCCCAGAACACCAACAAGATACCTTATTAACCTTTATTTATACAGCACCGAGTCTACAGCACTGTACAGACAATTTTCAATTATATCAATACTTGCCCCACTGAGCTTACAATCTAGTATCTTTACCAATGTCACACAACACACACAGACCAATGTACCAATATGGTTGGAAACCCAATGAAATAAGGTGAAGACATAACTCCACAAAGGAAATGGCTTGGACAGAACTGAACCAGAGACCCCAGTTCTGAAGGGTAGCAATGCTAGCGTACGAGTTACAATTTCATATGCTGTGACAGGTGACAAAATGGTCCCTTTACTGAAGATTCTCGAGCCATCATAGCATCCTCTCTATATTACAGTTCTTAAAGGGGCTGTTCAGCTTTAAATTAACTTTTGATACGACGTAGACATTGATACAATTGAGCCAATTTGATATTGATTTTAATTTTTTATGGTTTTTCAGTTATTTAGCTTTTTGTTTAACAGTTTCTCAGTTTGGAATTTCAGAAGCTATCTGGTTGCTAGGGTCTTGTTTACCTTAGCAACCAGGCAGTGAGTTATATGAAAGACTGGAATAGTATGATCACAAGGAAACAAGCAGGTGAGTACATGTTCAGGGAGACCATAGAGATGTATAATGCAGCCCCTGGTGACACGTGACCAATTCCTTCCTGTACGGCTGGTATATTCCCTTTCTGCACTACTGACTCTAGATATGTTTCCCCACTAGTATTTAAATCATGTAAGATGTAGTTTCCCGTCTCCGTCCTGATGAAGCATAATATCCCCGACTCCATTACTCACCTGGACAGGTGTTCTTGTTGCAGGCAATGGCGCAAGCTTCAAGTACCTTCTCTGCTCTGCCCCCGTCAGTCTTCTGACCACGAAGGTTAACTAGAATTAGGTGATTGTCAGATCCACCTGCGAAGGCAAGAGCCAATGAGAATGTCAGCCCTCAGAACCGATTACCACGGCAATAGCCAACAAGAATCCCTTCCCTCCCCTTTCCCTGCCACAGTGACAGAAATTAAAGAGGCTCCCATCACCTGTTACAACATGGTAGCCAAGTTCCTCCATAGCCGACGACAGGGCCTTGCAGTTAGAAACAACTTGTCTCTGATAGAGTTTGAACTCTGGGGACAGAGCTTGTTTCAGGGCGACAGCGACTCCTGAAAGGAAGCAAAGCGACAGGTATGCAACAGAACTCTAATAATACGGGACAGGACATACATGGTCTGGTTACCTGCTCACCTGCAATGGCGTGATTATGGGGCCCTCCCTGCAGGCCAGGAAACACTGCCTGATTAATCAAACTCTCATAGTTATAGAGTGTTTCCTTTCCGGTCTTGGGATCCACACTGCGGACCCCTGGTATAGAAAAGACATACACAATTCATTAAGTTTTTATGGCTAAATATTAAACTTAAAGGAACACAACTGCCGATACCCAGCTGCACTATTGTGCCACGACATTCACACACCTTTCCGGTAGAAGATCATTCCAGAGCGGCAGCCTCGCAGCGTCTTGTGGGTGGTGGTGGAGACAACATCGCAGTGTTCAAATGGTGAAGGCACAACCCCGGCTGCTACCAGCCCGCTGATGTGCGCCATGTCAGCCATGAGGACGGCGTTATTCTCATTTGCAATACGTCGCATCCGTGCATAATCCAGGTTACGGGAGTAGCAGCTAACACCTGGAAATGGAAATTGGATTAGCCTTAAACTTAATCAGACTTTCCACTTTGGTTGCAATGAAGGTGAGAGCCTTCTTGATAAAAAAAATTCAAGATAACCCCATCCCCCATAAACATAGAATAATCCTCCCCCTATCATTAGTAATACTTTTATTCTGTATTTGTATTAATTTGCGATTACCAGCAATAATAAGCTTGGGGTGAAACAAACGGGCATTCTCCTCCAGTCTGTCATAGTCAATATAACCTGTGTCAGGGTGAACCTGAAAAACAAAGGGGACACTAAGCCAGGAGAATACTTGAGGGTGCAGTGGTTACAAACATTATACACATATATGTGGTTGCTACAAGCTATTCTTCAGTAGAATTGTTCCTTCTGGGTTCCCTTAGAGGTGACATTCTGCTGTGTGTATCTTCCTATTACTTAAGCATGAAATATAGGTAGGTGGCTGTAACATTCTGAGTGCCTGTAGGGTCACCTCTTACCATGCATTTTGTGCTAAGAATGGAGTTACTGAATGTCAAGCATCTCACCTTATATGGCATAGACTCGAAAAATATGGACGTGGCCGAGATTTTCTTCTTGTCGGTCATGAAGCCATGGGTCAGATGACCCCCGTCTGGTAGGTCTAAACCCATGATCCTCCCGTGGGGCTCCACCAAGGCCGTGTAAACGGCAAAGTTAGCAGGAGACCCTGCAGCAGAGAACAAATATGAGCTCATTAATGGCCTGGCCCTTGTACATCTGCAGAGTCTAAAAGCAGATTACATGATCAGCAGCAGCAGCTAAAAAAATAGACACACCATAATTTTCAAGCCTAAGGGAAAACCAATTTTCCAATTCCAGGTTACTCAATACACTGAGTTTTCTCAGTTACCTACCAGAGTACGGCTGTACATTGACGCCCCATTTTTGTGGGTCCAAACCATACACTTCCAGCGCCCTCTTCTGGCAAAGACGTTCCATCTCATCCACAAACTCGGTTCCACCATAGTACCTGGGAATGACACAAACACAGGTTATAAAAAGTCTTTTCTCATTTCACAACTATGCCACAATATTTGGCAAAAAGTTAATTTCTACCTCTCTCAGCTACTGCCCAAAAGCACGGATTGGGCACAGCACTGGAATGAGAACATTATCAGCACAGTACTAGACCGTACTAAACTCACAGCCCTGTGCGTAATATGCAATAACAAGCAGACTGGTTTCCCAGTGGGGCATACATGAATAGGGTTAGGAGTTAAAGTTTGGTACTGGTGTAGCTACCTATAGCAACCAATAAATTGGCAGCATTTACTTACTGTACCTGGGCAAACTCTGTGCTTTTTTCATGTTTTTAAGTTACTCACAGGCCCATAGAATAATAGGAAAGTCAAAAAGCACACATCTGTTTTAATAAAGAACCATGAAGCATTTGACCAGTGGTGATTCTATCCTAACACAAAATGTTACCATTCTCTCCGAATTAAGAATTACTAAAGGAGGCATTCTACTGCAGTAGTCTTCCTCTACAGCAAGAGGACACTTGGTCCCCTTCCCATTTTTGTCTGTCTCCTCTTCCTCCTAAACTGTAAGCTTTGTGCAGTGACTTCTTTCTGTGTCTTGAAACTCCTAGCATTTAAATGTGCATTTGTGGAGCTATATAAATATATACAATATAAGAAAACAAAGCCCCTCCCCCCGTCGTTTGGAGCCTGAAGGCTGCACACACAGCACTGAGAGAATCTAGGCTATAAATGAGGGCTATCTGGCATCCCTTCCCAGAAAATACTACTGGATCCATAGTCTACATCACCTTTGACCGTAGTGTGTGTACATCAATAAAATCGGTAGGTTGTGATTAAGGAAATCCCACAATGAGTGAATCCTTTCCCCACACCTCACATATTCAGTTCTCCCAAAACAAGGAATCACTGTTTGAAGGAGATTTTCTGGATTGCGAGTGGTGGAATTAGTGTCCCACATTAGGGAAGAAGCTCATATCAAGCAACCTTTTTTAACTTGTACGTAACCATTAACAAATTCTAGAGAATATCTCACCAGGCTGCTTGTGTTTCTGGTACAGTAAAAAAGAGCACATAAACTAACAGGCTGCATTTCTCACCTCTGCCCAGGGTAGCCCTCGGAATACTTGTTATTCAAACAGGAACCCAGAGCCTGCAGAACGGCGCAGCTGGCAAAGTTCTCTGAAGCGATGAGTTCTAGGCCGTACCGCTGCCTGTTTTTCTCTTTCCGGATGATGTCGTACACCTTAAGGAGATAATGTTGGATAGATTTGATGTCAAGGATTAAATATCTCAGGGCTAAACGATATAAGTTTGCTGGACAGGTCAGAGGTTCAATTAAACCTAAACTAAATTGTGGCATAATGTTTCAGGTCAAATGATTGCCGTCTAGGCAAGAACCACATCAATGAGCTGATGTTCTCTTCGCCCCAAACAGATTTTCAAAACCTGGACGATTTTTGGGCAGATATTGGGTGGGTAGGTCTGTCGGAGGGCCGAATACACAGGCCGATAAAGCACCGTCGATGTTCGTTGGCAGATTTTATCGCCCCTGTATGGCCACCTTAGGCTCTAAAACAACCCCAACAGAGTGGGTATAAGAGACAATACAGGGTATGGCCACCTTTGCATTGTTCCATACGTTCATGCCTTCACATCTTCTTCATCTGCCGACGCACCATGATCTGGCCAACATGGCACACCAGCAGATAAATTGTCAAACCTGCCCAATCCCCAAACTAACCTAATCCATAGTACACAGATATTGGTTGGTATCGGCGGGCCAGCATACAGGAACAGATAATCACATAAAAATTACAATTTTATACAAACAGCACAAACATCTGCACTATGAGAAGAAAAAGGGACCCAATAACAAAGGCGGGCAACATCAATACCACTCACCTCTGGATCATTGGTGTCAAGAGGTTCCAGTACCATCTTGTTGTGAGATTCCCAGGTTTCCTGGTGTGTGCTGCCATTGATCTGTGCAGAGTCTGCCATTGTGCTGCTCTTGCTTCAGCTGGACCTGAAGAAATATAATTCATAACACTAACAAAATGGCAACAAAAATATATGAAGCCCAAAGCCATTTCCAGTATCTTCCATTTATCTCCCCTTAAGCCAAACAATATATAGTACAACTTTAAAAGTGAAGGAAAGGTATAAACAATGGAGGGTGCAAAATTGTTAAGCACCGCCCTCCCTGCGATTCTAGCTGCCTGGTACTTTTTCTCTCAGAGCTGTGCTGCCACATATTTCCTGTGCCCCATTTTGCTTTGTCAAAACATGTGAAAAACCACAGAAAAATACACCAAATGGAGTCAATGGCATTTTTTCCTTAGCCTTTTTTTCTTATGTGAAATGCACTGGCATCAATGGGCGTTTATATTTATTTGCATGAAATGCACTGGAGTCAATGGGCATTTATTTTTAATTGTATGAAATGCATTGGAGTCAATGGGCCTTTATTTTCAATTGCATGAAATAGACTGGAGTCAATGGGCATTTATTTTTAATTGCTGGTTTATTTTTTAAATAAAATTTTCTGTACCCCAAGGGAAACTGCTACTGCAGTCGTTATTTTGCTGGAGGAAACATTTGCGTTCATTTCCTGTGTATGTGTGATTCTATACTGTACTAGCATGTTTATCGCTAGGCCACACTTTCCCATAACAGAAATTTATATTAAAAAAAAAAGGGGGGGGGGCACTAATAATAATAAAAAAAAAGTCACTTGAAATTGAAATGGGCACGTATAGATTTACCTTAATGGGTATGAGGCCTAAGTATAGCTGCTCTCCTTTTCTATAATTAGCCCGGCCTTATGCCCTTACTGCTACAAGTGGTGCTCATGTTCGTAGGCTGCAGCCCTGAGCAGGCAAGTCACTTTATTTATATATGTTCTGATGTTACTGACAATACAGCCCATGTGTCATTGCCCTTTAAAAAAAAAAAAAAAAAAAGCACCCAAAAAAGTTCAGGCTTTGAGTTCAAGCAGTTATCTGCTCTTCCCTCTACTCCTATCACCTGTTCTACAGAAGGCAGATATATATATATCAGGGCTTACACCTACTGCCTGCCTAACTGTGGAACGGTTCAGCTGCCCCAAGGCACTTACACAATTCTGCTCATATTGTAAAATACCTGTCATGGACAGCATCAGACTGGTTTGCCAGGGGCCCACCAGAAAACCTTAGCCCATAGGCCCACTCTCCAACTATTTTTTCTTCTCTCCTTACTCAACCTCTATATTCTCCTGGTCTCTTTTCCATTACATACACTATTTTCTTCCATCCATTTAGCCTCTTTGTTCCCAAACAGACGTTTAATAGCAGTAGGGCCCACTGAGAGTTTTGCTGGTGGGCCAGTCCAACACTGGTCATGGATGCACCCATGTCTATTATTTCTACAATATTAAGGCACCGTTTTTGTACCCTTGATTTCCGTTCCTGTGCACCACAGAGTCAAGAGTTGGAAATACAAAATTCCTCTGAAAAGCAGTTGGAAAAAGCCACAGAAACAACTGATCTGAAGGACCTGCACAGCTAGTTACGTTATCTGCCCTTTGCCCCTGTGAGAAGCTTCAAAGCACATTAATCAGAGGAGCATGTTTAGTTTATGAGCCAGGTAACACAGATTAGAACTAAAAATTTTGTTTTACCCCCAAGTTACGCAACTCTGTTCTAGAGTCCTGCATAGGGTCTGGGATCTACTTAATGTCCCAGACGTGCAGGTAAACTACAGGTACCTTACCTGCTGCAGTGGAGTAATGTTTTAGGGGGTTATAAAGTCTGCTCTGTGCAATAAAAAAACAATTGGCGCGTGGCGTCACTTCGTTTGTATGGGTAAGCTGGTAAAGTTTGGGCACAGGTCTGGAGAAAAAAGACCCACACAGGACCCTTCTCTCCCCCGTAATACCAGAAAAAGCTATAACAGACACCATTTACATTGAACAATTACTAATAGGGACCAGGGCAAATTCACTACTGGATTCCTGAGCTGAAACAGCGATGCTTCTGGGGCTCGGCAGCGAGTTAACCAACCGCTGGCAGTCACAGGGCCTGGGTCAGTCTCAGTTAGTGCTGGGCGGTATGACCAAAAATTTATATCACGGTATTTTTCAAAATTATATCGGTATCACGGTATTTGACGGTATTTTTTTTTCCCCATGCATGATTAGGTGACCACCCCAAACACCCGCCACCCGCACCACCCCCCGCCACCCCAAACACCCCCCCATCCGCACGCAGCCCACCCACCCCCCATCCGCACGCACCCCCCCACCCGCACGCACCCCCCCACCCGCACGCACCCCCCCATCCGCACGCACCCCCCCCACCCCAAACACCCCCCCCATCCGCACGCACCCCCCCACACCAAACACCCCCCCATCCCCTTCACATAAATATAACCCCCCACCCCCCCCAAACACAACCCCATCCCCTTCACATAAGTATAACCCACCCACCCCCACCCCAAACACCCCCCCATCCCCTTCACATAAATATAACCCCCCACCCCACCCCCCCCAAACACAACCCCATCCCCTTCACATAAAATATAATTACTGGCCAGGCACCCCCCGACAGCTCACATTGGTATCCGACTCTGAATGCGTCCTAGCGATGGCGCTTTTGTAGAGTGTGCGCGCTGACGTCACGTGCGCGCTGACGTCACGTGCGCACCCGGAAGTATTCAGCACACCGGTATGGGGGTATGTAGAAAATTCATATCGGTTTCAAAAAAAAAACCGGTGATCGGTTTTTACCGGTATACCGCCCAGCACTAGTCTCAGTAACACTTTTCAGCACCACAGCACATACAGTATTAATGTGAGGTTAAACAGCAGCCACAAGAAAAAAAACAAGTCTTAAATATTAACTTTCCAAGGGCAGCAGACGGCTGGGAAAAGAACACGAGTGCAACCTAAATATCAAAGGTCTGACGTGATGGTGCAAAACGTTTATTATTGATTAGCAGGCTGCGCGCCGGTAAGAAAAGCTGACAGCAGGAAATGCTCCGGCAGGAATTACACCATTAACACACTTTTCTGCTTGTTTAATGTGTACATGTGTTTGGCACACATTCAGCCTCACTAATTTGAGAAAAACATTATGTTTTCTTGATTTTAGAGATGCACCGAATCCAGGATTCAGTTTGGAATTCACCAGGGTTCAGATCCGGGCACATCCAAGTGCCTGGCCGAACCAAATGCAAATAAGTATTCGGATACAGTTCAGTATTGCACCAACTTGATTTACCAAGTGCTGACGCATTTGCTTAGAATGCAAATTTGTTGTATTTAAACAAAATGCACATCCAAGATTCCTGAACCTCAGGATGAAATTGTTGGGGGCCAATACAGATCAGCGAGCAGAGTCTAGGAAAAGTCATGGCTGGGGATTGACTTCCCTGACTGCATGCTGAAAGATCAGACCAGCCCATGGAAGGGCAGATTTTGCCTCTGAGATACTTGTTCTTCTATATAGACCTCTACGGCAACCTACTGTATAGTCCCAATTGTCTGGATGTGGGGGAAAAGGGTGAATATAATTTCCTTTGTAACAAAAACCAAGGCTAGAACGGATCAGGCCCAGTTAGAATGAATTTGTATGAGCTGATTACCACGACCAGAGTCCGAAGCTTAAGGTGTAATTGTGATAACTTGGCTTTGATAAGATGCTCGTTGAGGTATGTGATAATCTCGAGCCTATCATGGTAGTGATGCCTCTGGGAAGTAGGTGTCTTCATGTCTTTAAATGCCATGGAATCCCCTACTTTCTTCAACATCAGGACAGCATAGGAAGATTTTATCTTAGAGTTTCCCTTGTGAACAGATTAGTAGACGGCTAGGGCCGAAATATGTATCCTAAGAAGCTAAGTGAAGATGCGGGTTATAAATAGGCTTCTCTGGCTCTCACTCTTGGATCACGTCACTTTCTGTTCTACGGCAGCAAGTTGAGTGATAGGTCAAGATAGAACTGTTATAGCAGGCGTCCCCAACCACCGGGCCGTGAGCTGTGCTGAACTGGGCCACCTCTGGTCCCAATTACCTGTGATCCCAACCCCGTGACAAGAGCTATGCAAAGCCCAGGTAGCTTCCTACTGATTGCAAAAAGGATCAAAGTACTTAAAGCTCCATACAAAGGTCAGGGGATGTCAGCACAGGAAAGATTGTCTTGCTTGAAACCGGTCCGTGGTGCAAAAAAGGTTGGAGACCACTGTGTTATAGGATGTACACAGACAAAAGATGGCGTGTGGGTCTGCCTGATCTCAGGCACCCACAGGCACGTCAGTAGGGGTGTCTTCCATAACGGGAGCCAGCTAAACATGGAACCCATTGCTTAGGATGTCCCCCTGGATATGACATAAGATGGGACCTTGCTGAGCAGACATGATGAGACCTCCCCCCTCCTATGGTCTCTTAGAGTCAAAGGGGAAACAAAGCCTTAGAAAAAGGGAGCAGTCGAAGTGTAGGGTGTCTGGTATTTACTCACCAGGAGAAGACACTTTCAGGGTGCAGATACCAAATGGAAGATCTTTATTCCACTATGGTGACTATGTGTCCCAATGTAGCATAGAGAGATAGTTGGACATATATAGGTCTAATAGATACAATCCAATAAGTCTACTTTGAGCAAATCTGACTCACGCTGGAACCCACTGTAATCAATTATCTTCTGTCATTCTCCTGCAGACATGCATTACATTGTGATTGCAAGCTCATGGGAATAGGATAAATAAAAAAAGAAAAACTCTGGGGAGCTATCAGAGATGTACAAGTACAATTACCGGGGACCCAGTCACTGCTGCAGGCGCAACTGGTACTCTTATTTGCAGACCCGGACTGGCAATCTGTGGGTTCTGGCAAATGCCAGAGGGGCTGCTGTAAGATGCCATAGACACTCACTAATTATTGGGCCTGTGGGGGGCTGTTTGGGCCTCTGTGTACTGGGAACGCCAGGCTCTAGTTTAACTCTAAGGCCAGACCTGCTTGTACAGAACCATATAGGTACAGGAGGAGTTTTGTTGGCAACACTGAATATTAAATGCATATATATGTTTTACACACACAGTATGTATGACAAACAGCTGCTTGCTGCAGACTGCACGGATTTCCATGACACCATGCATTCTGCATTTAGACATAATGCTCAACCTACACTACTACACTAAGGAGGAATGGGAAGGCAGGTTCTGGAGGAATGGGTAGGCAAGTTCTGGGCAAATGCTCTCTCTGCCCTATCCCATCATGCTTTGCTGCTGTGCCTGGCTATCCTTATGGTCAGTATAAATAGGGCGCAATACAAAGAGCAGCTATAGCTGGGAATAAAGGCACATACCGTGCCCACACTGCCCAGGGCCGCTATACTGACTACTCCTCGTACCCTTTCCACTGGAACATGTGCCCACCGATAGGGCCCACCCACATGTGCCTATGTAACCCAGTCCCCCCCAGTTGTAACGCAATCCCCCCGGCCGCACTCACAGCCCCTATCACTCACCGCCCTGTAGCAGCCACCCCTGCCCCACACTCACCTCACTATGCCCGCAGCGGTACCTCAATGGCACTTTGCTCCACTGAGCGCTAGTTCCACGGAGCCAGGTTAGACTAAGGGCCAATAGGAAACGAGCAGTGCCCCGTCAGCCAACCAATCGGCGAGAGGCCCTCCCCCTCGAACAACAAATCAGTGAGTTTCAGGGTTTCCCGCGCACTGATTGACAGACCTGTTGCTGCTGAGGACGCCACATATATCTGTGGCGCCTGAGGGAAAAGCTCTCTCAAGGAATTGTATAGTTTCCTTCATATTTGTATAACAGAAATAAAGAGTTTTATGTAGCAGTGACGCTATATGATCCGTCTGGCTTTTACGAGTGTAGTGTTTAAAGAAAAAAAGTTACATGAAGGGGAAAAGTCACATGGGATAATTTTGACAAAATAATGACCATTTGTACTTCCTGTTTATTTATTAGAAAAGATCTTTAACACTATGAAAAATACAGCAGGGAGTTTGGTTCTTTTATTAGCCTCAGCCCTGTGTTTCCATGGGCTCTCTATCACAGACTAGGGTGTTCTCCAGTAGACCAAGAAGCAGGCAAAATGGCTGATGTGGGACGATGAGAGACACAGAGTACTTGTGAAATAGGGGAGGACAGACAGATTTACACTGGCAACTTGGGAACGCTGGCAAATACCATAAGGGCTGCCAATCAGGGCTTTATATTGGGCTTATGCTTGAGCCTTTGTGTACCTGAAATGTCAGGGCCTATATTGGATATCAGTCCGTACAGTAAGAGAGGAAGAGCCTAGGCATTGTGTCCATAGTGGGAAAAAGGCACTCTAATAATACCCCCAGCAACCACCTTGAGGAGGTGACAACATGGAGGCCAAGGCCTAAAATACCCTTGCTGTGCATGGTCAGGAGGTCCTGAAACAAGTCTTGTTAGTGTCAGACTGGGACCAGGGGCCCACCACTAAACCTTAGACCATAGGCCTGCTTTCAAAACTATTTTTTCTCCTTTTCTCACCCAACCTCTTTATTCTCCTAGTCTCTTTTATTTACATGCTAGCATCTATTCTTCCATCTATTTCTCCTCTTTGTTCCCATTCAGAAATAGGGAATGACCAAGAAACAGGCCAAATGGCCAGGAGCAGGAGGGCCCACTGACACCTGGGCCCACCGGGAGTTTTCCTGGTATCCTGGTGGGCCAGTCCCACACTTAGTCTTGTATTATACCTGCAGTCAAGGAACAGCTGCCATTTTATAAGGGAAAAGTAGCACTACCTGTTTGTTAATAAAAATGATTGGCAGATAAACTGCAAATACTTGGGCAGATATGCTTATTTGGGATTATCTTCCCCAAAAAATACCATCCTTCCAACATTATTTACCTTCTTTCCTATTTGTAAACATTGGCATCAACCATCATTTATACTGTCGAAGCAGGTAAAATATGTCCAGGAGACAACCCTTCTTCCATCTTACCTCAGTAAGCTCTTATAAGGGTCTCCTGTCTCCTCCTCTGTCTGGAATGTCTATTTGTTGTAAAACCGTGCAGTCTCGTGATGTTTGGCCAAATAAATATACTTTCTTTACCTGTGTAAGTATTTGGATCAAATGCAGCATTATACGCTGATTCACAACAACAGCTTTTAATGTTGTTGCAGCAAGTTAATAATTAGCAAGATTTACTAATGTGTTTTTCTAAAGTATTTAAAATTTGATTCAAACCAATTTAATCATTAAAGCTAATTTGTGTTCAAAAAGCTTGGAAACAGATTTAGCACTTCACAGAAAGAACAAAAAAGCTGATTTGAATTGTTTTTCAATTAAGTTTTTACATTTTGTTTTGTAAGTTGATTTGTTTTCAAAAAAAGTGGTGTGGTATTTTTGGGTGGCTTTGCATGTTTGGAGAAGGAAAATAGCATATACTATTTGGAGAAGAAAAAAGAAGGAGTTAGAGGAGCATTTTGAGGGTAGTGGGAGAGATGGCGATTAAAGGTGAAGACACACACACACTTGTCACGACTACTAAACCCCAGAAAATCCCCTGCCATAGACAATACTGAGAATTACCCCTGCCAAAACACACGTAGAGACAATTATCAGTAAATGATCAGCATTGTCTATTTCTGTAGCCATGACAAGTAGCTGCTACTAGTAGCTCTGTGTGTCTTCACCCTAAGAGTATTAGTCCTGGGGATGTAGGGACATGGTTAGGGATAGGCCCACCATATGGGGGGGGGGGGGGGGAAGGTGGGAGATTTGTCAGGGACCTGTTTCTAGTGGGGTGCTGGACTGCTTCAGGGGCAGGCTTGTTAAAAAAATGGGCTGAATTTGTGGATGATCTGGGGATAGGGTTACCACCCAAATGGTACATAAAATCACTGTTAGAATCCATTATTTAAAAAAAGTAAACAGACACATGGGTATCAGGAGTAAAGCTAGTACAGTAGAACCCCCATTTTACGTTTTTCAAGGGGCCATGGAAAAAAGATCTAAAATCAGGGAAATGTGTTAAAGACACATAAATGTAAGCTATTTAAAGGAAATAAGTACAGGAACCATTTTTTATTTGCATTTTTATTTTATTTACTGAGTTATTTCAAGTTTAAACATACAGTACATTGTATAGTAGTACAGTATTGCAAAGTACTTCACCACTGACACCCCATTGCCACAGGACACTGACACAGAAAACGTAAATCCCGGGAAGAGAGCCCATAAGAATGAATACAAATTGGTGGGACCACAACAAATGGCGAAAATGGCGGGAAAACGTATAATCCGGGGACGTAAATTCGGGGTTCTACTGTAGTTCCAATAACAAACCCACAGGTACAAATACACTGAATCAAGTAACAAAGCCATAATTCTGGTGACTGATTGCTGGGTTCACTATACTGCAGGGACAAACTGAAGGCCAAACATTTCAATCTGAGGAGGGCAAAGATAACAGAAAAAAGCAAAGTTGGTGATTGTATCTTTCTTTCTCCCAGGGATCCCTTGCATTAGTCCAGGAAATAACACTTTTATCATTAATGTAAATAATTATTTGGATTTTATGTATTTAACTGTACAATGTTTAGCTTTCTTAACAAATAATCCTACTGAAGAAATCCTTGTGCTGCTTTCTTGTTCAGGAATCTTTGTCAGACTGACTAGCGGGGTTAATAAACATCAGGCAGTGTGTTGTTCTACCCCAGTGGCTTGCACATGAATTTTAGGCGTAGGATCATTTTTATTTATGGCATGGATAAAGGGAACAGCAATGGGGAGCAATGAAGCACTCAGTTCGGAAACATTTTTATAGGATTACAGCAAGGGGAATTATTTAATCATAAGATAGGGATAGGGAATGCCTAAGCCTTATATCAATTACTGTTTCTTTATGGGGGGGGGGGGGTACTGAGCGGATTAACATTCATTTCTGCAGTATCTTAATGATAATAATATCAAATTTAACAGCCATTTTATCCAGAAGGAGGTAAAGTTTTTCTCTAAAGACACAAAATTATGAACAAGGGAAAACAGCTCATGTAAATGGTTTTATCCTATATTCTAGTAAGTGACATAGGCAGTAATTGGATAATATTTCCACAGGCCGGTATATTTCCACAGGGCATGTGTTGACTTTCAAAAGAAGTTTATAGAAAAGGGATATAAGAGGAAAAACAATTTTTGTAGCTTAAGTAACAGTTAATCAGGCAACATGATTAGGATCCTGGCTCACTTTTATGGGAATTGGCCATAATAATTTGCATTGGCGAGGCGGTGATAATAAGCAATGTTTTCCCCAGGAAGAGAAAAGGTGAATCCACAAACGGGGGGCATTGACACCGAAAGGACTGAAAATTTATGATGATATGTATATTTATTGGAATACTTACTGTAAATTTTGTTTTAAAGGACTATGAATGTACTATGCAATTCAATATGAAAGCCAGTAGATGGGGCTAGATTGGTACAATCCTCTGAAGAAGTGTAGACTCACATTAGGCTGCATTTAATAGTTCTAAATATAAGTACAAAAATCCAATATATTTACAGTACTAGGTTGCATGAACAAACAAGCGGACAAGTTCTGTAGCCGAGGAGAGCACGACATTGCGGGAATCCTGTATGCGCTAGAATAGGTCCCCATCCTGTAAGGAGTATTTGATACAATGAGTTTAAAGCAATGTATAATCTATTCCCCTTTGGATGTCACCATAAACTTGGCTTATTTACTGTATATCCAAACAAAGGACAGACACCCCCGATCTACCTAGAATCTTCTACCTAGATCAGAATCTGAATCTCAGGTGCCCTGTTTGTCTGGATCCCCTGTCCTCTACCTTTAGCCTCATTCTAATTATGTTCATTAAATCCATTGGCTGGAAGAGAACAAGCCCCTTTAGTCATGAGAAAAGTCCTTAGTAAAAGAAGTAAATGAATATAGTGAGTAATCCTTTGTAACACACTTTTGTTTGTATGTTTGCGAGGTCCAACCATGTAGCATCCCAGAAGTAAGGGCCCCATATTCAGTCATATTATATGGATCCCACACCCATATAATTCATATACCTTAAGGATAAACTCATTAAATGTCAATTACACAGTTTTTTTGGGAATGGCTGACTACAGTATTCTTATTTATAGAGGATGCAGGTTGGATTTGCCAGATTTATATAAAATCTTATTGTGTGTGTGGGAGTCATTCTGCCATTATGTGGAGAGAAGGGACTGTGGGTTTTTTTTTTACACATTCCCTTTATCTAGTAGAATTAAGTCCAAAGCAACTGGACTTTCTGAGCTTGCTTGAAAACATTTCACCATTCATCCAAGTGGCTTTTTCCATTCAACTGAGTGGTAGGAAATTCCTCAGCATTTATACCCTTAAGGGTTTAACCCCCACCCTCCCTATTTAGAACCACAGTGACTGATCACCAGCAAACAAAATAAAATATATTTTTAAAGGCTGATCAAGGGATCTGTAATTTGGTTGTTGACTCCAAATTGCAAATTCACTATATTTTGTGGCCACAAGATGGCTTTATAAACCTGGGCTATCTCAACCCTCTATGGCAGTGATACCTAACCTTTTTAACCCATGAGCCAAATGAAAAGAGTAGGGGAGCTACACAAGCATAAAAAATGTTCTTGGGGGTTATAAGGGCTAAGATTGTTTATTTGGTAGCCCCTTTGTGAACTGGCAGTCTGCAGAAGGTTCTGTTTGACAGTACACCTGATCTTTAAGCAATCAAAGCTTGCCTCCAAGCCAGGAATTCAACATCCAAGGGATTGGGGAGCAACATGTTCCTCGCGAGCCACTGGTTGGAGATCCCTTCTCTATCGTATCAAAGGCGTATTTTAACTTCATCATACTAATTATCCCATTTAATATCTGTGCCTGGCTGCTCCAGTCACTGACCCTGGCAAACGCTCAGACCAGAAGATATATTGGAGATGGAACAGTAGTAAGGAAAGTCTATATACTGATTATATATATTAAATATATTGCTTGCTTAATACAGTAAATGTTAAGGCAAGCCTTTGTTGGGATAACTGTTAAATAGATATGGAATTAAAGCCTATAATAGCAAACATGCAAATGGTCTGATTAGTCAGGTTTATTTATTTGCATATATCCGGAGGCAGAGAGAATATATGCAGAAGTACTAAGCACAATTCTGCAGGAACAGCCCCTAAGTTAGCTCATAGCCTGTGTAGGAAGTTACTGTAACATAGTAACATAGTAAGTTAGGTTGAAAAAAGACGTACGTCCATCATGTTCAACCATAATGCCTATATATAACCTGCCTAACTGCTAGTTGATCCAGAGGAAGACAAAAAACCCCATCTGAAGTCTCTCTAATTTGCCCAATTCCTTCCTGACTCCAAGATGGCAATAGGACCAGTCCCTGGATCAACTTGTACTAAGAGCTATCTCCCATAACCCTATATTCCCTCACTTGTACTAAGAGCTATCTCCCCTACCCCTGTATTCCCTCACTTGTACTGAGAGCTATCTCCCCTACCCCTGTATTCCCTCACTTGTACTGAGAGCTATCTCCCCTACCCCTGTATTCCCTCACTTGTACTGAGAGCTATCTCCCATACCCCTGTATTCCCTCACTTGTACTGAGAGCTATCTCCCATACCCCTGTATTCCCTCACTTGTACTGAGAGCTATCCCCCCTACCCCTGTATTCCCTCACTTGTACTGAGAGCTATCTCCCATACCCCTGTATTCCCTCACTTGTACTGAGAGCTATCTCCCATACCCCTGTATTCCCTCACTTGTACTGAGAGCTATCTCCCCTACCCCTGTATTCCCTCACTTGTACTGAGAGCTATCTCCCATGACCCTGTATTCCCTCACTTGCTAAGAATCCATCCAGCCCCTTCTTAAAGCTATATAATGTATCAGCCAGTACGACTGATTTGGGGAGGGAATTCCACAACCTCACAGCTCTCATAGTAAAAAATAATTTCCGAATATTTAAACGGAACCTCCCTTCTTACAAAGTGGGATACTGTAAAGCTAAAAAACCATAGGTATTCCCCTGTACTAAGCACAATTCTGCAGTAAAATGTTAGGGTATTTTGTCCTTTCAAAAGGGAAACAAAATGCTTAACAACAACATTCCCCTTGTTAGATTATCTCAGTGCATAATGCTGCTGCCAATTTCCACATGCCCCCACCATCCATCCCATTTTTCAGCTAGTGCACCATTTGAGTGCCCTTCTCAGACATATCAGCTCACCTGTATTTTTTTTAAGTCACCCTTATTTAATCCCCCCCTCACATGGTCCCCAGCAGAAACAAAGGGTTGCGACCTACTAAGGCTGAAATTACAAATTTACCAGCAATGCATGAGCTTGTAGGTTTGTAACACCATTGATTGCACCCATGATCTGCCCACTTTACCCTCGATCCAAACTGATCTTACCCTTGCTTTTACCCAATCCATCCAGAATCCGCCCACGACCCACACATACATGGGGATGTCAAGATGCATCCAGGTCATTTTGGATCTGAGCTGGCATCTCTGAACTCACCAAAGATAGTTCCTGATAGACCTTAAATGTTTGCCAGTCTAGGCCTGCAAAGACATGGAGCAATGGGAAATAACTAGTAATTCTCACAGAAGAATAGAGAAGTCATCATCATGATCAATGTTTCCACTTGACACATGTAGCAATATGCTGAGTTTTTCCTACAGAATTTTTCCACATTTAACGGTAAAACTATACCAACAGATGCCTTTTTACATCTTTCACCTTGAGTGACCATTTTGTGTTGATCTGTAAATCACTGACTATTCACCTGAAAGTAAGGGAAGAAGAGTGTAAATGAAAGGCAGCAGAGGTTTGTCTAATGGCAACCATGGACTCAGCTCTCAGAATTTTTTATAATGTAGCTTAAAAAGTGCTGTGACTTTGTACTTTGTAAGTGGATATGGCTTTTAAAAATACTATATGCAAGTTACATTATGAAGAAAAATGTCTCTTTGAAAAATTATCTATAAACCTTCTGTGAGAAAATGTATTTCCTTTCTCAGTTAAGATGCTTTCAGGACTCTCAAAGACCATCAGATAGATATTCGAGCGGATCTGAAGGTGTATGGGGACCTTAAGTTCTCTTTATCATTAGATCTTTAACATAAACAAAGCAGTAAGACAATAAGCCAATAAGCTACATTTCAGTTAAGTGGGCCAGAGGCTTCATGAGTTTTCTTAGGGCTCTGGTACACGGGGAGATTAGTCGCCCACGGCAAAACTCCCTGTTCGCGGGCGACTAATCTCCCCGAGTTGCCTTCCCTCTGCCATCCCACCGGCGAACATATAAGTCGCCGGCGGGATGGCAGACGCGGCGGCGCGATTCCGCGCAAATCGCCGAAAAAGACTCGCGAGGCTTTTTCGGCGATTTGCGCAAAATCGCGCTGCCGCGTCTGCCATCACATGTCCTTTAAGATCACTCAAAATACAGACCTCACCAATTCCTTAAGGTGGTTCCAAGAAATAAGCCCCCGTGGAAGAAATTCGCTCTGCCGTGGTATCTTATTGTTATTATTAACATTTATTTATAAAGCGCCAACATATCCCGCAGCGCTGTACAATAAGTGGGTTACATACATTGGACATACAGAGTAACATATAAAGCAATCAATAACCGATACAGGAGGTGAAGAGAGCCCTGCCCAAAAGAGCTTACAATCTACAAGATTATTATTATTATTATTATTAACATTTATTTATAAAGCGCCAACATATCCCGCAGCGCTGTACAATAAGTGGGTTTCATACATTGGACATACAGAGTAACATATAAAGCAATCAGTAACCGATACAAGAGGTGAAGAGGGCCCTGCCCAAAAGAGCTTACAATCTACAAGATTATTATTATTAACATTTATTTATAAAGCGCCAACATATCCCGCAGCGCTGTACAATAAGTGGGTTACATACATTGGACATACAGAGTAACATATAAAGCAATCAATAACCGATACAAGAGGTGAAGAGAGCCCTGCCCAAAAGAGCTTACAATCTACAAGAATCTTCACCTGGTTTTGCATTCTTAAAGTTTTACTTTGTTTGATTCAATTGAATATTTTCTTTATGTATTCTGTCTCCAGGGGCATTAGTAAATGACCCTTCATATGTCCCCTTCAAGCAGTAATTAAAAGGAAACTATCAAAAAACAGTTTTTTTTGCACTTTTAAGTGTTTAGTTAGCAAAACAGAAAAGTTGTATTTACATTTTGAAACCGTTATAAGAGCAAATTTATCAGCACTAGGTGAAAAAATTGCTCTGATTTAAATGACCCACATAAAGCTCTGGCACCGTACCTAACACCTACTGTGCATGATCAGGCAGTAAATACAGGGATCTCTATGCCTGTTGCACCTATAGATACTTGGTACCAACGGAATATGACCTTACTGAAGGAGGTATATAGTAAGTGAACGCTCCTATCCCACCTGAGGCTCACCCCTTCCCTGACAGTCATAAGTTGCACCCATTTGTGTATAATTCACTAACCAGCAAACATCTTGGTGCCTCTGGTATTGATGGCACAGACTCATTTTTGTCCTTGCATAGGAACATTTAGTAACACATGAATCCCCCTCCCTTGGGTCCAAGTTCTGCTTTACTTTAAAAACAGAGAAGTTAGTGGTGAGGGATCTTACGCAACTACCCCAGTTCCCCCACCTTTTTAGTTACTGAGAATTAGGAAATAAAAATAACAAGTACAAGAGGATATGATATAGTAAGGCTGTAAGATATAGTATATACTACTATATACTGTACTGTGCTGTGTGTCAGATATAGCGCTGGAGGAGCCATCTGGGTATTAGTCATTGGTAGGGTGACTATCTGCAAACACACCCTTTTTATCCCTATTCTGTGTTAAGCTGCCCATACATGTGGGGGCATTGGTCTGAACCTACAATTCTGGAGGGCCCCAGTTAGATATGGAAATGTATCATATAATGGTAGTGACTAATTACAGTTCTGTGGTCTCTCTATACAGGTAATAATAGGGAAATAGTTTATTAGTACAAACATCTGCCAGTATCAATATACAGTTGTCTATACATTTATCTATGCAAAGGCATGTCATTTCTATAACGAAGCAATGTATAAGAATTGAACGCCTGTACTGACCTTCTATACAAAGATGTCACTATCCAGACTAACTGTAATATACAATATGTTGTTCTATCTTTTCTTTCTTACCTTTCCTTTCTTCTCTATCTTTATTTCTCTCTTTCCTTTCCATGTTAAGTAAAATGTAATAAAAACAATTTAAAAAAAACCCAAAAAACCTTAGATGTGGCCCGATGCTTTGTATGTCTATTACAGCCTTGATTGGCTGGCTGCCCCCAAACATCAGACCCCTCACTGAATTGCAAGGCCTTGTCTCCTTCTTAGAAAACTCTAATTAAAGATGATTAAAGAGATGCTAAGGACCCAGCCTACCCCTAAACACCAGATCAACGAAGAGAAGCATGACACAATAACTTGGTTACCAAATAACAGTTTATTTTACAAAACCATGCTGTAACATAACTTTTTCCATATACCATATCTCTGTATATATTGTGAAATCTTTAATAAAAGTTTTAAAAGCAAAAAAAAAAAAAAAAGGAGATGCTGACACCAGAAAGTAAACCTTTTTTTACATCTGTCATAACATTGTCTTTGCATGACCTTCATCTTTGCCATAAAAGTATTTGCCCAATGCTTTTATATTACCTGTCTGATCCCCCATGTTCCCCTATAAGGGGGCGGCCATATTTGTCCAGCAGGAGGCCGCTAGCATTAGAAGCTATAACTGACAGGCTGAGAAGGGTCAGTCAGGTTGGCAAAACAGTCAGGTTTAGGGACTTCAAGTAACAATTACTTACAAAAGTAAATCTCTCAATGAAAATCAATCAACATGACCTACAGGCAACTTTTTATGTACATTCATATTGTACATAAAATATGAATGTACATAGTGTCAGTATGTCAGTGTCAGTATCACTTTAAGAGACAATGGCAGCTTAGGCAAGGCACATGTATCTCACAGAGAAGAACTTAATATAACTGTAAATTAATAATGAGATTGGCGAGGGTGCACTCTCCAGATCACAGTAACAGAGAGATATAGGTGGGCACAGGGTGAAAGTAACAAGGTTGAGGTATCTGGCACCAGAAGGAATTTCTGCTGCCCAAAGGCCTTCAGTTAAGTTGCCAAACCAAATTCTTATAATCTTTCCCTATACTAGCGATGTTTGGAATTTCTTTTGCTTTCTGCCCCCCATTAGGATCAATTTAGCCCCCATATCAGAACGCTGCGTGACTTGTTTGGACAGATGAAGGAAGTAGCTGAAGGCCAATTTCAGCAAAGATCAGCAGCCTTTAACGGAAGATTCTGCAAACGCCGGGGTTAAAAGGAGAACTGGGTTTGTGTAATGTTCACGAGGTTCCGGCCAATGACCACAAGACTGCTACTGCATCTGGAACTTCTCTGCTACTAAAGTTATATAAGGAGCTGTGCCTGAAGGAATGGGGCAACCCATTACAATGAGTTATGAAGAGAACACAGAAGAAGAAGAAAGAGACAGAGAGGGAAAACAATAGTGACCCCATCCCAGTACAGGGTCCAGGGAATGAATAAAGTTGCTGGGAAAGCACAAGATTGTTTGGGGCTGTAGGTTACCCCCTTCTGTAAGCTCCACAGGACAGGGCTCCTTCTTCCTCTATCTTAGAACATAGTAAAGGTATGGGATCCATTATCAAGAAACCCGTTATCCAGAAAGTTCTGAATTACGGTAAGGCCATCTCCCATAGACTCTATTATAAGTGAATAATTCTAATTTTTAAAAATTATTTTCTTTTTCTCTGTAATAATAAAACAACAGTACTTTGTACTTGATCCCAACTAAGATATAATTACCCCTTATTGAGGGCAGAACAGCCCTATTGGGTTTATTTAATGGTTAAATGATTCCCTTTTCTCTGTAATAATAAAACAGTACCTTGAACTTGATCCCAACTAAGATATAATTACCCCTTATAGGGGGCAGAACAGCCCTATTAGGTTTATTTAATGGTTAAATGATTCCCTTTTCTCTGTAATAATAAAACAGTACCTGTACTTGATCCCAACTAAGATATAATTACCCCTTATTGGGGGCAGAACAATCCTATTGGGTTTATTTAATGGTTAAATGATTCCCTTTTCTCTGTAATAATAAAACAGTACCTGTACTTGATCCCAACTAAGATATAATTACCCCTTATTGGGGGCAGAACAGCCCTATTGGGTTTATTTAATGGTTAAATGATTCCCTTTTCTCTGTGATAATAAAACAGTACCTGTACTTGATCCCAACTAAGATATAATTACCCCTTATTGGGGGCAGAACAGCCCTATTGGGTTTATTTCATGGTTAAATGATTCCCTTTTCTCTGTAATAATAAAACAGTACCTGTACTTGATCCCAACTAAGATATAATTAATCCTTACTGGATGCAAAATAATCCCATTGAGTTTTATTAATGTTTTATTGATTTTTTAATAGACTTAAGGTATGGAGATCCAAATTATGGAAAGATCCCTTATCTGGAAAGCCTCAGGTCCCAAGCAATCTGGATAACAGGTCCCATACCTGTACAGGTATGCAACCTGTTATCCAGAATGCTTGGAACCTATAATTTGGAACACCATAACTTAATGTTACTAAAAAAATAATTTGAAAACTAAATGAACACACTAGGATTGTTTTGCCTCCAATAAAGATTTATTCATTGTATCTTAGTTGGGATCAAGTACAGGTACTGTTTTATTATTACAGAGAAAAGGGAATCATTTAACCATGAAATAAACCCAATAGGACTGTTCTGCCCCCAATAAGGGGTAATTATATCTTAGTTGGGATCAAGTACAGGTACTGTTTTATTATTACAGAGAAAAGGGAATCATTTAACCATTAAATAAACCCAATAGGGCTGTTCTGCCCCCAATAAGGGGTAATTATATCTTAGTTGGGATCAAGTACAGGTACTGTTTTATTATTACAGAGAAAAGGGAATCATTTAACCATTAAATAAACCCAATAGGGCTGTTCTGCCCCCAATAAGGGGTAATTATATCTTAGTTGGGATCAAGTACAGGTACTGTTTTATTATTACAGAGAAAAGGGAATCATTTAACCATTAAATAAACCCAATAGGGCTGTTCTGCCCCAATAAGGGGTAATTATATCTTAGTTGGGATCAAGTACAGGTACTGTTTTATTATTACAGAGAAAAGGGAATCATTTAACCATTAAATAAACCCAATAGGGCTGTTCTGCCCCCAATAAGGGGTAATTATATCTTAGTTGGGATCAAGTACAGGTACTGTTTTATTATTACAGAGAAAAGGGAATCATTTAACCATTAAATAAACCCAATAGGGCTGTTCTGCCCCCAATAAGGGGTAATTATATCTTGGTTGCGATCAAGTACAAAGTACTGTTTTTTTATAGAGAAAAAGGCAATTGTTTTTTTCTTCAATTTGAATTATATGCTTATGATGGAGTCTATGGGAGATTGCCTTCTCATAATTCGGAGGATTCTGAATAACGGGTTTCCAGATAACACATCCTTTACCTGTATTAGCATGTATATATTGTTTATTGGTTATTTATGTTCTGTTATTATATCCATCCCTGTCTATTTAACTTATGACTTGCTTAAATGTGCAGAAGCCAACTCAATATTACAAACTCTATAGGACGTCCCCCCATTTCTGCCAAATCACCCCCCATGGGTGGATACAGAAGGGGCAGCTAAGGGCGTTCCCCCCCTCAATTATAAAACTCATTCACTTCCAAAAAGTATTTCAGTTCCTCAGTGAACTCGAGCAGAACCAGTTCCTCCTGTGTAAGTTGGATGTGGGTCTCACCAGTGCTGGACAGACACATAGATAGATGTGGTGGTGATGATGATGATAGTCAGACCCACTGGCATTTTGTCACTCTCAAGTATTAGTCTTATAGACAAAGGGGTGACATGATTGTATTTGCTTCACTTGGAGAGGTACCTGGCACTAAAGGGGTAAGTAACACTCTATAGGAGTGCCTGCTGCAATTCGTCAAGGGGTTGTGCACCTTTAGTATATTATAGAGAGTAATAGTCTCAGACAATTTGCAATTGGTCTTCATTTTTTTTTATTATTTGTAGTTTTTTCATTATTTCTGTTTTTATTTTGCAGCTTTCCAGTTTGGAGTTTTAGCAGCTATCTGGTTGCTAGGGTCCTTAGCAACCAGGGAGTGGTTTGAATAAGGGACTGGTAGATGAATAGGAGAGGACCTAAATAGAAAAAATAAGTTATATACAGTAACAATAATGATAAAATAGTAGCCTCACGGAGCTATAGTTTTTGGCTGCCGGGGTCAGTGACCCCCATTTGAAAGCTGCAAAGAGTGAGAAGAAGGCGGCAAATAATTCAAAATTTATAAAAAAAAAAAAAAGAAGACCAATTTGCTAAGAATTGACCATCTTATAACATACTAAAAGTAAACTTAAAGGTAAACCACCCCATTGTTTGCTTCTCTTCTGAGACATTTCCATTAATCTGTGAGGAAGAGACAGAGGAGATGGAGGAGAGTGCTTGCCATGCCATTGGTCAGACTGGGAGTTATCCATCAGTGGCTTTTGCCCCATCAAACCAGGTGGTGCCCTCACTGAGTCTTACGCTTGTGCTATGTGTTGTGTGACCAGAACCTCCTCAGTGACTCCCCTGATGGGCTGTGCCATTGGTCTTACCCATTCCTATGGAAAAGGGATTCCTGAACGTGTCTGGGAAAGCAAATCTCTATTAGCCCTTTAGGTTATTGCCCATGGTCTCACTTATGTAGTCAAAAGAGGGGGTGTTCAGGCATATTCCAAGGTTTGGTAGATAGATGCATAGGTGAGAGATAGCTAAAGATAGAGATAGATAGATAAAGATTGATTGAAAGACATGCAGATACAAATGGCTAGTGAGAGATAGATATATGTGGATAGATAGATTAAGATTGATCAAAAGACAGACAAATATAAATGGCTAGATATAGACTGACAGATAGATAGATAGATAGATAGATAGATTAAAATAGACAGACAGACAGATAGATAGATAGATAGATAGATAGATTATAGATAGACAGATAGATAGGCAGATAGATGATAGACAGATAGATAGATAGATGATAGATAGATAGATAGATAGATAGATAGATAGATGGATAGATAGTTAGATAGATAGATAGATAGATAGACATGGCTTCAAAGAGTTATGTACAGTTAGAGACAGAAATGGAGGACAGACAGACAGATGGACTAACAGATCTCTAACTTTTTTCTTCATCTTTATTTACTTTATCTTCACTTTATATTTACTTATCTTAGTCTGCAGTGCACATGATCCATTGATTAGTCTGAACTGTCTTAGGCTGCAGCACCCAGGCACCATGAGCTGAGCCTGCAGCGCTCGGGCTCCCGTGGAACCAATCCCATCACACAGCTAGAGAGAAATACTAACCAAGCCCATTGTGTATCTATCAGGAGCAGCAGTACAATGTACAGTGTAGCGCTTCCCACCCTGATTGGCTCGCTCTCCTAGGGGCCATGGCTGGGTGTTTGGGGGAAGTCTCCATATATGTAATCCCTTACTGTGTGCTTAGGGGCCCGGCTGCCCCCTAGTGGCAGAGGAAAGGGGCAGAACAATAAGGAAAGCAGAGGAAGAGTGAAATATTCAGCAAACAGAATCTGTTCATATTGTTCCAGTCAGGAGGGGAAAATATTCTGAGACAAAATGCAGATTGTTAGTGTTTTTTTCTTGCTGAGATCTCATATTTTATAAGGGGTCATTTATTTGTTTGTTATTATTTATCTATTTTATAGAACTACAGTTGTACGCAGAACTTTACAGGAAGTCAACACAAACAGGGCTATAGTTATTATAATTTATACAGTAAAATTAGAAAAATCTGTGCTGAGGTATGTATTGAGGTCCCTGCCCCAAAGAGCTTACGATCTGTTAGGAAAGGGAAACATAAAGGAAAAGGGGGGTGAGGTATAAGTGCATACATCAGGGGGGTAGTGTGCCAAGTCCAATATATATATATATACTGTATATGTGTGTGTGTTTATTGGAATATTGCTTAGAATAATGTTTAACTTAACTGTATAAAATGTTTTGTTGGAGTTCCCCTTTAAAGTGTATTTTGGAAGAGAATCGAGTATATATTGTTTTTTATATCAGTAGAATATCCAACTCATGTTTATGGAACCACACCCAGTATCTGAAGGGAAGAGAATTGCAATAAAATGTCTATATACCCTGTGTCTCGTATGTTTTATTGGGTTGCAAATGAACTGTTTCTATGGAGATGCTCTGCAGTTGGGCAGTCAATGGCTGATTCTTTGTAAATTTTCAATTGGTCTTCATTTTGTATTTCTTGGGGATTTTGAATTATTTGCCTTTTTCTTCTGACTCTTTCCAGCTTTCATATGGGGGTCACTGACCCCGGCAGACAAAAGCTGTTGCTCTGTGAGGCTACAATTGTATTCTTATTGCTACTTTTTATTCCTTATTTTTCTATCCAGCCCTGCTCTTATTCACATTCCAGCCTGCCATTTAAACCACTGCCTGGGTGCTAGGGTAATTTGGACCCTAGCAACACATAGCTGCTGAAATTTCAGAACAAACTGCAGAACAAAAGGCTAAATAATTCAAAAACCAAAGAAAATCAATAGTGAAGACCAATTGCAAACTGCATCATATGAAAAGTTATTTTAAAGGTGTAAAACTCCTTTAAGACCAATTGAAAATTGTCTTAGAAGATCACTATCCTGCAAACAAGTGGTATCTCCCAGAAAAAATAGATCCATTTCATATTAGCGTGCCATTCAGATGGTTACATATTAGCAGTGAGGTCTCGCGATACACAGCTGAAACCCCACCCCCTATAGCATCACTTCCTTGCATCGTCCATTCTCCAAATGGCGGACCTTACCGGCCCTCTTACTCCATACTTACAAGGTACGTTGGGGCTCTGCATGCTTGCAAGGTGTAAGATACTATTTGGGGCCTGTTTACAGGTGGGACTATATCGTTCCAGTTCTGACAGTCTAAGACTAATAAAAAGAATTAGGCAACAAGTGGGTCGGACGGTGGTTTAGAGTTTAGCGTCGCTGTGTTGCAGTCCTGCGGTCTGGAGATATCTCTACTGTACAGGACCAGGAGGTAATGCTATTTATAGGGAAAGATGGAGCGGTGGGAATGAGGCCCTCTGGGTTCCAAAGTGGTCCTTGATATGCCCTTAAAAGTGAGATGGGCAGTAATTGAGATTAGCCACTACCAGCTAGATCAGGCCCACCCGTCTTCATGGAGCCTTATAGGTGGGAGAAGTTTAAGCTCAAAGTGAAAGTTATAATTGTTACAGTTCATTCCTTTAATGTCTGTGTCAGAATATGAAGAATGGATAGGTAAAGATAACGTGGCCATTAGAGTGGGAGGAGTGAAGTGGCATCGGGCCTGTATAATGGGCTGAGGGCAGGGGTCCAGGGCGCCACATCAGCACGGGGGAGGGGGGGGCAGATGATGCAGTTGGCATCAGTAACTATAGGCGTCACCAGTCCTGCTTTACGGGAGGCGGCCTGAAACAGTCGCAACAGTTACATTAAGCGCTAAAGTCTGCATTTAATCAAAGTCTGACACCGGCTGAGCACATACCGGTAATAGGGGTCTTCGAGCTGCACGGGGCTCTCTATTGCTTCTGACTAGGTACACACAAATATACAAATATTCGGCAGGGGGCCGTGACGTAGTGGGGCCGGGAGGAGGTGGGCCAGGACGTCACGAGGGTGGAGCTATGACGCGGCAATTGCCCACAGTGTCAATGTTACTGAGTCCTGCCCAGTTTTCCTAATTACGTTACGAAAACCGGGCTGTCCAGGTCAAAACCGGACATGTGGCAACCATACATACAGTACAACAAAGTTTACAATGCAAAAGAGGGAAAAAAAATATGTTTTTTTCAAGATTAAAGGAAAAGTAAACCCTCAGAATGTCTTACTTTACCGAACTGTTTCACATTTCCTCCACTGGATCATCAATTCAAGACAAAATATAGATCAGCGCCACAGGCAATGGAAAAAAACAAATAACAGAACATAGCACAATATTAACACTCATATCATTTTATGCCTGGAGAAAGCACTATAACATTTTTTTAACTGAAAAATGTTATATTAATAAACACAAATGAGGCTTAGCCTCCCTTAGCCATCATTAATATGTTGTTGCCAAACAAAGTGGTTATAATTGTTCTTTAGGAATAAAGTTAATTGATAGGCACGGGGCAACATAGCTATTATGGAGTAAACCAAACACAATGGTGTGACCATAAAGTTCTACCCACCATTCATTTCCATTCAACAGCTATGAATGGTGGGGAGAACTTTCACAAAATAGAGATTATATAATGGAGGGCCTGCTAGGTATCCCCAGTTTTTTTAGTAGGGACAGAAGCCTGAAACAATGGCCACATGAGAGAGAAACCTCAGGAGAGCAAATAACTCCCCACATTGGATAAAAGTGTAATTAGGGTTAGGCAGCAACAGTGGCCGTACCCCAGCAGCTATACCGGCTGTTAGGGAAAAGGCTAGAGGAACCCTGTAGCCACCTGTGGTGTATAGTGATGTGGGTGTCTGTGTGGTGGGAGGAAGTGGTAGCCTCAGGGGATCAATAAATGGACACCCTATAGGAGTAGGAACCAGCTCTGATTGGAAGCCAGGCATCTCATGGGAGACCATGCTGTTCATCATGTGACTGTCCTGGCGAGCAAGGCAAATGGCTATGGGTGGAAGAGGATGAGCTAGAAGTGGACCCAGGGAAAGAGCAGAGAGCCCAAAGAGAGTTAGGAAGTGGGATACTTCAAGAGTCAACATTGAAAAAACAGCTAAATGCCAACTTTCTGGTCAACCTGAACTTGACCCTATTTCAATCCCATGGTGGAATGTTGGGCAATTCCAAGTCATATGGTACCACTGTCCCCACATGTAGAACACGAAGCATCAGGACTATTCCATTATCTTAAAGGAGAACTAAACCATAAAAACCAATATTACTAGAAATGCCTGACCTTACAGCACCAGCCTAAAAGTACAGCATATCACAATAATGATTTAGGCCTTCAACTTTGTCACCATCTTGGATTTTGTTAGTAGTGTCAGTGGCACTACACATGCTCAGTGTGCTCTGGCCAGGAAAGGAAGAAATGTTAAAAAAAATGATAATTATTTGATTAATTTGATTAACGTGGAGTCTATGGGAGATGGCCTTCCAGTAATTCAGAGCTTTCTGCATAACGGGTTTCTGAATAGCAGATCCCATGCCTATAATATATATACATTTAAAAGCAAAAGTTTCAAAAAGCTCGGCTACTGCCTGATGTGTTTCAGGAGTCACAGACTCATAGTGTTGAGGTTACACCCCTATTTTAAAGGCATCTCACATATTGTTTGAGAGAGTTAAAAGTTCCAGCAAAGGGACCATGCTTTGAACCATAGAACAGGTCCATCTATAGCTCAAGGCCCATCCATATGGTATCCTTTTCATAGTATAACTAAGATGGCAGCTCCTGGCCTAAAGTATTCTGGCAGTAGGTTTACTAAAAACCATTGACCTGATTTCGCCAGTAACCCCATCACCCACTAACTCAATACCCAAACATTGGATCTTGGCAGAATTCTGTCCCACAATGCATCAGAAATTTAGATTATTAGTATTTAAATAGGTGACAAATGATTCCAGATCAGATAACAAACCCTGCCTGATAAGTATCAGGCTGTCAATATCAGCGCTGGGCCAGACTGGTCTGCACCCTAGGCAAACTGGCTGGCCATCTTGCTGCACCCTAGCACGAGTGGGCATACGCATACACTGGGATGACAATGAGTTGGGGGTGGAGAGACAAGTGAGGATTGAAGGAGCACAGGGATGTGGGTGGGGAGTGGATCAGGAGTGGGACTGAAGCGGTTGGACTAGGGGTAGGCAGACAAGAGGTGCCTAGTGCCCCCCAAGTATTGCACCCTAGGCACGTGCCTCTTCTGCCTCCCCCTAGTTCCAGCCCTGCTCAATATATGAACTGTGCCAAACAGTACGGTGATGATACAGGTTTCCATCTCCATAGACCACGCCCACCAAACCCATAAAAAGGCTGGCATAGCAGGGGCAAAATATGCCCCCATAGTGGCTCCACATCTCGGGAGATAGTGACAACAGTCAAAGAAAGAAGAAAATATGGAACCACAAAAAGCAGCTAAAATGTCTCTTTCATAATCTGACAGAGGGACAGCGGTGCTTTTACACTTACACACTGCGCGGCTGCTGCACTGGTCACAGGGGGTGAGACCATTTGTTTTATGGGGCACCGAGACTTCTGATGGGGGCCTTGCAAACACCAAACAGTTCTAGAATTTTTAGATGTAAAGTAAAAAAGAAGTTTTTTAGCATTGCTTAATTAGCAAAAGGAAAAACCAGAAAAGTTATAATTTTGCTATAAGATATTCAGTAGCAGTGAGCAAATGAGGAATTCTAATCATAGATACAACACTAAGGGGCTGATTTACTAACCCACGAACGGGTCGAAATGAGTCCGATTGCGTTTTTTTCGTAAAGATCGGTATTTTGCGATTTTTTCGTATGTTTTGCGATTTTTTCGGCGTCTTTACGAATTTTTCGTTACCAATACGATTTTTGTGTAAAAACGCGAGTTTTTCGTAGCCATTACGAAAGTTGCGTAAAATCTTGCGATTTTTCGTAGCGTTAAAACTTGCGCAAAAAGTTGCGTTTTTTTCGTAGCGTTAAAACTTACGCGAAACTTCGCACCTTTTAAGTTTTAACGCTACGAAAAAGGCGCAACTTTTCGCGTAAGTTTTAACGCTACGAAAAATGCGCAACTTTTTACGCAACTTTCGTAATGGATACGAAAAACTCGCGTTTTTACGCAAAAATCGTATTGGTAACGAAAAATTCGTAAAGAATCCGAAAAAATCGCAAAACATACGAAAAAGTCGCAAAATGTTCGTTTTCAAGTCGGAACTTTTCCAATTCGGGTCGGATTCGTGGGTTAGTAAATCAGCCCCTAACAGTCTAAGCTTGTACTCTTTTTACACCAACCAGAGCCCAGGACTGGACAAACCCAACACGAGATGCGCCGTTGTACTAAACCTGAAGAAGACAACAGAAGGAGATACAACCACAATGAGCATCTTTTTGGCACACATTTGTCTGTTGAAGAAACACAACCAGACCCCGACTCTGGAATCTACAGACAAGGCCTTGAAAGTCATTCCCAGAGATTTACTGTCAGCGGTGATGATACCAATAATTATATTATTCCTCTGCAGTTTTCTGTTGAGGAAACACAACCAGACCCTCGTACTGGAGTCTCCAGAAACTGCCATGAACGTCATTCCCAGAGCTTAACTGATGGTGAAACTAAAAATGATATTTTTGATGTTCCTTTATCTATTGAGGAAACACAACCAGACCCCCGTACTGGAGCGTTCAGACAATTCAAAGAAAACTGTTCCCACAGAATGACATGCACTGTCTTTGGTGATGGGCCCAATAAGGTTATTTGGGGTACGCATTTGTCTGTTGAAGAAACACAACCAGACCCTCGTACTGGAGTCTCCAGACAATGCCATGAACTTCATTCCCAGAAATTAACTAATGGTAAAACTAAAAATGATATTTTTGATGTTCATTTGTCTGTTGAGGAAACACAACCAGACCCCCGTACTGGAGCGTTTAGACAATTCAAAGAAAACTGTTCCCACAGAGTGACATGCACTGTCTTTGGTGATGGGCCCAATAAGGTTATTTGGGGGACGCATTTGTCTGTTGAAGAAACAAAACCAAACTCCTGTACTTGAGTCTCCACAAAACCCAAAAGAAATCTGTTCCCACAAAATGAGTTATAGTGAAGAGCCCAATATGGATAATTTTAGAGCAAATAATGTCATTGCCACTTTTGTCATTAACTTTAAATTACTGCAACATGGCTCTCCACCCTCAACTTATTGTATCTTTATGAGAAGCCATCTATTCCCAGGTCCTAGACTGGGCCCTTTATTATATATAGCTTCTTGCTAAAATGAACAGTGTTCTCCCCCTAATTATTTCGGTGCCACAATCTATTTTGGCCATAATCCACCTATTTCCGTTCCTGTGCCGTAAAAAACTGGTCTGAAAGTGATAACAATTACAATAATTGTTTTAGTTCTGGAAAAAGTAATGAAAGAATAATCTATGAGTTCAGGCTGGGGTTCTCTACAGGGTTGGACTGGGCCGGCGGGGCACCGGGAAAAAAACCCAATGGGCCCAATCGGACCAGACCTGATCCCCGGCCCTCAGATCCCCCTCTCCCAAGCAGAGGGCATTATAGACAGATAGTAGGGGATCTTTTTCTCCCAATAGTTAGGTCTGTATAGGGACAAGGTTTTACCGTACAGACCAAATAGGCAGTGTTTGTTATGAATGAATTCACATTGCTTGACTTTAAAGGGAGCACACCCTAAAAATAAAATGTCATTTTTGTTGTTTTCATCTGTTTATTTTAGTCTATTTACTTTTGATTTAATACTCTACATGGTTACCAGGTACTATTTTTTAAGACCCAAGGGGATTAATATGAAGTTGACCCTCCCTTTCGTGCTATAATAGCCCCTACTCTTTGGGGAAGGTTTCCACTAAATGGTGGAACATTATTGGTGGGATTGGATTCCATTCATACATAATAGGTTGGGCACTGATCTTAAGGTTCAGTCCAGGCTCACAGTCAGGGTTCTAATTCATCCCACAAGTGTTTAGTTTGCCATTTTGAATATGTCAGGATGAGCACTTTCCTAATAGCACAGTTACCTTAGGTCAGCCCATGGTTATGGCTTTTGCAACATGATCTTCTTACTTTTTAGGGGCTTTTATTACACATAAAATGCCGACAGTCTATTGTGTATGCAACAAGCTGTAACTATTTATATGAACAAGGTACATTTTTGGGTCACTGCCTGCTGCATCGTTGGGTAAAGTTGAGCATATGGGCATCAGACTATTCACTTGGCATTCATATCTATGATACTTTCTGTGTTCCTAATGTCATGTGGAAGATAAGAGACTGGGAAATGAATGAGTCTTTCACCAAATCTAATTCAATATTTAAGTGCAATATTTTTCAGAGACCTACTGTTCTCTAGCTTCAGCTTTCAACAAAATGATATTTATTACTTTTCCCGGTTTAAAGCTGAAAAGACCCCTAGTTAATTAGGGCTGTCCTTAAAGCAAATACTGTGAGAATGGCAGCAGGATGAATTTCCCCATTGAAAGTCAATAGGTAAAATCTGATTGGCTGTTGGTGGCCACTTTTCTAACCATGAACCGCAGTTACCTGGTGCCTAACTCTGCAAAGTTTGGGGACCCCGGTGTTAATACTGTGAAAATGGCAGCAGGTTGAATTTCTGCCAAGTCAATGGGTAAATTATGATTGGCTGTTAACAGCTCCGCCCACTTTTGGGCATCCAACAATCACCATATTTTCATTCAGGCTGACCCCATGACTGTGTGATTCAAGTTTGGGGAGTGTAGCCTCAAAGCTGTAAGATTGGCAGCAATTTCAATTTCCCCATAAAAGTCAATGGGTGAAATTTGATTGACTGTTGTTGACCCCTCCCACTTTGGGGTCATCCAACAAATGATGCTGTTTCATTCGGGGTGACCCCATTATTATGTTATTCAAGTTTGGGGAGTGCAGCTTCAAAGCTGTAAGAGTGGCAGCAGTTTGAAAGTCTTCCCTGTCAAAGTCAATGGAAAAATTGGGGTGTTCGGAGCGGCGCCAGAAAATTACGGGGGGCGGGATCGCTTAGAAAAGCACAAGCAACCTGCTCCGCTATAGGGCGAAGATGTGTGAGGAGTTTGGGTGTTTTACCCCTAAAACTGTAGGAGGAGTAGCGTTTAGAAAATGGGGGGCGCTAAGAAGAAGCGGAAGAATAAGCGGAAGTGGAAGAACAGTCTGTGGGTTTTTCAGCCCAACATAATAAGGTAAAAAAGGCAAAATTGACTGTAATACTTTCCTTCGTAACACACTAAAGGCTCATTTACTAACACAGAGCAAACAGTTTAAAAATCACTGCTGTTTGCCAAATCTTTTTATTCATTGCAAAGATTTTGATGAATTCCAGTGAAATGGCAGAAGCTGCACAGTAGCGCAAAATGTACGTACATAGTATCCCTATGGGCGGGTATTTTATGTACAGAAATCGATTGGCCATTTTAGCTGCACCAATAAATAGTAAATAAAGCCTCAAAGCTGGATTTTAGATGCACTTTTCCTTTAGGGCCTACATGTTGTGCAGTGAGTGTGATGTCACAATGGGCACCTCCAGCACTCACAGCCTGTAAACAACAGTCCCATGACATCACTATGACATCACAATGGGAGAACCAACACTGCTTGCAGCGCGCTCAAATTGGCCACAGTTGGTAAACAACTGCGTAAGAGGAGGTTAGAGAAGGAGGATGGGTGTATCTTTATCAACATCGGATAGCTCCTCGGAGTACTATTCCGCACCAAATTCTCCTGATCTTTCTTTCAATCAAAATTATACTGAAAATTTCACTGAAAAACATTCTGTGGCTTGTCAGACTGATCTGTCTTTTCAGAAAGATCTGTCGGTTGTGGATCCATATTGGGAGGTGCTGGACCCCAAACCCGATATCCACGTCCTATTTGAAGAGTTTAATACAAAATTCTTTGGTGGACAGTTGCCGCCAATAGAACTTAAATGGAATAACAGGTTAAGCATGTAAGTCAGGAACTAATGGGGTTTGTTGTTAATAGGGGGGAAATTTATATTATTAATAGAGCAATATAAATCGCTGTAAATAAATAATATAAATAGAGTAGAGTTTATTCAGCACAGACACATCTCAAATCTGCATTATGTTTTCCAGCACTGCCGGCCTTTTCATACCCGACGACAAAATTGAAAGATGCAAAATTCACCTGAACAAACCTCTCCTTGAGTTACGGCCAAGGAAAGATACAGTGCAAGTAAGTCTTCTCTTTGTCTCTGTTTGTACTGACTGATAACAGCCAAACTGGCCATGTACTTGTGCTGCTGGGAAACTATGGTGGCCCCTTAGGGATACAGCATGGGCTGATACAATAAACCCCAGAGATAGCGGAAGAGTGGAAATCTTTTATACTGAGTCTGAATTGATCAAATAACTCTTCACTATTTCCCTCTCGCCAGTTGGGCTCTCTGCATGCAGGAGTCAGAGGTGGGAATTGTGACAGTTAGCTCTAATCCAGCATTGGTCTGTGCCAACAAACCTGATGCCACAAAATGGTTTATTAGAAGACTGTATTTACATTTGTTTGCTTATGGCATAAAATAGATCTGTGCATGTAATATCTATGAAAATATGTGATGCATTTTCTATACATGAAGGCAGAACAAGTAACATTGGGGCTGTTTCTCACCCTACAGACGCTCCTGCATGAAATGATCCACTACTACCAGCGAGTCAAAGGAACGCGTGACAATGATCATGGCGCAATCTTTAAGTATCACATGAAGCGAATCAATAGAAAAAGTGGCGCAAAAATTACAGTAAGTAGTTTTATATATACATATATATATATACAGTATATACAGTATATACATACACATATACAAAATTGTATTGTACCATTAAGTTTGATATAAAGAATGTGTCAGGTTCCATGATATTTCTCCTGTTATTTTATAGATCCATCACGATTTCATTCAGGAATACGAGTCACTGAAGCGCCACTGGTGGAAATGCAATGGCCCCTGTCAAGAAGTCGTGAAGCGGCTTGCGGACAGGACTCCGGGCTCCAAGGCGCACAAGCGCAAATGCGGAGGAGACTTTATAAAGATCCAGGAACCAGAGAACAAGAGAATGAGAACTGACCCATAGAATCACTTAAAGAGAAGTAGTTTTACAACTGTAAATGTGCCGACTTTCTCAAAAGTTGGAGTGCAAAGCCCCATGGGAAAAAAAAATAGCTGAACTCTCCCGAGATTTCCTCTCAACCGTTTGAATGTGCAGAAGATCAGAGAACGTTGAAGAGAGGTTTTTTTTTCATTATTAGGGAAGGACCAGGGTCGGACTGGGCCCCAGCAGCCCAAACCCTGACCCTCGCTGGCGCTCCCCCTGCCCGACCGTTCCTTCCTTGACGCGTTAAATTCACGCGCGCTCAGGGGAGGATGTCAACACAAGTATCTATAATGAATGGAGTCAATACATGCAGCATTGGCGTTCATTTTAGTACTTGCTACATGACCAAGTGAATGTGAATGAGAAAATAAATGTTTCCATGTAAAGTTTATCATGAGTATGTGGGCTGGGTGTGACTGTAAGAGGAAAGGATGTGTTGCCAATGGGATAGGATGGACTATTTCATTTTGCTTTAAAGCTGCCATTGTGCCACGGTAAGGCTTAGTGGAAGGCTGCAGCCGATTATATGATCTGTTCTGTATACATAAATACCCCCAGGGGGTCCTGCCCACTTAGTAAGATGAAAAATTGCTATGTGATTCAAATTTGGAGAGTGTAGCCTCAAAGCTGTAAGATTGGCAGCAGTTTGAATTTCCCCATAAAAGTCAATGGGTGAAATTTTATTGGCTGTTGTTGGCCCCTCCCACTTTATGGGTCATCCAACAAATGATGCAGTTTCATTCGGGGTGACCCCATTATTATGTTATTCATGTTTGGGGGGTGGCCTGATGCCACAAAATGGTTTATTAGAAGACTGTATTTACATTTGTTTGCTTATGGCATAAAATAGATGTGTGCATGTAATATCTATGAAAAGACATGGGTTTGCCTGCAAAGATGTGATGCATTTTCTATACATGAAGGCAGAACAAGTAACATTGGGGCTGTTTCTCACCCTACAGACGCTCCTGCATGAAATGATCCACTACTACCAGCGACTCAGAGGAACAAGTGATATAGATCATGGTGCAATCTTTAAGTATCACATGAAGAGAATCAATAGAAAAAGTGGCGCAAAAATTACAGTAAGTAGTTTTATATATACATATATATATATATACAGTATATACATACACATATACAAAATTGTATTGTACCATTAGGTTTGATATAAAGAATGTGTCAGGTTCCATGATATTTCTCCTGTTATTTTATAGATCTATCACGATTTCATTCAAGAATACGAGTCACTGAAGCGCCACTGGTGGAAATGCAATGGCCCCTGTCAACAAGTCGTGAAGCGGCTTATGAACAGGACTCCGGGCACCAAGGCGCACAAGCGCAAATGCGGAGGAGACTTTATAAAGATCCAGGAACCAGAGAACAAGAGAATGAGAACTGACCCATAGAATCACTTAAAGAGAAGTAGTTTTACAACTGTGAACGTGCCGACTTTCTCAAAAGTTGGAGTGCAAAGCCCCATGGGGAAAAAAAAAATAGCTGAACTCTCCCGAGATTTCCTCTCAACCGTTTGAATGTGCAGAAGATCAGAGAACGTTGAAGAGAGGTTTTTTTTTTTTATTATTATTATTAGGAAAGGACCAGGGTTGGACTGGGCCCCCGGTGACCCAGATCCTGACCCTCGCTGCCGCTCCCCCTGCCCGACCGTTCCTTCCCAGACAAGTTAAATTCACGCGCGCTCAGGGGAGGATGTCGGGTGTGGGACCCTGCAGGGGCGGTTAGGGGACAGACAAACGAACTATGTTTGGACCTACAGAAGGACTTTCTACAGAGACTTTCCTCTTGGAAACCTAGAGGAAGACACTTTCATGTTCCTTTAATGTAAATAATGAATCACATTCTATGAATTTAATGTACAATACTTTTCTTTATCAATAAAAAAAACCTACTAAATAAATCCTTAAGCTGCTTTTATGCTTTTATGTCTCAGGGATTATTTTCAGACTGACTAGCAGGATTAATCCAGGAATTAAAAACCCAATCAGTGATCCAGCACATACTGACTGCTAGTGATATTACCTGGGATGGGTTAGACCTGGGGGGAGGGGTTAACATTGCTAATTAAATTGGAACTTTCAACACAAGTATCTATAATGAATGGAGTCAATACATGCAGCATTGGCGTTCATTTTAGTACTTGCTACATGACCAAGTGAATGTGAATGAGAAAATAAATGTTTCCATGTAAAGTTTATCATGAGTATGTGGGCTGGGTGTGACTGTAAGAGGAAAGGATGTGTTGCCAATGGGATAGGATGGGCTATTTCATTTTGCTTTAAAGCTGCCGTTGTGCCACGGTAAGGCTTAGTGGAAGGCTGCAGCCGATTGTATGATCTGTTCTGTATACATAATAAATACCCCCAGGGGGTCCTGCCCACTTAGTATGATGAAAAATTGCTCACATATAAAGCATGTCTAAACATTAACCCAATGCATCCGGTCAAGCTTGGTTACTCCCACAACATCCCTTCTGGGTAACAGCTCTGCTCCATTTGTGGTCTATGATCCAGACCTTTGTTATGTCCAAGGCCCCCTGCTGCTATGGGGATCCTGTTAGGACTTCACCCTGTACCCCTAGATAGGGGCCGTATGTGCTGAACAACAGACAGGCAGCACATGGCAGAGAAATGTTAATAGTGCTAAATTGCTGAGCTGTATGTGTGGAGGTGCATGGAGGAGTGAGGATGGTGGGACTTGGTAGACATGAGTAAGTGTATATACTGCAAAGGGAGAAGCGGTAGGAGGAGATGTATATGTTTTGTGTAAAGTGAAGTGTAACTTCCACTTTGGTCAGTAGGTGGCAGCAACTGTATCAGTGCAGTAGAAGTCGTCCTGGGCAGGGAAAGGCCCTGGTACAGTACAATAGAGAGAGAGGTGTGTGACAGGGAAAGGTTGTGCTGCGTAGTACATAGGCAGTGTGGGACTGGCCCACCAGGATACCAGGAAAACTCCCGGTGGGCCCAGGTGTCAGTGGCCCTCCTGCTCCTGACCATTTGGCCTGTATCATGGTCATTCCCTATTTCTGAATGGGAAGGAAGAGTAGAAATAGATGGAAGAATAGATGCTAGCATGTAAATAAAAGAGACTAGGGGAATAAAGAGGTTGGGTGAGAGGAAAGGAGGGAAAATAGTTTAGAAAGCCGGCCTAGGGTCTAAGGTTTTCTGGTGGGCCCCTGGGTTCCCAGCCCGACGCTGTACATAGGGTTGCCCCCTGGCCGGTATTTTCCCAGCCCAGCCAGTAAAAATGATGGTTGATGCCAATGTTATTAATAGGAAAGTAGGTTAAAAACATAGGAAGGCCGGGCCACACATTGGCCCTCTAGCATTTTTTGCCTGCACCAAAGTGACACACACATATTTCTTAAGCCTGACCATACACTCTTTTTGTGGTGGGGTTTTGCAAACTCACAGAACAAAGATATTTATATATAAAATGCAAAGATGCCAGGAGCGAACAATCCCGTATGGGGCCCCCATACTCCCCCGAACCAAAGGCCAGTATGACAGGAAAAAATAGGTGGCAACCCTAATAGCAGAATGGGGCTTGGGGTACCAGGGAGGAACAGCAGGGGGAAAGTATAAGGAGGAAAGGAAAGCAAATTGGGCCATACAGGGATTGTACAGACAATAGTGAGCAAATTCTAAATAATGATAACATGGAAGAGAGCACTAAGGAAAGCACTGAGACCGGCAGCAGTGACGATGGCCTTCAATATCTTATCAGCAGGTACAAGTGGTAGGAATGGGCTTAGTATCTACCATTTATAAAGGCAGCTTCCAGAGGGGAGACAGACACCCCTTTTAATGTACCTTGGATGCTCCCAGTTTTACTAAATGCCCATGCTGGGAATTGTAGGCCTGTAGCGGCTGGTGAACCAGTGGTTCTCTTACGGTGGATAGGTAGCAACACTCATACTGTTTTTGTAGTCTGGCTGAGCCAACAATTCCTTCCTACAGGGTATCACCTCACAGACCATTACCTTGAAATTGCAGAAAAGCGTAGAGCTGGGCGGTATGACCAAAAATTTATATCACGGTATTTTTCAAAATTATATCGGTATCACGGTATTTGACGGTATTTTTTTTTCCAATTAACATTGGTGGCCAGGGCCCCTAAATTTTGCTATTGAGACAATTAGTATTTAATCCACAGAGAACAAAGTTGAAAATATATGGAAAGGCTCGTGTTGGTACAATTCCTCAGAGGTTCTAAATCGGTATATGAAGCACTGCTTCATGCAGTTCTGTTCTTGGAATGTGCAATTTTGGGAGGTTTGTACCAGTGAGGCGCCAGTAGAGGGAGCATGTGACCAGCTAAGCAGGAAGCTTTCCCCCCACTTTCCCCTTATAATTACGATTATTATTTATAAGCACCCCCCCATACAACCCCCCATACAGCAAGTTGGCCAGCGCTGCGGCCAGTGATGCATCCCGTGCCGCTTCTGTTGCCGCTTTGGGTTGCGCCCCGTGCGTACGTGACGTCATGTACGCACGGGGCGCAACCCGATCATCACCGGTAAGGGGGTATTTCAAAAATGAATATCGGAATATTCGGTATTTTACGGTATACCGCCCAGCACTAGAAAAGCGGCATATTTTAATGCTTAAAAATGGTGCGGTCAATATGCCAATACCCTCTCAGCAAACCCATTCTGTACCATCATGCCCAGGGCCGCCTTCAGAAATTGCAGGGCCCCTCACAACAAAATTTTCTTGGCCTCCCTCCCACAATGGCCCCCCCCCCATCAGTACAAAGGACACACAGCCATTAGTAGCCAGGGCCCCCTAAAACATTGGTAGCCAGGGCCCCCTAAAACATTGGTGGCCAGGGGTTAAGAGTTGCATTGGTGCCAGGGTTAAAATAGAAAAGAGCACAAAATTGTTGAAACCCGAAGCTGCCGGAGGAGCCAGAGAAGCCGCCTAAAACATTGGTAGCCAGCCAAGGGCCCCTACAACTAATAAATAAAAAAACATTGGTAGACAGGGCCCCCTAAAACATTGGTAGCCAGGGCCCCCTAAAACATTGGTGGCCAGGGGTTAAGAGTTGCATTGGTGCCAGGGTTAAAATAGAAAAGAGCACAAAATTGTTGAAACCCGAAGCTGCCGGAGGAGCCAGAGAAGCCGCCTAAAACATTGGTAGCCAGCCAAGGGCCCCTACAACTAATAAATAAAAAAACATTGGTAGACAGGGCCCCCTAAAACATTGGTGGCCAGGGGTTAAGGGTTGCATTGGTGCCAGGGCAGGGACCCCCTAAAACATTGGTAGCCAGCCCAGGGCCCCTACAACTTATAAATAAAAAAACATTGGTAGACAGGGCCCCCTAAAACATTGGTGGCCAGGGGTTAAGGGCTGCATTTGTGCCAGGGCAGGGACCCCCTAAAACATTGGTAGCCAGCCCAGGGCCCCTACAACTTATAAATAAAAAAACATTGGTAGACAGGGCCCCCTAAAACATTGGTAGCCAGAGACCCCCTAAAGATTGGTGGTCAGGGACCCCCTAAACATATCTTTAAACTTCATGTTTTAGGGGGTCTCTGCTTCTTTATCTTCTTCCTTCTCCTCCGGCGGCTTCTCTGGCTCCTCCGGTGGCTTTGGCTCCTCCGGCAGCTTCTGTGGCTCCTCTGGCGGCTTCTCCAGCGAAATACTTCTCTTTCACTTGTGTCTCCATGCAAAAGGAGACAGGCCTTTTTATAAGGTTGCACCTCGTGCATACTGACGTCACACGTATGCAGGGGTGGGCCAAGCCGACCGGGCGCCCTAGGCAACCCGGTCGGCCTCCTCGCCCCCAGCCCGGCGTACATTAGCGCGCATGCGCAGTCGAGGGGGGGGCGGCAGTTCGCGATGCGAGGGATCATTGCCTCCGCTGCTAATGACAAGCGGCTGAGGCAATGACTAAAGTGAGCAGGCTAGGGGTAGGCAGGAGAGGCTGCCTGGCGCCCCCCAATCGTTGCACCCTAGGCAGCTGCCTCTTCTGCCTACCCCTAATTCCCAGCCCTGCACGTATGCATGGGACGTGACCAATCGGTTTACCTGTTGACCACCAATAACAGGGCCTGTAATCGATTAAAGGGGGCCCAAGCTAAAAAACGATAGCATGCCCGGGCCCCCCTTAAAAGCCAAAATCGCATGGGCCTGGGACGACTGTCCCCCCCTGTGGCCCTAATCATACCTTTGTGCCAGGGGCATTATGGTGCTAAAACAGCCCAAAATTGGAAGCATGGAATTCTCTTTTTACACTTTTACAAACCCAGTGTAATTGCTTGAACCAATGTAAAATGTTACTCTAAGGGAGGTATTTGGATTTGAATTTCAAAATGTGGAGTCGCTGATCCCGACCAGATTAGATTTCAGTATCTACCCAAAAGGCTCATATCCCTACAGTGTGCATTGGTTGAGTACAATGTGTACCTCTACGCCCCCTTGTGGCTCTTTATGATATTAATGTAGGATCATGGGGTTTTGTTTCAAAATACCCCAACAGACCACACAGACGCTGCGGTTATTTATATGCAGTGGGTTTATATATATCAGAAATAGTGCTGAATACCAGTGCTCCTTTGCTTGTGAAATGAGAGACACTGTTTCTGGAAAATCAAGCCACATACCAGAAAAAAACACAAAACAGATCCATATAAAAAGCAAGCAGTGCTGGATTTATCACACAGCGCAGAAACTGCAGCAATTTAAGCAACAGGGAAAGACCAAAAAATGATTACCCGCCTGTACCCAGGGCCTCAGCGGGGAGCGGGTCTGATTACTGGAAGACAATGGGACCTCTAGTATAGAATGCAGTAACAACCACCAAAGGAAAATGAAAGGGTTAAAGAATACAGTTGGATTTAGCCCCAGGCTGAAGGAGACCAGTGTTGTACTTACATAATGTATTTATAGCTACACATTGGATGACCAAAGACTAACAAGAGTGGAAAAGCTCTTGGCGAATGGATAACACTCTAAAGGTACCCATACATGGTTAGATTTGCTCATTTGGCAAAGTCGCCAAACAAGCAAATCTTTCCCCCACTATGCCCAACTTGGGTGGGTCCAAAAAATCCCATTGCAATTAAGGGGTTAGGAAAAGACGGAGCAAGGCGTGCATCAATAATCTCATGCGGTCCCCTCCGGGGGGGCTGTCGGAGGGCCCCATACACAGGCAGAGTCAGTCTTAAGGACTCAAATTGGCAGTTAAAATCTGCCCGTGTATGGCCACCTTAACAGCAAGTCTGAATCTGTTTATGCCAAAGCCCCAACAATTCTGAGACTTTCCCACTAAGGCAATGAGGCAACAACAGGATATTATACAGGACCAAATGAGTCATATTTACTTTAGTATTAAAGGTTACATTACCCAATGTTCACATGTATAAGTTCCTCCTCTAAGAAGGGTTAGGCCCTGTTCATTTAATGGGAACAATTTGTAATTCTCTCAGTGTCACTGATTTGTTTTTTGGCATTTGTAGCATTCTGACAATGTGCCTCTGGGATGAAACTTTAACCTGTATTTTTTTTTCTTCAGGCAACAAATGCAGAAAATGCAAGTGTAAATCTGATGGCATTGGCAGGGATATGTGTTCTTTCCTTATAACTGTCACTCACTAATTGTATCTAGCTAGTGGGCTATTTATCCATATGCCATGGTTATGGCCCGGGTTGTATAGAAGTTATGACACGGATACACGGATGTCTACTTGCCCCTTATGCCACGTTTAGCCTGCAAGCCACCAGTTGGGCAGCCTTCCTTTGGAGGCAGAATCTTGGCATCATATTAAAGAAGGAAATAATAAAGCCTTGGGTTTCTATGGCTGCAGGAAGTGAAACAGATAAAACATTCCCACCCACAAAGAAAAGGTTACTTTATGGCCAAAAAGTATTTCCGTAAAATACACATTTCTTTGTCACCTATACAATATGCTATTATACTATTTATAAATGATAGGCCTTATTTACAAAAGAGGAGCAAAGGTTAAAAAACGAGCAGATTGTCCCAATGGAATTTGCCCGTAGCACCCAGGCACAACTTCACCCAGAGTGGAGTGCAACACATTGCACCTCTCTTTCTCCCCTGGTTATAGGAGAAGTGGGAGGTGGGTGGCACAGTGGCATCTCAATCAAAAGTTGTTTCCCTATTGCAACTGCCTTGGAATGCCATTTTTTCTTGGTTTTATTGCTTGGGGGGGTAGTGCCTTCTGCCCAGAGGATCGAGCTCCAGGCTACTGCTGTTCTAGAGGTCTGGGAGTGCCCAGAATGTTCTGTTGTTGCATCTCCTGGCACATCCCATCATTCAAATGTCATCATTAATTAAAATTGCTACTTTATACGGCTAAAAAATTTAATTTTATAAAAGAAGACTCTTGGGTTATAGTCTCACAGCATCATTCACCCTCCCATTGTACCTTTCTCCCTCTGCTCCCTCTTTCTTACCATTTTTTCCCCTAAAGCTCCCAATCTCACCTCTTTTCTTCCTCCACTAACCTCTACAGCTCATTGCCCAAATTCCATACCTTCTCCACTGGTGACACTGTCCCTTATTGATTTCTATATCCTCACAGCTCCTTGCCCAAATTCCATACCTTCTCCACTGGCGACACTGTCTCTTATTGATTTCTATATCCTCACAGCTCCTTGCCCAAATTCCATACCTTCTCCACTGGCGACACTGTCCCTTATTGATTTCTATATCCTTACAGCTCCTTGCCCAAATTCCATACCTTCTCCACTGGTGACACTGTCTCTTATTGATTTCTATATCCTTACAGCTCCTTGCCCAAATTCCATACCTTCTCCACTGGCGACACTGTCTCTTATTGATTTCTATATCCTTACAGCTCCTTGCCCAAATTCCATACCTTCTCCACTGGCGACACTGTCTCTTATTGATTTCTATATCCTCACAGCTCCTTGCCCAAATTCCATACCTTCTCCACTGGCGACACTGTCTCTTATTGATTTCTATATCCTTACAGCTCCTTGCCCAAATTCCATACCTTCTCCACTGGTGACACTGTCCCTTATTGATTTCTATATCCTCACAGCTCCTTTGCCGAAGTCTTTTCCCTCACCAATCCCAGAGCACCCTTCCTTCACCCAGTTCAAGGATCAGGTATATATTTCTAAAAGTAAATATAAAAGGAATCAAAACACACAGAGGTCTGCTCACTCCATTTTCCCAGCAATCAAATACCCAGCATAGCCATCAAGCCCTACTGCGGAAAATGAATAAAAATATCATGAAACCTTTACTTTCTGACAGTTAATGAAAGGTTCCTTGGTACAAAGACTGCTGATTAAAGACACAGATACAAGAGTATTTTAATTGGGAACTTGATTAAATTAGAAATCGATTCTGATTGGCACATATATTATATATATATATATATATACTTTTATGTATTTCTCTTTTTGAAAGGTAAATGCTTTTTATAATCACATACTAGAAAACTATTCAGGTCGAATGAGATTCAAAAGAAAATGTGGGCCCTTTGTGTTTATCTGGAAACACAGCATTTTCACCATACCTAAGAAACAAGTTTTTTTACATTTACCGTAACTGGAAGAAAAGGTTACAAAGCATGTGATCTAGTGTAAGTTTTAGGGCGCCATGCCGCCATTAGGTCATTTGTCGCTTACCAGATAACTGCTAAAATATTGAGCAGAACAAAAACCCAAATAACTGAAAAACCATCAAAAATGAAAACCAGTTGCAAATGGTCTTATCAATGTCTACATGTTACATACGTATTAAAAGTTATTTTTAAGGTGAACTAAGGAAGGTATCCCTTTAACCAAGAATATTGAAAAGATTGAACTAAAAAGCCCAATTCCATACACACACTAATCCAGACCAGAGTTTTTGGTTTCACAGGGAGCAATTCATTAAGGGCCCTAAAATTAATCTCCAAATGCGCAGGTGCCTAATCCCCTATAAATGCTTTTCCACCCGAGATAATGTAGATCACCGATGGCCCCTTAGCTTCTCAGCAGCAGCCCCAGAGCCCACTGAACATGTGCAGTGCCACTGACACAGAAAAGATGGCCGAATAAGATCCAAGATGGGGACAACATTGTTATAGAATTGCTGCTGAACCCCTGGACATATATGTTTTCCCACTGGTGATTTACATTATCACTGGTGGAAAAGCATTCAGAAGAGAATAGTCGCCCGTTCTACAGAGCAACCAATCTCCTCATGTGTCAGCTTCTTAAATCTAGAGTGATGGCACACAAGAAGATTAGTCGCCCACGGTTAAATCTCGCCTACCACAGATGACTGAACTTCCCGAAATGCCTTTCCACCGGCAATAAAGTGAATTGCAAGTGGGAAGGCATACGCAGTGCATATATTTTGCCAGTAGCAAAGCATTCAGGGGAAATTAGTCGGCCCATGGTAGGCGAGATTAAACCACGGGTGAAAAAAGTCCCCATTCCTGGGCTGCACGTGTAAGCCAGAAAAGTTTATGAAGAGGGGTTTTTGGCAATCGGGTTAATAAAGCAAAATGAATCAATGTCTTGTGTGAGACAAAACAGGTCATTATATTGTTAGCGGCTCCTTACAAAAACCTCATTTGTGTATTACTAAGCCACAGAATATGTAGGTCAAGGTAGAATTACATTGCTGTTGTTCTTTGCCCCAGTGGGTGAAATTAAGGTGCATTTACATGATGGGATCATGGGTAATGGGATGGTTGGCGTGTATAATTCTGCCGCTTGTATTCGTACAGTTACAGCGTTCTGGGTGCTTTACTGTTTGGAACGCATATGTTTGTGTTTCTGTTTGTCTAATTTCGAACAAAGAGTTTCTGTTACCAAGGCTTGTAGTTACTCCCTGCTGTCAGTTATTTTAGCAGCACCCTTTCTTTTATTACATTTATACACATACATACGTGTGCAGACATCTTTGTAAAATTCCTGCTGAAGGTAGGGTTAACCCTATTTATTTTGACTTAAAAAAGTATGAGGGCTTACTGCAGGTTACTGTGTGTACAGAACAGCCTTTCCTGGCAACAAGTAGGCATGTCCGAGCTGAGGCACACTTAGGGGCTGATTTACTAATCCACGAATCCGAATGAGAAAAATTCGGATTGGAAAACGAAAATTTTGCGACTTTTTCGTATTATTTGCGATTTTTTTCGTCGCCGTTACTACTTTTTCGTAAATTGTCGCAACTTTTTCGTAACCGTTACTACTTGCGCGAATTGTCGCAACTTTTTGATAGGCATTGCAAATTTCGTGAATTGTTGTGACTTTTGCATAGCCATTATGACTTTCGTGAATTGTCGCGACTTTTTCAAAACCATTACGACTTTCGCAAATTGTCGCGATTTTCGTATTGAGCGCTCGAAAAATTCGCGACAATTCGAATGCGCTTTTTTCGGAATGATCGGTATTTTGCGAATTGTCGCGAAGTTTTCGAGCGCTCAATACGAAAAAGTCACGACAATTCGCAAAAGTCGTAATGGCTATGCAAAAGTCGCGACAATTCATGGAAGTCATAATGGCTATGAAAAAGTCGCGACAATTCACGAACGTCATAATGGCTATGAAGAAGTCGCGACAATTCACGAAATTTGTAATGCCAATGAAAAAGTCGGGACAATTCGCGCAAGCCGTAACAGTTACGAAAAAGTCACGACAATTTACGAAAAAGTCGTAACGGCGACGAAAAAATCGCAAAAAATACGAAAAAGTTGCAAAATGTTCGTTTTCCAATCCGAATTTTTCTCATTCAGATTCGTGGATTAGTAAATCAGCCCCTTAGTAATGGTAAACCGGCACTGATATCACAAGAAGACTCCTGTTTGTCCAATAAACAAAGAGGCCGAATTATCAACATTCTCACTAAAGCCACAAATTATAAGTAAACCTGAAAACCTTTTAAAACCACGACGAAAAGAACGTTTTGCCAAATGAAAAGGGACGGCTCCCGTTGACTTCTACATGAACGTGACAACTTTTAGATGGAGTAGTTTTGGGGGGGGGGGTGGATTTTTCATTTAATTACAAGTTTTTGCAGTTTAGAGAAATTAGTATAATCCACAATTTTTATCACTAACAAATATGATTTGTAAAAACAAAAAAATACAAACATCAGTAACCACAGCATTCATTGTCTGTATTCAGGGCAATGCCTTTGGTAACGATGACTTGACTTTGGGTGTACCTGAGAATGTAAGCTTCCTGGGAAAGTGGCTCTGTATTTATCATTTATTTACCCTTGCACAATATAAAAGTCTTTATCCGTAAAAACATATGATGAAATCATGTTGAGCAACTGTACTTTGTTTATGTTGTTTATTCCGCTTCGTAAAAATTATAGATGACGGCGCAACGTTATCGGGATTGGTATGAAAATTTAATATAAATACGTGCTCAGAACCCAGGTTCAATGCCCGAGTATAGGACTTCTGTAGTAAGCTCCTTGGTGCATCCTAAATTGTTTTTTTGGACTGTTTTGTCAGGAGCTTTCACTTCGTAAAAAAATTATAGACGGTGGCACCCATAGTCGCACCGTCAACGTGCCAGTGTGGCATCATCAGGCTTGGCTAGAAAATGTAAAATGGATACCCACTCAGGACCCAGGTTCAATGCCCTAGTATAGGACTTCTGTAGCAAGCTCCTGGGTGCATCCTAAATTGTTCCTGGTACTGACCTTCCTGCCTGCTTTTGACCATCCTGTTTGCTGCCTAAACGGACCTGTGCCTGGAATAAAGCTGGCCATACACGTGGCGATCTCACGATGTTTCGTACGACCGTCGGTCGCACGAAACATCGTCAGATCCGCCACACACCATTCAGGGCTGAATCGGCAGGTAAGGAGGTAGAAACAATAGGATTTCTACCTCCTTCTGCCGATTCAGCTCTGAAGGGAGAATTTTGGTCAGGCGCCTTCTATGGCGCCCGATCAAAATTTTCTAACTTGGCCGATCGGCGAGCCGACCGATTTCAGCAGCTTCCTGCGATATCGGTCGGCTCGCTGACATGCCATACACGCACCGATTATCGTACGAAACGAGGTTTCGTACGATAATATCGGTGCGTGTATGGCCACCTTAAGACCTTGAGACTGTTTCACCCTTTTGGAATATTTGCCTAAACTCCAGACTACAGTCCAGACTACAATCCTATTTGAGGCAATCAGGCCTGTACACAGTGTATCTGACCTTGATGGACTTCCACCTATAAGAACTCTCTTCCAATGGGGTAGAACGCTTGTGTGTTGGTAAAAGTACAAGACTCGTAGGGTTGAAGTGGATGTAACAAGGTTGTGGGCTGGTAATGGATGAGTCAATGGGAAGATGACTTTAGTCTTGCCTTTCAATGAAATGCAATCCTTGTAATACCTCTGAATGGTGTAATACCTCTGAATGGTGCAAGATCTCAAAAGAAGCACATGAATTCTACAGTTGTGGGTTAAACATGCCCTACTGGGTGTTGCCAGTCAGACAAAGGCATTTCATAAAAACAAACCACAATCAGAAGTTTCATGACAAATAACTAAACTGGAATTTCAGGTGTAACTACAATCTAACTGTATATATATATGGTGCAGATTTGCAGGGCAAAAGACACATTCCTTTTAGGAGGGAAGAACATACTTCAACATACCGAAGTCTTTTTGGCTTCTTTGCAGAACAGAATTTTTTAAAGCGAGAACAGATGAGACAGGGATTTTTTTTCCCCTAAAATGAACCAGCAAATATTTTATCTTATGGCCATACTGTTATTATGTATGGCTAGCAAAGGAAATATCTAAGGGTTTAGGACCATAGATATATTTTTTTCCAGCAATTACTTTACTGCAGCCTAACACATAAAATATTATTTATGTATTGTGTGATATATGTCAGTTTTGGGCACAGGTGAATTCCCCCTTCAGTTTAGGAATTTTATTCTCAAGTGGCTCAGACGGACCAGGGCAGAATGGGCAGGGATGAATAGTGACAGTGTGAGGGGGTGCAGGGAAAGCAGGAGTCTGTTGGAATGGTAAGTACACTCTCTGGTGGGATATTTTTTTACTTTATTATTCATTATTATGTATTTGTGTGATTCATTACAGCTTGGCATATTCTTCATTTTCAAAGAATGGACATTTCTGATTTTATATTGAAGAAGGATTTATTATTCTGATTTGGTCCTGTTGTGTCTTTATTTCATAAAAGAAATATAAATATCTCGGACCATGGATAGATAATTATTAGATCACCAGACATAGTGCATATAGACATTATAACTTAATAGAAATATAATTCACTCTAAACTAAATCTTGGGTTTTGATTCTGAGATTTCATTTTTTCAGAAACACATACAGATTCAGGACACTGGAAGCCAGTGAAGAGGACCATGTTGTGTCCACATTTAATTGGACACACACTCGTAGAATCCACTCATCCTGCCACAGATATACAGGGCCAGACTTACCAACCGTGGGGCCCAATTGGAATCATTTTGGCGGGCCCCCCTAGACAGTGTGTTACTGTTTGGCACAGGGTTTCAGGGCAAATAGTTTCTGCCTCTCCCTCTCTCCATGTGACTGCTTGCAGTCGGGGTTGTGGGCAGGCTCAGCCAATTGGGTTTGGGGCAGGCTGGGCAGATGGGGTAACAAGTAAAAGCTCCTGGCTCTCTGAGTTGCCATAGTGCGGGTCCACATGGGCAGCCCAAAGGCCGTCTCTACAGATATAAGTCAATAGATATATGGATGACAGATGAAAGATAGACTATAGATAGAACTGGGTTTATTTATTTTGTGTTTTCTCTCCCTTTCTTGCTCGCTTCTCTTCACTTTTCTTTCTGTTGGAAATTATTTTTCTTGTTTTCAGATCACTGCACAACAGATCCCTACTTAAAACTGAGAAACGATGGAAGAGATGGAGCGGTCTCATCACAGGCAGGTGTTAGTCAGCACCACACCACACAAAACACAGTACTTAGTTATTACTATGTTAGACTGCACTATAGCCTACACCAGGGATCCCCAACCAGTGGCTTGGGGGCACCATGTTGATCCCCAACCCCTTGGATGTTGCTCTCAGTGCCCCCAAACCAGGTAGTTATTTTTGAATTCCTGACTTGGGGGCAAGTTTTGGTTGAATAAAAACAAGCTTTCCTACCAAATAAAGCCCCCTGTAAGCTGATAGGGTGCATAGAGGCCCCTAATACCCAATCTTAGCCCTTATTTGGCTCCTCCATGAACTTTTATGATGCTTGTGTTGCTCCCCAAGTCTTTTTACATTTGACCGTGGCTAACAAGTAAGAAAGGTTGGGGAGCTCTGGTCTACACCATATAAGTCTTTACCGCCGATAACTAATAATCTTAAATTTCACTTTTTTATGTCCTTATTAAGAATGAAAATGTCTAGAAGCAGTCACTGGAGATGTAGCTAGAGTAATACACTTTAAAATGCATTTTGAAACACTTGGGACAAAGTAGCCCAACGCCTCACTTGCGAGCAAAGGAAGGCAGTTGTAATAAAAAATAAAATTCTCAATAAGCCCTGTGTCAGTGTTTTGTTGGGTTGCAGATAAATTAGTTTAATGGTGATGGTTTGCAGTTGGGCAGTCAGGTAAGGATTGCCTAAGGGACAAGCACTTCTAAGGGGGTACCTTGGCAAGAAAATGACCCAAACCAAAGACAAAATAAGTTTTCTGTATCATGTTTGTAAGATACTATCTTCAATAAAGCCAGGGATGGCTCACTTGGAGGCACTTAAACCTCTTGTTAAACTACCTGGGTACTGCTGAGTTAAACAGACAGAAAAAAAAGCAAATTAGACATTCGTGATTGATTTCGTTGGGAGACCTTTGTTACATTGTGTGAGTGGATAAAGTTCCCTTTCAAGCTGTATCTTTTAGTTAGAATTAACCTTTATTATTATGTAGACGTTGCTATTCAGAGATAACGTGCAACTGGTCTTTTTTTCCAATTTTGTAGGTTTGAGTTATTAAAAATTAATAATGACCAGTAGCAGATTGTATTAGAAGACTGGTCTAGTATGTACTGAAAGTTAAGGTTATGGGGAACGTACCGTTCAGCAGTAATGCAGCATTGGTTACAAGTAGCTCGATGTGACCTTTCAAGGTATATTTGATTCCACCTGCCCAAGGATTCCATAGACTTCTTTATATGGCATCATTTTAATATAATTTGCAGTATAGTCCATAAGCAACTCGTTACACAGAGAAGAGTTGGCCCGGCACTTACATAGATTAACACGATGTGCTTCTGCCGTTTCCATATGCGCTGCGCAACTATGAACTCAGACAAAGAGGGCGGGACAATGACATTGGGAGGTTTGGTGATGAAGTTGGGGATGTGAAATTTGGTTGGGAGTTGGGATGCCAGGGGTGTGGCTATGATGTCACGGGATGTGACGGAAAACCTCACTTCCTTTTTTACGGCTGCCCATCAAATCGCCATTGTTTAACAACAAAGTATTAAGGTATGTATGGGATCTAGAATTGCATGTTTGCAAGCTTTATCATAATATTATTCAAAGAATCATGCTACGGCCAGCATGGGACTATATCAGGTCATTTCCTCGTAGTAATGGTTCGCACCGTAACTCAGCTATCCCGCTAGGTTCCACACCCACCCTCGCCGCTTGCAGGGATTTCCTCTGGGTGTATTCGCCCACAATCCAAGAAATATATAGGCAGGTACATTGACCCTAGTGTGTATGAAGTTCCGTAGGCAGGTACGACGGCAAAGTCTTTCTAGGCCCAAAAGCCAAATTGCAAACATATATCGTAATTGCACAGGCCTACATTCCTGGGCCCCCCAAGCAGTCACAGGGTCTGCTCCACCTATTGTAAGGTCCATTGGGGCAGGGATGTGTGTGTGAATGGTGAATAGTTTCCTTAAATGCACAGCATAAACATATCAGCACTATATAAAGGATAAAAATAAGAATATTTCTAAGACTTTTCACCTCTTGTATCGGTTATTGATTGCTTTATATGTTACTCTGTATGTGCAATGTATGAAACCCACTTATTGTACAGCGCTGCAGGATATGTTGGCGCTTTATAAATAAATGTTAATAATAATAATAATAATAATAACTGTTCAGGGGAACCCAGAAAAAATGTTTTTGGGGCCCCGAACTTAGACAGGCAGGTCCCACAGCCGCCCAAAGTCAAGTGGTCTGTTCCCCCTATACTTATGCCACCAGTCCTGAGTTCGATTCCGACCTGGACACTCTTTATAAGAATAAAATATCTGCACCAGCCTTAGGGCTTTTTTACAATGGTTCCCAATGAAGCAATAACTGGTGCTGGTGGTCAATTAAATATGTGGCAAATAATTTGTAAATCATTAATTTATTTGTGCTTAGTGCTGCCTTCCTGGGCCCTGAGTTTGATTCCGAACCTGGACATTATCGTTAGAATAAAATATCTGCAGCAGCCGTATGGCTTTATATATGATTCTTGCAACAGTTCCCAATTAGCGAATGAGTAATTGGTTCTGGCAGTAAATAAATATCAGCTTTAAAGAAGGAACACAACCCTTGCTTAGAGTAAGAATCATTAGATCCAGATTGTCACGCATGGTATCCCAAAACTCAGAACAAAAGCCAAGGTCCCGGTCTGAGCTCACACTTCTGCCTATAACAGCCACCTTTCACTTCGGGAGGAGCCTTCCGCTACTCGGGTGCCGCCAGGACTTATTGTGAGAGGACCAGGGCAAATGTTCTGAGCAAGCTAGGGAACCTAACGTTTAACGCAAATGTGAAACAGGCCGAGGTCATACATGTGCCGGGTCTAAAAAGGATGCGCGCATAACTTCACGCGCCAGAGGAGCTGGAGAGGCGCATCGGCGTGCACGAAGAGGCGGGCGTCCCCGTGTTTTATCATGTTTTATCTTTTCCCCAAATCAAGCTTTTTAGAACAAAAATTATGTACAGGTATGGGATCTTTTATCCGGAAACCCGTTATCCAGGAGGGCCATCTCCCACAGACTCCATTATAAGCAAATTATTCTAATTTAAAAAATTATTTCCTTTTTATTTGTAATAATAAAACAGTACCTGTACTTGATCCCAACTAAGATATAATTACCCCTTATTGGGGGCAGAACAGCCCTATTGGGTTTATTTCATGGTTAAATGATTCCCTTTTCTCTGTAATAATAAAACAGTACCTGTACTTGATCCCAACTAAAATATAATTACCCCTTATTGGGGGCAGAACAGCCCTATTGGGTTTATTTAATGGTTAAATGATTCCCTTTTCTCTGTAATAATAAAACAGTACCTGTACTTGATCCCAACTAAGATATAATTACCCCTTATTGGGGGCAGAACAGCCCTATTGGGTTTATTTCATGGTTAAATGATTCCCTTTTCTCTGTAATAATAAAACAGTACCTGTACTTGATCCCAACTAAGATATAATTACCCCTTATTGGGGGCAGAACAGCCCTATTGGGTTTATTTAATGGTTAAATGATTCCCTTTTTCTCTGTAATAATAAAACAGTACCTGTACTTGATCCCAACTAAGATATAATTACCCCTTATTGGGGCAGAACAGCCCTATTGGGTTTATTTAATGGTTAAATGATTCCCTTTTCTCTGTAATAATAAAACAGTACCTGTACTTGATCCCAACTAAGATATAATTACCCCTTATTGGGGGCAGAACAGCCCTATTGGGTTTATTTAATGGTTAAATGATTCCCTTTTCTCTGTAATAATAAAACAGTACCTGTACTTGATCCCAACTAAGATATAATTACCCCTTATTGGGGGCAGAACAGCCCTATTGGGTTTATTTACTGTTCAAATACATTTTTGCAGACTGAAAGTATAGAGGTCCAAATTTTTGAAAGATCGATTATCCAGAAAGCCCCAGGTTCTGAATATTCTTAATAATGGGTCAAATACCTATATTTAAATAATTACTTAAAAACCACAATTTTTCAGAATTATGTGCAAAAACCACCGAAAAATCTACTACAAAGTTTTTGGAAGTTTTGGGGTATGTCTTGTAATCGCATGAAAATTTCGAGGTATTTGTTCCGTGATTTTTTTCCTTCATGCTGCTTTCTTTTAAAAAGGTAAGTTATATGATTATTGCTTTACAGAAATTGAGAAGTAAATTGTATCTTATTCATTTGTGATTGAATTGATTTATAGAAACAGGGTCGTGCTGGGCCGCCGGGACACCGCGAAAAAACTCAGTGGGCCCTAATGGGTCCAGATCCCTGTTGCTGCTTCCCCTGTCCTCTCCTGACGCGTTTCACTTACACGCCCTCAGGGGAAGACGTTGGGTGGGGGTGTGGGTGACGCGGCCGACGGGGACACCTTGGGGGGTGCGGGGCCCCTGGGACGGCAGCCCCGGTGAGCCCTGCACCCCCCAGTCCGACCCTGTATAGAAAACATATGTGTATTAATCTTGTATTTCAGTTTCACTACTTACTGAATATAATAAATCACTGCAGTGCACAAAACACTCTGAAGTCTGAGAAATAATTCTCATGTTCTAGGCCTGTTCCTTCTGTAGGTACAGTCATTTTAATGGTTAAGTTCCCTCTGCACATACTCGTTCTGCCTACCCATAGTATTAGACTTTCTGTAAGTGCAGCACACTGACTCTCTGATTCGCTGCTAAATGCCCCTAAGTAGGGGATACAGTGCAAGAATTGTGGCCAGATACTGAGGTAACAAATGCTCAGGGGAGGCAAGCAGGGGGATGGGGTGCCTTGGGTGCCCTCACCTCTTTGCCCGGAACTGGATCAATTATTGAACAGGAAAACTTCAAGGAATCAGATCTGAGTGTGTGGTGTTGTTAAACTGTATAAGTTGGATTTGAAAGTCTAAATAGGTGGCGTGCCCTTCAGTAAATGGCTGACTGGAAAATACATTGGAGAGGTGCAAGTGATCATAACAATAATAGAAAATAAATAAATAAATAAATACAACAACAGAGGAAAAAAGGAGATATAGACCCTTCTCCCCATCCTACTAAGCTAGTTCAGACATAGGCTCCCCGGAATTATCTAAAAGGAAACATTTATTATTGTACTTAAAAACCTGCACCTGCAACTTTATAAAACATACACCACTACCCATTAATTGCTAGTGATGTACAGCGCCCATAGAAACGTAAGAATGAATAAATCACAAAGTGGACTGTCATAAAGCAGTCAGGGCAAACATAAAAGTGTTTAAGCAAGTAACTGCCATACCCCTTAACCCATTCACCATTTACTTTGGGACTAGTGGGGGCAAAGCCCAACCAAATTAAAAAAAACCTACGTGTGCAGCTTATATTTATTCACAAGCTTTTTCTATTATTATTTTTATAGGCCACAATGGAAGTGCTTTTTGGCAGACCGAAGCGGATATGGGATGCTGTTGTTGCTGCTAGAGGTGAGCCATTATTAAAATCAGTAATTACAATTAGGGGGGAAATTGAGTGGGAAATGCCCTACTTATGCAGCATCTATTATATTGGTGCAACGCACCATGATTTTTTGTCTCTCACACCTTAGACTTTCTTACAGAATGATTGCACTCACTTCTAAGTCTTGGACAAGCAGTGCCCACATCATTACGGGTGTCGCTTGGTTATGGCAAGGGAGTTGGTTGTCTTATATGTCCTCTGTTTGTGATTACAAATGGGACTGTGGATGCCTGGCCAATGGCACTGCTCTAGTAAATGAGGCCCACTGCCACTCTACCTAATGGCCAGCTAAACAGCCAATAACGTGCAAAAAATATGTATTAAAAAAATCATGTGACTCAAACACCATATATTTGTGCTCAGTAGACATAATGCAGTTTACTTTGAAGTGAAAGGCCCTTACTTGATTGCGTTGTGTTAATCTGCTCCCTCCTTGCAGACAGTTTTTTCTCTAGTGCAAGACTCATCCATTCAGTCCCCTCAGGTCCATGACATTCAGTGGCAGTTAATACACATTCAAGGCTGAGGCCTAAAAGCCCTACAAAGTGAAAATGAAGATATCAGATTTTTTAAGCACAACGCATAGTTCATATCAAGAGATACTGTTTTTATTACAACATTATTATTATGCCTTCTATATGGTAATGGTTCCTAACACACATTCATCACATTTCAGCCTTATCGTATGTTGATGACAGCACCAAACCTCTTAAGTAGATCTAAAGTATCTTGTTAAAATCCCAGTTGGTTGTACCAGGAGGCTAATTCTATGAAATACCCAAAGATTCAAACTTTAGTCAGTCGGCACCGCTCTAGAATGAATTGGCTGGCAGTTACTTATTAGATAGTAAGGTGTTTTTATTTTACATTACTTTACAGGATATTAGTACCACCTTCTTTCTACGAAAATATAAATCTTTCTTCCTACAAGCCCCCCACTACATACTGGGGCTGGACTTGCCCTTCCTTCCTCCACAGCTCAATGTTGGGCTTGGGTAAGCACTAAGTCCAGACAGCTTGGAGCAATGATGTATGTAGAGTCTCCAGCCTATCAGGTCTTTGCACCACACCCAAGCCGGCCACTCTCAATAAGGCATAGTAGGCTGGTGATACACTTGGGTAGCTATGCAAAGGCAAGAATTTACATTTCAAAAGAAAGAACAGTGCCATGAAGGTTACCAGATACAGCACTAACATTCTAACTTTGCACTTTTCAGACCAACCCACTCGTTTGTCTGTTGAAGAAACACAACCAGACCCCCGTACTGGAGTCTTCAGACAGCCACAAGAAAGCCGTTTGCACAAACGGGGATGCATTGCCTTTGATGATCAAGCCAGGAGGAATATATGTGTTATACATTTATTTTCTTAACTGGAGGGGGAATAGTAGCTGCATATATTAAAGACAATCCTGACATTCAGAAAAATATATACCTGGCACCGCTCTAGAATGAATTGGCTGGCAGTTACTTATTAGATAGTAAGGTGTTTTTATTTTACATTCCTTTACAGGATATCAGTACCACCTTCTTTCTACGAAAATATAAATCTTTCTTCCTACGAGCCCCCCACTACATACTGGGGCAGGACTTGCCCTTCCTTCCTCCACAGCTCAATGTTGGGCTTGGGTAAGCACTAAGTCCAGACAGCTTGGAGCAATGATGTATGTAGAGTCTCCAGCCTATCAGGTCTTTGCACCACACCCAAGCCGGCCACTCTCAATAAGGCATAGTAGGCTGGTGATACACTTGGGTAGCTATGCAAAGGCAAGAATTTACATTTCAAAAGAAAGAACAGTGCCATGAAGGTTACCAGATACAGCACTAACATTCTAACTTTGCACTTTTCAGACCAACCCACTCGTTTGTCTGTTGAAGAAACACAACCAGACCCCCGTACTGGAGTCTTCAGACAGCCACAAGAAAGCCGTTTGCACAAACGGGGATGCATTGCCTTTGATGATCAAGCCAGGAGGAATATATGTGGTATACATTTATTTTCTTAACTGGAGGGGGAATAGTAGCTGCATATATTAAAGACAATCCTGACATTCAGAAAAATATATACCTGGCACCGCTCTAGAATGAATTGGCTGGCAGTTACTTATTAGATAGTAAGGTGTTTTTATTTTACATTCCTTTACAGGATATCAGTACCACCTTCTTTCTACGAAAATATAAATCTTTCTTCCTACGAGCCCCCCACTACATACTGGGGCAGGACTTGCCCTTCCTTCCTCCACAGCTTAATGTTGGGCTTGGGTAAGCACAAAGTCCAGACAGCTTGGAGCAATGATGTATGTAGAGTCTCCAGCCTATCAGGTCTTTGCACCACACCCAAGCCGGCCACTCTCAATAAGGCATAGTAGGCTGGTGATACCCTTGGGTAGCTAGGCAAAGGCAAGAATTTACATTTCAAAAGAAAGAACAGTGCCATGAAGGTTACCAGATACAGCACTAACATTCTAACTTTGCACTTTTCAGACCAACCCACTCTGTCTGTTGAAGAAACACAACCAGACCCCCGTACTGGAGCCTTCAGACAGCCACAAGAAAGCCGTTTGCACAAACGGGGATGCACTGCCTTTGGTGATCAAGCCGGGAGAAATATATGCGGTATACATTTATTTTCTTAACTGGAGGGGGCACAGTAGCTGCATATATTAAAGCAATTCCTGACATCCAGAAAAATATATACCTGGCAACTATCCCAAATAATCAAATGCTACATTTGGTGCAAGAAAAAGGATTGAAGCTCATGAAATAATGGGTTGTGGCAAAGGTTGATTAGTCCGTGGCCTAGGCCGGTGGTTGTCCTACTTTCATTCAAGCCCAACATTTGCACAGAATCCTCCTCAGCTCATTGTAAGGTTGCAAACATATGCACGTATTGCAGAACCAGGAAAACAGCCATAGTTTAGGGCAGGGGTGGCCAGACCTTTTTCATCGTTTATCGACCGATGACCGGGGAATGTGGAAGTGCTGCATTTCCCGGCTTCATCACGGTCCACCAGAAATCCATGGGGGACCAACTGGTGGACTGCGATCGATGTATTGGCCACCCCTGGTTTAGGGGTGTGTCTAGAAAATCCAACTTGCAGGGCTGAACTGTCTGCAGTTTAATTTTAATGCAACCAGTGCTGCCCCCCGACATGTATTTATTAGATGTGGCCCTGAATTTTCAAGTGATTCATAGTTTAGCAGTGGCGTAGCGAGGGGGGTGCCGAGGGGGCCATGGCCCCGGGCGGCGTATCAGAAGGGGCGGCTCCTTCTCTCTTACAGGCAACAGGCGCTTTTATAAGGTTGCGCCCGTGCGTATGACTTCACACGTCAGCGACGAGGCGCAACCTTATAGAAGCGCCTGTTGCCTGTAAGAGAGAAGGAGCCGCCGCCGATGGTCTGTTGGGGGTATGTACTATGGGGGAAATTGGGGGCACTGTGTGGGGGCTACTGTCTATGGGGAAATTGGGGCACTTTCCATGGGGGGGGCCAGGTCTTTGTGGGGTATTGTGTATGGGGGCACTTCCTATTGGGGGCACTGTGTATGGGGCAATTGGGGCTCTGTGTATGAGGGCACTTTCTATTGGGGGGCAAGGTCTTTGGGGGGTATTGTCTATGGGGACACTGTGTATGGGGCAATTGGGGCACTGTGTATGGGGGAACTTCCTATTGGGGGCACTTTGTATGGGGCAATTGGGGGCACTGTTTATGGGGGCACTGTGTATGGGGGCACTTTCTATTGGGGAAACTGTGTATGGGGCAATTGGGGCACTGTGTATGGGGGCACTTTCTGTGTTGGGGGCAAGGTCTTTGGGGGGTACTGTCTATGGGGGAACTGTGTATGGGGAAATTGGGGCACTGTGTATGGGGGCACTTCCTATTGGGGGCACTGTCTAAGGGCAATTGGGGGCACTGTGTGGAGGGGGCTGTCTATGGGGACACTGTGTATGGGGCAATTGGAGGCACTGTCTATGGGGAAATTTGGGCACTTTCTATGGGCAATTGGAGGCAATGTGTGTGGGGGGCACTGTGTATGGGGCAATTGGGGGCACTGTGTATGGGGGTACTGTCTATGGGGCAGTTGTATGGGGGGGACCGTGGCCAGAATAGCGTTAGGGGGGCCTGGCCAGCATAGTGTTAGGGGGCACTGTGGTAGGGTGACCCTAATACTTTTTATGTCTGTGTGTCCTGTACTGATGGGAGGGGCCCCGTGATTTCTGATGGCGGCCCTGCCACCATGGGCAGCCACGGACGCACAGCTGAATCCACTTTTGACAATTATGACATGCGCACCGCATTTCAAATTCAATCAAAAAAAAAAAAAAAAATTTAATGCTGCTTTTTTTATTTTGTCTATTTTTTTTAAGAATAACTAAATAGAGGGGCGGCAAATTTCCGGTCGGCCCCAGGCGACAAAGCCCACGCTACGCCACTGTAGTTTAGCATATCTAGTATATTGAAAAAGTGTTCACCTCACATTTTGCTCTAACTGATTTCCAAGAGGGGCTTCCATGGGTATCTAGGGGCTGCACTACCCATTATTGCAGTTTGAGAACCACTGGCCTATGCTAGTAAGTGGAGTAACCATAGAAAGCCTTGTAATATGCCATGTTAATGTTGGCAGGTCAGGGATATGATAAAACTACTCATAAATTCTATGAGCAAGATGTTCGGCAGAAGTGTGCAGCTGGTTATAGATACAAATACAGCATTATCATTTTAACCTTTTCCTCTTAGATGAAGATATACCCTTATCTACTGAGGAAACACAACCGGACCCCCGTACCAAAGCACCATAGAAAAGAATCTCTTCCACATCGTCTGCCACCTTTCTAATGGGATGCAACAAGCAACGTCCACCATCTGATCTGCCCATTCTACTGAAATGCTCCATATTGGAGTCACGCAGTTGTATGCAACATCTTTGCAAAAGCAGGACTGGTTTATTGTATTTATTTTTTAACATTTTCAGTTTTTGTAAATATTGAAATCTCTCGGTTTTTTTTCTGCTTATATTTTGCTGCTATATATTATTGTTTTTATAAGGTAGTCTTTGGGTGAGCCTTCACTTGCTTCCCCTAGTGTATTATTTACCAGTTCCTTCCTTCTCTGGTCTATCACTGCAATGACAAAATGAAATAATAATGGTCTCAGTTCCATAATCCATCAATCTGATATTAGCTAGTGTCACTAACCAACATGGTGGCTTAAACCACTGAATTCCCCCAACATCTGTGTTCAGCTGGAGCCTGTTTCCTCTATTACAGTAAAGAAATCCCCCCTCAATGGCCACTTTCCTACCTGCGGCCAGGGAAGGGGGACATGGCATAGTGGAGACTTCAACAGGGAGTAGTTGATGGGGATTGAGTAGGGATAGGTGTGCACCGGGACTCTCCAAAGATTTTTTTAGCAGGGGGGCTTGTGGAACCCTAATTATGTCACTGGTTCAGCTGAACCAAATATGACATATTGGGTGTATCCCTACTGAAAATTAATTGAATTTGGATGGAATATAGCAACAAAAAAAAAATTAAGTCTGACATCCCTGGAATAATCATTCAAGGATTAAAGACAACTCTCCTTTCTTGTTTTTGATATGCAGGATTTAGACAAAGAGGAGGAGCAACTGGTTGAACCTGAACAGAAATGTTACCTAGATTTATTATTGATGTAATTTATAACACAATTATATGTAAGCTCTAACAATATTCAATTATAACTGTAAATTATTCTTGGAGAATGTGTGTCTGTGAATGCCAACCATTTGGCCTTGTATTTGTATCCCTTTTACTCTGTAGCGCTTCTTGAAATGATGGTGCTATATAAATAATAATAATAGTGAGTCATTTGTCACACCTAGCTGCAAAACAGCAGTATTTGTGCAGCAGGAAAAAAAAAATTTGTCTGCAGGAGCCCAGGAACAAAGCATGCAATGTATTAAACACTACAATGTGGGTGCATATTTATATATTAAATATATAGACAGGAGTTGTCTAAACCACACTCAGGTAAACAGGGTCGCATTGTAATTATTATAAAGGTGGCTTTTGCCATCTCTATTTATGTTCTGTGATAGTTCACAGCAAAAGAGTATGGAGGCTGCGATACTTAGATTTATTTCTCTCGTTATACTAAGCTAAGCTATGTGTCCTGGGGATTGTCCTTTGTTTATAGAATGTATTTATGTAGACAAAATGTACTTTGGACAAACGGCACCCCATAATGTAGCAGGTCCCTGTATCAATCAGATACTGAATGTAATTGGAATGTTGTTTAAATCAGTGTTTTTCAACCTTTTTTGGGCAAAGGCACACTTGTTTCATGAAAAAAATCACGAGGCACACCACCATTAGAAAATGTTAAAAAATTTAACTCTGTGCCCAGCAGCAGTGCCCCCCTAGTACACTGGTGCCCAGCAGCAGTGCCCCCCTAGTACATTGGTGCCAAGAGCAGTGCCCCCCTAGTACATTGGTGCCAAGAGCAGTGCCCCCCTAGTACATTGGTGCCCAGCAGCAGTGCCCCCCAGTACATTGGTGCCAAGAGCCAGCCCCCCTAGTACATTGGTGCCCAGCAGCAGTGCCCCCATAAGTCAGTGTGCCCCGTGGCCCCCCCTAATACATTGGTGCCCAGCAGCATTTTACTCTTCGGCGGCTTCAGCAGCATCTTCCCCTCACGCGCGCCGCCTCTGCACTTCTGCCTACATGCGACCGCACACAGGCCCTTTTATAACGTTGCGCCCCGTGCGTACTGACGACACCCGTACACACGGGGCGCAACCAATGACAGGGCCCGGATTTTTTTTTTAAAGTAAAAATTGCGGCCCTGCCTACGGCACACCAGGCAACATCTCGCGGCACACTAGTGTGCCGCGGAACAGTGGTTGAAAAACGCTGGTTTAAATCCTTCTATTGTACAGTTTCACAATAAACGCTTTATAAATACATGAAAATAAATGTCCCCTTGCTTCTTGAATTTAGTTTTCAGTATCTATTGCAAAAGCTTCATGCACGGACATGTGGGGAACATTTGTAGATAGTGACCAGGTAGGAAATGAATTCAGGATTATAGGACTGCATGGCAGCAATGCTAACCACTAGGGATGTAGCGAACCTCAAAAAAAAAGTTTGCGAACTCGTTCGCGAACATACGCCAAAAAGCGCGAATATTCGCGAACTTTGCGAACCCCATAGACTTCAATGGGAAGGCGAACTTTAAAACCTAGAAAAGCCATTTCTGGCCAGAAGTTGTTTAAAGAGTGCCACGACCTGGACAGTGGCATGCAGGAGGGGGATCAAGGGCAAAAATTCCTCTGAAAAATACTTTGTTGACCTAGCGGAAATATGCAGCGTTTTTTGCTATTTCGCACTATTAGCACCATGGAAACGGGATTTGCTTACACCAGTACTGGGCTGAAAAACGCCATGTGTGGCTTGTGTGGCGTTTTTAGACCGAGAAAAAACGCAGAGAAAAAATGCAGCGGGAGAAAAAACGCAGTGGAAAAAAAAATAGACGAACAAGAAAATCTGAGCTACTGTATATACTCGAGTATAAGCCTAGTTTTTCAGCACCCAAAATGTGCTGAAAAAGTCGCCCTCGGCTTATACTCGAGTCGGGTGCCATGGGCCCCTCTAGACTAGCACCCTCTGTCCTTTGTGTGCAAATTAGGCCCCCCGCAACCAGACCCCCCAGTGCCCTGGCCTAGGCTCCCACTAGCAATACTTATTCCCCCTTACATCCCTCCGGGAGTGGGTCTGCTGCCAGTTTGCCAATGCGCAATGAGCATGGGGTAGTACTCATATTGTTTTTGTTGACCCTCTTCTCCACTTACAGAGCTAGTTTACTGTTTTTCTTTGAAATAAATATTTAGAAACATATACCCCACTGATGCCTCAATTAATGTAATTTTATTGGTATTTATTTTGATTACTGAAACTTAGCATTTTTGCATTTCCCACCCTCGGCTTATACTCGAGTCAATAAGTCTTTCCAGTTTTCTTAGGTAAAATTAGGCACCTTGGCTTATATTCGGATCGGCTTATACTCAAGTATATACGGTATACAAGCCCACATAGAAATGATTCTTCTGCTTGTAAGTAATTTAAAGAGAATTCTTGGGGCAGCGACTGAGAAGAAACTCATATCCATTAAAGCCAGGGTTCCAAAGAAGAAGTGCATGGGGGTGTGGAGGTGGGAATCATTGAGAATCAAAAGAAGGATGAGAAAGTTCCCAATGAAAGTCAAAATGTAGATCAGGAGAAACAGCAGAAAAAGAGAAATATAAAGACTTGGAAGATCAGAAACCGTACTGAGAAGCAACTCGTACATGGTTTGCTTTTCACAATTTCACATTGCTATTGCTGTAAAAAGGAATTCTCACATAATAAGCATTATACGGAAACTACAGGAATCATTACAACAGACACTAACAAAAGAGACTGCCCTATAACTAGTTATCTTTCCTACAAAAAAATGAAAAGGCCCCACAAGACTGTGAAGACAAGAATCCCTGCCCACAACCCACACAAACTCCTGCCCTCCCATTCCAGAAATAACAAACCCAGAGCCCAGTTAGTGGGTAAAGGTCATCAACAGCTTTATTTATCCATCCATTTCATCAATGCACAGACATTACCCAACATTTAGATAATGTTTAGATAATGCCTTACCCAATATTTAGATCAGTGATCCCCAACCAGTGGCTCGGGGGCAGCATGTTGCTCTCCAACCCCTTGGGTGTTGCTCCCAGTAGCCTCAAAGCAGGTCTTCATTCTTGAATTTCTCCCTTGGAGGCATAAAGACCATGGCTGGTACCAAACAGAGTCTCCTGTAGGCTGCAAATCCACATAGGGGCTACAAAATAACCAATTACAGGATTTTTTTGGTTACCCCCAGGAAATTAGTTCATGCTTGTGTTGCTCCCCAACTTTTTTATATTTACATGTTGCTCACAGGTGAAAAAGGTTGGGGACCCCTGATTTAGATTTAGGGACATATTCGCTCATCACTAGTGGTTGGTGATAGTTATCTCTAATGTAATGTAAATGTTCCATGCAGAGTGACAGTGATATTGAAGTTGCAGTTGTGATATCCATTATATTAAGATATATGATTCAGTTAAAATAAAGTAGTTTGTTTCAGTGGGACTTGGCTGGATATGACATTGCTATATCTGCATTTAAGAGGGGCCTGGATGCTGTAATATCTACAGTTAGTATTAGTGGTTGTATATATAGTTTATGTATGTGAGTGTATAGATTGGTAAGTATAGGTTGTGTGTGCTGGGTTTACTTGGATGGGTTGAACTTGATGGACTCTGGTCTTTTTTCAACCCTATGTAACTATCTGGAAGTTTTTGAACAAAGGGTTCAAAGATACCTTACATATCATACTGTACAAAGATTTGTCTGATCGTTTCTGGGTTTCTGACAGTTCTTGAGAGAGGAGAAAATGGAGTTTTGTCATCATTGGAGCAAAGATTTCTCTTCTATGTTCCTTTCTGAAATTCCCTACAGAAGGGGATGATATCTATGCACTGGTAGATATTATATGTACTATGTGCTATGGCCCTTTGTTTTAAGCACCATAATAGCAAATACATTCCATCTTCCCATAACAGAGCCCTTTTGTGCACGTGTGCCTTGTGGTGGTGTAGCACGGTGGATTTTCTATTGATTTTATGATTTACAATATATATACATCTGCTTTGACATATGAATCAAATCTTAGGTTTGAGTCAAGTAAAAGCAGCAGATTTTGGGACAGCTATTGTCTAGTGTTCAAGGTATAATGTCTTTGTTCTATGTATATTGCTGGGTAAACAGTAAACACAGGTATTGTTACCCAGCAAATATCCTTGGAATAAACAAACAGACAGCATATAGACAATACACTTTATGTACAACTTATTTGAGCAACAAATAAGGCCTTCTAAGTCTAGTTAATAGGTTTTGTTCATGACAAAAGTTTGTACACAAGTCAGCACTTGGTGTTGGGGGTTTGCTAAGAACTCTACTATAAAAAGGAGCCTCCACCATGGGTCGGTAGCTTCGCCTAGGACTCCTGAACGAGTGCCGGGACATTTGGATCATCGCTTGGTTATCGGGAACCTGAAGGTCTTGCGCCAAAGGTTGTGGGGCTCCCCGATTGTGCTGAATTGTGCAGAACTGGCTATACTTGTAACTAATCATACTAAGATAAGTAAATCTATTTGATTCTATTATTACTTGTGTGTGTGTAAGTTATTGCTCACTAAAAGTCTATCAGAAGGTTTAATCATTGATCCTGCATATTTATTAATATTTGTCATTAATGTCAATTAATACAAATTATTAATATTAATAAAGGTTCACCCCCTTTTTTACATTTGGCGTAGTTGGCAGGATTAACCCTTTTGATGCTGGGAAGTGCAGTAATAACTTGTATAGAAATTGTAGAATTTATAGTGCAGCTTTGTATGGTAGTGTAGTGGCAGTATTGTAGTGGCTTGTGCAGGGCAAACATACTGTTGAAAGTTAGCAATAATGTTCTGTTGGTTGAAAAACAAAATTAGAGGGGTAGATGATCAAACGAGCAACCTTCCCACATGGGCTAGTTCCGGACCCTGGACCCATGTTGCTCGGGATGTGATAGGAGATCAGCAACTCTCTCAGGTGACTCACCCCCATCACCTGTTGCTGAATTTGGATTTGTCTATGTGTTCCAAGGAGCTGAAGTCCTCAGCACAATTGGGTTGGTTGTGTTTTCAGGCGCTCAGGGAGGAGACAGTCCAAAGGGAGGCAGTTGAGCTTGAGCTGCAGGCAGTTAAAGATCAACTAGCCACAATGAGAGAATGTTTGCTCTCCTCATTAGCACACAATGAGGAGTTGGAGATAGAATTTACAAAATATGTGGTAAGAACTATGAGTAAAAAGCACCATAGAAAAGGGACAGAACAAGCAGAAAATGGTGCATTAGTTAGAATAAGAACTCTTGTAAGTAAAAGAGACTAAGGGAGTGATTTATTTCTCAAGATAGAGAAACAAAATAAATGTTACATTGTGTTAAATTGTACTGTATGTTAATGTCATATGTTTTTCTGTTTCAGGATTTAAGAATCTGATTATTTTGAGTTAATATGGTTTTTGATAACAGGCATCAAGAGTTGATGGATCCATTATTTTTGACACTTTTTGTTTTGTTTTTTAAGTGCACAAATTTGTGCGTAAAGGCCTTAAGACATGTCTGTTTTTGTTAAAAAAAAGTTTAACAATGAAACTTGAAAGTTTTTAACACTTTTTGTTGTATGTTTCTGAGAATGTGTGGGCCCACATGCATGTTGTTGGTTTGTCTTGTCTTAATTGTGACAATGACTTAAATGTGACAGTGACTGAAAAATTCTTGACAAAGTAATACAAAATTAAGAAAGTTGATAAAGTTGACAAAACAGATCTTAAATGCTAAGAACTGATGTTGCCTTGATCTTTTGTTTTATAGATGTTTATCATGGATATAACAAGTGCATTAACAAATGGGTTAATAGCAAAACAATTGACAGCAAACAAGGATTTGGACATTGTTAATCTTGAATGGACATCAGTACAAAGTATTGAAGAACCTGGAATTCATTTGAATGGTGACCTGGAAACTTAAATGGACATTGGTTTTGGACTTTATAAATGAATACTTATGTTTTGTTCAACTGTTTCTACAGACTGAAATTAGCATTGCATACACTATTGTACAAAAGGTAATAGGAATGTTATGGCTTGTTACATTCACTGTAAAGTGCTAGTTAGTGGGTTTTATAGCACAGGCAGCACAGCTGAACTGTATATCTCCTATGGTATATAATATTGTGCAGTGAACCTGCAGTATAGAGCAGGCCCTGGCTGACAATCTGTAGATTCAGGCAAATGCCAGAGGGGCTGCTGTAAGGTGCCATAGACAGTCACTATCTATTGGGCTGGTGGGGGCTGTTTGGGTCTCTGTATTTGAAATGCCAGGGTCTATTTTGAAATTGGTGTCAACGAAACTCTTTGATAAAACAGAAAGAGTGAAATATATTATTCTGAGGGAGAAATTGTTATGTGAAACTAACAATGTCTGTAGACAAGCATTATGGTATAATTGTTGTAAGTGTGAATAGAGTAATGTAATTTTATGAGTTAGTACTATGATATCAATGGAATTAGCTGAATGTTGGCTGTAAGAGAGTTTGGACAACTCTATATGATTGAAGCAAAAGCCTTTTAAAGACTACAAGTTAATACACAATTCTGCTGAGGGACACAGTTGTTTATAAGAAGTCACTATTAGACTTGATAGTATCATCCCAAGTGATTTGAATGCCCTGGGTGATTTGTGGCCTTATGGGTGGAATTTGTGGATACTAGTGATAGACTGATATTTTGGAAAAGCATCGTCAGAATGTGTATTGAGGTTAAAACTCTGCTGAAAGGAATTCAGTTGTCATTTGGTCTATAAGAAGGGGGTAAGAAACAAAGTGCATGGCAGATACATAATATAGTAAACATATTGCTTATCAAAGAAGCACTGTTTAACTATGTGAGCTGTAAAGCCTGCAATGAAACCTGCCCTTGGCCTAATTGTTTTGAGCAGCTGATAGCCTATAATGAAAATGCAGAGTAAGAGGGATGCCTATACATGTTTGCCACATGTTTGTCTAAGATATGTATCTACAAGTAGACACAGATTTTCTCACTGGACAGAAATCATTATAGAGGTGTTTTATGATTTGGGATGTAGGTGAGATTTGTTTAATCTTTTGTTAAATGTAGTGTCCTTCAGTCAGAATTACAGTCATTAATTGTTTATTTGTTTAGGGTAATGGGGACAACCAGTGAATGCATATATTGCATTGAATGCAGCGTTGTATGTTATCTGTATTAGAGGACTTACCAATTTGTATACTGTTGGTTACTATTATCAAATCAAGTATATTTTGTAAATCAAGGGGTGGAATGTAGCACGGTGGATTTTCTATTGATTTTATGATTTACAATATATATACATCTGCTTTGACATATGAATCAAATCTTAGGTTTGAGTCAAGTAAAAGCAGCAGATTTTGGGACAGCTATTGTCTAGTGTTCAAGGTATAATGTCTTTGTTCTATGTATATTGCTGGGTAAACAGTAAACACAGGTATTGTTACCCAGCAAATATCCTTGGAATAAACAAACAGACAGCATATAGACAATACACTTTATGTACAACTTATTTGAGCAACAAATAAGGCCTTCTAAGTCTAGTTAATAGGTTTTGTTCATGACAAAAGTTTGTACACAAGTCAGCACTTGGTGTTGGGGGTTTGCTAAGAACTCTACTATAAAAAGGAGCCTCCACCATGGGTCGGTAGCTTCGCCTAGGACTCCTGAACGAGTGCCGGGACATTTGGATCATCGCTTGGTTATCGGGAACCTGAAGGTCTTGCGCCAAAGGTTGTGGGGCTCCCCGATTGTGCTGAATTGTGCAGAACTGGCTATACTTGTAACTAATCATACTAAGATAAGTAAATCTATTTGATTCTATTATTACTTGTGTGTGTGTAAGTTATTGCTCACTAAAAGTCTATCAGAAGGTTTAATCATTGATCCTGCATATTTATTAATATTTGTCATTAATGTCAATTAATACAAATTATTAATATTAATAAAGGTTCACCCCCTTTTTTACAGGTGGTAAAATGGCTTACTCAAGTTTCCCCCATTTCATTATGCCAGAATGGTTTAACCCGGCTTTAAAAACTCCTGACTGGCTACTCTTACATGTCTTCATATTTAGTGGAGTTGAGATAAAACTGGATGTCGGTGCTCTGGTTGTTATATCTTCCACATTAGTCATCAAACTCATAGGCTTCCACCTTGTCCGAATAGTCCATCTCCAGGGCTTCCTTAGCATCTCCATTCTGCCTGCAAGGGAAAAGGGTATAATCATTCCTGCTGTTGTTAAAAGAAAATTCCCAGAACCGGATAACTATAAGTGGAAAAACTGGCACCAGATCTAGCAACCAGCAAAAAGCATTTATTGGGGTTCTGATATTACAAAATACAAATTCAAAATACAAAATCTCAGATGAATGCACCATTGCTCAAAGTACTGCAAGTGACAAGGACAAAGCCGATTCCTGAGAGTCCAGTAACAACCAGCAGGGCAGATTTAAGGCAATGGTGGGCCCAGGGCAAAGATCCTACACGTTGGCCACCCACAACATACAGTAGCTAGAGGGATAAAAGGTTAAGGGAAGGGAATAAGGTCAGGTAGCCAGTAGATAAGCATATGGTGAAGACATGAAGAAGAAAAAATAAGAAACTAGAAGAACTTATACCCAGAATTCACATATAAAGAATATTGCTTGAAATATGCCCCGTGGTTGGGGCAAAATACAAATATTTAATTTGGGACCCCAAACTATGTCACAACACCATTTCTCATTATCGTGTGAGCATTTCAGGACCCCCAATACCAACAGATAAATCTCAAGAAATCCCTAATATTCAGAAACCACCACAGATGTGAATGGAATTGTATTTGGTGAATGCTCATTACTTGGTCAACCGTGATCTTTTCTTTGCTCAGATGGAAACTTTAATGGAATTAAAGCCTGGCTCCGGTTCATTTAGCTGATCAATGTAATTAAAAAGTAATGAAGAAATAAGGTTATTAGATGTAAATGTTAGGCAGGCTAATTAAGCCAATGTTCTAATCTGCTGCCAGCAGGCATCTGCCTATATTTAAATCATTAACGATCCATCAGTATCTCTATTCTGACTGCTAAAGACACCGGCAGCTTTCAGCTGTGGCCCCACAACCCAGGAATGGAGCAGGAAAGGGTGGGAACCATCACAATATATACAGCCTGTTCAGCCCTGCCAAGTATTGTCCCACCAATAAGATTACACTAAATTGGATATTATGTAATAAAGTGCATTCTCATTGGTGTGGGACACGGCCTGGGTACGTCCAATGCATTCTAGTGTAGCCCACCCTAGGGTATGGCTTGGTGTACTGTAGTTGTGACTGTGGTGACACCCCATAGATTCCCAGTAAATACCAACACAAACAGGAAGTAAACCCAGATTTATTACACAGGAACTGGGCTGAAAATGAGTTAGAAAAATTAAATGCAGATAAATGCAGAAAGTATGAACAGGCAGAAATAGCAATAACAGTGCAATGCAATGTAAACTGCACTAGCAGTTTAGTTCTAACAACTAAGTTTGGGAGCTCCCCTAATGTCCTATAAGCCGGCAGCGTTGGGGCCCTTAAACAACAATTTACATCCAGGATGCTTGTACTTTGTTATTATAGCTTCAAATGTATACTGTCACGATTATCTGTGATTCTAAGTAGTGTTTTCACTGTAATCCACTTGTGTTGGTCAGTAATAATAGTCCCACAGTGGCTTGTTGCAGTCTGTATCTCCTGTGACAACTGACACAGATTGTTCCTCCTGTAAAGTATGTATGAGGGAACTATATTGTACAGGATATCCCAGTGTTACTGCTGCTGCACCAGTTAGATATATACTGTATGTTAGTTACCTGTATCTCAGTACTGTGGCCCACTTACTACTGAGATGTGAGACAGGAAACTTGTTTGGGACCGCAGGTCTCCCTTCAGTGCTGGCAGGATTTCACTCAGCTTCCCACACTGCGCAGGGGGGATCTCTGTCACTGTTTTCCATGCAGCATCACACACATACTCTGGCCTTTAGCAGAGATCTCTAGCAGCTCTCCACCCCTCAGGTGCTCAGATCCACTTCCTCCCTTTTTCGAGCACATCCTCTCCAGAGCATGGCCTTCTGGGATCTGTAGTCCCTTCATTCCTATTACTATACATACTGCTGCAGTCCTTATATCAACAGTGAAAATCCACATAAAGCAGGAAAATAGGCTTACTTTCAAGGAAACCAGCTTGGCTACACTAGAAAAACTAACTTTTGTGTTAGTAACATAAATCCTCATTTTCTAGTATAAATAAGTACTTTGTATTCTGATGACTGTAGTGTAATAAGCGCTGGCCGGGATTGGGTCTGGGCCAGTGGGGCCCACTGGGTTTTCCTGCTGCTGCACCAGCCCAGTCAGACCCTGTGTGTAAAGGGAAAGGGACTGTTATCCTTGCCTCAGCCCCCCCTGTATTTAGCCTCATGTTGTAGCTATAAGCCTATATCTACTAAACCTGCTGCAACAGCCTGAGTAGCCGGGAGCAGTGCCCCCAGGACCATCACACATTATTATATTTTTTCTTACGTTACAGGTATTTTTCACTCGCAGGTATATTTGCTAACGACATGTGTGGCCCCCACATAACACAATAGGGACAATTACACTGATATTTACCCCGTGTTATAACTGAACCTGCTGCAATACACATCTTGAAGCAATTTCCATATGATACCGTATCTGCTGAACTGTTTGATCCAGGGTCCTTTTCAGAAGTTCTTGAACATTTCAGATCAGGTCCCCCTCCTAAATGAGGCAAAAATAGTTTTCTTTATACCTTTCAACCTTCTCTGCCCTCCCACACAATAATAATCTGCTCCTGACTACTGAGCTTGCCCCAGTTCATAGCAACCTAACATCTGTTAAATCTGGGTGTCAAGTCTCCCTGCACTGAAGAGCGGCCACTTCATTGGATAATGGGTCAACCCATACTGACAAATGTCTAAACCACACACAGACCCAGGGGCCCTCCCCAACTTGACATGGGGTCCCTCTTACTTGTATCACTCACTGTATGAACTATTTCATTTGGGGGTGCCCAGTCTATGAGCAGCCCCTTTACAGCCTGATGGGTGCTCTTCCCACAGTGGGCCCCTAACTATGCAGGAACCCAGGGCAGGGTAGTTACCCTAATCAGGTATTTCCAGCCTGGGCCAGTCCAGCTGCTACTGACCCACAACTCATTATACCATCACTATACTGAAGGTGCTGCAGGCCCTGGGGAGCCACAGAGGGACCCTTAGCAGCACAGACAGGTTTGGAAGGTAAAAGAGTGGGGGAGGTACCTAAATCAGCAATTTTTGAATCCCAGCTTCCACTCACTCCCAGACATATATATGGAACCTATCTCTCCCCAAAGCAATATGATAAGTCCTTTGTACTTTCACTAAAAGCCTGCCCACCTATGGGGCCACTACGAACCTGGGTACTTAAACAATAAACTACAAACTAAGAAATGGTAGTAACCTAAACTTAGAAATGGCTCAATTAATTTAACCTAAATGTCTCAAATGTCAGGAAATCAAGTAAATAAAACGTACCAAATACAAAAGAGAGATCCGGGTGTATAAACCCCGGATCTGTCTCACAGTTGATCTAGGTCAAATTCCCAACACCATCATATCAGCTCTCACAATGTGAAATCCTAAATACAAAGAACTCACCGTTGTTCAGAAGTGGTTCAGGTGCTCAGAGCCTGTAGCTGGGGAAGGCGAAATCACGCATATGCAAAAGGGCTCCAAATGCACCGGACACAGCGGCTTGCTTAAAACGCGATTTTTATTACTCCATTTAACAACAATACGCCTGACGCGTTTCGTGTAAATATACACTTAATCATAGGCATAACAAACACAAGCAAGAAAACATTTAAATAGTGACATAACGATGATGAGCAGGACATCAGTACCGCCCATTTAACTCTTAAACAGATGGAGAAAATTCGATACAATCAAGTACAATGTAGCAAGCCACACAAAGTTACACAGTAAAATTGAATCAATAATAAATATATAAGCACATGAGATAAAAGTCATAATACCCCACAGCGATGACCTTAATAAAATCAAAATGATTAAAGTAAGAAACAATGAATAAGGTCATTAAATTTCAGGTTAATTATGTCAAACATAGCAACTGATATCAAAAACAGAATTCAAACCAGTAGGATGCCGAGTGCCCAAAATAAAGATCCATTTCACCTCAAGGCGCAACAGTCTATCATGCATATTTGAACCTCTTTCATCAGGGAAAACCCTGTCAATAACTTGAATCTGTAAAAAGGAAGGATCGGCCTCGCAACAGTCCCAGTTCAGACCTGGTACCAATGCCTTGTACCCCACTAAGGGACCCCTGCCCATACATTAATAGACTGACCCCCCCCCCCCCCATACCTTGAGAAGCTCCAGCTCCACCTCATCCCTGAGCATCTGAGCCTCTCCCCCAAGCTCTTGGTACAGCCCGCCTGGGAACGCTGGGCCTGGGCTCCTGTCTCCGCTACAAGCTGCTTTGCCTCAGGCCTCCCCGTCTCCGACTGGTCCCGGTCCGAGAAGGCCCGGTAGAAGTTGGCCAGGTTGCCCTGCTGCCATTCTTCATGCAGGTACTTGGCTGTTCGGAAGCCGGCAGTGGCCAGACCGGAGGAGGAGCCTGTGCGGCATCCCGTTGCTAAGCAACACATTCCCAGCCAGCCAATGGGGTAATAGCGGTGGGAGGGGCCTCTGGTGTAAGTGCCCTATGTGGGAAAGGCGCGCAATTACATACTGAGGAACTCGCTAGTAAGAGCGGAGCTGTCAGAGACGCAACTGCTTGGGCAGCGGAGAGTATTTATATGCGCACCCTGATCCGCAGCCTCACACTCACCGCTTCCCCCCAGTGCGCACCTCACAGCTCTGTTCTAGTAAAGCTATGGCCTTCCTGTATTAAATACTACCTGCGTCGACATCAGCCTCTCATTTTCTATATCTCAGTGGGGAAACGCCTGGGGCAGGGGCCCCTGGGGGCGTCCAGAAAACACACAATGGGTACAACTCGGTCTGGACCACCGGGATACCCCAGCCCTGCTGTGGGTGTGTGGGGTTGGCTGTACGGTACCTTATCCCATTGGGCTCCACGGTGCGTCTGTAGTGCAAGGTGGCAGGGCTTGGGGGCGTGTCCCAGCCGGTCCCGCCCCCTTTTGAGGTGTGCGCTGGCAGGGGGCGGGGCTGGCATCTGGGCAACTTGTGGGCAGGGGGTGCAGCCGGAGCAAGGGGGGGTGGTAGGAGCAGGGGGAGCCGCAGAAAGCAGGGGGACGCTGGAGGAAGGTAAGGGGCAGCTGGAGGACGCTTGGAGGTAGCTAGAGGAAGGTAAGGGTCAGCTGGGGAGGACATTTTGGGGAAGCTGGAGGATTTTGGGTGGATGCTGGGGTGAGCTGAAGGATGTTGGGGAGGACGCTGGGGAGCTGGAGGATTTTGGGTGGATGCTGGGGGGAGCTGAAGGATGTTGGGGAGGACGCTGGGGGGAGCTGGAGGATGTTGGGTGGATGCTATGGGGAGCTGGAGGATGTTGGGTGGATGCTGGGGGGAGCTGAAGGATGTTGGGTGGATGCTGGGGGGAGCTGAAGGATGTTGGGGAGGATGCTGGGGGGGTCTAGATGATGTTGGGAGGATTCTGGGGGGAGCTGGAGGATGCTGGGGGGAACTGTAGGATGTTGGGGAGGATGCTGCAGTGGGGAGTGGCCATAGTATGGGGGATACTGGGGGAGGACCAGCAATGTTTTAGGGGGCCCTGGGCTGGCTTGGCTAGTAATGTTTAAGGGGGTCCCTGCTCTGGCACCAATGCAAAACATAACACCTGGCTATCAATGTTTTAGGGGGGCCCTGACGACCAATGTCTGTCATGAGTCTGTCATGATTTACAGGTGCCACAGTGCATAATGAAATCCTTAGGTCCACAAAATGATTGGGGCTACTGTGTCTGTCTTCTGGTGCGCTTTTGTGTATTTTATACTTTTTTTTGTAAAATGGGCCTGTTTGGGGGGGCGTGGCCAGATATTTTTGTCCCTCTTTCTGCTTTTCAAATGTTGGGAGTTATGGCTAAAGGCAGGGCCCCTGTGGGTGTAAGGCAGCAATTAGTGGTAACGGCAGGGGCCCAAGGAAGGGCCAAAGAATTTCAGTGGGTGAAGGCTGGGGCCCTAGATTTAAAGTGGCCCCTGAGGGGGAAGACATTAAGTATTTAAATGTTCCTGTCAGAGATTTCCAGCCTGCAGCCCTCCTGCTGTCCCTGGGCTTCAAGTCCCCACAGGGGATGCTGGGAGTTAGCGCGTCTCTCTGGTTTATTTATCATCCTCCCAGGTGTGTGCCTTTCTGCTGCGCCCGGGGCCCTGCTCCTCTAGCTCTGGCCCTGAGACTCCATTATTTGCCTGGTTCTGTGTGTAGGTAACTGGGGTGTATGTGTATTAGTAGATTAGTACAAATATTAACTCACTTTTCTGGATAAACCCAACTAGTCAACCTGATAAAGTTTCCTGAAACATGAAATCAGTACACACATTTCTTTAGTATGATTTTTTTATTTAATGTTAAACATTGCACAATAGAAAATACAAAATTGTAACATATTATTTACATTAAAGGGTAACTAAACCCCCCACAGGCAAGAGTTCATATAGGAGCCATCTTCTGGATCTTCAGGTCCTCTTCTTTCCCTTCGCAGACGGATGGAGCCTTCTGGCGCAGATCCTCTTCTTTCCCTTCGCAGACGGATGGAGCCTTCTGGCACATTGGCAGTCGGTGCTAATCCCAGACTAGCTCCATCTGCGCATGCCTGGAAAGTAGGTTTTCTGGATACGTAACAGTGCCATAGCCAAGAGGAAAGTCTCTGTGAAGTCTTTCTGTAGGTCAACTCTCAAGTCTCTTGTTTGAAGGTCTCCTGTGAGGTTCCTGGATATTTATAACATTTCCTACTCCGTTCCTCTTGGTTCCTCTTGTTTGTATGTGAGCAGGCCTGCCCGCTACTTGTGCCCAGGGCCCATTGTATTTCCAGCAGCAGCGCTTCAACTGGCACATGGCTTGTATGAAAGGGCATCAGGGATTCCATCCAGTTGTGTCTGTTCCTTGGTGTGGCTCTGTGTGACTCTTTGTGTGATTTCTGTATCCATTGGAACAGTCCCAGTATCCAACTTGTATCCCTTCTACTGGCCAGTTCAGCAGTACGGTTTGTTTCTCTTGCTGCCGCTGTGCCCGTGCCTTATATAACGTAGGCAATGCTAATCTTATGGCTGCTCATTGGCACTTTCTTGGCCCATTGGGGGTTCATTTCAGTTCTGCCCGTAGCAATAGCCTCCCACATTGCCTATCTGGATAGGGGCATCTCATTTTCCATAACTCAGTGCTGGGCATTCTTGGGCCACGGCCTTATTTCCTGGCAAAACTGTTATTAGCAAGGAGAAAGTCTCTAGAATATTCGTTAAGTGATTCTATAGGTCAGTTCTCATTCTCTTTGGTTCTCGGACCTTTATAAATTCTCCTCCACATTTGCGCTTGTGCGCCTTGGAGCCCGGAGTCCTGTCCGCAAGCCGCCTCACTACTTGTGCACAGGGACCATTGCATTTCCACCAGTGGCGCTTCAGTGACTCGTATTCTCGATCAAAATCATGATAGACCTATAAAATAACAACAGAAATATCATAAAAGCTGACAAATTAATAAGAATAATGAATAAAATATTAATAGAAATTAATGGTACTATACAATGTAATGTATAAGTGTGTGTATGTATATACTGTATATATACGGAACTACTTACCGTAATATTTGCGCCACTTTCTCTATTGATTCGTTCCATGTGAAAATGAAAGGTTGCGCCATGATCTATATCACTTGTTCCTCTGAGTCGCTGGTAGTAGTGGATCATTTCATGCAGGAGCGTCTGTAGGGTGAGAAACAGCCCCAATGTTACTTGTTCTGCCTTCATGTATAGAAAATGCATCACATCTTTGCAGGCAAACCCATGTCTTTTCATAGATATTACATGCACACATCTGATTCCACCTGACACATCACCTAGGCCAGGGCTGCCCAACTAGAGGCCTGCGGGCCATATGCAGCCTTCCTAATGGTTTTAATGGGGGCACAAACCAATGCTGTATTAGAGCTAACTGCCAGGGAGTCATTTGTTTAGTTTAGATACAGTATAGACTATTTAAAATCTTCTGCTATCTCTAGGGGATATTGGTGCAGTCCATGCTATGTCCCTAATGGACCAACATAGTTTCCCAGCAGCACCAGCACTTGGCCAGTTTGGCTGTTTTCATTTTCTACAAAAATACACAAGAAAAACAGTCAAAGAGAAGACTTACTTCCACTGTATTTTTCCTTGGTCGTAAATCAAGGAGAGGTTTGTTCAGGCGAATTCTGCATTTTCCACTTATATTATCTTGGATGCAAATTCCCGCAGTGCTGGAAAAAAATAATGCAGATTTAAGAAGTGTCTGAGCTGAATAAACTCTATTTATATGATACTGCACTTGTCTTGTTCCAGCCCCTGCCCTGTACAGCCAGTATGTGGGTACCTGTTGTACCCTTGTTAGTAGGTTTGCTATGGAGAAGGCAGATAATGACAGTTAAATACATGGAATGGGTGCATCTGTGCATTTAAGAGGACAAATTGTGTGAAAAACAAGAATGTGCCAGTTATACTCTAAGTTAACTTAAGATCTATGGGGAGCTCCAATAAAGTTTAAACCTTTAGCCCAGAGTGAAACCAGCACCATATAGTATTCATTATTGCCTACAAGTTTAGGGGGCAGTCACTTATCCTATGTGTCTCTTTTAACAGAAAACTAATGGCTCTGCACATACAGATCTGTCCCTCCTGTGCACCTTACCAGGCTGGGGAAGTTGGGGGGAAGCTGTATAGCAGTGACAGTGACACAGATTGCCCCCCAAGGTCTATTAACAACAAACCCCATTAGTTCCTGACTTACATGCATAACCTGTTACTCCATTTAAGGTCAATTGGCGGCAACAGTCCACGAAAGAATCTCTTATTAAACTCGTTAAATAGGGCGTGGATATCAGGTTTGGGGTCCAGCACCTCCCAATATGGATCCACAACCGACAGCTGCTCAATAGCTGGCTGAGTCACACCAGGATCCCCATCAGTCTGACAAGCTACAGAACGCTTTTCACGAGCCTGAGAAGTTACATTTTCGGTAGAATGATGATTAGAAGAAAAATCAGGTGAATATGGTGTCGAAATCTGCTCCGAAGAGCAACTCGGCGATGAGAAAAACAAGCCCATCCTCCTCCAGCTTGTGTCTCTCTAGCGCAGTTGGTACCAACTGACGATTTCTTTGGGGGCCGTTGGTCTCCTATGATGCAGTTGTGAGGTCATGTGATGTTTGTTTACACTGTGAGTGCTGCAGGGGCCTCATTGTGACAGCGCACTCCTGCTCACTGCAGCAACCACTAGTTGTTGAAGGAAAAGTACATTTTAAAAAACCACTTTCAAGGCCTTAGTTACCATTAATGGGTACAGCTGAAATGTGCAAACAATTGTTATACATGTAACACTGTCATTGAACATGTCAACATATACAACTGCACATTTTTACCACAGTTGCACTTTGTACCCAAATGGACACATTTTGCCCTTAATGACATTGGAGCGCTTGATATATATACCAGTCAACCTTGATCCCAAAACGTTTATTTGGGTTGTTTGTTTACCCATGATGCTGTGACAGTTGGTCTTGCCCATGTAGTGCAACATTAAGGTTGGGAACTCAGATGCCTCAATATAGGGGAGAGCTTTTTGGAAGGATTTCCCAATGTTTGCCAATCATTGTACCCATGCATGTATCTCAGGGATGCTTATGGTATGGGCCAGGATCCAAATATGGGTTCCATGCTATTGCACTTGGTTTCCATGATCCCCCTAAGTAATGATATTTTATTTTCTGCAATAAAAGAGTTTTGGGTTTGAAAGCTGATTCTGCAACATAATTCTATTCCCCTGAGAAAAAGAGTAAGAACCACTGAGCTACATCCTTGGAGAGCCTTTGCCGCCTTCAGGTTGCACTTTCCTTTGGCCATTCTGGCAGATTCAGAGACCTCGGCCTCTTGTTCAGGACTGAAATCTGGGAGGTTTCTGGCCACATCCAATGCTCTGCTACAGCTCAGCTTGGCCATACAAATACGGGCGACTTACAGATAATCTCGTAGGACTGACAGGTCTGCTGAAACCTGGTGCAAGGAGTAGAAGACACCTGGGTGCATGGGGACCTGGTTCTTATCAGCTGCCATAGGCATTCTCTGAGCTCATAGAGTTGCTCCTGTGCTTTACTCAACCATTGGCTACTAATTACAGCACTGACCCATTACTCTATACGTTACTAGCTGTTTGCCATTATTATGATATATTTAGACAGCAGGGTGCCCAGATTCTGTAATGCAGAAAGAGTCACTGACCTATCTTTTCAAAGACATATCATGTAAAGGTTAAGAATGTACCAGTGCATTATATTCCTCTAAATATAGAAGGATTGTGCTTAAAAAAGTTGTGCTTCTGACTAATTTATTGAGAAATTTCCCAAAAACCCTACTAGTCCCGCCCATCTGTTCCACTTCCTGTGCTTCTGTCAGGGATCATTAGGACACGCCCCCCTCTCATTTGAAACACAGACAGGGACCTGAGAGAATCTATAGGGAGCTGATTCCCAGTGGTATGTTACATATAGAGATAATTATGTCATTTTTTCCCTTTAAATTAAATGACACAGGAATCGGTCATGGGGGTAAAGGAATGGCTGTGGAGATCTGGGAAAAGGTTTAGTAAAAATGTTATTGTGCAATATTGCTTTATGAATACAACCCTGATGTTGCTGGACTACAGCTCCCAGCATGCACCACCCTTCATTATATGTTACATTATCCCGGGATATGTAATCCCAAAAGTAAAGTTTGGTTGAACAGTGCAGCAGGGTTTACATCCCATTTAATATCATTTCCAAAGATACCTTGTTCAGGTTATGTACCAAGAGATATAGGACCTGTTATCCAGAATGCTTGGGACCAGGTGTCTTTTGCATAAGGGGTCTTTCCTTCATTTTTTTCTGGATTGTTTTGCCTCCAGTAAGAATTCATTGCATCTTAGTTTGTATCAAGTTCAGTATACAGCTATTTTATAGCTACAGAGAAAAAGGAAATCTGTTTAAAAAATGGAATTGTTTGATTAAAATGTTTAATAATAATAATAATAAGTTGCCAATATAGGAGTTGCCCTACCAGTAATTTGGAGCTTTCTGGACAGCAGATTTCCAAATAATGGATCCAATACCTGGTGCTGTAACTATAAAGGTTGTGAGGGCCATATAGCAGTGAAGAAATCCCACCCCCCCCTGATACTTTCCTACCTGTGGCCAGGGAGGGTGGACACGGTGGGTGGGAGGTGCTGGCGGGTAGTGGGGGGGAGCCTCTGGTGGGGGGTGGGTAGTAGGAGGCTTGGGGTCTGAGTAGGGATAGCTCTGTGCCGGGCCCCTCCAAAGATGTCACTGCCATTACTTGTGCACAGATTGCACTATAAGAGTGAACAATGCACCTCACTTTTTGCCATATATATATATATATATATACTGTATATATATATATATATATATATATATATATATTTATATATAGTTAGAACCATACAATCCCTATTGGTTCCAGAGCAAAACAAACCACTGACAATGCTCCGTAATATCCGCCTTAACGTTTGCTGCTTTTTACTCATTATTCTACGCAGCGACTTCCAGCAGAATTTACTCCCTTCTTGAACTTTTCCCATTGACTTTAATGGCTCACTTGAGGTCTCAGGTGGTTTAAAATGAATGGCGGAACAAACAGCAAATGGGGCTTAAATAGATGACACTCATTTAAAAAAACTACAACCAGTTCTGTTGTTGAATCGTTTCCAGGATCACCACGGACGCCATACGGAGAAATACACAGCTTTATGAATAAGGCATTTTATTGATACCAACTTTTTTCCCATGTAAATCGTTTTCAGCTTAGTAGATAAGCCCCTCGTATCCGATGGCTTCATAAGCCCCCCTAAGCCTGTTTAACTGGCACCCTTAACCCCTACCATTCACTCCTGCATATAGAAATACAGGTATTCGGTCTGTTATCCAGAATGCTCGGGTTTATCCGTTAAGGGATCTTTATGTTATTGGGATCCACGTACACTGCCTCTACTAAAGTCCTTTAAACATGAAATAAACCCAATAGGATTGTTTGGCCGCCAATATGGATTTATGCAGCTTAGTTGGGATCAAGTACAGGTACTGTTTTATTATTACAGAGAAAAGGGAATCATTTAACCATTAAATAAACCCAATAGGGCTGTTCTGCCCCCAATAAGGGGTAATTATATCTTAGTTGGGATCAAGTACAGGTACTGTTTTATTATTACAGAGAAAAGGGAATCATTTAACCATTAAATAAACCCAATAGGGCTGTTCTGCCCCAATAAGGGGTAATTATATCTTAGTTGGGATCAAGTACAGGTACTGTTTTATTATTACAGAGAAAAGGGAATCATTTAACCATGAAATAAACCCAATAGGGCTGTTCTGCCCCCAATAAGGGGTAATTATATCTTAGTTGGGCTCAAGTACAAGGGGCTGTTTTATTATTACAGAGAAAGTAAATCATCTTTTAAAATGTGAATTATTTAACCAAAATGGAGTCTATAATGACATTGGAGCCTCACAAGGGGTTATGTAATAAAAGACACTAAGATCGCCCAGGAGCAGTAACCCATAACAATCAATAAGATCTGCTTTTAAACAGGTGACAAGTAATTTCTACCTGCTGATTGGTTGTTATGGGTTACTGCTCCTGGGCAAACTTAGTGCCTTTTATTACATAACCCCTTGTGAGCAGTAGTTTTTGGGCTCCTGAAGTGGGGGTGGGGTCAGTGAAAACTGGAAAAAGACAGAAGACCAATTGAAAAGTTGCTATAGCAATTCTAAAAGTTCTGTTAAAGGTAAACTACCCCTTTAATAAAATGCAGAGTAGTGCAGAGGGGTTTCCAGCTCTCTTCTCTGGCTGCCTGACGTGCCTTTCCTTGTATTTAAGTCACAATGTGAATTTCAGCAGTTCTACTGTCCCCATTGGCACCAACTTAGGATAAATATACCAATCGCATGGAGGCATACGGTCACTGTAGATGTCAGCGGCTAAAGAGGATTCAGATTTCCTGCATAGAAGCTAAGCAGCCTCATGATGGCGCTGCGCCACTGTGAGATAAAATGTAACTGCTTTGAGCAAAAGTGGCCACATGATGGCGCTGTATCAGTGTAAACTAGAAGTCAGTGATTTAGGTTTTGTATTGGAAAATGGTTTATTTTCTCTCCCTTTAAAATAGTTCTAGCCATGTTTCTGATTGCACATGTCCTGCTATTTACATCTCATTTTCCAGTCATTCTCATTCCAGCTCAGCTTCACCCCCCAAAAGTCAGGGATCCCGCTGGATGGGGAGGGGGGCAGACTTCTGTGAATCCCCTCTTCTGTCATTACTGTAAAAAGCAAGAAAAAACAAACAGAAACATATAATGAAACTATTCTTGTACAATTTCCCACCTCCTGAGCCTGAAAAGCTGGAATCCTATGGCAGGAAGAGGAAATAGATTAGAAATAAGAACTGTGTGAGGTACTTGCAACAACACCAGTGCCCCGCCGATGCACCAACTGCATGAATGGGCACAAGCAGTGGCGCCAGCACCCACCCACGCCCTTGGAACTAGGGCAGCCACCTTCTTCTGTCAATACTAACGGCTTTGGGGCAGGTCGTGACATCATTTTGGGGCAGGGCTATGACATAAGAGCAGGAAAATAGGTGGACTGGGCGGGGAAATTCTGGGTGATTATACACCCCTGGGCACCCTGAGGTGGACTTTTTGATGCCAAATGCCAGAGGGGCTGCTGTAAGATGCCATAGACACTCGCTATTTATTGGGCCAATGGGGGTCTGTTTGGGCTCTGGTGACCCTGAAATACCTGGACTTATTTTGAATCCCAGTCCAGGCCTGGGGCTGCCTTAATTTTGCCTGCTGATAGCACTGTACCACAGTGAAACCACGGTGGGTTGCGAGACGCCGCACCATTTGCCAGTAATGTATAATCCCCTCGTTACAGATTTGGGCTTGGATGAGGCTGGGAATAAATGTGCGAGCCCGCAGATAATTTAGCAGTGAAGATCCACTTAGCGCTGATATGAGACTCTCAGTGAGTGCAGCCTCTCAGCTCCTGTACTTAGCGGCAATTGTTTCAGCCTCTACTTCCCCCCTATAATAATATGGCCGCCCCCGGCCTGCTCCGTGCCCATAAGTGCTCAGCTCCATTACATTCATTTACATTGGGATTTGGATACAAACATGCCCAATTATTTAATCTTTCAACTTGTGGGGTTTATTTATAAAGTTTGCACAGGGCTGGACAGGTGGTGGTCCCATCAGGGGCCCTATACCAGTGAGGGGATTACATGAACCCTGTGTGGGTGTCCCTTCAGGGATTTTGGTGCTCATTCACCCTTATTGTGTGCTGGAGTTCATAGGCGCCATCTTCTGGGTCTTTAGATTCTCTTTTTTCCCTTCACCGACAGATGGAGCCTTCTGGCACATGTGCAGTTGGAGCTAATCCAGATAATATTATTTTCCATATTCTGTTGTGCAATCTTTAACATCATCAATAAAAATTCATACTAAAGAAATCCTTGTACCGCTTTCATGTGAATGGGATAAGTAGTAGAAATGTCTGACTGGGGGGGGCGTGGCTACCAGCTTGATGTGAGCGGTCGCAATTCCTTTGGGCTCTGCTGCTCGGGCCTAAAACAATCTCCTGGGGCCACTTCAACACGACCACTACGGACTCCGATATCAATAGACAGACTCCCCTTCCCCAGCGCAACAAAATGGGGCCAAGTAAAGCGCAGAAAAAAGCGGCGGAGACAGCAGCACGACTAGAGAGATTTGCCAGGGAAGAAAGACCAGCACAAAATGGCGCCGATGAGCAACCAGTCTCCCCAGGCCCTTCAACTCCCGGCAGCCCAACCAGGACCGTGGAACCCTCCCTTGCCGACCTGCTCCTTGAAAGCAAAGCTACCAGAGATGTATGTACCACTCTCATAACCGCCAAAACAGAGGAGCTGAAAGAATTCTGAATTCTCCATCCTGAAACACGATATTCAAAAACTGCTAGAGCATACAGTGGAGGCAGAACAACAGATAAGCTTGCTGGAAAACTCATATAACCCTCTCCCACAACAACTACAAAATCTCCAGCAGGCAGTAACGCAATGGCAAAGTAAAGCTGACGATCTGGAGAACTGCCTACGTCGCAACAATATTCGCCTACTCGGCTTCCCGGAACGGGTGGAGGGCCCTAACCCAGAGGTCTTCCTGGAAAACTGGATAAGAGACACGTTCCAGGTAACAAATCTTTCTAATGCCTTTACCATAGAAAGAGCCCACCGTATTCCGATGAGGGCCCCAATCCCAGGTGCCCCCCCCCCAGAGTTCTAATTGCACGTCTTCTCAATACTAAGGATATAGACTCCTTATTAGCAATGGCACGAGTCAAGGGCCACTTAACATATGAAAACGCCAAAATATCATTTTATCCAGATTTTTCCCTGGAAATTCAAAAACAAAGATCCAAGTTCCAGGAAGTGGAAAAATCTTAGTAAAAGTCCTTGCCAACAGGTTAGGAAAAGTCATACTCCAACTAGTGCATGAGGACCAAACAGGCTTCATGCCGGGTAAATCTACTGCACTAAATATAAGACGTCTATATACTAACTTAACATATCCCCATAACAACATAGGGCAACAAACAATTGTGGCACTTGATATAGCTAAGGCATTCAATATGGCCCTACCTATGGCTGGTAATGGAAAAATTTGGCATTGGGCAAAAATATATCAACATGGTAAAACTATTATATAAATCCCCCAATGCCTCCATCCGCATAAATGGGGAACTGACCTTACCTTTAGCACTGGGAAGAGGAACCAGGCAAGGCTGCCCCCTCTCTCCCTTACTATTCGCCCTAGCCATGGAACCATTTGCCCAACACATAAGGTCTCACCCAACAATAAATGGCCTAAGAATAGGACAAATAGAAGAACGCATCTAGTTATATGCCGATGATACATTGCTATATATAGGGGATAGAGGGAATTCAATCCAAAGTACAATGGCAACTATATATAGGTTTGGGCGTAACTCAGGTTTAATTACAAACAACTCTAAATCTATGGCACTGCTCATAGACCCCCCAGGTGCTAGCGAAGACCTGTCCACCTTCCCCTTTAAAATTGTCCCACAATTGACCTACCTAGGGGTGAACATAGCACTACCCATAACCAGTTATGCTTTAACTAACCTTGACCCAATGAAAAGTTGGCTGCAATCAAAAATCAAAACATGGTCCTCACTACCACTGGGCCCCACGGGCAGAATAAATCTAATAAAGATGTTGGTACTACCTAAGCTTCTCTATGTTTTGCAACAATCTCCAACTTAGATACCGAGAGCAAACTTTCTGAAATTAAACTCTCTATTTCACCAGCTTATATGGGCTAACTCTAGATGTAGGCTTAAGCTGGACACCCTAATGCGATCCAAATCAAATGCAGGTACCTCTTTCCCCTATATGTACCTATATTATATTGCTGCACAGCTATCCCATCTGATAACATGGCTGGAACACTCCAACCACCTCACTCTAAAAAACATTTGGGCCCAAATTACTGGTCTCCCAACACATCCAATAGGATGGCTACTAGGTAAACCCACTAAGTGTGCCCACAACAATACAACAAGCCCAATATTAGTAAATATTTGTCGTATATGGAAGGCTGCTACTCAAATAGTCCGAGACAAGGGTGTCGACCCACGTACCCCCATTTGGTTTAACTTAATGTACCCAACTCTAACAGGCACTGGACATATGAAACTATGGCTTGATAAGGGTGTTGAGACTATAGGTGATGTGTGGACAGATAACAGCACGGTACCCTTTAGAGCACTTAGACAATCTTGGGACATACCAAACAACCAATGGTTGCAATACAACACAATCAAAAAAGCTCTACAGCTGGCCCACAAAAAAGAACCAATAGTAATATGCAGGAACCGGTTACTATCTCATATTAACAGACCTTCCACCAAAGGGTTAATTTCTATTCTATATGCACTACTCCTTCAAGAAAGTAGAGCAAAACCACTAGAAAACCTACGTAATAGGTGGGAAATGGAAACTGAAATAATACTAGATGACGAATGGCAGGAAGCCCAAGAGTCGCACCAAACAGTATCTATATGCTACAGGCTTCGCATGATCCAATTATACACTATACACAGAGCCTTTTATACCCCAACCAGGTTAAATTCTATTTATCCAGCCATACCAGATACCTGCACAAGGTGCAATATAGAGAAGGGTACACTGATACATATGCTCTGGGATTGCGCTCACATCAAACCATATTGGTCTGCCATCCTGGACGAGCTTGATATCATAATACAAAGTACCCTCCCTAGGACTCCAAAAGTCTGTCTGCTAAATGTCCTTAGCAAAGCAGTCACTAACCCATACCACCGTATACTTACCAGCGAAGCACTCTTCCTAGCTAAAAAACTTATAACACAACACTGGAAAAGCACAGTTCCCCCAGACATCCGCAATTGGGAAAACCTAATGGCAGAAACCTGCAAACTGGAACAATTAATATACCTCAAAAGAGGCAGCCCAAATAAATTCCACAAGATCTGGGATCAATGGCTGGATAGACACCCCCTTCCCAATATAGTTAAAGATCAATAAAATATGTACAGATACAGGGTTCTGCCCATAAACGAGAAACCACAGTTGGAGTGTGTGCTAATGTGTAATAAAATGCTGCTACTCACTGGGTGAAAAACGTTTATTGACAATGTTAACATGATGTACATCCTATGGTTGACAATTGTATATCTCAAAGACTGTAATGCATAATGTATACCTGCCCAATTTCAGGCCAGATGTTGGTCAGCCAGTCGTTAGTGCCCATATGCGGTCTGATAAGCTGGCAACCCATATTGGCAGCTAGAATCGGCCCGTGTATGGAGAGATTTTACAAAAACTAACTAACTAATATGTTAAAAAAATACAATACAATAAACCAGTCCTGCTTTTGCAAAGATGTTGCATACAACTGCGTGACTCCAATATGGAGCATTTCAGTGGAATGGGCAGATCAGATGGTGGAAGTTGCTTGTTGTATCCCATTAGAAAAGTGGCAGACTATATGGAAGAGATTCTTTTCTATGGTGCTTTTGGTACGGGGGTCCGGTTGTGTTTCCTCAGTAGATAAGGGTATATCTTCATCTGAGAGGAAAAGGTTAAAATGATAATGCTGTATTTGTATCTATAACCAGCTGCACACTTCTGCCGAACATCTTGCTCATAGAATTTATGAGTAGTTTTATCATATCCCTGACCTGCCAACATTAACATGGCAAACTACAAGGCTTTCTATGGTTACTCCACTAACTAGCATAGGCCAGTGGTTCTCAAACTGCATTAATGGGTAGTGCAGCCCCTAGATACCCATAGAAGCCCTTCGATTTTTCGATGTACTAGATATGCTTGGAACTATGGGAAGGTTACCAGGTCACTTGAAAATTCAGGGACACTTCTAATAAATACATGTCGGGGGGCAGCACTGGTTGCATTAAAATTAAACTGCAGTCGGTTCAGCCCTGAAAGTTGGATTTTCTAGACACATCCCTACATTTTCAAGTGATCTGGTCACCCTAAACTATGGCTGTTTTCCTGGTTCTGCAATACGTGCATATGTTTGCAACCTTTTTATGAGCTGAGGAGGACTCTGTCCAAATGTTGGGCTTCGAAGGCTTGAATGAAAGTAGAACAACCACCGGCCTAGGCCATGTGCTAAGTCACCTTAGCAACAACCCTTTATTTCATGAGCTTCAATCCTTTTTCTCGCACCAAATGTAGCATTTGATTATTTGGGATAGTTGCCAGGTACATATTTTTCTGGATGTCAGGAATTGCTTTAATATATGCAGCTACTGTTCCCCCTCCAGTTAAGAAAATAAATGTATACCGCATATATTCCTCCCGGCTTGATCACCAAAGGCAGTGCATCCCCGTTTGTGCAAACAGCTTTCTTGTGGCTGTCTGAAGGCTCCAGTACGGGGGTCTGGTTGTGTTTCTTCAACAGACAAACAAGTGGGTTGGTCTGAAAAGTGCAAAGTTAGAATGTTAGTGCTGTATCTGGTAACCTTCATGGCACTGTTCTTTCTTTTGAAATGTAAATTTTTGCCTTTGCCTAGCTACCCAAGGGTATCACCAGCCTACTATGCCTTATTGAGAGTGGCCGGCTTGGGTGTGGTGCAAAGACCTGATAGGCGGGAGACTCTATAGGGCGAAGACACACGGGGTGACTTTTAAAAACTTAGTTGTGGCGACAATTTGCAACATGTGTCTTGTATTGCAATTTGTCCTTGCAACTGATCAGCTGCTGTAGCCACTACCCAGAGGCTTTTGTGCAAACTCTCGTACAAGGACCCGATGACGCAGAAGTCCCCGCCTCGAAATCCAATGACATATAGTTGCGTATCAGTGTCTGTTCACAAAATCTGGTTTCCTCTGCGTATTTTTGCAGTGTGTAATAGAAAATGCTTTCTGTGGAACAGTTGTTGGTGTTCATGTATATTTTATATTATTATCAACAAACCAAGGAAAGAGCGCAAAAGAAACGACGTAGAGCAAGAAGATACTGGGTGCATCCGCTCACAGATCAGCGGATCAGCAAGGGGCAGGGTCATGTAATGTACACGGACCTGCGTAACTACCCTCAAAAGTTCAAAAACTACTTCAGGATGTCAATCACAACCTTTGATGAGCTGCATGATATTTTAAGACTGAAGCTTGTTCCTGCTCAGACTTTAATGAGGTTTTCTATTTCACCAGAGGAAAGATTGGCTCTAACTTTAAGTTTGGTATGTAATGCAAAAACCCAAATGTTGCACTCTGCTCTTTTATCATTCTTTAATCTTCATAGTCTAACTGAACTAACTTGTTGATGATACTTGGCTTATATTAATAAAAATTTTTGTTGTTTAAGATTTTTATCAACTGGACATCCCTTTTCATCACTGTACTACCAATTCCTTGTTGGTCGGTTTACTATACGCCACAACGTTCAGGAGACCTATAAGAAGATTTGGTCAGACCTTCGTTATGCCATGTCCAAACGAACAGCAATGGCAGAAAATTGCTGATGAATTCTACATGAAAACAAATTTTCCAAATTGCTTGGGTGCATTGGATGGGAAACACACAAGAGTTGTCATGCCACCAAATAGTGGATCAAAGTACTGGAACTATAAAAAAAAAGTATTTTTCAATAGTCCTTCTAGCAGTTGTCAATGCAAACTACTGTTTTTCAGTAATAGATGCACTGGAGATTCCAGTGCATTCAAAAATTTAGTGCTGGGACAAAAGTTGCATGATGGTTCACTATCCCTTCCCCAGCCCAAGCCATTACCTGGAACAACAGCACCAGATTTGCCATTTGTGTTTGATGGGGATGAGGCCTTTGGACTAACAGAAAACTTTATGAGACCTTATCCAGGAATTTAAAGAAGTGTAATGATAAGACTTTTTAACTATAGACTTATATATATATATATATATATTATAGACTCAAGAGTACGACGTATGGTGGAATGTGCATTTGGAATTCTTTCAAACAAGTGGAGAGTTTTTCACTCTGCTATTAACTTGAAGCCTGATTTTGTGGACATCATCCTAAAGGCATGTCACATACTTCACAATTTGGTCCATCAGCGTGATGGTTACAAGTATCAGGACACACTTTCTAAACTTGATTGGGCAGCTGTGAGAGGTCCTGTTGGGGCGATGAGAATTCAGAACCAATTTGCGAGTTATTTTATGTCGCCAGATGGTGCAGTACCGTGGCAGTACTGTGACAAAATGCATGTAAGCATTTTGTTTTTCTTTGAATACTGCACTTTCTCATATAATTCATAGTGATACGTGATTTGTTTGTACAATTATGTTTTCTTATGGAGTTTCACAATAACCCATTTTGTAGCACTGCAGTTTCTTTAGCGGTAAATAAAAGATATTCTATATTGCTGTGTGTTTGTTTTTTAAATTGGCCAAGCAACAACATTATTGGAATGAATTGGTGACTAACATTGTGGCAAATCTTACAATACCTTCAATACAGTGTGGTGGGACGGGTGCAAAAGTAATTTGGCTAATCCACTCACTAGCCTTTGGTAAGGGGCAAGAGACATTACATTAATGTTAAAGATGTTACAGTAATTTGGCTAGTCCACTCACTAAAAATAAACAAAGCATGAGTATTATCTGTACCTCTGTACCTGATCACAAATGACTATATGGACTATATAACTGTACTGGGCAAATTTCTCTACTGTTTATTTATAGAACACAATAAATATTCTGTATATTATATCCTTATAACATACAGTTTGGTCATTTCCCTATGGGACCAAACTGTAAATTATATCCTTATAAACAGTGAGTAGTAATGTCTTCAGTTATAATCGGAGCTTAGTGATGTCATTTCTGTCACAACTCACTAGAACTCGTGCCTAATAATAAATAAAGGATTTTCATGACCTGTATAAAAGCACATTAAAAGGGGGTACTTTATTCAATATATACTGTAAACATTGGTGATGTCATCAGTTATAATAAACATTTAGTGATTTAAAGTCTGTGACATACTCTGTGTACTCTATTCACTATATTATTTATATAGAGTGGCCCTAGAGTGATGCAGCCTCCAGTTTGCAGGGAAATGGTCATTTTCATAAAAGTAGTTTTACGAGCGTCTATTTGTGCGCGATGCGTTGATTAGCGCTCGTTCCGTCAAATACCGCATGAAAATAGTCTTCGCGACTTAAATAACGCAAACAGCATCGCGTCTAAATTAACGCAAGTATCCTTTTAGTGAATCGTGCGTTAAGACGCGAAAAATTAGACGCGATAAAATTTTTGACTCATGCTATAAATAGCGCACGTTTTATCGGCCCTTAGTGAATCAACCCTTATATGTCTGGATAAAAAATCAGAGACAACAGGTTCAAAGAGAAAAAAACCTTTATAGTACAATAACAATAAATTATTGCTGTGTGGCATATATAATGAGCAGCCGGCGCCAATAGCTAACTTGCCGCTACAGCCGTCTAAAGGCACGATAACTGCCAATGTGATTTGGCCAAATTGCCCTTCTTTGTCTCCTTCTTTGTCTCATTCCTTGTCTTATTCTTTGTCTCATTCCTTGTCTTATTCTTTGTGTTCTTCTTTGGGCTGGTTGGGCAAGGTTTCCTTGGAAAACAGAACCTGAATGAAAAAAATCTTTATGTTACATTTTTACATAATTTAAATGATTCCTATAGTGTAAATTATTTAGTTCCAGGAGCACATTTTGAATCATATTCATAAAAGCCCCTTGGTTCCTGTCTTCTCTCTCTCTGTGAGCCAGTAGCCAATATTTTCTATTGCAATCTGGGAGAGTTTGTATATGCGGTACAAGAGTTATAGTTTCTTTTCCCCCTCTCCTGAATTATGTTAATTTCTACTTTGAAATTATTTAGCAGCCTGTAGACTAAAAGTAATGTATGCAGCAAAGCAATGTGGAGTCCTGTTCCTCCACAGGCTCAGCTTGGCAAGCCCAAGCCTCCTCTTCCTCTTTGTGCACCTTATGTGCATACTTCCTGCTTCTTCTAGGGCCTCTATCTGCTGTCTGGGCGCAAAGCGCGGGGGGGGGGGGCAAGGGGTGGCCAGGGAGTGTGGTCAACATGTTTGCCCTGTTCATCCATACCTTCTTCCTCTAGCTGTCCCTCCTCCTCCTCTTCCCACTGAACTTCCTGTTCCTCCTCCTCCATGAACATTGGATCAGCAGGGCCAAGAAAGTCATCGCCTGCAGATTATGTAAAAGAGAACAGTTATTTGTCACCACACAAAGAAAGGAGGCATGTTAGCAGTCAGCTGGCATTTCCTGCTTCTTCTAGGGCCTCTATCTGCTGTCTGGGCCCAAAGCGGGGGCAAAGGGTAGCCAGGGAGTGTGGTCAACATGTATGCCCTGTTCATCCATACCTTCTTCCTCTAGCTGTCCCTCTACCTCCATCTCCATGACCATTGAGCCAGAAGGGCTACAGAAGTCATTGCCTGCAGATTATGTAAAAGAGAACAGTTATTTGTCACCGCACAAAGGAAGGAGGCATGTTAGCAGTCAGCTGGCACTTCCTGCTTCCTCTAGGGCCTCTATCTGCTGTCTTGGCCCAAAGCGGGGGGCAAAGGGTGGCCAGCATGTATGCCCTGTTCATCCATACCTTCTTCCTCTAGCTGTCCCTCTACCTCCATCTCCATGACCATTGAGCCAGAAGGGCTACGGAAGTCATTGCCTGCAGATTATGTAAAAGAGAACAGTTATTTGTCACCGCACAAAGAAAGGAGGCATGTTAGCAGTCAGCTGGCACTTCCTGCTTCTTCTAGGGCCTCTATCTGCTGTCTGGGCCCAAAGCAGGGAGTGTGGTCAACATGTATGCCCTCTTCATCCATACCTTCCTCCTCTAGCTGTCCCTCTACCTCCTCTTCCCCCTGCACATTCTGCTCTTCCTCCTCCTCCTGCTCAACTTCACCAGCTGGTCCTGAAAGCAGAACAACAACAAATGTCAATACACATGAAGAAAATTAAGGAAAAAAGCCCAGTGTGTTAGGTTAAAATGTCGGATGGAATGGATCAGTTGAAGTGGAAGGCATGGGTGGATAGTATGGATACCAGGGCTGAGGTGGAGTTATGGGACATTCAGGTACATTTGGCTGTTGTGCCTGATTACGTGACCAGTATCATTACCACCTGCATCAATTCTAGTTGCAGGGCAGGCATCTGATCTGGCGGGATCATCATTACACTGGGGACAAGTCCTGCACAGAAATAAAATTCTGGAGTATTTTTATACGGCAGCTTAATGACTTGGTTGTATTTGGGGCTGAAACCATATGGAGCAGTGAATTAAACATTTCTTTCAAGGACCCTTAAGTATTCTCTGAATTCTTTCTTTTTTTCTTGGGGGGGCAGAGGATGAACTGCTTTGCTCTGAACTTGATGTGCTTGTGTTTGGTGATGGAGTATTGGAAAGGGGTGATGAATCTTGATCCAGTTCCCTTGATCCAGTTTCATCTCCCTGGATGGTGTCCTCTCAACTGGGAAATGAGGTTCAATGTTGATAAGTGCAAAGTTATGCATTTTGGTAGAAATAATATAAACGCGAACTATCTACTGAATGGTAGTGTGTTGGGGGTTTCCTTAATGGAGAAGGATCTAGGGGTTTTTGTAGATAACAAGTTGTCTAATTCCAGGCAGTGTCATTCTGTGGCTACTAAAGCAAATAAAGTGCTGTCTTGTATAAAAAAGGGCATTGACTCAAGGGATGAAACATAATTTTGCCCCTTTATAGGTCCCTGGTAAGGCCTCACCCTGAGTATGGGGGCAGTTTTGGGCTCCAGTCCTTAAGAAGGATATTAATGAGCTGGAGAGAGTGCAGAGACTGCAACTAAACTGGTTAAGGGGATGGGAGGGTTAAACTATGAGGTGAGACTGTCGGGGTTGGGGTTGTTTCTCTGGAAAAGAGGCGCTTGCGAGGGGACATGATTACTCTGTACAAGTACATTAGGGGGGATTATAGGCAGATGGGGGGGTTCTTTTTTCCCATAAAAACGATCAACGCACCAGAGGTCACCCCTTTAGATTAGAGGAAAGGAGCTTCCATTTGAGGCAGCGTAGGGGGTTCCTCACGGTGAGGGCAGTGAGGTTGGGGAATGCCCTGCCGGGGGATGTTGGGTAGGGGGTTCCTCACGGTGAGGGCAGTGAGGGGGTTGGGGAATGCCCTGCCGGGGGATGTTGGGTAGGGGGTTCCTCACGGGGAGGGCAGTGAGGTTGGGGAATGCCCTGCCGGGGGATGTTGGGTAGGGGGTTCCTCACGGTGAGGGCAGTGAGGGGGTTGGGGAATGCCCTGCCGGGGGATGTTGGGTAGGGGGTTCCTCACGGTGAGGGCAGTGAGGTTGTGGAATGCCCTTCCTAGTGATGGGGTAATGGCAGATTCTGTTAATGCCTATAAGAGGGGCCTGGATGAGTTCTTGAACAATCAGAATATCCAAGGCTATTGTGATACTAATATCTACAGTTAGTACTAGTGGTTGTATATATAGTTTATGTATGTGAGTGTATAGATTGGTAGGTGTAGGTTGTGGGTGCTGGGTTTACTTGGAAGGGTTGAACTTGATGGACTCTGGTCTTTTTTCAACCCTATCGGCAAGGAGGGAGCAGATTAACACAACACAATCAAGTTAGGGGCCTTCACTTCAAAGTAAACTGCATTATGTCTACTGAGCACAAATACTGTATCTGGTATTTTGAGTCACATGATTTTTTTAATATATATTTTTTGCAAGCTATTGGCTGTTTAGCTGGCCATCAGGTAGAGTGGCAGTGGGCCTTATTTACTAGAGCAGTGCCATTGGCCACAGTCCCATTTGTAATCACAAACAGAGGACATATAAGACAACCAACTCCCTTGCCATACCCAAGCGACACCCGTAATGATGTGGGTGCTGCTTGTCCAAGACTTACAAGTGAGTGCAATCATTCTGTAAGAAAGTCTAAGGTGTGAGAGACAAAAAATCATGGTGCGTTGCACCAATATAATAGATGGTGCTCAGTGTATTTAGCTGCATAAGTAGGGCATTTCCCCCCTAATTGTAATTACTGATTTTAATAAGGGCTCACCTCTAGCAGCAACAACAGCATCCCATATCCGCTTCAGTCTGTCAAAAAGCTCCATTGCGGCCTATAATAATAATAATAATAGAAAAAGCTTGTGAATAAATGTAAGCATTGAACTTATGTCTTGGGATTTATTTTTATTTGGTTGGGCTTTGCCCCCACTAGTCCCAAAGTAAATGGTGAATGGGTTAAGGGGTATGGCAGTTACTTACTTAAACACTTTTATGGTTGCTCTGACTGCTTTACGACAGTCCACTTTGTCATTTATTCATTCTTACACTTTTACTGTCCATCACTAGCAGTTAATGGGTAGCGGTGTATGTTTTATAAGGTTACAGGTGGTTTTTATGTACAATAATAAATGTTTCCTTTTAGATAATTCCGGGGAGCCTATGGCTGAACTGGCTTAGTAGGATGGGGAGGACGGTCTAGATCTCCTTTTATTCCCTCTGTTGTATTTTTTTTGTTTTCTATTATTGTTATTATGTGTTATTCTATGCCACTGTCAGCCATTTACTGAAGGGCACGCCACCAGTTTAGACTTTCAAATCCAACTTATACAGTTTAACAACACCACACACTCAGATCTGATTCCTTGAAGTTTTCCTGTTTAGAAAATGTTTTGATGTCAACGAAAAACCCATATACTGCTTCACTCCTCCCACTTGCTAATGCCAATTGCTATCACCAGCTTTATACAACAACACCACCATGTACAAAAGTAAATCTTTTTATTAACTTAGAACCTTGGTATTTGAAAATGATGAGTATTTTCTGGGATCCCATGATGGAAGATGGGCTTCTATAATTGATCCAGTTCCAGGCAAAGAGGTGAGGGCACCCAAGGCACCCCATCCCCCTGCTTGCCTCCCCTGAGCATTTGTTACCTCAGTATCTGGCCACAATTGTTGCACTGTATCCAGGCCCGGATTTGTGGAAAGGCCACAAAGGCCCGGGCCTAGGGCGGCACAAGTTTAGGGGCGGCATGCCGCCCCGCCGCAACAGAATTTTTAAATTTGGCTCCCATACGGAGCAGTCGGGACCTCTCCCCACTGCTCCGTATGGGAGTTTAAATGTGCGATTGCGCATGCGCGTTGATCACACATGCGCACTCGTGGGGGGGTGGGGGCGCCCTTGGGGCGCCGCAAAGTTAAATCCGGCCCTGATTGTATCCCCTACTTAGGGGTGTGACATAACAGGTTGTATGGGTTGGAGGGAAACATGAAATATTGTGGTTGTGCTGAGGTGTGCCCCCTGCGCCCTCCTGCCTCTTGTGGCAAGTGCATTGTGTCACAGGGCGTGGCCCCGTGTGCCCTCACAACAGGGGCAACCACACTGGAAGGGCCAGACAGAGCCGGCTGGCCACACATAACACACACCCAGATGAGACCAACCCACACAATGCACTTGCCACAACAGGCAGGAGGGCGCAGGGGGCACACCTCAGCACAACCACAATATTTCATGTTTTCCCTCCAACCCATACAACCTGTTATGTCACAAGGGGCATTTAGCAGCGAATCAGAGAGTCAGTGTGCTGCACTTACAGAAAGTCTAATACTATGGGTAGGCAGAAGGAGTACAGTATGTGCCGAGGGAACGTAACCATTAAAATGACTGTACCTACAGAAGGAACAGGCCTAGTACATGAGTTTTTTCTCAGACTTCAAAGTGTTATGTGCACTGCAGTGATTTATTATATTCAATAAGTAGTGAAACTGAAATACAAGATTAATACATGTATGTTTTCTATACAGGGTTCTACTGGGGGGTGCAGGGCCCCCCTAGGCTGCCATCCCAGGGTCCCAGGGGCCTCGCACCCCCATGGTGCCTCCGCCGGCCGCATCACCCACACCCCCCACAGAGGCCCCCGACACCTGCCCAACGCCCTCCCCTGAGTGCATGTAAGTGAAACATGTCAGGGGAGGACACTGGCGGCCAGGGGAAGCGGCTACAGGGATCGGGTCTGGGCCGGGTTTTTTCCCGGTGTCCCAGCAGCCCAGCACGACCCTATTTCTATAAATCAATTCAAACACAAATTAATAAAATACAATTTACTTCTCAAATTCTGTAAAGCAATAATCATAAAACTTAGGGCATATTTATTCAAATTTGTATTTGTGTAATTTTCCTGGTTTTTCTTTACACCATGACTAAACTAACTTTTAGTCTTTTTAGTCCAACTTAGTTGGGATCAAGTACAGGTACTGTTTTATTATTACAGAGAAAAGGGAATCATTTAACCATGAAATAAACCCAATAGGGCTGTTCTGCCCCCAATAAGGGGTAATTATATCTTAGTTGGGATCAAGTACAGGTACTGTTTTATTATTACAGAGAAAAGGGAATCATTTAACCATGAAATAAACCCAATAGGGCTGTTCTGCCCCCAATAAGGGGTAATTATATCTTAGTTGGGCTCAAGTACAGGTACTGTTTTATTATTACAGAGAAAAGGGAATCATTTAACCATTAAATAAACCCAATAGGGCTGTTCTGCCCCCAATAAGGGGTAATTATATCTTAGTTGGGATCAAGTACAGGTACTGTTTTATTATTACAGAGAAAAAGGAAATCATTTTTAAAAAGTAGAATTATTTGCTTATAATGGAGTCTAGTTTCCGGATAAAAGATCCCATACCTATACATGATTTTTGAGCTAAAAAATTGGGGAAAAGAAAAAACATGAACGCTAATAAATCTGGCCCTAATGATTCTTACTCTAAGCAAGGGTTGTGTTCCTTCTGTAAATCTGATCTTTATTTACTGCCAGAACCAATTACTCATTCGCTAATTGGGAACTGTTGCAAGAATCATATATAAAGATTTAACAGAAAAAGTACTCAGACGCCCAGTGTATTCACAGATTGCACTGGGTGTCTGCCAACCTAATTCAATAATCAGAAGGCAAGAAAGATTTAGTGCTTCATCTGATTAATTAAAACATAACTTTTAATTCATACATCTTTAAAATAATGGTTTATATGCAATCTTATAAGTGAGTATCCCAGTTCATTAGTCCATGTCAACCAGAGACATGGATAAGTTAAAAACACATATAAATATACACACACACTCTGAATTCAGCTATAGATGAACCATATAAACCATTATTTTAATGATGTATGAATTAAAAGTTATGTATTAATTAATCAGATGAAGCACTAAATCTTTCTTGCCTTCGGATCATATATAAAGCCATACGGCAGGGGCAGATATTTTACTCTAACTGATAATGCCCAGGTCGGAATCAAACTCAGGGCCCAGTAAGGCAGCACTAAGCATAAATAAATTAATGGTTTACAAATTACTAGTCACGTATTTATTTACCATGTATTTAATTGACCACCAGCACCAGTTATTGCTTCATTGGGAACCATTGTAATAATTATATATAAAGCCATAAGGTGCAGATATTTTATTCTTATAAAGAGTGTCCAGGTCGGAATCAAACTCAGGACTAGTGGCATAAGTATAGGGGGAACAGACCACTTGACTGTGGGACCAGAATGCCTTGCAAGACAGGCAGGAGGGGTGTTGGGGATCACCCGTGATTGCATGCCTGTCTAAGTTCGGGGCCCCAAAAACATTTTTTCTGGGTTCCCCTGAAGTTATGGCCCTGCTCTGGACCCTAGTGAGGCAGCGATTGTAACTGCTCAGCTAACAATGAATAAATAAAATTCAAATAATTGTATCTATTACTGTAAAAATAATAATAACAATGGATACAATTATTTGTACCTTATTTATTTGCTTATATTTGAATTCATAATATATTATATATATGATACAATAAGTCACTATTTTCATGTGCCAAGTAGGGGTTCTGGTCCTTCTGTGGACTGGATTTTTATTGGTTCTCGACCCCAGTTATTCCTTACTAATTGGGAATGATGCTCCTATAAGAATCGGATGTAAAGCCATAAGGGTGATGCAGATATTTTGTTCTTTCCCCTATGCCACCCCCCAAATATTACTGCTGTCAGCAAAGCCATCTCACTATCAATATCATATAAAGAACCAGTATTTGAAGGACTTCATTACCATTACCATTGCCCCTGCTCATATATTTTTATATAAACATTCTTAGAAATATTCTTATTTTTATCCTCTATATAGTGCTGATACGTTTCTGCTGTGCCTTTACAGAGACTATTCACCATTCACACACACATCCCTGCCCCAATGGACCTTACAATAGGTGGAGCAGACCCTGTGACTGCTTGGGGGGCCCAGGAATGTAGGCCTGTGCAATTCCGATATATGTTTGCAATTTGGCTTTTGGGCCTAGAAAGACTTTGCCATCGTACCTGCCTATGGAACTTCATACACACTAGGGTCAATGTACCTGCCTATACAGTATATTTTTTGGATTATGGATGAAAACGCCCAGAGGAAATCCCTGCACGCGGCGAGGGTGGAACCTAGCGGGATAGCTGAGTTACGGTGCAAACCATTACTACGAGGAAATGACCTGATATAGTCCCATGCCGGCCGTAGCATGATTCTTTGAATAATATTATGATAAAGCTTGCAAACATGCAATTCTAGATCCCATACATACCTTGATATTTTGTTGTAAAACAATGGCGGTGTGGCGGGCAGATAAAAGCCGGAAAAAAGAAAGTGAGGTTTTCCGTCACGTCCCGTGACATCATAGCCCCACCCCTGGCATCCCAACTTCCAACCAAATTCCATGTTCCCAAATTCATCACCAAACCTCCCAACATCATTCTGCCGCCCACTTTGTCTGAGTTCATAGTTGCGCAGCGCATATGGAAACGGCAGAAGCACATCGTGTTAGTCTATGTAAGTGCCGGGCCAACTCTTCTCTGTGTAACGAGTTGCTTATGGACTATACTGCAAATTATATTAAAATGATGCCGTATAAAGAAGTCTATGGAATCCTTGGGCAGGTGGGATCAAATATGCCTTGAAAGGTCACATGGAGCTACTTGTAACCAATGCTGCATTACTGCTGAACGGTACGTTCCCCATAACATTAACTTTCAGTACATACTAGACCAGTCTTCTAATACAATCTGCTACTGTTCAATTTAATTTTTTAATAACTCAAACCTACAAAATTGGAAAAAAGACCAGTTGCACGTTATCTCTGAATATCAACATCTACAACATAATTAAGGTTAATTCTATCTAAAAGATACAGCTTGAAAGGGAACTTTATCCACTCACGCAATGTAACAAAGGTCTCCCAACGAAATCAATCACGAATGTCTAATTTGCTCTTTTTCTGTCTGTTTAACTCAGCAGTACCCAGGTAGTTTAACAAGAGGTTTAAGTGCCTCCAAGTGAGCCATCCCTGGCTTTATTGAAGATAGTATCTTACAAAGATGACACAGAAAACGTATTTTGACTTTGGTTTGGGTCATTTTCTTGCCAAGGTACCCCCTTAGAAGTGCTTGTCCCTTAGGCAATCCTTACCTGACTGCCCAACTGCAAACCATCACCATTAAACTAATTTATCTGCAACCCAACAAAACACTGACACAGGGCTTATTGAGAATTTTATTTTTTATTGCAACTGCCTTCCTTTGCTCGCAAGTGAGGCGTTGGGCTACTTTGTTTCAAAATGCATTTTAAAGTGTATTACTCTAGCTACATCTCCAGTGACTGCTTCTAGACATTTTCATTCTTAATAGGAACATAAAAAGTGAAATTTAAGAATTTTGTTTAAAAGGTTCTCCCCATGTGTTATCGCTGGTGAAGAATAATATGATGTAGAGCAGTGATCCCCAACCAGTGGCTTGTGAGCAATATGTTGCTCTCCAACCCTTTGGATGTTGCTCCCAGTGGCCTTAAAGAAAGTGCTTTTAATTGAAATCTTGGCACGGAAGAAAATTTTGGTTGTATAAAAAATAGGGATGCACAGAACCCACTTTTTTGGGTTCTGCTGAACCTCCGAATCCCGATCCAAATCTGAATCCTAATTAGCATTTGCTAATTAGGATCGGGAAGGGATAAAAGTTGCAGCCCTTTCGAATGCTAATTAACATTCAGTTCAGCTAGGACCGTGGATTCGGCCGAAAACGAATCCATCAAAAAAAGGCTGGATTCGGACCAGATCCCGAACCTAATCCGGGATTCGGTGCATCCCTAATAAAAAACAGATGTACTGCCAAACAGAGCATCATGTAGGCTGCCAGTCCACATAGAGGCTACCAAATAGCAAAAAACAGCCCTTATTTGGCACCTCCATGAACATGTTTCATGCTTGTGTTGCTCCCCAACTCTTTTTACATTTGAATATGGATCCCTGGTGTAGGCTATAGTGCAGTCTAACATAGTAATAACTAGCTACCGTGTTTTGTGTGGTGTGGTGCTGACTAACACCTGCCTGTGATGAGACCGCTCCATCTCTTCCATCGTTTCTCAGTTTTAAGTAGGGATCTGTTGTGCAGTGATCTGAAAACAAGAAAAATAATTTCCAACAGAAAGAAAAGTGAAGAGAAGCGAGCAAGAAAGGGAGAGAAAACACAAAATATATAAACCCAGTTCTATCTATAGTCTATCTTTCATCTGTCATCTTTATATCTATTGACCTATATCTGCAGAGACGGCCTTAGGGCTCTGGCACACGGGGGAGATTAGTCGCCCGCGACAAAACTCCCTGTTCGCGGCAGGGCGATTTCAGGAAATCGCCGAAAAAGACTCGCGAGTCTTTTTCGGCGATTTGCGCGAAATCGCGCCGCCGCGTCTGCCATCCCGCCGGCGACTTACATGTTCGCCGGTGGGATGGCAGGGGTAGGCAACTCGGGGAGATTAGTCGCCTGCGAACAGGGAGTTTTGTCGCGGGCGACTAATCTCCCCCGTGTGCCAGAGCCCTTAGGGCTGCCCATGTGGACCTGCACTATGGCAACTCAAAGAGCCAGGAGCTTTTACTTGTTACCCCATCTGCCCAGCCTGCCCCAAACCCAATTGGCTTAGCCTGCCCACAACCCCGACTGCAAGCAGTCACATGGAGAGAGGGAGAGGCAGAAACTATTTGCCCTGAAACCCTGTGCCAAACAGAAACACACTGTCTAGGGGGGCCCGCCAAAATAGTTCCAATTTGGCCCCACGGTTGGTAAGTCTGGCCCTGTATATCTGTGGCAGGATGAGTGGATTCTACGAGTGTGTGTCCAATTAAATGTGGACGCAACATGGTTCTCTTCACTGGCCTCCAGTGTCCTGAATCTGTATGTGTTTCTGAAAAAATGAAATCTCAGAATCAAGACCCAAGATTTAGTTTAGAGTGAATTATATTTCTATTAAGTTATCATGTCTATATTACACTATGTCTGGTGATCTAATAATTATCTATCCATGGTCCGAGATATTTATATTTCTTTTATGAAATACAGACACAACAGGACCAAATCAGAATAATAAATCCTATATATAGGATACCGAGCTGTAATGAATCACACAAATACATAATAATGAATAATAAAGTAAAAAAATATCCCACCAGAGAGTGTACTTACCATTCCAACAGACTCCTGCTTTCCCTGCACCCCCTCACACTGTCACTATTCATCCCTGCCCATTCTGCCCTGGTCCGTCTGAGCCACTTGAGAATAAGATTCCTAAACTGACATATATTACACAATACATAAATAATATTCTATGTGTTAGCCCCCATTAAAGTAATTTCTGGAAAAAAATAAATTTAAACCCTTTTTTGCTAGCGATGCATAATTACACTATGGCCATAAGATAAAATATTTGCTGGTTCATTTTAGGGGAAAAAAAATCCCTGTCTCATCTGTTCTCGCTTTAAAAAATTCTGTTCTGCAAAGAAGCCAAAAAAGGCTTTGGTATGTTGAAGTATGTTCTTCCCTCCTAAAAGCAATGTCTCACTTGTCTTCGCAGGCAAACTCCAATAGTTACTGGGAAATCAGACTATATATACAGGTAGATTTGTAGTTACACCAGAAATTCCAGTTCAGTTATTTGTTTTGGAAACTTCTGATTCTGGGTAGGGCATGTTTAACCCACAACAGTAGAATTCATGTGCTTCTTTTGAGATCTTGCACCATTGGATCGCAAGACTAGAGTCATCTTCTCATTGACTCATCCATTACCAGCCCACAACCTTGTTACATCCACTTCAACCCTACGAGTCTTGTACTTTTACCAACACACCAACACACAACCCCATTGGAAGAGAGTTCTTATAGGTGGAAGTCCATCAAGGTCAGATACACTGTGTACAGGCCTGATTGGCTCAAAATAGGTTTGTAGTCGGGACTGAGGAGGAAGCTTGAGTTTAGGCAAATATTCCAAGAGGGTGAAACAGTCTCAAGGTCTTATTCCAGGCACAGGTCCGTTTAGGCAGCAAACAGGATGGTCAAAAGCAGCCAGGAAGGTCAGTACCTGGAACACTTTAGGGTCCAGAGTGCGTATCCATTTTACATTTTCTAGCCAAGCCTGATGACGTCACACCGGCTCAGTGACGGTGCGGCTATGGATACACCAAGGAGCTTACTACAGAAGTCCGATACTCGGCCATTGAACCTGGGTTCTGAGCACGTATTTATATTAAATTTTCATACCAATCCCGATAAAGTTGCGCCGCCATCTATAATTTTTACGAAGCGGAATAAACAACATAAACAAAGTACAGTTGCTCAACATGATTTCATCATATGTTTTTACGGCTAAAGACTTTTATATTGTGCAAGGGTAAATAAATGATAAATACAGAGCCACTTTCCCAGGAAGCTTACATTCTCAGGTACACCCAAAGGCAAGTCATCAGTGCCAAAGGCATTGCCCTGAATACAGACAATGAATGCTGTTGTTACTGATGTTTGTATGGCACACTGTAGGATACGTTTGCTGTTCCTAAACCTGCTGCTACGTATTTGGGTAATAACTATACCTACTCTATTCTCTGTATTGTCAAAATAAACTAAGTACAGCTGCACAACATGATTTCATGAAGTTTTATATGCTTTTACGGCTAAAGACAGGCATTGCCCTGAATACAGACAATGAATGCTGTTGTTACTGATGTTTGTATTTTTTTTGTTTTTACAAATCATATTTGTTAGTGATAAAAATTGTGGATTATACTAATTTCTCTAAACTGCAAAAACTTGTAATTAAATGAAAAATCCCCCCCCCCCCCCCACAAAACTAGACCATCTAAAAGTTCATGTAGAAGTCAACGGGAGCCGTCCTTTTTCATTTGGCAAAACGTTCTCTTTGTCATGGTTTTAGGGGTTTTCAAGTTTTTCGCTTGCATTTGTCCAGAAAAAAAACATTCTTATGCAAACGAGGTTTTCAGATATTTATTCAGATAGTTCTTTGTTTGTGCTTCTTTATAAACAGCTGTTTAAATAAATTACTTAGCATTTTTGGTTTTAGTGAGAATGTTGATAATTCGGCCTCTATGTTTATTGGACAAACAGGAGTCTTCTTGTGATATCAGTGCCGGTTTACCTCCGTGCCTCAGCTCGGACATGCCTACTTGTTGCCAGGAAAGGCTGTTCTGTACACACAGTAACCTGCAGTAAGCCCTCATACTTTTTTAAGTCAAAATAAATAGGGTTAACCCTACCTTCAGCAGGAATTTTACAAAGATGTCTGCACACGTATGTATGTGTATAAATGTAATAAAAGAAAGGGTGCTGCTAAAATAACTGACAGCAGGGAGTAACTACAAGCCTTGGTAACTAATCCCAAACAGAAATGCTTTGTTCTCAGACAGAAATGCAAAAAGTAAAGCACCCAGAACGCTGTAACTGTACGAATACAAACGGCAGAATTATCCACGGCAACCATCCCATTACCCATGATCCCATCATGAAAATGCACCTTAATTTCACCCACTGGGGCAAAGAACAACAGCAATGTAATTCCATCTTGACCTACATATTCTGTGGCTTAGTAATACTAAGGAGCCGCTAACAATATAATGACCTGTTTTGTCTCACACAAGACATTTTGCTTTATTAACCCGATTGCCGAAAACCCCTCTTCATAAACTTTTCAGGCTTACACGTGCAGCCCAGGAATGGGGACTTTTTCACCCGTGGTTTAATCTCGCCTACCATGGGGCGACAGGGCGGAACATATGCACTGCGTATTCCTTCCAACTGGCAATTCACTTTATTGCCAATGGAAAGGCATTTCAGGGAGTTCAGTCATCAGTGGTAGGCAAGATTTAACCGTGGGCGACTAATCTTCTTGTGTGCCATTACTCTAGATTTAAGAAGCTGACACATGAGGAGATTGGTTGCTCTGTAGAACGGGCGACTATTCTCTTCTGAATGCTTTTCCACCAGTGATAATGTAAATCGCCAGTAGGAAAACCTATGTGTACCTGTGGCTTTCCAAAGTTGCCCTGAGTTTCCTTGCAAAGCAACTTCAGCGATTTCAGAAAGATGAAGCAACTTGTATGTTTTCCCATTGGCGATTTACATTATCTTGGGTGGGAAAGCATCTGCACTTTATGAGATTAATTGCAGGGTAACTAATCTCCTCATGTTTCAGGGCCCTTAATGAATTGCTCTCTGTGAAACCAAAAACTCTGGTCTGGATTAGTGTGAATGAATAAAATCGGGAGGTGTATGGAACTGGGTTTTTTAGTGCAATCTTTTCAATATTCTTTGTTAAAGAGAGGCCTTCAGGGAAGCCATAGTACACTGGGAATTAAAAAGCTCTAGAGGGTAAATACTGAGATCGTATCAAAGCAACAGCCCTGTAATTAGATTGCAATAAAATGAGTTTTGAAATTTACATATGTGCTTTTGATGTATTGGGTTACCTACACACATCCAAAAACACAAGCAGTTTGAAGGAACAACCAGAGACTTGTAGCCTTGGTTGGCAGTTAAAAGAAGAACTAAAACTACTAGAACTAATACTACACCTTATGCCTTAAGCTTCTGTTCCAGCCCAAGGCAACCACAGCCCATTGGCAGGAAAGGTCTGTGCCCCTAAAGATGCCCCCAATAGCTTCCCATGTTCTTTCTTCCCAGCACATGTACAATGAGCTTCTATGACAGATTTAACTCATTTTCTGCCAATGTTTTGATGATCTCTGATGGCCCCTTAGCTTCTCAGCAGCAGCCCCAGAGCCCACTGAGCATGTGCAGTGCCACTGACGCACAAAAGATGGCCGAACAAGATCCAAGATGGGGACAACATTGTTATAGGACTGCTGCTGAACCCCTGGAAATGCTACAGATCTGATACTCTAGCACTGCATCAAAATCATAAGAAGTCCCTCTTCCAGCACTACTGGAATACATTTTAAAAAGCAGAATGTTATTATTAAAAATGTATGACTTTACAGTCATGATTCTTTTGGGAAAGTGCTGCTCAGTAGCCCTCCAAATTTCCTCTGAATAAGTCCCGGAGTGTACAAAATGTGTAAGGCGGAGTACTATGGGACCTGTATGTATGTATGTACAGACACATTCTATTTAAAAGGATAGTTCACCTTAAAAATACTTTTTAATATGATGTAGACACTGATAAGACCATTTGCAACTGGTTTTCATTTTTGATTTTTTGTGGTTTTTCAAGTGATGTACGCAACAAATGACCTAATGGCACGGACCCCTTAAGCTTACACTAGATCACATGCTTTGAAACCTTTTCTTTCAGTTAAATGTAAATGTAAAAACGGTAAATGTAAAAAACTTGTATGGTGATAAATTGTTATCACTAACAAATATGATTTGTAGGAATGATGAAAATACCGTGGGCCCGCTTTTTCTTTTCAATCTCATTCGTCCTCAATAGTTTTCTAGTATGTGATTATAAAAAGCATTTACCTTTTAAAAAGAAAAATACATAAAAATATATATATATAATATATGTGCCAATCGGAATCGATTTCTAATTTAATCAAGTTCCCAATTAAAATACTCTTGTATCTGTGTCTTTAATCAGCAGTCTTTGTACCAAGGAACCTTTCATTAACTGCCAGAAAGTAAAGGTTTAATGACATTTGTATACATTTTCCACTGATAGCAGTAGGGCTTGATGGCAGACTATGTTTTGCATTTGATTGCTGGGAAAATGGAGTGAGCAGACCTCTGTGTGATTCAAATAATTTTGTAAGGAAGGGTGCTCTGGGATTGGTGATGGAAGGGACTTCGGCAAAGGAGCTGTGAGGATATAGAAATCAATAAGAGACAGTGTCACCAGTGGAGAAGGTATGGAATTTGGGCAAGGAGCTGTGAGGATATAGAAATCAATAAGAGACAGTGTCACCAGTGGAGAAGGTATGGAATTTGGGCAAGGAGCTGTGAGGATATAGAAATCAATAAGAGACAGTGTCGCCAGTGGAGAAGGTATGGAATTTGGGCAAGGAGCTGTGAGGATATAGAAATCAATAAGAGACAGTGTCACCAGTGGAGAAGGTATGGAATTTGGGCAAGGAGCTGTGAGGATATAGAAATCAATAAGGGACAGTGTCGCCAGTGGAGAAGGTATGGAATTTGGGCAAGGAGCTGTGAGGATATAGAAATCAATAAGGGACAGTGTCGCCAGTGGAGAAGGTATGGAATTTGGGCAAGGAGCTGTGAGGATATAGAAATCAATAAGGGACAGTGTCGCCAGTGGAGAAGGTATGGAATTTGGGCAAGGAGCTGTAAGGATATAGAAATCAATAAGGGACAGTGTCGCCAGTGGAGAAGGTATGGAATTTGGGCAAGGAGCTGTAAGGATATAGAAATCAATAAGGGACAGTGTCGCCAGTGGAGAAGGTATGGAATTTGGGCAAGGAGCTGTGAGGATATAGAAATCAATAAGGGACAGTGTCGCCAGTGGAGAAGGTATGGAATTTGGGCAAGGAGCTGTAAGGATATAGAAATCAATAAGGGACAGTGTCGCCAGTGGAGAAGGTATGGAATTTGGGCAAGGAGCTGTAAGGATATAGAAATCAATAAGGGACAGTGTCGCCAGTGGAGAAGGTATGGAATTTGGGCAAGGAGCTGTAAGGATATAGAAATCAATAAGGGACAGTGTCGCCAGTGGAGAAGGTATGGAATTTGGGCAAGGAGCTGTGAGGATATAGAAATCAATAAGGGACAGTGTCGCCAGTGGAGAAGGTATGGAATTTGGGCAAGGAGCTGTAAGGATATAGAAATCAATAAGGGACAGTGTCGCCAGTGGAGAAGGTATGGAATTTGGGCAAGGAGCTGTAAGGATATAGAAATCAATAAGGGACAGTGTCGCCAGTGGAGAAGGTATGGAATTTGGGCAAGGAGCTGTAAGGATATAGAAATCAATAAGAGACAGTGTCGCCAGTGGAGAAGGTATGGAATTTGGGCAAGGAGCTGTGAGGATATAGAAATCAATAAGGGACAGTGTCGCCAGTGGAGAAGGTATGGAATTTGGGCAAGGAGCTGTAAGGATATAGAAATCAATAAGAGACAGTGTCGCCAGTGGAGAAGGTATGGAATTTGGGCAAGGAGCTGTGAGGATATAGAAATCAATAAGGGACAGTGTCGCCAGTGGAGAAGGTATGGAATTTGGGCAAGGAGCTGTGAGGATATAGAAATCAATAAGGGACAGTGTCGCCAGTGGAGAAGGTATGGAATTTGGGCAAGGAGCTGTGAGGATATAGAAATCAATAAGAGACAGTGTCACCAGTGGAGAAGGTATGGAATTTGGGCAAGGAGCTGTGAGGATATAGAAATCAATAAGGGACAGTGTCACCAGTGGAGAAGGTATGGAATTTGGGCAAGGAGCTGTAGAGATCAGTGAAGGAAGAAAAGAGGAGAGGGGAGAAGCACTGTAAGATCAGTAAGAGTGGGAGCCTCAGGGAAAGAGCCGGTAAGGGAGAGGGAGGAGAGGGAGAAAGGTACACTGGGAGGGTCAATGATGATTGTGTTTTTAGACTACGGAACGAGCTGTGAGACTATAACCCAAGAGTCTTCTTTTATAAAATAGAATTTTTAGCCGTATAAAGTAGCAATTTTAATAAATGATGACATTTGAATGATGGGATGTGCCAGGAGATGCAACAACAGAACATTCTGGGCACTCCCAGACCTCTAGAACAGCAGTAGCCTGGAGCTCGATCCTCTGGGGAGAAGGCACTACCCCCCCAAGCAATAAAACCAAGAAAAAATGGCATTCCAAGGCAGTTGCAATAGGGAAACAACTTTTGATTGAGATGCCAGAAGATGCCCCTGTGCCACCCACCTCCCACTTTTCCTATAACCAGGGGAGAAAGAGAGAGAGGTGCAATTTGGTGCACTCCACTCTGGGTGAAGTTGTGCCTGGGTGCTACGGGCAAATTCCATTGGGACAAGGTGCTCATTTTTTAACCTTTGCTCCTCTTTTGTAAATAAGGCCTTTATTTTATAAATAGTATAATAGCATATTGTATAGGTGCCAAAAGAATGTGTTTTATAATATAATAGCACAATAAGACAAAAAAGTATCAGCACTCACAGGATTTAAAATATTTGAAAAAAGATACATTTTTCAAAATATGAAAAGGAACATTACAGACCTCAACGTTTCAGTCCCCCACAGGGACTTTCATCAGGAGGCAGAGAAAAGACAGCAATATAATAGCATATTGTATAGGTGCCAAAGGAATGTGTATTTTGCAACAGAGATGATTTCACGGAAATACTTTTTGGCCATGGAATAACATTTACTTTGTGGGTTGGAATGTTTTATCTGTTGCATTTCCTGCAGCCATAGTGTCTCACAAACCCAAGGCTTTATTATTTCCTTCTGTAATATAATGCCAAGATTCTGCCTCCAAAGGAAGGCTGCCCAACTGGTGGCTTGCAGGCTAAACGTGGCCCAAGGGGCAACATCTGTGTATAACATCATAACTTCTATACAACCCGGGCCATAACCGTGGCATATTGGATAAATAGCCCACTAGCTAGATACAATTAGTGAGTGACAGATATAAGGAAAAAACACATTTCCCTGCCATCAGATTTACACTTGCATTTTCTGCATTTGTTGTGTGAAGAAAAAAAAATGCTAACAACACAGGTTAAAGTTTCATCCCAAAGGCACATGGTCAGAATGCTACAAATGCCACAAAAACAAACACAAATCCGTGCCACTGATAAAAAAAACAAATTGTTACCATTAAATGAACATGGCCAAGCCCTTCTTAGAGGAATAACTTATACATGTGAACATTGGGTAATGTAACCTTTAATACTAAAGTAAATATGACTCAGTTGATCCTGTATGTTATTCTGTATAATGTTGTTGCCTCATTGCAACATTACAAGAGGATCAGTGGGAAAGTCTCAGAATTGTTGGGGCTTTGGCATAAACAGATTCAGACTTGCTTCTAAGGTGGCCATACACGGGCAGATTTCAGCAGCCAATTAAGACTGACTTGCCAGCTTATCTGCCTCTATATGGGGCCCTCCGACAGGCCTCCCCGACCAATATCTGGCCAAAAATTGACTATATGTGTATCAGACAGGCTTTATTTTTTATTGGATCGACGAACCCATCAGATTATTGATTCGGCCCTCACTCCATCTTTTCCTAACGCCCTCATTGCAATGGGATCGTTTGGATCGCATTAGCAAAATATCAGCCACCCAAGTTGCGCATAGTGGGGGAAAGATTTGCTTGTTTGGCGACTTTGCCAAATGAGCAAATCTAACCATGTATGGGTACCTTTAGAGTGTTATCCATTGGCCAAGAGCTTTTCCACTTATGTTAGTCTTTGGTCATCCAATGTGTAGCTATAAATACATTATGTAAGTACAGCACTGGTCTCCTTCAGCCTGGGGCTAAATCCAACTGTATTCTTTAACCCTTTCATCCTCCTTTGGTTTTTGTTACTGCATTCTGTACTAGAGGTCCCATTGTCTTCCAGTAATCAGACCCGCTCCCCGCTGAGGCCCTGGGTACAGTCGGGTAATCATTTTTTGGTCTTTCCCTGTTGCTTAAATTGCTGCAGTTTCTGCGCTGTGTGATAAATCCAGCACTGCTTGCTTTTTATATGGATCTGTTTTGTGTTTTTTTCTGGTATGAGGCTTGATTTTCCAGAAACAGTGTCTCTCACTTTACAAGGGAAGATATAATTACCCCTTATTGGGGGCAGAACAGCCCTATTGGGTTTAATTAATGGTTAAATGATTCCCTTTTCTCTGTAATAATAAAACAGTACCTGTACTTGATCCCAACTAAGATATAATTACCCCTTATTGGGGGCAGAACAGCCCTATTGGGTTTATTTAATGGTTAAATGATTCCCTTTTCTCTGTAATAATAAAACAGTACCTGTACTTGATCCCAACTAAGATATAATTACCCCTTATTGGGGGCAGAACAGCCCTATTGGGTTTATTTCATGGTTAAATGATTCCCTTTTCTCTGTAATAATAAAACAGTACCTGTACTGTACCTGTACTTGATCCCAACTAAGATATAATTACCCCTTATTGGGGACAGAACAGCCCTATTGGGTTTATTTAATGGTTAAATGATTCCCTTTTCTCTGTAATAATAAAACAGTACCTGTACTGTACCTGTACTTGATCCCAACTAAGATATAATTACCCCTTATTGGGGGCAGAACAGCCCTATTGGGTTTATTTCATGGTTAAATGATTCCCTTTTCTCTGTAATAATAAAACAGTACCTGTACTTGATCCCAACTAAGATATAATTACCCCTTATTGGGGGCAGAACAGCCCTATTGGGTTTATTTAATGGTTAAATGATTCCCTTTTCTCTGTAATAATAAAACAGTACCTGTACTTGATCCCAACTAAGATATAATTACCCCTTATTGGGGGCAGAACAGCCCTATTGGGTTTATTTCATGGTTAAATGATTCCCTTTTCTCTGTAATAATAAAACAGTACCTGTACTTGATCCCAACTAAGATATAATTACCCCTTATTGGGGGCAGAACAGCCCTATTGGGTTTATTTAATGGTTAAATGATTCCCTTTTCTCTGTAATAATAAAACAGTACCTGTACTTGATCCCAACTAAGATATAATTACCCCTTATTGGGGCAGAACAGCCCTATTGGGTTTATTTAATGGTTAAATGATTCCCTTTTCTCTGTAATAATAAAACAGTACCTGTACTTGATCCCAACTAAGATATAATTACCCCTTATTGGGGGCAGAACAGCCCTATTGGGTTTATTTAATGGTTAAATGATTCCCTTTTCTCTGTAATAATAAAACAGTACCTGTACTTGATCCCAACTAAGATATAATTACCCCTTATTGGGGGCAGAACAGCCCTATTGGGTTTATTTCATGGTTAAATGATTCCCTTTTCTCTGTAATAATAAAACAGTACCTGTACTTGATCCCAACTAAGATATAATTACCCCTTATTGGGGGCAGAACAGCCCTATTGGGTTTATTTCATGGTTAAATGATTCCCTTTTCTCTGTAATAATAAAACAGTACCTGTACTTGATCCCAACTAAGATATAATTACCCCTTATTGGGGACAGAACAGCCCTATTGGGTTTATTTAATGGTTAAATGATTCCCTTTTCTCTGTAATAATAAAACAGTACCTGTACTGTACCTGTACTTGATCCCAACTAAGATATAATTACCCCTTATTGGGGGCAGAACAGCCCTATTGGGTTTATTTCATGGTTAAATGATTCCCTTTTCTCTGTAATAATAAAACAGTACCTGTACTTGATCCCAACTAAGATATAATTACCCCTTATTGGGGGCAGAACAGCCCTATTGGGTTTATTTCATGGTTAAATGATTCCCTTTTCTCTGTAATAATAAAACAGTACCTGTACTTGATCCCAACTAAGATATAATTACCCCTTATTGGGGACAGAACAGCCCTATTGGGTTTATTTAATGGTTAAATGATTCCCTTTTCTCTGTAATAATAAAACAGTACCTGTACTGTACCTGTACTTGATCCCAACTAAGATATAATTACCCCTTATTGGGGGCAGAACAGCCCTATTGGGTTTATTTCATGGTTAAATGATTCCCTTTTCTCTGTAATAATAAAACAGTACCTGTACTTGATCCCAACTAAGATATAATTACCCCTTATTGGGGCAGAACAGCCCTATTGGGTTTATTTAATGGTTAAATGATTCCCTTTTCTCTGTAATAATAAAACAGTACCTGTACTTGATCCCAACTAAGATATAATTACCCCTTATTGGGGCAGAACAGCCCTATTGGGTTTATTTAATGGTTAAATGATTCCCTTTTCTCTGTAATAACAATCAATAAGATCTGCTTTGAGTTGCGAAGAATAGCAATTCTAAAAGTTCTGTTAAAGGTAAACTACCCCTTTAATAAAATGCAGAGTAGTGCAGAGGGGTTTCCAGCTCTCTTCTCTGGCTGCCTGACGTGCCTTTCCTTGTATTTAAGTCAAAATGTGAATTTCAGCAGTTCTACTGTCCTCATTGGCACCAACTTAGGATAAATATACCAATCACATGGAGGCATACGGTCACTGTAGATGTCAGCCGCTAAAGAGGATTCAGATTTCCCGCGTAGAAGCTAAGCAGCCTCTTGATGGCGCTGCGCCACTGTGAGATAAAATGTAACTGCTTTGAGCAAAAGTGGCCACATGATGGCGCTGTATCAGTGTAAACTAGAAGTGAGTGATTAAGGTTTTCTCTTGGAAAATGGTTTCTCTCCTTTTCAAATAGTTCTTGCCACGTTTCTGCTATTTACATCTCATTTTCCGGTCATTCTCATTCCAGCTCAGCTTCATCCCCCAAAAGTCAGGGATCCCGTTGAATGGGGGGGGGGGCAGAACCACTTTTGGGGTTTATTTATAAAGTTTGCACAGGGCTGGACAGGTGGTGGTCCCATCGGGGTCCCTATACCAGTGAGGGGATTACATGAGCCCTGTGTGGGTGTCCCTTCAGGTATGGGGCCCTACGTATATCTATAAAGGTGCAGAATAAAATACTATCTGATTTTGGTGCTCATTCACCCTTCTGGCACATGTGCAGTTGGAGCTAATCCAGATAATATTATTTTCCATATTCTTTTGTGCAAAGAATATAAAAAGAGAATAAAAATTGATACTAAAGAAATCCTTGTACTGCTTTCATGTGAATGGGAGAAGTAGTAGAAATGTCTGACTAATTCTGAAGAAAATAAATCCCCCCCACAAACACACATACAGCTTAGAAAAACAAAAGACAAGTAAAATGTTATATTTCAGGGCATAGAAAAGTAACATTTTGGCTCCCATTGTGACCTTTTATCCAATTACTGCCTGACTATATTACTAAACTGAACAAGAATGCAATATATATATATATATATATACAGTATTATAGATGAGGTAGTTGGCATTGCCTGGGATATTCTATGTCACATCTGTAAAATATATTATATATAAGAATAATAAGAAATACATTCTGTGCAGAACAGAAAGGGAGATGACTCTGTATCCAGTATTTGCCAGGAAACCAATAAAGCTGAGAAGGGACTTTATTTTACCAGCACTTGATCCGTCCATTATGGTGATATCAGCCCATATGGTTTGTCCTTTCCCACAATTCCTGCAACTTGGGTCAATTTTCGAAACAGGAAGAACAAGGAGAATTTCAGAAATAGCTCTTAGCCTTTTATTAACATCCAAGCATGTGACACTGTGAATTTGTTTTGGGGGGTAAGGGGTTGGGGGGACCTTCCTTTGTCAGTAATGAGAATGGGAAGATAAAGAAGAAAGGAATCTAAAACAAAGGGGAGAGGAGACAGCGCCCCCCTGTGTGCAGAAGATGCAACTACTAAACGTAAGCAGAGAACATGTTATACCCAGCCCTGTGTGCCATTCGCCTAAAAGGCCATGCCAAGAGAGCACAGAATATATGAGGGAATATCTATGTAAAACCAACCATAAGATTCATTTTAGTGATGACAGAATTTATTCGTCAGGCATGGATTTGCAGTGAAATTCCGTATTTCGCCATTGCCACACCCAGTACTAAATAGGATCTTATTTTTTCTGGGAATTTATGGCATTTTGATGTGGTTTACTATGGAATTGCACAATTTGACTCAATATATGGGTGGGCCAAGGATTTTGCTTTTGGGCGGGGAGACAGTACTTTGCAGCTCAGTATCATAGAAAACCCCTATACACTCGTTTAAACTCTGCCACAATACATTGTTGAGTAGTGTAGGACAATGTGGAATGGCGCTATCTCATTGGTCTTATTTGTATATTTCAAGTCAATGCATGGAAGAATGAAATCCAGTACCTTTTAAAAATTGATGCAATCTGACTGGTTAGATGGGCGGAAGTGTGATTATAGTGTAAACCAATGGCAGAAGCCAATGGCTAAGCCCATGTTTTCTTAAATATAATTGTTGGCTATGGGATGCTGAAATCAAATAGCCTCTGGCTTCTTCATGTATGGGAGGCCGGTCCTGGATAAGGGTTTTTGTGTTTAGTATCTAAATGACTTAACCAGATGTAATTGTTGAACTCACGGATGAGAGGATGGAAACGTTGGGATCAATTCCAAGGTACTGTTTCATTTCTACATAAAATTCAGAATTATTTGATTATAATGGAGTCTATGGGAGACGGGCTTTCCGTAATTCGGAGCTTTCTGGATAACGGGTTTCCGGATAAGGGGTCAGATACCTGTATATATAATTTATATAACTGACTCGGTTGGAAGAAATATTAATATTGGCGGATCAACTCGCCGTGATATATTATATATAACGCACCCACTATATATGCAATTGGAATACGTGTGCATCACATACATTTGGATTTTTTATACATATATATACTGTATGTGTGTGGTTAAAACCATCAGTAAGGATCAACTGAGTATTTGTATTTGTGGCAGTAATAATGTACATACATTGGCCAGATTCTCATTTGCTAATTATTAATGACGAAATGGACAGGTCCCTCCTATAAGAAATTCCAGATGGCTTGAATTCATTAATAAGATGTCCCTTAAAAAACTACTGGTTGCTGCAGTGAGCAGGAGTGCGCTGTCACAATGTGGCCCCTGCTGCACTCACAGTGTAAACAAACATCACATGACCTCACAACTGCATCATAGGAGAGCCAACTGCCCCCAAAGAAATCGTCAGTTGGTACCAACTGCCCTAGAGAGACACAAGCTGGAGGAGGATGGGCTTGTTTTTCTCATCGCCGAGTTGCTCTTCGGAGCAGATTTCAACACCATATTCACCTGATTTTTCTTCAGTTCATCATTCTACCGAAAATGTAACTTCTCAGGCTCGTGAAAAGCGTTCTGTGGCTTGTCAGACTGATGGGGATCCTGCTGTGACTCAGCCAGCTATTGAGCAGCTGTCGGTTGTGGATCCATATTGGGAGGTGCTGGACCCCAAACCCGATATCCACGTCCTATTTGACGACTTTAATAAGAGATTCTTTCGTGGACTGTTGCCGCCAATTGACCTTAAATGGAGTAACAGGTTATGCATGTAAGTCAGGAACTAATGGGGTTTGTTGTTAATAGACCTTGGGGGACAATCTGTGTCACTGTCACTGCTATACAGCTTCCCCCCAACTTCCCCAGCCTGGTAAGGTGCACAGGAGGGAGAGATCTGTATGTGCAGAGCAATTAGTTTTCTGTTAAAAGAGACACATAGGATAAGTGACTGCCCCCTAAACTTGTAGGCAATAATGAATACTATATGGTGCTGGTTTCACTCTGGGCTAAAGGTTTAAACTTTATTGGAGCCCCCCCATAGATCTTCTCTGGGGTGGGTGTGTCCTTACAGTCCCTGCCAAAGGCACAGTAGGAGGGGGAGAGCCAATCACAGCCCTGCAGTCACTCAAGCAAAAAACAGGCTTTAGTTCCCTATCAGGTCCACCTAGCTGCTGATTGGCTCCTATCCCATAATGCAGTGTGCGGAGCCCCCCTGCGTAGCCTGGGAATTTATTCAGACACTTCTCAATTCTGCATTATTTTTTTCCAGCACTGCGGGAATTTGCATCCAAGATAATATAAGTGGAAAATGCAGAATTCGCCTGAACAAACCTCTCCTTGAATTACGGCCAAGGAAAAATACAGTGGAAGTAAGTCTTCTCTTTGTCTGTTTTCTTGTGTATTTTTGTAGTAAATGAAAAAACCCAAACTGGCCAAGTGCTGGTGCTGCTGGGAAACTATGTTGGTCCGTTAGGGGCATAGCATGGACTGCACCAATATTCCCTAGAGAGAGCAGAAGATTTCAAGTAGTCTATACTGTATCTAAACTAAACAAATGGCTCCCTGGCAGTTAGCTCTAATACAGCATTGGTTTGTGCCCCCATTTAAATCCTTAGGAAGGCTGCATATGGCCCGCAGGCCTCTAGTTGGGCAGCTCTGGCCTAGGTGATGTATCAGGGGGAATCAGATGTGTGTGAATGTAATATCTATGGAAAGACATGGGTTTGCCTGCAAAGATGTGATGCATTTTCTATACATGAAGGCAGAACAAGTAACATTGGGGCTGTTTCTCACCCTACAGACGCTCCTGCATGAAATGATCCACTACTACCAGCGAGTCAGAGGAACAAGTGATATAGATCATGGCGCAACCTTTCATTTTCACATGGAGCGAATCAATAGAGAAAGTGGCGCAAATATTACGGTAAGTAGTTCCGTATATATACAGTATATACATACACACACTTATACATTACACTGTATTGTACCATTAATTTCTATTAATATTTTATTCATTATTCTTATTAATGTGTCAGGTTCCATGATATTTCTGTTGTTATTTTATAGGTCTATCATGATTTCGATCGAGAATACGAGTCACTGAAGCGCCACTGGTGGAAATGCAATGGCCCCTGTGCACAAGTAGTGAGGCGGCTTGCGGACAGGACTCCGAGCTCCAAGGCGCACAAGCGCAAATGCGGAGGAGAATTTATAAAGGTCCGAGAACCAAAGAGAATGAGAACTGACCTATAGAATCACTTAAGGAATATTCTAGAGACGTTCCACGTGGCTAATAACAGTTTTGCCAGGAAATAAGGCCGTGGCCCAAGAATGCCCAGCACTGAGTTATGGAAAATGAGAGGCTGCTATCCAGATAGGCAATGTGGGAGTCTATTGCTACGGGCAGAACTGAAATGAACCCCCAATGGGCCAATAAAATGCCAATGAGCAGCCATAAGATTAGCATTGCCTACGTTATATAAGGCACAGGCACAGCGGCAGCAAGAGAAACAAACCGTACTGCTGAACTGGCCAGTAGAAGGGATACAAGTTGGATACTGGGACTGTTCCAATGGATACAGAAATCACACAAAGAGTCACACAGAGCCACACCAAGGAACAGACACAACTGGATGGAATCCCTGATGCCCTTTCATACAAGCCATGTGCCAGTTGAAGCGCTGCTGCTGGAAATACAATGGGCCCTGGGCACAAGTAGCGGGCAGGCCTGCTCAAATACAAACAAGGGGAACGGAGTAGGAAATGTTATAAATATCCAGGAACCTCACAGGAGACCTTCAAGCAAGAGACTTGAGAGTTGACCTACAGAAAGACTTTCCTCTTGGCTATGGCACTGTTACGTATCCAGAAAACCTACTTTCCAGGCATGCGCAGTTGGAGCTAGTCTGGGATTAGCGCCAACTGCCAATGTGCCAGAAGGCTCTATCCGTCTGCGAAGGGAAAGAAGAGGACATGAAGACCCAGAAGATGGCTCCTATATGAACTCTTGCCTGTGGGGGGTTTAGTTCCCCTTTAATGTATGTTACTATCTTGTATATACTATTGTGCAATGTTTATCTTTTTCAATAAAAAATCATACTAAAGAAATTTGTGTACTGATTTCATGTTTCAGGATTGACTAGTTGGGTTTATCCGGAAAAGTCAATTCAGGCATTCAGCAATATAGGGAGTTCTAATGATATTACCTAGGATGCAAGGGTGGAGAGGCAGTGTGATGGCTCCAATTAATTCTGTGATGACTATGAATGAACTATATATATATATATATGGGCAGGGAGAACCATGGTAATGGGCGCAATTTTGAGCTAATATATTTATACATACAGTCTGCAAGGACACTGCCCATCTGCAAAGACCATCAGGCTATACATTGTGTAAAGGCCATCCAGTATTGGCCCGAATGAGCTGCTAATATATGTGCTGGTCTGGCTTTATAATGCGCTAGGGATATACAGCCGGCTTGGGAGTGATATTAGCTACCAATATCCCACACTTACTGTTAGTGATCGGCGACTGAAAAGTAATTGTTTGTAATTGTTAAAGTCAATGGGTGTTTTTTCTCTTTCATGCCAGCCTCGCCCCCTGCCATCGCACACCTCAGCAGGGGTGGGACCTCCTAGGACAAGTCCCCAAGCCCTGCCAACTTGCACTTTAGACCAACAGTGGGGCCCACCAGCAGCCAACCCCACCACACACCCCAGGAGCACAGCAGGGCCTATCAGGACTGGGGTATCCCGGTGGGCCAAATTGGTCTGATCTGAATATCTGACAAATGAGCCAATGATCACATTACCCTGGTGGCAAGTAAAATACTGCTGATCATCAGCCAAATACATGGGTTGGTGGGGTCCTTGTCATTTTTGCCTGTCCAGATTGGTACAGGCAGGGGAAATGCACAATACTTCAAAATTTAATTTTGAAATGTCACATGGGGCTAGCCATATTCTTAATTTCCCAGGGTGGCACAGCCATGTGACCTGTGCTCTGATAAACTTCAGTCACAATTTACTGCAGCGCTGCAAGTTGGAGTGATATCCCCCCAGCAGCTCCCAGTAGGTATCAGAATAGCACTCAATAGTAAGAAATCCAAATCCGGCTTGGGACTCCTCCAGTTACATGGGAGTAGGAGAAACAATAGGTTAGCTGAAAGCAGTGCTAATGTGCAACGTTGGCTCCTTCTGAAAGCTCAGACTCAGGCACACTTTACTGCTGCGCTGCAAGTTGGAGTGATATCCTCCCCCCTCCCAGTAGCCGATCAGCAGAACAATGTTAAGGGAGAAAGATAGCAGCTCCCAGTAGGTATCAGAATAGCACTCAATAGTAAGAAATCCAAGTCTTGCTTGGGACTCCTCCAGTTACATGGGAGTAGGAGAAACAATAGGTTACCCGAAAGCAGTTCTAATGTGTAGCTGTCTAATGTGTAATGTGACAGGCTGTTCCAAATTTGTTCCAAATATCCCAAGCAGACCATAAACAGCTGCACTTGTTCATATACAGTGGTTTAAAATATGGCCGACTGTTGCCAAATAGAACAGAGATATTCTTACCATTGCTGCTTTACTTGCGGCTAGTAAAGTGGAGGGAAAACAGAACCAACTCGCACGAAAGAGAAGAAAATAAAATCAAACCTTTTTTAATCACGGCCGGCAAGACTCAGAGCTACAGATTTCCTTTAGTAAAACTGCTGATGTTTATATAACTAGTTTACATTTTTCAATTAAAAAGCAAAGTATTTTGTTTCCAATATTTATTGCTTGCAAGAAGAGATGCTTGGTCGCTCTTATTTGTTCTCTTTCTCAGGGAAGAAGTCGTATGATGCCGGATCATATTCCTGCCAGAGTCGCTCAAACTCCTGCTGATAAGCCTTAACGATCACGCGGTCATCTGTGATGAGAATGTTCTCCCTGTTGGTTTGGGTGGCTTGAACGGTCCAGTTTAGGGAGCCAGTGAGAACCACTGTCCCATCAACAACAGCAAACTTGTGGTGCATATAGCCACTGGATTGGTCGTGTCGAACTGCAACACCTGCAACACAAATCAGAACACTTCATATACTAACCCAAGAGTTCTGGGTCGAAATAACAATTATTCCAGTGGTGTATCGATGTGGGCAATCATCCTCACATGAACGGAGTATTTCTGTTATTACAGTCTCCACGTTGGAAGCAGTTTCCTGGTACAGACCTGTTAGGTATTCACTGGCTGGCTCGACACCAATTGGTCAGATGGGTACAGTTATCTACTCTGGTATGGGGCAGGTTTAAGCATTGGTATGGGTCAGGTTTAAGCATTACCTGACAAAACCTGTACACTGGGCAAAGCAGCTTGACTCCTTATTCCTGACTTTATTTTTGTTAGCATAGCGTTGCCAAGACCCTCTGTCAGATCAACCTACCAATGTTTTGGGGCCCTAAATTGAATTAGCTGTGGGGCCCAGTAATATCTAGTTACGCCACGGCAAATAATAATAGCAAAGGCTTCAAAATTAATGTTATTTTTCAGTTGCTAGGTGTTGCTATGCCATCAAGTAGACAGTATTTTCAATGGCTACATTGGACTGCTAATACTTCAAAAGACAAATATATGAAAAAAATGACCAGAACAGGTATATCTATAACTTACTAAAAGTTAACCTCTGCTGTTATAAATTCTGTAGAATTTTGCAAACAGGCTAGTTACTCTTCACTCTCAGCGATCTGTCTAATTAAGCTGCTTTGTGACAGTTAGTTATTTTGAAAGGCAGTTATCTCTAATACTCTGTCTTTGCAAAAGGGAGAAGGCACACATTATATTTCATCCGTCAACCAAAATAAATAAAAAAACATTTTAATCAAATAATTCAGAATTTGAACTGATTTGCTTTTTCTCTGTAATAATAAAACAGTACTTTGTACTTGATCCCAACTAAGATATAATTACCCCTTATTGGGGGCAGAACAGCCCTATTGGGTTTATTTAATGGTTAAATGATTCCCTTTTCTCTGTAATAATAAAACAGTACCTGTACTTGATCCCAACTAAGATATAATTACCCCTTATTGGGGGCAGAACAGCCCTATTGGGTTTATTTAATGGTTAAATGATTCCCTTTTCTCTGTAATAATAAAACAGTACCTGTACTTGATCCCAACTAAGATATAATTACCCCTTATTGGGGGCAGAACAGCCCTATTGGGTTTATTTCATGGTTAAATGATTCCCTTTTCTCTGTAATAATAAAACAGTACCTGTACTTGATCCCAACTAAGATATAATTACCCCTTATTGGGGCAGAACAGACCTATTGGGTTTATTTAATGGTTAAATGATTCCCTTTTCTCTGTAATAATAAAACAGTACCTGTACTTGATCCCAACTAAGATATAATTACCCCTTATTGGGGCAGAACAGACCTATTGGGTTTATTTAATGGTTAAATGATTCCCTTTTCTCTGTAATAATAAAACAGTACCTTGTAACTGAGCCTAAGATATAATTAATCATTTTTGGATGCAAAACAATCCTATTGGGTTTAATTAATGTTTTATACATTTTTTAGTAGACATAAGTTATGGAGATCCAAATTACGGAAAGACCCCTTCTCGGGAAAACCCTTGGTCCCGAGCATTCTGGATACTGGGTCCTATACCTGTACTCCATTAAACTTAAACGTTGATTTAACTGTGATATTTACATACTCAACTGGTGAACTACAACTCACAGCGTTAGTAGTGCTTTTAAAGTGACAAGCAAACAAAAGATTGTTTAAAAGATTGTTGGAGAATGGTGGTTACCTTAATATAGAAAAGTAGGAAAATTAGAACACTTCAGTTGGTGGAGAAATTCCCTGTATTCTCACTGTCTTATCAATTGGCTGTTTATACCTGGGAGTCCCACAAGTTCAAGACAAGGAAGGAGCTCTGGAGCTAAGGGCCGTGACAGGCAGGGAGATTAGTCGCCATAACAAATCTCCCTTGTCGCGGGCGACTAATCCCCCCGAAATGCCATCCCACTGGCTAGAATGTAAATCGCTGGTGGGATGGCATACGCGGCGCAGCGATTTGCCGAAGTTGCCTTGAGAGGAAACTTTGGCGATTTCGGCGCCACATATGCCATCCCACTGGCGAGTTACATACTAGCCGGTGGGATGGCATTTTGGGGAGATTATTTCGCCCGCGACAATGGAGATTTGTCGCGCGGCGACTAATCTCCCAGTCTGCCACGGCCCTAACAGGTAGAATTACCTACTCCACGGTTTACCCTGACACGCGTTTTGCCACTGCTTTCTCAGAGGGCAAACAAAAAGGCATGTGTTCGTGGCCCCTCACCTGCGCTCCGCAGGGGCCCAATCTGAGAGCCGCTGGCAGCCATGTAGTCATTGTCAGTGATGACACGAACCCGGACTCCCCTGGTGTGTAGAAGTAGCACGGCCCGGGCCAGGGAGGGACAGGAGAAAGTGAAGACACAAAGCTCCAGGCTGCGCTGAGCCCTGAGGAGTAACAAGAGGAGGCGGCTGAAGGCGCTGTCGGTGTGAGGGAGGGGACAGGAGCATTGCTTCATGGGATACAACACGGGCTCAATACAGGTCACCGGCGCCGGGAAGAACAGCACCTCCCGAATGGGCTTTCTCCGCCTCATGTACCGAAGCAGCAGCTCCAGGCTGAGAGCAAGGCCCGCCAGGCCCGCCACTACCTTCCAGCGCCCCCACAGTAACATTACAATAGCTGGGAGCAAAAGGAGCCCAGGGACATAGGCAGATTTTCAATAAGGCTAGGGCAGGCTAAGTCTCCCCAAATCTGCTGGGCACCTTAAAAAAAACCACCTCACTCCATGTCTGCACTGTCCTGCCAATCTTTCCCTTTTCCTGCAAGCTCTGGCTCTGTTGTAATCAGCTGTGCTCTGATTAGATCTGTCTTCTTGTGGATTCTCCAATCAGAGCCCAGCTTTCTTGACAGACAGTAAAACTGACCAATCAAGGCACAGATGCAGGTCAGGGCTCGGGAGATATTACAAACTGAAGCCTGAAAAGAAGAATCTGCAGACTGTAAACTTTACCTCAGAACCAACTCTCAACTTTGCTGCAGATTTCATCTGCAATACCACAGAATTATTATTATTGTAATTTTTTATTGCTTATTTTTCTATGCAGACCCCTTAACTATTCATATTCCCAACCAGTTAGCTGCTGAAATACCAAATGGAGAGCTGCTGAACAAAAAGCTAAATAACTAAAAAACCATTAAAAATAAAAGAGGACCAATTGCAAAGTGTCTCAGAATATCAATGTCTACGTCATATTAAAAGTTACTTATTTTTCCATGCAGGCCCCTTAACTATTCATATTCCCATCCCTTGTTTAAACCACTACCTGGTTGCTATGGTAAATAAGACCCTAGCCCCAGTTAGCTGCTGAAATACCAAATGGAGAGCTGCTGAACAAAAGGCTAAATAACTAAAAAAACATTAAAAATAAAAGAGGACCATTTGCAAAGTGTCTCAGAATATCAATGTCTACATCATATTAAAAGTTACTTATTTTTCCATGCAGGCCCCTTAACTATTCGTATTCCAATCTCTTGTTTAAACCACTACCTGGTTGCTAGGGTAAATAAGACCCTAGCAACCAGTTAGCGGCTGAAATACCAAATGGAGAGCTGCTGAACAAAAACCTAAATAACTGAAAAACCATTAAAAATAAAAGAGGACCAACTGCAAAGTGTCTCAGAATATCAATGTCTACGTCATATTAAAAGTTACTTATTTTTCCATGCAGGCCCCTTAACGATTCGTATTCCCATCTCTTGTTTAAACCACTACCTGGTTGCTATGGTAAATAAGACCCTAGCACCCAGTTAGCTGCTGAAATACCAAATGGAGAGCTGCTGAACAAAAGGCTAAATAACTGAAAAACCATTAAAAATAAAAGAGAACCAATTGGAAAGTGTCTCAGAATATCAATGTCTACATCATATTAAAAGTTAATTTAAAGATGAACTACCCCTTTAAGCTAACTGGTCACAAACACAAATGGATGGAGAACCCCTCACAGAAGTGTGTGTATGAATACTTTTACATCCTAAGCATTTTAGGGTAAAAAAAAAGTCAGTGGTGCAAGAGGTAGTTGGGAGGTACACCAGCAGTGAATCCGCTAAGGGGCAGATTTACTAAGCAATTATGAGATTTACAAGTGGGTTTTTACTAGAACACGATTTTTTCGTTATTATTCCCAGAAAAAATTCTCAAAGTTTTCCAAAAATAACTCCCATAATTTTGTAAAATAAAAATTCGACAGGCTTGATCTCCCCTAAATGCCATCCCACCGGCGAAAATGTAAATCGCTGGTGGGATGGCATATGCGCCAGCGCGATCGGGGTAGCTGCCTCTGTTATGCCATCCCACCGGCGGTTTACATTTTTGCCGGTGGGTTGGCATTTAGGGGAGATAAGTCGCCCGCGACAAGGGAGATTTGTCGCGGACATTGTTTTTACTCAGCGTCACAGGGGAATTTAACCCCCTCATTGTTTTCAGTTTCACACCTTTCAAGGGAAAGTTAATCCCATCATTTTCAGTTTAACCCAGTTTCAACTGAAACTTAAACACATTATTGTTTTCCAAGAATAAGTGCCAATGCTCCTAAAATGGCTGCTGGGGCAATTCCTGTTTGGGAAAAATGAAAAGAATTCATGGAAACGAATGTCTGTTTAAACTCAAATTTTTTCGAGTTTTAACAATGCTTTCAAATCGAAAAAGTAGGGATTTTCGGGATGTAAACTCAAAATTTTCGTACGACTGATAAAAGCATTTTCATGACATTTTAGAACCATATTTTTACCATATGGTGGTTTAAGCCCCCCCAAAAATTGGATTTTAGTAAACGTGCCCCTTAGTCTCACATTAGCTTTAGGTCAGTCTATGTATGGCCCACCTTTAGCCTCCCCAAACAAAAAAGTTACCCTCCGCCTATGAATAGGTGGGAGCGAAGGGAGTCCAGGGATCATGTGGGGCAGAAAGGGCGGGAAACTACTAGCATGGAGAAGCTCTGAGGAGAAAATGACATTGAAAGCTGCTTCTGAAGGAATAGGGCTTCAGCAGACATTTTTATTTTTACCTGGGTCCCAGTATCAGGTGTTCTTTGGCGGCCTAGTCATATTATACTGTATAATCATTGTATTTCAGTATATACATCAGCAGAGTGAATATTGTATAAATAATAATGCTCCTCTGTGATCAATAATGCTCTCCTGTGATTACATGGGGCAGAAATGGCGGGATACTACTAGCATGGAGAAGCTCCGAGGAGAAAATGACTTTGAAAGCTGCTTCTGAAGGGATAGGGCTTCAGCAGACATTTCATTTTTACCTGGGTACCAGTATCAGGTGTTCTTTGGTGGCCTAGTCATATTATACTGTATAATCATTGTATTTCAGTATATACATCAGTATATAGAGTGAATATTGCATAAATAATAATGCTGCTCTGACTAGTAACACGACTCATGCAAGCTCTCTCTTAGTTATACAAAAATATATGTTATTGTAAAAGAAACACAAATCTTGGCATTCTACACAAAAAAGCCCCAAAATATTTTAGCTGAATTATATTTCTGTAAAACACAAAAAACATATTTCAAGATTATACATTTTTAATAACATTATGGAGGGATAGACAGAGCTCAGTTCAAGCATGGCACATTAAACCTATAAAAAATGTAATTAGCTATTCAACTCTGTATGTTTTCCTTATCTTTCCCCTTTGGTCTCTTCTGCCTCCAGGGAACGGGACTCTTCCAGCCATAAATAATTTGCTGTGCTGCAAAATGTAAGTAAACCCTAAAAATAGTACCTTAGTGGGATATTCCATAAATGCATAAAGAGTCTGAAAAGGATGAGGAATAAAACATTTTGATTTTAGTAGTTTTATTAAAAAGGAGTATAGAAGACCCTGCCACTAAATCTGAACACCTACGTATCGGAAGTAACTTCATAGAGTGTATGAGACAATATGCAATTGGTTTTAATTTTGTACTATGTGTGGTTTTCAAGTTATTTAGCTTTCAGATCAACAGCTCCCTAGTTTGGAATTTAAGCAGCTATCTGGTTGCTAGGGTGAATACTACCATAGAAACCAGACACTGATGTGTATGAGAGCCACACATATTAATAGGTGAGGAAAGAATAGAAAGATGGGAAATAAAAGTTGCAGTAACAATGTAGCCTTCCAGAGCATTTGTTTTTCGGCTGCCGGGGTCCATTATTAAACGTTGGAAGTCAGAAGTAGAAGGCAAAGTATAAAATAAGAAAAATGCATCATTATTTGTCTCTATTTCCTACCTCTGACTGTGGGTCTGTGATCACTTTGATGCCCCAGTGCCAATGTCAGTTCTACCTTGATGGTGGACACTGGTGCAGCACAAGCCCTAATAGCCATTGATTTAACCATGAACCTATATGGCATAGGCACTCACTTAATCCGATGACCAGGCCAGTAAAGTAAAAGTATACTTTATTACATGAATATGCTTTAAGCCAAGCTTACACATTTTTGCTCCAAAGCACATAATCAAAAACCAAAGATTTGGTCCCTCTTCACTATTAATGTGCCTCTACATCAGGGGTCCCCAACCTTTCTTACTTGGAAGCCACAGTCAAATGTAAAAAAAGACTTGGAGAACAACAAGCATCAGAAAAGTTTATGGAGGTGCCAAATAAGGGCTGTGATTGGTTATTAGGCAGCCTCTATACACACTATCAGCTTACAGGGGCTTTATTTGGTAGGAAATCTTGTTTTTATTCAACCAAAACTTGCCCCCAAGTCAGGAATTCAAAAATAACTACCTGGTTTGGGGGCACTGAGAGCAACAGCCAAGGGGTTGGTGAGCAACATGTTGCCCCTGAGCCACTGGTTGGGGATCACTGCTCTATATGTTTCAGCAGCTTACGTAGCAACCTGTCATTGCAAAATGAGTTTGATCTGTCTTATTTATACCACACTTAAAATGCCCCAAATTATTTGTATTGTTCCATGTGAACACTGGTGAGTTTCTAGTTTTAATTACCTAAATAAAAACATTGATGGGAAAACTGCCAATGCATGTGTATTCATGGTATCCTCAATGACAGTGATGCTGGGTCACTTCAAGCCTTTGTATATTGATCTTAAAAAAAACGTAATGGGCAAATGGCCCAATATATATGCCAATCCTACAATCCTATAGCTGCCAGTGACCCTAGCTAACAGAATAACATCCATGTATGACAGTAAAGATATTTTGGGTCTGATTCATGAACCTATATTATATTACATAACCATTTAAAGTAGACATGAACATATCCCAGTACTTTATGTAAATATGTATATATTATGCTATATATAGAAATAGCCACCCCCATCTGTGTGAGCTTATTTGTACATCTTTCTCTGCAGGCATGGGCAGAGGAAGGAACCCCTCTCCCCAGGCAACCTTTCATTAAGCCACTTTATACTCCATCAATATAAGCTGTTATTACAAATGTATAGATAAAACACATTGAAATGCACGTATGAATTACTGTTTAATGAAGTTATTTATGTGGGTTAATTTCCTCTTATATATTCTTTTTATGGTTGTACATATACAGTTCATCTCCTTGTATAAAGTCTGGTACTTCCAAGGCAGATTATATCTGGACTTGTCATCTACATCAGGGTGCAATTCAGTCCCCAAAACAACAGCTCCAGTCCATTCAGCCGAAGCAAGGGCAGTCGTTGAGTCCGGCTGGCTATGGGAGTCCAGTTTTCACACGGATAAAGAAAGGCTCAATAAATAATATATGCTGTTCGTAATACTACGAAATTACCAGCCCGGGGCTCCTGTAGTGAGTATGCATGTCAGTTCCGGCATTCAGAGGCAGTGGGGCTGCGCACACTGGACATGAGGTGAGATTTGTAGGTCTTGCTGAGACCGGTCATCCAGAATTTCAGTAACTTTATATTGTCCTCTTCTGAAGCCCCAAGGATACCGAGAAGTTTCTGTGTGTCCTCCTTGGGCCTGCTGTCAACTTTGGTGAACTTGAAGAGTACTTTCACTTTACTGTAAAAGTAAGAAATGGTATTGTCATGAATGAATGTCATACATAGACAATAATGTACACCTATAATAATATTCCTAGGAGACTTTCTATGTCCTATGGTTTGGAACAGGGATTCCCAACCTTTTTCTTATTTCAAATGGTTTGGGGAGCAACACAAGCATAAAAATGTTTCTGGGGGTGCTAAATAAGTGCTATAATAGCCTATTTAGTAGCCCCTATGTAGACTGGCAACCTACATGAGGCTCTGTTTGGCAGTACGCCTGTTTATTACACAAGCAGAACTTTCCTCCAAGCCAGGGATTAAAAAATTAGACCCTCCTTTAAGGCCTATGGAAGCAACATCTAAGGGATTGGTGAGCAACATTTTGCTTCCGAGGCACTGGTTGGGGGTCCCTGGTTTAGAACTGCCCCCTGTTCCCCTGCTGATCTGGCTGACTACTTTGAGACTCAAATAAAATGTAACAGTAGTCGACTGTCCTCAGCCTACATGCCCCCCAATTCCACAATCCCCTGCACACCTGATGTCAATAAGGATAGAAACATCACAGTGCAATGCATTGTGGGTTTTGTAGTGCCTGCATGCTGTCTGTAAGCTGTGAAGAAGTTATTACAATTTGTAACATCAGTGTTTTATTCCCTCCTCCCCTACTAGGATTTCAAATGATGCAGAAAGAGAAGAACTGTTTTCCAGCTGGATTTCAGCATATAAAAATGGTATTCATTCCTACTTTTTGAAGGAACAAATTATAGTTCTAAATATAGTAGGGTTTTCTGAGTTGTGTGGGGCTCTTTAACAAATTTTGGTTCAGAAGCTGGAGTTCCCCTTTAAAAATAGGTAGGTTTCATATTATATTTTCATCCTATCTTATCAGAAAGATATCTCACTGCATTAGATCTCCAAAACATGCTTGTAAAATGACATATGCTAGGAGTGATGGGGGCTATTAAACTGGTAGGCTTACTTCATCCACTCCTCCTTCAGGCAGATTAGACACTGATCCACCACATCCATAGACAGGTTCTCATTGCTCAGAGCAGCTTCAATCTTGTTTAAAATGGTGAGTCCAACTGTTAAAGATATCACACAGAATCACTAACCGTATGTGCAGTTATGCTGTATGTGTACAACTACCTTAGAACAGCAACAGTGGAAAGCTGTAGTTATTATTCAAGCTATCAACTATAACACAATTCATCTCAGGTTGTAAAGCAGGGTATATGGAACCTAACACAGATATTTAACTACCCCATGCAATACTTACCCTTGTCAATGGTCACAGGGCTACCGCTTGCCACCACAAATTCATATTTGCTCAGGGGCTCATCATCCACAAACAGGGCAGGGTAAAGGTTAGAGCGATTTGCATGGCGGACATCCACCATGACAGAAAATTCTGCAAGAGGAGAATGGATTTTTATCAAGCACTCTCTCAGAGGGGTCCAGAAAGAACCGATAGGCAGTGATCTTATATTACAAAAAAAATATGTGGGGAATGTAACCCTTGAACACCCTGTCCTGTAACACATGGCTGTACCGACTACTTTTCCAAGACCTGTTTTTGGTGCAGCACCCCTCAATTTTACACATCTTGAAATAATGTGTGATTTATAGAATTGAATGTGTTTTAGGGACACTCACCAGATGACTGTACATGAAGGGGGATCTCTGCCTGAGGGCTGAGTCCTAGAAAGTTGCAGCGATAGGCATCCTCATACTTCTCACTGTATGGTATGACCCGAACACAGCCAACGGGAAGCATGGCCTAAAGATAAGATGCAGGACAGAGCAGTAAGAATGCTGGGTTCAAGGAAAACCAAGGATTTTGTGACTGCTATAGAAGGCACTTTTTTGGTCAATCCATTACATTTCCATGGTCATTACTCATGCAGGAAGCTTCTATAAATATATATGTGCCAGGACTCGGGCTTCCACCAAATGGCCATAGAAGTCGGCGTGGGTGCTCTCACATTGTGTTTTGGCTAGCTAAAAATGCATTGTTTAAAATGACTGTGTGCCATAACTACAATGGCAATGGCGCAAGTAACATGTAACCAGAGAAAAACTGCATCAGGAATTGTCTCAATGCATATTATCTATAATTGTTATTTGAAAAAACTCTGTCTGCTATATAACTTGCCTTAAATAAGGCACCTTTGGCAAATACCAACAGAGAATCTTTTATAAACCCTAAAGAACTTTTCACTTAGAGAATTTCTTAGACAACGGTTAGCGAAAAAACAATGGCCGCACCTGCAAGACATCAAATGCAGACTGGATTAACTCCTGGTCTTGCCCCTTCCAGATGACTTGATTCCCCATAAGAACATGCCAGGCCAGCATGCGGAAAGCAGAAGCACCCAGGACCTGGGAGAAAGTCAAACAATACATAATCATCTAATGCCAGAAGCTACAGGGCAGCAAAGTCCACTCAAACTTCCCTGTCTGTAGTTACACCAGAGGTGTTTATATGTGCAACACATTTCTTACCTGCCTCATGTGTCTGAGAGATCTAAAGACACCCATCCGCCTCTGTACCATATTCCAGCTGCAGTCGGACAGCACTGACGATTCAGTGGGACATTTTGAAAGCTCTCTGCCTTCCATAAGTTCAGGTTGCAGCCGGGGTCTTCCTTCTTCCCCATCGGCAACCTCCCTGGCTGCACACTCTTCCTCTAAGTCTGCAGAAAACAGTTCAAATTAAAGAAAGAAAATCTGGCTCTTTAGGTTCAGTACATATTCCAACAGGTACACTGCAAAACAGGAGCCAAATTTAATCACAGTCTTTTCCATAAACAGTTGGTTATGGCTCACAGTAACATACAGTGTGATCTTTGATCCATGCCATCTCACATTAGCTTGTATTGGAATTCATTTAAATAAAGCTGAATCCTCTACTGTCCATACCTGCTTGCTTCTCCATCTGCACCAGAGTGTCCTCTGTGGGGGCTCCTTCTAATAGCTTCTCTGTAAGGCGACACCCGCAAGCCTTCAGAAGCCTAAAAGAAAGAAGGAAGCAGAGGGAAACATCCCAATGATTTCTTATCCCTTTAAAGACAGGGCTACAATGGTTACTTTATATGATCTTATGAAATGTAGCTTGCTCCAGTATGGAGCAATATTTTGTTGGCCAAAAACCTACAGTAGTAACATTAACTCCTGAACCATTTAGATTTAGAACTCCAAAGCTGGCAATACAAGGCACAATACGGTTAGCCCATTCTGTCATTTGTAATTGGCTGACATCTGTTCTGTATATAAGGCCAATAACGGATTGTTGTAGGACCCAATTGGATCAGTGTGCGTCAATGAAAATCCATTGCATGAGGTACTCTATAAGATCATGTGGAAGCTCATTCACCGCTTGTTCAATATGCTTATTCAGGGGCCCAACACATGGTGATGGTGGTCTGATCAAGATTAAAGGTGGCCATACACAACAGATTTAAGCTGCCAATTTAGGTCCTTCAGATTATTTTGGAAGCTTATCTGCCTGTGTATGTGCACCCCCGACAGACATACCTGACCGGTACCAATCAAGCAGGTTTGATTTTCCCATTGAATGTGGTCCTCACTCCGCATGGTCCTATTCCTGTCAAACACTCGGATTACTCCAATATCGCACACCTTAGGCATATCATTGGAAAAAACACTCATTTGGCAACCTCACCAAATGAATGTAATAGCTATAGTGAGTGTTATAGTGTATGGCCACCAACACAAAGTCAGTCTCTGACAATAACCACAAATCAACGTAAAGACAAGTGTCCTGTGCTCGTGTCCTACCATGCAAAAGAGGTGTGCAGGCAAGCCCAGAGGTTATCATCACTGGTGAGAGAGGTCAGAGAGCGGGCAGCGTTTCCATTGCGCTGGTGCAGAAAGGGTGTGAAAGCCGTGTTAATCCGCAGGGGGCGCTGGGGACAGCCAAACTGTTCTGCTTCAAACACCTGCAAGAACACATGTCAGTGCACATAACTGCAATGGTGCACAAAAAGCCTGGATATGAGAATTAGGCCAACTTTCCGCTATTCAATGAGTGTAAGCAGTACCGGCAGCTAAACTCACTTTTAGTGCTTTCCCTTGCAGTTCATCAATGACACCTCTTATCTTAGCCAGCAGGAAGGGCCAGGAGTTGATCAGGTAGATTCTGTCCATCATAATGACAATGATGCTGTACCACCTCTGGAACCCCCGAGCCAAACTGTCTTTAATGAAGAATGTGTGGCTAAAGACAAAGCCATGTTGCTCATCTCCAAAGAATATGGGACCTTCTCTACCAGGACATACCTGTGTTGACAGAAAGTGGTGTAGAACTGTGGCTTAGGTATAACTAAGGTTAATGGTACCTCCGTATGTGGTGTAGAACTGTGGCTTATGTATAATCAAGGTTAATGGTACCTCCATATGTGGTGTATAACTGTGGCTTATGTATAACTAAGGTTAATGGTACCTCCATATGTGGTGTATAACTGTGGCTTAGGTATAACTAAGGTAAATGGTACCTCCATATGTGGTGTAGAACTGTGGCTTATGTATAACCAAGGTTAATGGTACCTCCATATGTGGTGTATAACTGTGGCTTATGTATAACCAAGGTTAATGGTACCTCCATATGTGGTGTATAACTGTGGCTTATGTATAACTAAGGTTAATGGTACCTCCATATGTGGTGTATAACTATGGCTTATGGCACATGGGCCTTTTTGATTACCATGATTCATATGAATGGTGATTAAAAGGGTTGGATATGGTGGTGCATCCAAGGCAATACATCAATCGCTCAATACACTCTTGATGGCATTGGTTTAATATAACCATATCTGCCATTAACCACAGGCTAGAAAAACATGGGCAGCTTTCTCGTGGTCGGGCTGGCCCATTAGAGCACTGGGAGAAACCCCCAGTGGGCCCTGGACCTGTTGGGCCCACCGACACTGTGGTGTTTTTCTGGTGTATCGTTGGAGCGCTAGGGGACTAGAATGCACGGATGATTATATGCGGTTATTGGTAATTATCTGCGCTGATAGTGGTAACCAGTGTAAATACTGTTCCCCACTGAACTTACCTCACAACTCAGGCTGCGCACACAGGCCTGGCGCACAATGCTGAACAGCTGTGGGTGGTTGGGGTGTTGGTGGCTGACATATTTAATGGAAGTCTCTTTATCATGGCTGATGTACCCAGGATGCCCCGCAGCTAAGGACCTGCAACCCTGTGCAAAGAGAAAGGAGTCATATTAACTAACTGAACAGGAGTTCAGCCTGCTGTTGGTCACTCTCAGTAGAGGATTAATGGCTGCCATCCTTCTGATCTGGAATGAAAGGGAACAGGAAGAAGCAGATAGGATTTAACTTTCAAAACTGAGACCTCTCCCATTCAAATGGGCAGAGCTATGTGCTCCAAATTCCAGGAACACTTAGATCTTTAGGTTTCCAGGTACGGGGTCTAATACCTGTTTTCTTTTGGATTCTGCTCTCAAACAAACATAACAACACATATAAACGCTGAATTGCTCTTACCTCACACATATCCGACTTTTTGGGCCTGGGGCTGTTGGAGTCTGCACTTGCCCCCTCTGCAGGGCTGTGACATCGGATCCTGCTGCTCATCTGAATTCCCATCTCCTCATCTTCTGCTTGCTCTCCCTGCCCAATGCTGTCACCACAACTCGCCCCTTGGGGGTGCGGTGAATGAAGAGCCTCTGTGCAGAATAAAGTGCGGGGTCCATGGAGCTCACAGAAATGGCAGAGTGCCACAATGGCGTTCATGGTAATACCTGGAGATTCTTCAGCAGAAATACAAGTTCTATTTAAAACAAAAAGATGAGGATGTATAGTTAAGAAAGTTAGCAGTAAAGAGTAATCACACAATTGGTTGACAAAGCTAACTTTTAATCGGGCTGCTATTGGTTCTTTATAGGGACATTTCAACACAGACACAGTGGTGGATCCCCAAACACTTCATGGCAGACACTGTAGTGGCTTCCCAGCATTTCACCATAGACACAGTTTTGGCTCCCCAAACATTTCATGGCAAAAGCAGTGGCAACCCACACCCCAACAGTGCTCCCTGTCCTCTCATCTCCAGGGGGCTGTGCTCTATATAATGTGGGGGGTAATGTCACAGACTCATCTCACAAGGCTGGCCAACTGGCAATACAGGTAAATTTTTATTGGTTTTACAACATTACAAAACAAAAATACAAAACAGTGTTTAACATATTGACATTGGAATGGTGTCGAGTCAGGTTTAGGTCAATATAGACAAGGGTACTATTGCTAGGCATTGTAGTTGTCACAGTGTAGGTGGCTGTGTTTAGAGAGCCAAATTTTTTGCACTGGCTCACACGTGCATGAAACGAGTGAGCCTCCCCTGCACTGCATATCCCGCCCACGCCTGTGCCGTGTCTCCTGTAGCCCAAAGACCACCCCCTCCTGCTGATTTTTGCTACGGGCAATGAAATGCGATCACACTGTACGTGCAAGCCCGCACCTGGAAGAGCCAAATTCAAGGGGCTAAAGAGCCGCAGACTGCCCACCACTGGTCTTGTGGAAAGCAGTACAGCTGTGAGGTATGCTGACACCACAGGCACATTACATATAGTGAGAGGGAGTGGGTACTGACACCTCAGCCACATCATATACTGTAAGGCAGGGATCCCCAACCTTTATACTAGTGAGCCCCAGTCAAATGTAAAAAGACTTGGAGAGCAACACAAGCACCATAAAAGTTCATGGAGGTGCCAAATAAGGGCTAAGATTGGCTATTAGGGGCCTCTATGCACACTATCAGCTTACAGGGGCTTTATTTGGTAGGAAATCTTGTTTTTATTCAACCAAAACTTGCCCCCAAGTCAGGAATTCAAGGTTGGGGATCACTGCTGTAAGGCATAGTAGTTCCCAGCACCCCAATGTAATTAAAAGGCAGTAGAATATTAGGGTTAGTGTGCATTTGGCAGGATAAATGCTATACCAATTTCACTTATTATTCCCCCAGAAAACAGAGTGGGATAAACCCAGCTCCAAACTCATGTAGAATACCTAGGGTTGCCACCTGGCCAGTAAATATGAGGCTTGAAGCCAATGTTATTTATAGGAAGGCTGTTTTTTTTTCAGAAAAGATTGGCAACCCTAATAATACCCATAAGAATCTATGGTGGGTTAGATGCAATGATAACGTTATATATATGCCCTCAGTACATGTATTAGTATCAGTGTAGCCCCAACGGCAGGTACAATTCCCCCAACAAACGAATCAGAATGGAATTTATAATATTGTGCCATTGCCCGAGCCGAAAAGCCCCTACGGACCGGACCCTCATATACAGACCTGCCAGTCACGTCGCCATGTTTACATCACATGACAGGCGGAGACTTCCTTCTCTTTGGAAGATCGCATGTGCGGGAGTGGGGGGGGGAGCAGAAATGAATAATCCTGAGGCAGAGTCTTTGTAATATATATTAATAATAATTACGTCTTGAGGAGAAGGAACACGCAAGGGCTTTTTATGAGACGTGCACGGAATCAGTGATTAATGATTGGTTACGAAGGTGTGCACCCCTCTGGAGCAATGCCATGGTATGCTCCGGCCAGCAAGAGACTTGGCACAGTATCCCTCATGTGATGCTTGTCATGTGCTGCAGTTGGTCACTGCTCTGTCAGCGCCAAGCAACCCTATATCTTACTTACATATGGGTTAGCATAGGTATATCTGCCGGCCGGCACTAGTTCCCAGGGGCTTAGCCTCTCTGTCCCATGGAAATGTCTTTTTTAAATGTAAACTAGTTCACATAAATGTTAACATTAGATTGTGCCCTGAAATGCCTCTGTATCTGCTTAGAGCATAAGCAGCAAGTACTAAATGAAGAGGGGCTTATTACACAGGGCATCACCCTATTTCACCTCATTCCCTGTCACCAGTTCTGTTCCTCTATATTGTTGCTATTGGTGTCTAAATTCCCCTTCACTGAACAGGAGTGAAATACACTGGACTATATCCTAAGGGCTACTAAACTCCAGAAAATCCCCTGCCATAGACAATACTGAGAGTTACCTCTGCTAAAACACATGTAGAGTGTAAATGATCAGTAAATCATTAAATGATCAGAATTGTCTGTTTTAGTAGCCAGAACAAGTAGCTGCTACTAGTAGCTCTGTGTGTCTTCACCTTAAGGGCTGTGACACACGGGGAGATTAGTCGGCGCGCAACTAACCTTCCTTGTCGCGGGCGACTAATCTCCCTGAAATGCCATCCCACCGGCTAGAATGTAAATCGCCGGTGGGATGGCATGGCGATTTTGGCGCCGCGTATGCCATCCCACCAGCGATTTACATTCTAGCCGGTGGGATGGCATTTCGGGGAGATTAGTTGCCCGCGACAAGGACTAATCTCCCCATGTGCCATAGCCCAAAGAGCTGTGAGAGAGACAGTGATCAGAGACAGAGCCTAGCCATGTGACAGGCACACAGGACTGGATAAAGGATAGGTCACAAAGAAAGGTGGTAAAAAGAACATTTTCTAATTGGACTAATGATGTTAGTGGAGTACCTAATGACAGAATGTTATCACCCCCCATCAAAGTAAGTGTCAAGGTCCATTCCTACTGGCTTTACCTTATCTGCCCTGCCCACCGGCTATGGGTCCTCAGCCACAACTCTGCTTGCAGCAGAAGGTAGGGGCAGAAAAGTAAATCACCCCCCTACCTGTGGCTACCAGCCAGCTATACAGCAAACCACATGACTGGCCAGGCCCCCCTCTCCCATGGCCTGCATTATAGCAGTTACTCCAATGGGAAGAGATAGGGCCCATTTAATCTTACTATGCCCTTGCCAGTACTGCTTGTATCCGAGGGAATTTCTGGAGGATAGTTAGTTCTGGAGAATTTTAGTTGTTGCCAATTACAGGTAGTGGGAGACCGGGCTGTTACTGCAGAAGACTGGGAAAGGGGGGCCAAAAGCAGGCCACCCTCAATTACATGAAGTGAGAGACTAAAGGGGGCCAAAAGCTGGTGACGATAGTAGAAATAAAAATGCACACCCAGACCTTTCCTATTTCCAGCCGGTGCTCAGTTATGGGGGACAGCAACCTCTCCAACACTTTGTACTCAAAGACATTACCGGCGCAACATGGCGATTGTAAGCAGGGTATCCACCCTTGTGTGTTTATTGCAGAAAAGATGCAACATTTCAGGGATTGACAAAGGGGGCAACCCCCAAAACGTATCTGGGGAGTTTTGTTGATAATAAGTTGTAGGCAGTTTCATTTAGTGGCTTCTAAAGCAAATAAACTGCTGTGTTGCTTAAAAAGGCATTTAATTTTGTCTCTTTGCTTAGAGGCCTCACCTTGAGAATGCAGTACAGTTTTGGGCCCCAATCCCCAAGTTAATACTGAGCTGGAGAGAGGGCAGAGATGTACAACTAAAAACTGATAAAAGGAATGGAACAATTCAACCATGACAAAAGACTAATGGGGTGATAGAGTGGGCATGGATCACACCCACTTTCAATCATTTATGAACCACAACCAGTCACGGTCTGAGCCAGGACACTATCAACAAGGGGGCTGTGTGCTCTTCACATGTGTGTTTCCCCAGGTTACCTGGTGCCTCCCCCTACTGTGTGCTCTGAACTCACACTTTAATGGCCTAAATTATGATAAACATGTTCTGAATGAGATATAATCCTGCAGGAAATCAATTCATATACTTGCAGGGATAAAGGCTATTAATAACTATCACTTATACTGTAATGTCACCCACTGTGACCTACAGCACTTATATTTGCCTATTTGTGTCTGTTAGTTAGCCCTCCCATATAGATTGTAAGCTCTACAGGGCAGGGACCTCCTTCCTCTTGTGTTTCTGACTCTTATTGCAACTGTACCTTGTATTTATTGTTGTACTTTGTATTTATCCATTATCTTTAACCCTGTTTGTATTAATGTATTCTGCTGTACAGTGCTGCGTACATAAGTAGCACTTTATAAATAAAGATATACATATATACATAATAACACACACGGACTTGCTGCCCATTTACCTGTTATATCCAGGTAAGTAATTAAGTTTGGTGCCAACCTAGGCCCTGGATCTAAGTACACCCCCCACTACCAAGTTATGGGGAGGTTTGGGATGCAACCTTTTTCATCAGAATTTGGCCAAATCCACATACCTGGCAAAACAAATCCAAATCCTTTTATCAATTCAACCCTTGTGGCCTAATTTACATATGCAAATTAGGATTTGGGTTGGTATTCGGCCACATCTTTCATGAAGGATTGCCCCAATCCCAAAATAGGGGCTTTAATGCATCATAGCATTTATTGATTATATAAGCACCCTAGGGTAGCCCTTATCACAGGCCCTCGGGTTCCTATATATAAATTGGCCCTGGGTGTCTCCGGCAGGGGCGGGCCAAGCTGACTGGGCGCCCTAGGCAACCGGGTCGGCCACCTCGCCCCTGCACCTTCCGCCCCCCCCTCGCGTTTCAGCGCGCATGCGCAGTTCCGGGGGAGGGGGGACGGTGGCTACGCGATAGTTCATTGCCCCCACCGCATATTGACAAGCGGCGGGGGCAATGAAAAAGGAGCTAGGGGTAGGCAGGAGAGGTTCTTGCCTGGCGCCCCCCCAGTGTTTGCGCCCTAGGCAGCTGCCTCTTCTGCCTACCCCTAGTTCCGGCCCTGGTCTCCGGTAGCCACTTCAGTTGGCAAGTGTGCATGACTTGGGAGCACTACTTATCCTGTACCTTAGCCCTACCTACAAAGATATCTGCCCATAGACCAGCCACATTTAACGTGACACTGATAAACACAAAACGAAAGGCATTGGATCCAAGTAAATGCATTTATCCTTCATGGCAAAGGTCAGACACCACTCCACTCCACGCAGCCCCATATTTATATATAGTAAGGATGCAGCCGAGAGAAATTCACAACAGGTTTTATTTCTTAAAGATTGTTTTCCTTGAAGTGTAACTGTGTAACGCATATTGAGCAGAGAGAAAAATGTTATAAATATTTGCTTTCATTCCCATGTAAATGTCCAGGCAGAAACGCTTATCTCCTTTCTCTGCTCTTCTTTATATCCGAAGACTTATTTTATTGTGGGGGGGATGCTGAAGGTTTTTGCATTGCTGATTATCCACCGTTGTTGTTGGGAATACATAGTGGGGATGTTGATCTCAAGAGTAGCTGGATGGTTTGCTTCCTGAATCGTCATCCTGAGACCCCATGCTCTGGAAAAGAAAAGTTCTATTTTAGTGCAGCTAGCAGTTTACGGCGCCCCAAGGCCTTGCTTTCAGGGAGGCGATTTATGAACCTTATCAAGGTGTTACCCCAATTTTAGAACAAGCAAACTGTCTGGCTATTGTGGTCTATGAGGAGACCCTATAACTGACATGTGCAGGGGATTGTGGGATTAGAAGGATGCAGGCTAAAAGGCAGGCTGAGGAGAGACAACTACTGGTGATGTGCGGGCCCGGCCTGCAACCCATGGGAACCGTGGGTCGGGGCAACAATGCAACATCAAAAGCAGGTTGCGGTCCAGCCCTCCTGCCTCCCTCTCCGCCCAGACATAACTGAGCCCCCACTTCCGAGTTTGACTGCGTCTATTTATAGGCCTTGCCCCTCAGTTATGTCATAGGCTGGGCGGGCTCGGGTCCATAAATAGAGGTGAAGTCGCAGCCAGGGGCGGATGAGGGTGCAGAAGGGGCGGGTTAGGGTCAGGTGTGGGTCAACAAATAGTCGACCCACACATCACTAGTGACTACTGTTACATTTTATTTAAGTAGCCAGCCAGATCAACAGAACAGGGGGCGGGGCTTGGGGAACTGTTCCAAACCATACTATTACATTACAAATGAAAAGGCTGCATATTTTGTTAACTGATGTATATTTTTCAAAAAGTTTTAGTTATGTTTTGGTGGCGTTCCCCTTTAACACTTCCCTTCTCCTTTAAAAAGGTAGTCTTTAAAGCCTTTATAGCATACTTAAATACCTTTATAACCTACATATAAATGGTAACGTGCAATGGGATACATTTATCCACTATTTATTCTGTCAGGTTAAACCACGCATTGCTTCAAGTGATGCACAACTACGATCGCCTACGGTTTTGTTTTGTCTGCTCCACTATAATCAGCCAGTAGCTAGTTACCTTTTGAACAAACTGAGGGTTCACAGTGATCTCTTGATCCATTGCTTTCAACCTATCATCAAGGTCTATACATCGCAGCATCTAGGGGAAAAAAAACCAGATACACTTGTTAGCAAAGTACCATGCTGGAAATCTTCAAAGCAATGTCCGAGACTGAAAGGAGTCTGTGTAGGAGACTTAGTCTGCATCCTCCAAATCCCACAATTTCCTGCACATATATCAATAAAAAAAAACATCACAGTGCAATGCATTGTGGTTTATATAGTTCCTGCATTCTGTTAGCTGTGGAGAAGTTGTTACAAATTGTAACATCAATGTTTTAGCCCCTCCTCCCCTGCAAGGATTTCAAATGATGCAGAAAGAGAAGAACAGTTTTGCAGTTTAAACCAGGTTTTGTTTGATGTTTGTCTCTAAGTCCTAAGAAATATTAGAGGAAGACAATACATGCTCTTGAGTAACCATTTCCCCTTTGCTGTTAGCCATATCAGTTCAAGAGACTGAAAGGGCAATATACGGAAAATATACGGGCAAATTACGGAAAAGCTCCCTTATCTGAAAAACCTCAGGTCCCGAGCATTCTGGATAATAGGTCCCCATTCCTGTTCCTTTTAAACGTAAAAAAACCCACAATTCCAGAAAATTTAACACTTCTTTGTTGTTAAATGTGGATGATTCCCATCCCAGTCAGAAACTGACTTATTTAGCAAGGGGGTGCCCGGAGAAATTTAACGCCGTATGGGGCACGTGGCTGGACCTATAAAGTTGGTGAATATGGATAACTAGTAACCCGGTACAACCAGAACTGCTACCTTAGCCTCACCCTCCCCTCCCCCGTTTCTTTCTCTTTCTTCCTTTCTTCTTTACTTTGTTTTTCTCTTGTTTAATTGTTTGTAATATGAAATATGCAAAATAAAATCTTTTAATTGTTAAATGTAAAGGAACCGTAAAGTTCTATCAAGTAGTGACTATTTTTAAAACTGGGTAAACATTAATAAATAAGTTTGTCACTATGACCCAATTTATATGAAACAAAGATGCGTCTCACCTCTTGATCAATATTGTGAAGCATCGCAGGATTGTTGTATTTCTCTGGGTTATCGTGAAAACACACCATGCCGTCTTTTTGATTAATACTTGCAAATATTTCACCATCTTCTATCTGGGGGAGAAAGAAGGAGGAGATGACTGCACAACAGCCTAAATCTGAGCAGCAGCAAACCCAGTGACAGTGACCTATGGTACAATATGGCAGCTCTCTTTACAGGTGATAGAAAAACCTATGGAGGCTTTTATGGATCTATCCCCAATGATAACATACCATAGCCCCTTGACTGTCAGGCCTCACACTTGGATAACTGTAATATCATTATCGTATACAGTTTGTTCATTTCCCTATTAAGACCAAACTGTAAATTATATCCTAACAAATGGTGCTTAGTGATGTAATCAGTTATAACCAGAGCTTAGTGATTTCTGTCACATGACTAACTAAAACTTGTATATTATAATAAATAAAGTACCCCCCTGTTGTAAAATATTAGGATATTAGAAGTCACCTTGGAGTTCTATCACCTGTATAAAGGTCATGGAACTCCTTGGTGACTTATAATATCCCTGTATTTTACAATAGGGGGTACTTTATTCACTATATAAATGCAATAAAAGTCTAACATCAATTGAAAAAGGAAAACTAGACAGAGGCTCAGCACAGTCTGTCCATTACACTTCCAAGTGATGCCAATTTCCTTTTGGCCCACACTATATTTAACAGCAATAATAAAGGAAGTTGGGAGAAGCAACCATTTCCCTTCTTACCATGTACAGCACATATTTTTCTGCCTCCTGAGCACCGGACAACTGAACTCGACTAGCCATGTCTTGTAACGACAGCGTTAAAAATGTCTGCAATGAGAGGGGTAGCCGTTAAACATTTTATGAACAAACTACACAGCATAAAAACAATACAAGTGAGGGTTCTTATCCCTGTGCGCTGAGGAGTGAAAGGCACTTACTTTGGTAAGTCTCTGAATGTTCTTCTTGTAGAGGGATGACAGGCATTGCTTGACCAGCCCCATGTTGTTGTCCCTGGTAAAGGTTTCGTTGTGTTTGCTTACAAGATTCCGCAGCTCTGCTGGGTTATTGGTTGAATAGACTTGTGCTAACTCATGGTAAGCATTGCTAAGAGGCTGCAACGGAAGATGAATAAACATTCATTTCTACAGGTCTGTAAAATTACATAACATTAAGGATTAAAGGGGACCTGTTGTATTTGTCAAGCAAAAGCAACTTCACTTCCACTATATAAATTATATAAATCTTGTTTCCTTCAGTCTTGGAATTACACAATCACAGAAAGCAGGCAGGCACCATTTTGTGGGCACTGTTATTAAGGCAAGTTTTGTATCACCCCAAAACCTTGTGTATGTGCCAGATTGGGGGGGCCTGATGCCCATGCAATGGCTACAGATTTAGATGGTGAGGAAGGAGGGGGAAAGTGAAGGGGTAAAGAAAAGTTAAAGTAATTGTTCTCCCCACCTCTATGGATTAAAAACTATTTAAAAGGGTTACAAAAGTCCCTGCTTACAAGTACTTACAATCATGAGAAATTAACTTGCTGTATTTTCACACAACAAAATACATCTAAGCAAATCTACTAGTTCCAGCTTACCTTGATAAATCTACCGACAATTTGCGAGGTATATTTAGGTAGCTGCTGAACCTTTCCATGGAGTATCAAGGAAACTAGAATATACTTTTTATAGGCTTCCAGCATTATGTGACTAACAGCCATGGCTGGAGTAGTTATAGCCTGCAGAAACAAACCAAGCAAAATCATTACAGGGGTTAACAACATTTCATTTCATTCCATTTGACCTACTAATAATGCAAGACTATACAGGAAAAAAATGCTTAATATTGATTAAGCACAAGTTACTGCCATATAAACCGTGCTATGGTGGCATATTAATCTTGCTACACTGCGTAGAGCAGCCATTGGCATGCATAACTGATGCTACAATTATATATTCAGTGGGGGTCATTTATAAACACTGAGCAAATTTGCACCTGGGCAGTAACCCATAGCAACGAATCAGTGATTACATTTATTCAGCAGCTGCAGACAGAACAACTGAAGCAAACATCTGATTACTTGCCATGGGTTACTGCCTAGGTGCAAATTTGCCCAGTGTTTATAAAACAGCCCATTTGTCACAAGCCACCATAACCCTTTCATGCCACACAGCAGAAGAAAAAGCCATGTTGTTTACTCTTTGTAGGACACATGCCATGTTGAGATGGCAATCAAAATGGTAGCTTATCGGCCCGTGTAGGGGCACTAACGACAGGCCTGCCTGACATCTGGCCTGAAATTGGCAAGATATCAATCTGGCAGGTTTAAAAATCCGTCGGATTAGGGACCACATCAGCTCGTTGATGAGGTTCCCAAACCGACAGACGCCTATACCCATCGCTCTAATTCGATCGTTTGGCTCCAGGGCCAAACGACAGAATTAACCCGATATCGCCCACCCGTAGGTGAGGATATTGGGAGAAGATCCGCTCACTTGGCGACCTCACCAAGGATCTTAGCGTGTATGGCCACCTTAAGACGCCATTCAATCTGCATTAGAGAGCCGGCTAGGCCTCAGAAACTAAAAAACAACTGTACCTGCTCATAAAAATACAGTGCTCTCTCGAAGTTCTTCAAGCCTGTGTAAATCATCCCGCCGTAATAGTAGTAACACAGGAAGGGCTTGGCATCGTAAGCGCCATTCTCTTTGCAAATATCCATCATATCTACATCTAGGTACGCAAGTGCAGGCTTAAAACATTTCGCTAAGAGAGAGAGCTACAAAGGAAAATGTAGAAATCAGAACAGTGAAATGCTACAGTTTTACATTTGCTGATGCTAAAATTGCACAAGTTTTTGCTAAAAATAGGTAATAGCTAAAATAAAATACTCCTGAACCAATGTAGTAGAAGCCAGCTAATTAGCAGGCCTGGAGGAGAGATTGTTTCAAGAGTCACAACCAGAGAGAAGGAAATAAGGAATAAACCAATACTAATTCCAACTGCTATTAGGTAATCAGTGGATATCCTCCCCGCCCCTCCCAGCAGCCGATCAGCAGAACAATGGGAAGGGAGCAAGATAGCAGCTCCCAGTAGGTATCAGAATAGCACTCAATAGTAAGAAATCCAAGTCCGGCTTGGGACTCCTCCAGTTACATGGGAGTAGAAGAAACAATAGGTTAGCTGAAAGCAGTTCTAATGTGTAGTGCTGGCTCCTTCTGAAAGCTCAGACTCAGGCACAATGCAATGAGATGGCGCCTACACACCAGTATTACACCAACTGTGTTACAAAATTTTAAATGGTAGAGTGAATTATCCATAAAAATCATGATAGAATCCCTTTAACTAAGCAATAGCCAAAGTTCAAACTATTATTGTGTGTTCATCTGTTTATGAGAATCATACCTGGCAGAGATCTGCGTGGATTGAGGTCAGCTGGTTTGCATTCATTTGCATCTTGTCTATGGCTTGTCTGAGAACACAGATTCCCCGCAAGGGCTGTCCAATACAAAACTTCTGTCACAAAACTGTATCCGGTACCAATTCATTCATGCTACTGAGCATTCATTTTATATACCTTTCCTTGCTAGACTGATTGTACACTCAGTACAGTATGAGCCCCCACATGAGAATGAAAAATTAAAATAAAACAAGTTTGTTGGCCTTGTGGCAATGTGTTTGATTACAGCAATACATAACTGCTGCTCTATGGGTCCCATTTCAATCCTATCTACACCCTTACTGAGACCCTAAGGGTGAAGACACACAGAGCTACTAGTACCAGCCACTTGTCGTGGCTACTAAAAAAGACCATGCTGATCATTTACTGGTAACTGTCTCTACGTGTGTTTTAGCAGAGGCAATTCTCACTATTGTCTATGGCAGGGTATCTTCTGGAGTTTAGTAGCCTTGAAAAAGTAGCTGCTACTAGTAGCCCAGTGTGTCTTCACCCTAACAGAGACTGCACTGTCTGTTGCTTTACAATCCATGGCTGGCCCATATAACATGTTTTTAAAGTAGCTCAATCCAAAACAAAAGTATCCATGGCGAAGGATAAAAACCTAGCAACTGCCTACTGGCAACATCCAGTATTTTCTTTTACATAACTTGCCCTTTAGGAATTAAAGCACATTGCACTATAGTATCAAATTCTCTTGCTTTGCCAGCACACGTAGTACTGCAATCTCTGGTTAAAAAAAAGAGTGGCTTCCTCAAAAGCAAATGTAGAGGATTTACCTGCTTCCTTTCCACAAGTGCATTTGTTAATTGATGACAGAGACCAGCAACTGGAGACAAAACAAAAAAACACAGAAACATGGTCAATAATTTATTGCAGTCAGAAGAAAAGCCCCGGCACCTCCCATAAGCATACTCACAAGTATCTGTTGCGTATCTAATGTGCTCTCCGTTGCAAGTGCTGATAAAGAGTTGAACTTGAGAAAATAAAGTCTCAAAGTCAGGAATACTGGGCATGGAAAACTTCACAAACCTTAAAAAAAAGCAGACAAAAACAGCATTTATTCCCTATATGGACAAAACATAATATATAATAAGTAGAAGGAACGGTTTAGAATCACATTCAACTTAGTTCCTTCTCTGTGACAGAAAACAGTGATGGTGGTCCCTTTAAAAAGATGAACAGTACAGCAGAGGTTTTCAAACTGTCGGATCCCCTTAGGGTAGTGACTCCCAAACAGTGGCTGGTAAGTTACTTACCACCCCCTTTGATGTTGCACCCAGTGGCCTCAAAGTAGGTGCCCATTTTTAAATCTCTGGCTTGGAGACAAGTTTTAGAGATATAGTTTTACTTTAAAGCGAAACCTCCTGCAGGCCACACATGGGGCTACCAACAATACTTTTTACATCTGCGTGTAGCTCACAAGTAAAAAAGGTTGGGGATCCCTGCCATAAGATCTACTCCCAATCTTCTCCTGATATGCCCACCTAAGGTGGGTGATATTGGGCTAATCCTATCATTTGACCCTAGGCTGATGAGCATAGGAAGCATCAAAGCGAGGGCTGTATCAATGAGCGATCCAACGGGAAAACCTTCCTGAACGACACCTGCCCGATTTCCGGCTAGTTATTGATTGGGGGGGGGGGGCCCATAGATGGACAGATAAGCTGCTGAATTGGTCTAAAGGACTTGAATCGGCAGCTTAAGTCTTCAAGTGTATGGCCACATCTAGGGAGAACAGAGACTTGGCTGCTGGGGCTCAGACTAAAACCCAGTTAGGAGAGGTTTAGGGAAAATTCCATTCAGGGTCGGACTGGGCCGCCGTGAAAATACCCGGTGGGCCCCAGCGGCCCAGATCCGACCCTGTTAGAGCGGATGCGTTCACATACGGGGGTGATGGTTAGGGGTGCACGTCGGGGGCCCCTGCAGGGGACGTGTGCCTAGGGGGTGCGGGAGCCCCGGTGGGCCCTGCACCCCCCAGTCCGACCCTGATGATGCCATTAGATACTCCTAAAAGCCCAATTTGAAAGTCAAAGTGAGATTTGTGGTTGAACATTTATTTGCTGTTCTTTATCCTTTATATAGGTACCAATGTGGTTCTCACCCAAAGGGATTTTATTACAAATTTAGGACCGACAGCTATCAGTCAGGGCCCAAAACAAGGGCCAATGAGCTTCTAACCGAGTCTAAAGGGCCAAGTCAGCACTTTTCATTGGCTCATGAATAGCCATCGTTCCTGTTCAAGGGTTGGAAATCATGGCAGAAGTACTGTGGAGAGGGCCTTTTTGTGGTGGGAGAACATTGAGTGCTTTCAACGTATGTATCAAATATAAGGGGCAAACACAAAGCTACTTACAAAACAGCTAAGACCCCGAGAGAGTGTTCCTGTACATCTAGAGCCCCCAGAACAGTGTCCAGATGAGAGAGGTTCTTTGCTAGTAGCTCGCCACTCTTGTTAATTAGCTCACATAGCTGTGTCATTTGCCCTGTAAAGAAAAAAAATATATATTCTCAGAAAAAAGGAAAGAGAATATAAAATAAAAGCAGAAATGTAACCTTTCAGTAAATAAAACCACAAGAGCCAAAGGCAAATGTAGCTTTAAAAACTAAAAGTTGTAGGGTTGGTTAACCTTTAAGTTACATTTTAGTACGATGAGACAACTTCTAATTTGCCTTTATTTTTCACAGGATCTGAATTCAGCTTTTTGTTCACACTCTCCGGTTGCTATTTTAGCAGCTCTCTCGTTACTAGGGTCCCATTTACCCTAGTAACCAGGCAGTGGACTGGAAGATTAGGAGAGCCAAATAAAAAAAAAAACGCTAAGGCTAGGACATTCTATAACATACTAAAAGTTCATATAAAGGCACACTAATCCTTCAGCTGATGAATCTCCTCCTTGACGATGAAACAAACAATCCTCTATTAGCCAGGGGAACAGATCCTCTGGGTTGGGAAGAACAGACAAACCACTTCATGTTTAAAAGACAAATATGTGACCATCATACTTAATTACAATTATTCACACTTATCCCTACCCCAAATAAACACAACAATTATGAATACACACACAAACAAAGCCTAATTTCCAAATGACATTTAACGACCATACACGGGCCGATTGTAGCTGCCAATATCAGTCCCTTAAGCTGGCCATACACGCACCGATACTATCGTATGAAACCTCGTTTCGTACGATATTCGGTGCGTGTATGGCATGTCGGCGAGTCGACCAATATCGCGGGAAGCTGCTGATATCGGACGACTCGCCGATCGGCCAGGTTAGAAAATTTTGATCGGGCGCCATAGAAGGCGCCTGACCAAAATCTGCCGTCAGGGCTGAATCGGCAGAAGGAGGTAGAAATCCTATTGTTTCTACCTCCTTATCTGCTGTTTCAGCCCTGACTGTGTGTGGCGGATCTGATGATGTTTGTGCGACCATCAGATCGCCACGTGTATGGCCAGCTTTACACCGATTCCAAATCAGGTGTAGAAACATCACCGGCATGCACTCAACGGACTCCAGGACAGCGGTTGTAAAACTTCAAAAAGGCTTTATTCAAGGATCCAGACCTTAGACCGATTCGGCAGCTTATCGGAATGAGGGGCATGCCCGACCGATATCTGGCCTGAAATTGGGCAGATATTGATCGGGCAGGTTAGAAGATTTAGTCAGGGACCGCATCGGCTCGTCGATGCGGTCCCCGAACCGACTGCCCCATTGCTGCCATTATAATTCGATCGATTGGCCCTAGGGCCAAACAATCGGATTAGCCTACATGTTACCCGATATCGCCCACCCATAGGTGGGGATATTGGGTGAAGATCCGCTTGCTTGGTGACCTCGCCAAGCGAGTGAATCTTCACGTGTTAGGGCACCTTTATAGTAACATTATAAACCCAGACCTAATGACATATCAAGCAACAACAGTGATGAGCAACATACAAGATTTAAGGGGCCAAAAAATATATATAACCAAAAATATAAAACCACTTTCTAACTTCCCCAGCACACGAGAAGATGGTAAAACACAAATTACCAGTCCACATCCTCTGTATAATTAGTTGCTCCTCCTCTCAAAGCCTGCAGCTTAGGGGTTTGTTTATACAAAGCTCATTATCTCTCATTACCTTGTTTATACAGCAGAAAGGGGGTGGATTAGAGTAAAAACCCAAGTTTTCCATTTTAGAAACAGAACACAATTTGGAATAGGAAGAATACACTTCCAGCACAAGTCCTGATAATTGGGTTTATTATAGGTGTATACATCTTCTTTAAGTTTCAAAATCCTATTCCTTTTGTTTTATTATATGGCTTTCTTGAGAAATAGTATGTAATGTGCATATAACTCAGAGTTATAAATTGTGGTGGGTGTGGCGCAATGGTTTAGTCCAAGTAAGTAAAGTACAGAGCAGCAGGTTTATTCGGAGGCAGTCGCATATCACTGCACTGGCTTTAAATCAAATTCAGCATTTATTGTTACCTTTAGTCATTATTATCCTTTATTTAAAAAGCACCAAAATATTCCGGTGTGGGGGTTATACACTAATAACATCAGCCCCTTCGCCAGCGGAGCTTACGATCTAAGGTCCCTATCACAGTCACACACAGAGAAGGGTCAATTATATAATAAGCCATTGCACCCGCCTGTATGTATTAGAAGTGAGGGAGGAAACCCGCACAGACACGAGAAAACAATAACTAAAAGGCACTAAGTTTGCCCAGGGGGCAGTTACCCATAGCAACCAATAAGATGTTTGCTTTTAAACAGGTAAGCAGTAAATTCTACCTGCCAATTGGTTGCTATGGGTTACTGTCCTGGGCAAACTTAGTGCCCTTTATTACATAACCCCCATAAACTCCTGGCTGGAACTGAACCTAGAACCCAAGGTAGCAATGCTTACTGCTGCTTCACTGTGAGTAGGCAGGGTACCAGAGTAGCAGCAGGCATTGGGGATCCCTCTAGCAGTTTAGGGGTGCAGCTGTTTATCAAGGGGGTTCTGCCTTATGGCTCTCTCTCTCTCTATAGATATATATACATATATCTATCTATATCTATCTGCCTGTCTATCTATCTATATCTATCAACATCTCTATAGATATCTATCTATCAACATCTCTATAGATATCTATCTATCAACATCTCTATAGATATCTATCTGCCTGTCTATCTATCTATCAATATCTCTATAGATATCTATCTATCTATCAACATCTCTATAGATATCTATCAACATCTCTATAGATATCTATCTATCAACATCTCTATAGATATCTATCTATCAACATCTCTATAGATATCTATCTATCAACATCTCTATAGATATCTATCTATCAACATCTCTATATCTATCTATCTGCCTGTCTATCTATCTATCTATCAATATCTCTATAGATATCTATCTATCTATCAATATCTCTATAGATATCTATCTATCAATATCTCTATAGATATCTATCTATCTATCTATCAATATCTCTATAGATATCTATCTATCAATATCTCTATAGATATCTATCTATCTATCTATCAATATCTCTATAGATATCTATCTATCTATCAATATCTCTATAGATATCTATCTATCTGCCTGTCTATCTATCTATCTATATCTCTCTTATCAATATCTCTATATCTCTCTATCAATATCTCTATATCTCTCTATCAATATCTCTATATCTCTCTATCAATATCTCTATATCTCTCTCTCTATAGAGAGAGAGAGAGAGAGAGAGAGGAGCACAAATACAGTAAATAATGGATTTCCCCTGCCAACCACCATACACCTTCATAACGTCACAGCTTCTACAGGCCAGCGTAAGAATGCTGCCGATCTACAGGCAACTAGAGAGGTGAAGTCGCAGAACTACAACTCCCAGCTTCCCCCAAGAGCCAGGAAGTTTAGTTGGCAGTCAGTAACAACATGGCAGCCCTCACTCATATACAAAGGGGCTGTAGCCTATCTGGATATACCAGTTGTGTCTCTCACACGCACATCTGCACCCAATGAGCAGCGCCTGAGAGGCGGCCACTCCTATCCCCAGGTAGAGAAGCCCTGAGGCTCTAGCAGCCCAGGCCCCAGCGCACACTCAGCGTGAGGCCTCACCTTGGGAAGACAGCTGTCTCACGCTGTTCACGAACTGCTCCAGTGCGGAGGCCATACCGCCTGGGTCCCGCCTCCCTCCGCGGGGAGCTGCAGCCGGGAGCGGAGCGGGAGGAACGGAGCGGAGCGCAGGCCGGGCTCTCACTCACACACACACACACACACACACAACCCAAATCTCGCGAGAGTACCCGCCGGTCCGTCCGCTGTCACAGGCGGCACATCTCGCGAGAATTGAACTCTCGCGAGATTGCTGTTGGCGCTTGAAGCTTGGAACGGGCGAGATCTCGCGAGAACCTGTCGGGGAACAGCTGGAACGTGTGGGCGTGGCTTGCTCTGTAGTGACGTCTAAGGTGGATGCGTATATCATAAGGGTGCTGGTTACTCAGAGGGGTGGAGCTAAAGGGGATGTATCTGGGTTATAAGGAGTTTGGTTTATAGGAAAACTGTCTGTACAGTAATACTGGTAATACGATGTGTGCATTTGCCTCAACTCCGGTAACCAATCTGAAGTTTGCATTCAAACCAGCTTTCTGTTGCTTGCCACTTCCTGATTGGTTGCTTGCTGGTACCACACCTTTTTATTACCTTACTGTACAAGATTCCTACGTGTAAAATGAATTACTCTTAACCTAGGGGTGAAAATTACCACTGGTCATAGGGTTGCTGCCTCACCCCCAATACTGGCCACATATTAAATCAACATGTTGCATGGCTGCACAAAAATCCATTCAGTCTGCAGCATGCATGTAAATGAATTGGTTATTAGTTTGATTTCAGCACATGAGGTCAACTCTCCGGGGTTGGGTTGCCACCCTTTTTGCTATTAATACAGGCCTTTAGGCTGATGCCACACGTGACGTTTTTCCGCTGCGTTTTTTTCTCAGCCTAAAAACGTCGTACAAGCCACACAGCCCCTGACTATGGCGTTTCTCAGCCTAGTACTGGTGACGTAAGCAAATCGCGTTTCCATGGTGCTAATAGTGCGAAAGAGGAAAAAACGCTGTGTATTTCCGCTAGGTGTGGCAGCAAGGGAATAGCTTGCTTTGCAAATACTGGCGTATTTCGGCCTACGCTTGAAAAATCCGTGCTAAGGCGTTTTCTAGCGTATTTCCGCATTGTGTGGTTTGCTTCGAGTCTTTTCAAGCTATTTCTATGGATGATGATATCAGGCGTTTTTCAGCCGCCGAGAGAATTAGAAAATACGCAGCGGAAAAACGCCTCGTGTGGCATCAGCCTTAGGTTGGGGGCTGGCAGTAATGACAGTTGGGGCAGGGGAATGGGAGGATTGGGTGGGGGGATGGGAGGGTACATGGGTTAATGGGTGGGGCATAGGCTGGCCTTTATATAAAAGGTGAGTGATCCGCCACAGAGAGGGTCAGGGAAGGAAGGGGTTATAGCTAGGGTTGCCACCCTTACAAATTTACTGGCAGCTATATTTCCGGTGAATTTGTGAAACTGGCGCTGGCCCTAGCGGGTAATTTGCTGGCTAGGCTGGTCACATACCAGCTGGGGGGCAACCCTAACTTAGGGTGACGGCTCAAATGGTGCCCCAACAGTAAGCTTAAGGCTTATCATTGAAGAACGGGCTGCGTCAACAAAGTCCTCCTTAAAATCAGTTTATTTAATCCCAGAGCTGTCAAGCCCCCTATTTCTTTGGGAGTTACCCGATTTTGAAGGCTCTCCCCCATTCTTCCATCCCCCAGCAACATTCTTCCGATTTTTACAAAGTCCTGAGGTGAATTTTGGTCATTTGATGCATTTGTGCACACGCGGATAGAATTTGGCTTGGTTGTATTTTGATGGCCTTAAATGATTAAATAAACTCTTTTTTTATGGAAGACTCCATTGATGCGGCCTTCTCTTATTCATTGATGTACAGTAGAGTATAAATACAGGCAATAGCAGCCTGTTTCAGAACTACAAGTCCCTCCCTCAGTGACAATTTTACAACAGGGGCCTCTTCTTATGAAAGAAAACATACAGTCAGAGCCTAAATTCATAAACCCACAGCAAGAGTCTGTTGAAAGAATCCCATTATTTATTCACAGCAGGGCTTTTGACCTATGGCCCTTCTGTTGAACTGCAGTTGCTCTCCTTTGGGAGGGTGAGGGGAGTTCTACTTTAGTAACAACTTAAGGGCCACTGGCTTGCTAACACTGGTATACCTTGTTCTTTGTATTGCCCTACCATTGCCATCTTGTCCTGCTATTGCCATCTAGTTCTGCTGTCACCATCTTGCCATACAGTTACATGCTTTTCCTGCTGGTGCTGCTGCCATTTTGACCTACGGCTGCCATCTTTCTCTTACTGTCTCCATCTTGCCTTTCTTTACTGTTGCCTCCCTACCTAGTCCTATTGCCCTGTAAGACTAGCCAACCAGTTTCTGGAGGTCATGCACACAGCAATGTTTGCAATTTAGTTAACAACGAGGTCGCCAAGTGAGCGGATCTTCTCCCGATATCCCCACCTACGGGTGGGCGATATCGGGCTAATTCGGTCATTTGGCCATGGGGCCAAACGATTGAATTAGAACGACGGGTATAGGCGTCTGTCGTTTCAGGGACCGCTTCAATGAGCCAATGCGGTCCCCGATCCGACTAAATTTCAAACCTGCCCGATGGAGATCTGGCCGATTTCAAGCCAGATGTTGGTCGGGCATGCCCGTCGTTAGTGCCCATAGATGGGCCGATAAGCTGCTGAATCGATCTAAGGGGCCGATATCGGCAGCTTGAATTGACCCTTGTATGGCAGTCTTTAGTGACATTTAGATGCTGGTAACAATAACTGCCGTCCACCATGAAGGGTTCAGTTCCTTGGGTGTCTTACCATAATTATGTTTACAAGTGGCAACATCTGGTTAAGCATCACCCATCATTTTGGAAAGAGACTTACCCCCATATGTAATAAAAGGCTCTAAATTTGCCCAGGAGCAGTTACCCATAGCAACCAATAAGATGTTTGCTTTTAGACAGGTGACCACTAAATTCTGTTGCTATGGGTTACTGCTTCTGGGCAAACTTAGTGCCTTTGATTACATAACCCCCAAAGAGCTAGAAAAAATACCAATGTTAAACTCCCTGGCACACATTTGGTGTTGCGGAACTTTGTTTCCCAGATTTTTACAACAGCAGACTGGTGCTGGGAGCTGTAGATAGCATACTGCATCGGTGATGTAGAAAAGTAAACTGAATAGGGAAATGGGGGTGTAGGCGACCAGCATGGCAACCCCAGCTTGATACTGAGCACTTTATAGATTGGACTAACGCAGATTCAACATATTCTTGTTTTTGTTTTGCAGAAGAGTGTGGCAGTGAATGAGTTAACCTTCCAACCCCCCCCTTCTCTTCCTGATATTCTCCCCAGAGAGGCTGGAGCCTAGAAACACAAGCATATTCCCAGCAGGGTGCGTGTCTGTTTAAGAAGAGGTGGCAACTTGTCTGCAGCAGCAGCAGCGGGTGTTGGAGGAACTGCTGGCAGCGAGAGAGCAGGAGGGCGTTTGTCTGTCTCTGCATTGCAGAATCCTCTCTGTGAGTACCCTGCTTTACGGCGCATAGTGAGGACTCGCGCTCCCAACCCATAGGACACATTGGCACATTCTATTCCTGCAGTGCACATTCCCTGCATAAACAGCATTTCCCACGCTAAGCTCCTCCTCTGTTGCTGCACACACATTGCACTGCTACTGGCCTCCCCTAAAATGCCCACACTATGATTAGACAGCACTACAGTTGTACTGTGCCCGGGGGCTGGGACAAACTGCCCTCCCCCTCCCGCTGACCTGCCTGGACTTGCTGACGGCGGAGGATGATTGTGTGCTCACTGAATAACAACACACTAACTCTCTTTTTCAGGACACTGGTGCTGAATGAGTCCGACTGAATTCCAGATGAATGGCACTCCAGCAATGTGCCTAGTGACCTGCTTTAGTGTCACACAACCACATATATGACGTGAGGCAATCACCTGGGTCCCCTTGCTGACTATGCACCTACCTCTAAATGGGACCCTGCTTGTGACTTGGTCACTCGGTGAAGAGTTGCTGCTATAGGGGCTGTATGCTTACTTGTTACAGAGCATAGCTAGCTCCCCTGCTATGGCCTTCTTGCCCAGCTTGTTGCGTAGGGGCAATATGCTGTCTCCTAGCCTTCAGAAATCTAGGTGCCACTCGTCCACTTCAAATACCCGGCGTCTAAGGGTCCTGGTGGACATGGATGGGGTGCTGGCGGACTTTGAGGGTGGCTTCCTGAAGAAGTACAGAATTCGCTACCCAGATGAACCTTTCATTGGGCTGGAGGACCGCCGAGGATTTTGGGTCTCTGAGCAGTATGGAAGCCTAAATTCCGGGTTGTGTGTAAGTCACTTCTATATTCTATATTACATGTACTGGCCCAATTATATCTCATACAGCATGTTGGAGGGCCGATTCCCTAAGGGCAGTGGCACACTGGGAGATTAGTCACCCCGCGACAAACCTTTGTTACCGCCGGTGAATAATCTCCCCACAATGCCATCACACCGGCAAGAATGTAAATTGCCGGTGGGATGGCATACACGTCGCTATGATTTCCCGAAGTCGCCCGTAGTTGCCTCTCAAGGAAACTTCAGGGCGACTTCGGGAAATCGTAGCGACGCGTAATATCCCCGTGTGCCACTGCCCTAAGGGTGAAGACACATGGAGCTACTTAGTAGCAGCTACTTGTCACGGCTAATAAACGTCAGAAAATATACTGCCATAAACAATAATGAGAATTGCCTCTGCTTAAACGCATGTAGAGACAATTATCAGTAAATGATCAGCATTGTCTATTTTAGTAGCCATGACAAGTAGCTGCTACTAAGTAGCTCCGTGTGTCTTCACCCTTAAAATTATGATGTCATATAGTGAAATTTATTGGGCCTCTGAGCAGACTGGGGGCCATAAAAATCCCTTGGAGGGCCATATTCGGTCCGTGGGCCTCCAGTTGGAGAGCCCTGCTATAGTCCATTCTATGGGTTCTGTTCCTGGACATACAGACCTAGGCCTATGAAATACTTTACACCAATTAATGAGGAAGTGTTTATGGTGCTTAATAAATGTACTATTGGAGGGAGTGCTAACACATTTTCTCTTCCTCCACAGAATAAAGCCATTAGTATTTGGGAATCAAAGAATTTCTTTTTAGAGCTGGATCCCCTTCCTGGTGCTGTGGAGGCAATGAAAGAAATGGCCAACTTAGAAAAGTAAGTGATTTCTAATACTCTAATACTAATAAAGAAGACTGGGAGGTGGGTCAGTTTTACTTGCACGTCTAACTTCCTCAGTTTTATGGCCAAGATAAATCATGGCTTCCCGAACAGGAAGTGGGGCATGCAAAAAGAAACAGCCTGACTTTTCTGGCCACAATAAATCATGGCTTCCCGAACAGGAAGTGGGGCATGCAAAAAGAAACAGCCTCCGTTTTATAGCCATGACTGTTTTCTAAGGACTGTGTTGAGACTGCTGAACTGTATATTGGGAAGACCACATTTTAATTTGTTTCAGTCAGATGCGATCTATAAAGCTGCCTGATGCTAGCACTGGGGGTGAAGTACAGTATAGATTTGGCCATTTGCACTAAAGCTGCACACTGTTGGACTTGTCAGAACACACACTCGGGATTTCTACCAAGAGAAGTCAGTCACGTGAACACTTGGGGGATATATTTATACCTATGGATGAAACTTTTATACGTGTGGTTCCTGCCTTTCCTTATCCCTCTTTATTTCCTCCCCCATTTATAATATTGGCTATGCATCATTATGTACCAATTGAGCCAGTGAACTACCTGCATGATGGCAACTCCATGCACACTAAATCACATTGCCTTTGTCTGCATCTAATGCAGGGACCTTCAATTCAGTGAAGCAGCAACAGCCCTTAATACAATAAATTAAAGGAACAGTAACACCAAAAAATGAAAATGTATCAAAGTAAATAAAATGTAATTTACTATTTCCCTGCACTGGTAAGGGCTGTGACAGATGGGGAGATTAGTCACCTAATTAGGCGACTAATCTCCCCGAAATGCCATCCCACCGGCGACAACAGGGGTCCCCAACCTTTCTTACTTGTAAGCCACAGTCAAATGTAAAAAGACTTGGAGAGCAACACACGCGTCATAAAAGTTCATGGAGGTGCCAAATAAGGGCTGTGATTGGCTATTAGGCAGCCTCTATGCACACTATCAGCTTACAGGGGGTAAGCAGGTATTTGGCAGTAAATCTTGTTTTTATTCAACCAAAACTTGCCCCCAAGTCAGGAATTCAAAAATAACTACCTGGTTTGGGGGCACTGAGAGCAACATCCAAGGGGTTGGTGAGCAACATGTTGCCCCCGAGCCACTGGTTGGGGATCACTGGGTTACAACATAAACTCTGTAAAATACAATGGTGTTTTATCTGTTATCAGCTATGTAACCTGGGCCTTTTCTCCTCTTTCCAGCCTGAATGGCTGCCCCCTTGGCTACACAGCAGGGTATTTATATAAACTATAGTAGGGTTTCTGTAGCAAGCACCCCAGCTGTACCAGTGCAGGAATGGCTGCCCCGGTGCTACACAGCAGGGTATTTATATAAACTATAGTAGGGTTTCTGAAGCAAACATACAACTTTTAAGAGTGCAGGGCAACAGTAGATTACATTTATTTGCTTTAAAACATTTTCTGTTTTTGGTGTTACTGTTCCTTTAAGACTTGGGGCAACTTCTTATTGCCCCCAAACACATCACTGTGCACACAGATCTTTTAGATGTTTCCCTATTAGCATGGCAGAGACTCACATTTTCTGTCTCTGAAAATCACTCCATTCCCTGTCAGCCACCTGAATGGCCATGTAATTGACAATCAAGTAAGCTGGCCAGACAGGTTGCTGCAGGGACTGGGAGATAAAGAAGGGCACCACACATTCTTCTGTGACCCCCGTAATAGTAAGGACAGACTTATCCAGATCGCCTGGAGATGCGCCAAGTAGTTTTCATGCTGCTAATAAGTTAATATGGTCCAACTATATCAAAGGGGTAGTTTACCTTTAAGTTAATGTTTAGTATGTCAGAGAATGACCCATTCCTAGCTACTTTGCAATTGATTTTGGTTATTTATTTGTTATCATTTTTGAATTATTTGCCTTCTTCCTCCGCTTATGATAATAATATATATAATGAACTATTCTAATAATGTACTTTGTATGAGGAATAATGTGCTGACACTGTATGAAGTTACACTGTAGTATAAGCTCTTTTTAATACAGTAAGATTTATATATGTGCTATTGATTTTATAACCTAAGAGTGGTCTTCTTGCTTTCTCACAGCACTGACGTCTTTATATGTACCAGTCCCATCAAACGTTACCATCACTGTCCTTATGAAAAGGTGAGCTTGTACCATTACATTGATGGCTCCATCTTCCCCCATTAGCACTTCATTATTTCCAAGCCCTTTATAATACCTACACCATTTGCACTGTCTGAATCTAAATTTTGTGAGGGTGGGCTCAAGATGTCAGGTTCTCTGGGTGGGCCAAGGAGGTACAGACTTGTCCAGCTCTATGCATGACCCATATTTGAAAGAAATAAACAGAGATAAAATAATGTTTCCATCATTGGCATTACTGTTTAGGAGCAGAAATAGGGGGCCTGGTAAGGACCTTTGGCCACCCACCTCATTCTCTACAATTCCCAGTGTGAATGGTAAGAAGGGGCAGGCAAGGGTCCTAGGTTACACCACCGGCTTCCATTGTACCTTTATCACCACACCATAGCCCAGGGTTATGCAAAATGAGCCTTTCTCTGGGGCAGCTCTGTTATTTGTAGCCCTTATTAGACATTTTGACAGCCATTTGTGCAGTATGGGTGCTACATGTGTATCAGGTCCTGCCAATGTGCAGTCAGCCACAGGGTCTCCCACTGTACATAGACAATACAGTGCAAAGGGCTTTGTGTGTATGGTTCCACGGCCAGCCATACAGTGCTAGAGCATTCTCTTGTGCTCACTTCTGCTCAGTTTAGATGACTGTTATCCTTTTGCAGCAAATAAAGTACCTATACCCCGAGACAGACTAGCAGTACAACCATTTTGCTTTGTGGCTAATCTCTCTCCAGAGAGACCAGAAATACAGAGTTTTACTTTGTACATATCTCCTAACCCAGACAAGCAATACAATACATGATTTTTTAATTTGTACCCATTTACAATGAAGTAGTGTGCAAGAAATAAAAGACTGCAGTCCCCCATCCCCCTGTAGCTAGTAGCCCAAATACCCTGTTATTGCTTCATAGGAAACAATGCTAGCTATTTCCTGCTGTTCTCTAGTAATACAATACAGCTGGAATCTTACATGTAGGAAGCTCAGCAAGGTGCTATGGAGAAAGCCTCTCAAAGGGAAGTGTAACTGAAGTAAAACTTACTCTTATCTGTTTATAAATGATAGTTTATATATATCCATTTCTGTGAAATGTACCCACTTTTTTACTATATTATAGTAATAATATTTATTTAGACAGTGACGGTACATGTTTGGTTTCTGGGCCCCTGCAGTGCCCTCTCTGGTTCAGGAGGTGGCGCCAGTGGCCTTGCAGAGTCCTCTAACTGCTGGAGCCCGTTCATTACTGCACTGCAATATCATTTAAGGGGCCCTCTAATCTTTAGGAATAAGAAATTCTTCATAAACATATACTGAAACTGCTTATCAGTCAGTGCCCCTCGGTCCCCTATACCTCATGGGCCCCCCAGCACTTCCTCTCTAGTAATGCCCTACCAGCCCCCCAAGGGAGAGAGCACTAGACCCCAGCATTTCCAGCTTACCACCTATGTCTGTGGAAGACAAACCTTGTGTTTAAACCAAAGGCTCACTATTGTGTTTGTGTTCCCTATTCGCCAGTATGCGTGGGTGGAGAAGCACCTGGGGCAACGGTTCCTGGAGCAGATTGTCCTGACCAGAGACAAAACCGTGGTGTCTGCAGACCTCCTCATTGATGATCGGCCTGATATCATTGGTAAGTTGGCCTTTATTAAGGCCAGTGACTGTTATTGTCGAAATGCTACATTAATTCGGTTTACAAGATTTTTATGTTGCTGTGTAAATGTTCCTGTAAATAGAAAATGAGTTTAAAAATCAATATTGTTTATTGTAAATACAATTGTAATGCCATCACAGGTATTGCCTTAAGCTAGCCATATACAATAAGCTATATACTTGGAGCTCCAGACTGAATAGGCCCATGGGTGGGGAATCCCTGATGGCCTGCCTGACCAGCATTTGGCCAAATTATCCTATTATTTTTAGAGGTGTATAATGCAATATAAAATACTTGTTCAGCTGCTATTTGTGCCCTTTTATAAGCAGCTTTACTCAAACTGTTTAATCTCCCTAAATCAGTCATGGCCAAACTGTGGGGTTCACCCCTTTTGGAGGGATTAGAGCAGTGGCACTGAGGCTCAGCCTGAACAGATGCATCTAAGAGCCAGTGGCTTTACAACTATGCGCCGGGCCCCTCCGCTACAAATCTTTGGAGGGGCCCAGGCCCAATGCTCACAGAATCTCCTATCTCCTAGGTGTTAGCGACTGGAGAGGGGGGATTTTGATGACTATAGAGGAAGCAGACCCTGCAGTCCAGGCCCGCACATCAACAGTGGTGTCTGCATCCTTTATAGTTACGCCACTGCTAAAAGCCCAGCTTGAATGACTGACTGACATTTGGGGTGAATATGCCCCTGCCTATTATTAAACTATGGCTGAATGACAGACACACCAATATTTCCCAATATCTGTACCCATTTAATTAGCTAAGGGGAGCCTGGGGCAAAGGTTGGACCTTCAAGGGAGGCACTGACCAAAGGTTGGACCTTCAAGGTTTGGCAACCACAGGCCTACTAATCAAGGACTAACAAAATCATCCATAGCAAAAAATCAGAAGTTTCAGGACTTATTAAACCAGACCACACCCCATTTCTCCCCAAACATATCCCCCCATCAGGTTTATTACTAGGAACTCAGTATAAATCCAGGATAGTTGATAGGACTGCAAGAACACCAATTCTATCATGCCCATAAGCTTTATGTAGGGTGAGCTTTGTTCTGTTATACAGTTAGTTAAGTCTTCATTTTCCCCCCATGTTTTGTAGGTGCTGAGCCGAATCCCACCTGGGAGCATATCCTCTTCACTGCCTGTCACAACAAACACCTCAAGCTCGCTCCCCCCAGTAGGAGGCTTCCATCTTGGAACCATGACTGGAAGAGCATCCTGGACAGTAAAAGAGAGCAGGCTCCATGAAACAGGGGGGGCTGTGTGAGTCAGAACAGAGCGGCGGCCCAATCAAAACACTCCATTCTGCACAGTCCATACGCACCATTGTCTTGTATTCTAGGGACACAATCCCACCCACTACTGTCTTGTATGAACAGGTGCTTTATGCATGGAATTTCCCAATTTGGACCTTTCCATTATGTTGATCGACAACATAAATAGTGCCAACTCGGTTCTTCCAGATTTTGTGTGGAACTTCAACATACACCTTAATAGCTACAATACTGTTCCACAGTGCTTTACAGACATTATACACCATTCCTGCCCCAGAGAAGCTTACAATCTAAGGTGCTTATCACATTCACACACATTATGGTCAGTTTTATCAGAAGCCAGTTAACCTGCCTGTATGTTTTTGGAGTGTGGGAGGAAAGCAGAGTACCCAGAGGAACCCACAGAGGCACAGGGAGAATGTAGCTCTCCTTGCAGATAGTGCCCTGGCTGGAACCTAGAACTGCACCACCATGTTGTGTTATAACAGCCAATTACACTTATTTTAAAATCAAGAACAATCACCCTCGTGTCCCAGAACCCTTACACCAGTGATCCCCAACCAGTGGCTCGGGGGGCAACATGTTACTCCCCAACCCCTTGGATGTTGCTCTCAGTGCCCCCAAACCAGGTAGTTATTTTTGAATTCCTGACTTGGGGGCAAGTTTTGGTTGAATAAAAACAAGATTTCCTACCAAATAAAGCCCCTGTAAGCTGATATAGAGGCTGCCTAATAGCCAATCTTAGCCCTTATTTGGCTCCTCCATGAACTTTTATGTTGCTTGTGTTGCTCTCCAAGTCTTTTTACATTTGATTGTGGCTCACGAGTAAGAAAGGTTGGGGACCCCTGCCTTACACTATAGGGATATCCCAGAATGCTTTTAACTGATAGCCTGAATTACCCTAATACTATGTGAAGTTACTTGCCAACCTTGCCCTCAACACCCATGGGCAGAATAATGTTGGGTTGGAGTGAATATAATTGGTATCCATCTTCAGTGCAGTTAGTGATTTTCACACTGTGGCTACTTTATCCAGAAAATGCTCCAAGCCAGCGCTATGCCACCCACACCGGGATGGAGCTCCTGGTTTAGGCCGCCATGTTGGGAAATGCATGGCCCATAAGGGGCAGGGCTAGATGAGTCCTCACACTGTTTACTGGTCAGTTATGCCACAAACCACATCTGGGCTCATTTAGGTCACTGAGGAGCTGATCCAAAGTCATTGCAGGTCGACTGATCCTGTGAACCAAAGGGAAAAGTTCTCAAGTTATTTTTAAAGATCTGCATATCTGTCTTCCTCACTATCACTTTATTTCGGAATTCAATGTAGCATTAAAATCTATAAATGAAAGTGTCCCCGCTCCTTTTGTCATTTCCCGTGGTTCTCAGCTGTTGGCGTAACAGCGTCCATGTTGGAGCTTCAGTAATAATGCTAGGGTTGCCACCTTTTTTTGTAATTAAATACCGGCCTTTGGGTGGGGGAATAGGAGGTGATGTCACATGAGGGTGGGGAAATGGTAAGGGTGCGTGGGGAAATGGGCATGCTGGGGAATGGGCGGGGCATAGGTGAGACAATCAGGGGAGGGAGGGATTTGCTGGGTAGGGTGGCAGCCCTAAATACTGCTCTTTTCCTGGGTGTCGTGCAGTTTAGTGGCACAGAAAGACTGAACCTCTGCCCCTAAGCTCCTGGCACACTTGGGTGCTAACATGTAAGTGGATGGGAGAAGGGTGTAGCAATCAGGGGTGGCAGGGACTGTAGGGGACACAGAAAATTTTAGGCCAGAAAGGGGAGCTGTTGGGCAGCAGTCCTTTCTTGCCTGTGGTGGAGCTCTGGTTAGTGGGATACTACATGGCAGCGGGGGCACCTTGGCACCTCCCAATTCTAGGAAGACAAAGAAATATCTAGGCACAAGTCAAGCTTACAAAGAGTCTGCTGTTTATGGGGACTATGGCAGACCAACCCCAAATGTCTCGCTTTCCAACCATGGAAAAATGGTGTTTTCGTAAAATGGGCATTAAAGCCCATAAAGGTGAAAAGAGAAAAAAAGGCTCCTGTACCAATACAAGTGCTGTATGCAAACGGCTATAACACAAGCACATTTCTAATTGTTTACCAATAATGCAGTTTTTTACCCACATTTCTAGATAAATAGAGTTGTATACTAGTGTTTCTCAGCTATAGAGGGCAAGGGAGCAGGTCTGTACAGAGAGATACCATACCATTGGGATTCCCCTGTACTAAGCACAATTCAGCAGGAACAGCCCCCTAAGTTTGCTCATAGCCTGTACAGAGAGATACCATAAAACTATGGCAGCATAGGGATTCCCTTGTACTAAGCACAATTCAGCAGGAACAGCCCCCTAAGTTTGCTCATAGCCTGTACAGAGAAATCCCATAAAACTATGGCAGCATAGGTATTCCCCTGTACTAAGCACAATTCAGCAGGAACAGCCCCCTAAGTTTGCTCATAGCCTGTACAGAGAGATCCCATAAAACTATGGCAGCATAGGTATTCCCCTGTACTAAGCACAATTCAGCAGGAACAGCCCCCTAAGTTTGCTCATAGCCTGTACAGAGAGATACCATAAAACTATGGCAGCATAGGGATTCCCCTGTACTAAGCACAATTCAGCAGGAACAGCCCCCTAAGTTTGCTCATAGCCTGTACAGAGAGATACCATAAAACTATGGCAGCATAGGGATTCCCCTGTACTAAGCACAATTCAGCAGGAACAGCCCCCTAAGTTTGCTCATAGCCTGTACAGAGAGATACCATAAAACTATGGCAGCCTAGGGATTCCCCTGTACTAAGCACAATTCAGCAGGAACAGCCCCCTAAGTTTGCTCATAGCCTGTACAGAGAGATACCATAAAACTATGGCAGCCTAGGGATTCCCCTGTACTAAGCACAATTCAGCAGGAACAGCCCCCTAAGTTTGCTCATAGCCTGTACAGAGAGATACCATAAAACTATGGCAGCCTAGGGATTCCCCTGTACTAAGCACAATTCTGCATTAAAATACAAGTGTACTGTGGCCCTTTAAAATCACTTTGTTGATGCTGCACCCTATCTATATCTTTGCCACCTATGCTGAGAGCATGTTCCCAGTACATTTCCAGCACATTATCATTAACGTTTTATCATCGATTCCCCATTGAAATTCCAGCTTCAAGAATCAGCTTCCGGTGTGTATACGGAGGGGGGCACAGCGCTTGTGTATACACGTCACCTGCCTATACTACACACTGACACATTCTGGCTTGTGGTTGAATAAAGGACACAAAGTCCAAGGCCATTTGCTGCCAGTTATGTAGTAAGTAAGCGTCATTACGCACCCTACAATCCGTCGCTTCCCACTCATGGGGCTCTGTGTCATTTCACCACCCTCTCTTATGGAACCCAATGTCTCCTCTGGTCTGAGGATGCACAAAGTGCCAAAACATCCTGTGAATAATGCGCCAGATGAACCCAAACACAGATAAGGAAACACGGAAAATACATTTATTGCCTCTGTCGAGCGACTTACTGCATTAACTCTTGCAGTTCAGCTTATGGCACCACCAGGGGGCACTGTATGATCTTAAAAGCAGAGTTATTATTATTATTAACATTTATTTATAAAGCACCAACATATTCCGCAGCGCTGTACAATAAGTGGGTTTCATACATTGGACATACAGAGTAACGTATAAAGCAATCAATAACCGATACAAGAGGTGAAGAGAGGCCTGCCCAAAAGAGCTTACAATCTACAAGGGTTGAAACACAAGGTTTGGGAAAGGGCATGACCAGAGTTGCAAACAACTTCCGGGATCTCGCAAGTAGGAAAGGAGACCCAGAATATGGGTTTTAGCCTCCATTTTTTACACTTGCCAAGTTTTGCAGCCCTACGTTATTCATTAGGATTTACATTCACTTTCTTTTCCTAAAAACAACAACTATTCTGCACAGGGAGGCATATGTATATGCTCATGTTTCTTTAGATAAGGAGGTGCTGCCATATTGCTTCCTCTTGCTACCCTCATTGACAGAGACATCAATCTTCCAGGGCCATAATCCAGAACATTTCTGGTCCAGCCCACATCGGTTACACCTCAACAGTCCAAGGCCTACTATACCCATTGCTCCACTCCCATCAGGGGCAAAAATACAGTTAACTACTGAATTAACAGATCTGCATCAACATGAATGAAAAGTGCTATGATCATGCTAGATTCCCTCTCCCTAAATAAAGCAGACTGGCAGAGGGGCTGCTGGGAGTTGTAGTTGTAGTTAAGGCTGGTTGCACAACCTTGAACTACAAAATCATAACATCTACAGAATAATAGCGGGTTATGTTTATTATCGTTAGGCCCCATCTAGCAAAGAAGTTTAAAACTTCGGGGTCAGTGCCCCCCAAGTAAAGTGGATGCCAATTAGAGATGCACCAAATCCACTATTTTGGCATCCAGCCAAACCCCGAATCCTTTCTAAAATAAGGTTGATAAGATTTCCCCTCCAGCACGCAGAGGGTTACAGGGAAGCCCAGAGATGGATGACGCAGGCGTCGGTGGGTTGTTTATGGACACAGGGATCTCATGGTGTCAGCTGACAGGAGCACAATGTCCCCTGGTAGTTTTATATGAATCGGCGAAATAGTGGCCAATATTTGGGGGGGACCCCTTCCCAACGATTTCCCAGAAGCCTCAGCAGGGATACTCTAGCAGAGCCTACAGCAGCAATGGCAGTACAACTAGTATTGGGAACTATATATATGTAATGGTCCCCCGTCCCATCTCTGATATAAAATTGGGTGCAGAAGTTATTTTGATTCTGTGTATTGGAAATAAGAAATGTTTTCAAATAGCCAAAATTTTTCCTATGACCCCTATGGTTTTAGGAACCAGTGAAGATGCAGTTCCCATTATCACCAACAGGGGGAGCTGTTAGCCTACGTACACAGTGCAAAACATTCATTACACACTGTCAGTGGTTTTAAAGTTTTTTGTTGATGTAATTGCTATTGAAAGCCATGTCTGTCTGGTTGTTTATATTCTCTGACTGCAGAAATCATGTAGCAGAAGCCAACTGGGCAACAGAGCTGGAAGAAAACGGATTTTTGCATTTGGGGGCTCTGTGTCTCATGATATGGACTGGGCTGAGAACCACAGAGACACCCCATGTTGCCGTTTATGTTACATAACAATGCCTTTGAAGTTTGTTATTGGGACCCACATCATGGGATGTGCATGTGTAGTGCTTAATAGAACATCTGGGCTTTATGGCAGTGCTGTTCAGCCTTTCTTATGTTGTGATGTTTGTGCTGCAACTTGATTTTGTACGTAATACACAAGCGTCACTGAGACTGTGCAGCCAACCTGGTGGGCCCCGGCCCCTGGGGGCCCCATCCACCCAGGCCCAATCCCTGCTGGCACAATCCCGCTGACCTCCAAACCTGCCAGCAATCTGTAAATTCTAGCACAGTGCTGTCCAACTGGCGGCCCGCGACCCCCCTCTGTGTGGCCCCCCACCTGTCTGGCTGCTTTGATGGTTGTATAAGCTTTAAATGGTATCAGTACTGAGATTAAGTGGCCCCCTGGTTCTCACCTCAGATTCAGGCTGTAATCCCTCTGTATTGTTTAAATATGTAATCCCCTGTGTTGTTCACACCTTTTAATCTCTGCATTGTTCACCCCCTGCAGTGTTCACACCTCAGGCTCAGGCTGTAATCACCCACATTGTTCACCTGTTCACACCTCAGGCCTGTGTGTAGGCAGCATAGGGTAGGCAGAGTATGGCACAGAGGCAGCATAGGGCAGGGAGGGTATGGCACACACCGGCAGCATAGGGCAGGCAGAGTATGGCACATAGGCAACATGGGGCAGGGAGGGTATGGCACACACAGGCAGCATAGGGTAGGCAGAGTATGGCACATAGGCAACATGGGGCAGGGAGGGTATGGCACAAACAGGCAGCATAGGATAGGGAGGGTATTGAACACACAGGCAGGGTAGGGCCGAGTATGGCACACACAGGCAGGGTAGTGCAGAGTATGGCACACACAGGCAGCATATGGCAGGTAGAGTATGGCACACAGGCAGGGTAGGGCAGAGTATGGCACACACAGTCAGCATATGACAGGCAGAGTATGGCACACACAGGCAGGGTAGGGCAGAGTATGGCACACACAGGCAGCATATGGCAGACACAGGCATCATAGGGCAGGCAGAGTATGGCACACACAGGCAGCATATGGCAGACACAGGCATCATGGGGCAGGCAGAGTATGACACACACAGGTAGCGTAGGGCAGGCAGAGTGCTACCCTATGCTGCCTGTGGGAGGTGAACCTGGCAGGGGTTTGTTCTGGGAGTTTGTTAGCAGTTGGAAATAGCCATTAAATGGTCCCTAAGGTGTGTAATTATGTACTGGGGGTTGCTGTGCTATCCACAGGGGAGGAGGAGGCATATGGAATTTAGGGTGTGTCTTAATATGACATAATATAATTCTTTCACATATGAATGATGGTTGATATCCCTGCACTGAGGACCAAGCATTTGGGTTTTTGCTGCACTACCACCATTGTGATAAAATGGGTGTGGTTTAAAAGGGGGGAGTGGCTTCCATTAGTGGCCCTCCACCATGTATGCGCGAGAAATTCTGGCCCTCGGCACCGCAGAAGTTGGACAGCACTGTTCTAGCAAATACCATAGGGGCTGCTGTAAGATGCCAAAGACAGTTATTATTTATTAGGCTGCTGGGGGCTGTTTGGGCCTCTGCTCATGGCTTATTAGCAATTAATTTAGGTACATGCTGCAGACTAAACTGATTTCTGTGCAGCCATGCATATAAATAAATTGCTAATAAGCCATGCAGGATATGTATTCAATATGTGGCCGGTATTAAAGGGGTGAGGTGGCCCTAGTAGAATTTGCAGCATATGTAGGATGTCCACTCTATATGGGGCAAGTGTACGTGTTATACGTGGCAAAGGGGGGCACGGTTTGTTCTCTTTCATCTCCCAGCACACCCCTCCCTTGTGACTCGGCCGAGATGGGTGCACACTGGGTGCTCTGTGCAGTCGCCCTGTGGCGAGAAGCCTTGGACGGCGATGAGCATCACGAGGGTGGAACTGACACTTTCATGCAGATAAATGATCTCCTGTATTCTGCCCGCTGTGCATCATGGCTCCCCGGGCGCTTGGATTCATAGAGAGGCACAGATTGTTCTGCCGTACGTGGGGGTCAGCAAGTACCGCGGCTTCTCAGAACACAAAGCCCCTTCTCTGAGCCGCATCGGGACACTTGAGCGTAAGGGGGGGCTTTGTATATGCTAAATACGAATAACAGTATTTATTTGGAAATGTCAGTACCACTGCTGGTTCTGACTCCTGAAACAATGTAGCAGAAGCCCTTTGGTCACCAATGTGGCTGCTCCTGGGCCAACAACCAGACCATACAGGGATCTGTGGGAAGAGGAGATCCTTAACAGATGCCAGGGAGGCCAAACAGCTGGTCCTATGCACAGGCCAAAATGCTTCCAACTCAGTCTGGAGGGGTTGGGTATGGGCAGTTGTAGTTCTGCTACATTGTTTCAGGAGTCGGAGGGAACAGAAGCATTGTGTTCATCAGAAAGGGCCAGTCCTTACCCTCCATTCTGGACTGGAAACACTTGCGTCTGTGGCTACTCACATTGTGGCAGGGTGCAAAATGGCAAAAAAATTGTGCCTGATCTCTGGCACTCTGACCGCTGCCCCAGTGTTATTAAATGACCAACCAGCAGTTTATAAGTACAGGGCTGCCCTGCACCCTCCAGCGCTGCGCCCCTTGCTGCCCCATCACTTAAATCTGGGGCTTTTGGGAATGATATCGTAAGCCCTTAGCAGGATTGATAGAGATAGGCAAGCTTAGCAAGGCAAAGGAAACAACACCACGGCACTTGTATAATATCAGATATAAGCTAGCCCTGCCATATTGCTTGCCTGATCCCAGAAATCTGCACCAACAAACAATATAATAACTTAAATAACACTACAATATAGCGATATACAGAGCACTGCCGCGCAATGGCATTTTACATTGCGTAACGGAGAAAATAAAATTAGAAAAGAAAGCAGACAGGGGATTAAATGGCAGTGGTAACGAGATGAAAATGAGAGAGAGCCTAAGGCTGGGCAGATGGTGGTGCATTATTCACAGGCTTGGCCAAAGCTGTTGTTAACTTTGCTCAGAGCCGGCCTCTGTATTGGGGCAGAGTGGTTTGCAGAGAAGGGAGTGTTAGTCGAGGCAGGGAGGATTCTGGGAATGTTTGGCCACCCCCTACTGTAAATGATAAGGATATTAGCAGTCACTGAGGGGTTCTGTGCCCATATAAAGGCACAAGGCTGCAGGCTGAGTTATACAGGGAACTCTGAGTATCACTCATGTATTATAAGGGATAATGTACCCCCTACTGTAAATGATAAGGATATTAGCAGTCACTGAGGGGTTCTGTGCCCATATAAAGGCACAAGGCTGCAGGCTGAGTTATACAGGGAACTCTGAGTATCACTCATGTATTATAAGGGATCATGTACCCCCTACTGTAAATGATAAGGATATTAGCAGTCACTGAGAGGTTCTGTGCCCCCCATATAAAGGCACAAGGCTGCAGGCTGAGTTATACAGGGAACTCTGAGTATCACTCATGTATTATAAGGGATAATGTACCCCCTACTGTAAACGATAAGGATATCATAACTCACTGGGGAGTTCTATAACCATATGAAGGCCAAAGGATAATCCCCTGGATTCGTTCTTCATGCTTTAAAAGTGTGGTATTTTGTCCACAGAATTAGTCACAAATGTAACTTTCGTAAACAGCAGAGTGAATGCAGGAGAGAGTGGGTTCTTACTGATCCGTGTCCAATGTTTGCCCCGTGCTTACGGCTCGCTGAACTGAAGCCACCTGCCTGCTTGCCAAACCACAATAACAAACTGATGTCATGTGTGTATTGTAATGTAACCGGCCCAGCACAGCAGCACCTGTGAGCTCACTGCTTGAAAAAGATGCACAAAATGACTTACAGAAACTTTATCCTTTCTTTAGACAGGTGTTAGGAAAATGTACAGGGTCAGAGCTGCCATTGTCTTGTGACATTATCCCTTATAATACATGAGTGATACTCAGAGTTCCCTGTATAACTCAGCCTGCAGCCTTGTGCCTTTATATGGGCACAGAACCCCTCAGTGACTGCTAATATCCTTATCATTTACAGTAGGGGGTACATTATCCCTTATAATACATGAGTGATACTCAGAGTTCCCTGTATAACTCAGCCTGCAGCCTTGTGCCTTTATATGGGCACAGAACCCCTCAGTGACTGCTAATATCCTTATCATTTACAGTAGGGGGTACAGTATCCCTTATAATACATGAGTGATACTCAGAGTTCCCTGTATAACTCAGCCTGCAGCCTTGTACCTTTATATGGGCACAGAACCCCTCAGTGACTGCTAATATCCTTATCATTTACAGTAGGGGGTACATTATCCCTTATAATACATGAGTGATACTCAGAGTTCCCTGTATAACTCAGCCTGCAGCCTTGTGCCTTTATATGGGCACAGAACCCCTCAGTGACTGCTAATATCCTTATCATTTACAGTAGGGGGTACAGTATCCCTTATAATACATGAGTGATACTCAGAGTTCCCTGTATAACTCAGCCTGCAGCCTTGTACCTTTATATGGGCACAGAACCCCTCAGTGACTGCTAATATCCTTATCATTTACAGTAGGGGGTACATTATCCCTTATAATACATGAGTGATACTCAGAGTTCCCTGTATAACTCAGCCTGCAGCCTTGTGCCTTTATATGGGCACAGAACCCCTCAGTGACTGCTAATATCCTTATCATTTACAGTAGGGGGTACAGTATCCCTTATAATACATGAGTGATACTCAGAGTTCCCTGTATAACTCAGCCTGCAGCCTTGTACCTTTATATGGGCACAGAACCCCTCAGTGACTGCTAATATCCTTATCATTTACAGTAGGGGGTACATTATCCCTTATAATACATGAGTGATACTCAGAGTTCCCTGTATAACTCAGCCTGCAGCCTTGTGCCTTTATATGGGCACAGAACCCCTCAGTGACTGCTAATATCCTTATCATTTACAGTAGGGGGTACATTATCCCTTATAATACAATATTGCGCATGATGTTCAGGATGGGCGAGTTCTAGCTGGAGAGGACACTGGGGCGCCCCAGGCAGTGAATAAAGTGGCGCTATGAATGCCTGAGTGTTTCCCATAATTCCTCTCCCTGTGTTTGTGTTCAATAACACAGAGCAGGTCAATCATTGACTCAATGTCACTATGCAGTGAGTGCATCCCGGTAGGGAGCAAGGGGCAGGGAGCGGAGTGCGCAGGTAAATAAACACGTTCTCCTGTGTATTGTTCAGGAAGGTACATTGCAAGGAGCGGCGCTTGTGTGTGTGAAATTGCCACGGCAGGGGGCAAAATATCAGGAGTCAGAACAGGAGGTGCTACTGGATGCGCTTCCCTATAACTATCATTATACCCCCATGATCTGTCACTACCAGGGTCGGACTGGGGGGTGAAGGGCCCACCAGGACCCCTGTCCCAGGGGCCCTGCAGGTGCCCCCAGCCAGGTGCGTCCCCTAACCATCCCCCGCAGGAGCGGTCGGGAGGGGGAGCACCGGCAAGGGTCGGGTCTGGGCCGCCGGGGCCCACCGGGATTTTTCCCGGTCACTACTGGGGGGGTCCCGTGGGTATAAAGGGCCCAGTAAGGCACTGACTGATAAGCAGTTTCAATGTGCGTAAATTATTTTGCTGTGGGGCCCTATAACTTCTAGGTACCCCCTGCTTCTGGTGAGCTTTAGGGTGAAGACACACAGAGCTACTAGTAGCAGCTTCTTGTCGTGGCTACAAAAACAAACAATGCTGATCATTTACTGATAACTGTCTCTATGTGTGTTTGAGCAGAGGCAATTCTCAGTATTGTCTATGGCAGGGGATTTTATGGGGTTTAGTAGCCTTAAAAAAGTAGCTGCTACTAGTAGCTTAGTGTGTCTTCACCCTTAGAATGAGTCCAACTACTTGAACTCAGAGTTAATTTCAATTCTTGGCCTGGCTGTTCTAGATGCAGCAAAGGTGCCAGCCTACAGTTTGCCTGGGTCCTTTTTCTGGGAAAACATTGGCTTTATTTACAGGGGTACAAACAAGGGCAGGTAGTGACTGCACTCTGTAACTATGGGCTATTGTGTACAGAAGGGCAAGTTAGTAGCAGGACAAGTCACTGTTACTATGGGTGGTTACTATAGTAGGTACAATAAGGCAAGATGTCAGGGCAGGATGCAGTAAATAAGAAAGGATATTTTTGGGGTTGCTGTACACCCAGACATGTACAGCAGCTTTTTGCCTGAGCTAAAGCTATAGGTTTATTGAGCCACACTGTAATATTGCAATGGTAAAAGAGAAAGTGAGGCAATGGAATGCTGCACTGCTGTAAAGTGCAGCCAGAGAGCTGTATTGAGCACTATTCCCTATATACCCACTGAATATCCCCCTTTCAATTGCTTCTCCTTTACTTTTTTTTAAATCTTGTAACCCGTGCCGACCCCTCAGCAGCCACCGTGTCCAATCATGACGTAAATCAGGTGCAAATAACATAAAGGGAATACGAAAGGCACACAACTCTCTTATTGTGAGCTTCCTAACAGCACAGATTCCAGCCAACCATATGAGCGCTCACAGGGGCCACACGGTTCCTACTAAGAGCCGGGGGGCCCCCAGCTTACAGTTGGTTGCGATTTCTCTCCTTTTATCTGCGTTCTGCTTGCAGCCATCACTGATACACTTACATGCAACTCATTTTGGGGGAGTTTCTTGTGTTTTTTTTGTTACCGGGGTCAATGACCCCCAACAAACATAAATGCAGGCTGCAATGGAAAAAGGGCAGAATAGGACAATAATTAAAAAATAAACAATTAAGACCGATTAAAAAGTTTCTTACAATTGGCCCCTCTATAACATTCTGTACGATGAGCTGCTGGGGGGACAATGGAAGAGGCTCAATGACATAGAGACGCTCTGTTCTAGGCTGCACAATGCCAAGCGGGAGCCCCCTCAGCCAATAGGAACCAGCGCAGGCATCTCAAGGCTCTGGACAAACAGGAAGTTGTTTATTCATTAGCGGAGAGTACAAGTGCATTACATAACGAAGTAATTAGCAGCTGCTGCCCCACAGTGAGTGTAGTACAACCCTTATGTCCCCTGCTCCCCCTCCTGTCTCACATACAAACTCAATGTCATACGAGTCCCAAATGGAAAGACTGTATCTGGGATTGAAGAAGATGACCATATCCACAGTACTTCCAGGCCACCCCTTGTTACACCTGGCCACACCCAGTTACACCCCAACCACGCCTTGTTATGCTCTGCCCCCCCCCCTTTTGTGAGCCCCACCCATTTAAGATAGGTCTGTCTTTTGCCAGCTGTTATGCTGGGTGGGAAAATAATGTCACAGCACAGGCTATGAGCAAACTTAGGGGCTGTTCCTGCTGAATTGTGCTTAGTACATGGGAATACCTATGCTGCCGTATTTTTATGGGATCTCTCTGCACAGGATATGAGCAAACTTAGGGGGCTGTTCCTGCTGAATTGTGCTTAGTACAGGGGAATCCCTATGTGCCATAGTTTTATGGTATCTCTCTGTACAGACTATGAGCAAACTTAGGGGGCTGTTCCTGCTGAATTGTGCTTAGTACAGGGGAATCCCTATGCTGCCATAGTTTTATGGTATCTCTCTGTACAGGCTATGAGCAAACTCAGGGGGCTGTTCCTGCTGAATTGTGCTTAGTACAGGGGAATCCTTATGCTGCCATAGTTTTATGGTATCTCTCTGTACAGGCTATGAGCAAACTTAGGGGGCTGTTCCTGCTGAATTGTGCTTAGTACAGGGGAATCCCTATGTGCCATAGTTTTATGGTATCTCTCTGTACAGGCTATGAGCAAACTTAGGGGCTGTTCCTGCTGAATTGTGCTTAGTACATGGGAATACCTATGCTGCCGTATTTTTATGGGATCTCTCTGCACAGGCTATGAGCAAACTTAGGGGCTGTTCCTGCTGAATTGTGCTTAGTACATGGGAATACCTAGGCTGCCATAGTTTTATGGTATCTCTCTGTACAGGCTATGAGCAAACTCAGGGGGCTGTTCCTGCTGAATTGTGCTTAGTACAGGGGAATCCTTATGCTGCCATAGTTTTATGGTATCTCTCTGTACAGGCTATGAGCAAACTTAGGGGGCTGTTCCTGCTGAATTGTGCTTAGTACAGGGGAATCCCTATGTGCCATAGTTTTATGGTATCTCTCTGTACAGACTATGAGCAAACTTAGGGGGCTGTTCCTGCTGAATTGTGCTTAGTACAGGGGAATCCCTATGCTGCCATAGTTTTATGGTATCTCTCTGTACAGGCTATGAGCAAACTCAGGGGGCTGTTCCTGCTGAATTGTGCTTAGTACAGGGGAATCCTTATGCTGCCATAGTTTTATGGTATCTCTCTGTACAGGCTATGAGCAAACTTAGGGGGCTGTTCCTGCTGAATTGTGCTTAGTACAGGGGAATCCCTATGTGCCATAGTTTTATGGTATCTCTCTGTACAGGCTATGAGCAAACTTAGGGGGCTGTTCCTGCTGAATTGTGCTTAGTACAGGGGAATCCCTATGCTGCCATAGTTTTATGGTATCTCTCTGTACAGGCTATGAGTAAACTTAGGGGGCTGTTCCTGCTGAATTGTGCTTAGTACAGGGGAATCCCTATGCTGCCATAGTTTTATGGTATCTCTCTGTACAGGCTATGAGCAAACTTAGGGGGCTGTTCCTGCTGAATTGTGCTTAGTACAGGGGAATCCCTATGTGCCATAGTTTTATGGTATCTCTCTGTACAGGCTATGAGTAAACTTAGGGGGATGTTCCTGCTGAATTGTGCTTAGTACAGGGGAATCCTTATGCTGCCATAGTTTTATGGTATCTCTCTGTACAGGCTATGAGTAAACTTAGGGGGCTGTTCCTGCTGAATTGTGCTTAGTACAGGGGAATCCTTATGCAGTGTAGTTATATGGTGTCTCCTTTCACCTTGCCACTGACTTCCCTATGAGTGCTGACTGTGAGTACATTGTGTATCTCGGCCGTAGAACAGCCCTGTCATCCCCTAGTGATCTCAGGGTGCCATTCCCAGGCAGAAGGCATCACGTGAGCCCTGGTGATTAAGTGAAAATGGACAAAGGTGAAACCAGCAGAATGTTCAGCCAGGAAGATGTTCTAGCAAGTTATTAATGACGTTTCACAGAAAGCTAAAGGCGCTGGTCAATATGTATGAGAGTCAGCCCTTAATTACCACACTTACCCGCAAGCCTGGCAGCCTTTGCCCAAGTTGGCGCATCTGCCAGAACCATTTGTCCACAGCTCATTGGGTAAACACACAGAACTGATTGCAGTATTTACCTACGGTTCTACCTGGAATCCCCGGATGTGACAGATATTCTGTGTAAGATAAAGGAATGTGACTTTAATAATAATAATAAAGTTTAATGCCAGTGGGAACCATATATATATAATAGTAGTACTTGCACAGGGCATGGTGATGTCATGGTTAAGTCCCCTTCCTTTTGTTCCCAAAGCAGCAGTTCTGCCCTGCTTTATGGCAGAGAATCTAGCTATCTTTATTAACCACAGTGGTCATAGAGTCTATCTGATAGTTATAGTTCACATTACTGCAGGTCTTTGATATCTTAAAGGAAAAGGAAAGTGAAAAACAGTGGGTGCCTATTTGTCAGGTACCCCCCCCCCCCCAAGTGATTTCCGCACTAACCATGGACCTATTGGCTGGTGCTTCTGTTTGCTGAAAATGCATTGGCCCTGGGACAGCCAGGGGGATGCTGGGAGACCCAACGTAACTGCTGACTGAATGGGAAGACATAGGAAGCCACCATGGGACTATATTGACTAAACTGATAGATGGGCCCAGCCTGGGACTCAAAATAGGCCCTGGCATATCACATACACAGAGGCCCAAACAGCCCCCCCCCCAAGCCCAATAAATAGTGAGTGTCTATGGCATCTTACAGCAGCCCCTCTGGCATTTGTCAGAACCCACAGATTGCCAGTCTGGGCCTGGATAAAGGCACCATTTAGGCGGGACAGGCAGGAGTCTGTGGCGCTGGCAGCCATTAGCTTGATCAGGTGAGGGGTTTGCCCAGGTCAGGATAATGACCAGATGGGGGTATAAGGCCCCAAAACTCAAGGAACCAACCTGTATATTGCAGTGTAACCTCTAGGCACAGTGCCAGGAAAGGGTTACATGTTTTTCCACAACAATTCTGCTTAATGAAACATTACACATTGTTTTCAGGACTGATAATGTTCCAGAAGATGACGGTGTGTGCCAGATCCTGGTGCTGGGATGCACTTACCCTAAGTAATGGCACCCTACCCCATCCCTATACAGACACAGCGTGTATATAAAGCTGTCGGCCTGAAAGGGCAGATTGTTTACGCCTGGTGTCCGCACAGCTCTGTTTGCAATAACAAGGCGGCTGTGGAACAGGTTCACTTAATTCTTCCCTGTAACAGCGCCAGCTTGCTTTGTGTTCTACCCCTCCTATTAACTAATGGTGGGTTCTCTCCTTCCAGGCTCAAGTGAGGAGCAACTCTAGTTCCTTTGGTGCTGAATGGGCGGTCAGTGGCCTGGCACAAGGGGTGGGCAGCATGGCACCTGTATCAATGATGCAGCTTCATCTATTGTCTCTCACCTGGCGTACAAATTGCATTTCTCCCATGCCAAGCATTAACCCTCTGTATGCAGTGCAACTGATACCCCCATGTATGCAGTGCAACTGATACCCCCTGTATGCATTGGAATTGATACCCCCTCCCTGTATGCAGTGGAATTGATACCCCATGTTCGCAGTGGCACTGATAACCCCATGTATGCAATGGAACTGATACCTCCTGTACGCAGTGGAGCTGATACCCCCCTGTGTGCAATGGAACTGATACCCCCTGTATGCAGTGGAATTCATACCCCCCGTATGCAGTGGAATTGATACCCCCCTGTATGCAGTGGAATTGATACCCCCCTGTATGCAGTGGAATTGATACCCCCCCTGTATGCAGTGGAATTGATACCCCCCCTCTATACAGTAGAATTGATATCCCCCCCCTGTATGCAGTGGAATTGATATCCCCCCTGTATGCAGTGGAATTGATACCCCCCCTGTATGCAGTGGAATTGATATCCCCCCTGTATGCAGTGGAATTGATATCCCCCCTGTATGCAGTGGAATTGATATCCCCCCTGTATGCAGTGGAATTGATACCCCCCCTGTATGCAGTGGAATTGATACCCCCCCTCTATACAGTAGAATTGATATCCCCCCCCTGTATGCAGTGGAATTGATATCCCCCCCTGTATGTAGTTGAACTGATACCCCCATGCATGCAGTGGAATTGATACTCCCATGTATGCAGTGGCATTGATACCCTAGCAGGGCCGGAACTAGGGGTAGGCAGAAGAGCCAACTACCTAGGGCGCAATGATTGGGGGGTGCCAGACAGGAGCCTCTCCTGCCTACCTCTAGTCCGCGCTCCTTAGTCATTGCCCCCACCGCTTGTCATTGGGGGCAATGACCCTTCGCATTGCACCCCGCAGGGGGGAGGTGGCCGTCAGGGTGGCCATCAGCTTGGCCCACCCCTGTACCCAGTATTCAGTGGTATTGATACCCCCTGTATGCAATGGAATTCATACCTCCATATACGCAGTGGATTTCATACCCCCCCCCTTTATGCAGTGGAATTGATACCCCCTGTATGCAATGGAAATGATACTGGCAATGCCAAAGAGCAAGTGTTGGACTTTTTGCAGCCTTCTTTTTTTACCCAGAATTCTACCATTGCCAAGGCTGCCACTAGGTGCAAGTGATAAACAAACATCCAATGCATCTACTTGGCAGGGGCATTCTCTTACAGTGTACAAGTGCAATTGGATAAGGCACCTAGAAATGTGTGCAGACACAGGGCGCAAATGGAAAGCTGTTTGCCAAGCTATGTCCAACCCTGCCCCAAGTTCCCCTTCATTTCCTAACCTGCACCAGACCCAACTCCCTCCAATGATGCCACAAACACCTCAACCCACATCTGGAGCTGAGCTTCCCAGGCCGAACCTTGGGCAAACAAGCACTTGGGGGTCCTGAGGCCAACCTGCCCATCGCTAAATGGCACAGTTCTATTTTTGCCCATAGCACCGTGTTATTGTTAATGAGGCCCTTATGTTCCAGCCGTAGCATCACATTTCAGGTTTGTCCCAAGGTATCAATGCCCTACATTCTCAGGGTACTTCATCATACTGTACATACACCTGCCCGGAAGGGAGGACGTGCCAGGCTGCAGCCATCCACACACGCAGCGTATTTGTTCCTTGGCACATAACTAACGGCGTGACCCTCTGCAGAACTAATTAGGCAGATTTATTCCCTTTGTGCCGGGGGAAGCACCGAGCTGACAGTCTGTCCTGCAGGTGATTTGCTGTTTTCCATCTACCTGTGTACTGAGGCTCAGATAAATACATGCCCTGTCCTCCTCCGCACTCACACATGGGGGGGAAAGAACCTTATCTGAGGAACTGTATGTGCAGAGAGATAGTAGGAAACAAAGGCTTGATGTTCCACTGGATAGATCTATCCATCCAACCAAAATACTCCAAATGGGCCCTGGTTTAATTAAAGGTTTCTACTGCTTACTAAATCAGGTACCAACACTATCACGGTAAGCAGATACCCAACTTATTTCTATACCATGGCCTAATGGGAAGATTGGGCAGGACTGTTCAGGGCCCCAGTATTCAGGCCTCAATAAAGGACATCACAGGCCTGAGGCTGAAAATAGACCTATTCCTTAGATGGTTTTCAAATACAAAATGATAAATTCAGTATATAGGCAGATGCGCACACCGTAGCACATACAGACTCACATCCTAGGAAAAGTGGTCCTTCTTGCCTGGGCTTAAAGGAAAACTATACCCCCAGAATGAATACGTAACCAACAGATAGTTTATATCATATCAAGTGGCCTATTAAAGAATCTCACCAAACTTGAATATATATATCAGTAAATATTGCCCTATACATCTTTTACCTTGAGCCACCATTTTGCGATGGGTTGGGTGTGGTCAGGGGCGGAGTTGGGGTGTAACTAGGTGTGGTCAGGATGTCAAAGGGCATGGTCTGGGTACAACGAAGCTACAAAAAAAGCGAATGGCACTCAGGACTACAAACAAGGGTATAACCCTTAAAAGTGTATTGCGCAATAAACTTTTAAGGGTTATACCCTTGTTTGTAGTCCTGAGTGCCATTCGCTTTTTTTGTAGCTACAGTGTTTTTGGAGGGTGCCGATCCCTTCAGCAGTGTGCACCGGACAAAAATCTTTTGGAGCGTTAGGGTGTGCGGATAAGGTCTCTGTGATCTGGGTACAACGAAGCCTTGAGTCTTGACTGCTGTGGATTAAGGTTGCCAGATCATGAGACAAGTTGGCTATAACTCACCGGTACCATCCTGACACTGATTGGTTATCGGTCACAGGTACCACCCATCACTGAATGGGTGTAATGCTATTGAAAGGAAAATGGCTGCTTCTGTACAGCGCAAAGCAGGACCCATGGCTGATCTGTATTAGCTTCTAAATGATTGACTAATGTCCTATTGCTAGTGTAATGTTCTACTGTTAGTATAACGGCCTGGGTAAATGAGTTAGAAGATTATGACAATCCGTGAGTAAGAGTAATGTGACCCATTATTGGGTTCAGAGCCACACAGAGATACAGCACACACACATTCTTAAAAAGGGGATGAAGTGCCCCCCATTTCCAGGGGATGGTGCAAGTCACGTCGCTGGGGAATATGAGCTAACGATTGGAAATTGGATAGGAACAAAGACCAGAGTGAATATGTAATTGTATCTAACTGGCAGGTAGCAGTGAGAAGGAAATCAATAGTCGCCGCTAAAAGCCACCGACATGGAAAATGCCAGCTCCATAGTTAAATTGGCAGGCCTGGGGGTTTATCATGTTAATGTAGATAATAGAGACTCCACCACTTTCCTTCAACTGCCTCTGACCGACCAAACCTCCATTATCTAGGCCTCCCCTCTTTATTTACTGCAGCCCTTTCCCACCACCCTGATCAGCCGCTGTGAAACTTCAGCAACCACTATGGACAGACGCTGACATTTACTCTTACTTGCCACAAGCTACTGCACCTCTGTGGCCCTTTGGGGACCTGGACTAGATAAAGTCTACTTTTGTTATAATGGCTAGTTGTAAAAACAACTTTTCAGGGCCCACATATCCTGTATAGTTGTACCCCCTAAACACAACTGTCGGTTGCCCAACAACACAGTTACATCCCTTCTCCTTTGCTTTCTTCTTCATTCTTCTCCCATTTTCTATTCTTCTTCCTCTTTTCTTTTTCATTTTTCTCTTCACTTCCATTCAGTTTTTCTTATCTCTTTCCCCTTGTTTTCTCAGTTTCTTTCTCATATAGGATTGTCCGAGGTCTAGGCATAGGAACGGACATCCCCACTGATACCTAGTCTTACTGGGAGTCCCCCAGGCATCTATTGCATAGGGCCCACCCGTACCTTCCCTGGTGTCCCTGTGGGCCAGTCCAACCCTGGACACCTGGAGGTCTACACAAACCCTACTCATTGGATAATTAATTCCACTAGGCTTCCTGAGCTGGTCAGGGGCATCTCATCTAAGGTAAAAACAACTTTTCAGGGCCCACATATGCTGTAAATTGCCAAACAACCTGCCATGTATGGGGCAATTCAAACCAATGATCCTGTGTTCCTAACGGCTCAAGGATTATGGGTCCTCATGGGACATTTTCATTGGATGGGTAAAAGGAAGTGAAGAGGAGGTGCAACACAGATTTTGTTCCTTACTATCTTCTATCCTTTTTACATCCATTCTTCTTTGCTTTCTTCTTCATTCTTCTCCCATTTTCTATCCTTCTTCCTCTTCTTCTCCTGTTCCAATTTTTCTCTTCACTTCCATTCAGTCTTTCTTATCTCCTTCCCTTGTTTTCTCAGTTTCTTTCTCATATAGGATTATCCAAGGTTTAGGCATAGGAACGGACATCCCCACTGATACCTAGTCTTATTGGGAGTCCCCCAGGCATCTATTGCATAGGGCCCACCCGTACCTTCCCTGGTGTCCCTGTGGGCCAGTCCAACCCTGGACTCACTGGAGAATTAATTCTACTAGCCTTCCTGAGCTGGTCAGGAGCATCTCATCTAAGGTAGACCAGCATTGCCTAAATCCCCCGTGATACAGATAAGCATTCTTTATTTTTTAGATCCTTCTTAAAATATCCCAAGCACAGGAAAAACAAACAGACATTGTGGCGGAAGAACAATTAAAATAAAAATAGCAATATGGGTGAAAAATAAAAATAAATTGGTTTAAAAATAGCTTTGTGTGATAATAGCAACTTGATAACAGGAGGTTTCCCTGAATGGCTTGTTACTGAGCTTTCCAGCATTTACAATCGGCCAGCGGATGTTTTCTGTCTGGATCTGTAAGAGGTCGGCCAGGCAGAAAATCATAACAAGCACAAGCCCCGAGTCTCAGGCAGAACCCTATGTAGTGAGTCTTTAGTGTAAGCTGCATGTACAATGGGTTGGCACTGAAACAACAAAAAAATATGGGCTGTTCTAGTGTGTATAAATTAGTCGCCTTGTCCCTTGGCCTTATCCAGTCAATGGGAGAGCCCAAATAAAACACAATTATAGGCAGCACAGATCACATAGTCCACATGGTGTCGGGCTATATTAGTCTCTCTAGGCAAAGCGGCAGAGTTCATTGGACCCTTGACACTCAGACAAGCCTCCAATCACATTCTCAGAGAGGAACTACAGTGTAGGGAGCTCCAATAAAGATGTATTTGTTGGAATTTTTGGCCATATGTATAGCATGTATGCATTTTTTAAACACTGACTACATGATTCTATGCAGGGTTAGGGAATAAATAGGCTACAGTTTGCTGTTTATTTAGCAACCCATAGCAACCAATCAGCAGGTAGCATTCACTAGTCAGATATTTAAAAACACATCTTCTGCTATGATTTACTATAGATGGGCAAACTTTAGATCTTTATTATACAGGTATAGGACCAGAATATATATATATCCATATATATCCATATATATATATATCCAGAATGCTCGGGACCAAGGGTATTCTGGATAAGGGGTCTTTCCAAAATTTTGATCTCTATACCTTAAGGCAGTGATCCCCAACCAGTGGCTCGTGAGCAACATGTTGCACCCCAGTCCCTTGGATGTTGCTCCCAGTGGCCTCAAAGCAGGGACTTATTTTTTAATTCCTGGCTTTTGGGCAAGTTTTGGTTGTATAAAAGCCAGGGGTACTGCCAAACCAAGCCTCATGTAGGCTGCCAGTCCATGTAGGGGCTGCCTAATAGCCAATCAGAGCCTCTATTTGTAACCCTAGGAACATTTTCCATGCTTGTGTTGCTCTCCAACTCTTTTTACTTTGAATGTGGCTCTTGGGTAAAAAAGGTTGGGGATCCCTGCCTTAAGGCTACTAAAAAATCAATAAAACATTAATTAAACCCAATAGGATTGTTTTGCATCCAATAAGGATTATTTATATCTTAGTTGGGATCAAGTACAGGTACTGTTTTATTATTACAGAGAAAAGGGAATCATTTAACCATGAAATAAACCCAATAGGGCTGTTCTGCCCCCAATAAGGGGTAATTATATCTTAGTTGGGATCAAGTACAGGTACTGTTTTATTATTACAGAGAAAAGGGAATCATTTAACCATTAAATAAACCCAATAGGGCTGTTCTGCCCCCAATAAGGGGTAATTATATCTTAGTTGGGATCAAGTACAGGTACTGTTTTATTATTACATAGAAAAGGGAATCATTTAACCATGAAATAAACCCAATAGGGCTGTTCTGCCCCCAATAAGGGGTAATTATATCTTAGTTGGGATCAAGTACAGGTACTGTTTTATTATTACAGAGAAAAGGGAATCATTTAACCATTAAATAAACCCAATAGGGCTGTTCTGCCCCAATAAGGGGTAATTATATCTTAGTTGGGATCAAGTACAGGTACTGTTTTATTATTACAGAGAAAAGGGAATCATTTAACCATGAAATAAACCCAATAGGGCTGTTCTGCCCCCAATAAGGGGTAATTATATCTTAGTTGGGATCAAGTACAGGTACTGTTTTATTATTACATAGAAAAGGGAATCATTTAACCATGAAATAAACCCAATAGGGCTGTTCTGCCCCCAATAAGGGGTAATTATATCTTAGTTGGGATCAAGTACAGGTACTGTTTTATTATTACAGAGAAAAGGGAATCATTTAACCATTAAATAAACCCAATAGGGCTGTTCTGCCCCCAATAAGGGGTAATTATAGCTTAGTTGGGATCAGTTACAAGGTACTGTTTTATTATTACAGAGAAAAAGGAAATCAGTTTTAAAATTCTGAATTATTTGATTAAAATGGAGTCTATGGGAGACAGGCTTTCCGTAATTCTGAGCTTTCTGGATAACGGGTTTCTGGATAAGGGATCCCATACCTGTATTACCCCATGATCTCTCTAAGAACAACACCCCACCCCTAACTCAATCCACATAACCATCTGCCCATCCCCACAGCTTGGTTCCACTTGCACCCCACTGACACTTTCCACTGGCTCCTCCCTTTGGCTGCCCAGCCATGTGTATCTTTTAAGTACCCATAGTTCCAGCCCTGAAGGTGGTATATATAATAGAGAGATGAAGGCAATAAGGCAATAAAATGGAAGTGGGCCAAGATGATGGCCTAAACATTTTCTATCAGTGTTAGGTCAGTCTAAAGTTGGCCATACACATTCAGATTTTAGTTGTCTTCTGACGAACATTCAGATATCAATCGTACATTTAAATGCAACAATCTAAAACTAACATTCAGACTGAAATAGCAGGATAAAGTCATAATAATAAGAAATGGGAGGATGTTCTGAACATAAAATAGTTTGCAGACACCAATCGTATGAAAGTGATGTCCCAAAAATGCGCTGTAGGTCGCCCAAGGATGTTGTCAGATACACAATACATGCACAGATTTTATCCTTATCCAGCTGAAATAAATGACTGATTGCCATGGTACAATGGATGATAATTTGGAGCCCACACAAGGTCCAAAAATCATACGAACCATAGTTCATACAGTTATATCGGTGCGTTTGGCCTTCTTTATTTGTAGCCCTTCAGATGTTGCCAAAGTACATCTTCCAACAGGGCCTGCTGGGGTCAGCCCTAATAGATAAACATAATGGGGTTTATTTTGCAAGAGGCCATCAAAAAAACACTCTTTTATTTGGCTTTTTGAAATCATCTGTAAAGAATAGGCTATTTGTATCTGGGGATGAAGTCAGTTCAGGTAAGCTGTCAAGAACCCTGTTAAATAGCAAAGCTGGTGCTCGACAGGTTGGAAAGAACACAACTCCAGCGGATGGATGACCATCATTCAGGGGAACTTCTAGAAAGCACTGAGTATTCTACCTTGCCCTTTCTGTCAGGACAGTGTGATTTCCGCCTGGATGGACCACAGCCCCGCTCATCAGATGTCTGTAGTTATCAAGGAACATTGTGCTCAGCACTGACATTAGCCACTCGTGGCATCGGGAGGGTTATAGACAAACTGTTCTGGCACAGAACATCAAATACACTTCAAGAGGACACACATTTGTCATGCTTAACCCCATAGTTTCCTCATTTGTAGTGCTCACTGGATCACTAAATATTGATATATATATATATATATATTGTGTATGGGGCCTGGAATAGGGCTAGCATGATATACAGGCCTGCAAAGAAACAGAGAGCTGGTTCCATTCCATTGAAATATGACCGTATTCGGTATTGGATAAGATCTTTACTTCGCTTAAGTTTATGGTCTTTCTTTATTCTTACTGAGCGCCCTTATCAAGAAGAACTATAAACACTTTCTAAAACTGCCTTCAGTTTGACTTAAAGCTTGTTCCTGACTCCAACATGGCAGTTGAGTCATTTCTACCCCCCATCCCGATAAATTATCTCGTAAAAATAAGCTTTCCTGGAATTGTAGGGTCTGGCCTTGTGCATTCTAGAAAGAATTACCACACACATAATCACATGAAACATTTAGGAGGTACTTTCCCAATTATATTACACTTGGCCAACCAATGCTCTATCAGTCGTCTTTAGACTCTTTCTAGTTGCCTAAACATGTTTTTTTGTGAACTAAATTGTAAATATACTGCTTTTTTAGGTCCCTGAAGTAAAGGGAGTAAAACCCCACCATATATATCTGCTCTGATCCTGAAGGAGAAAGTCAGAACTGGTTACATAGATGATGATTAAAGAGAAACTGTGATTGGGAAAGAGAACAGTATTAGAGATATATGATGTGAAAAAGGGAGAAAATGGCCAGGAAGTAGAAAGACAAATTGAGAAGAGGTTAGAAGGCAATAGACGGGATGGGATATAAGACAAAATGGTTCAATAGTACTAAATGTAAAGAAATTTGGTAGCCTTGGAATTGATAGACTTCAAGAAAGGAACATACTTGCTCTTTCCCCCTTTGTCTCCTCTCATCACTTCCAACCATCAACCATTGGGTCTGAGTTGTTAAGTAGCCACCCCATATATTTGATCTGGCACTAAAGGAGCAGGTCAGGACTAGTTACATAGAAGCTGAGGGGAAATGAAAAAGACACTATGAATGTAAGATGATATGGGGTAAAAAAGGGAGAAAATGCATAGGAAGAAGAAAGACAATTGTAGAGGAGGTTAGAAGGAGATAGAAGAGATGGAAGAGATAGAAGAGATGGGATATAAGACCAAGTACTATAGTAGGGTTGGAACTGATGGACTTCAAGTAAGGAACACAACTGCTTTTCCTTTTGTCTCAGCTCCTTTCCTCAGCCCCAGCCATTACCCATTGAGTCTGAGTTGCTGAGTATTCTTGAGCCAATGTTTTCTCCCTGAAAAACTGTGACATTATGTATAGACATGGCGTCTTTTGTACCTTAGGTCTGGGCCAGGACATCTCTCAATGTGACCTCACAGAGCAGCAAGGACCGTGAAGACTAAGATGGCCATGCTAAATCAAGATGGCGACAGTAACATTTTTTTATTGTTGGCTCCTCAAGTATAACGACTTGCCACCACTGCAACAGTTGACCAGGTGAAGGCCTTTTTATACAACACACAAGGTATACATCAAGCAGCATGCATCTTGACTTAATTCCTCATGTCATTACAACCTCCATTATCATGAATGGATTCCCTCTTTGCCACACTAATTTTGAAATAGCTTTATAATCCTCGGTTTGTTTCTATTTTAGCGAGTTCATTATCTGAGCTCACTGCATGTGAGGAAACGTTATGTGCAAAGTTTACACAAACCAGGGACATTGGTGATAGAGAGGCACCTTATCTTGCGCAGCTTATCTCTCCGAATAGAATGGATGAAATCCTAATGTGTGGGCAGTCTCTTGGGAAATGCTTACTCACTTCTTGGCTTTACAGCTTGTGAGGGGCCTTGGCCTTCAGATCAAGTCCAGCTCAGTCTTCCCTGTTCCCCACTCTGGTTCTACATCTTCAGACCCCCATCCTCATTAAAGGTCCCCATACACGGACCAATTCTAGCTGCCGATATGGGTCCCTTAGACCAATTTGGCAGCTAATCGGCCCGTGTATGGGCACTACCAACGGGCCTGCCAGACCGATATCTGGCCTGAAATCGGCCAGATCTCGATCGGGCAGGTTAGAAAATCTAGTTGGATCGGGGACCGCATCGGCTCGTTGATGTGGTCCCCGAACCGACTTTGCCTATACCCATCTTTATAATTCAATCGTTTGGCCCCAGGTCCAAACGATCGAATTAGCCTGGATTCTCCCGATATCACCCACCCGTAGGGGGAGCGGATCTGAAGGTGTATGGGCACCTTAAGTCTTTCTCTAAATTATCTATCCTATCATGGGCCTGCCCCTCTGTCAGGCTATCTTACTGGCTTATCTGGCACTACTGATTTTTATTAAGATATTATGGCAGTCATTTTTTCCCAGGCAAAAGTGCAGAAGGCAAGTTTGGGGACCCCCGCTATATAGGCACTCGAGGGCAGCTTTGGGGGGGGGGGGCTTGGATGCCTATATGGTAAATAAAACTTTTTTGCAACGCAACTTCTTCCACTGCCGCCAGATACTTTACTATGATATCCAGTGGCAGAGGTGGAGTGTACCTCTGCAGTGTATATCTGGGGTCACCAGCAAAAGACTAAAAGTTTCAGGGCTCCCTCCGCCAAGTGTGTGCATGACCTGCATGACTGAGACCCAAGAGGCCCAAGGAAACCCGCTTTAATATTTCATCTTGCTTTGGGTTATGTATAAGAATCCAGGACAAGGCCAGTAGCCCAATATGTTGGTTGTCATGACTCGAGGATGTCTATGGGGGCACATCTGGCAGGATCTACAGAAGTTCAACCTGCTGAGGTTTCATGGGGAAGACGAGGCTTTGGACATGTCCTTAGCGTGATCCAGTTCTGGATTTTCTAAAAACACATTCTTCTTCACTCTAAAGGTGGCTATACACAGGCCGATTGTAGCTGTCGATATCGGTCCCTTAGACCGTCATCCTGTGTAGTTATAATTTGATCATTTGGCCCCAGGACCAAACGACCGAATTAGCCGAAATTCGCCCGATATCACCCACCCGTAGGTGGGGATATCGGGAGAAGAGCCACTGGCTTGGCAACCTCGCCAAGCGAGCGGATCTTAACGTGTATGGCCACCTTAATTGGTAACACATAAATGCCTGGAGTGGATCATTAACACCTGACTATGATTGGTGCAATAGTTTGACATGGTATGTACAATGTACATGTATCTATGAATCATCCAGTTGTGTCTGTGTAGGGAACCAGGAACAGTTTGGTAGGAACACGTACATCGTACTGTCTGTGCCCAGCGAAACTCTTTATTCCCTTACCCACAGTCCCATGTAGTTTTGCTGATAAGCCACGTGGCCTCCGCTTGCAGAGCCAATAAAATTTTGTACCAAGGTAATAGCGATGACTTGGCCATGTGTGTAATCTTCAACCCGCAAAACTTTAGCAGCTTGACCTCGATCCATGGGAGATATCACGCCGTTTGACCCTCACGCTGCCAAAATATTTGGATTGCGAAACCTATTATAAATGTTTAATCTGCTGAATAGGCAGCATGTGTGGTGTCTATGGAAGGTCGGACTGGAGAGACGTCACAAGCAAACCAGAGGGATACTGTTCTATTCTTTGAGCCTGTGACAGTCAGACTTGGATGAATAGCTGAATTAAATATACTAAATAGTGATGGGCGAAATGTTTCGCCAGGCATGGATTCACAGTGAATTTCTGTGTTTCGCCATTGGCAGATTGGTTTGCGAAACGGATGAAAAAATTCGCCACGGAAAAATTCGCACAGTGTCCAAAAATTGTCGCCCGCGACAAAAGAGTAGCCGCGTGACAAAAAAATAGCAACGGGCAACAATAGAATAGCCACGGATGACAAACAAATAGCCAGGCGACAAACGAATAGCCAGGCGACAAAAAAATAGCCGCGGACGACAAACGAATGCCACACGACAAAAGAATAGCCGTGAGCAACAAAAGAATAGCCACGGGCAACAAAAGAATAGCCGTGAGCAAAAAAGAATAGCCGCGGGCGACAAAAGAATAGCTGTGGGCGACAAAAAAATAGTCGTGGGACATTTTTGCCATTTCGCGAATCTTTTGAAAGATTCACAAATTTTTTGGCGAAGCAAAACGGGACAGATTCGCTCATCACTAATACTAAAGCATTACTGCCCAATGATAGATAAATATGAACATGACAAGCAAGCTAAGGGGCGCCAGCAGCCCAGTTCTTGCCACCTGTGACCAAACTTGCTTTTCTGAATGACATGTAAGTTAGGGGCAAGCAAAAGACAAAGGGAACAGGTAGGGGGGCGACAGGGCAATGGCCAATATCCATAGACAGCAGTTATAATGCAGTGTTTCAGCCAATCAAATAACATGACCAGGAAATCTCCTGTAGGCCCTCTAATCTAACCTATTGGCCTCTTGGCCTGAATTCCATCCCAGTACCACGTCTCCTCTTACCCTAGTCCATTACTGTGTACTGTATAGTAGGCTGAATATCCACTATAGTAAGTACTTGGGGCCAGGTTATAATATCCATGATAAAAACAATGATATAAACAATAATACCATAAATAAGTCATAGACGCCATAGAACCCAGGAAGACGTTCAGGTTCCATAACAAACTGGACCCCCAGTTCAATCATGTGTTCACGTTCTGCTGAGCTTCTGCTCAGAAACCCAATTAGACCAATGACACACAAGGAGATTAGTTGCCCCATAACTGATCGATCGAGTTGCCCAAAGTTCAGGGGACTTTGTAAAGCCAAAGTGCCGCATATGTTTTCCCAGTGGCGATTTACATAGTTGTCAATGGAAAAGCATTCAGAGGAGATACGGTAAGTCACCGCCGCTAGAGGTTATTAATGGTGGGGCGACTAATCATCTCATGTGTCATTGCCCTTAGCATTCTAGGGCCGTGTACAAGCAAAGCACCAGTCTTCGGTACAGTTCTGCATATTTACAGAAATAGCCCCTGTAACCTCCTTATGGTTGGTCTACTCCTGAAGGAAATAAGGGATTAGGGGAGAGAAAGTTGGAGAAAACAGTATTATAGAGTAGAGGATCAGCAATATAGAAATGGAGAGAAGAAATAGAATAAGGAAGAGAAAGATCAAAATGGTGGAGAGAATATAAAAAAGGAGCATCCATGGGGGTAAAGAAAGAAGAGTAGAGAAGAACAGATACAGTCAGTCCCATTATATGATGGTGGATGGCAGAGTCGTGGCAGTACCACCTCTCAAACCCAAGCCCAATACACTTGGGAAGAAGTCAGGATGGAACTGTTTGTCTGGCGGTACATTGGCATCTCTTGGAATAAAAAGGGGCCATGCGTCAAACTTGCTGAGAGCTGATAGGACAATAGACTGTGACACTGGTAATATGGACATATTGGTATGATAAGATTATAGACTGAGCTACCTTGCGGATATTGATCTGGTAGGGCAAGCGGTTGAGACATCTGTCTCATAACGTAACATATGAAAATACAGGTCTAACAGGTTCACATAGGCGGAGGGTGACTTTTTTGTTTGGGGAGGCTAAAGATGGCCCATACACAGACTGACCTACAGCTAATGTGAGACTTAGTGGATTCGCTGCTGGTGTAAAAAATTAACCTCCCAACTACCTCTTGCGATTCCCACTGACTCCCAGGGATACTGCGCAAAAGTGCGGGTGGGGGTGCTTTTAACCCTAAAATGCTTAGAATGTAAAAGTATTCATATGTGCTCTTCTGTTGGGGGTTCTCTATACATTTGGGTTTGTGATCAGTTAGCTTCAAGGGGTAGTTCACCTTTAAATTAACTTTAACATGATCTAGACATTGATATTCTGAGACAATTTGCAATTGGTCATCTTTTATTTTTAATAGTTTTTCGGTTATTTAGCTTATTGTTCAGCAGCTCTCCATTTGGTATTTCAGCAGCTATCTGGTTGCTAGGGTCTTATTTACCAGGTAGTGGTTTAAACAAGAGATGGGAATATGAATAGTTAAGGGGCCTGCATGGAAAAATAAAACTGTAGCTTCACAGAACAATACTTTTTGGTCAGTGACCCTCATTTGAAAGCTGGAAAGAGGCAGAAGCGAAAGGCAAATTATTCAAAAACTATAAAAAATTAACTAGGAAGACCAATTGCAAAGTTGCTAGGAATAGGCCATTCTATAACATACTACAAATTAACTGAAAAGTGAACCTCCCCATTAGATGTGTTTAAGTTAGCTTTATAGAGAGAGAGGCAGCAGGTACTGACATCCCATGCACGTTATATACAGCGAGACACAGTCTTTATATACAAAACCAGCACATTATATGCCATGAGGAGCAGTGGGTACTGATGGCAGATATTCAGGCCCTGGCACTATAACACTGGCACTGATACACAACATTGGCTCCACTGTAACTAACTAGGAATGAAAAAAACAATGACAAAAGTAAAAGAAAAATAGAAAGTGCAAAAAACCATAACAAATATATAAAAGCACAATGAGCTTTGTCAGGGGGGAAAGTTAACTTACCCTCCATCTGTTAGGGTAGGGGATAGGGATATTATAGATGTCAGGTGACAAAAAACAATTTAATTTCAGCTAGTGGGTCAGTCTTTAGAACATATACAGTATAGTTACTTGTGTATAGTACCTGTGGGATGAAAACTGCAGCAAAAGTTCAAAGTTGTGCACTGGCTCCAGTTTGCAAAATCTCCTGATCCCTGTCTGCATCTGCGCCTTGATTGGTCAATTTTACTGCCTGTCAAGAAAGCTGTGCTCTGATTGGATCTTTCTTCTTGTGGATTCTCTAATCAGAGCACAGCTTTCTTGACAGGCAGTAAAATTGACCAATCAAGGGATCGGGAGATTTTGCACAGCTGATTTCTGCAGAACCCCGAGAAGATTTGCAGGGCAGTGCAGAAACGGAGCCAGGTTTTAAGGTGCCAAATCAGGTTTGGGGAGGCTTAGCCTCCCCAAGCCTTATTGAAAATCCGCCTATGCAGGTTCATAAATGAAGATACTGGTCTTTGAGGGCAACAAAGAGAATAGACTGAGGTGCTGGTGCGGTGGGGGAAAATCATGTAATGGACTCATAGAACAATAGAAAGGGATACTGGTATTGAAAGGCTAACGATGGGAGATATTGGTATGGTAATAGATTGAGGATATTATGCATGTCTAGATACTAGTCAGGTAGGGCAATAGATGTAGATACTGGTCAGGCAGGGCAATAGATGTAAATACTGGTCAGGTAGGGCAATAGATGTAAATACTGGTCAGGTAGGGCAATAGATGTAGATACTGGTCAGGTAGGGCAATAGATGTAGATACTGGTCAGATAGAGCAATAGATGTAGATACTGGTCAGGTAGGGCAATAGATGTAAATACTGGTCAGATAGAGCAATAGATGTAGATACTGGTCAGGTAGGGCAATAGATGTAAATACTGGTCAGATAGAGCAATAGATGTAGATACTGGTCAGGTAGGGCAATAGATGTAAATACTGGTCAGATAGGGTAATAGATGTAGATACTGGTCAGATAGGACAATAGATGTAGATACTGGTCAGATAGAAAAATAGATGTAGATAATGGTCAGGTAGGGAAATAGATGTAGATACTGGTCAGAAAGAGCAATAGATGTAGATACTGGTCAGGTAGGGCAATAGATGTAGATACTGGTCAGAAAGAGCAATAGATGTAGATACTGGTCAGGGCAATAGACAAATATACTTGCCTCCTAAGCCAACAGAGATAGCTATTGGACAGGCAGTCCTACTAAGATGCTAGTCTGGTAGAGCAATACATTAGCCCAGTGTGTAGGGGGAAAGATGTAGGGAATATACTAAAGTGCCATAGAATGATAGTACGTGTGTAGGATGGCGACAGAACAGAACAACTGAGGCCCAAAAATAAACTAAAAGCGCTTGTTTTTCATCTCCCAGTTCCAATATAAACACAAAGTAAATATTTTTTTTTTTTTTTAAAGTATATTTTAGTATCCTGTTTACAATTAATTGGCTTTTTCTCCCAGACAGTCATAACTAAGAAAATGTTCTTTAAATAACCGCTTTGGGTCATATGGTCAGAAACAAACATATCTCTTATTACAGAAATATTAGCAATTAGGCGCCACTAATTGGCTCGCTATGTCCACCCCTCCATGCCTGGTGCAAACTGGCTTAGGCCGGTGCAAATACACAATAATCTCCCTGCCAGGCTCGGCATGCTAGTGGCCTTCTAATGAGAGGGGCATGGAGTGCGTTGCCATGGTTACGGAAGACTGATCAACAGCACGGCCATTTGTTAGATCCAGGGCAGGCAGCACCATAAAGCTGCTCAGCGTGCAACACTATGTATATATATATATATATTTCTTATTCATAGAATGTCAACAGCCCGGCTTTAGCAGATTAGGATACTTGACATATATAAGCAACCAAGGAGCCGAAGTGGAGTTAATATATAAACAAGATAGAAAATAGGCATTTATATACACAGCAGATGGAACCTGATAGTGTAACTAATGCCCAAGGGCTTGTTATTCGGTGCTACTTCTGTAGCTACTACTATCTCTGTTCAGAAGGCAACAAAACAGATCTTAGGGTTCATTTGCTGCTGTGCAAGGGCAGATGTTGGAGGGCTTAGGGGCACAAAACAGCAGTTCTTAGGGTTCATACACAGAGCACAGGTAGAAAGTGCAACTCCAACAGGTGCAAGGGTAGAACTGTTACACAGCACCCTAGTGCCCTCCATACCCCTGGCACTACCCTGCTTGTGCACAATCTAGGGGCATTCCAGGGAACTTTCATGACAATTCATATTGGCTTGGTGTGTCCTTTGGTGTATGTATAAGCAATTTGCTAAGGGGAACTCTCCAAAACACTGATAGAAGGGGGGTAAAGCTTTCAGCAAAGGACCAGTTAGGCACAAAGAGGAAAAATATAGGACTAGCCAAGGAGGAGTGGGCAAAGATCTGGGACAGAACTGGAACACAATGGGGTGAAGCTGGCCTTGAAGCAGGACAGACTGAAAGATGGAGCAGGTGGAGAAGCAGAACAGATAGGAGGACAAAGCAGGTAGGGAAACAGGACAGACTGGAGCAGAATGGGGTGGGCAGAGAAGCAGGACAGATAGGAGGACAGAGCAGGTGGAGAAGCAGGACAGACTGGAGCAGAATGGGGTGGGCAGAGAAGCAGGACAGATAGGAGGACAGAGCAGGTGGAGAAGCAGGACAGATAGGAGGAAGGAGCAGGTAGAGAAACAGGACAGACTGGAGCAGAATGGGGTGGGCAGAGAAGCAGGACAGATAGGAGGACAGAGCAGGTGGAGAAGCAGGACAGATAGGAGGAAGGAGCAGGTAGAGAAACAGGACAGACTGGAGCAGAATGGAGTGGGCAGAGAAGCAGGACAGATAGGAGGACAGAGCAGGTGGAGAAGCAGGACAGACTGGAGCAGAATGGGGTGGGCAGAGAAGCAGGACAGATAGGAGGACAGAGCAGGTGGAGAAGCAGGACAGATAGGAGGAAGGAGCAGGTAGAGAAACAGGACAGACTGGAGCAGAATGGGGTGGGCAGAGAAGCAGGACAGATAGGAGGACAGAGCAGGTGGAGAAGCAGGACAGATAGGAGGAAGGAGCAGGTAGAGAAACAGGACAGACTGGAGCAGAATGGAGTGGGCAGAGAAGCAGGACAGATAGGAGGACAGAGCAGGTAGAGAAACAGGACAGACTGGAGCAGAATGGGGTGGGCAGAGAAGCAGGACAGATAGGAGGACAGAGCAGGTGGAGAAGCAGGACAGATAGGAGGACAGAGCAGGTAGAGAAACAGGACAGACTGGAGCAGAATGGGGTGGGCAGAGAAGCAGGACAGACTGAAGGATAGAGCAGGCGGTGAAGCATGACGTGAGCAATGTCGGATCTTGACCCGCCTTTCTCCCAACCTTAACCCCTTTGCCTCTTTTACTTACCAACCCCAATAAACACACGGACACCAATTCTTGGGATAAAATGGCCGCAGAACATTTATTAATAACAATTAGGGTTTTAATTTAAAACATATCATAAGAGCAAATAAGATACAAAACAACTCAAGAACACAATACAAATGTTTGTATAACAAACAACCAACTTTGAATAAACATTAATCATAACATACACCATAACAAGCCAATAACTGCGCGGCGCAACTGGCGCTGCCAGCTGCCCTTCCAGCCCGGAACCCCCTACCCAATAAAAATCACCTCCTAATCCACTTACTTACCCCTGAGGTTCCAGGCATGCCATCCCCAAACAATTAACAAACTCCCTTCCTAACCCAACCATTGTTTTCCCCCAACTCAATCACCCCGCCAACACCACTCGTTGCCTCCACCTCTATAGGGAGGGAGGGTGGGCGTTTTCCTATGCTGCCTAAAATGGATGAGGAGCGGGAACGTTTTTCAGCTATTTATACCCCAATACGAAACAACCAATCAGATAAAAACTGGGAGTGGCTATGTCTGCCCTACTGCTACGTCATGCCCCTGCTTCCCTACGTTTCCCTACGGGTCATTGGGCTACTGGACAGACTGGAGGAGGAGCAGGCAAGAGCCAGGAGGGGCAAGAGCTAGGGACAAAACAGTGCTCAAGCAACAATGCTCAAGTTCATATTGGAGAAGGGTTTCACCAAGAGCCCTGGTTCAAATCCCAGCAGAGCCTTACAGTATGCTCCTCTGCCTGTGTTTGGCAGTGCTACACAAACAGTTACCCCATGTGACACAACAAGACAATATAAAATCCTAGAGCTCTCTAGCACCTTTCATCCCCTGGTGCACAAACTAGGGGTGTTACCAAGTACTGACCCTTCTATGTGCAGCATACAGAGTTATACTTCAGGATAGAACAAATCAATATGAATTGTTACAAAGCAACCCTGGTGATTTTTGACCCCCAGCGCACAAGCTTGGAACATTCCAGGAGACCCTCAAATGCCGTCCCTCCTGTAAGCAGCGCTCCATACAGCAATGGGCCAAAATGTGGGACTTTTGCCAGATTTTTTGCACTTTGCCTTATTTATTGTAATATTTGGATTCCATGTTGTATATAAACAACACTGTCCTAAAGGGGAAGTTTGCCTGACAAATTAGCGAAACAACAATTTACAAGGAAACTGGTCACACTGGCAATATGAATAGAGGGCTCCACAACAGATTGGCTTACGCACAGAAGGCTAGTGAAGCCCTGGCTGTTATTTGTTATTTGTCCCAAGCAACTAAATAATGAATCTGAGTGTTTATATGTGGGTTAAATGAAGTGCAGGCAGCAGGTAGGACAATACTATTGTGTGAACTGTACACACAGCCGGTGTGAGCAAGGCCTAGACATGCCCGACTTGTACGGGACATTTATAACAAAGGCAGCTCTGCCATGAACAAATAACTGTAACTAATCTAGGAGAATAGTAATCTCTGGGCCTAGGGAACATACCCCTGCCCCCCTGACCTGAATCAGGTGCAAATGGATTCATCCACCCTTGTTCCACTTCATCCTTCTGCCCCGGTACATTTCCTTAATGAGGCACAAGAAACGGCACATTGTGACCTGTGTTTCCCTGAATGTTCAGCTTGGATGTGTTTAGAGTTAGTTTTATTGTATTTAGTTACTGTTTCTAATACTCTATTTGGTTTTAAACTCTCCAAGAAGGCTAGTATTTAACAAGGCTCCCACAGCTAAAAACAAGGTTACAGATATATAGAAACATTGGGGTAACAGTCACCCTGCTATAGTTCCAGGGGTACCCAGGGCACAAATAAGCACTCACCCCAAATCCCCCCCTAACTGGCCTTCAGGCTGGGCCCCCTTAGCTCATAACAAGGTTACAGATATATAGAAACATTGGGGTAACAGTCACCCTGCTATAGTTCCAGGGGTACCCAGGGCACAAATAAGCACTCACCCCAAATCCCCCCCTAACTGGCCTTCAGGCTGGGCCCCCTTAGCCCATAACAAGGTTACAGATATATAGAAACATTGGGGTAACAGTCACCCTGCTATAGTTCCAGGGGTACCCAGGGCACAAATAAGCACTCACCCCAAATCCCCCCCTAACTGGCCTTCAGGCTGGGCCCCCTTAGCCCATAACAAGGTTACAGATATATAGACACATTAGGGTTTTACATCAGGGGTTTTGCTGATGTAAAACAAAGGAGGGCACGGTGTGACTATGGACCAGTTGAACCCTGAAACCAGGCCTGGACTGGGATACAAAAAAGGCCCTGGCTTTTCAACTACACATACAGCCCCCCCCCCCCCACCAGCCCAATAAATAGTGACTATAACATCTTACAGTAGCCCCACAGGCTAATGGAGCAGATTTTGGCCCTTCTCTGTGCACCTGCAATCAGCCTGGTGTGGCAGTAGCCTAACCCCCGTAGCACTTAGCTTTATTTTTCAGACTTAATGCCCCCCCGCCCATTCCTATGCTATCAATAATAATCCGGTTAATGTCTGTGGCGCTGCTTTTTTACTCCAGGGAAGCGTTGTGCCTACGCACAGAGATAAGTGCTTTATTTTGATTCTGATTGCGGCTCGGGGGCCGATACCGATCTGTTTTGTTGCTGCTAAAGAGAAGGAGGGGCTAGAAACCAACCCAGCCTGCTATTACCCTCTCCTTGAACCGATCCCATGCAATTAGCCTAGATTCTGGAGAGGGAGATGAGAGCAAAGGAGGGAGGCTGGGGGGGCGCAGACAGACTCTGCTGGAGATGTGGGCTCTTGGCACAATGCAGCTTATTAAATCTGCCCCTCATATTCAGTATGTAACAGGCAGAGAGGATGCAGTTCAATCAATATCCCTAGGTGGGAGCGTTTTATTGATCACTTTCCCCCTCTCCAAACCTGACCTACATATTGGCACATCCACCGGCCCCGTGCCCTGCTGCCATCAGAACACACAGCGATCCCAATAACACAGCCCACACATGTGTTACTCCGACCACTGAAACAGCGATTACGAAAGTCAGTTATTAATCCGTTGGCTTCAGCTACATTGTTTCAGGAGTCAGAACCAGCAGTGGCAGAGAATAGAAACCTCAATAGGAATTACGTTTACAAACAACTTTAAAATCACTGGGCATTTTTTCAATAGCTGGAAATTGGAAAGCTGCTTAGATTGATATTTGCTTTGCAAAAAAACAATGTTTTAAAGGTCAACCCTTTAGCAAAAATGGTAAACCTTCTTAAAGTGATACTACCAGATTCAGAGATCCACATCACAAAACACAACAGATACTTTGGGGCAATTGGCTTCCCCTTCTAATGGCAAGCTAGTGTCCTGCAGTGTTTTGCTCCAGGGCCCATGGTCCCCTAGTTATAGCTCACAATAGCTCACAATGACCAACTGATAGCAGCAAAGACCAGATATTCCCAATGAATCATTCACAGGCTGATGAGCAAAGGGTTAAGGTGGCCATACACGGGCGATGTCGCCAAGCGAGCGGATCTTCATCCGATATCCCCACCTACGGGTGGCGATATCGGGGAGGCATGTTGGTGAATTCGATCATTTGGCCCTGGGGTCAAACGATCGAATTCTGCAAGCGGCAATGGGGCAGTCGGTTCGGGGACCGCATCAACGAGCCGATGCGGTCCCCGATCCGACGGGATTTTCTAACCTGGCCGACCGACATCTGGCCAATTTCAGGCCATATATCGGTCGGCCAGTCCGATCGTTTCTGCCCCTACACGGGCCAATAAGCTGCCGAGTCGGTCCAAGGGACCGATATCGGCAGCTTCTATCGGCCCATGTATGGGGATCTTTACTCTTGAGCCCCCACATCCCTCACTCTGCCCCAACACCATTTTCCAATTGAACCAGTTGCCCTGTGTATGGGGGACCAACGGGGCTGCAGATATTTGACACATATCAGGCAGGGCCACATTGGCTCATTGATGGCCGGCATTTACCACTAATGTGCCAAAATGCCCAAAATACCCTTGTATGGCAACCTCAACAAATGAGGGGATCTTTAAGTATAGGCTTTTAGATATTGGACTGATTAACAGAGTAAGCAGGACACTTGTCTCCTACAGCTTGTCTCCTTGTCTCCTACAGCCAGATGCATCACTCTGTGATTAGAAAGAAATCCAATGCAGCCTCAGCAGCAACAGGTCGGAGCACAGAAATGATTGGGAGAAGAGGGGTTAAGGACATGCTATTTGGTTGTCAGGGGGTCACTGACCCCAGCAACCAAGATAAAAAAAACTTTATTGCACATTATGGGACTGACTTTGTACCCAGGTACAACATTAGGGCATTTTCTGTTGCTGCTTTCTGGCCCTTGAAGGATATGTAAATAGGATTTATCAACATATTACCTAGGAATTATTATTTCCTGTGTTCCATTCATTACAAACTCTTGTTTTTTTGCAAAGCAAACAGTAGCACCAGCAAGGCCTTGCCAGGGCGATAAGGGAATACATTATTTGTGTTACCCAGAACTAGAAGGATTGGCAAAAATGTGTTTATCCAGTGAGAACAGGAGCCGTTTGCTGTTAATTCCGATAACTCCCTGGGAAATGTGCACCTGAAAATAACCCCCCCCCCGTTTATGAGAAATGGCGTATTCTTCAGAAATGCTGTGTGATAACCCTGAGGGGTTCTGTGCCCATATAAAGGCACAAGGCTGCAGGCTGAGTTATACAGGGAACTCTGGGTATCACTCATGTATTATAAGGGATAATGTACCCCCCTACTGTAAATGATAAGGATATTAGCAGTCACTGAGGGGTTCTGTGCCCATATAAAGGCACAAGGCTGCAGGCTGAGTTATACAGGGAACTCTGAGTATCACTCATGTATTATAAGGGATAATGTACCCCCTACTGTAAATGATAAGGATATTAGCAGTCACTGAGGGGTTCTGTACCCATATAAAGTCACAAGGCTGCAGGCTGAGTTATACAGGGAACTCTGAGTATCACTCATGTATTATAAGGGATAATGTACCCCCTACTGTAAATGATAAGGATATTAGCAGTCACTGAGGGGTTCTGTGCCCATATAAAGGCACAAGGCTGCAGGCTGAGTTATACAGGGAACTCTGAGTATCACTCATGTATTATAAGGGATAATGTACCCCCTACTGTAAATGATAAGGATATTAGCAGTCACTGAGGGGTTCTGTGCCCATATAAAGGCACAAGGCTGCAGGCTGAGTTATACAGGGAACTCTGAGTATCACTCATGTATTATAAGGGATAATGTACCCCCTACTGTAAATTATAAGGATATTAGAGGTCACTGAGGGGTTTTGTGACCAAACCAGGCGGAGTTGTACAGGGAATTCTGAATTTTTGAGAATACAAAGGGGACAATCTCATTCATTGGAAATCTGATTTACACAAATCGAATAGTTTCTGCAAATCTCCAATTAAATCCCCAGCAGATTGTGAGTCTGTTTTTGGCCAAGGTGCCCATCTGCCAAACATAATTTCCCCTGCCGTATGTTAGTGCGTTATTTATGACCTAACAGACACGCATGGAGGACGGCCTGTAATGAAATCATGCCTGCCATGGAATCAATGAAGCAGAACTAAATATAGGCTGGGAATGAAGGAAGGGACATTGGGCCGGCTCTGTTTAATAAGGTGACGATGGCGAGGGAGGTAGAAACACCAGATATATTAAAATAGAAGAACTTCTGTATAACAGGCGCATACAGGGGGTGGGAGGAACGGAGGGAATGCGCTGCTCAGAAGTGAGAAATTAGAAGCAGAAAGGCAATTAGAAGCCAGTGAATAGTTATTTACCTGTGATGTGCAGCCATGGCAGCTATTTGCTCTGACCTGCTGAGCTCTGGGCTAGCACACATGTAACTGGGGCTAATAAGCCTGTATGTGAGGCTCCTGGTATATAAGTATCACCGACGTATGTCAGGCTGTGATCATAGAAGCTTTGCCTCTGGCAACAGAACCGTACTAACATTAAACCATATTATGGAGCAGGGCTAGCAACCAGCTTGGGGCGGCATGAGGGTTCTCATACAGGGTGTATCCAGGAGCAGAAAAATATTTGCCCACTGCTAAATCCGACAGTATTGGAATCAGAGACAGGGGGTACCTTCAACCAGGTCCCCAGAGCAACACCGGACCTCAATACAGCCCTGTTATTTCTAAATTGCACTGTTATTCTTGAACTATTATTTAGGCTGTAATATTTGTGTGTAGGCGCCATCAGCTTTCAGTTAACCTATTGTTTCTCCTACTCCCATGTAACTGGAGGAGTCCCAAGCCGGACTTGGATTTCTTACTATTGAGTGCTATTCTGATACCTACTGGGAGCTGCTATCTTGCTCCCTTCCCATTTTTCTGCTGATCGGCTGCTGGGGGTGAGGGGGGGGGGATATCACTCCAACTTGCAGCGCAGCAGTAAAGTGTGCCTGAGTCTGAGCTTTCAGAAGGAGCCAGCGCTACACATTAGAACTGCTTTCAGCTAACCTATTGTTTCTCCTAGTCCCATGTAACTGCAGTAGTCCCAAGCCGGACTTACCTACTGGGAGCTGCTATCTTGCTCCCTTCCCATTGTTCTGATTGGCTGCTGGGGGGGATATCAATCTAACGTGCAGCACAGTAGTAAAGTGTGACTGAAGTTTATCAGAGCACAGGTCACATGGCTGTGGCACCCTGGGAAATGAAGAATATGGCTAGCCCCCTGTGAAATTTCAAAAATAAATATAAAAAAAATCTGTTTGTGTTTTTGAAAAACAGACTGTGGAAAAGCTGTTACAATTTGTAACATCACTGTTTTAGTCCCTCCCCCCCTGCCAGGATTTCAAATGATGCACAAACACAAGAACTGCTTTGCAGCTTGATTTCAGCATATAAAAAAGGTATTTATTCATAATTTTTGAAGGAACAGAGTACGGTTATAGGTATATACGGTATATTAAGGTTTCTGTGTTAAGTGAGGCTCTTTATTATTTTGGTTCAGAAGCCGGAGTTCCCCTTTAACTCTATGTGGGGTTGCAATGTTTCATTTAACAAACAAATAGCAAATGTATGGGATGTATCCCCCTTGCAATAACTGTGTTACCTGCTCATTGTGTACAAACAATTGATTTGTTTTTCCTTTACCTCTGTTTTGAGTTTATGGAATAAGTAACAGCAGTGCAACCTGTAATAAAGGAAGAAAGTCATTTGGGGGATAATTCCATGGAGCATCTAGGTCAAGACAATTAAGGCCTGAAAGCAAGAAGGAAGTCTTCTACCTGCAAACAAACAAGGTATTTTGTGGTTCAGCGAGACGCAGACCCAACGCGGGGGCCCTAGTGGGTAATTTCAGGGCTGACACGGACAACATCCTTTTTGTAGGGGACTATAATTACCGGCCTCTCACCGCCGTACATTCAGTTCTACAGACATTCCATTCGTTGCTGCCTTGGTCCTGAGCCAGGAGCTCAGCAATCACGCCGAGAGGAAATAACGGCAAGAGACAAACAACTGCTTGATTGCTACTTACAGCAGCCACACGTATCCTCAGCCGGGGGAACCAATACATGAAATGTAAGGGTACAATGTAGCGGGGGTGGAGTGTGTGCGAGAGTGAGGGGCATTTCTGCCCAATAGAGCAAAAAATATTGTATGTATATACATAATTTACTATTTGACCTACCCAGTCCATAGATAGATAGATAGATGATAGATAGATAGAGATAGATAGATATTGGTTGAAAGGCAGACAAATATAAATGGCTAGATATAGACTGACAGACAGACAGATAGATAGATAGATAGATAGATAGATAGATAGATAGATAGATAGAGATTGATTGAAAGACATGCAGATACAAATGGCGATAGATAGATAGATAGAAAGATAGATAAAGATTGATTGAAAGACAGACAAACATAAATGAATAGATATAGACTGACAGACAGATGATAGATAGATAGATAGAAAGATAGATAAAGATTGATTGAAAGACAGACAAATATAAATGGCTAGATATAGACTGACAGATAGATAGATAGATAGATAGATGATAGATAGATAGAAAGAAAGATAGATAAAGATTGATTGAAAGACAGACAAATATAAATGGCTAGATATAGACTGACAGATAGATAGATGATAGATAGATAGAGATAGATAGATATTGATTGAAAGGCAGACAAATATAAATGGCTAGATATAGACTGACAGACAGACAGATAGATAGATAGATAGATAGATAGATAGATAGATAGAGATTGATTGAAAGACATGCAGATACAAATGGCGATAGATAGATAGATAGAAAGATAGATAAAGATTGATTGAAAGACAGACAAACATAAATGAATAGATATAGACTGACAGACAGATGATAGATAGATAGATAGAAAGATAGATAAAGATTGATTGAAAGACAGACAAATATAAATGGCTAGATATAGACTGACAGATAGATAGATAGATAGATAGATGATAGATAGATAGAAAGAAAGATAGATAAAGATTGATTGAAAGACAGACAAATATAAATGGCTAGATATAGACTGACAGACAGACAGATAGATAGATGATAGATAGATAGATAGATAGATAGATAGATAGATAGATAGATAGCGGAGGATTGTGGGGGAGGAAAATTGTTTATTAAGGACCAATTCAGTTAATTTTTATCCTTGAGACGTCTTTGAGAAGAAGATAAGTCAACACTGAACATGTTTGAAAATGGGAGCCATGGGAAGTAACCAAGAAGATGTATATAGACAAGCAAATGAAAGCATTATAGGAGTAACTCTTAGATTAAGAGCTTTGTTAGGGCTACAACCACAGTCACAAGGGGGAGAATATCTAACAGCACTACTAATCCAAGGATATCTCATGAAAGGTCAAGAGACGGGATATTTGGGAAGACTCCCTAAGGGCTCTGGCACACGGGGAGATTAGTCGCCCGCGGCAAAACTCCCTGTTCGCGGGCGACTAATCTCCCCGAGTTGCCTTCCCCCTGCCATCCCACCGGCGAACATGTAAGTCGCCGGTGGGATGGCAGACGCGTCAGGGTGATTTGCGCAAAATCGCGCCGCCGCGTCTAATTTCCCCATGTGCCAGAGCCCTAAAGGGCAGAGCTCTGCAGAAGACATCAGGACTTCATTTCAAGAACCCAAATATCCCCAGAAATGTTTGTCTCCTCCACCTAGATGTCCACAGTGGTTTCCTCATTCAAAAGAATGGAATTCTTTTACAATGTAGATACAAAAAGCATCCTATCTGTGTTTTAAGGTTTTACTTGCCCTTTATAAATAGAAAAACGTATAAAGTTATATACAAAAACACAAGCAATTGATTCAAAGTTATTTTATGCAGTCAGATGGATGAATGATAGGAGCCTTACAGCACTGGGATCCTAGGCTGGTTATTTGGCACCTGCTAAAACAAACCCTAGTGTGTGTGAATGGAGCAAACATGTTATTATATTCCCTGGGAAAATATATATAGTGAATAAAGTAGCCCCTAAAATATAGGACTATTATAAATCACCAGAGTTTCATGACTATATAAAAACATGAGGCTGAGGGCCGAGTGCTTTTATACAGGTCATGGAACTCTGAGGCGATTTGTAATATCCTCATATTTTCACATCAGGGGGTACTTTATTGTAATACAAACATTCATGTGAGTCACGTGGCAAAAATTACATCACTAAACACTGATTATAACTGATGACATCACTAAGCACCGTTTATAAGGATATAATTTAAAGGATATCCATGGCTTTTGGGTATTATATATATATATATATATATTTATATAAAGGATCGCACAAAATGCTCCCAGTACCTCCGTATTGGTACTGTTTTCAGTGAGTGAAGCAGAAATGAGCAGGGTTAATTGCTCATTCACGGAAACATGTTTTCCTTTAGGCCGGCATATTGCATCACAGAAGTCCTAGCCATCCGTAAACAAATTCCTCTATCTGCGTATTTCATGTTCCAACGCAGGTCCTGTATCCCCTTGGTGTTTGGGGTATGTTGGCAACACGCTGGGAGAGATAATGAACACAGGCTGGCTGCGTGCCAATGCACAACTAGTTCACTTACACACCAACTCGTGTACTTTGAGAGCAATGGGAGCAAAGCGTGTCGGGAGCCATTTTAAATGAAGGTAGCTGAAGTATAAGTTCCCCTTTTTAAAGGGCCACTAACGTTAGAAAATGCAAAAGCACTAAAATGACGTTCGAAGACCTGGACACGTGTAACCTAACAGAACAAACGCATCCTTAGGGGATGCCCACAATCGTTCCCTGTAGCCCCAGCTACTCCCCCATCTGTAGCCCCAGCTACTCCCCCATCTGTAGCCCCAGCTACTCCCCCATCTGTAGCCCCAGCTACTCACCCATCTGTAGCCCCAGCTACTCACCCATCTGTAGCCCCAGCTACTCACCCATCTGTAGCCCCAGCTACTCCCCCATCTGTAGCCCCAGCTACTCCCCCATCTGTAGCCCCAGCTACTCCCCCATCTGTAGCCCCAGCTACTCCCTCATCTGTAGCCCCAGCTACTCACCCATCTGTAGCCCCAGCTACTCACCCATCTGTAGCCCCAGCTACTCATCCATCTGTAGCCCCAGCTACTCCCCCATCTGTAGCCCCAGCTACTCCCCCATCTGTAGCCCCAGCTACTCCCCCTTCTGTAGCCCCAGCTACTCACCGATCTGTAGCCCCAGCTACTCACCCATCTGTAGCCCCAGCTACTCACCCATCTGTAGCCCCAGCTACGGCCCAGACTGGCAATCAGTGGGTTCTAGTAAATGCCTCAGGGGCTGCTGTAGGATGCCATGGACAGTCGCTATTTATTGGGCTGGTGGGGGGGCTGTTTGGGCCTCTGTGTACTGGAAATGCCAGGGCCTATTTTGTATCCCAGTCCAGACCTGCCCCTGGCTCTGCTGTATGGCCAGGGCTCAATTTTAGGGCTATGCCACCCTGAACACCCCCACAATATGGCAATTGGTGCATACAGTTTCCACACCAGAAGTGCTGTTAGCTGTCTATTTTTTGGGAACAAAAGTATATAGAGCACAGAGCCCAGGGCAGCTGTCCCTTATCCGCCACCTTATAACGACAGCTCTGGCCATGGATACAGTAGGGTTATTGGTCAATAAATGGAGGGGAGTATTTATTAACGCTGGAAACAAAAATCACCACTGATGTTGCCCATAAAAATCAAGAGTTTTACTCTTGTTTTCTAACTTTTATGACTCTTCAAATCTAATGCTGATTGGTTGCTATGGGCAACATCACCAGCGACATATGTTTCTAATGCTAATGTCTATAATCGCCAAAGGGGCTAGAAGCAGTAACCACACTAGTACAGAAGAATAGATTAATAACAGGGGGTTATTAAGATAATAATAGATAAATACAAAGTATAACAATAAATACAAATAAATACAAGATACAGTTGCAATAATTTAAGAGTCAAAGACACAAGAGGATGGAGGTCCCTGCCCCGTAGAGCTTACAATCTATATGGACTAGTCACAACGTATCCCATAATGCAACGGTGTTTTTGAAGTGACAAGGGCTGCTTGTTATAGTGCCCCATGCAATAGGGCGCCTCAATGAATCACTTCCATCACCAAACACCATATACAATGAAACCTTTTGTCAATAACTTAGCGCAGCCGAACGGGCCCTTATCTATGACGTCGCGCAAGCCGCGGTCGCGCCAGTGACATCATTACGAAACCGCCGTATTCAGCTACAGGCCGCGACGCACAGCTTGTGACGCAGTATTTGTGCTGCCGGTGAAGCCAGCGATAGTAACATGGCTACCGGCGGCAATGTGAGACCGGCTGAGGAGCCGGAGGAGGAAGAAGAGGAGGATGAAGCTGCCGAAGAGGAGGAGGAAGAGGAGTATACCTTCCTACCGCTGGTGCACGACATCATTAAATGGTACAGTTAGTTTGGGGGTCATTGTAACTGAAACACTGCCCCGCTACTGAGCTGTTTCAGCAGTCGGAACCAGCAGTGTTTGTGTATCATGGGAAGTTGCCTGGAATGTCATTTTGCTTTAGTATGTAGCATAAATGTATTTGTATTTACTGTCATTTAGTTGGACACCACTTGCAGGTACTTTTATTGCATTCCCTTTGCAGCCAGTAGCATTCTGTGTCCCTTTGGCCCCATACAGGTAACATTGGAGACAAACATCACTGGGGATGGTGCCCATGATTGGTTAGGTTGGCTTCCAATGTTAATAAATACACCCCTTTATATCTGCAGGGCTTATTTACACTTGATTGTGGTTTGGAATACCTGTTGGTGGGTTAAAGAAGAAGGAAAGGGGGAATTATTGGGGGGTAAAATGTTAGCGCCCCGCCCAAGTGACTAAGATCACTTACCTGATACCCCGGGCTGGTGCTCCTGTTAAGCTTTATCAGAAAGGTCTATGTAAATACAGCCATAAGCACTCACACAAACGCTGCACTGAGTCCTCTATCAAAAGAAACAGGGTTTGTTGTCTTTGTTTTCCTGTGCCAGAGTCTGTGCAGCTTTCTCCTCTCTCCTGTCCCCCCCCTCAAGAATGCTAAGAACTCCCCCCCCCCCCTTAGGAATGTTTGATCTGAGCCAATCAGCAGGAAGCTGACTCATAGTCTAACTAACTGAGCATGTACACCAGTCTTGGTCTTGGTGCAGGAGCGAGGCTTTATGGGAATTTTCTTTAAAGAACTCAGCCTTTTTTTTTGTCCTATGAGGCTTCTGATCATCTGAACAGGAGAAATATGGGGAGACTTAAGGGCACTATTGAGAGAACTGAGGGTATGCCTGCAGCTTGAGATTAACTCTCTATTAGCCTTTCCTTCTCCTTTAAGTTGCTGCTGTGAAGAGTAGACCACTCTTGCCCCAATGGAAACACTTTATGTGATTTTTCCTTTACAGAATCGCACTTTCCATCTCATTAGCGGTGGCCGTTTTGGGTCCACTGCCAAGGACACAGGAAGTACTAATGTGCACTTACCTCCTGTTTCTTCTACCAAGCATATATGCATTTGCTGAGAAAACAAGAGTTTTTGACCTGCTTCTGCCCTGAACCCACGCAAGCCCAGGCTGACCCATTGTGTTAACATGTCTTATAAACCCATGCCCTACCTGCCCACTTTTGATGTTGCCAGAGGGGGGTGGGTTAGAGGCAAGTTTATAAAAGAAAGTGGCCAGGAAGAGTCAGATGTAGCTGAGCTGGGTCGTCATAATGATAAGGGTGGAAGGAGCTGGGCCAGGAAGTGATGTCACACTGGGTAAAACGGGTAAAGCCGCAGGGTATGTGTGGGCCGTGCATCACGTGCTAAGCCCAAGCCTGCAAATGGCAAATTTCTCCCAACCCACAGCCTCAAATAATCAATGTAATATTGCTAAAGGATGAACTGTATATGACAGAAACTGCTGAATTTGCATTATGGGGGATACAGCTGGATCAGAGCCAGTAGGTGTCCTTCATTCAGAAATGGCAGCGTGTAGTCTGTGCAGCAGTGCAGCCGTCGGCAGGAGACTACAGCTCTCATAATGGGAAATCTAAAGGCAGAGAGGATTGTACCAGTTCCATTAAGGCGGGGGTGTCAGGCTCTAGTCTGTCCAGCAGATATGAACTACAATTCCTGCATTCTTAATGTTTGTTTGGGAGCAGTGCTGTGCAACTTGTACTGCATAACTTTCCTGCTATGTGGGACAACAATCACACACAGGGTATGGATTATATTGATATTATGGCATGATACAAAGAAGGCAGTGGAGCCTTTGCCTAGGCTGGGGGCTTTAAGTACTTATTGGAGGGCCCCACCTGACCCACAGGCCATTTAGTTGCCCGAATCTTCCCTAGTAACGCTTTATAGTACATTATGCATATATAGATAATTTGTGTTTACTATAGGAGCCCCTTTAATGAAAGCAGGGCTGACCAACTGGAGCCTCTGGGATAAATGTGGCTTTTCACGTTTTAGGGCTTAGTGGCTGCTTATACTCGTCCGTATGATCTCCTCATTTCAATATTTATCCAACCCTCAGACATGATATGACTACTAAGCAGCTGACTACATAGGAATCCAGTAAGCCCTGCCAAGTTTCATTTGTTAATGTGACTTGATAATCGCAGGACAGGGATGTTACTGTGCCTTTAAATCCTAACCTTTGGCTAATTTTATGTGCCAAAAGTTGGACCCAATTCTTTCCCCCTATTACTGACTTGTGTTGGTCAGCGACATATATTTATGGCCGATAAAAGCTGCCACCCAGTGTGGTGGGCCCAGATCTGCTCGTTTGGTGACCCCACCGAATGAGAGGATCTGGCTGTGTATGGCCACCTTTAGAATTGACGTTGGGCTTGAAGGCTGAGCAAAGTTCTGATAGGCTGGAGGTAGAATCCTGCGAGCCTGGGAAACTGCTGGTTAGTTTACTGGTAGCAAGTAGGGCTTGTACATAAGGTTATGGGTGCTGCTTGGGGGACATGGGTGTCAGTATAAGGCGTGTCTGGGCAATGATTATGATAGGAGGTTGGGGTTGGATCAGGTTGCAGGTCTGGGTCTTTCCCAGTAGATCTAAATAAATCTCTAGCTGGTGGGTCACTTTAGGAATGTGAGATTACTCCTGAATTCATTGACCCTTTATACAACCCTGGCCATAGGAAAGCAGTGAGAAATGAAATGGGAAGGAGTCGCCATTGTGGGGCGATAGGGACATGCAGCCTTCAGCCACTGAGGAATTCTATCTCCCATATCCACTGCCGATGCTGGGAGTTATAGTGCTGTAACGGCCTGCGGGGTCCTGTTGGGATAGAACAGATCCGCTTTACTTGCAAGCAGGCACGTAGCCTATAAATACAATATCCAGCTGTTTGCCTGGATGCCGTGTCCTCATCATTGCTCCCATCTCTGCATCCGCCTCTGAATCAGCCCCCGATAATTCCTAGCTCAAGTGCACTCACAGCCGCACAAGTATCTGCTATCGATCAGCGCTCTGCGTATGTCACTTCTGATTCCGAAGAACTGCAGTAACAACACATTGTGCAACAGGGACACTCATTACATACAGGAACCCTTTTCACTGCACTTTCTTGTTAAAGGGGAACTAAATCCTAAGGAAAGAGCAAGTTAGAAATGCTGCAGGTTAGTCTTTAGGCTTATCTGCCAGGAAGGTCTGTGTCCCTAAAGATACCCCGAGTAGCTCCTGTCTCTCCCCCCCCCCCCCCCCCAGCTATAATACTGCAAAAATGGAATTGCTCTCCAGTTGCCCTGTCTTCACTATGCAGTCAGAGCCAATCAGAAGAGAGCTTACATTGGTCCCACTGCACAGAGAAGGCAGGGTGACTTCTGGATATTGTATGTGTGTAAGCACTGGGGAGATTGGGTTGCCTTTAGTATATAGATTTGCTCTGTATATGATAAGCACCCACACATACACACATATAGATATATATAGATATATACGCACTCTCATCCCTGATGAATCTATGCAGATAAATGCAGTAAATGGAAGCCTAATTGCTGTCGGAAGTGACAGTACAGACAAGGTAGCTCGTTCCTCGTGTTAGCATCTAATTAAGCCTGCCTTTCCTACAGAGCCACTAAAGTGAGGTTAATTGGAGCTGGCAGCAGCCTTACATACAATGGGGTGGGTAATGCTATAAAGAAATGTGTAGGCAGATTTACCCTTGTAATGGCAATGACGCACTAGCTATGGGTGCTGCCCTTGCCTGGGTGTTTGGGGCCCTCCGACACTAAGGTGCGTGCCTGCGCCCAAATACACAACAAGCGGCACGTTGCCCGGCGGCCGGCAGCAGGTGACTGAAATGATATGTATAAGGAGCCAATGAATATAAGTCCCCTTTGCGTAGGCCTCCCAGGAATGCATATGAAAGCAATATCCTCCATCTGGCCGTGGATTTGCCTGCGAGCCCTGTGTTCAGCCCGCGGCGGATCAGAGCTCTCGAAGAAAACAACTGCAGTTACTTAGGTGCTACTTTACTCTGCTGCCCCTTAATCTCTGTTCCATCCATGTTGGTTCTGTTCCTGTAAGAGAACTGCATCGTGTTTGGCTGTTTGAGCAGCAGGTTTTGAAACAACATCCGACTCTTAAGTCCATCCATGGCGGGCGGCTCTAGGCCCAATAGGCATTAGACTTGTATAACCTATGGGCCACAGAATAGGCCCCCTGCGCTGCCTGCTGTTGGACATAGTTATTAAAGCAAGGCACATAATGGGTTCTAAAGCACATGTTGGGCTGCAAAGCTGGTTCTGCAACTTGAATTGGGAAACGGCAAAGAACCTGCTTTAGTGGGAGTTGGGCCTGAAGCCTTGGAGTTGGGAGGGTTCGGGCAGTTAATCACCCAATGGGTCACGGGTGTGTGGTGGGTCTGAAAGGCAGAGGGGTCCCCCCTACTTTATTTCAGTTCCTCCACCAGATTTATAATAAAAGTGCCCTCTGGCGTGCTGGGGGTATTAATAAGCTTTAATAATAGCCTCCCTCCTATGCACCGACCCCAGGGAGCCTATATATAAACATGGCCTTGGGCACAGGTGGGTGCAGGTTGGTGAGGATCAATGAACTGTTTACTAGAAGCTGCTGCCCCCCTATTTTTTTTTAAAGGGCAAGTGCAATTACTAATGTGTTAGGCTCCTCCCAGTGAACACTACACTGGGTAAAGATAGCAGCACTCCCATAGAAAGTACCCCAGGCTGCTCCATTGTCAGGGAAGAAGAGCAGTGAGCCCAAGGTTACCAATAACAGTACCAGTATTGGTTTTATTCAGCCCCCAAATGCTTATTTTTAACCAGTCTCCTCCTCCTCCCCCCTAGCATGGACAAAGACAGCCAGGACGTGTACCAGGAGCTGAATGAGTTAAAGAGCAAGTTCCAAGCCATGCGCAAGCTGGTCGGCAACATGCCCGGCATCGACCTGAGCCCGGAGGAGCAACAGCGGCACCTCCAGAGCCTGAGGGAACAGGTACAGACCAAGAATGAACTGCTCCAGAAGTACAAGAGCCTCTGCATGTTTGAGATACCCAAGGAATAGCTGTACGGACTGTTGCACCCAGTGGGAGGTTCTGCCAAACCCAACATGGCGCCCGGAACACTGGCCAACCAGAGTGTATAAATATGGAGGGATCCATTGCAATTCCTAAACTCGATATAGGGCAGTTGCCCTTGTACATGACTTCTGGACTCAGGGCAAATTCCTAATGGATGTTTTTTTCTAAACTGCTATGTGGTTGCTAGGCTCAGTCCCTATAGCAACCACGCAGTGGTGTGAAAGATGAATAGGAGAAGATAAGGACATATTACCTCTATCTACAACGTACTAAATGTTTGTGTAATGGTTAAATTCCCCTTTAGTGTAATACATTCTTTTGTAATGACAATATTTTTTGTTTTTTTTTTCATTCAGGATATGAGTCTTTCCATAAAGTTTATTCCACCGAGCTATTAATTGTGCTGTAAGTTTCTCCGGAACATGAATCACGGGTCCATTGAGTTCACAAGTTCATTAAGAAAGTAACGCAGAGCAATTAGCAGGAGCTGAAATAACGAGTGGGTGTTCCACTAATAAGCAGCCGCGAGCGCTCGGGTTCCTTAAAGGTAAAGTAGTCCCGAAATACACACGGCTCCCTCGCTAAAGGGCATCGGCGCGGAAAGGCCGCCTTGTATGGAGAGGCCTAAATATATCCGCGCTGATGTAGTGCAGAGGAATCCGATTGGCTCACTATTTACCCACTTCCTGGAACCCCCTGAATAAGGACAATGTGCCAGATGGACACTTCCCCCCCACCCCGCAGTTTCATGTCTAATATTAACTTGCTATGATGGTGAAAGTTGCAATTAGTCTAATTTATATTTTGTGTTTTGCAACTTTAAGGCTTGTAATATTACCCTGCTACCTGGTTGCTAGGGTTGTAATTACCCTGGCAACCAGGCAGCAGTATGGATGTTGAAATGGAATGTTCAGTGGAATGGTGAGTGCCTGAATGGAAAGATAAGCAGTTAAAAATAAGAATAACAGTAAAACTGAGCCCTTACAATGTTTTTTTTTTTTTTTGTTGCTGGGGTCAGTGAGCCCTGACAACCAGCTTGCAGTTGCAGGCTGAAAATAGGCAGTATAGGAATGCTGACAATCAAACATTATTCAGAATAAATAAAACCCATTTAATAATGAGCTTCCCCTTGAATGTATTATAAGTGAGCTCCTCATACTTATAAGGGTGAAGCCACATGGAGCTACTAGTAGCAGCTACAGAAACAGACAATGCTGATCATTTACTGATAATTGTCTCTATGTGTGTTTTAGCAGAGGCAATTCTCAGTATTGTCTATGGCAGGGGATTTTCTGGTGTTTAGTAGCCGTGACAAGTAGCTGCTACTAAGTAGCTCCGTGTGGCTTCACCCTAATTGTGCTGCAGCCAACTCACTTGTGCCATGGCTCCCAGGCTGGCTGCAGAAGCAGTTGCACCAGGTTAGAAACTGCATATGCCATTTATTATCACTGTGTGCCCATGTACAGAGCTGTTACATAGGGCTGTAGATGTTGCTAAACTACAATTCCCCACATACTGAAAACAACCATAGCCTCTAGTGACGCTGAAAATAAGAAGAGTTATTGCAGGGTAGGGAGTAGGCCTGGGTCTAGCAATTGAGACTGTATTGTCTATATGCAGTATGGCAGCTCCCTTCTATATGTATGAACACACATAAAGTAAAGTTCTCTGCTTTGCTTCTGATGATCCATCTCACTGAGCATGTGCTGTGCCACTGACACTCCTAACAGGATCCAAGATGGGGAGTTGCTGTGCACAACTTTGAAGGTCGAAACCTCTGGGCTGGTACAGTAAGTTCTGTATATGCAGCATTTCTAGCCAGAATGTGTGTTGGGGACTAGTTCCCCTTTAATGATTGCATCACTTTGGTACTTGGAGCGACCCTGTCTGCGCCATTTACTCAGCCAATCATCTGTATCCTATAAAGCGCTGCCTCTCATTTCCTGGAGGGAAGTGCTCAGGTGCAGGCAGGGATCTGCCCCCACATAACCGTGTAATTATAGCATCCATTCATCCATCTAATCCCGCTGGGCTGCAGCGTAACTATAGCTCCCACTCATCCCATGGAATGCGCTCAGTACCTGTGTGTGAGTCACGGGGCGTTGCTATTGGATCTCATTGGGCTGAGCAGCGGATGTTACCTCTGTAGAACCCGATTTCCTTAGTATTGGGGTCTGGGAACCTTGGCCCCCTCCCTGCTGTTACCTGTACAACCCTGCCCAGTCCATCCCATTTCCCATACAGTCTGTGCCAGGCACCTCCAGCTTTGCAGCTACCACAGAGGCCCAATAGTACGTGCTTAACAGCTGCTCCAATGGTGCTGCCCAGAATATGCCTATGGGCCTGGTGTCGGACAAAGATGTCTATGGGAATATCAGGCATGTATAAAAATATAATGGGGGGCCACAGCTGGCACAGGGGCCTCCAGTTGGACAGCCCTGGCTTAGAAGGGAAAGTTGAAACTGGATCTTGTGGAAGGCGCTACAGAACCACTGCCGGATGTTTGCCATTCAATAGGCCAGTCTGATCCCTGTGTAACTAGATACTGTGGCAGAACCTACACAGATTTATGACTATGGCTGCAGCCAATCAGAGATTAGCTTTGATCAGTCCAGTGCAGTTTGAACACTGAAATGAACTGTTTGATTGGTAGCCACTATGAATCACATGGGCAGCATGTAACCTGGCTACTGTGGCCACTATATCTAGCTCTGTAAATGCTTTCACATTAGTCCTGCCCCTATTCCCCCAAGGTGGGGCCTATAGTGGCCTGATCATGGCATTTATCTGCACACTAACTGCCTATGCAATAAGCTGAATGCTGCTCGCCCTGCCCAGGGAGGGGCCTTGGCTCACATGCTGTCCACATGTTATTCCCCATCTCCAACACACACGGCCCATCTGTTCCAGCCACCTCTGGCGGAATATTCAGCAGCGACTACTGCTTACTGGGAACAGAGAGCCGTGTGCGGCACACATGTCTGGGGAGCCACTCCATATGCAACAGCAACAAACTGCATCTGCCCAGCTGCCTCCGGCACCGTCCAGTCTCTGGCATGCTCGCCTCTGCTCAGGAATGGGTTAATGGTCTTACTCCTGAATCCTTACCTCTCCTATGCTTTTATCTACTTCTATTTTCCTTCCAATGGAATAGAGAAAGTTTACGGATCATCTAACAAAGGGGTTAATGGAAAACTGAATAAACCTGCAAAGTAGTTTTATTTGCCTGTGTAATGTCACCACATGGCCACTAGGGGGAGACAGAATATAACAGATTAACTGCTTCACTGGAGAGGCTGTAATTTAGTTATGTGAAACAGTGTCTGGCACTGCTGGTATTTATGGGTATAACTACATGCTGGGGCTCGGCAAGTAAGGGGTTAACAGCAGCTCTCCATTAGGGTATACAAACCTGACCACTCACACCCCCCACCCCAAGTTTTTTCTTACTAGTTTAACCCTTTGTTGTGCAGGTGTCTGCACTTTGTAATGCACATTTAGAATTTCCAAACTGTGTCTGATTCTGTCTCGAATAGTGGATTCTAGGGTAACCAGTATGTGCTGCCAAGGTACCCCTGGACCTGTTAGTAACCTTGTTATGGGCTAAGGGGGCCCAGCCTGAAGGCCAGTTAGGGGGGATTTGGGGTGAGTGCTTATTTGTGCCCTGGGTACCCCTGGAACTATAGCAGGGTGACTGTTACCCCAATGTTTCTATATATCTGTAACCTTGTTATGGGCTAAGGGGGCCCAGCCTGAAGGCCAGTTAGGGGGGGATTTGGGGTGAGTGCTTATTTGTACCCTGGGTACCCCTGGAACTATAGCGGGGTGACTGTTACCCCAATGTTTCTATATATCTGTAACCTTGTTATGGGCTAAGGGGGCCCAGCCTGAAGGCCAGTTAGGGGGGGATTTGGGGTGAGTGCTTATTTGTACCCTGGGTACCCCTGGAACTATAGCGGGGTGACTGTTACCCCAATGTTTCTATATATCTGTAACCTTGTTATGGGCTAAGGGGGCCCAGCCTGAAGGCCGGTTAGGGGGGGATTTGGGGTGAGTGCTTATTTGAGCCCTGGGTACCCCTGGAACTATAGCGGGGTGACTGTTACCCCAATGTTTCTATATATCTGTAACCTTGTTATGGGCTAAGGGGGCCCAGCCTGAAGGCCAGTTAGGGGGGGATTTGGGGTGAGTGCTTATTTGTGCCCTGGGTACCTCTGGAACTATAGCAGGGTGACTGTTACCCCAATGTTTCTATATATCTGTAACCTTGTTATGGGCTAAGGGGGCCCAGCCTGAAGGCCAGTTAGGGGGGGATTTGGGGTGAGTGCTTATTTGTGCCCTGGGTACCCCTGGAACTATAGCAGGGTGATTGTTACCCCAATGTTTCTATATATCTGTAACCTTGTTATGGGCTAAGGGGGCCCAGCCTGAAGGCCAGTTAGGGGGGGGGATTTGGGGTGAGTGCTTATTTGTGCCCTGGATACCCCTGGAACTATAGCGGGGTGACTGTTACCCCAATGTTTCTATATATCTGTAACCTTGTTATGGGCTCTGGGGGCATATAAAGCAGACACTGGATCCCCAAGGCACTGGGTACTATGATGCCACAATGGAAGCAGCTTGTTGTTATATTGCTGAGCAAGAAGCTGCCAGACACAGACATTGAGTTGATTTTATGTTTTTTTATTAAGTAGAAAAATAAAGACACTGGAAATAAAGCACAAAGTATCTAAACACTTTGGATTTGTTCTCATCCAATACTCTGATTGATGGCACAATGGCACCATGTAAACAAATCACTTTTCCTTTTCAGTCCTGATACAGTTATTAACATCCCTCCTCCTCCCCCCACACTCAGTCCAGAGTTGCACCCAGTTCGGGAGGTTCAACAGATCAGAGAGTTTTCTCAAAGTACAGATTGTCCACTCCAGCAGTCACATGACTGTAAAGCTCCTGGCCAGCTTCATGGCCACTTCCAAACTGTCCAACAACGTCTGCCCCATCAGGCTTCTCCTTTCCTCAGCAGCCTGACTAACCATCAGAAGGCACGGAGGGGCAAGTGGAACCCCCTCAACGGTCATGCCATCTCGGCTTTGGCTTCTTTCAAAAACGCCACGGTCTTTTCTGTTTCTCTATGTATATATTTATAAAGGCACCGGTGCCAGACCTGCCCAAGCCCTAGCTGATCACACACCTCTCTTTGTCTTTACTCTGGCCGCCTCCTACGGCCTTGGCTCTAATGTACATTAAGTCACTGTGGATGCTGGGTCTGCGGGCAAAGGGGGCCACAATGCCATAGGCGTCCCCATCCTCCTTGACTTTCTTGCCCTTCAGGGACTTCTTGTGCAAGATCTCGCAGTATTGGACAGACACTTTACGGTGCAAGTCTGGGCTCATCTCACTGGGCAGCTTGGCCATGGTGAACAGAGCCTTGAACATCTCATCCAGGCTGGAGTTCTTCTTGGCCGATACCTCAAAGTAAGAACATTTACTGTCCTCCCCAACCAGCTGCTCAATCTCATGAGGTTGCACCTCCCTGTAGAAGTCCCGGTCCACTTTATTCCCACAGATAACGATGGGAACATCCACATTCTCCTTGGTTTTGTTCTTGAGACAGGACTTGGTCTCAATGATCTGCTGCTTCAGCCGCTGCACCTCCTCAAAGGAGTCCCTGTTGTCCAGGCTGAAGACCAAGATAAACACATCACCTGGAGGAGAGAAGAAGGAGGGCAGGTTAGTAGCTGTCGTAACGTTGTTACTTTCATTGTATTTAACACTAAACAAGAGGATCTGGACTCAATTTGCGCTTCAGAGACAGAAGCTCACGACTCTGTAGTAATATAATCCCAAGAGCCCTTCGCTATAATAGGCAGTTTCCCCGTCTGCGAATAGGGATCCCATAATAAAAGCAATATAATAGTTACAGCAATGGGCACCCTGCTAGAAACTGAAGGTGCTGAGCATTTACCAGCAGTTAACTAGTTGCCCACTAACCCAGTTAGGAAAAGTTCTGACTACTTGCCAACAAGTGAGGACTTACCGGTGAGGATGGAGAGCCTTCTCATGGCCGGGAAGGGGTGGTTGCCCGAAGTATCTAAGATATCCAGCTGGTACACCTCCCCCCGGATGCTGTAGAACTTTCGGTGGAAATCCTCGATGGTCGGGGTGTATTGCTCCTCAAATCGGCCGCTCAGGAAGCGGGACACGATGGAGGTTTTGCCCACCTTGGAGGAGCCCAGGATGACCATTCGGTAACAGTTCTTGGGGGGGATGTTCAGCTCGGTCTCCCCGGGGCACATTTTCTTGATCATTGCGGTGAGTCTGCCTCTGACAGAGAACGAATCGCTGCGACTGAGCAGCATTAGATACTGAGCGATGGGAGCGGAGAGTTGATCTGATCGGGAGCTCAGGCTGCAGCCGCTTATATAGGGAGCCGGGACACGCCCACCGCAACGTCACAGCCAAAACACTGCGCTCTGTCCGACTGTCAGAAGCAACAGGAGTCTGGGGAGAAGCAGAGCTGCCACTTACCTACTGACTGGCACTCACAGCTGCCACTTACCTACTGACTGGCACTCACAGCTACCACTTACCTACTGACTGGCACTCACAGCTGCCACTTACCTACTGACTGGCACTCACAGCTACCACTTACCTACTGACTGGCACTCACAGCTGCCACTTACCTACTGACTGGCACTCACAGCTACCACTTACCTACTGACTGGCACTCACAGCTGCCACTTACCTACTGACTGGCACTCACAGCTGCACTTACCTACTGACTGGCACTCACAGCTGCCACTTACCTACTGACTGGCACTCACAGCTACCACTTACCTACTGACTGGCACTCACAGCTGCCACTTACCTACTGACTGGCACTCACAGCTGCCACTTACCTACTGACTGGCACTCACACAGCTGCCACTTACCTACTGACTGGCACTCACAGCTACCACTTACCTACTGACTGGCACTCACAGCTGCCACTTACCTACTGACTGGCACTCACAGCTACCACTTACCTACTGACTGGCACTCACAGCTGCCACTTACCTACTGACTGGCACTCACAGCTACCACTTACCTACTGACTGGCACTCACAGCTACCACTTACCTACTGACTGGCACTCACAGCTGCCACTTACCTACTGACTGGCACTCACAGCTACCACTTACCTACTGACTGGCACTCACAGCTGCCACTTACCTACTGACTGGCACTCACAGCTACCACTTACCTACTGACTGGCACTCACACAGCTGCCACTTACCTACTGACTGGCACTCACACAGCTACCACTTACCTACTGACTGGCACTCACACAGCTGCCACTTACCTACTGATTGGCACTCACACAGCTGCCACTTACCTACTGACTGGCACTCACAGCTGCCACTTACCTACTGACTGGCACTCACACAGTTGCCACTTACCTACTAACTGGCACCCCTCGTCCTTAACTGGCAGTCAGCTAGAGCTGGGCACTCAGCTGCCACTTGTTACTGGGTACTCTTATGCTTGCAACTATGCACATATATCTACTGAGGGTGCCCTCACCCATAGCAGGCATAACATATATATATATACCCTCACCCCCATACCCTGGGCACCCTGACATAGGTACAGCCGGGCATCTCATGCTGGGAACAATATATCTGCTGAATGGCTCCCTGACTTCTAGCCCACAGGTAACTACAGCCTGGCACATAGTCCAGTGCCAGCCAGGGGCATGTGTATGGAGAGTGGGTGCCAGTTAGCGGGATATTTATTGCCAGAGGGTTAGTACCACACAGAGTGTTAGAGTACGGGCGGGCAGGGTATTTACCCATATCAGGGGCAGTGCGGCCGGGCGGGTAGGGACTGAGTGAGGGCAGTAGGTCCGTACCGTTGGGCTTGGGGGGTCAGTAGGCTGAGACACAGTAGGGCGGCACCAGGGGGAAGCGCTGGGGCAGATCCAGTGTCTCTCGGCTCCCTGCCCTGTATTTACTCATATTGCGCTCTCCGTGCGGGAAACTGAACTGATCTGTATCCCAGTCAGTAGCGCCTGTGGGATCCGCATATCGGCCATTTACTGGCTCAGCTCCGGGGTTCGCACAGATACTCGCTGTGTACTTTGCACTCACTTCTACTGCTTTCTGCGCCTCCTACTGCACCGGTTATTGTGCCCTGTCTGTGCCCTGTCTGTGCCCCTCTCTGTGCCCTGTCTGTGCCCCTCTCTGTGCTCTGTCTGTGCCCCTCTCTGTGCCCTGTCTGTGCCCCTCTCTGTGCCCCTCTCTGTGCCCTGTCTGTGCCCCTCTCTGTGCCCTGTCTGTGCCCCTCTCTGTGCCCTGTCTGTGCCCCTCTCTGTGCCCTGTCTGTGCCCCTCTCTGTGCCCCTCTCTGTGCCCTGTCTGTGCCCCTCTCTGTGCCCCTGTCTGTGCCCCTCTCTGTGCCCTGTCTGTGCCCCTCTCTGTGCCCTGTGCATTTGGCTTTGCCCCTCTCTGTGCCCTGTGTATTTGGCTTTGCCCCTCTCTGTGCCCTGTCTGTGCCCCTCTCTGTGCCCTGTGCATTTCGCTTTGCCCCTCTCTGTGCCCTGTGTATTTGGCGTTGCCCCTCTCTGTGCCCTGTGCATTATGGCTTTGCCCCCTCTGTGCCCTGTGCATTATGGCTTTGCCCCTCTCTGTGCCCCTCTCTGTGCCCCTCTCTGTGCCCTGTGTATTTGGCTTTGCCCCTCTCTGTGCCCATCTCTGTGCCCCCCTCTGTGCCCTGTGCATTTGGCTTTGCCCCTCTCTGTGCCCTGTGCATTTGGCTTTGCCCCTCTCTGTGCCCTGTACATTTGGCTTTGCCCCTCTCTGTGCCCTGTACATTTGACTTTGCCCCTCTCTGTGCCCTGTGCATTTGGCTTTGCCCCTCTCTGTGCCCCTCTCTGTGCCCCTGTCTGTGCATGTTTATCAGCCAGTGGAAGGCAAGGTTGCCCGGTTCCATGCCGGGTTAGTGCCCAGTGAGTGCCAGTGCAAGCGCTGCCAGTGCCCCTGCAGATACTGTTGGAAGCATTTGGTTTCGCTGTGTTTTGTACCTGCAGCCCCACACGGCTTGCCCACTGAGCTTGCAATCTACACTGCAGTCGCTTAGAGTGTTTGTTTAAGCACAGCTGGGAGGCCATGGCTTCTGTTCTGGCTCATCCATAAAATCCCTACCCTCCTACTTATCTGCTGAGTCTGTGCAAACACTGCTGGGTGCTGGGCATGGGCAGCTCTCTCACCAATACCTGTTAATATTTAATATGAATCGGCTTTATCTCCGTCTCCCATTTCCAATTCTGTTATTTACCCTTGCACCCTGCCCTTTCATACTGTCAAATGCAACGCTGTCTGTATCCATTAGAATAAAGGCCTATAAACATACATATTGTAGCGCAAGTTATTATTGATACGCTCGGTGCTAATTAGTTTCGGGCAGGTATTGTGATGCTGATTGTATGGTTACTGCCCGCTCGGCGGTTGCTAATGAGAGCGAATGGCTGCTGCGAGTAATCCCAAGCTTCCCCACTAGGGGGCGCCTGGCAGCGCAGGTTGAATGGAGCTTTGGGGAAGCAGCAAAGCGCTGGCAGCGAACTGGGGACATGTAGCTTGTGAGATCCAGGGATGTGACTGCTAATGTGACTGCTAATGTGACTGCTACAGTAGGGAGAGAAGGAGCAGAGACACACAGAACAATTCCCCATAATGAGGGAGGGGCTTAGGCACTAGTGTTATCTAAAGGCAATGTCACCTCCATAAATGCACCTTTCCAAATGCAATTGCTTTCTGCCTAGAAACTCTGCCTAGTTCTGCCATCTGCACTGCCGGACTGCTGAAACAATGTAGCAGAAGTCAGCTGATTCCTGCTTGTTTCAAGAGTCAGAACTGGCAGTGCAGAGTATATACTACTGCTTGTTTCAAGAGTCAGAACTGGCAGTGTAGAGTATATTCTCCTGCTTGTTTCAAGAGTCAGAACTGGCAGTGTAGAGTATATTCTCCTGCTTGTTTCAAGAGTCAGAACTGGCAGTGTAGAGTATATTCTCCTGCTTGTTTCAAGAGTCAGAACTGGCAGTGTAGAGTATATACTCCTGCTTGTTTCAAGAGTCAGAACTGGCAGTGTAGAGTATATTCTCCTGCTTGTTTCAAGAGTCAGAACTGGCAGTGCAGAGTATATACTCCTGCTTGGTTCAAGAGTCAGAACTGGCAGTGCAGAGTATATAAACAGCCACGCATATACCTCTTTAGTTTCTTTTAATAGGCAAGATTGCATATCTATATGTATGTATATCTTTATTTATAAAGTGCTACTTATGTATGCAGCGCTGTACAGTAGATACATTAATACAAACAGGGGGTATATTTGGGTTTATTTCCCCTTTAACTTTCTTGTCCGCTTGGTAGATTAGAAAAAGGCGGAAGAGGAAGGAAAATGAATTCAAATTGCAAAATTGATTAGAATCTTCCGCCTGCAAATTGATTCATGGCTGCGCTTTCCCTTTAATCAGCGCGACAGCAGATGGGGTTAAATATTTTACTCTTCGGCGCCGCCATGGTTGGAGAGATTTCAGCTCTGAAATGGTTAATGGTGTGGGATAACAAAGCGGCTTATACGTATATTTATAATAAAAGGTCAAGTGGAGAGATTGGTTGAGAGAGAGAATTTCCCAGAATGCACCAGGACAAAGGCCTTGAGGCTGAGGCATTGTGGGTAAAGTGTTGGGGATACTTTCCATTAGGGGACTCAACCTGCAGCTTCTAGATGTCGTTGAGCCGCAACAAAGGCTGCCAGGGAATGCTGGAATTTGTAGTTCAGTGACAGCAGGAGAGGTGCAGCTTGGGTTATAAACATGGACCCCCCTTCCCATAAACACTCTCTTCCCTGTGGCCCCCCAGCACCTTTCACATAAGTTGCCCCATTCTTACACCACTTGCCCAGTGGCAATAGTAATTTACCCTTCTCTGTTTATTGCCCAATGGTAAACAGGACCCTCAGCCTACAGGGGCTATTACCAGTTTGTAAGGGGTTAACCCCCCCCCAATATAATACCCAGAGGCCCCGGGTTGCTCAGGTCTCCGTGCAGATAGGGAAATGCAGAAAGCAGCAGGGGGAATCAATGGAAGGGATGCAGGCTGCTCACTGGGGAAACAAATGGGATTTTGATTGGCTCTTATCATCCCAATGTGATTATTAATGATTATAAATAAATCTTCTATAAATAGTTGGCTGGGAGTCCGTCTGTCACGGTGGCTCATATTGGCCATTGGGCAGCTGTAGGGTTGCTGTAATCAGCAGCTGGCTGGCAGCTAGTCACTTTATTCTGGGTGCTGGGGGTCTCTGCCCTGAGCCGCACAGGGGTTTAATGGGGGTCCCGGGCATTGCCGGGAGTCTGACACCCCAATATGATGGAGAAGGTATACAAGCTCAGCAGAGATGTGATGGTGTTCCATGCAGAGTGTGCTTTCTGCTCCCCAATGTGTCAGGGAGGGGGTGGGGCTTCCTCTGTTGCCCCACCTCTTAACTGTACGTTGCTTTGATTGGCAGGAGTAACCTCCTATTTGCTCTCAGGCGGTGCAAATGGGAAAACTCAATCCCCCAACTCACTAGAAAAGCATGAAACTCGCTCCAAACCATTTTGGGTTCAGATGAGACGTCTGCAGGCAGAAGTGTCTCGGCCCATATCAGCACTCTAATGCTATTAGTTTAGACGTGTCAGTGTCACTTTAAGAGACAGAGCAGTTAATGTCCCAGCGCCAAATGTCATTGTCATAGTAACGGAATCAAAATTTTTGCACATTTCTTCTAGTGATAATTAATTGAATTCCAAAGACATTGTCCATTGTTATGAGGCGCAGACAATTTAATTCCCCCAATCTCCCCCATTGTGACATCAGCACCCAGCTTTTGTTTTACTATCACTCCCCCATGCCCCAACGCCCTGACGCCCCCTAGCTGGTCATACCCCCTGGGTCTCTCTTGGGCATGACTGGCTCACACTTTTCCTTGGGCTACAAAGAAGCAACTGTCTGAAGGGATGGGTTTGTGGGGGTAGGCCTTGGGCTATGCAAGGGGGGTGCAGTGCACTGAAGGGGCACAAGGGCTTCAGCCGTGGGTATAGGAGGGGGTGCAGTGCACTGAAGGGGCACAAGGGGTTCGGCTGTGCGTATAGGAGGGGGGTGCAGTGCACTGAAGGGGCACAAGGGGTTCGGCTGTGCGTATAGGAGGGGGGTGCAGTGCACTGAAGGGGCACAAGGGGTTCGGCTGTGCGTATAGGAGGGGGTGCAGTGCACTGAAGGGGCACAAGGGGTTCGGCTGTGCGTATAGGAGGGGGTGCAGTGCACTGAAGGGGCACAAGGGGTTCAGCCGTGGGTATAGGAGGGGGTGCAGTGCACTGAAGGGGCACAAGGGGTTCGGCCATGGGTATAGGAGGTGGTGCAGTGCACTGAAGGGGCACAAGGGGTTCGGCTGTGCGTATAGGAGGGGGTGCAGTGCACTGAAGGGGCACAAGGGGTTCAGCCGTGGGTATAGGAGGGGGTGCAGTGCACTGAAGGGGCACAAGGGGTTCGGCTGTGCGTATAGGAGGGGGGTGCAGTGCACTGAAGGAGCACAAGGGGTTCGGCTGTGCGTATAGGAGGGGGTGCAGTGCACTGAAGGGCCACAAGGGGTTCGGCTGTGCGTATAGGAGGGGGTGCAGTGCACTGAAGGGACACAAGGGGTTCGGCCGTGGGTATAGGAGGGGGTGCAGTGCACTGAAGGGGCACAAGGGGTTCAGCCGTGCGTATAGGAGGGGGTGCAGTGCACTGAAGGGGCACAAGGGGTTCAGCCGTGGGTATAGGAGGGGGGTGCAGTGCACTGAAGGGGCACAAGGGGTTCGGCTGTGTGTATAGGAGGGGGGTGCAGTGCACTGAAGGGGCACAAGGGGTTCGGCTGTGTGTATAGGAGGGGGTGCAGTGCACTGAAGGGGCACAAGGGGTTCAGCCGTGCGTATAGGAGGGGGTGCAGTGCACTGAAGGGGCACAAGGGGTTCGGCTGTGCGTATAGGAGGGGGTGCAGTGCACTGAAGGGGCACAAGGGGTTCGGCTGTGTGTATAGGAGGGGGGTGCAGTGCACTGAAGGGGAACAAGGGGTTCGGCCGTGGGTATAGGAGGGGGGTGCAGTGCACTGAAGGGGCACAAGGGGTTCAGCCGTGGGTATAGGGGGGGGCAGGGCACTGCAGGGGCACTAAAGGCTGGGGCCAGTATTACAATGTAGGTGATGCACGGGGGGTTGGGTTAGGGGTTAAATTCTAGCTAATTAGATGGTGGGGCTGTAATACCTGTCAGAAGGACACATTATGCTCCAAACGACAGCAGCAGGGAGTGTGAGATTCATAAAAGATTAATCAGATCCATCAGGCGCTCTCTCCCCCGTGTCCAATCAGGGAATTATATCACCGACGCTTCCCTCATTTGTCTAATAAAGCTTTAATGGCTTCTCTGCTTTCATACAGTGCCACCCTGCCACCCTGCCCTGGTACCCAGCGGCTGAACCATGGGATTGCTGATCCCTATGCAGGCACCTACTGCTGGGTGCTGGGTGCCCGTAGATGCCCTAAAACTTTCCCACTTTCCCTTCATCATTGCTGTATCTGTGCAGGGCAGGCTGTGGGTGGTACATGGGCATCCCCTTGTGTGTCCCTACCCTGAGTGCCATTTAGACGTGCACGCTAAGGGGGGCTACTGGGTGCAAAGTGCCCCGGAGCCCAGTACTTACCTATAGTAGCTTCTTAGTACTGTGCTGCCTGGGTCCGACTACTACGACTACTACTACGACTACGACTACAGAAGATATTGCCCCTGGAGCCCTATTGGTTGGAGTTTTGTGCCACTTACTACTCTTGCCCTCTGCCCCAAAGGCAATGTTCTGTTACAAAGCCATAAAGCAAGGCAGAACTGCTGCTCTCTAGGTAACATCTGTTAGAAGGAGGCCATAACTTGCCTGCAGGAAGGGCTCCATTACAGATATAATTCCTAAGATGCTGTTTAAGATAATTCTAAGATCTTTAAAAGGGGGCACAAATCTTCCATGAAAGATGGCTCACCCGATGGGTCCTGGACTACATCTCCCAGCATGCTCCAATGTGCCGTCACTGTGAGCCCCTACAGAGATGGGCCAGTTAGTAACTTTATTCTCCTAAACAGGTCCCAGTTCTAGTAACCCGTATTCTGTTGCAAAGAAAATATCTGATTGGTTGCTATGGGTTACTATACCTGGAGCAAACTTACCCCCAGGGAACACAACACTCCTGCTCTTCCTTTTTACTCCCCTATTGGTTTTGTGGAGCAGAGAAACCAATAGAAACAGCGGAGCGACATCCCATCACAGTATATTTATCCGCCTCGGCCTCCATCCCCAGTAACCCGACTGTCAGCTGAGCTCTGGATGGAAATGAAGGTCAGATCTCACCCGCATCCCATGTAAATAAAGGATAATAATGATGATGATGATGGTGATATTGAGATGAGTGACCCTCTCAGTTAATCTGACACAAGCCCTTCCCTGTAGAAACCCACTCACGCTAATGAGACAGGGAAAATCCCCCTGCGGGTCAGTCTGCCCTGACACTGAAGTGGCGCAGTTAATGCCCGGGGGCGGCCAAAGTTACTGTTTGATGGGAAAGAAAGAAACAGAAAGTGACAGCAGAGATATAAATGGGTTTCATGCAGGAAAGTATCATGGGGCTGTGCCATTACTGCTTGGTAGCAAACTAGCTTCTCATTCCCATAGGCCTCCTATTGTGTTATAAACCACTTACAAGAAGTCAGAAAGGAGCATAACCAAGCATGGGGCCTAAGGGGAGCAATTCTGGGCTGGACTGGCAATCTGTGGGTTCAGGCAAATGCCAGAGGGGCTGCTGTAAGATGGCATAGACACTCACTATTTATTGGGCTGGGGGGGGCTGTTTGGGCCTCTGTGTACTGGGAATGCCAGGACCCAGGCCCAGACTGGCAATCTGTTGGTTCTGGCAAATGCCAGAGGGGCTGCTGTAAGATGCCATAGACAGTCACTATTTATTGGGCTGGGGGGGCACTGTTTGTGCCTCTGGGTACTTGGAATGCCAGGGTTTATTTTGTATCCCAGTCTGGACCTGCGGGCCCCTAAGGGATATGAAGCCCGGCACATTTTTTTTCGCCCATATTGGACTATAGGAACTGTCAGTGCAGGACATGGTACCAGTAGTGATGCACAGGGGGTGGCACTTAGGATGGACACTCCCTGCCAAGCCAATTAACCACTTCTTTTCTCTTGACCCAAACCCACTGGTGAGATCACAAAGGGGGTGGGGCCCCATTCCTAACATCGCCAAGGGGAATAAGAACCATAGCTACAGAACAGAACCAGTAGAGTGGCCAAAGGGGGCTGATCTATCAGTACTGGAAGCTGGACCTACCATCCGCCCAAACCCGCACAGCAGTGCAGATCCCTGGGAATACTGGGCATAAGCCCCCCCACATCATTCACTCCCCCATAATTAATAAACCCTAATAGCAGTCTGATAGATATACCAGCCCTAACCTTGGGTTCTGGGTTTATTTCCAACAGACACGTGTGGGAAGCGCAATAATCTACTTGGTAACAATCTAATTGAACCAAAGCATTAAAAATTCAACAATGCCGGCGGTGCTTATTTATTTATAAGGTGTTTATAAAGCCCATTAGTACTCAGACTGCACGGGCAGATGAGATAAATAAAGGCACAATACAAAGGGTGGGCAGTGGCAACTGGCGGTTCATATGTCGGAGAGGGCAGGGAGGGCTCTGGGTTTAGTGGGAATAAACACACAATAAAACCAATCAATATAATTGTAACAAATTGACTTGATAGCAAGGAAACCCGAGATGCTCGGTAATACAATCTGCAAGCACAGGCTGATTGGCCGCAATGATGTTGGGCAGGTGATACATTGGGCTGGGAGTTTTATCCAACCCCCCCCCCCCAGCTCAGTACCTGATCCCTTCTGCTGTGTTGTTGCTCTGAAACCCAATAGCATTCATAGTCAGTATGTTAGGGTGGGTCTTCTGCTCCCCACGGTGACAATTGGTACAGACCAGCAGCGGCTGAAATGATCTGTATTGTACTAATCCACTGTAAGTACCGTAGGAGGAGGAGCCAGACCTGGGCTGGGATTCAACATAGGCCCTGGCATTTCCAGCACAAAGAGACCCAAACAGCCCCCCCACCGGCCCACTAAATAGTGAGTGTCTGTGGCACCTTACAGCCCCCCCTGGCATTTCAAGTACCCAGAGGCACAAACAGCCCCCCCAGCCCAATAAATAGTGACTGTCTGTGGCACCTTACAGCCCCCCCTGGCATTCCCAGTACCCAGAGGCACAAACAGCCCCCCCAGCCCAATAAATAGTGACTGTCTGTGGCACCTTACAGCCCCCCTGGCATTCCCAGTACCCAGAGGCACAAACAGCCCCCCCCAGCCCAATAAATAGTGACTGTCTGTGGCACCTTACAGCCCCCCTGGCATTCCCAGTACACAGAGGCACAAACAGCCCCCCCCCCCAGCCCAATAAATAGTGACTGTCTGTGGCACCTTACAGCCCCCCTGGCATTCCCAGTACCCAGAGGCACAAACACCCCCCCCAGCCCAATAAATAGTGACTGTCTATGGCACCTTACAGCCCCCCTGGCATTCCCAGTACCCAGAGGCACAAACAGCCTCCCCAGCCCAATAAATAGTGACTGTCTGTGGCATCTTACAGCCCCCCTGGCATTCCCAGTACCCAGAGGCACAAACAGCCCCCCCAGCCCAATAAATAGTGACTGTCTATGGCACCTTACAGCAGCCCTTCAGAACCCACAGATTCTAATTGTAAAAACTGGTTGTGCAGATTAAGGTCGTACTTATACCCATATCCAAGGGATAAAGAGCAAAAGACTTTCAGGCTGTTTAGAGTTTGGCCGAGTGATTTAAAAATGTTATTATGACACTGAGCAGAGGGCACAAATGGTTAAATTCCTTATATTACATATATTTATATATTTCCTTCTTCCGACGATCAGTGGTGAAAGACAAGTGTGAAGCCTATACACTCCCAAGATGACTGGGATTACTGGTGATTACTGACCTGCAAGCATGACACAATAATTGGTAGGATATAATGAGATGCTGTTAAGTAATAGTTTATAGACAATGAACTAGTGACAGAGGAACTTCATTGTATTCTAAAGAGATTGGGGTAAAGATGGAATGATCCACTCGTTTGGCAATATCAGGTCATTGGATCACACAGATGGGATGCCGGCCGTTGGGGCGCTCCTCACCCTGATGGACATCTTGCTGATTTTTTTCTACATATAGGTGGGGCCTGTTTGAGGGTTCCATACATGGAGACTGTCGGCAGGTTTCATTTCAAGTACACAGAGGCCCAAACAGCCCCCACCGGCCCAATAAATAGTGACTGTCTATGGCACCTTACAGCAGCCCCTCTGGTGGCCCCTCTTTGCAGCCCACAGTTACAGTTCTTTGGGGAGAGGAGACAATATCCTCAGAGCCAACATGGGACTAACACAATGAACCTGAGAGGGGCTTCCTGGGTTTCCTTGCCTACAGTCCATAGATTTGTTATGTTTTACTATTCTACAAATGAGATTACTGCTCTGTAATCATAGGAAACTTTGGATCCATGTTCTACACAGCCCACTGCCCTCCTATTGTGCCAGGGCATTCCTATTTCAAAAACTTGGAAAGTGTGCCTTTATATTGGTCAGGGTATATTGATGACATAAGTGGATGTGGAGGAGGCAGATTGGGGCCATGGAGATCGCAACCCCATGTGGTTTCACATTGAGTTTCCTGGTTTTGGGAACCCTGGGAACCAGCCGCTGGGTATCGGAGCCTGGATTATACAGGTATTGAGCGCAGTGGTGTAGGGTTGGGACGTCGGGTAGGACAATGATGCGCCCCTATAACTTATTAGTAAGGTACAGAGCGACTCCAGTGTTGATGAGGACACTCGCCTCGTACGTGCGGCTCAGTCCTATCTGGTCGCCTTGCGAGGTGATTTAAGGCTGCGCTTGCAATGGATGGAGGTTGGCAGCTGAAAGTGGAGCATCTGGCGCGGAGAACAGTTAATATAACTTAATGGCATAACTTGTTGTATTGTCAGAGAAGAAAGGGGAATGTGATGGAGAAAGACAAGAACTCATTAGCCTCATTGGACTTTGGCACCATATTTCCTCTCTTTTAGCCAAGGAATATATCATTCCCTCTATACAGTACCAGCGCCCTGGGGGGGGGATAATATATAACATATACATATATATATATAAAATCAAGTCAAACGCTATTGGGGCTCACCCCGCAGAGTGTATTGCCCGGCAGCTTTTCATTTTTAACTCTTTAACTTCCTGCAATGAGATAATAAAATGTGCAAAGTGTCCTACAGTGTCTAGTATCCCATAGCAACCAATCAGCAGGTAGCACTGACACTTACAGACAGCACGGTTCTTACATGGAGTGTCCAGTTCAAAACTGCCTGTTACGGATTCACAGAAACCCAAACAAAACTCTGCATTTGGGACGTGGGATTTTTGGCCTATCACTACTTGCTGCATCATAACTCCGCCCCAATATCATAACTCCACCTCCCAAATGTAATTCACCCTGCCCCCTCACATCATCTGCCCCATCTCCTGGCATCCTATGTCCACTCCTGCATGGAGGTAAAGGCAACCCTACCTCTGATTGGTTGTAATAAGTTAATAGACCCGGGCAAGCTTTGCCCTTTTTATTACATAATCCTATTAGTGGCCAAAATAACAATGTTGGACGTCGGCCAAGAAAAACCAATAATGTCATATTAATCAGGATACAGGAAGCAACGGGCTCACTTTCTGGCCCAAGTCCCCACCCTCCTGTCTGAAGATGATGGTTATTTACTTAATTCGTCTCTGACAATAAACACATTGTTAGTGGCTTCTCAGTACAAGAATTTTTCCCCTGAGTCACCTCAAATGTCTTTTAATTAAGTAAAAGCAAATATGTGATGGAATGTACGGCATGCACAATATCTCCCTCCCGTCTGTAAACATCATGGTGATGCAACATGGGCATAAAGTGAGGAGCAGGTGTTTATTTTGCCCCAAATCCATCTGGGGCAAAACTAATTAAAATTATTATTCTGAAAATGACCATTTCAGACACAGGCTGTATGCACGGCCTGCTGGGATAGCCCCCCCCCCTCCCTCTGTACCCTGTAGCGTTATATTATATATTGTAGCATCAGCACAGCTGTATGGGTGTATTTGGGATAGAACAGTGATAATGAATAGGATAGAATAGTTAGAATATCTATAGAAGCAATAAGACACAGCAAAGAAGATATACAAGACTCGTGGCATATAGAATGGTTAGAATGGAACAAACATTAAAAGGCTCGGTATAGGATAATTTGACCATGTTGGATAGAATAAATAGAATGTTTGGGAAAGAATAAATGGGATAGAATGGTTAGATAGTCTGGAATAGTGAAAATAGTTGTGATCGAATGGTTTTAGAAGCAATACGTCACCAATGTTACAATATATATAATAGAATGTTTCAAATGTATGGCATTTAGAATGGCTAGAATGCCTGGATAACACACATAGGGATGCATTTAATAGGCTATGTCAGCTATATTGAGTAGAATAATGTAAATATCTGGGAGAAAAGGGTTAGAATGAATGGGACAGAATAAGTTTTATATATGGGAGTCATTGATTGTGGGAATGGCAGCTAGTGGAATAAATTTGTGGCATAGCGTGCTTACAGTATATGGGATAGAATGATTTAAATGTCTTAGTATGTGTACAATGAAACATGTAGAATACATGGGATAGAATAGTAAGGCAATGCTGGTTCAGCAGACTGGTGAGAATGTATGTGTTCCAAAAAGTGGGCTATGTGGCATAGAATATGTAGGATATATGGGATATGTTGGATATGTTAGATAGACTGTGCTTGAGAGTGGTCAGACTGTGTGGGATAGAATGATTAGGATCAGAATGTGTGGGATAGAATGATTAGGATCAGAATGTGTGGGATAGAATGATTAGGATCCGAATGTGCGGGATAGAATGATTAGGATCAGACTGTGCGGGATAGAATGATTAGGATCAGAATGTGTGGGATAGAATGATTAGGATCAGACTGTTTGGGATAGAATGATTAGGATCAGACTGTTTGGGATAGAATGATTAGGATCAGACTGTGCGGGATAGAATGATTAGGATCAGAATGTGCGGGATAGAATGATTAGGATCAGAATGTGCGGGATCAAATGATTAGGATCAGACTGTGCGGGATAGAATGATTAGGATCAGACTGTGCGGGATAGAATGATTAGGATCAGAATGTGCGGGATAGAATGATTAGGATCAGACTGTGCGGGATAGAATGATTAGGATCAGACTGTGCGGGATAGAATGATTAGGATCAGAATGTGTGGGATAGAATGATTAGGATACATGGGATAAGTGATTATAAGATGCATAGAAAGACTGGTCAGACTGCATGGGAGGCATCTGAATGGCTGATAGTGTCTCTAGGGCCCCATGATACCAGGCTGGGGTGACACCAGGCTATTTCAAACCTGTTTTCCACCCTATGATATCCTGTGATAGCAGCAACCGAAATCATTACTGAAGGCCGGCCGGGTACCAGCAAAACGTGAATTAGTGACCTCAGCCCATGATGCTTTGCTCCTGTGAGTCAGGATTGTGTGGGGAAGTGTCGGGGTATCGGCTGCTCCAAGTCCCACACAAATAATGGCAATGTCACGGAACTGGAACCTTCAGTTTCTCCTAAGAGCCGGTTCCGTGCCAGGTTTTGGCTCGTTGTCCGGAAGGTGCTGGAAGGTGTTCAGATCATGTGTTTGTATTTACTGTAAGGAGCAATTCCCCTCATCCACCTCATTAATCTTCACTTTTGTTGTTAGATTTCTTATTTTTGCAGTTTTATTTCCCATTGTGAATTGGCAGAGATTTATTATAGACTATTTTACTGTAAGCTATGGAGATGGGTGTGGCTGTGCTCTGCACCTCCCACTGGATAGCAAATACCCAGACCCATCTTAGTGTTCCCCAATATCCCAGCAGATAATACCCAGACCCACCTTGGTGTTCCCCAATTTCCCAGCAGATAATACCCAGACCCACCTTGGTGTTCCCCAATATCCCAGCAGATAATACCCAGACCCACCTTGGTGTTCCCCAATATCCCAGCAGATAATACCCAGACCCACCTTGGTGTTCCCCGACTTTCCAGCAGATAATACCAAGACCCACCTTGGTGTTCCCCAATTTCCCAGCAGATAATACCCAGACCCACCTTGGTGTTCCCCAATATCCCAGCAGATAATACCCAGACCCACCTTGGTGTTCCCCAATATCCCAGCAGATAATACCCAGACCCACCTTGGTGTTCCCCAATTTCCCAGCAGATAATACCCAGACCCACCTTGGTGTTCCCCAATATCCCAGCAGATAATACCCAGACCCACCTTGGTGTTCCCCAATATCCCAGCAGATAATACCCAGACCCACCTTGGTGTTCCCCGACTTTCCAGCAGATAATACCCAGACCCACCTTGGTGTTCCCCCTATTTCCCAGCAGATAATACCCAGACCCACCTTGGTGTTCCCCAATATCCCAGCAGATAATACCCAGACCCACCTTGGTGTTCCCCAATATCCCAGCAGATAATACCCAGACCCACCTTGGTGTTCCCCAATTTCCCAGCAGATAATACCCAGACCCACCTTGGTGTTCCCCAATATCCCAGCAGATAATACCCAGACCCACCTTGGTGTTTCCCAATATCCCAGCAGATAATACCCAGACCCACCTTGGTGTTCCCCAATATCCCAGCAGATAATACCCAGACCCACCTTGGTGTTCCCCAATATCCCAGCAGATAATACCCAGACCCACCTTGGTGTTCCCCAATATCCCAGCAGATAATACCCAGACCCACCTTGGTGTTCCCCAATATCCCAGCAGATAATACCCAGACCCACCTTGGTGTTCCCCGACTTCCCAGTAGATAATACCCAGACCCACCTTGGTGTTCCCCAATATCCCAGCAGATAATACCCAGACCCACCTTGGTGTTCCCCAATATCCCAGCAGATAATACCCAGACCCACCTTGGTGTTCCCCGACTTCCCAGTAGATAATACCCAGACCCACCTTGGTGTTCCCCCGACTTCCCAGCAGATAATACCCAGACCCACCTTGGTGTTCCCCGACTTCCCAGTAGATAATACCCAGACCCACCTTGGTGTTCCCCGACTTCCCAGCAGATAATACCCGGACCCACCTTGGTGTTCCCCGACTTCCCAGCAGATAATACCCAGACCCACCTTGGTGTTCCCCAATTTCCCAGCAGATAATACCCAGACCCACCTTGGTGTTCCCCAATATCCCAGCAGATAATACCCAGACCCACCTTGGTGTTTCCCAATATCCCAGCAGATAATACCCAGACCCACCTTGGTGTTCCCCAATATCCCAGCAGATAATACCCAGACCCACCTTGGTGTTCCCCGACTTCCCAGCAGATAATACCCAGGCCCACCTTGGTGTTCCCCGACTTCCCAGCAGATAATACCCAGACCCACCTTGGTGTTCCCCGACTTTCCAGCAGATAATACCCAGACCCACCTTGGTGTTCCCCGACTTCCCAGCAGATAATACCCAGACCCACCTTGGTGTTCCCCGACTTCCCAGCAGATAATACCCAGGCCCACCTTGGTGTTCCCCGACTTCCCAGCAGATAATACCCAGACCCACCTTGGTGTTCCCCGACTTTCCAGCAGATAATACCCAGACCCACCTTGGTGTTCCCCGACTTCCCAGCAGATAATACCCAGGCCCACCTTGGTGTTCCCCGACTTCCCAGCAGATAATACCCAGACCCACCTTGGCGTTCCCCGACTTTCCAGCAGATAATACCCAGACCCACCTTGGTGTTCCCCAACTTCCCAGCAGATAATACCCAGACCCACCTTGGTGTTCCCCAACTTCCCAGCAGATAATACCCAGACCCACCTTGGTGTTCCCCAACTTCCCAGCAGATAATACCCAGACCCACCTTGGTGTTCCCCAACTTCCCAGCAGATAATACCCAGACCCACCTTGGTGTTCCCCAACTTCCCAGCAGATAATACCCAGACCCACCTTGGTGTTCCCCGACTTCCCAGCAGATAATACCCAGACCCACCTTGGTGTTCCCCGACTTCCCAGCAGATAATACCCAGACCCACCTTGGTGTTCCCCAACTTCCCAGCAGATAATACCCAGACCCACCTTGGTGTTCCCCAATATCCCAGCAGATAATACCCAGACCCACCTTGGTGTTCCCCAACTTCCCAGTAGATAATACCCAGACCCACCTTGGTGTTCCCCGACTTCCCAGCAGATAATACCCAGACCCACCTTGGTGTTCCCCGACTTCCCAGCAGATAATACCCAGACCCACCTTGGTGTTGCCCGACTTCCTGACAGGCCAGTCCAACCCTGAAAGTAAGTATTTCCCATTGCATACTTGACTACAAATATATAAAAAGTGAAGATTTATACATCAAAAGACTTTGTTTCGTACTCATTGATGGGCCCTGCTCTCTTGCTCTTTCCCCCAGGTGGAGGGACAAGGATAACCATGTTTTTTGGCCTTTACTTACCCTTTAAAGGCCACCTGTCACCCAAAAATTGTTTCCCCACCAGAGGTGCGGCTGATATAATACAAACACAGCTGTTAGCACCGGGGGCTCCCAGTGGGGGAGACATATCGCTCACGGGGGACATATTTTAGCCCACACCTACAGTGGGGGAAACCATTTTTGGGCGACAGGGGACCTTTAAGTTGGTTTGTAGCCTCATCTCAGGGGCCTTGCTTTCCTGCAGTGCCGAGTCCCTTTCTGCTCTCTCTGTATCCGGCTCTGTCTCACCTAATGAAACAATGATCGTTACATAACAGGGAGATATTTACCTACAGCAAAACTCATTATATAGGAACGCAGGACCCGAGGCAGAAAGACACATAGCCGCCAAGTTCAAATGCCCCTCTATTAATGTCTCCCCACCTCTAGGTTAAAGTGAACTACACTTCCCAGCATCCTCGGGTGCCAGTAGTTAGACAATCAGATGTCATTTTATATTCTATTGACATACAGACAGGCTTCCTGGCACAAAAGGAATTTCTGTAACTGAGTTACTGTAACTGCCCCAGAGGAAAGTCAGTGTAGGTGCCTGTCCCTTTAAAGGGTTTGTATCAGGAGCCCCTTTGGCCCAGTCCTACTATAGCCAGGTTAGGGCGGGGCTTACACCAACCCCAGTCATTGCTATGGCAACTCATCACATTGCTCACGGGAGGAGGAAGATATAAACATGGATTACAGAATTGATCTATTTTCAGACTGGATTATCTTTTGTCGGGAACACAATTCTCATCAAATCCAGGTTTCTGGGAAGAGGAAATTGACTAATTTGTGAGTGTGGGGTCTTATACTGCACCCCCCGCACATAGATACGCCCCAGGGATGTTAGGCCCAGCAATACAAACTAGGCCCAAACTGTCGCTGCTCCCTGTCTTTGGAATTCCAACCCCAAATCAATTTTCTGCAATAATCATACAGGCATGTCTGGGGTTAATGCAGTGCTCTGAATCCATTTTCTGCAGTGATCTTACTGGTACGACTGGGGTTAATGCAGTGCTCTGAATCCATTTTCTGCAGTGATCTTACTGGCATGACTGGGGTTAATGCAGTGCTCTGAATCCATTTTCTGCAGTGATCTTACTGGCACGACTGGGGTTAATGCAGTGCTCTAAATCTATTTTCTGCAGTGATCTTGCTGATATGACTGGGGTTAATGCAGTGCTCTAAATCTATTTTCTGCAGTGATCTTGCTGATATGACTGGGGTTATTTCAATGCTCATCCATTTTCAGCAATTACTGACATGACGGATTAATGAAATGCTCTGAATACATTTTCAGCAGTGGGCATAACTGGGGTTAATGCAGTGCTCTGAATCTATATTCTGCAGTGATCTTAATGGTATGACTGAGGTTAATGCAATGCTCTGAATCCATTTTTATTAGTTATTTTACTGGCATGTCTCAGGTTAATGCAATGCTCTGAGTTCATTTCCTGCAGTGATCTAACTGGCATGCCTGGGGTTAACACAATACTCTTAACCCAATTTCAGCAGTGACCTTTCTGGCATGTCTTGGGTTGATGCAATGCTCATTATCCCTTTTCACAATGACATTACTGGCATGTCTGAGTTATAAAATGCTCATTATCGTTAAAGGGAGTGTCAAAAGGGGGAATAATGGCAAACTGGGCGTGGCCTAATACATATTCATCTTTTCCACATTCGCCTATGGGCCCATATTTTGTTGACACGGTGACTGATTCCATATAGAATTATAACAACTCATTCTCCGTCGCAGGTTCTGCCACTCACAGTGTATTTACCGTCACTGAATCGTGAGGGGAATTATGGCTTTTATTGTCATTATATTCTCTGTATACGAATTCCCAACATAAGAGAGAAAGAGAAACTGACACCCGGGGGGGGGGCTCATAGGCCCCCATTCCTTACAATGTTATTGTTCATTAACTTGCTCACTTGCCCTTTACTGCATCCGCTCTGCTCATTCCTCAAATCCTCCCACAAATCTGAAAAGTAAACTCACTTTTTCAGTGTGAAAATGTTCTCCTTCTTTAGCCTTTATTTTGTTCCAATTTCCAAACATTACACTCAGTGGCCTGAGATCATCAGCATTTGGCCAAGAGTGTAACGTTACCGAGAAAAAAAGGCTCACTAATATCTGAAAATATTACAAATATTTTGATACAAAAGTTGCAATGTGGAAAACCAGAAATAATAATTAATAGCCTCTGGGAAGGGACTGTGGCTGTGGGATAGCAGGTATAGTAGGGAGAGATGGTGCCTATAGTAGCAGTGGGGGGATAATAGCCTCTGGGAAGGGACCGGGGCTGTGGGATAGCAGGTATAGTAGGGAGAGAAGATGCCTATAGCAGCAGTGGGGGGATAATAGCCTCTGGGAAGGGACTGGGGCTGTGGGATAGCAGGTATAGTAGGGAGAGATGGTGCCTATAGTAGCAGTGGGGGGATAATAGCCTCTGGGAAGGGACTGGGGCTGTGGGATAGCAGGTATAGTAGGGAGAGATGGTGCCTATAGTAGCAGTGGGGGATAATAGCCTCTGGGAAGGGACTGGGGCTGTGGGATAGCAGGTATAGTAGGGAGAGATGGTGCCTATAGTAGCAGTGGGGGGATAATAGCCTCTGGGAAGGGACTGGGGCTGTGGGATACCAGGTATAGTAGGGAGAGATGGTGCCTATAGCAGCAGTGGGGGGATAATAGCCTCTGGGAAGGGACTGGGGCTGTGAGATAGCAGGTATAGTAGGGAGAGATGGTGCCTATAGTAGCAGTGGGGGGATAATAGCCTCTGGGAAGGGACCGGGGCTGTGGGATAGCAGGTATAGTAGGGAGAGAAGATGCCTATAGCAGCAGTGGGGGGATAATAGCCTCTGGGAAGGGACTGGGGCTGTGGGATAGCAGGTATAGTAGGGAGAGATGGTGCCTATAGTAGCAGTGGGGGGATAATAGCCTCTGGGAAGGGACTGGGGCTGTGGGATAGCAGGTATAGTAGGGAGAGATGGTGCCTATAGTAGCAGTGGGATAATAGCCTCTGGGAAGGGACTGGGGCTGTGGGATAGCAGGTATAGTAGGGAGAGATGGTGCCTATAGTAGCAGTGGGGGGATAATAGCCTCTGGGAAGGGACTGGGGCTGTGGGATAGCAGGTATAGTAGGGAGAGATGGTGCCTATAGTAGCAGTGGGGGGATAATAGCCTCTGGGAAGGGACTGGGGCTATGGGATAGCAGGTATAGTAGGGAGAGATGGTGCCTATAGTAGCAGTGGGGGAATAATAGCCTCTGGGAAGGGACTGGGGCTGTGGGATAGCAGGTATAGTAGGGAGAGATGGTGCCTATAGTAGCAGTGGGGGGATAATAGCCTCTGGGAAGGGACTGGGGCTGTGGGATAGCAGGTATAGTAGGGAGAGATGGTGCCTATAGTAGCAGTGGGGGGATAATAGCCTCTGGGAAGGGACTGGGGCTGTGGGATAGCAGGTATAGTAGGGAGAGATGGTGCCTATAGTAGCAGTGGGGGGATAATAGCCTCTGGGAAGGGACTGGGGCTGTGGGATAGCAGGTATAGTAGGGAGAGATGGTGCCTATAGTAGCAGTGGGGGGATAATAGCCTCTGGGAAGGGACTGGGGCTGTGGGATAGCAGGTATAGTAGGGAGAGATGGTGCCTATAGTAGCAGTGGGGGGATAATAGCCTCTGGGAAGGGACTGGGGCTGTGGGATAGCAGGTATAGTAGGGAGAGATGGTGCCTATAGTAGCAGTGGGGGGATAATAGCCTCTGGGAAGGGACTGGGGCTGTGGGATAGCAGGTATAGTAGGGAGAGATGGTGCCTATAGTAGCAGTGGGGGGATAATAGCCTCTGGGAAGGGACTGGGGCTGTGGGATAGCAGGTATAGTAGGGAGAGATGGTGCCTATAGTAGCAGTGGGGGGATAATAGCCTCTGGGAAGGGACTGGGGCTGTGGGATAGCAGGTATAGTAGGGAGAGATGGTGCCTATAGTAGCAGTGGGGGGATAATAGCCTCTGGGAAGGGACTGGGGCTGTGGGATAGCAGGTATAGTAGGGAGAGATAGTGCCTATAGTAGCAGTGGGGGGATAATAGCCTCTGGGAAGGGACTTCTGGGCCTACTTAGATCCATTGCTTGGTTGATAAGGGTAGAAGTTGGTACTGGGACACAAATTGCCTTTTTTGGACAGGGTTTCTCACCCATCACAGTGACTCACACATTCTGTTACAAAGGGAACATGAAACTGCCGGCTCATATATCAGAGGTACCAGGAAGTCAGTGAGTCGGTGCTGGCGCGGGGCCCATAGAGCTGACAAGAAGTATAGCTGAAAGCCTATAAACCCAGTTCAGCCATTAATGATCGCAGCTCAGGTTGTGAGCGGTGAATTTCCAGGTTGTAGAGTTGAAACATATCAGCTGGCAGGTTGCAGGTTGCAAACATTGGTTTCCATAGCCCCCCCATGACAGAGGCGCATGTGGCCATTAGGGACAGTACTCTGCTGACTGCGCTGTCTGCACTTACGTTTGCATGGATTCACCCCACGGGGTAATGGGTTCAGCGTCTCGGGCAGATTCCTGCTACTAAACATATAAAGGACAAACTGTAACTGTATCCTGCCCTTGCTTAGCTTTCTTATCTCAATTAACTGCTAATTAACCCTCTATAAAGCAGTGGGTATTGCATAGGATCTTGGACCACTATGGTTCCATTAGGCCCACAGCACACATTGCCGCCACTTTTACTTGTGATTACATACACGCCACTTGGCTTCCTATCGCCATCAAAGGCAGCGCCGTAACTGCGCTCAACCAATCACTGCCCAACGTATGAGTCTGAGTGATGATCTCCGTTGCTGATGATGGAAAACCTGACAATTAGCTTGGGCCCCTGATGATGAATTACCCCTCTCCCTGGTTCCCCCCCATACGTAGCTCAGCAAGCTTGATGGAGCCTCACAGTTCAACAAGTTCAAAGCTTTGGTTTCAACTCACATCCAAGACAGGGGGCCCAGCAGCTCCCAAGGAACTCTAGAACCCTAGGTTCAATCCCACAATATTGTTCTAGCTCTATACTCAGTATTACTGATCTTCTATTTTTTTTGTTCCCTCTTGTCCATGGAATAGACAACCTAAAAGCCCAAACCGCTGAGTGAATGGGGGGCCGGCTGAAGCTCAGTCTACAAGGTGATTTTCTGGTGACCCAGTCAACCTTGGTTCCAAAGAGAGATCCCATCAATCTTCATGGGTCTGTAAGAGAGTTTTGGTCAACCTGCCACCCCGATGTGGTTGTGGCTTTTGTATAGGATTTGTAGTTTACAGAGTGTTATGCCAATCATCTCTATTCTTGGAACTTGGGGTTTCCATGGCAAATGCTATAGTTACAGTCATACAGAACCTCATATTTTCAAGACTTTATTTATTTCTGCAATCCAGGTTACCGACTGACCCCCTACACGTTCCTCTCGTTCTAGGAAAGTGGTTGTCACGTTGTACATTTGAAGCACGCTGTAGAGGGCCAACCTTAGGTCAGGACCCCCCCTTTGCTCATAAAAAAGTTGCAGATATAAGAAACACATTTGGATAATAGTCATTCAGCCATAGTTCTAAACTGGAAAATACATTTTCATCCCAAGTTGCAACCAAATTGATTCCCAGCCTGGACGGTATACCATATAGGTGAGTAGGTGCTCTTCCTAGATCATAGCCTAACTGACTTTCAGGCTGAGGGCCCACTGCCTCTGCTCTAGAACTGCCCAGGGGGATCAGTTCCAAAATCCTGGAACCGAAAGTCTAAGACGTCTCAGCTCAACGCCCATTAAAACCAAGGTTCTGCTATTTCCACCATAATAATTTTGTCTAAATTTCCACTTATTACATTCTTTAACTCTTGCCTATTAGACGTAGGTTCTTTATTGTCTCTGCTGTGTTCTCTTTATCCCAGACTGTTCTTTAAAAACCCTAAAAAGGTTTCTGAAGATCCTCCACTTTAGGGGTGTTCTTAATATAACCCAACAGGAGGCAAATGGTTCCTCTTGTTGACAACCTTGTGTTTTCAATATTAAATGTCTGGGTCAGTTCAATGCAAGTGGCTGAACCAAAGGCAGCAATATGTCACGCTCCCAGTTATGTTGCCGAGGTTCTCGATAGCAGTGCTTCTTTAGATGTTCACGCTTGCAGTCTTTTCTCAGATGACACATTGCTTCTGTTTAGGCTAAAGTAATTCCGTCAGTCTCCATGTATGGATGAAAGCTCCTGCAGTAGCCTTGCCTGTCCATCACGTTCTCTCCTCTCCAGGCTCTGACCTCATTCGGGCCCTGAGAAATTTGCTTTGCACCAACCTGGCACATTCCAGCCCGGTGGGGCCCTTTGGTTTGCCCTTTGAAGTGATTCACAAGAGACCACTTATTGACACTGCTCTATACGAACTGACGCCTGCTCCTATAACCAGGGGTCAATAGCAAGACATTGTCATGGTTTGCCTTCCTTTGAAGCTCATACATTCTTGTTGATATTATGGATTGGATGCCAGTGTTTGTGTATGGGAGCTGAGGCCAGTACCTGAGCAAAGGGAAAGTAAATAAATACCCCACTGGCTGAATGCAGTTCCAACCTACACTGGAACTAAGCTTTTTAGGCATCTTAAGCCAAGTGTCTTCACTTTAATACACTAAAATAAGTCTGCCAGCCACTTGATGTATTCGACACACTTGAATGACTGTAGCAGTGCCCACCTGTCTTCATCAAGATACACATAATTAATGTGATATTCTATAGGTCTTTAAATTTTAAGTAGCGCTTCTTAACTTAAGCTCTTCTAAATGGAAGGAAGGAAGCCATCTTCAGAGTCAGCAGCTTAATGAACCATGTTTGGTGCTAAACTGATGGCCTGCTTGACCAACAGCTGGACAAAAATCGTTCATATATCTTTCAGGCATATTAGAAGTTCCCATTGGGCATCAATGACATCAGACTATTGATGTGGTCCTCACAGTTCTGGCCTGCATTGGCCCCCTTTTAGATTCGATCATTGGCTAAAGAGCCAAACAACCGGATCAGTGCAATTTGACCCAGAACATGGAAGAAATACCTGCTCTTTGGCAACTTTTCGTTTGTCCCACTAGCTTTTCTGAAGATAATATATTTGGCCTTGTTAAGTTGAGTTGGCCGCTGACCTACTGGGGAAGGTGGTCTTACGGCATTTGGATCCTGGGGGAAGGTGGTCTTACGGCATTTGGAACTTGGGGATGGTGGTCTTATGGCATTTGGAACTTGGGGATGGTGGTCTTACGGCATTTGGAACTTGGGGATGGTGGTCTTACGGCATTTGGAACTTGGGGATGGTGGTCTTATGGCATTTGGAACTTGGGGATGGTGGTCTTATGGCATTTGGAACTTGGGGATGGTGGTCTTACGGCATTTGGAACTTGGGGATGGTGGTCTTACGGCATTTGGAACTTGGGGATGGTGGTCTTATGGCATTTGGAACTTGGGGATGGTGGTCTTACGGCATTTGGAACTTGGGGAAGGTGGTCTTATGGCATTTGGAACTTGGGGAAGGTGGTCTTACGGCATTTGGAACTTGGGGATGGTGGTCTTATGGCATTTGGAACTTGGGGAAGGTGGTCTTATGGCATTTGGAACTTGGGGAAGGTGGTCTTACGGCATTTGGGACTTGGGGAAGGTGGTCTTACGGCATTTGGAACTTGGGGAAGGTGGTCTTACGGCATTTGGAACTTGGGGAAGGTGGTCTTATGGCATTTGGATCAACTTGTAAAGGGTTTTGGAGGTTACATTGACCCCAGACCATGTTGATTGCATGGGAAGCAGGAAGGAGGGAGAGTTGTCTCATGATGAGGTGAGGGTGTACTCGGCACAGAACAGCTTTCTGTTCTACAGAATGGGTTCCAATACAGTGCAATAGTGGTCTATTACGATCGTTAATCAAGGGCCTTCTCCAGGAGAAATCTCTGAGCAATTAAGTAGAAAACTGTACAGCCAACTTTAGAATATGGAGACAAGCGTCAGCCTAGGTCTTGTGTTCTTCTTGGTTCCTATCAGATTTGCCCATGTTAAGGATCATGGTGGGCAGCAAGTTCCAAGGAGAGAAATCAGGGCTGGTCCTGGAAAATGAGGCAGTTAGCAATAAGCCGGCAAATTCAGAGAGTCCAAGGGCCCCCCACCAAAGTGACTGCATCGTAGGGTTTGTCAGTACCTCTGGGAGGGCGTGCCCTTTTACTCTACTGAGCAACACAGAAGCGGCCACCTATTGGGAGAGTACATATAATATTATGCAGATACCTGTTGCATTACTTCTGTGAAGGGTCAGGGACTTCCAACAAATCCATCCTGGCTAACAACACAATAAAAAACAAACCAGGAAGCATCACACAGAAAAACAATGTCTTTTCCGTTACAAAAGAACCCAGAATTCCTCTCCTTCACTTCCCCAAACCAGTAACTTGTTTGTTATCTCCGGAACAGATTTATGAATCCACCTCTTTGGCTCCTAAGGTCCAAGGTACAAATATCTGCCATAACTTAAGGATTGCCTTTGTGCCATTGATCTGTTTCCCTTTCCCTTTGTTCTCTCAGTCTCACTCTTCCCCAATGACTTCCTCCATCCTTATCAATGTTCTTTGCTCTGTAACCGCAGATAAACATGTTATATTTAATGATTAGTTAGCTGGTTGCTTGCTGCTGCCACGGATATGCTATTTCCCATGGGGCGTCTGGCTCACTTTCACTATTCTGACTGCATTTAATCTTTAGGTTAGACTAGTGACTATCGCCCTGATAACCGAGGCCTACTGGTCCTACTCATTGTTGGTACTGGCTCTTTATACTGGGCACACAGTGAGCAGCAGGTAACAGTAATGGCTCCTGTGCGGCAGTGCTATAGTGTATAAGAGCAGGCTGTGTAGCAGCACTATTATCCCCTTGAGTTGGATGCTATTGAGCGCTTGTGTATGCGTGAGTGCTGCCTTTCCTGAGAACAAGGCAATCTTTCTCTATTGTACAGGGCTCAGCTCTTGCCTTTTTATCCCCCCCTGCCTGTATCCAGTCCCGTTGCTTACAGTAAACAGTTCCAGGTACGCGTTCAAAACAAGGCAATTTATACCGGAATGCGTCGTGATAAACACAAACAGCGCCGAGCAGCACCTGAAACCGCCATTAACCATGGGCTGCCGGCTCAATATACACAGGGGCCCACCCGCTGACATTTATAGGGCCCTGACTCACATTCTCAGGTGGGAACTCAGCTCTTTGGTATTCATGTTAATGGGGTACTGTTCCTTACATATATATATATATATATAGCAAGAAAGTAAGCTGCACACACCAGGACTTGACAAAAAATAACAAATTTATTTAAGAAAAGAGATCTCTTTTCTTAAATAAATTTGTTATTTTTTGTCAAGTCCTGGTGTGTGCAGCTTACTTTCTTGCTTTATATTTTTTGCTAGCACCCTGGGCATTTGAACTCCTATAGGGTGTGAACCGTTTGTTCTTGCTATATATATATATATATATATATATATATATATATATATATGTGGTAGGTTATGTACAACATGGATCCAATGGAAGACAAATAATGGGCTCTAATACATGTTAGAGGCAGAACAATGGAACAAAGTATCAGTATTAGTATAGTATCAGTATAGTATTAGTGTTGTATAGTATAGTATTAGTATAGTATCAGTATAGTATTAGTGTTGTATAGTATAGTATTAGTATAGTATCAGTATAGTATTAGTGTTGTATAGTATAGTATTAGTATAGTATCAGTATAGTATTAGTGTTGTATAGTATAGTATTAGTATAGTATCAGTATAGTATAAGTATAGTATCAGTATAGTATTAATATAGTATTAGTATAGTATCAGTATAGTATTAGTATAGTATCAGTATAGTATTAGTGTTGTATAGTATAGTATTAGTATAGTATCAGTATAGTATTAGTGTTGTATAGTATAGTATTAGTATAATATCAGTATAGTATTAGTATAATATCAGTATAGTATTAGTATAGTATCAGTATAGTATCAATATATGGTGCATTATGGTTAGTGGCCACATCATACCGGTTCGAGACCCTACAGAAGTGATCGCTGACCAGTATGGTTGCCATTTTTTTGCCCATTAATACTGGCCTTTAGGTTTGGGTCGGGCAGTGATGTCACCTGGGGGCAGGGAAATGGGCAGGATAGGCCAATGAAATGGGCACATGGGTGATAAGGGATAATGGGTGGGGCAGAGGCTGCCCTCTATATAAAAGGGGGTGATCTGCCGCAGAAAGGGGAAAGACCAACTGGGGTTTTAAAGCCACTGCAGAAAACAAGAGAAAATATCTTGAGACAGAAGGAAAGGAGATTTCGCTATCAGCATGGGGAGGGCAGTCAGGTTATAGAATTCCCTACTAACAGAGGGGTAATAAGTGATGCCATCATTATCTTAAACCATAGGTGGATGCCCTTCTAGCCAAGGCTATGTGTAATTATTAGAACACAATTCAGTGATATATGAGGCTGTATATGAGCTGTATGTGAGGATGGAGGTGACCTCGGCTGCCCATGCTGTGAGCGATGAAAGGAAGGGGCATTCGGCGCTGCCGCTGAGCAGCCAAGGTGCAATCACCGCAGACAATTACTCGCTCTCGCCGCTTCTCAGCTCATAAAGACGAGCGTGCCGTGTAATTACCTGACACAATGTGCTGCTAGGGGAACATTAGCTTAATTAGCCAGGAATGTCTCCATGGGAAATGAAATGATCAAGAGTCAGAGCAGCAATCACTCTGCCCCCCTGAGCTCGGCCTACAGACACATCCTTACTGCTGGCACACTGGGGGCAGCTGGCTTTTTCATTATAACAATATATATGGAAAATGCCATTGACTTACATATACATGTATACTTACTGTGTCTGGCCCTTTGTATAGTATCCGCCCATTTGGCGGCGGTCCAATCATTCGGATGCCATACAGTATTGGCCGGTGTGTAGCCAACGTAATGCTTGTAGTTCCACGTTGGGATCAGTAATATAGATTAGGGGCCACAGACATGAGTTATATCATTATAAAACCTTTTATTGTCATCTAAATGTTATACAGTAGCGACGAGCAACAAACCGTATAGATCTTCCAACCAATCAGGGCTCACTTCCAACTGATCTTTATAGGTTGGAAATGACCAAGTAAAGAGACAGAGACATGGGGTTATGTAAAAATAAATAAACTAACTTTGCCCAGGAGCAGTAACCCATAGCAACCAATCAGCAGGTACAATTTACTGGTCACCTGTTTGAAAGCAAACATCTTATTGGTTGTTATGGGTTACTGCTACTAGGCAAAAGTAGTGCATTTTATTACATATGGGGGCTAGTGTACAACATCAATGACTCTTTAGGCCCCGTTTTTTAACCTTGGACTCCTAGATGTTGGACTACAACTCCCAGAATTTTTTCACCCCCTGGTTATAAGTTAAAGAATGCTGGGAGCTGTACTCCATTGGCTGTTACCCATGGCAACCAATCAGATGTTTGATTTGATTGTTCTACTTCCAGTAAGTTAAAAAAAAGCAAATCAGTGATTGGTTGCTATGGGTTACTGCCCAGGTGCAATTTTGCCCACTGTTTATAAATGAGCCCCAGTGAGTACGCTCTCCTATTGAACTGTTTTGTATCTTAAGATTGGCGGAATGATAACTGCACAAACTCAGCAGCAGAATACATCTACATTTATATCAAAACAGAAGAAGATGAAAGTCTCTTCCCGTGGGCTTGTTGCATTATTAATGTTGCTTAAAATCAGAATAAAAACCATAAGAACTTAGTGAGAACGGAAAGAATTTGTGGGCGCTGTGACCCCTGTAATAACACTGATAGCGGTCACATTTAAGGCTGATTGTCTGCAGAGGAGGGATTCACTATAACTGGTTATTGACCAACGGAAACCAGAATTATACCCTGGTACAGGATAGGTGTTTGGGTCACAGCCCATAAGCCACGTTTTGACTCCTGTAGCGAGACGGTCACGGCAGGATCTCATTTTCGCTTCTTTGCTGTCTCTTTCTTGCGGTAGATTTCCTCGGTAAAAGGTCTGAAGCAGGAGAAGGAGAGAGAGGAGAGTTACCATGGATGCCCAGTGGCAGGAATAGTACCCCTACTGGCCATTCAGGGGAAAAGCACCTTATACTAACAGGTTTCAGATGGACTTATAAAATGGCAGTTGGACCAGTCCCTGGATCAACTTGTACTAAGAGCTACTGCCCATAACCCTGTATTCCCTCCCTTGCTAAGAAGCCATCCAGCCCCTTCTTAAAGCTATATAATGTATCAGCCAGTACGACTGATTCGGGGAGGGAGTTACACAACTTCACAGCTGCTCAGAGTGGGTTGCTGACACTGGCAGGGTGAGACTGGGCCATGGGGGCACCCGTAGAAATCCAAGTTGGCCCCTACTTGCCTGATCTGGGGACAGGGGGATTGGTTTGCGGCAGTCACAAGAAGTATGCGGTGGGCAGTGGTGTAACAAGTGTGTGTCGGGCCCCTCGCCAACAAATCTTCAGAGGGGCCCAGTGCACAGGGTTTCCTACTTAGCCCCCATGTCTCCTGGCCTGCACGTAGAAGAGCAGTGGGGGGGAAGGATTTATTGGCAACTATAGAAGAAGCAGACATTATGGTCTGGCCCCCCCCATAGCGTGTAGATTCTACGACTGTCGGCAGGTAAGCGGTTAAAGCCATGTGTGCCAAGGCTCCGTGTTAAAGCTTGATATTAACCCCTTAATGGCTAATGAGGATGTCAAACTTCTTCTGTAACGAATTGCGCAAACCCTTGGATATTAAGTGGTTAAAAACTGCAGAACTGTATGACGGCGGGTCCCTCAAATCCCCCCATAAATAAAAGAGGTAAGGCCAAGTATAAAGTGCCTGGATCCATGGAGTAATGGCCTGATTCACACGCAGGGAGAGGAGCTGAGGTGACTGAAGTGCTAAACCGTTACCCAGACACTGCCAATATGTTGCTGCCCACCCTGGCACTGCCCACCCTGGCACTGCTTACAAACACACATTGTTGACGTGCCGGCCTGGAACTAGAGGGAACAACAAGCAAGGGGCAAATAAGGAGAGGTTCGGCTCCCAACGTGCCCCCTCTCATGGGCACAGGTGCCATGGCTATTAGGCCTCATTACCCTGTCACCTGGGGGTCCCAGCTACGGGCCGGAGCCAAGCGTCTGTGTGCCCAGTAATGAAGTCGACGTGCCATTCCGGAGTGCACTTTGGGCTTGGGAGTTTATAGCTGCCTAATGGAAATTGCTCCCTTCATTTTGTGTAAGTGGCCAGGCCATTTCCTGCGTCCCACGGCATCAGCAGGTTACACGTGGGATGAAACGGCTTAAAGTCGCTTATTTCACATGTACGCCCAGGTGCCCCTATGGGACTGGGTCTGGATTAACTCTCACACAGAGAGGGACAGATATTTGGGAGGGGCCCGCCTTGTGCTTTTACACCTGACACAAATGGAGTTATGTAATAAATGGCACTAAGCAGTAACCAATAGCAACCACTCAGCAGGTAGCATTTTCTGCTCACCTGTTTCAAAGCAAACATCTTATAGATCACTATGGGTTACTGCTTCTGGGCAAACTTAGTGGGGCTCAGTTATAAACATTGGGCAAATTTGCACCTGTGTGAGCAACCAATCAGCAATTAGCCATTTTCAGGCAGCTGCAAACTGGTTGCCCTGGGTTACTGCCCAGGTGCAAATGCGTCCAGTGTTTATAAATGACCCCAAGTGCATTTTATTACATATAGAGGGTCTTTATGCTGATTGGAAAGTTACCAGTTCATTTAGATGCATGCTGCATTGCTGCACAGTTACCAGTACAGTCTTTAATCAGTTCATTTTTCCACCTGAGCATTTTGGCTACTCCAGCTTCCATTACTTATCAGCCTAAGGTACTGAATCCACCACTACTGAAAGGGGCCATGCAGCGCCAGGTTCTGTGGCCTTGGCTTGTTCAGGCTGGGCACTAAACAAATAATAAGGGCACACTTTGGGCGACATGTGTAGAAGCCCTGATTGCGCGCTTAACTGGGCACGATTGGCTATATATGTGTAATTTACATGGACCGGGGGAAAGTGCAAATTGTGCCGCCTAAATGTGTGGGCGGGGCTTACTGCAGGGACCCAGTGGGACACATTTATCCAGTAGCCCATAGCAACTAATCAGCTTTTAGTTTTTTTTCAGCCAGTCGCTGGCAGAACAAGGCATGTAACAATTTGCTTGGTTGCCATGGGTTACTGCCCAAGGGCAAATTTGACCAGTGTTGATAAATGACTGCCAGCGAGTGAGTTCCCTTTCCTAGATGCCTGGACGGGTGGCATTATACATACAGAGAGGGAATGCAATCACATAACAAGGCAACTTGAGACTTACCCCTCATACAAAATGGCCACCTTGTAACACAGAGCCACCAGGGCTGTGAGGAGGAGGCCGGCAGGACTGGCGTTCCTGTGTGTGACAGAAGCAAGAGAACGAGCGGATAAGAACAGAGAGGTGATTACCCTGAGGTGGTTAAAATAAATGAGGCACTGGTTACACGTAGAGTGGCCATAATACAGCAACAGGGGATGGGAAAGGTGGGACATTAGAGCCCTGGCCATTTGTGAGAGCGCGGCGCCTCCAGAGAGAGAGGGAACGAGAGGACTCATGTAGCCTCCCGCTAATGGAAAAGTGCTGGGCATAAAGAGCTCTGTTATTACAAGCCGAGGATGGGGCCTGTGTGGGGAGAGACATGTCAGTGAAGTAATGAAGTCTCTTTATAGACTGCTGCAACCTGAGCAATGTGACTCCCAGCAAGTCTTGTGGCCCTGCACAGATGCCAACAGAAACCCCATTCACTAGCCCTTTGTGAAAGACACCATAAATAACCGGACGTCATAAGTGTGCTGCTCCATATCAGTGCTGCCATCTTGCTTGGCCAGTCAGTGCACTCTCACCTACAGTCTAAATGCATCAATTACTAAAGAAGCCCTGAGTACACAAATAAGGAGGCCATGTTTTTTTACCCACCATGCAGTGCTCTTACCCAACATTCTAGTGTAAACATGCCAATATGGACGCAAACTTTATCCCATATTGAATGAAGTAGCAACGTCACCTCTGGTTTTCTGTATTAATTTACTGAATACTGATATTGAGCTCCCAGCAGACATTTTGAGGGTACCTACAGCTCATCACATGGTCAGGGCATCAGAGCTTTCTGCCCAAATCCTGACCACCAACCTAATGCAGGATACTACCCCATGTATGTTCACTTGTACCGTATCGACAGCCACCAAAGATAGCAGTAGGGACCAATCTCATCAGAAGCTGATAAACCTACCAGTATATATATATATATATATGGCACAGGGCAATTGTAGAAGGAAAACCTGAGCACTTGGGAGAAGCATATAAATCCCCATAGAGACCATACAAACCCCAATGCCCCAGAACTGTGAGGCAACAATACTAACAACTGTGCCACTGTTAAGACTCCAGCCTTGCATATGTACCAAACAGAAAGGAAATCAGATTTTGCATTCCATTAGTGTCTATTACTCTGTCAGAGCTGTCCAACATGTTCCAAGCGCTACGCCTACTCTGGCAAGTTCCTGAGGTGATAAACCCCCCAATTATTCTGCTGAATTGTGCTTAGTACAGGGGAATACCTACGTTGCCATAGTTTTATGGTATCTCTCTGTACAGGCTATGGGCAAACTTAGGGGGCTGTTCCTGCTGAATTGTGCTTAGTACAGGGGAATACCTACTTGGCCATAGTTTTATGGTATCTCTCTGTACAGGCTATGAGCAAACTTAGGGGGCTGTTCCTGCTGAATTGTGCTTAGTACAGGGGAATACCTACGTTGCCATAGTTTTATGGTATCTCTCTGTACAGGCTATGAGCAAACTTAGGGGGCTGTTCCTGCTGAATTGTGCTTAGTACAGGGGAATCCCTATGCTACCATAGTTTTATGGTATCTCTCTGTACAGGCTATGAGCAAACTTAGGGGGCTGTTCCTGCTGAATTGTGCTTAGTACAGGGGAATACCTACGTTGCCATAGTTTTATGGTATCTCTCTGTACAGGCTATGAGCAAACTTAGGGGGCTGTTCCTGCTGAATTGTGCTTAGTACAGGGGAATCCCTATGCTGCCATAGTTTTATGGTATCTCTCTGTACAGGATTATAACACAATAAAAGGATTATGGCCAGTAATATGTCAAGTGTGGCCAGGAAAATAATAATATATATACCACTTCTATTATATATTTCTATTAAAGGAAAAGCATACAGCAGACAAAATAACTGACATATATGGGATGTATGTAACGAGGCCATCAGAATGAGTTTTTCATGGCTGGATAATGGCTGGACTCTACTATTGGCTTCAAGCTGAAAGGCCCAGTTCCATGTTGCTGACTGCAACTCCCAGAATCCTCAGCTGCCTAACATTTCGCTTACAAACAAGCCTGACACTGCAGCGTGAGAGCAGGAATAAAGGCCACACAGCGAGAGTGTCAGGAATATTATTGTTACTTTGTTCCACTGCACAAGTGAGAGCGGCTGAGCAATGAGCAGGGCTAATTCCGTACGTAAGCTCCTGTGCTATGGATTGTGTTTGTTGTGGGGTTTTTTTTTTACCCCCCCATCAACATTATGTTTAACTCCACAGTTGAGGAGGAGGTACGAGTCGTTTCATAGTGTGAAATCTCACTACGACGTGCTAACTGCAAACACAAAGCCATTACGCACACTCACTCACATAGGAACCTGCGTGCTTGTATTCAGCCTGTGCCAATCTCACAGTTAGGGGGGGATTTGGGCTGAGGGCTTATTAGTGCCCTGGGTACCCCTGGAACTATAGCAGGGTGATTGTTACCCCAATGTTTCTATATATCTGTAACCTTGTTACGGGCTAAGGGGGCCCAGCCTGAAGGCCAGTTAGGGGGGGATTTGGGGTGAGAGCTTATTTGTGCCCTGGGTACCCCTGGAACTATAGCAGGGTGACTGTTACCCCAATGTTTCTATATATCTGTAACCTTGTTATGGGCTAAGGGGGCCCAGCCTGAAGGCCAGTTAGGGGGGGATTTGGGGTGAGTGCTTATTTGTGCCCTGGGTACCCCTGGAACTATAGCAGGGTGACTGTTACCCCAATGTTTCTATATATCTGTAACCTTGTTATGGGCTAAGGGGGCCCAGCCTGAAGGCCAGTTAGGGGGGGATTTGGGGTGAGTGCTTATTTGTGCCCTGGGTACCCCTGGAACTATAGCAGGGTGACTGTTACCCCAATGTTTCTATATATCTGTAACCTTGTTATGGGCTAAGGGGGCCCAGCCTGAAGGCCAGTTAGGGGGGGATTTGGGGTGAGTGCTTATTTGTGCCCTGGGTACCCCTGGAACTATAGCAGGGTGACTGTTACCCCAATGTTTCTATATATCTGTAACCTTGTTATGGGCTAAGGGGGCCCAGCCTGAAGGCCAGTTAGGGGGGGATTTGGGGTGAGTGCTTATTTGTGCCCTGGGTACCCCTGGAACTATAGCGGGGTGACTGTTACCTTAATAATTCTATATATCTGTAACCTTGTTATGAGCTAAGGGGGCCACTTAGGGTGACATTTGGGGTGAGTAGCTATTTGCTGGGGGTTGGAAACTGGAATAACATCAGTATATGGAAGTGTCAAACACACACAGGCATAAATCCACAGGTTGAGGTTGCTGGTCTCTGTACTTGGCAACTGAAGGGCCACATGTTTGAAATTCCTAATGAATGTCAGTACCTATCTCACATGACACACAGGACAACATCTGAGCTCTGTGCAGCACGTGGCCTGTATAACAATGAGGGGCTGGTATCGGGGGGGGGGGGGGGGGGAGAGGTTTGGGCAGAGTGGAGATGGGACAGTTTTGTTTGTTTCAGTTGTGAGGGTTCCTACTCTGAGTGCAACAACAAAAAAGCCACCCGAGCACATTATGTCATCAAGGTCCATCTTTATTTGTGGTAGGGCCTGGGGCAAAACAGACACGTGCTGCCCCATTGTTTACTGACCTATGTCATCTGTCAGTGGGTGCTAAGAGTTATAACTCAGTGTGTCTCCATGTTTCTCTGCTAAACCTCCTTCTCTTTCTTCCTACAAGGAATTCTCTATGGGCCCCAACTTTGTGTGGAACCCAGGTCAGTTGTCCCTGCTGGCATTCCCTAAAGCATCCCTTGGGGCATTAGATTTTAAGCAGGTAGGATGGCACCACTCTAACAAGTCATACTATGTAGTTTGTTTCCATTTGGATCCAATAAAGCATTTATAATAAGCCCTAAAAGGTGCCAGGGAGAAACCTCTACTACCTTACACTGGAGATGGAGAGAGATATTTGCTAAAAATGTTGCATGGTGCAGTGAGGAGCCAGCCAGCGGCACCTTAGCACCACATTCCACCCTCAGCTTCTAATTGTAAATGCCCTCAGCCTCAAACACATTCCATATCACGGCGCCACACAGTTCCAAGAATATACACATTATAGCTGCTATTGTGTTAGCATCAAAGTAGCCTGTTGGCAAAGTGCCACCTTAAGCAGATACTGACTCTTTACTGATAGGCACCATAAAATCTATTGGGAATCTGTTTCTCCATAGAATTGTCTGCCAGCAGGGAAAGTCTATAATTAAGTTACTAGTTTATTATGTATAATTAATATAAAGCCTTGTAATGATGAGGAAGAACAAAGACCAAAGGTGGGCAGTGTGCCGCAGCCACACAAGAACCTTGTACAGACTGACGGCTCTACTTGCATTGAGGGGGTAAGTTCTACAGGTCACAATGACTTGCATCTTTGACTGTATACACTTGGCTACTGGGATACCTGACTGTATTCCAAAACCAAAAGGAAATGATGGTAGAACATTGTTGGTGGGATTGGCTTCCATATATATATGTTGTGCAGCAGTAGGTTGCCTCTACCTTGTCCCTTTAACAGCCTTTACTCATACAGAAAGGCTTTCCCCTAGATCAGTGATCCCCAACCAGTGGTTTGTGAAAAAAAAATGTTGCTCACCACCCCTTTGATGTTGCTCTCAGTGACCACAAAGTAGGTGCCCATTTCTAAATTACTGGCTTGAAGGCAATTTTTGGAAGCACAGAAACACAGTTTCACTCCAAGCAGAGCCTCTTGCAGTCCCGCAGTCCACATGGGGCTACAAAATAGCCAACCACAGCCCTTATTTGGCATCCCCAGAGAACTTTTTCTTGCTTGTGTGGCTCACCAACACTTTTTATACCAGCGTGTGGCCCACAAGTGCAAAAGGTTGGGGAAATCTGCCCTAGATGGTGGAACATTGTTGGTGGGTCTTGCTTCCATTCATATGTTGTGCAGCTCTGGGTCGAATAAGTTGCTCCTACTTTTGCCCTAGAACAGCCTCTACTCATCTGGAAAGGCTTCTCACTAGATGGTAGAACATTGTTGGTGGGGTTTGCTTTCATTCAAAGGTTGTGCAGCACTGGGATTAAATAAATTGCTTCTACATTTACTCTAGAACAGCCTCTACTCATCTGGAAAGGCTTCTCACTAGATGGTAGAACATTGTTGGTGGGGTTTGCTTTCATTCAAAGGTTGTGCAGCCCTGGGATTAAATAAATTGCTTCTACATTTGCTCTAGAACAGCCTCTACTCATCTGGAAAGGCTTCTCACTAGATGGTGGAACATTGTTGGTGGGTCTTGCTTCCATTCATATGTTGTGCAGCTCTGGGTCAAATAAGTTGCTCCTACTTTTGCCCTAGAACAGCCTCTACTCATCTGGAAAGGCTTCTCACTAGATGGTGGAACATTGTTGGTGGGACTTGCTTCCATTCATAGGTTGGGCAGCCCTGGGATTAAATAAGTAGCTACTACATTTGCCCTAGAACAGCCTCTACTCATCTGGAAAGGCTTCTCACTAGATGGTAGAACATTGTTGGTGGGGCTTGCTTCCATTCATAGGTTGTGCAGCCCTGGGATTAAATAAGTAGCTACTACATTTGCCCTAGAACAGCCTCTACTCATCTGGAAAGGCTTCTCACTAGATGGTGGAACATTGTTGGTGGGACTTCCCTTTATAGGTTGTGCAGCCCTGAGTCGAATAAGTTGCTCCTACCTTTGCCCTACAGAGCCTCTATTTGTCTGGGAAAGGTTTCCACTAGATCAGTGATCCCCAACCAGTGGCTCAGGGGCAACATGTTGCTCCCCAACCCCTTGGATGTTGCTCCCAGTGCCCCCAAACCAGGTAGTTATTTTTGAATTCCTGACTTGGGGGGCAAGTTTTGGTTGAATAAAAACAAGATTTCCTACCAAATAAATCCCCCTGTAAGCTGATAGGGTGCATAGAGGCTGCCTAATAGCCAATCACAGCCCTTATTTGGCTCCTCCATGAACTTTTATGATGCTTGTGTTGCTCTCCAAGTCTTTTTACATTTGACTGTGGCTCACGAGTTAGAAAGGTTGGGGAACCCTGCACTAGATGGTGGGTTTGTTAGTGAGGTTAGGCACTGATATTGGGGAACAGGCTTCACTGTAATTCATCCCACAGGTGTTCTGTTGGGTTTAGTTCTGGAGAGTCAAGTGCTGCATTTCTATCAGAGAAAACCAATTCCATATGGAAGGGGGCATTGTGGTGCTAAAAAAAGAAAGGGTCTTCCCCAAAATAAGAAGCAAACATGAAATTATATGTTGTAGTGATAATGAGGGCTGTGGCTTAAAATGTAACCAAGTCCAATAATAACACGGGGTGCCCACATATCTTTACAGTGTTTAGTTGCCCTTTAATAATATGAAAAACAGAGATTTCAGCTGCCAATAACTGACAGGTTTGTAGGCGTCTGAGTTCCTAAGACCTTTATAAATGGAACTGTCTGAAATAATTAGCAATGCTGACAGTATAGATATATATATATAATAGATAGCTGGATATCTTGGATTCTGAAATCCGCACAGCGCACTTTCATTCTGTGCCGGGGTGCACGACGCTAGAATGTCTAAGAACAAACTAATGAGATTATTTATCATCCTGGGCATCTCTGGATGCGAAATGAAAGCGATACATGCCCTGAAGCCAATTATTTTGTTTGATGTACCCTGTAAAGGGGAGCCTGCCATGCTGCATATTGGGAATATTTTTAGCTCTATAAGCAGAGCAGGGAGTATAAATAATCTTGCCTAAAACACAATGATATTATGACTCAAGATAAAAACAACTTTTGCATGTGCTTTCCAAGTGCCGCGGGGGATGATACTTTCTGGGAATAAAATTACTCACTCCTCTATTACACTTTGTACAAGTGGATACAGCAGAACATCGGCTGGGTATCAGTAGGGAGTGGGATCACCCCCTCTTTCCTGCCCAAAGGTATGAGGGGCTGTCTAACTGTTCACGTGAAAGTGATATCTCCTTAAACCTTCACCATCATCCCTCAGTTTTCCTTGCTTTTTACTCTTTATCTGTAATTTATTAATAACTGTACAATGGTCCGTCTACCTAAGCGGCCCACCCTGAGCAATGGTTGTTCCTCTCATTGAACTTAGGATTAGTGGAAACGACCCTCTGAGAAGTAATCTTGCAAGCAACATGTTGCTCACCAACACCAGTGGCACCAATTATTAATTTCAGGCTTGGAAGTAAGTTTTGAAGGCACAAAAACCAGGTGCACTGCCAAACCGAGCCTCTTGTAGGCTGCCAGTCATTAGAACTGCTTTCAGCTAACCTATTGTTTCTCCTACTCCCATGTAACTGGAGGAGTCCCAAGCCAGACTTGTATTTCTTACTATTGAGTGTTATTCCTTAGGTTTGGTAATTACATATTGGACAGATATATGGCCATATCTGGTGTATAACCCACCTCAGCCTCATCTCGGGCCAATCGAACCTTCTGCCGAACCTCAAATAGTGAGTAAGCAGAATAATAACACAGATCTGTTCTGAGCTAGTATAGTTTGAGAAGTCTCTGCCCGTTCAAGTCTTTGAAGACCACATCTGACACAAAGCTGTGCTTTTCCTTTGTAGTTCACAGTGACAGACAGGACCCCGAGCCTGTCCTTCAAACTCCTGCAATGAGACAGATATAGGTTTGCACTGCATTCTGTCCTGCGATCATTAGCAGCCGCCACACCCGGAGGGGAACGGCGTGCCGTGTAATTACACCGCATAGAAAAGCGGTAGAAAGGGCATCTCCCTAGGCGCGCTTTGTGCAGAATAAAGTTATGTTTAGAAAGCCAAGACAATGCCTAAAAAATGAAAAGGTCAAATATACAAAAGGTTAATGGGGAACAGGAGGCTTTTGTTAGAGGCTACCTGCATGTTGGTTTATGGAAATACCACCACATTGTACTGCATGCCTTAGAAGCCAGGCTGCCGGCTATTGCTCAGAAGGTTTTGTTTTTTCACATTGCATAAAACACTAAATGAATTAAAGGTAAAACATGGATGTTCTGTTTTTATACCAATAATAGATAGGGTCTGGAATGATATGATAAGGACAAGTAAACTGTAAAAAGGACTATGCCTTGGTATAGATACAGTATATTGTACATCAGTTCCTAAACTGTATCTGCTGGGAATCAATATAGAAGAAAACGGGGGCTACTGGGGCACCTCTGGGGGCTTCAGGCTGGTACAGAAGCCCAAAGCCTAATGCATTTCACAGTGGGGGTGGGGAGAACAACACAAATATGTGTATTTTTGATAGGTGCCTATTATAAGGCAAGGGGAGTGGTCTTCAGACTTTTTGCTTCCAGGCCCATCTGAACTCAAGGTTACGGATATAAGAAAACGTATATTGGAACAGTTTCAGGCCCTAATTCTGCTGCTTTTGGCAAAATAGGGCAGCACTACAGCTTGTCACAAAGCAAACACTGGCCACAAAGACCATTAACTGTGGAGAAATTGGGCCAGTAAATTGCTCCGTAGGCTGCAACCCGGGCATCTCTGAGCCCATTACACATATATTATTACTTACTTTCCATGCACCATGAGAGAGCAAAAGAGTTCAGTCCCCTATTTAATTATACAGTTCAGTCGTGTTCAATGGTTCCTGTCCCTTATTTAATCACATGGTTCAGTCAAGTTCAGTGGGACCTTTTCAACTCTCTCAACCCTTTAAAGATGTTCTTTAACAGAAATAGACTAGATTTTTGTTTTTTTACCTTCGAAGACTTGATTTTTTTTTTACATTTTTGTATTATTGATATAAAGTAGATGCGCTCAACTAATATATCCTGTATTGAAGCACCTACCAACGTCATAGTATATTAGATTTGTGCAGCTTGGCCGTTGCTAGGTGCTGGGGGGGGGGGCAAGTTCCATCAATATAAAATACATTTATTCCTCATACCTACTCTGTATCAATAATGCATGAAAAACAGCAAAAACTCAAAAGAAGAAAGTAAAGAACAAAAACATTAGCTACTGGGTAGAAATAGCACCGTGAGAGAGCAAAGGAGTTCACTACAGTTCAGTCCTGTTCAAGGGTTGGCGTCCCTTATTTAATCACATGGTTCAGTTTAGTTCAGTGGGACCTTTTCACCCCTCTCGGCCCTTTTAAGATGTTCTTTCACAGAAATAGACTGGGCCTCTTGTTCTTTACCTTTGTTCATATTACTGATATAAAGTAGGTTTGTCCCACTAATGTATGTTATCCATACTGATGGAATGAACCCCCAGCACCTACCGACAGCCAAACACTGTATTCTGCACAACTCTGATATAAACACTTACTGTCTTCTTGAATAATTCAGTTGTCATCTTGCCCTACTATATCTGCTAAAGCACTTCTACTGCTCAGGGGCCTTCTGACTCTTCTATACCGTCCAAATGCTATCACCCAATTCTACTATAGGCACCATCTCTCCCTACTATACCTGCTATCCCACAGCCCCAGTCCCTTCCCAGAGGCTATTATCCCCCCACTGCTACTATAGGCACCATCTCTCCCTACTATACCTGCTATCCCACAGCCCCAGTCCCTTCCCAGAGGCTATTATCCCCCCACTGCTACTATAGGCACCATCTCTCCCTACTATACCTGCTATCCCACAGCCACAGTCCCTTCCCAGAGGCTATTATCCTACTGCTACTATAGGCACCATCTCTCCCTACTATACCTGCTATCCCACAGCCCCAGTCCCTTCCCAGAGGCTATTATCCCACTGCTACTATAGGCACCATCTATCCCTACTATACCTGCTATCCCACAGCCCCAGTCCCTTCCCAGAGGCTATTATCCCCCCACTGCTAATATAGGCACCATCTCTCCCTACTATACCTGCTATCCCACAGCCCCAGTCCCTTCCCAGAGGCTATTATCCCCCCACTGCTACTATAGGCACCATCTCTCCCTACTATACCTGCTATCCCACAGCCCCAGTCCCTTCCCAGAGACTATTATCCCCCCACTGCTACTATAGGCACCATCTCTCCCTACTATACCTGCTATCCCACAGCCCCAGTCCCTTCCCAGAGGCTATTATCCCCCCACTGCTACTATAGGCACCATCTCTCCCTACTATACCTGCTATCCCACAGCCCCAGTCCCTTCCCAGAGGCTATTATCCCCCCACTGCTACTATAGGCACCATCTCTCCCTACTATACCTGTTATCCCACAGCCCCAGTCCCTTCCCAGAGGCTATTATCCCCCCACTGCTACTATAGGCACCATCTCTCCCTACTATACCTGCTATCCCACAGCCCCAGTCCCTTCCCAGAGGCTATTATCCCACTGCTACTATAGGCACCATCTCTCCCTACTATACCTGCTATCCCACAGCCCCAGTCCCTTCCCAGAGGCTATTATCCCTCTGCTACTATAGGCAACATCTCAGCAGCTCTGCAGTGTTGCATAAGGTTTAGCTGTGAGTGATTCCCAAATGCCACAAATCTAAGCAAGTGTCAATTTAACCCATTATAAAAATGCATATCCTAGGATAGATATATATATCCTGTATATAAGGAAACACTGTGCCACTAGTTACAGTAGGTGCAATGGGTGTTTAGGCACTAGGCACATAAAAGCTATAGATATACAAGTTTATGACCCTTGCGCTCCTTAGCTAGCTCATTATATTTACATTTTACTATACTCATTTTCTGATTAGTTTAGGTTAGCATTCATCACAGCCACTTTAAAGTTAGGGCGACAGTGAATGTGTCTGTAAACAGCATTTAAAAAGAAAATGACTATTATTTTAAAGTCCAATTTAGCAAATTATCAGCCTTAGGAATGGTCCGTGTCTCTACACAGAGATTACTGGCTGCACAAGGGACCCGGTAGGAGAGCGAGAGCGGAATTAGACACGTTTTTCTGCCCGAACAGAGAAAATTGGGCACAATTGTGTACAGAAAGGTACAGTTAGAGAACGTTCTCTGCTCCTAATGACAGGTTGCGGAAGATGTTAAATCTCTCTATGACTAATTGCTGGCGTGTCTCTCCTCAATCTCCCTGCTGGAGGGTTTGGTGAATGTGTCGTTTTATGGGGATTATTTTTTTTTCTGTTTTGTAGAAAAAAATAAATAGTTGGAAATATTAAAAAAAAACCTGTCAAAAGTTTCCACTTGTTGAGCAGAAACAGAACTGTGGAAAAACATAAAGCTTATTCTAAAAAGACTAACACTGCATTAAATCATTAGGCTGATCCACTAACTGGCACAGGGGCCGACATTCAGATCATTCCATGGGCCTTTGGCCCTTGTGGAAAAGTGTCCCCGTACAGAGTCCCCGCCAACAGCTATTGGCTTAATAATGTCCCCATTTTTGGCTAATTTCCCCAAAATTCTGCTGCGATGATTTTGTGGTTACAGCAACAAATTTATTTTTGGTGTTTATTGGGGGGCCTAATGTGGGTGTGGTCAAGGGGCTGGTATCACAAAGTGGGTGTGGCCTAAATAGGGTGGGTGTGCACTTCTATAGGTCCCTGGATTTCACTTTGAAAGCAGGTAACCTTATAATAATCTCAGTTCAGCTGCCATATAGTCAAGTTGGCAAAAACAGAAATGTGGAAAAACATATAGATTATCCTAAATGGACTGACGCTGCATTAAACCATAAAGCTGATTTGCTGGCTGGCACAGGGGCCAACGTTTAGATCACCCCGTGTGCCTGCGGAGATCCTTTCAGGGCTTTGGTCCTTGAGGGATATTGTCCCCGTACAGAGTCCCCGCCAACAGCTATTGGCTCAAGAATGTCCCCATTTGTGGCTCATTGTCCCACAATTCTGTGTAGGGGTGCTGCTGTAAGCTTGGCTCTAATACCAAATAGTAAATTGGCAGCTAATATTTGCCGTGTAGGGACAGCTGAAGTGATTTTAGCTGAAACAGGACTTTGAGAGCACGACTGTAGTACTCTGTGTGACAGCACTATTTGGGTGCAAATACTATATGTGACGGGCGTAGGTAGGGGCATAGGTAAATGATAGTTTTATGGAATGGCTCAGAACAAACACACTGGGGCCAACATTGCCTTCCCTTGTTCCCTATGACAGTGGCCTCAATCACACTTATCATCTAAAAATGCAGCAGAAATTGCCCCATGTTCATAGCCATAGAACAGTGATCCCCAACCAGTGGAACCCCTTGGATGTTGCTCTCAGGAGCCTCAAAGTAGGTGTTAAGATTTGAATTTATGGTTGGGAGGCAAGTTTTAGTTGCATAAAACCCAGTGTAAAGCCAAACAGACCATTCTATAGGCTGCCAGTCCCCATAGGGGCTACCAAATAGCCAATTATAGCTCTTATTTGCACCCCCAGGAACTTTTCCCATGCTTGTGTTGCTCCCCAACACTTTTTCCATTTGAATGTGGCTCACAGGTATAAAAGGTTGGGGATCACTGTCATAGAAGGTCCAAGGACACCAGAACAATGCTAAAAGCCATTATAATAAAAGTGGAAGTAGAAGTTCCCCTTGGCTACTGAGTAAACCAGATCCCATGTAGAGAAGTCTGATGGCCTTCCTTTTGGCCAGGAAAGCTATCATATTAAAGATAAGATTCTGAGCCACAAATGTGTCCTATTGTACCAAAGAGTTGCACTCTCTGCGCTTGACTTTCCTATCTGAACTGTCAACTGGGGACAGACAGCAGCATGACTAGAGCGAAATAAGGAAAAATTGAAGAGTCACTGACTTCAGCAAAACAAAACATTATACTCGGACGCTCTCCTTTAGAACCAGTAATAACAATCCGCAGGAGTGCCTGATATTTCTGTTGCATCCTAAACTGGCCAATACTCTTCTGCGTGTGTATTTCTGGTGCAGGCAGAGACCTCGGAGACCTCAGATGACACGCCAGACATCATTAAAAGTCAACTTTGTTAATATGGATGGTATAAGGCTCTCTGTTTACTGGCTCAGACACAACAGAGGCAACATAACCTCTTGCATTATTGAACCTGCTGATGAAGCAGATTGGAATTGACAGCACCCAAGCGGATACCACGGACTCAATTTAGCTCAGTGAGAAAGATCATACAAGGTGAGAGGATCAGAAAACAAGTGAAATGGCATGTGATGAAGCTCGAGGGAACTGGCGCTGTCACCAAAGCACGTGCCGTCAATTCCCATCCAAGAAGGAATGTTATCCAAATGCATGGCACATTTTTGGTCAATACGTGACATAGGGTGGTTCTATGAATTACTTGAAACCTTGTTCTTACTATATAATACCTAGATTTTCTGTATAAAAGTCATGCTCTAGTGCAGTGATCCCCAACCAGTGGCTCAGGGGCAACATGTTGCTCCCCAACCCCTTGGCTGTTGCTCTCAGTGCCCCCAAACCAGGGAGTTATTTTTGAATTCCTGACTTGGGGGCAAGTTTTGGTTGAATAAAAACAAGATTTCTTACCAAATAAAGCCCCTGTAAGCTGATAGGGTGCATAGAGGCTGCCTAATAGCCAATCACAGCCCTTATTTGGCTCCTCCATGAACTTTTATGGTGCTTGTGTTGCTCCCCAAGTCTTTTTACATTTGACTGTGGCTCACAAGTAAGAAAGGTTGGGGACCCCTGCTCTAGTGAAATTTCTATGGTGCCACATCCAGATGGATTTTTAACTCATGTATTTCCACCAGGTGCAATATGGCTAGGGGTATGTGTTGAGGAGTTCTGTCACTCCCCCTTGGTACCCAAATTTCAGTTGTATTTCTAGTAAGGATGCACCAAACCCACTATTTGGGATTTGGGACGAACCCTGAATCCTTTGTGAAAGGTTCAGGCAAATATCAAACCACATCCTAGTTTGCATATGCAAATTAAGGCGCCAAAGGGTTAAATAGAACCGAGCAGAGAAATATTTTCAACTTCCATGTTTATGTGACAAAAAGGTCACATGATTGTAAAGATTTGGATTCGGTTTGACCAGGCACGTGGATTCGGTGTAAGACGAATCCTGCTGAAAATGGCCGAATCTTGGCCGAATCCTCACCAATCACAGCGCTGTCTGGCTGCTCACTTAGAAACTGATGTCCTGGCACTTTGAGACTTTAGATGAATCCTTAATCCAGGGCATTGCTAGTTATGTGATTTTTCTTTCCACTTGTAATGATTCCAAAAGCTGGGCTATAACTAAAACTTTAGTCACTTTGCTGATACAAAACAGTCCATCTGGGAAGACATTTCTCTATTACAAAGGTTTTTCTGTATGTAATGTACTGATTCTGCATATGCACCTTCTGATCCAACCATGTCCAATTTATAGTATATTAGGAATTTAGCCCTAAAGCTATGTATCACCAAACCAACTCTTTCTCCCCAAGCTTTTATGAAGCAGTTGCATGGGGGTTTCTGTGCATTACACACGGGGAGAGGCCAAACTGTGCCAGTAGGAATATGGGCAGAACAACGTGATATGTACCGGGGAACCTCTGCACAAACACTACGTTCCTTCCCAGACATGCTGATTTGCACTGAGAGGTAATGGGAGATCTTGGTGCATGCAGTGAGGAATTATGGGAATTACTGAAACACTGAATAGAGGAAAGCTGGAGGGCTGTAGGAAACATTCTTCCAAGTGCACAATATCCCAAATGAATAGATTCAGTGCCGTACTTTAGGACCTTTTCCACTGCTTCCGTCCAATGAAGCCTTATTTATCAGCCAAAATGAGTGTGGAAAAAAATGGTCAGAAGCAGTAAGTACTGCAAAAGTAGAGTGTTTTATTGTTATTATTAACACTACATGTTTCGAGCTGTGCTCTTTTTCAAGTGCAACACTCGTTACAATAAAAACTCCTACTTTTGCAGTACTTACTGTTTTTTCCAGGCTAATTTTGGCTGATTCTGCCAAGTTTGCCCACCGGGGACCAATTGCTTTTAAAGCGCCTCTCTCCAGAGAACAAGTTCACCCAGTAAACCAGTTACTGCTCTCAGCTTCCAACCCTGGCCTTTGTTTATCAGCTCCAGTCCCAGTTATTGTACATTTAATATATGTCCAATCAGGTCTCCTGATTTATTTATGTAAGCGGGAACAAATTTACATGGCTGCTGATTGCCTTAATTGGATAACCGCTCCGTACACTTGGGGGGGAAGCGCTCGTTTAGTGAAAGCTAATTTATAGCACAGAGGCCTATCCATGATCGGCTAAATGTTCCTCCTATGGAGCTGGTGTTTTGCTACTGTAACTGGATGGGAAATATACATTCAATCAGTCCATGATAAGCTAATGAGAATAATAATTAGTCAATGTACTTCGTGCAATTACGGAGCTCACACAGCTGTCGGCCTATTAAAATCTCATTCACTGGAGTTCAGGGGTAAAAACAACGCATGGAGTTTTATTTTTTCTTTAGGATCGGGACACAGTGATCTCTCCAAGGTGTATCTCTGAACATAGACATGTGTACTGTTCTTATTATAATAAAATTAATTACAAGGATAAAAGCAGAGCACCATAAAGCACTTTCTAATAAAGGATAACCGACCCTCCACTTTTATGGCTTTTCCCATAGAACAGTGATCCCCAACCAGTGGCTCGGGGCAACATGTTGCTCTCCAACCCCTTGGATGTTGCTCCCAGTGGCCTCAAAGCAGGTGTTTATTTTTAAATTCCTGGCTTTTGGGCAAGTTTTGGTTGAATAAAAACCCAGTATAATGCCAAACAGAGCCTTCTGTAGGCTGCCAATCAACATAGGGGCTATTAAGTAGCTTTTAAGGTCAGTTGTTCCTGCCAAATATATGTTGTCATACTGATGGACTTATACCATGCCTTTAATTGTCCCTCTTTAGGTGGGACAGAGTAGAGGCAATGTTTAATTTAAAATGTTGGGAGTTATTCTATACACACACAGTTGAGCTCCAAACATCTCCGGACACGATATGCTGCTAAAACCAGGTCTTTATTATTCCATCTAAAAGCTAGACGCCTGACGCGTTTCGTGCGCGCACGCACTTACTCATAGGCATACACATACAACAGTATTTGTATAAATCAAATGCAATGGCAATATTTATACAGGTTCCAGATTCCATTATGTGTGCTTTTTACTGATGGGGGTGGATGCATTGATGTCCCAATTTGCATGTTTAATTGCTTGTGACACTATTTAAACCCTCCTACTGTTGTATGTGTATGCCTATGAGTAAGTGCGTGCGCGCACGAAACGCGTCAGGCGTCTAGCTTTTAGATGGAATAATAAAGACCTGGTTTTGGCAGCATATCGTGTCCGGAGATGTTTGGAGCTCAACTGTGTGTGATATAGATTCTCCCTCCAGCTACGGGTTCGGGGCCCTGAGCACCCGAACCATTTGTGGACTCTGGTGAGCTTTTTCTGATTCTGCATCATTTACAAATCTTTATTTGGGGCCCCCCGGAGATTCTTTGCAATCACGCTAGGTCTGGGGTGTTCTCACCTGGACCTTACTTATCCATTTGGTACGGGTTTTGATTTATTTGGGGCTTCATTTGTTATTGTTTACATTTACTTTGTTATAAATATTATTTAGACTTTAGGCTTTATTATTTGTTTAGGTATTCTATACACATTCACTCTTCCGCGTCTACATTATCTGTGGATTTGTGGAGTTGGCCTAGACCAATGATCCCCAACCAGTGCCCATTTTTGAATTTCTGGCTTGGGGGCAAGTTTTGGTTGCATAAGACCCAGTGTAAAGCCAAACAGAGCCTTCTATAGGCTGCCAGTCCCCATAGAGGCTACCAAATAGCCAAGTATAGCTCTTATTGGCACCCCCAGGAAGCATTTCCATGCGTGTGTTGCTCCCCAACACATTTTGTGGCTCACAGGTATAAAAGGTTGGGGATCCCTGCCATAGAAGTATGGTAATATAAATGTTTTTGACTGCGCTGCATGATATAGGGCGCCCAATCCTTGACAAGTAAAGAGTTGGGTGACTCCAAGTAGGCAGAGGGGCTTGTTTTTAGATAAAGTGGAAACTCTAGAAAATAAATGTCCCATTCCATTCATATAAAGAGCTTCCTGATAGAAACAAGGACACTTCACTATACACTCCTCTGCAATACTCACAAGAGGGCCAATCCCAGGTAGTTTGCAGTGCTGCCCCAGTACATCGGATTCTCCATGACGTTAAATGGGAAGCCGGTCACCTTCTTTTCCATTAAAATTCCAAAATAGTCTCCTAGAATTGAAGAACAAAAATCTCCCATCAGGCGCATTCTCCACCAAAACCGGGGAACATGGTACTGTAAACGAATGTTATCTTCCCCTAAATAAACATTGTAATAAATGTTATTTATTGTACAATAAGACAGATAAAAAGACTGGTTGTACCTACAGTTATAATGCACGGATGTACTACTGACATTAAAGAGGAGAGATATGAACCCAGTGGATGCATTTTGAAAAGGTTGGCCTTCAACTCTAGCCCCGCCCCAAAGTACGTTCAGCCTCCTCACTCTGTCAGTCACTAAACCCTGAGTAGAAAAGCCCACTGACAAAGATCCAAGTCTATATAATTGCCCCTAAATAGAAGAGACTTGTGTCTCTTTGTCAAAGCCTTTGATCAGCTCTGGGATGAAAGTGACAGATACCAGTCCATGGCCCTGCTCAAGGATAAGGTGATGCATATTTGATGCGGGGGGATCTCTTTTTGTAGCAAAAGACTTTGCTTTAGTTGGGTTCCAGTTGGAAAGTACAAGGCTATAACTGGGTTAGGGTTGAAATGTCTGACCCATTCATCACTAGAAGATATCATACTCCAACCCTTCACTTCAACGGCTCTATCTAGTGCTCAAATGGCAACCTATGCCGAAAGTGCTAAAGGGCAAGTAATGTATCAGCTCCCATTTAAAGAAGTGTACTGTGTGCAGAGAGTTGGCCTTGAGGTTAAGTGATGTGGCATCTCATGCTATAGAGCAGGGATCCCCAACCTTTCTTAAGGTCCCCATACACGGGCCGATTGTAGCTACCGATATGGATCCTTTGGACCGATTCGGCAGCTTATCGGCCCATGTAGGGGCAGAAACGAGGGGCATGCCCGACCGATATCTGGCCTGAAATTGGCCAGATATCAATTGGCCAGGTTAAAAAATTCAGTCGGATCGGGGACTGCATCGGCTCGTTGATGCGGTCCCCGAACCAACTGCCCCATTGCCGCCAATATAATATAATATAACGATCGAATTAGCCTACATGCTCCTCGATATCGCCCCTCCGTAGGTGGGGATATCGGGAGAAGATCCGCTCGCTTGGCGACCTCACCAAGTGAGCGAATCTTAACGTGTATGGGCACCTTTACTCATGAGCCACAGCCAAATGTAAAAAGACTTGGGGAGCAACACAAGCACCAAAAAAGTTCATGGAGGTGCCAAATAAGGGCTGTGATTGGCTGTTAGGCAGCCTCTATGCACCCTATCAGCTTACAGGGGCTTTATTTGGTAGGAAATCTTGTTTTTATTCAACCAAAACTTGCCCCCAAGTCAGGAATTCAAAAATAACTCCCTGGTTTGGGGGCACTGAGAGCAACATCCAAGGGGTTGGGGAGCAACATGTTACCCCCGAGCCACTGGTTGGGGGTCACTGCTACAGACCCTGGTTCTATTCCCCCGGGGGCAACTTCTTCTAACTTTAAACAAGTCACTTTATCTCCCAGTGTCCTGACATATTTACTCCGCCTATAATGGCTACTACACTTGCTGAGAAGTGCTTTGCGTCCCAGGGGAGAAAATCACTATATAAATAATTTCCCTTCCCTTAGTCATCCGCTACAGCGTATAAAAGGAAACAAACATTATTTTGAATGATAACAATATTTAGAAATTATGTATTATTTATCCTTTTATGGATGGGAGTAGTTTAAAATGCCTGCGTTTTTACGAGTAGCGCCCCTCCCGGCGTGTGTTTTCCCTCTGATATAATCCATGCTTTAGGGTGAGTGACTAGGCAGCTCCAACGAGTGCTGATGCCGGCCCTTTCTCGTAATGTCTATTCTCTCCGACATCTCATCCTACAGTATAACCCAGCACAGACACCCGTACGAGCCTCTCCGAGTTGTTAATATTTATTCCGTAACCACGTCACGGGCTAAATATACTCGTTATTGTGTTAAAATGCTAATGAGTGTTCCAGCAGGCAGGGTTTGTAATGAAATTTGTGAGCGGGTTCATTTTTTAATTTTTTTTCCCCCTCCTTGCTACTCAAACCATGACACTGGCTTTAGTAACTAGATAAATGTTTCAATTTCCCGGAGCTCCGTGGATATTTACGGATGCGGATCATAACGGAATGATGGGATCGCATGAGCAAAGCTGCATCTGAAAGCTCAGATCTGAATGGATGAAAAGCAGCAGACGGCTTTGTCCTTATTGTTCATGTCAAGAGATGTTATAGTACAATATGGGATCTATTATCCAGAATATGGCACTTGCACAAGTAATGATCTCCTTGGTTGCTACTGGTTACTAGACTAGGGCAAACTTGGTGCTGCTTATTACATAACCCTGATAGACTGCGATGATATCCTGTGCTTGGGCCGGATATCACTATATTTAAAGATCTATAGCCTCAGGCCTAACACCTAATTTTGTCTCCGATAGGAGGAAGGTAAAAAGAAAAGGGTTCATTTTCAATAGTTGTGTCCAAGCTACAATGGGCACCAAATCGGGTTCTTAAGCGCCATACCAGTCTAATTGTATCAGTGAGGCCCAGACTGGCAATCTGTGGTTTCTGGATGCCTTAAACCAGTGTTTCTCAACCTCCCTAATGCTGCGACCCTTTAATACAGTTCCTCATGTTGTGGTGACCCCCAACCATAAAATTATTCCTAACACCATCAGAAATATGTGTTTTCTCCTGTGAGAGGGTCATTCGACTCCCCAAAGGGGTCCCCGACCCACAGGTTGAGAACCGCTGCCTTAGACTTATGATATTATAGACAATCCATAGACTGCCACTATTTATTGGGGGCTGTTTGGGCCTCTGCCTTCCTAAAATGCCAAGGTCATTTTTAAATCCCAGCCCAGTAAACTACACAGCAAAACCCCAAAACTACTGTGAAACACAATGGACACAATTGCTATGGGGGAAAAAAACACTGCAAATTGCATCCAAAATTGCACTTTGTAGTTGTAAAGGACCCTTCAAGAGTGGGGCTGATTTACTTTTCCCTTTCCCTTAAAAGTTTGAAACACTTGGGGGGGTCTTTAAAGGGACAGTAACACCAAAAAATGAAAGTGTATAAAAGTAATTACTATATAATGTAATGTTGCCCTGTACTGGTACAACTGGTGTGTTTTCCTTAAAAAGACTACTATAGTTTATATAAATAAAGCTTCTGTGTAGCCACGGGGGCAGCCATTTACAGGAGAAAAGGCACAGGTTACTTAGCAGATAACAGATAAAACCCCATTATATTCTACAAAGCTTATCTGTTATCTGCTATGTGCCTGTGCCTTTTCTCCTTTTTCCCAGCTTCAATGGCTGCCCCCGTGTTGACATAGCAGCTCATTTATATAAACTATAGTAGCGTTTCTGTTGCAAACTTACCAGTTTTACCAGTGCAGGGCAACTGTACATTATATTTTAATTACTTTAAAACACTTTCATTTTTTGGTGTTACTGTTCCTTTAATTTTCTTTTCTTCTATAATTATGCCCCAAAGCTTGTTCTAGCTCTGCAACCCACAACAACCAAGCAATAAGCATGAAAGTGGTGGATATTATGAACCCTAATGATTCAGGATTGGACTGGCCTTCCTTAATAATAGGGGATCACCCAATGGACCTCAGCCTAGGAAATTACCATCAGCCCATCGTTATTTTCACTGAGGGACCTTATAGAAACCAATATATACCATTTGGCACTCTTTATATCAGTGGTTCTCAACCTTCCTAATGCTGCAACCCTTTAATACAGTTCCTCATGTTGTGGTGACCCCCAACCATAAAATTATTCCTAACACCATCAGAAATATGTGTTTTCCGATGGTCTTAGGCAACCCCTGTTAAAGGGTCCCGACCCCCAAAGGGGTCCCAACCCACAGGTTGAGACTTGCTGCTCTATATTTAATTGCTGTGAGATCAGGCCCAGGTTGGCAGGTGCTCTGGTGGCCCCCAGCAGACCCAGTCTGACTGGTTTCTAACGATAACTGGGGCAAATCAAAACCATTCCCATGTTACTATGTAACCCTTAAAGTTTCACTAGTTCGTCAGATGAAAAGAAAGAATCTCAGGAAGAAGAAGATTGGAAGGTGAGAGCGTCAGATCTTCACATAGATAATAGTCCCGCTATTAACCTGCCACTGTTTTCCTCTCTCATACACCATTTACTCTGCATCTGAAATAAATGCTATTAAAGTGCAATACTGCGGCTGACATGTCTCTGTTATACCTCCTAGTATTTAATTCTTAGCTGTGAAATTCTTCTCTCCCTGTGGAATCCTTTCACCATGGTGACGCTAGCAAATTCCTTTCTGCATATACATATATATATAAATATATGCATTGCTCTACAGAAGGTGAATCTTATGGCTGTTATTTGCATGATGGCAGGGTAAATAATGTGCAAACTGATAGTTCCAAGTACTGGAAACAAGGCGAGGAAATTGAGAGAGTACTCAGAATCCACAGCGGCGGCAGAAATCTACGTAAGAGCACCACAAAACTAGTATGACAGCCAAAGGGCTCCTAAGTGTTCCTTATGATCAAACCAGAGCTTTTCAGACATTTTAGGTTCTAGCTTCCCCTTAAGGCTCAGAATCATGGCCCCCTTAGCTGATAACAAGATTACAGATTTATGAAAACACTATTATATCAACCATGCGGCCCAGAATATTTATTATACCATACCAGGGTTGACCCTAAGTCTCACTAAAGTCTTAAAATGACCTTCAAACTGGGCTTCAAGAAGTATCTAGCAAAGCAAAGAGGTATTTTCCACCTATCTCACCCAAACAGGCCTTTAGCATAGCCTTGTTGTACTCTGGTGGACTTTACTTCCATCTATGATACCCAGGAGTCAGAAATGAAGGAGGAACATATAAGGTAGCCATCTGAAGGTCCATCTTCTACTCTTGCAAGTGCAGTAACTCTAATGGAGTCATGTTTTGCCTGGCAACTCTACCACCAGCAGGGAAGCAGCAAACTAAAATTACTTGCTCTTCAAAGGGTCCCCTAACATTGACATGGTGTGAGCAGGGCCTTGGGGAGCTTTTGGACTAAGTATGGCAATCTAGTTGCTGCTAGACAAGTCTACTCTATAGCTGAGGATGCTCAGAGTTGCAGCTTTGTCCATGCAATGTCAAGAGTCTACCCCCTAGTGCCAGTAGAGCGTAATGCACCAAGCAACCCACGTGAGCCCACTAAGGGCCGCTTGGGAAGCAGCAAACTAAAATAACTTGCTCTTCAAAGGGTCCCCTAACATTGACATGGTGTGATCAGGGCCTTGGGGAGCTTTTGGACTAAGCAAGGCAATCTAGTTGCTGCTAGACAAGTCTACTCTATAGATGAGGATGCTCAGAGTTGCAGCTCTGTCCATGAAATGTCTAGAGTCTACCCCCTAGTGCCAGTAGAGCGTAATGCACCAAGCAACCCACGTGAGCCCACTAAGGGCCGCTAGGGAAAAGATGTTGCTTTGCAGGTGAAAAACAAATATAAGGCTTTGTACTATTTATAGAGGCCTCCCCAGCACATATATATGGGTATATTTTTACACAGTGCCAACAACCATATGTGGGTAGAATAAAAAGTAAACAAACCGTGTGTACAATTCATAACAAGGATTACACGACAAGAAAAGGAGAGGAAAGGTCACTGCCCCTCAGGTCTTAATGGGATTTAGTAGTTCAGCTGCTGTGGGAATGTTATTTAATTACAAATCAGAGCTGTTGGAGCCGTGCCATTGGTTGGGCAGTGGACTAAACTGGTTCAGATCCTGCTTCCAAATACAGTGACCTTGGGCCTGACACCCGCTCCTATAATGTTCTCCGGTGTTCTAATTAGTGTTTTACCGCCAACAAGTCAGAAAGGATCACGTTAGGATGGAACCTCTTTTCATCTAATCTCAGTGGATGCCCATGTGTTTGCTAGAAAGATCTAATGATGGATAAGGCATCCCAGAGTATACTGTATGGTCCCCTTATATTTATATGCACTGTAGTGATCCTATCCATCCTTAACCAATTCTTCTCCAGTGTAAACAAGCAGCCTTTTCTTTATATCTTGGACCTTTCATATTCTTCTTTGGACTTTTTCTTTTGCATTTATATCTTTTTTAAGAACTGGAGACTAAACTTCACTGCACATTCCAGCTGGGGCCTTACCAGTGCCTTACAGAGGGGAAGAATGACCCCCTCCTACTGAAAATCTCTACCCCTTTTAATTTATGACAATACTTTTCAGACTGTTGACTCCTTCCTGCTGCTGTCTGGCAATGCTTCCTACAACTATGGTTAACCAGGTCCTTCTCCATCAAGGATGTGTCTAACTTAAGGTGCCCATACACCTTCAGATCCGCTTGCTTGGGGATGTCGCCTACGGGTGGGCGACATCGGGAGAATCCAAGCTAATTCGATTGTTTGGCCCTGGCGACGAGTATAGGCAAAGTTGGTCAACGAGCTGATGCGGTCCCCAATCGGACTAGATTTTTTAACCTGCCCGATCAATATTTGGCCGATTTCAGGCCAGATATCAGTCGGGCAGGCCCATCAGTAGTGCCCATACACGGGCCGATTAGCTGCCGAATCGGTCTAAGGGACCGATATCGGCAGCTAGAATTAGCCGTGTATGGGCACCTTTAAATGGCTATACACAGCCAGATTTAATATGCCAATATGGGCGCTTCCGACCAGTTCGGCAGTTTATCTTCCTGTGTATGGGGCCCTCTAACAGGCCTTCTCGACCAAAAATCGGGCAGGGTTGATTTTTCTGTGGGATCGAGGACTGCATTGTCTCATTGATATGGTCCTCACTCTAATTTTTCGTATATTCGTATACCCTTCATGGTAATGCATTTGTTTAGCCCTATGGGCAAATGATGGCGATGGCATGCACGGTGGGCATATCGGGGGAAAAATTTGCTCATTTGGTAACCTTGCCAAACAAGCAAATCTTACAGTGTATGGCCACCTTTAGTCAATTTTAGGCTTGCATATTATTGTGTCCCACATGCCTAACATTTATCAACACTAAATCTCATCTGCCACTTAGCTGCCCAGTTGCCAGTTAGTCCACATCTACAATACCAGCCCTATGTCAGTAACGAACAAACTAAATAAAAGTGAACCCTGCGGAACATCACTAAAGCTGGCCATATATGCATTTCGTTTCGTTGCGTGGATGGCAACTCGCCGAGGCGACAGATATCGCAAAAGGCTGCGGATACCGTCCGACTCGCCGATCAGGCGGGTTAAAAGATTTTGATCGGGCGCCATTGAAGGCGCCTCAGCAAAATTTACCTTCAGGGCTGAATTGGCAGAAGGAGGTAGAAATCCTATTGTTTCTATCTCCTTATCTGCCGTTTCAGCCCTGAACGTCTGTGGAGGGTGGGATCAAAAATCGCCACGTGTGTCTCCACCATAAAGCCCTACCCCAAACAGAGAATGCACCATGGACGGCCTTCCTCTCCTTTACGCTAATGGGGTTTTTCATTCTCTCCTGGCTTATACATACGCCAGCGAAAGAAAATAAAAACGACCCATTATCCTTAGCCAGTGGTCTATCCATGTACAAATACATTATTACGAACAGACCTAAAGTTTTTGATTGGCTGACATGAGTATTTACAAATGTTTACAGTGGAAAGAGTGAAAGAGAGTGTGGGCTGGGAATCCCAAGTTCGTGGCAACCCCAGAGATTTAGCAGAATCCCAAGTTCCATGACAGATCTGTTTAATTCCCATGCTGCTTCTGCGGCTCCGTGCATCAGTCTTTCATGAGCAGGAAAATAAGCAATGTCTCAGTTCTGCCAGACTCCCCATAGCAGAAAGGGAAGGGAAGCGTGACTGGCGTACAGCAACACGGCTCGGCGCATTATTACAGCACGATCACTAATGGTTCCTCGGAGAGCTTACTGGAACTTATAAAGGGGCACAGGTAGGAGAGAAGGGCTGGAATTGTACCTAATTGTATCTATAATATCTGCCTATTCTGCTACCCGATAATATAGCTGGGAAATACCATTACTTACAGTAAAGTCTAAGAACAGTGCAAGCCCCAGATGGTGTGTGATGGAGGCTACTTATCCAGCATGAAGTTCTGTTCTGTTATATAAGGACAATTTCTCTTTCTTTAAAGAGGTACAGCTCATGAAACTATAGTCCTATACACTGTAAGGATGTATATAGTGTCTTTCCAGATAAAATATGCTCAAGTGCACAATTAGGGGCCAGAGAATTCTGCACCAATTAGGCAGTTCTACACAGCTACACCCAGACGTGTTGTGGCACAATGAGAATCCTATACCTATGGTCAATTGGTAGAGTACCGGGCTATGTGTACCTCTGTGTAACACACTTGTGTACAGACTCATGACTTTTACAGAAAAAAACACTGTGATTGGCCCTCAAGGAACCCTAGTTGGAGTTCCTGGGTTGCCTCCAGTGTCATGTAGTTTTGGGTCAAAGCTTGCCCTGGTCTACAAAATATATATATAGCAACCAAACTAGTGGTTGTTCCCATATCTGCTACACTAGGTTAATCCAAGCAAGATGCTGGTTGGTGTAAGGAGCTTCTGGACCCTTTTCCTATAATTATAAAACACTTAGGGGGGCTGATAGAATCAATCAGAGATAGCAGATATAGGACGGCAAGATGGCACACTGCAGCAAGATGGTGACAGCACTATATGTATATGTTCTGCCAAACTGCAACCCCCCCACCCCCCAATATTGATAAGGAACAGCTCCCAGAAACCAATGGCTACCAAATACCATTAGAGCAGGGGTCCCCAACCTTTCTTACTTGTGAGCCACAGTCAAATGTAAAAAGACTAAGAGAGCAACACAAGCACCATAAAGGTTAATTGAGGAGCCAAATAAGGGCTGTGATTGGCTATTAGGCAGCCTCTATGCACCCTATCAGCTTACAGGGGGCTTTATTTGGTAGGAAATCTTGTTTTTATTCAACCAAAACTTGCCCCCAAGTCAGGAATTCAAAAATAACTCCCTGGTTTGGGGGCACTGAGAGCAACACCTAAGGGGTTGGGAGCAACATGTTGCCACTGAGCCACTGGTTGGGGATCACTGCATTACAGTATACTGGAAGTTGGGCATCACATATTGGACAGTCATCCAACAAGGATACACCAAATACAGGATTTGCCTCAGGAATCTGGTCTATCCCATTGCTTTTTGCAGGATATAGATGAATTCTGGGAACACAGCTGAACAGAATTTGGATCTTTAATGTCTCTAGGAAGACTTCCAATCATCCAGGTCAAAATATTAATTAATATATCTAGTAGTGATATGTCTAAATTACTCTTGCTGAGTAATCTTGAATGTGCTGTACCACAGATCCGAGCAGACCCTTGTAATTACCCTTTAAGTTAATTACAATTCTAACAATATAATCACCACCATTGTGATAAGACTATGGTAAATGTGTTAAGCTGGCCATACACGCACCGATATTATTGTACGAAACCTCGTTTTGTACGATAATCGGTGCGTGTATGGTATGTCGGCGAGTCGACTGATATCGCAGGAACCTGCTGATATCGGACGACTCGCCGATCGGACCAGTTGAAAAATTTTGATCGGGCGCCATAGAAGGCGCCTGACCAAAATTCTCCCTTCAGATCTGAATCGGCAGAAGGAGGTAGAAATCCTATTGTTTCTACCTCCTTACCTGCCGATTCAGCCCTGAATGGTGTGTGGCGGATCTTACGATGTTTCGTGCGACCGATGGTCGTACGAAACATCGTCAGATCGCCACGTGTATGGCCACCTTTATCCTGAAAGGCTTCTATGCCTGGTAAATCCCTACCACACCGATAAAGACCTGAAAAATGACCGTGCCTGAGTCATAAAGACATGGGATGGCCCTACTGGGTTAAGTGCATGGCTCAGTCCTAAATGTACAACACACGGATATATTTACTTACTATAAAAATTGTTAGCTGGGAATTGAGAGAAGCATCTAAGGCTTTTATCCAGGGAAACACAAATCACCTGACTGTTTGCAATGTACAGTGTACACACATTTGTATGAATCCACCCAAAATGACCTGGGCTTACACACCGAGCCATCTGCTCCTATGGAAAAAACCCATAGTAGGTTGGGATAATGAGATATAGTGCAGGAACCCTGCCTCCCTCTGTGGCTCTGCTGTGTATCTGAAGCAGCGTAGGGGGTTCCTGCCAGTGAGGGCAGTGAGGTTGGGGAATGCCCTGCCGAGGGTGTTGGGTAGGGGGTTCCTCACGGTGAGGGCAGTGAGGGGGTTGGGGAAAGCCCTGCCGGGGGATGTTGGGTAGGGGGTTCCTCACGGTGAGGGCAGTGAGGTTGGGGAATGCCCTGCCGGGGGATGTTGGGTAGGGGGTTCCTCACGGTGAGGGCAGTGAGGTTGGGGAATGCCCTGCCGAGGGTGTTGGGTAGGGGGTTCCTCACGGTGAGGGCAGTGAGGTTGGGGAATGCCCTGCCGGGGGATGTTGGGTAGGAGGTTCCTCGCGGTGAGGGCAGTGAGGGGGTTGGGGAATGCCCTGCCGGGGGATGTTGGGTAGGGGGTTCCTCACGGTGAGGGCAGTGAGGTTGGGGAATGTCCTGCCGGGGGATGTTGGGTAGGGGGTTCCTCACGGTGAGGGCAGTAAGGTTGGGGAATGCCCTTCCTAGAGATGGGGTAATGGCAGATTCTGTTAATGCCTATAAGAGGGGCCTGGATGAGTTCTTGAACAAGCAGAATATCCAAGGCTATTGTGATACTAATATCTACAGTTAGTATTAGTGGTTGTATATATAGTTTATGTATGTGAGTGTATAGATTGGTAGGTGTGGGTTGTGTGTGCTGGGTTTACTTGGATGGGTTGAACTTGATGGACTTTTTTCAACCCTATGTAACTATGTAACTAACTGTGTAACTATGTGTATTCAGTGAATGATACACTCCATTGTGATGGACAGTGTAGCAGGGACGATATATGGGACTTGCCCCTATTTACATACTAATTGGTGGCACTGAAAAGGACTGGAGTGGGTGGGATACAGAGTGGGTAATGGGCGTGCCTGGGTGTGGTCACCACAGACTAGGGGGTATTTGCCAGAGACAATGGCAGTATGAAGGTATGGGTTGCGCTCAATTACACAAGGTTAATTATTGCTCTTTATACTGGTATGGGACCTGTTATCCAGAATGCTCAGGACCCAGGGCTTTCCGGATAAGGGATCTCTCCGTAATTTGGATCTCCATACCTTGTCTATTAAAAAAATCTTTTAAACATCATTTAAACCCAATAGGATCGTTTAGCCTCCAATAAGGATTCATTATATCTTAGTTGGGATCAGTTACAAGGTACTGTTTTATTATTACAGAGAAAAGGGAATCATTTAACCATTAAATAAACCCAATAGGGCTGTTCTGCCCCCAATAAGGGGTAATTATATCTTAGTTGGGATCAAGTACAGGTACTGTTTTATTATTACAGAGAAAAGGGAATCATTTAACCATTAAATAAACCCAATAGGGCTGTTCTGCCCCCAATAAGGGGTAATTATATCTTAGTTGGGATCAAGTACAGGTAATGTTTTATTATTACAGAGAAAAGGGAATCATTTAACCATTAAATAAACCCAATACGACTGTTCTGCCCCCAATAAGGGGTAATTATATCTTAGTTGGGATCAAGTTCAGGTACTGTTTTATTATTACAGAGAAAAGGGAATCATTTAACCATTAAATAAACCCAATAGGGCTGTTCTGCCCCCAATAAGGAGAAATTATATCTTAGTTGGGATCAATTACAAGGTATTGTTTTATTATTATAGACTGTAATGAGCAAAGCCCTCTTTAGTTACTGTATCATTGTGTATCATTATAAACATAAGCACATTTCTGCCAAATCCTTAGTATCAGGACGGACCCAATAAGAAACCTTCAGGTCTGTTTAGTATTACTTGATTAGAAGTGATTGTTATTTAATAGGGACTTGGTACAACCCTCGTCTACAATATGATATTGCCAATATTTACAATTAATGGTTTTAAAGCCATCATGCAAGTTCTAAAGCAGCAGCAAAGCCACAAAATGGGGGATGTTGATTGCGCTGAACATTTATATGGATGGAGACGGCTGCTATACCACCGGCCGTGCCATAATGTACGCATGTGGAGGTACAGACACGTCAGAAAGTAGGGCAGAAAAACAGATTAAGGACGCTTGGGAGAGACAGGTCCAAGCGTTAAGAAAAGCAACAGACCCAAAGTGGTTGACGAGTATTCAGGAGGCGCGCGGTGAGGGGGGCGCTTATTGTCTGTATATGAAAGAGGCACAAAACATGGTGAAAAAAACCTCCTTTATGGAACAATGAGCAGGATGAATGCTCGGGAGCGGAGAGACAAATCCAGCACTGCTGGGCTGATAATCAACTGACACAGTAACCTTGTTCTGCAGCCGAGACACTGCAAGCGTATGGCTAATTAGGCTGCTTCATGAATTCTATTGTCTCTGCTGTGTATTTGTGTTGGAAGCTTTATTGTGTATGTTCAACAAGTGGCAAGGCATATAGTCTGTTAGCTCCGCTCCTTTCACTTTGTTATATCTGCCCAGTGCAACTAGCAACAGCCATGTTAGATGGGCAAAAGATCCACACGTTCTAATTGTTATAATTGGCTATGTACCCACACCCATCGTTGCCCACACAGGTGTCACTGCATCACACAATGACACCCAAGAAAATTCCATGTTTTCCTATATTATGGCAACAGTTTTTCCTGTTTTTCCTGCAGCACAATCATTCTCCCATGAACAACACCAGGTCCATACAAAATGGGTTTGCTGAGATTGGAATGGAAGAACCTGACTCACCTGAATAGAACCCTGACCTACTGGCCCAACAAAACCCATGGGATAAACTGGAACACTGTCAGTCAGTCCTCACTAATGCTTTTGTGGTCACTGAATGGATAGAAATCCTACCATCAACGTTCCAAAGTCTTTCCATAAGAGTAAAGGTTCTTATAGGGGAAATAAGATTTTGGACAGGCAGGTGTTTACATACTACTGGCCAGTAGAAAGTCTTCTCAGAAGAGTAGAAGTTCTTATAGGCAGGACCAATTTCTTATTAATAAACTTTGTTTGGGAATTAGATGTTGGACAGGCAGGTGTCCACATACTATTGGCCAGTGGAAAGTCTTCTCAGAAGAGAAGATGCTCTTATAGGCAGGACCAATTTCTTATAAATACACTTAGTTTGGGATTACGATGTTGGACAGAAAGATGTCCACATACTTTTGGTCATATAATGTATAAAATGGAATTAAAAAATTAGCCTTCTATTAGTGGCAATACTAAAAACATACAAAAACGTTGTCCTTCATCATCATCTCAGGTAAGTGCATTAAAGCAAGTAAGGAGTGGCAAACAACTTGGTACTGCAATTAGGCTATGTACCAATTGAATGGATGAGCAATCAAAATGGCCTCAGTGCCACCAATGGCTTGCCATTAGCTCCTGGTTCTGCTAACATCTAAAAATCAACTGCCAAACTGCCCCCATTTGATGCCCCTGCTGCTTGGAATATTTTCTGAATTGTGTTCCTTCCCAACCATCAACTATGTGCATCTTCATCACTGTGACAAATGCTGACAGTTACTCCTCTCTCATAGTGACAAAGATCTCTTCATCTAGCCATGGTAGAGCCATATTAATGGGCCAATTAGCCTTCTTTACACATGATAGGATGCTAACTGGTTGATTGGTTGGTCAATACAGAGACCTGCATGATGAAACCAATATTCTCCAGGAAGATGGTTTAAAAGTGGGTATTCCACTGGTATCCAATGGGGTGCAGGACTCTAGATCAATGTACTGTCTATGTACAGAATACTGTTTGGCCAATGCCTTCATATGGATATTATATAGGATATGATCACCTTCATATTCATATGGATATTACCAGTATATAGGATCTGATACCCTTCATATTCATTCTAACGTATCCATAAGAGCCTGGCACTAAACAGAAAGGTAAGGTGGCATTTTAGCGCAAATGGCTCCCCAACAAAAGCCCCATTACAGCAGCCAACAGAAGAAGGTTATGCAGCCTACGCCATGCCCTGCTGAGGTTACAACATGCCATCTCTGAAATATGTGCCATTGCCCAAAATAACTGGCACTTGCCTGAGCCCAAACTGTCACCACCCACATGCTTTGTTACATACAGCGCTACCGTTCCTTTCAGCTCTGACCTAGAAGGAGAAACAACGCCACGTTACATGCTGCCCAGACAAAGGCACTTTTCATTCTCACACAGGAGACAACTGGAACAGACATTGACACAGAAACCTAAATTCTGCCCATGACTCACCATTCACAGCTGCAATATTTACTGGGTTTTTTTTTTAGGATGAAGCAGCATTTATTATTATTCTTTTTTATTTCTCAACTTTTGATGGTAATGCTTCGGTCAGGGACGGGCGAGCTTTGTGCCGGCACATAATGATTCTCTATTCATTCCAAAGGTTTCATTCATGTTGCAGAACTTTGCAGGCCTGTAATTGTGATTTGGAAATAGCACGGGGGCTTTGCTTATTACATGAAGATCTCGGACTGGGCTGCTGTTTGTGGGAAATGCTAAAGCAGCTTGGCAAATTAACAAATACACAACCTACGAGGGTCTCTGGGGCTTGAGCTAGCCTTTAATAATGTACCCGTGTGGGTAGAAAAGGCAGCAGTACATTAAAAATGGCACCAACACAAGCACACACCCTCTGCCATACAGATCTATAAAAGGGGACTATGTTTATTATAATTTTTTTTTGTTGTTTTTCCCAAGGTAATGACTACCTCTCTCCTCACAGAGGATAAATAAAATAGAATCTGGGAAATGGGTATGACCTTCTATTCTTTTATTAGCCTAGAAAAAGAGCTTAACTGGTTACTATCTGTTTGTAGAGAAGCAGGGCCGCTGCTCCCTATAAGCAGAGTACTCAGTCTGCATAGGGCACCAACTCCAAGGGGGGCACCATCCCAGCTGCTCAAAAAAATCATTTTTATATATTATAACATACCCCCCAACACTGTCCCGCCAGTTTTTATAGCGCATCCCGCTGTCCCGGATAGTTCAATCAATCTATGGGGGCAATTGGGGGCACTTACTATGGGGGCATTGTCTATGGGGGCTATTCGGGGAACTTACTATGGGGGCATTTTCTATCGGGGATATTGGGGGCACTGTGTGTGGGGCCCCTATAGTAGGTGTTTTTTTTTATTATTTTATTTTTACTTCCGTAATATTTGGGGGAGGGGGCACAAAAGTACATTTCTGCTTAGGGCACCCATTTGGCCAGCAGCGGCCCTGAATGGACAGATATTATCCCGAACGCAGACGAACAACATATCCTAAAACTCCATTTACACGCAATGAGACTAATTCCCTCCAGCCAATATCAAATCATGACCCTACAGCTGCTACATCAATCTTACCTCACTCCATCACGGAGATTCAAAATAGGACAACTTGACAACCCCAAATGCCTCAGATGCAAAAATGACGAAGGTTCATTACTCCACTGCATTTGGCAATGCCCAATTATCCAGACCCTATGGACGCAGACGTATGACTATTGGCACCAACTGGCAAAAAAAAAAATTCACACCAGACACCGAATGGGCCTTCTTTAGCAAAATAAAAGGGGGGCAACAAATCACCAAACCTGCGGGAAAACTGGCTGCAGGAACAAGAGAAGCCATACTTCAGGAATGGCTATCAGTCACACCACCATCTATAAATCTGGTCAAGAACAAATTACATTTTCTTTTTCATATGGATTGGCTTGAGGCATCAACCAACAAAACAACCTACACTCACAGATTTTTTGACACATGGACAACTTACATCCTGAACCTTCCCCCAGACATTAGACAACTGACAGTTGACACATTCAAGAATACCACATGGTATGACCAAGAGAGCCTCAGAGGCACTTATCCTCTACTATACGCCATAATGGCTCCAAGATGAACCATCGCTGCCTCCCAGGATCCACAATACAATGAAACCAGGTACCCCAAATAACCTTCCCCGGTGAACTGAAATGTATATAGTTCATGTTGATTTTATCTGAAGCTTCACATTATATTTTGTTTGTTTGATCTATTTACCAATCGGACCCTCCACTATACCCTATTTTCGGGAAATTGGCTCACCTAAGCGTCAATTAGCCAATTACCTACCATCCATACACATGCATACCCTGAATAGGCTCACCAATGTAAAGATTTTAAACCCTAAGAGTACCAAATATCTATGCCTAATAATATGTTTTGACTCTTGTAAAAGATAATATTTTGCATATGTGGAAACCGATTGTTATGCATAGAAATAAATAAAAAAAATAAAAAAAAAAAGACAGTCTTTCTTTCCCCAAAAATGGGAAAGTGGCGGTTGAGTTGGAATTTAGGTGGATTTCTGTGAGAAAGTGTTTTCCCACCACTTTTACTGCAAAAAAGGCCTCTCTCCCCTCTGTGACTCCCCCCCAGAGAATGTTGCTAAATGGAGGATTCATTCCCCCCTACTATAACAGCCCCCCTAGTTATATAGGGCTTGGGGCAAGCGGCAGGCTCTAACCCTGAGTGTTTCAGGCAGTCGGTTAGGATACACGCATCGCCAGGTCTGGAGTTCGATTCTGGCCAGGGAGCCCGTCCATCAAAATAGAATTGGGTCTCATAGCTGATGCCTAGGTACATATATGTATCAGAATTGGTATCACAATTGAGCCCCATTGATGGAAGCAGAGGCACCAGGCCAGGGAATTGAACACAAGGACCATTGATGTGAGGCCCGACCCGCGCCACTGGCATACCGGCCTCCTCCTTTTTGTATTTTCAAGGGCAGCCCATGATTTATGATGCCAGCTATTAAACTGTCCCTGTCACAGTGTCTATGGCAGCTGGAAGCATTTGTCACAGGAAAAATCCCTTTCTTTTCACTGGCAATAAGAAGCCAATTGATAGGTGAGCTGAGCTACAGCGCAGGGCCAATGGGAATTCCAAGCCAAAATCAGCAAGTGCATTTTAGGGTCATTTCTGGAAATCTGATAAGGATACATGGAAATAATCATAGAACAGAAGAATCTACACTGGGGAGCTGATAGGGGAGTAATGGAGATATATATTCTGAGCAGTATAAGAGTGCCCAGCTGGTATTTAATACAGGAGATATCCTCTGAGCGCTGTTACCCCCTGCTGGTATATGGTACAGGAGATTCACCTTACTTCTATGCATTATCAGTAACCCTTCAGACAGTATAGAGTTCAGCCCCCCCAGCCCAATAAATAGTGACTGTCTGTGGCACCTTACAGCCCCCCTGGCATTCCCAGTACCCAGAGGCACAAACAGCCCCCCCCCAGCCCAATAAATAGTGACTGTCTGTGGCACCTTACAGCCCCCCTGGCATTCCCAGTACCCAGAGGCACAAACAGCCCCCCAGCCCAATAAATAGTGACTGTCTGTGGCACCTTACAGCCCCCCTGGCATTCCCAGTACCCAGAGGCACAAACAGCCCCCCCAGCCCAATAAATAGTGACTGTCTGTGGCACCTTACAGCCCCCCTGGCATTCCCAGTACCCAGAGGCACAAACAGCGCCCCAGCCCAATAAATAGTGACTGTCTGTGGCACCTTACAGCCCCCCTGGCATTCCCAGTACCCAGAGGCACAAACAGCCCCCCCATCCCAATAAATAGTGACTGTCTGTGGCACCTTACAGCCCCCCTGGCATTCCCAGAGGTGAGAAATGGAGACTGGGTGAAACCAAGCAAAACAGTAGAGCTTACAATTGATCTGACAGTTACACTGAGCTTCACTCCATTTTGAAAATGGTGGGAAAAATGTCCTTTAAAAGACAGTCTTTCTGGAAGCAACAAACCTTAACTTTCTCCTTCACCTACCACCAAACGAATTAACAACTAACCAAAAAAATAACCCACTATTCATTCATACCTATAAAGCTTGGCGCACAATTAGGCACAAATATAAAACCACTCAAAACCTCTCCCTATACCTACCTTGGACAGGAAACACAAACTTTCCCAGCGGCCTAATGACCAACATCTTTGCACAATGGAAACAAGAAGGACTCCACTGCATTAGAGACGTACTCAACAGAAAACTCACTATTATGACATTTACAGAAGCAACCACCAAATGTCCTTTTCTCCGAACTCAACACTTTCCCTTTATGCAAGCCACACACTATGCGAGAGAGGTTTTGAGACAATTAACAGAACAAGATCTCTCTAGCCCTGTGAAGCATATATGGAAAGGAGCCAACACTCATCCCTCCACAGCATCCATCCATAGACTCATTAGACCAAACCCAAACAACACACACAAAAATATATCCCTAAGGAAATGGACACAGGGCCGCTGCTCCCTATAAGCAGAGTATGCAGTCTGCATAGGGCACCATCCCAGCTGCTCAAAAAAATCATTTTTATATATTATAACATACCCCCCAACACTGTCCCGCCAGTTTTTATAGCGCATCCCGCTGTCCCGGATAGTTCAATCAATCTATGGGGGCAATTGGGGGCACTTACTATGGGGGCATTGTCTATGGGGGCTATTGGGGGAACTTACTATGGGGGCATTTTCTATCGGGGATATTGGGGGCACTGTGTGTGGGGCCCCTATAGTAGGTGTTTTTTTTTATTATTTTATTTTTACTTCCGTAATATTTGGGGGAGGGGGCACAAAAGTACATTTCTGCTTAGGGCACCCATTTGGCCAGCAGCGGCCCTGTAGAGAAGTCAAAACACATGTAAGAGCAGGAAGAATTTTATGTGGGGGGGAACAATGAACTTGAGCTTTGCTTAATGAATACAGAATCTAGATGTAGTCGAAACTAGTGATACACGAGTCAAAAGTACTTGACCCACACTTAACCTAACCCGCCCTATCTCAATCAGACCCAAGCTTTAGGACTTTTCATGATGTCAGACAGAGTGGACTCTTTGGTGGTTATGTCTCTGCAGAAGACATAGGAACCTAAGACCTCAGTCTAGCTGGAGACTAAGATCTGTAGACCTCAACCCTCACTGGAGCTTCAACTGCTGAGGTCTTTCAATCTGCTTTATGGGGGTTTAATGCTCTTTTTCATCATAATTTTATAAACATGTCCATAAGAACTTGACAAGTAGGTGCCTGTCATAATAGGAGGCATTATGTCAGGGAACCGCCATTGGGTACTAACTAGGTGTCCATTTAATGAAGTAATTTGATGCACTTTTAAATTTGAACTTATTATCGGCTTCTTATAGATAAGAATAATTCTCCAATGAGGGCCAACCAGAAATATGTCAGCCATCTTGCTCTTAATTAACAAGGGACGACTGGTGATATTAGACTGTAAACAGACATACTAAGGTGGCAAACAGTGATGTTTAGGTGTTCATTGTGCCTTCAGCTCTGATAAAAAAAAAACAAAGGACAGAGCTAGGAGCACACAAAACAAGCGGGACCATGACTGGACGATTCTCTAGCATTAAGTTGGCCAAGGGACTTGGGGAGCTGGAGGATATGTTCTACTATACAAGAAGATGTATGATCATTAATCTTAGTCACATTTGCTATGTTCTGTAACAAACACAGCGTGCTGACTAACGATGAGCCGGCGAATGCCTTCAGTTGTGGAACACAAACAATGGATACCTTGAACTGAAGTGTCACTTGACCAAAACACAAGCTTACATGGTGCCCCGGGGCTGCACTGAAGCATTTAAGAATCATTTAAGGATAATTACAGCAGAGAACAAGCTCATTAAACAGGGCTAAATGGTAGCACAGAGCTGGAAGGCCCCGGTGGAAACTGGAACGGTTATATTAATGAGCAACGCAGACAGGCACCTTGGCAGGGACCATTACATTCCAGATCTGACCGACCCCAGTAAAGCTGGCTAATCTGTTATACACACCAGCGAGGTTACCCGGCCTGCATAATATGTTCATAGAAATGAGAATTATTGCATAAACATGAGGATTAAACTAGTTACCGACGCGGTGCCAGGACTTATGGGGGCCATACATATAGGTGTATACATATTGTATAGCCCAGGGGGGCACAGAAGACTATTAAGCTGTGGGGAATGTACACAGTAAAAATGTAAATAAAAATTCTGTGCGGCCCGGCAAAAAAACTGTGGGTCCTGGAAACACAAAACTGGATAAAAATATAAAACAGATCTGAAGACAGAAGGTAGATGTCCCTTTTAGGGCTCTGGCACACGGGGAGAGTTGTCAGCAGTTGCCATCCCACCGGTGAAAATGTAAGTCGCCGGTGGGATGGCACACGCGGTGGCGGCCGAAAATGCCTTGCGAGGCAACTTTGGCGATTTGCCAAAATCGCCTGCGCAGCGTGTGCCATCCCACTGGTGACTTACATTTTCGCCGGTGGGATGGCAATTCGGGAGATTAGTCGCCTGCGAACAGGGAGATTTGTCGCGGGCGACTAATCTCCCCGTGTGCCAGAGCCCTTAGGGTGAAGACACATGGAGCTACTAGTAGCAGCTACTTCTCGCGACTACTAAAACAGACAATGCTGATCATGTACTGATAATTGTCTCTATGCGTGTTTTAGCAGAGGCAATTCTCAGTATTATTTATGGCAGGGAATTTTCTGGTGTTTTGTAGCCATGAAAAATAGCTGCTACTTGTAGCTCAGTGTGTCTTCACCCTTAAAGTAAAACTTATATGGAATTATCAAAGGGTATTTAAATGAGAAGGAAAGTCAAAGTCACTTGGGGGTGCCAAAATGTTAGGCACCCCCACGTGACTTCAATAGCCTACCTTTTTCCCCGGGCTGGTGCCCCTGTTAGGAGAAAACAGCATCAGCCCGGGGCACCTGTAGTGAGTGCTCAGTAGAGTGAAAAGCCAACGTCTCTGTTAAAGTTCGGCTTTTCACTCTACTGCGCATGCGTGCGCTGCGCTACAGGAAGGAGGAAGCACTGCAGGTACCCCGGGCTGGTGCTGTTCTCTCTGAACAGGGGCACCAACCCGGGGTACAAGGTAAGCGATTAAAATCACTTGGGGGTGCCTAACATTTTATTGACATGCTTCCTGTAGCATACTGATGCTCGAGAGAATGACTAATAATAAAACAGTACCTTGTACTTGATCCCAACTAAGATATAATTACCCCTTATTGGGGGCAGAACAGCCCTATTGGGTTTATTTCATGGTTAAATGATTCCCTTTTCTCTGTAATAATAAAACAGTACCTGTACTTGATCCCAACTAAGATATAATTACCCCTTATTGGGGGCAGAACAGCCCTATTGGGTTTATTTAATGGTTAAATGATTCCCTTTTCTCTGTAATAATAAAACAGTACCTGTACTTGATCCAAACTAAGATATAATTACCCCTTATTGGGGGCAGAACAGCCCTATTGGGTTTATTTAATGGTTAAATGATTCCCTTTTCTCTGTAATAATAAAACAGTACCTGTACTTGATCCCAACTAAGATATAATTACCCCTTATTGGGGGCAGAACAGCCCTATTGGGGTTTTTCATGACTGTAGCCAATAAGCAAGTACAGAGCATTAAGCCATTTCTGTGAAACAAAGCTTGGCGCACAGACGGCACGACAGTCAGTAGAACTCTGCAGGTCAGAGATCCTAAATATAAAATCAGGTCTGTGAGCCTTAAGTCCCACGGTGCCGCTTGCCTGAATCTGTGCCACTAAATACATTGAGATATTGATCTTAAAACAACAATATGGGGAATGTGAGACGGGGAGAGGAAGGAATGGGAGGAAAAAAGCTTAGAAGCTGGCCATGAAATGGATAGCCTTCCGCAGCCCATAACCTGAAAGCAGTCGGGTATCTAGGCCAGAGTGGCCACCTCATGATCAGCAGTCAGGCCAGAGATTCACCGTTAAATAAGATATTATGGGGCACACGTAGAAAATATCTATCCAGTGCGACTGGCGGCTCCTTTCATGTCGATTAGATGGCAGGCGAGCCATTGATCTGCACCGCAGGCTGAGTTACGCCTGCCACTTGTGACGCCAGACTCTCCATTACCCTAAGTAGCACCGTGCTGATAAGAATTAATGTTCCTCTATATGCGCAGCACACGGAATCTTAGGGCCTAGCTGCGGAGAAGGGGCTTGATGCAGAGGGGGTGGCACTAAAGGCCGGCTGTTATAAATATGTCCCACAGTGCAATAGGTACAGGGTACCTGCCCCATATATAGCACCAACAGATTGGAACCGTTCACTGATAAATACAGGACCTATAATTAAGTGCCCCTAAGGCACAAGACACCTAGGGCTCATGATGATTTTAATAGAAAATAGAAAACAATAATATGTTTAAGTTGCCCTTGAAAGGGCGTGAAATAGAAAACAATAATGTGTTTAAGTTGCCCATGAAAGTGTGTAAAATAGAAAATGATAATGTGGTTAAGTTGCCCTTGAAATAGCGTAAAATAGAAAACAATAATGTGGTTAAGTTGCCCTTGAAAGAGTGTGAAATAAAAAACAATTATGTGGTTAAGTTGCCCTTGAAAGAGTGTAAAATAGAAAACAATAATGTGGTTAAGTTGCCCCCGAAAGAGTGTGACATAGAAAACAATAATGTGGTTAAGTTGCCCTTGAAAGAGTGTGAAATAGAAAGCAATAATATGTTTAAGTTACCCTTGAAAGTATGTATAAAAATGTGCTAAACTTTTTACCCTTTGAAAATGTGCTTAACTTCCCCTTGAAAATGTGTCAAGTTCAGCCTGTCAATGATTTCTTTGTGTTTTTTTTTGCAATCAAAATCTAAACAATTGAATATTAAACAGTCTTCCATAGGACTCGGCAGCTTAAACCTGCCGTGTTTTTTTTTTTTTAAAAAGTCACATAACGTTAAATAAATTGCAAATGTTTGTGGTCTTATACGAATGTTTCGGAAAAAAAAAAAAAGCTCAGAAACCCTGAATTTTTCATGAAAAAAACCCCAAAAATAATGGTAACCAGCAGCGCAGCCTATAAACCATCTCTTGGCTCTGGTACGTTCCTATATAGTGTTTACTGAGCAGTTGGAGAGGTTCATGCAGCAAATCTAATGGCACTGGGCGCTGCGGAATATTGCTCCCCTTTCTCTTCCTCCTCGTTCCTTGCTCTGCTCCTATTCTGTATTATTCAACCGTGTTCTTTTAAATAGTCAAAAGTGTTCCCTGTAACCCATGGCAACCACCCAGCAGTTGCCATTTACTGGTCTGATGCAGTCTGAGTAACAATCCCACAGCTTTGTGCAGAAGCCAAAACCCTATGTAGGTAATGTACTCTGCCTGCAGAGAGCAGAAATATAGATTCTAAGAAAAATGCTCCTCCCGTACAGTGGGGGAAACAAATACAACATGATTATGTGAAGATATGAAATAACCTGCAATATCCAATCAGCAGGTAGCTTTAACTGGTACAAAGCAGGTAGAATAAAAAAGAGAAAAACACTTGATTGGTTGCAATTGGTTAGGGTGCTAATAAAACAGTACCTGTACTTGATCCCAACTAAGATATAATTACCCCTTATTGGGGGCAGAACAGCCCTATTGGGTTTATTTAATGGTTAAATGATTCCCTTTTCTCTGTAATAATAAAACAGTACCTGTACTTGATCCCAACTAAGATATAATTACCCCTTATTGGGGGCAGAACAGCCCTATTGGGTTTATTTAGTGGTTAAATGATTCCCTTTTCTCTGTAATAATAAAACAGTACCTGTACTTGATCCCAACTAAGATATAATTACCCCTTATTGAGGGCAGAACAGCCCTATTGGGTTTATTTAATGGTTAAATGATTCCCTTTTCTCTGTAATAATAAAACAGTACCTGTACTTGATCCCAACTAAGATATAATTACCCCTTATTGGGGCAGAACAGCCCTATTGGGTTTATTTCATGGTTAAATGATTCCCTTTTCTCTGTAATAATAAAACAGTACCTGTACTTGATCCCAACTAAGATATAATTACCCCTTATTGGGGGCAGAACAGCCCTATTGGGTTTATTTAATGGTTAAATGATTCCCTTTTCTCTGTAATAATAAAACAGTACCTGTACTTGATCCCAACTAAGATATAATTACTCCTTATTGGAGGCAAAACAATCCTATTGCGTTTAATTACTGCTTAAATAATGTTTTTAGTAGACTTAAGGTAGAAGATCCCAATTATACCCCTTATCTAGAAAACCCCAGGCCCTGAGCATTCTGGATAACGGGTCCCATACCTGTACTGTCTGGAGCCCAGGGTAAACATGCTAATCTGGGGGTGCAGCCATGTATGTAAGTTTAAGTGGAAGGCAGGTCAGAAATCAGGCCCCTCCCATTCTGTGACATCACCTGCTCATGGGATGACGTCACAGCGTCACCCTTGTTGGTAATATCATTGTGATTGGTTAGCACTGTATTCATTGCACACCCCCATGGTATTGCCCTTGTGTATGAGCCCTGATACTGCAGCAAGTACTTACCCAAATAGGTTCCAACAAAACCCAGCGCCAGAAAACTGGAAACCACCAACACCCCTCCAGCACCAATCAACATCCAGCTCAGGTAATAGACACCAGTGCTCTCCAGCGCCCCTATGTGGGGCTGAGTCTTCATGGCTTCTGTAAAACTGTAACAAAGGAATCATGTTAGAATCGCTGGTGGAGAAACAGACCATGGATGAAGCATTATCAATAATACTGGATGGGAAAAGCACATAGTAAAAAAAAAAAAAAAAAAGTGACGAGTTCTGCCCACCAGGGAGAGTAGTTCCTACCTGAAGGCATAATGCCAATGGTAAGGCTTGGTGGAAGACAATAATGATATTGGGCTGATGGATTAGGGCAGGGGTGGCCAAAACATTGATAGCGGTCCACCAGTCGATCCCCTGTGGACTTCTGGTGGACCGCGTTGGTGCCTGCGAATGTGGAAGTGCGCTTTTATGGGGTATGCGTATGTACACTGCGTCGCCTACGTACATGGGGAGGGGCCAAAAGTCGAGCGCGGAATGAAAAAGTCTGGCCACCCATGGATTAGGGTCTTTGGTTTCACTAAAAGACATACTTAAGGCTACACTGTATGAAGACATTTCAATGCTACGTATTTTGTGGCAACAGTTTGAGGGTTTCAGCTCAATAATGCCCCCAAGTCAGGTCTGTACAGTGCGGGTTTGCTGAGATGGGACTGGTAGAACCCGAGTGGCCTGCACAGGGCCCCGACCCCCAACTCCTATGGGATGAACTGGATATCCAACTGTGAACTGGGTCTGAACCCCAACATCATTGCCCAAACTCTTATGCATGAATGGAAGCCAATCCCAGCAACAATGTTCCACCATCTAGTGGAAACCCTGCCCACAGCAATATCCCTTTGCTTTGGGAATAAGATGTTAGACAGGCAGGTGTCCCCATACTTTTAGATACATCGTGGAATACTAGAAAGCTTCCTAGAAGATGTAGACCAAGGGGCTATTTTTGGAGGGTACAGGATCAAATCCAGCAACTAGTTTGTTCCTTTGAGATATTAAACAAACAGAAAACAAGTCACACCATGAGTAAAACCAGAAGGAAAGCAATCACATTCCTCAGCCATCAACATATACACCATATACACTAGTTGCTTCCAGATCTGCCAGGTTTGGACAAGAAACAAACATGGCTGATCCCCAGCGAGAACAGCCCCCTACTCTTTATCCATGTCAACAGGAGAAGCTTGAGTTACCACAGGTGGCTTGGGAGATGTCAGCTAAGCCAGACCAAGCACAGAACCTAACAGTGTTTGCATTGGAACCATGTTTGTCTCCAGGATCAAACACAAAGTCGGTTCCTGACGTAGGAAAGTCTGGGAACTGGAAAGAGTCTACAAAGTGGAGCATTAATGGGCTTATTGTGCCAGTGTGTATCTTCTACCTCAGTTTTTCTGCTGTTAAATGAATGGAAAGTGAAACGGAAAGGGAACACTGGTGTTTTTGTTTAGGTCTGTGGCGCGGTGGATATCTGTGTATCTTTCCAACTTGTTTTGAGCAATGCTTGGCCGTTATAAAGTTCAAGCAATGTTTATACACACCCCTGCCTGGCATTCCCATAAAGCCCCAGCACTGGAAAGCCTCCAGATGGCCATTCCGGGTAGCTGCCAACTAAGGGTTTCCAGTAGCTTTGTGCAATGGAGAGACCTGGGAGGTACCAGGTGGGTCGGATGTTGGTGTCACATGTGAAGGACGCACTGACGTGCGTTACTGGAAATGAATTGCAATAGCCAAAATATCAGGAAATGATGCTCGAGGGCAAAGATGAAAAGAGTGACCTTTACATTCGCGCTGAGGGCACAATTTAATATCCTGCTGATTTCTTGCTTCTTCTGCACAGGAATTCATACAAAATACACGGCTGCAGGGTCTTAAGGAAAATGTACTGTGAAGAGGCTGCATTAGGGGTCTCCCTACCAGCAACCCCTCTCTCTACATACATACATAGTAAGTTAGGTTGAAAAAAGACGTCTTAAGCGCCTCTTCTTCAGTGTAAACAACCCCAACTTGGCCAGTCTTTCCCCATAACTGAGACTTCCCATACCCTTTACCAGCTTAGTTGCCCTTCTCTGGACCCTCTCTCATTCCAAGGTGGAAACTATAGGCCTCCATGAAGAAGCCTTGAATGTCCCCTATCCCCACGAGTGTCGGCGCTGCCCGCTGGGCATTAAATGGTGAAGCAGAAGAGGGTGCAGCACCACCCGCTGGATTCTGCAGACACAACACATCTCGGCAGTCTCTTATCTGCTCCAGGGCCGCACTTTGTCACAGGCTGCAGTGTTTGTTTTTTTGCTTGAAGGCACTTTGCGTATGCAGGTATTGCTGCTTAACCCGGCACCCAGGGCCATATGCTTCTCTGGGTCATGTGGCTCCCTATGCTCCGAGTCCAAGGTATAGCCAATGTTATACTTGATAATCAGTGAGGCGGAGAATGAACACACACTGGCCTATGCCCCCCGCCTCCCAAATGAGGGGAATCGTGATTATTACATAAGAAGGCAAACAGAGCAATGGAAAAACACAGAAAAAAAATGTTGGATATGAGGCAGAGCAAGCCCACTGGTTATTCCACCGGGGAACTCCGGCTTCCGAAGCAAAATGTGTTTAAGAGCCCCACACAACACAGAAACCCCTAATACACCCATCACTGTATTCTGTTCCTTTAAAAAGTAGGAATGAATACCATTTTTATATGCCGAAATCCAGCTGCAAAACAGTTTCTTCTCTTTCTGCATCATTTGCAATCCTGGCAGGGGAGGAGGGACTAAAACATTGATGTTACAAATTGTAATAACTTCTCCACAGCTTACAGACAGCATGCAGGAACTACATAACCCACAATGCATTGCACTGGGATGTTCCTTTTCTAATTGACATCACGTGTGCAGGGGATTGTGGGATTGGGAGAATGCAGGCTGAAGGCAGGCTGAGGACAGGCGACTACCATTACATTTTTTATATTAAAGCAGCCAGATCAGCAGGGGAACAGGGGGCAGGGCTTAGGCAACTGTTCCAAACCATGTTATATTATTTTTTAACTGATGTATATTGCAAAGTTGCTTGAAATTATGTGTACTTTCCAAAAGGTTATGTGTTTGGGTGAAGTTCCCCTTTAACTGCAACAAAAAAAACCCCAAAAACCATGCATTTTTGGTCATGTGTGCGACACAAACGAGTTATTTGTAGAGTGCCCACTACGGCAGGTTGGCATAAGTCTGGTGCAGTTATTGCTTAACTGCAGCTTAAAAGCAGAGATCTGATTGGTTGCAGTGGGTAACTGCATGGTACAAATATGAGACATATTGGAAGGCAGCTATGAATATGGGCCGGAGGCGGAGCCACAGACTGGCCCCACAGTGACAGATGTAGGAAAAGCAAACACATGGGAGGCAGATGCAGCAACTGTACTTGTGTGACAGCTCGGCAACCGCAGTTTTCCTTTCACTGTATATAAATACAGGAGATATTCCCCACGATGCAGCACTTTCCCTTGCGCTCTAATGACTCTAATTATTATCCCTTCAGCGTGTCGCACAGTGTGTTACAGGAAGCTGACAATCTAAGGTCCCTATAATAATCCATTCACACGCATTAGGGTTAATGCCATGGAGTAAGGCTCTATATGTGCCAATAAACATTTGGCTGAGGGCAAAACTGCTTACAGCTTACATAACCCAGGCATACGCTGCTACTGCCCCGCCCCTTTGTGGTCTCGGGGCCCTTTTTATGTGTTTCCCCGGCATCCCTGCAAGCCTCGTGCTCCACATAAACTCTTATGTAACGTTCTTCCCATAGGGCGAGACGCGGCTCCTCTGTACTGTTTTGTACCAAGGGCTACAAAGAAACAACTTAACCCAGAAAGGTACAGACCTGTTATCCGCAATGTGCGGGATCTGGGGTCTGGATAACAGAATCTTTCCGTAATTTGGATTACGTTTGCTAAATAATGATTTAAACATTAAATAACCCCAATAGGATTTATAGGAATCCTATTGGATTCCTGGATAACAGATCCCGTACCTGTATAACTGTATTATTATTATTATTAACATTTATTTATAAACTTTATAATTAATTAACCTACTAATTACCCAGTTGCTAGAGCGACCTCATTTTAGCTATAACTACTCAAACAACTAACATGTTATCCAGGTTTTTTCAACTGCTTGGCTAAAGCAGGGCAGAAGAGCAGCCCCACAGCAAATTGAATTTATTCCACCCAGGGTCACTTTAAAGGAACAGTTCAGTGTAAAAATGACAGGGTGAAATAGATGCACAAAAAAATGTTTTCAGTATAGTTAGTTAGGCAAAAATGTAATCTGAGTGGACAGATGTCTAACATAATGGCCAGAACACTACTTCCTTCTTTGCAGCTCTCTAAGCTTGTAGTCAGTAACCAATCAGTGACTTGAGGGGGGGGGGGGCATATGGGACATAACTGTTTAGTTAGTTTACATTTGAATCTGACCTATGGGCTCACAAACTAACAGACTAACTAAGAGGTTAGAGAGCTGAAAGCAGTAAGTAGTGTTCTGGCTATTATGTAAAAGTGGCCATACATGGGCTGAATTTATCTGCCTGTGTATGGGCACTACTAATGGGCCCCCCAACCCATATCTGGCCTGAAATTAGCCAGATTTAGATCGGTCAGGTTTGATTTTTCTGTCGGATCGGGGACCACATCGACTCATTGATGTGGCCCCTCATGCAACGACACCTATGCCTGCCGTCGGTCCTAGGGCCAAAAAGATCAAATTAGCCCGATATCGCCCACCCATGGGTGAATGAGTGAATCTTACAGTGTACGGCCGCCTTTAGACATCCGCCAGCCCCATTATTTGGAAACCAATGCTCCACATGTTTTGGAATTCCCAGCATCCGACCAAAAGCCATAGATGGATTTGCCATATTGATGTGTGACTTACAGTGCACGTAATATGGAGAGCGGGGACATTCTGAAGCTGCTAGAGCTATGTTCTCTAACCTGTACTCCTCTATTCCTAAAAACATGACCTTGCCTGTAAATATGACATATTTTCCATGTAAGAGAAACGACTAATGGAAGCAGGTCCTACATAAACGCCGCAGGTCAATTATCCCCTGTAATTATTATGGCGCGCTAAATTGATACCATTGCTGCTCCGAGTCCTGGGAAATGGAAGCAGTGTACCCCAGTTCCAAGTAAAAGGGATGCATAGAATTATCGTTTAATAAGAGCGACCTCGGTGCACCGGGACCCACATCCAACCCACTACCAATAAGTAGAATGTATGGGGCAGAACCAACATCCCAGTACTGCAGAGCTTTATTAGGAGTTGGCTTCTGATATCTATATATTACATGAATAAGCCGTAAAAAGCATATAAATGGCGTTCAGTGATATTTTCAGTTATACTCGGTGCTTAGCTCTTATGTTGCAAGACTGTAGGGTTGCCACCTTTCCCAATATAGCACAGGCCACTATATAAAGGGCGGATGTAACAGGGCTAGGTAGTGCGATCATGGGGTGGCGACTGGGTGGAGGAGGGGCCTAGCAGGGAGGTGTGGCTTAGCAGGTCAAGGAGAGCTGGCTGTGTTGGGGACTGATGAGGACTGAGGGAATAGCTGGGCAGATAGGGGCAGTATTTCCAATGTACCGGCAAGTACATTACTGGTTAGTCAGATGGCAACCCTACATGGCAGTGGAGTTCGTGGGCGGTGCATGTACTAAGTCCTACCATTTACACCAATGAATGTTGGCCCACCTGAACGTCCTTCATTTTTGGATCTTGTTCCTTCTCTATACTATAGCAGCAATATCTAAACCAATAAGTGAGAGAGACCCACTCTCAAAGTACAAATAGGTAAAAGGGAAAGGGGATCATTTATATTTATATAGTGCTTTTCTCCCGTGAGACTCAACGCCCTTTACAGCAAGCAAGGCAGCCATTCTAGGCGCACTAAGTATGATGGGACCCATCCAAGTAAACCCAGCACACCTAACCCACACCTACCAATCTATACACTCACATACATAAACTATAAATACAACCACTAGTACTAACTGTAGACTTGTCCAGGGTTACAAGGAGTTACTACAGGGAATTGAATCAGGGTCTCTAGCATGAAAAGGCTGATCCCTTAAACCCTAGGCCAGGGATCCCCAACCTTTTATACTCGTGAGCCACATTAAAAAAAAAAGGTTCATAGGGGTGCCAATAAGAGCTATACTTGGCTATTTGGTAGCACCTATGGGGACTGGCAGCCTATAGAAGGCTCTGTTTGGCTTTACATTGTGTCTTACACAACCAAAACTTGCCCCCAAGCCAGAAATTAAAAAATGGGCACCTACTTTGCAACATGTTGCTCACGAACCACTGGTTGGGGATCATTGGTCTAGGCCAACTCCACAAATCCACAGATAATGTAGACGTGGAAGAGTGAATGTGTATAGAATACCTCCCAACATTTTAAATTTAATCCATGTGCCTGAAACACCGCCTCTACTCTGTCCCACCTAAAGAGGGACAATTAAAGGCATGGTATAAGTCTATCAGTATGGCTACATATATTTGGCAGGAACAACTGACCCAAGGGGTTAGATACTAATTATTTAATATAGCCAGGGTGCAGCCTGTGTATATGGAAGGGATGAGCTGACAGCCCTAACGATTGCCTTACTGCTCCAGACTGGTTCCTTATCTGCTTCTTGGCAAAGAACCTCCAAGTCTCAATGGAAGCTTGGCACAAGTTGCTTGAATGGACTTCCGTGTGGGTCGGAATGCAAACACAGGCCAGGCGTAACACAAGTCAGCGTCAGGAGAGAGCAAACAGCATCTGCACAGCGACGCGCAGGTTTCTATCCTGACTGTAATTAAATTCGCATTTCACCTAATTACCTACTTTCACAAACAGGGGCCCAATCGCTCTGGCGATAGAACAACCCACAGCAAGAACATGGAACAGTTGCTTCCGAGATGCCTTATTGCCGCCCTTATTACTCCTGAACCGGCGCCCCCCCTGAGATCTCAAACCCCTGAACATTTGGTTTCTATTTTTTTTTTCTAAGAATCTATGAAGTTTAGTGACACAATAAGATACTGCCAGGGGCGGTTCCAGGCGTTCATAAACTTCTGCAAGATCTACAGTTTGATTATATAGAGAAATTCCTTAAACACTCCACATGTTTGAGAGAACAAGCGAGGTCACAATGGCATCAAATGCGGCGGCGCACCCTACTTATGTAACTGGTCTGCTTGGGTGAAAACAATCAGCCATATTTCAAGTTTATGGCTTATCACGAGTAAGAGGGATACTCCATGAACATGAACTGAGCTTCTGCCCTTAGGAACTTGGCATAAAATGTCCAAGAGACTTCACACATAAACCTGCCCCATGCCCTGCTTCATACAGATCCAGATAGTAACAGTGCCTACAGTAACAGTGCCTACAACTGTACCACCTCTTGTACTCAAGATACAGGACAAGAACTGGGACATGAGAAGGACTTTGGGCCAAGTATTGGCTGAAACCACAGAAACACTGTTGTTTGGCCCATTGCAAGTCCACTTAGAAAATGTTTACTCTGGGAACTTCACAAGCTGCTGAACACAGATCATTAATATAAGCCTCCTTGGACACTTCTAAAACGGAACTTTCTCTTGCACACAGGATACAGCAGTCACAGTTGGGTCATAAGAAGGGCTTTGGGAACTCTGAAACACTGTTGCATGGCCCACTGCTGTACACAGCTCAAGAAGATAAACCCAAGAGGCTTGCCTACAGCAAGAACTTCATTTTGCAAAGGACACAGTAGTAAAAGTCGAGGGGCTTAGGATCTTGGTATTTGCTAGGACTACTGAAACAATGTTGCTTGAACATAGCAAGACCCCTTTACATAATGTTTATGCCTAAGAAATCACACAGTTCCTTAAAGGGGACCTGTCACCCTAAGAAATAATTGCAAATTATTTTCTATTGTCTTTATCAAGCAAAATAAACTTCAATTACACTATATAAATTATTTGAAACTTATTTCCTTCAGCCTTGGAATTCACAATTGCAGCAAGCAGGCAGGCGCCATTTTGTGGACACTGTTATTAAGGAAAGCTGTGCATCCTGCTAAAATCTTGTTTCTGTGCCAGTATTGGGGGGACCTGATACCAATATCCATGCACTGGTTACTCAATTAGATGGTGAGGAGGGAGGGGGAATGTGAGGAGGGCAGTGACATCTAAGAAGTTCTGAATTGAAAGTGAAAGTCACTGTCTGCCCCACCCTTATGCCTAAGGCATAGAGGCGGGTCAGGCAATATATGATTGACAGCTGGGACTTGAAATGCTTATATAATGGGTATGGATGTGTTAATAAAAAAATGACTTTGGGCTACATGTTTAATTTGAAAATCGCTTTAATTATACAGCTTTTTATGCCTGGGTGACAGGTCCACTTTCTTTTCTCTTGTACCCAGGATACACCAGTAGAAGTTGAGTCATAAGAAGGACTTTAGGCCTTGGGACAACTGGAAGACCCATCACAAGACCCCTTACCAAACGCTGACCTTCTGGGACATCACACAGGATTGGTGTATAATATAGGTGGTAGCATAGATAAGGAGCGATGTATGAATCTGAGTAACTGCAGAGGTTTGGGGTGGTAAAGTAATAAATGGTACAAAATTTGCTCTAGTGACCCATAGGATGACCCCTGAAGCTGACCAAGCAGTTAGATTCTCACTCTGACCTTTAGTATCAACGATGCAAACAACACTGCATATAAACAGAAACTCTGGGTTGATAAACCTTCGGAATGGTTGATCTATTTATCTACATAGACTGGAGAACTGATTCTACTCTCAATGTCCTCTTTATATCACTGGCGCTGGTCAGGTCCAACTGGTTGTTTCTAAGCAGTCATCCCATATATTCTCCAGGCATATCCTGAAAGAATAAGCCACTACAGTATATATTTATTTTCTGCTTACCATAGGTCATACAGAGAGAGATGAAGGTATTAGTTAATCATTATAAAAACATTCATTGTTCAATGTGGGGAGAAAAGCAGAAAAAACACAGAGACCATCCAAGATGATACTCCTCATTAACATGGACTCCTTACCAGTGACTCCGTAGGACGGCTAAGGAAATAATGACTACGCCCAGACTGTAGCACCCAATGTACGGAGAGCCAAATAACCTAGTGATGGTGTGGGTCCGATACTCCCATCTGGCAACCTGCAGAGAGACAGAACGTTATATTGTACTGAGAAACAAGAGGCCCAAAGACCAGTTTGTCAGTCAAGGAAAGACATGGTGGGGGTTGTTGCAAAACTATGCATTAGAGTAGGCAGTGAGCATGGGTTAGAAAACAAAATGTATCAAGATGAAGTATAGGGCTTGTAGTCCAATAGTATATCAGGACAAAGAGGTTAGTAAATGCTATAGAGCAGGGACTTATTGGAAAAACAATACAATAACAAGTTTGTTCATCATAAGGATATTTGAAGCCACTGAGAAGTCTGTGATAAGGAGATGCATTATTTCCTATAATTTACTGCACTTTGGGCTAAAATTGATCATAGTAAATGCTTAGAAGTAATTTATGGTTTCCCCTTTCTTTATCGTCCCTCATTATTGTACCGTGTTGCTCTGAAAGACATATGGAATTCTGCTATATCAACATGACAACCTGTATCCTTGTTACCGGATTCCAAGTCACGATCTGTACATTCCATCTCTTTTATCACAGTTTCCCATCTCATGTGTCATGTTATAACTGGTGCAAAGCTTGAAACTATTATCATTGACAGGTTAACAGCTCGGCTTTCAATTGGTTTATTACATCACATCCACCTTTCTATTATATCTACCTATTATATCTGATCATAGTTAAGCAACTAAGGTCTATTATGATTCATACTGCAAAAGCATATTAGTTTCTGTAGTTGAAAAATCTGCTGTATTATTTGGCCTATGGTTTATTTGCACAGTGGGATCTATACCTGACCTAACACCCACAGGGTGCCAACTTGTACCCCATAGCAGTACTTTGCTTTTCCCATGAAATCATCTATTGGCCTGACAAGAGTTTAAAACCATCATGTAACGATGATCTGAATTAACCTCCAGGGTGGGATTGCAAAGAAAAGAAGTAAAAAGTACCCTTGGGGGCGAGAGTTGCAATGTTGGGTATGGCCTGTGGAGGAGCTTATGACTGCGGCAGGGGCCCCTGAGGTGGCAGCCCCAATGTGCCCTGGGCCCCCAGTCCGACCCTGTCAAACCCATCATAAAAGGTACCTAACCAACTTGTTGCATTGCAGAAAGCTGCACAATCATTCATTCACAGGCAGATCTAATCTGCTGACTCAGCACCTTCAGACCAAGTCGGAATCTTGGCCCCTGTATGGGCCCTTTTCAATGGTTCCCTGACAGTTATCTGTAGGTTTATAAATCCTGTTGGGTGAGGACCTTATCAGCAAGTGGATAAAGTCCTGCCCGGCCTGCAAAGCCTTCTGTTATGATTCAATCATTGGCCCACGTGCCAAATTATCAAATCAGCTTGATGTGGCCAGTAAACTTGGGTGGGCAATGATCCGTTTGTTTGGCAACCTCATCAAGTAAGCGGATCTTTAAGTGTATGGGCAGCTAACTTAGGAAGCAATTAAAGCAAATAGGGTGGCTAATGGGTTCGCCTTATCTGGCAGTATAGCTCAAACACAATATGGGCCCATTTAATCCCATAGGCCTTCAAGCTGTGACGTTAAGGCCGTCCTCATCATTAATTACTGTACAGCTAATCTCGCTCCCCAGAACAGGTTCTCCATCCCTCGGCTAAGTCACAGGACACAAAACCCAATATGTGGTGCGATAATGGCATAAAGAGCCTGACAATAGTGCGCCAGCATTGCCCTATAAACAACACCCGCCTAATAATAAGCTCTCCGCTTCACTAAGCACCGACCTCGCACACAGATTGCACAGCCCCATCCCACACAACCTGCCAGGTACCTTATCTCTACTTAACCATTTGAATTTAAATGCAATTAAAAATTAAAAGAAAGAGCAAACAGAGTCTGGTGATAATTTGGGAGCAGTAACATGTGTAATTGTGTTCTCTGTTATTGCAAAACACCTTCTGTATGTGAGTGGGCCTTGCGCTGCCGCTATCTATTGGGCTTGGGGCTGTATGCAATAGGCTGTGTAGCAATGAATTTGGGCTTCTGGATAAAGGTGGTGTCAGTGCTAAAACAGAATTAACCCCATCCGTATCCCTTCGTCTAGAGATGAAGGTGCCCTTTTGGCAGGCTGGGTTCCCCCAGACCATCCAGGCAGGGGCAGAAGAGGCAACTGCCTAGGCTGCAACTGGGATGTGCAGCTCCAAAATTTTAGAAACCCCTACTTGGGGTAACAAGTGGAAGGAGGGGCTGTTGTGGCAAGTAGGTGGCAGGCAAGCAAGAAGTGGGGACAAGATTTTAGGTGGCCATACACATTAAGATTGAGGTGGCCAAGCGAGTGGGTCTAAATTTAGGCTAATTCTGTCGAATTAGAGCGCCGGTAATAGGCCCAGTCGGTTCAGAGATGCGGTCCCCGATCTGACTAAATTTTTTAACCTGCCCGATTGATATCTGGTCAATCTCAGTCCAAATATCGGTTGGGCAGGCCCGTCGGTAGTGCCCATACACGGGCTGATAAGCTGCTGAATCAGTCTAAGGGACCAATATCGGCAGCTACAATCGGCCCGTGTATGGGGAGCTTTACTTGCCTTGGGTGACAGTACCTCTGGGCCCGGTTGTGTATCCTGGTAGGTTCCAAATGCTTAGCGAGAGCAAGGACAATTGTAGGGACTGCTGTTCTGGGCCAAAGAGCCAGGGAGCAGGCCTTCCCACTCTCAGCCAGACAAGACTATTGGGGTAATTTACAACCCTGAGTGGGTGCAAGAGCAACAGTACCAAGGAGCGCAGGGACACTACCCCTTAGAGCTCATTTACCAGCACCAGATCAAAAATCAGGCACTCCCTGTCCTTACCGACTGCCTTAGGGACAACTGCATTGATCATGACATCAGTGGCCATGGTCAAGGCCCTCTTATTAACCATTTAGTAGTATGGATAAATACTATTGATGGCCTTATAGCCTACTGTGGGGTGAAGCCTCTCAACTCTCCCACATGACAGGCTGCCAGGCAGGGAGCACATTAAGTCAGCTGAGAGCCGGAGCACCCCTCTTTCTTCTCAAGACATAGCCAGAGCATTATCCTGCTTTGCTCCATAGGACATTGACTTTGATCCTTTGCATACACAGAATCCCTGCCGTAAAGGGAGACACAAATGCTGTTGTTTGCCTGAGATGAAGTAGAAGCACCCCTCTTTCTTCTCAAGACACAGCCAGTGCATAATCCTGCTTTGCTCCATAGGACATTGACCCTGATCCTTTGCATACACAGAATCCCTGCCGTAAAGTAAGACACAAATGCTGTTGTTGGCCTAAGAGGAAGCAGAAGCTATGTGTATCAGGAAACATTGAAAAGAAATTTTTTTTTTAAATTCTATAAAGCAGGTGTTATGCTAGTACCCGTGGGTGTTTCAGCTTGTGTCTGCCATATTGTGTCTTTTTTTCCGCTTTTCGCCGTAAAGGCTTCACTGATAGAATGAGATGATTGAACATTTCAGTTGCGGCAAAGAAATGCCCCTTATTCTAGGCACAAGGGGGCGCACCCAGTGGTACCTTCCCAGCCAGGAGCTGATTTCAATAGAAGGTTCAACTCATTATTAAGGGTATACTTCCCCTTTTAATGGAAAAATAAATTCAAAATCTTCACCTTGATGGAACTTTATTTTCCGGCAAAGAAGAAGGTTCTACAGAATATCTACAAATTCCATTATTTCACACAACTTGAGATCTATTCAACTGCTGTCAGTAAAATTTTTTTCTCTCCCTTTAGCATTCCCCATTTTCATTTCCAGAGCAGCGGCCCCGGCTGTGATATCCAATGGCCCCTTCATAATATAAGGCTGACAGTCCCAGCGGGACACCAAGTCGCTTTAATAGCGAAGAAAAGAATGAGCCCACTCAGCCAATTAAAGCTCTACATGGAGCGCCCGATATCTTACATTGTGTCAGACACTTAATGCATATATTGTTGCCATGTCCTTTATTGCTTTATATTATAGAACATGGTGTATAGAACACAGGGCGTTCTTGCAATAATTCTGCCTTAAACAACCACTAACCAATGGCGTAACTAGAGACTTGTGGGCCCCAGCGCAGGATTGGTTCCTGGGCCCCCCCACCCACACTTATACTTTTCACTTCCATCTTCTTTCTGTCTTCCATCCTTGCACCCAGCGTCTCCAACAGGCTGAGGGTTCAACTGCAATACAAATTAGGGGTTCCATTGATGTTTAGAAGAGCTCCCGATCTGCCCTCATTGAATATATCGAGCTCTGCGTAAGACATGGCACAGTTTTTATGAGAGGAAATCACAAAAAGAGTGGTTACCTATAGCAACCAACCAGGAATTTTCTTTCATCAGTCTTCTTGCAGCTGGTTGATGCAAGGTAACGGCTGATTGGCTCCTGTGTGGGTTAATACAGAGGAGTAAAGTATACAGCTATTTTGAGACTTCCCATCACCATAGTCAACTGGGCCGATCAAAGAATCACCCAGCGGGCCCCAGCCAAGGACATTTCCCATCATCCCTTTTTTATTCCCACAATATTTTTTTTAATTTTATGTGAGAATGGGCCCTGGGTTCTCCGGTGGAGCCTAGAATGCTCAGCTGGGCACTGCCCCCACAGTCCCCATTGGTTAGTATATTAGGGCTTTCATCGCAGGGTATAATCAGACTTTAAGATGAATATGTACCCAATATAGTAGTAATGTTTCCCCTCTGCTTGACAATAAATGGGAGCTGCCATACTGCTCAGCACAACAGATCAGTGGACCAGTACAGACTCAATATTACTAATAGGGGTGCAGCTGACTTGCTGTCTGTGAAAAGAACTTAGAAAGAGATGGCACGCTTCCCCTTTAAGGCCATGCTGAAGAAAAAAACGATATTTCATAAGACTGAACTCTTCTTTTCCCACCTTATTGTGAGGCTAGATTTCCAGGAATTATTTGTTTGCCGGGGTGCAGCGAATGTGTGAATTGTACATCAGAGACCCCAACGCCCCCCCCACCCCTTGCTCAATAACATTCCCATGCCAAATGATCTCAGTGGCAACAGCCTTTGAACTGCCCCTCGATGCCGTTTGCGGGGGCCACTTAGGAGGGTTCACTATTTGCCACATCCAGCCACAGAGCCCGGCGTCTCCCAGACGTATTTGCACAAGGAATATGAAATAAAATAAAGCATATTTAGTACTAATATTCTCTGTTTTTGCCCCAGTTTGCTTTTGATGTAACCAGCTCTGTATTAAAGGGGTTGTACACCATTAAATTAACTTTCAGTATCATGTAGATATTGATTCTGAGATCATTTTCAATAGGCATTCATTTTCTATTGTGTATGTTTTTTTCTAGTTATTTAGTATTTGGTTCAGCAGCCTTCCCGTTTGATATTTCAGCAGGTATCTAGTTGCTAAGGTATTATTTACCCTGACAACCAGCAAGTGGTTTGAACGAGAGACAGAAATATGAATAGGTGAATAGAAAGATAAGTACTATAGAGTAACAATAGCAATGAAATTACAGCCTCACAGAGCAACAGTTTTTGGCTGCCGGGGTCGGTGACCCCCATTTGAAAGCTGGAAAGAAGAAGGCAAATCGTTTAAAAACAATAACAAATAAATAATGAAAACCAATTGCAAAGTTGCTAGGGATCAGCAATTCTATAACATACTAACCCCCAACTGTAATAAAAGCCACTAAGTTTGCCCAGGAGCAGTAACCCATAACGACCAATAAGATGTTTGCTTTTAAACTGGTGACCAGTAAGTGCTTGCTTCTGATTGGTTGCTATGGGTTACTGCTCCTGGGCAAATTTAGTGTCTTTTATTACATAACCTCTTAAAAGTTAAACTAAAGTTGAACCGCACTTTAAAAACAACAAGCTTACCCGCAAGCAGTGTCCTGAGCTTTTGAATAATCTGATTTTTATAGCCATATATTTATATATCATATAGCTATGTACAGTGATTAATATAATCTAAGCTTTGTTGAAGAGGGTTATGCAAGAAGCCTATAAAATCCCTCTGTTCCGGCAACATTCAGTACTAAGGAGCAGGCAGTTCATTGGCCAGCTTTGTGCATTAGGCCGAAGTGCCTCTTTAATATGAGAACATTTCCCATTAAAAACAGCGCTTGTAGGCACCTAGCCTGCAATTCAATTCCCAAATATAATATACGAGAGGTATATAATGCAGTCTAGCTGCTGAGAGTGCTATCTACTGGCTGTCAGTAGATGGTGGGAGTTACAGTCTAACAACAACTTGGCTCCAGAGGGATGCACTGACCTAAAGTTATAACCTTGGGCCAGAGCTGGGGCCCCTGCTTGGACTTCCCATCCACAAACAACCTGCACAGCCAAGCTTTTCCCACACACACAGGGCCCCAGCAGACAGTACTGTAGATAAGGGCCCTTAGCGCAACAGCAAAGTGACACAACATTAGCTATCAGCCGCCAGATAGAGAGCGACTGCCACCTGTGTACCCATGCAGTGGCCCTGAGGCCGAGAGGGAACACAGATAACATGCAGGTGTCACACATTGCAACACGCAGCGTTTGCGTCGCATACAGGTCAGGGGCACTGGGTAATGGGCACAAGCCACGCACACTTACCCAATTAAAACGTGGCCTTATATAAAGCTCTACACTTGTCTTAAAGGGCAGGTTCACCTTTCAGACTCCTACTGGGCATTCTGCCTCCTTTATGGACTAATTTGCATTCCATTGATCTGATTGGCTGATTGCTTTTATTTTATGCCAATTGTTGATAGGTTGCCACTGGTAACTGCGCTTGTGCAAATGAACACCTACGGTATGTTAGTAAATGCAAGGGGTTAACACATTTTCCACCACAAGTGCAGAGTGGTATACACAATTCACCGTGTTTTTTAGCCACAATTCCACAACGGGGAGATGAACCTAATGTAGTGTCAAAATCACATCTTCATCTGATTCTATAGGTCCAAGTATGGACCTATTGGCGCTGGCCCTAAGTAACTGCCATCTTGAAGGTGGCAGTAAGCATGGCTGGAACTAGGGGTAGGCAGAAGGGGCATGTGTCTAAAGCACAACAGTGGGGGGCAATAGGCACATGTATGTATAACTTTATTTATTTATACATACCTGTTTTGCCTGCCTACTGCTAGTTTTGGACCTTCTGCAAGTCTGGCGCCCCAAATTCCCCTTGCCCCTTGAGGGGTGATTTGTACTGCGAGGGGGTGCCGCCCTAGGCCACAAATCCGGGCCTGGGGGCAAGGTCATGATGTCATTTTGGGGTGGGGCAATGAGATAAGGGGCATCAGGAATGGACAAGTGGGAAAAGGTGGGCGGGGCCAGGAAATGGGTGGGGTTATAGGCAGAGCAGAGGTGGGCCCTATTGTTATAAAAGGTGATCAGCAGCAGAAAGGGTTGGGGAAGGGAGACATTTAAAGGGCATTACAAATTGTTAAATTTGTGCCTTTAACTACTGGTACCTTTAGAGTAGGGGTGGTCAAAACTTTTGGCTCAGGGGCCACATTGACTTTAAAATTTGACAGATGGACCGGGTCAGGCCAGCGTTATGCCGTTTCCACTCATCAGTCCCCAGATGCCAAGTCTCGCATGATGAGACTTGCGGAGTCAGCGGGGGCCGGATTAAAAAGACAAACGGTCCGGATGTGGCCCGCGGGCCATAGTTTGCCCACCCCTGCTTTAGAGAATGGGTCAGTTAATGCAAAAGCTCAACATTTTTTCCCACTGCCATAACCGCGGTTGCAAATAAGCCCTCCCTTGTCTGTAGGGGTACCCTCAGAGCTCTCCACTTTCCTCCAATGCTGCAAAAACATTCATGTAGCTTAACTGGATCCTGCCATCGTGTGTGTGAATGGGATAGGGGCATTAGATTGTAAGCTCTGCAGGGGGGCAGGGACTGATGGGAATGTGATAGGGACCTTAGATTGTAAGCTCACTGGGGCAGGGACTGATGGGAATGTGATAGGGACCTTAGATTGTAAGCTCCACTGGGGCAGGGACTGATGGGAATGTGATAGGGACCTTAGATTGTAAGCTCACTGGGGCAGGGACTGATGGGAATGTGATAGGGACCTTAGATTGTAAGCTCCACTGGGGCAGGGACTGATGGGAATGTGATAGGGACATTAGATTGTAAGCTCTACTGGGGCAGGGGCTGATGGGAATGTGATAGGGACCTTAGATTGTAAGCTCTGCAGGGGGTCAGGGACTGATGGGAATGTGATAGGGACCTTAGATTGTAAGCTGACTGGGGCAGGGGCTGATGGGAATGTGATAGGGACCTTAGATTGTAAGCTCACTGGGGCAGGGACTGATGGGAATGTGATAGGGACCTTAGATTGTAAGCTCCACTGGGGCAGGGACTGATGGGAATGTGATAGGGACCTTAGATTGTAAGCTCCACTGGGGCACTGATGGGAATGTGATAGGGACCTTAGATTGTAAGCTCCACTGGGGCAGGGACTGATGGGAATGTGATAGGGACCTTAGATTGTAAGCTCCACTGGGGCAGGGACTGATGGGAATGTGATAGGGACCTTAGATTGTAAGCTCACTGGGGCAGGGACTGATGGAAATGTGATAGGGACCTTAGATTGTAAGCTCACTGGGGCAGGGACTGATGGGAATGTGATAGGGACCTTAGATTGTAAGCTCCACTGGGGCAGGGACTGATGGGAATGTGATAGGGACCTTAGATTGTAAGCTCACTGGGGCAGGGACTGATGGAAATGTGATAGGGACCTTAGATTGTAAGCTCACTGGGGCAGGGACTGATGGGAATGTGATAGGGACCTTAGATTGTAAGCTCACTGGGGCAGGGGCTGATGGGAATGTGATAGGGACCTGAGATTGTAAGCTCACTGGGGCAGGGACTGATGGGAATGGGATAGGGACCTTAGATTGTAAGCTCACTGGGGCAGGGACTGATGGGAATGTGATAGGGACCTTAGATTGTAAGATCCACTGGGGCAGGGACTGATGGGAATGTGATAGGGACCTTAGATTGTAAGCTCTGCAGGGAGGCAGGGACTGATGGGATTGCTGCGTAATGTCTGTACAGCGCTGCAGAATAAGTTGGCGCTATATAAATGCAGGATAATTAGAAATGGTTAGAATATATCAGATACTGGGCCCCAGCACTGGATAAACACCCAACCTAAACAAGTACCAGGAGGGGGAAGTAATGAAGGCAACAGATTAACGATGGAGGCAACAGCGCCACAGACAATGAGAACATAAAGAGCTAATTAATTTGTACAGGTGGGTAATGAGCTCATTTCAATCTGTTCTCTCTGCAGGTTTTTCCTATAAATTACAGCGACTGATGAGATCTCGCCACGCGGGGGCCATTATGTGCATGCTGATGAGCTGGCGGCTAATTGGCTCTTTAGCAACAGCTGACCTCCTGCTGCTGGTATGTAATGCAGAATGCGCACCCAGCCTGATGACCCCCCCACCCACGGCGGCGGGATACAGAATCCTGACCCTCAAGCTGTCTCTGGAAAGCATGATAAATTGGGTCAGTGCCAGTGCAACATATAAAGGATTTACCTACATCCCAGGTTTTGCCCATAGATACAGAACTGACTGTACATAAGCGCTAATTGCCCTCATTAGTACATCGGCCCGTTTGTTCTACTTAATGGACACGGATTTAAATTGTCTGTTTTCCACCCACACAATGAACCAGAATCCATGCAGGTAGATTTAGTAAGACTTTTTATTGGCCCATTGGGATCACCTAATTGTAGCTGGGAAGGGTAGGAGCTACAACATGGAGCTGGCCACTACTCCTGTATAAACTATAGTAAACAAGGGAAAGTTGTGCAATGTCAGTGGGGCCAATAAAAGGGCAGCCATTTGGGGGGGTTTACCCTCGAAAGCAAGCAAGTTGCAGGTAAAACTCAGTCCCTTTGTTAAATGTATATTGAAGCATTAAAATTCTTGATGAATCAGATAAGTAAGTGTAGGAACTGGCCAGACCAGGGATGACTGTGACATAGTTGACCAGCCTGAAGTAGATTGCAATATATGCACCATTCCCTGCTTTGCTTAAAGCTAAGGGCATTTCTTGGTCTTAATGTCCTAGATATATTGATGATGGGCGAGTGCAGAGAACCTCTTGTTGCTATATATATATGATATATAGATGACTACGGACCAGTAATAAAAACAGAGTGGCACCCTATAGCATTAGTGGGATGTGGCAACAAGTCTTATGATTATCAGACAATAAGTTCCATCCAAGAGAAGCCACAAATTATGTTTATAAGTCTATGTCTGTCCAATATATAATTACACTGTAATATTAGATCACAGTAATTTCCCTGTGTTAGATAACAGGAAGGCGGCCGATGAAGTACTGGTAGGAATGATCCTGATTGGAGGATTGATTTGCATTTGTTATTACATAGACTCAATTTTAATCAAATAATTCACATTTTTAAAAATGATTTCCTTTTTCTCTGTAATAATAAAACAGTACCTTGATCCCAACTAAGATATAATTACCCCTTATTGGGGGCAGAACAGCCCTATTGGGTTTATTTCATGGTTAAATGATTCCCTTTTCTCTGTAATAATAAAACAGTACCTGTACTTGATCCCAACTAAGATATAATTACCCCTTATTGGGGGCAGAACAGCCCTATTGGGTTTATTTAATGGTTAAATGATTCCCTTTTCTCTGTAATAATAAAACAGTACCTGTACTTGATCCCAACTAAGATATAATTACCCCTTATTGGGGGCAGAACAGCCCTATTGGGTTTATTTAATGGTTAAATGATTCCCTTTTCTCTGTAATAATAAAACAGTACCTGTACTTGATCCCAACTAAGATATAATTACCCCTTATTGGGGGCAGAACAGCCCTATTGGGTTTATTTAATGGTTAAATGATTCCCTTTTCTCTGTAATAATAAAACAGTACCTGTACTTGATCCCAACTAAGATATAATTACCCCTTATTGGGGGCAGAACAGCCCTATTGGGTTTATTTCATGGTTAAATTATTCCCTTTTCTCTGTAATAATAAAACAGTACCTGTACTTGATCCCAACTAAGATATAATTACCCCTTATTGGGGGCAGAACAGCCCTATTGGGTTTATTTAATGGTTAAATGATTCCCTTTTCTCTGTAATAATAAAACAGTACCTGTACTTGATCCCAACTAAGATATAATTACCCCTTATTGGGGGCAGAACAGCCCTATTGGGTTTATTTAATGGTTAAATGATTCCCTTTTCTCTGTAATAATAAAACAGTACCTGTACTTGATCCCAACTAAGATATAATTACCCCTTATTGGGGGGCAGAACAGCCCTATTGGGTTTATTTCATGGTTAAATTATTCCCTTTTCTCTGTAATAATAAAACAGTACCTGTACTTGATCCCAACTAAGATATAATTACCCCTTATTGGGGGCAGAACAGCCCTATTGGGTTTATTTCATGGTTAAATGATTCTCTTTTTTCTGTAATAATAAAACAGTACCTGTACTTGATCCCAACTAAGATATAATTACCCCTTATTGGGGCAGAACAGTCCTATTGGGTTTATTTAATGGTTAAATGATTCCCTTTTCTCTGTAATAATAAAACAGTACCTGTACTTGATCCCAACTAAGATATAATTACCCCTTATTGAAGCCAAAACAATCCTATTGGGTTTAATTACTGTTTGATTAATTTTTTTAGCAGACATAAGGTAGGAGATCCGGATTATGGAAAGACCCCTTATCCAGAAATCATTCTTTATCATGGGTTCCATACCTGTACCGCCTAACAATGTAGGGCTCCATAAAATATATGGCATAAAAAAGCTCATATATAAAACCCTGCCTTACCTAAATAAACCATTTTCATAAAAATATTATTTTTTAGTAGTATGTGCCATTGGGTAATCCTAAATAGAAAACGGCCATTTTAAGTACTAAGGGCCACCCCCTGGGATAATAGGATTCACAGTGCACACAAACAAGCCAAGGCACCCATACATACTGGGCCCCATCAACCAATTAATGGACAGTTCTGCCTGTTACAGTTGCATTATTTCCTGTCAGCTGATCTCCCTCAGAGCCAATCACAAAATGGTGGCTCAAGGGAAGAGATGTAAAGGGGCAATATTTACTGATATATATATTACAGTTTGGCGAGATTCTTCAACAGGTCACTTAATACGATATAAAGTGTTGGTTAAGCATTCTTTCTGGGGGTATAGTTTTCTTTTAACCAATGATACCTGTCCATTGTGACTAAGTGTTGTTATGGTTGAACTTGATGGACGTATGTCTTTTTTCAACCCAACTTACTATGTATTTTTCTTTCATCTTGTAAACTGTGTCCTATCTAATTCAGTGCATAAGATCATCAGGAAATAGCCCACAGTTGTACCAATGAACATGGTGTGCAGTAAGCATAGTGCAGGGAGATTTACAGGAAAGACAAGTCCGAGTGTCTCTGCAAGTGACAGAACAGTCTCTTCTCCTATTCGCTCCGTGCCAAAGGTCCGTGTACCAACGATGCAAAAATAGCTTTCTATTAATCCCAGGACAGACCCTGCAGCGTTAAATGTACCGGGGTAATTAGCGTGCACATCCATAAATTTGAATCTGTAATATTATTAAATAAGCATCGCTGACTGCAGAATGAGACGGCCCGATATCATTTCTATTAAACGAATATTCCTAACCCTTTGTGTTGGATGGCAAGTTGCTAGGCCCATAGCATAACACTCACATCCAACAACATTTCGCTGGAAAACAGGAGCAACGTCAGGATTTTCAGGTTCAGGAAGGGGTCTAATAGAATGGGGTTAAGATTAAAAAACAAATTATCTAACGGGTTGACATGAAAAAAAAGTGTCAAAAGATATCATTGGTTTAATTATCCTTTTTTATTAGCTAGTTTTTTTCTCTTCCTGTTCATTTCCTGCTGTTAGCAATGAGCATGCAATGTGACTAAGTGTTGTTAGCGAGCATGAAACGCGTCACAGCAATATGGATAGCTCATGCATTCATTTACTAGCCTAGTGCCTGTCCTACATTTAGTTTTTATATTGTACTTGACCTGAGCTAACAAAGGCCCTGACCAACATTAACCTTCAAGGAGGGGGTGCTTCACCAAAAATGTTATGAATTAACAGAAGCCCTGGCCAACATTTACCTTCAATGGGGGCTTCACCAAAAATTGTGGGAGCTAGGGCTTCAGCCAAAATGTTATGCACTAAAGAAGGGCTCCAATCAAAATGTTTTGAGTTAACAGAAGCCCTGGCCAATGTTTACCTTCAATAGGGGCTTCACCCAAAATTGTACGAGCTAAAGGAGTTCCTGGCCAACTTTTACCTTCATGGAGGGCTTCAGCCAAAATGTTATGAGCTAAAGGAGGGCTCCAATCAAAATGTTATGAGTTAACAGAAGCCCTGGCCAACATTTACCTTCAATGGGGGCTTCACCCAAAATCTTCCGAGCTAAAGAAAATCCTGACCAACAATTACCTTCACAAAGAGCTTCAACCGAAATGTAATGAGCTAAAAGAGGCCCTGGTCAACATTTACCTTCATGGAGGGCTTCAACCAAAATGTTATGAGCTAAAGGAGGGCTCCAATCAAAATGTTATGAGTTAACAGAAGCCCTGGCCAACATTTACCTACAATGGGGGCTTCACCCAAAATTGTACGAGCTAAAGGAGTTCCTGGCCAACATTTACCTTCAAGGAGGGCTTCAACCAAAATGTTATGAGCTAAAAGAGGCCCTGGTCAACATTTACCTTCATGGAGGACTTCAACCAAAATGTTATGAGCTAAAGGAGGGCTCCAATCAAAATGCTATGAGTTCACAGAAGCCCTGGCCAATATTTAGCTTCAATGGCGGCTTCACCCAAAATCTTACAAGCTAAAGGATTTCCTGGCCAACAATTACCTTCACAAAGAGCTTCAACTGAAATGTAATGAGCTAAAAGAGGCTCTGGTTCACATTTACCTTCATGGAGGGCTTCAACCAAAATGTTATGAGCTAAAGGAGGGCTCCAATCAAAATGTTTTGAGTTAACAGAAGCCCTGGCCAACATTTACCTTCAATGGGGGCTTCACCCAAAATCTAACGAGCTAAAGAAAGTCCTGACCAACAATTACCTTCACAAAGAGCGTCAACCGAAATGTAATGAGCTAAAAGAGGCCCTGGTCAACATTTACCTTCATGGAGGGCTTCAACCAAAATGTTATGAGCTAAAGGAGGGCTCCAATCAAAATGTTATGAGTTAACAGAAGCCCTGGCCAACATTTACCTACAATGGGGGCTTCACCCAAAATTGTACGAGCTAAAGGAGTTCCTGGCCAACATTTACCTTCAAGGAGGGCTTCAACCAAAATGTTATGAGCTAAAAGAGGCCCTGGTCAACATTTACCTTCATGGAGGACTTCAACCAAAATGTTATGAGCTAAAGGAGGGCTCCAATCAAAATGCTAAAAGTTAACAGAAGCCCTGGCCAACATTTAGCTTCAATGGCGGCTTCACCCAAAATGTTACAAGCTAAAGGAGTTCCTGGCCAACAATTACCTTCACAAAGAGCTTCAACTGAAATGTAATGAGCTAAAAGAGGCTCTGGTACACATTTACCTTCATGGAGGGCTTCAACCAAAATGTTATGAGCTAAAGGAGGGCTCCAATCAAAATGTTTTGAGTTACCAGAAGCCCTGGCCAACATTTACCTTCAATGGGGGCTTCACCCAAAATCTAACGAGCTAAAGAAAGTCCTGACCAACAATTACCTTCACAAAGAGCTTCAACCGAAATGTAATGGGCTAAAAGAGGCCCTGGTCAACATTTACCTTCAAGGGAGGCTTCACCCAAAATTTTATGTGCTAAAGGAAGCTATGACCAACAATCACCTTCAAGGGGGGCTTCAACCAAACATTTATGAGCTAAAGGAAGCCCTAACTAACAATTACCTACAGGTGGGCTTCAACCAAAAAATGACAGGGAATCCCTACTGTAAACAGTGGATTTAAATGCGTGGGTCACTAATTCATTGAGTCATGCCAACCCTAAACCCGGACAATTCAATCCATACCCTACCCAGCCTGAGCCAGACACAACATCACAATGGGGGTGGGATAAGGGTGATTACTTCATCAAGGGGTTGGGACAGACATGTGACAGGGGGCTGGCTAGTAAGAGAAATTGGACCCACTATATACATGCAGTGCACTTTGCCAGTGCAAACCCCTCTAACTGGTCCTGTGCATTCCAAGCCAGCCCCCACACCTCTAACGGGCACATCCACTGTGTTGAAAAGCTAGATAGAATTCTATTCATAAAGGGTAACAGAACCACTGCTAGTTACACAAGTTGTCATTTATATTATTTTTAGTTCCTATTTTAAAATCTAATCCACAGTCCATAAAGAAAATGTACCAGCCATGACTAGATTTTTAAAAAAAACCTTGGGCTGTATAGACCATGATGCTTTACCAATAGGAATGGTTAGTAGCCCATCTGATATTATGGGTTTCTACATCCTTGCCCGACGTTCCTAAAACTCCGGCTAAACTGGCAATATGGTGCTGAGTCTCTGTAACAGTAATACTGTTTCGTCACACATTCAAATCAAACACAGGAAGCCTGAAACCTGAGCTGGATGAGTTATAAACAGGCAATCTGAGTAATTTAGCATTGGGGGTACCTCCTAATGTAATACTAATACTTTTGAGTAAAATACTTGGTATATAATAACCAGAATCCTGTTTCCTCCCAAGCTTTACCTGGTGCACCAACCATATATCTTAAAGACTGGAGGTTCCTTACATAGCTAAATTGGGTTAAAAAAAAGACTAAGGTTCATCAAGTTCAACCCCTTCAAATCAGATCACCTTCTCTGTATGTAGATAGATAGATAGATAGACAGACAGACAGACAGACAGACAGACAGACAGACAGATAGATAGATAACTAGTAGTCCCAAACTGCTTTTGCTCACCCCCCCCATTGATGTACAACATTTAGTTTAGGCTCCTCTAACCAACTTTTCTCCGGAGAAAAAATAATGAAGCTCTAGGTGGCAGGGCTATAATCCCAAGGGGGTGGAACTGGGGTGGCTCACCCCCAATCTCAACTTGAACCGGACCCTAATTTGCAAAACCGGCACCCACAAAACGCTGCCATTGTACGACCCCCACCCAACCCTTGCCTGCATCTTCCCACTCCGTATGCTACCTCTGCGCATGATTTTGGTTCCAAGATAAGGAATCTTCGGGAGCCGAGAAGAAGCGTACTTTCCCCAATCTGACCTACACCCAACCCGAACATGCAATGATCACCCAGATTTTAAGTCTGACCAGCATGTTTACTCACACATCACTACTAATCTTATATATTTTGCTCCTTTCGTCCTTTTTTTCATGTTTCTCTTCAATGTGCCCTTAAAAACTCTTACCCTTTCCCTTATGCTTTCTACCTTTCCCCGCAACCTGCATTTTAACCTGCCTGGACCCACTACCCAAACCGACCTGTAACTGCCTTACCCATAACCCACTGACCATCATTCAACAGAAAGTGCTGTTGTTGAAAACCGGAAATGGTTCTGGTCATCAGAAATGGGCAGGAGTAAAAAGAAATGTTTAAGAAAAAGGTGTAAAATATAGATGACATATAGACAAGACCACATCCCAACGTTCAGACCTGCAACCTGCATCTATACCCACATCCGAAAATCCTACCGGGAGGGTACCCACTTTTTTGTGTGTAACCAGTGGGTACCCGACCTGCTGCAGGACTCTACATTATGGCTTAGAGAGGGGACAATCTTTGTAGGGGAAGGGCTTGGGGCTCAGGGGCACCACGTTTCTCCCCAACCCCTTGGGTGCTGCTCTCAGTGCCCCCAAACCAGGGAGTTATTTTTGAATTCCTGACTTGGGGGCAAGTTTTGGTTGAATAAAAACAAGATTTCCTACCAAATAAAGCCCCTGTAAGCTGATAGGGTGCATAGAGGCCCCTAATAGCCAATCACAGCCCTTATTTGGCTCCTCCATGAACTTTTATGGTGCTTGTGTTGCTCTCCAAGTCTTTTTACATTTGACTGTGGCTCTTGAGTAAGAAAGGTTGGGGACCCCCTGCTATAAATGATAATAAAAGGCTACAAGGGACAGCAGTAGCAGTCCTAGTGCAGCACTAAATGCCTACTATAGGAACACATTAACCTCAGACATATTGTCACGCTAGATTATGAAATCAGAGCAGCTTTACGGAATGGTTGTGGAGTGATTATTTTCTGCCACTTGAACAAACAAATTGTCCGTGGCGAATCGCACACTTGTCGCTCTACAATGTACAAGTGTTAGTGGGTGTCGCTGTCAATTCCTTCCTGCAAACACAGAGAGCAGAACTGATGGCACTGACAGTGGGTGCTGAGCATACAGACCTGTATTATAATCATAATAATAATGTACAGAGGCAGAAGGAACTTCACTTATTGTCATCTCCTTGTTTCTCATAATTATCCCAGTTACAGCATGAGCCGAGGGGCCTGGGATATATGGAAATACAACAAGTCATCTGATTGCTGAGATTTACATTTACACAGAATATTGCAGCATGTATTCTTATTATATGGCCTTTATGTGACGTCACAAACTCAGCCTGGAGATTCTGTTACAAACTGTACAACAGCTGGAAGGGCAATTTGCTTTTATTTTTAGTGGCCGGCAATGTGGTACTGGGTAAATTGCAGAATACATCTTAAAGGGATTCTGTCATGATTTTTATGGGGTACTTTTTATTTCTAAATGACACTGTTTACATAGCAAATAATTCCCTCTGCCATTTAAACTTTTATTCTTGAACCAACAAATGTATTTTTTAGCTGTAATATTGGTGTGTAGGCGCCATCTCAGTGCATTGTGCCTGAGTCTGAGCTTTCAGAAGGAGCCAGCGCTACACATTAGAACTGCTTTCAGCTAACCTATTGTTTCTCCTACTCCCATGTAACTGGAGGAGTCCCAAGCCAGACTTGGATTCCTTACTATTAAGTGCTATTCTGATACCTACTGGGAGCTGCTATCTTGCTCCCTTCCCATTGTTCTGCTGATCGTCTGCTGGGGGTGAGGGGGGGGGATATCACTCCAACTTGCAGCGCAGCAGTAAAGTGTGACTGAAATTTATCAGAGCACAGGTCACACGGCTGTGACACCCTGGGAAATAAAGAATATGGCTAGCCCCATGTGAAATTTCTAAATTAGATATAAAAAAAATCTGTTTATGTTTTGGAAAACAGATTACAATACAGAATTCTGCTGGAAAAGCTCTATTAACTGATGGGTTTTGAAAAAAAAAAAACATGTTTTCCCATGTCAGTATTTCTTCAACTAGAATGGCACCCAAGCCAAACCCTGGTATGCCATGTCCCCCGAAACCAGTTAGATTTAAAGAAAAATTATACCCCCAGAACAACACTGGTCTCTATAAAAATATATAGCATAAACCAGCTCATATGTAAAACCCTGCTTCATCTAAATAAACCATGTTCATAAAAACACACTAATCCTAAATAGAAAACTGCTATTTTAAGTACTAAAGGCCACCCCCTGGGATCATACAATTCACAGTGCACACAAACAAGCCAAGGCACACATACATGCTAGGCCCCATCAGCCAATTAATGGACAGTTATGCCTTTTACTCCCATACTACTTCCTAATAAAGTTAAGGTGGCCATACACGGGCAGCTTATCGGGCACTGTATGGGCAGGTTAAAAAATTTAGTTGGATCAGGGACCGCATTGGCTCGTTGATGTGGTCCCCGAACCGACTGTGCCTATTAGCGTTGTTTTAATTCAATCGTTTGGCCCAAGGGCTAAACGACCGAATTAGCTTGAATTCGCCCGATATCGGGAAAAGATCCGCTCGCGTGTATGGCCACCTTTAGAGCTGCATTATTTCCTGTCAGCTGATCTCTGAGGGAGCACACAGCCCATCACAAAATGGCGGCTCAAGGGAAAAGATGTAAAAGGGCAATATTTACTGATATATTTATATTAAGATTCTTTAATAGGTCACTTTATATGATATACACTGTTGGTTAAGTATTCATTCGGGGGGTATAGTTTTCCTTTAATCTCTGGATTATGAGTGGTGTACGGCTCAAGGCGAAGAGTGTGGCACAATACCTGCTCAAAGAGATATGTTTTTGCCCAAAATGCACCTACCTCCCCCTCTGAAGGGAATAATTCAGTGGTAAAGGGGCCTATGAACGCCCAATGCCCTTTATTCCTACAGGGGTGTGCTGGCCTTGTTGCAGCGGGTTATTGCTGGATCTCTGTGCAGAGGCCCGATGGATCTCGGTGCATCCAGTGTACGTGGGCTGAGCTGTACAGAGTATCTGTGAATGTACGTTATGTAATACACTCACTGTTCCCTCTCAGTCTGATAGTAACATCAGTCAGGGCAGACATCGTGTTTGGTGCTAGGAAATGTTTTTAATGTCCCCTGGCCACAATCGGATCAAGAAGGAACACAAATAACAATAGAATAATTACCATAGAAACACTGTCGCAAGTAAAGTGTATTCTAGTTGCCGGGGCTACTGCACCCCAGTAAAGGGAAACTAAATCCCACCAGTAGCCATACTTGATATGGATTATATATATGTGCCCAGCACAGGTTTGCGATCCCTTATCCGGAAAGCTCCAAATTACAGAAAGCCTGTCTCCCATAGACACCATTTTAATCAAATAATTCAGATTTTTTTAAATTTATCTTCTTTTTTTCTCTGTAAAAATAAAACAGTGCTTTGTATTTGATCCCAACTAAGATATAATTAATCCTTACTGGATGTAAAATATTCCTATTGGGTTTAATTAATGTTTTATTGATTTCTTAGTAGACTTAGAAGACCCCTTATCCAGAATACCCTTGGTGCCTAGCATTCTGGATAACAGGTCCTATACCTGTATTAGAATATCTAACATTTTGACATAAGCAACATTATTTCTGCGTTATCTATAAGGACCAGTAACAAAACGGGTCAATCCGAGAGCAAAAGTGCCCAACGGAGGGGGGCTGGGAATGAAAGTGTGTCAGGAGTTCACGGGGGTTTGTGTTTATAGAGTCGAAGGCTTGGAAAATACAAACAAATGCATTAGTGAGTCTGGGGGCCTTTTAGCTTTATGCTGCTTACCCATAAGCCTCTAATTAATAGCAGTTCCGAGAATGCTACGCTTTGTTCCGCGTGTTGGTTTGTTCCGTGCGTTATTTATATTGCTGGTGAGTTGCAGCCCTGGATCACAAATGGACCCATCTTCTCGACAATTTCCAAAACAGGAGTAATGAAAGGCGAGAGTGGCCGAAATAAATGTGCATTAGCGAGCGCTCTGAGAGGCCGCACTGTTTGCCTTTCTAATGAAGCTCTTACGGGGACGCTGTTATGGATAGACAAATGGACACTCTAGGCAATGGGTGTCTTGCAAATATGGGGCTAGAATATTTTTACTAAATATTTAGCATTTCCCTTTAGACCTATGATGCCAGAGGTGTTTTCAACCCTGGGTAGTTATGCCAGCTATCAATATGCCACTGGCAAAGAGCACTTTCCAATTGCTTGAGACATGAGCTGCCATTTTACTTTCTGTCTTTATCAGCGGAAAGGTACACACTAGAGGGAGTTGCGCCATGTTGATTGCGAGGGGACATGATTACTCTGTACAAGTACATTAGAGGGGATTATAGGCAGATAGGGGGTGTTCTTTTTTCCCATAAAAATGATCAACGCATCAGAGGCCCCCCCTTTAGATTAGAGGAACGGAGCTTCCATTTGATGCAGCATAGGGGGTTCCTCACAGTGAGGGCAGTGGGGTTGGGGAATTCCCTGCCGGGGGATGTTGGGTAGGGGGTTCCTCACGGTGAGGGCAGTGAGGGGGTTGGGGAATGCCCTGCCGGGGGATGTTGGGTAGGGGGTTCCTCACGGTGAGGGCAGTGAGGTTGGGGAATGCCCTTCCTAGTGTGACTGTAATGGCAGATTCTGTTAATGCCTATAAGAGGGGCCTGGATGAGTTCTTGAACAAGCAGAGTATCCAAGGCTATTGTGATACTAATATCTACAGTTAGTATTAGTGGTTGTATATATAGTTTATGTATGTGAGTGTATAGATTGGTAAGTATAGGTTGTGGGTGCTGGGTTTACTGGATGGGTTGAACTTGATGGACTCTAGTCTTTTTTCAACCATATGTAACTATCTATGTAACTATGTAATTGTTACCTTAATAAAAATGCTGCGAGTCATAGCTATCAAAGTATACAAGTTGGACTGAACTGCTGGGAGAGTGGGATGGTTTCTGGTGGGCCCTGTCCTCTTTCTCCATCACTGAGCCCTACATGAACTCTTTGCTACCTTTTTTCAGGTTTATTTTCAGTAGTATTTCCAACATTTTTTTCCAACGTAAGAAAAATGTGAAGTCCTAGGGAGTGTTAGAACCACTGTGGGTTTCAACAGAGACACCAACTCAGTAGCGTTATAAGCCATGTGCATCATCACCATGACCCTGCTTCCGCCCAAGCCACACCTGCTACACTCAAAGATGCATCTCCTCTGCCAAGGGAACCCTACCAACCTGCCAATGAACCAACCCAGCAGAGCCACTATCAGGGGGTTGCACACTAGGAGCCTGGACTGCTGCTTCTCACTAAAGGTACAAAGTTTAAGGTGGCCACACATGTGGCGATTTTAGATCTTAGACCGATGGTTGCACGAAAGATCGTACAATGCGCCACTAACCGTTCAGGGCTGAAACGGCAGATAAGGAGTTAGAAACAATAGATTTCTACCTCCTTCTGCTGATTCAGCCCCGAAGACAGATTTTGCTCAGATGCCTTCTATGGCGCCCGATCAAAATCTTTAAACCGCCCGATCGGTGAGTCGACCGATATCAGCAGCTTCCTGCGATATCGGTCGACTCACCGACTTGCCATACACACACCGAATATTGTACGAAACGAGGTTACGTACAATTTTATTGGTGCGTGTATGGCCAGCTTTAGATAGATTGTGGTTGGGCAGATAAGGGACTATTTACTGATATGCAGGTTGGAAGGGGTCTCTGCCTCTCCTCTATTGCTTCACAGCTATTTTAAATCACATATTTTATGTGTTATGTGTTTTTCTTAGCAAGAAGAGAATGTTTTGTGGTACGTTAGCAGTAGGTGGAACCTAGGCTTGAGGTTCTCCACTGAGCCCTTAGTGCCCCAGAAGTAGTTTATTCCTGAAGCGCGTGCCTGTTCCAAGAAGCTATAGCCAAGGCACTTGAGCCAAAGCAATATCAGAGAATTAGACATAAATGTATACATTGGCCTTTAATACACTTGACGCAAACAATATGTTAAAGAGTTATGGGTTCAGATGTCTCTCAGCCTTGGCCTGCTGTGCTAATGTACCGGAGACACAATATATTCTATTCACAAAGAACGTTGAGATCTCGGCTCTCTGATGTGCAGCTATAGAATGCGCTTGTAAAAACCATTCCCCAGAGGGTCTTATTTTACTGCCTTACATGCGTTCGGCTAGTGTTCTACCCTTCATGTTATAGAACATTCTGTTCTACTTCTGCCTCTCAGCATAGGGGAGAACTGCAAGTCTGAATCATGGGGGCACGCAGAGACAGATTTGGGCTAATGATCAAAACAAAAGCTTTCAGACAGCCCTTCAGATGTCGAGGAACTCTAACTGCCACCTACAGGCCTTTCCTGGAATGGTGGGAAGCGTAGTCCTGCTAGATGGTTTGGTCCTGATCTAGAAGTTGTGTACAAGCTAGGGTTCCATCTTTTCTATTAATACTGGCTTTTAGGTTGGAGGTGGGCAGTGATGTTACTTGGGGGTGGGGAAATGGGCGGACAAGGCAAGGGAATGGGCAAATGGGGCGGAGTAATGGGCAGATGGGGCGGGGCAGAGGCTGGCCTCTATATAAAAGGGAAAAGAGATAGGGAAGGGAGGGATTATAGGTAGGGTTGCCACCATTGCAAATTTGTAATACCAGCCCTAGTTGGCGAATACCAGCTGGGTGGCAACCCTCGTACCAGCCCCAGGCCAAGGTTAGCAAACTGCCTTATTGCCCCGAGTTCTGCAAAATCCATCTTTTCACATGCATAGAAAATAAGTCAACAGTGGGAAGTGGGTATATAGGGGGAGCTTTGTATATATTAAAACCAACCCACCTGCTGGTTTGCCAGTGCAAGTGAAAAATATGAATGCTACGGTTTGCATTAAATCATTGCCATTAGCTTTTTAAAAGGAGTTTTCCATACTCTTTGCAGTAATCCTATGTTCCGAGTCCTTGGAAAAGAACATATTGAACAGAAGGGGTCGGGTGGCCGTACACAAAGGAGTTAAGAGATATTTCACGCAGAGCGGGCCCATGTTACACGGAGGCGGTACAGTCTGTACCTGCAGATGCTGCTGAAGCACGGCGCTAATAACAAAACACACAAACGGCAGGAGAAACCCAATCTCCCAGCCTATACACGCACCAAATCCACAATCACTAAATGTACGTGTCCATTTCATTGCCCACAGCCTGCCGCTGCTCAGCCCGGGCTTGCGGGATTGGGTTCCATGTTCTCCGCTGCGGCACCCTCTGGAACATTTCCCATGAACAGGACGACGGCATGGCTGAAACTGCGTGAAAGGGCAGTAACGCAGAAGAACACCATGGTACGGGCCAGAAATATAAAGTACTGAACATGCAAAAAAGGGGCACAGAGTGGGTGGTTCCGACATTTTGGCTCCTAATAATGCAAAATCTCCAAAATTGCCAGAGGAGGTCCTTTAAAGGGGAGGTTTACCTTCAGGATAACTTTTATTATGTTATAAAATGGCCACTTTTTAAATCGGTCTTAATTTTTTAATTTGATATAGTTTTTGAATTATTTGCCTTCCTTTTCTGACACTTTCCAGCTTTCAAATGGGGGTCACTGACTCCGGCAAGCAAAACAACGACACGTTTCACACCATCCTCTGATGAAAGGCCCAATGATGCTTTATGAAGGCGGAGTTTGGGGATCATGTGGCATTGGGATGCACCTGTATGTCATTTGGTATGGTTCGCACAATTCTGATTTGATTTATTTTATTGAATTCTTGTGACCAATAAATGTTTTATATGCAACTCCATTAATTTGTTAGTTTGTTAATTATTGTCTATGAAGATTCTCATTCATCCAGGTCATGAAATACAGTATCTAGTAGACTTGAGTCAACTGGACAATTGGACTTTTCTGAGTCTTTCTTGAAAACTTTTCACCACTCATCCGAGTGGCTTCTTCAGTACAAATGACTGGTAGGGAATTCCCCGGTATTTAAACACTTGGTGGTAGTATAGTCACAGATGTCCAATCACAATGGTTCCATTGAACTTATTCAGTTAGGAGTTAGCTGAAACTGACAGGTGTAAGAAGGTAAGTTTCAGTCACAATGGTACCATGATTCCCATTGATGCGGGTGTTAATCCTTCAAAGTACATGACTGGAAGTGTGAACTGTTGTGAAACCGCTGGGGTAAGGATGTCAAAGCGGCATTGTATGTAGATGACACGCGGTGTCGCAGGCCCCCTTCTCTGTTCAGAGATGGTTTTTCCAGGCTGGCATAAATGGCCTCATTCATACCTCTTGTTAATTATTGTTACTTTTTATTACTTATCTTTCTGTTAAGACCCTCCTCTAGTCATATTCCTGTCTCTCCTGCTTGGTTGCTAGGTTGAATTAGACCCTAGCAAACAGACCTACTGAAACTCCAAAATGAAGAGCTGCTGAACAAAAAGTGGAATAATTCAAAAACCGCAAATAATAACAAATGAAGGCCAACTGCAAATTGTCTCAGAATGACTACATCATACTAAAATTTAAAGATGAACAACCCCTTTAATACACCCAAGATCCTGGCACCCTGATAATGCTTTAAAAGAATATGGCTCAGGGAATTCTGAAAAGTTTTATTGCGAGCAAGTTAAGTGCGTATGTTAAGCTTCATATGAGGAATTATGCAACGTGGCCGCACACTTGACCGCAAACGCAGAACAGAGAACTGGGAGTCCTACAGTATTTAATTATGAAATCGTATTAATTTCTAAGGATGGCAGCCACTCAGAGCTTTCCGCAGTTCTTACAAAGCCCAGCACTCATCACCTAATTACACAAACGAGATTACATAAATTCATAACTGTCTGTGTCTGTAACTGGTACCCCTCTGCTGATCAGACAGATGGACGTTTACTACCAAAGCCCTCCAATGTGGGTTTGTAAAATCTGATTATGCATACTGTACAGGGTCGGACTGGGGGGTGCAGGGCGCCACTGGGGCATCTGCCTCAGGGGCATCTGTACCCCCCAATGGCCCCCGCCACCTTCACCCCCCTCTCCGCAGAGGCCCCCCAACACCCTCCGACCCCCTCCCCCAAGTGCTCCTTACCTGCGGCCCGCTGGGGGAGAGAGACAGCAAATCCAGGGAGCACCCTGGGGGGATCAGATCTGGGCGGCCAGGGCCCACCGGGTTTTTCCCGGTACCCCAGAGGCCCAGTCCGACGGTGATACTGTAACGATAACTCCAGACAGTGTACCTTTAAACTAATTTGTAGAATGAATGTAGATAGTGATAAATAAATAGGTAGATAAGTAATAAAAAGTAGCCCTAACAATAAAATTGTACTGCCACAGAGAAATAGTTTTTGCCTGCTGGGGTCAGTAACCCCCATTTGAAAGCCGGAGAGAGGCAGAAGAGATAAGACCAACTGCAAAATTGCTAGGAAGAGGCCATTCTGTAAAGGAGTATAATGCAAGTACTGGAACGCAGTAAGGCAGAACTTCAGACGGACATGCCCCTTGTCTCTATAAGAACAACATTTGACCTTACTGCACTGGCCTAAAGGTCTAGAACCTCTATAACAGGAATGATCCAGGCCTACAAAGGTGTATGCAGGGGTCCCCCATCGTGGATCTTAGTTTGTTGCAAACCTTTAGGCAGAAAATGAGGTTCACCTGTCATAGAAGCTGATGTTTTAAATGTTTTTTTTTTAATATTTTGAGTGTTTTTTACATTGGATAAGCTCAATACACAATGCAGCTGTGTTCTGCTTGTGAATTGCACACATCCACCCATGGACGGGCCAAGCCGACTGGTCGACCACCTCGCCCCTGCCCTCTCCCCCCACCACGCCCTGCATCCGCCATAAGGACTTTTGTTCCATTTTTCCTATTTTTATCATTTTGGCACTGAAGGAAATGGTTAACACACTGCTGCACGCTCCAATCACAAATAACAGTATTGTTGTGTCTATGAAGATTCTCATTCATCCAGGTCATGAAAAACTCAGAAAAGTCCAGTTGTTTTAGACTTAATTCTACTAGATACAGTATTGTTGTGGTTTTGCCTACTTGGCACAGGCACTGAAGGTCAGACAGGAACCTCCCAAGCCTTAATATAATACAGTGTAAAAGTCTGGCCTGATATTTGCACTATTACAAGGGACACGTTGCTGTGATAACGTTAAAAGACTCGACTTTTCGCACTGTGGCCAAAGAACATACGTCACGGGCCAAGTACGCCCTAAATAACATACACACATGCTGACTGCTTCATTCAGACATCACTTGCCTTCGTCAGACTGCCTTATTTTTAAGTGACCATAATAAACCCCATTGCAGCACCCTTTCTTGGAACACTGCAGAACATCATAACAGCTGGGAAGTCACCAAATGGGGAAAGTAAGGGGGGGCGGGTTCTAGGTTCCAGTACCAACCAATCTGATGATGCTTTTCTGTGTTGGAACTGTATTAAACCAGTGAAAGCTTACTGCTCATTCGCTGTTGTACTTTAATGGAATAAATCCCTAATATCTACTAGCACTGGAAATCCGTTTAGGGCAATGACAGATATAGCTGTTTGTCACCCGGGGGAAGAGGCAAGAAAAAATACCTTGTAATGCCAAGGAATGAGGTTCGCCACATGTTTATTGTATTACAATGCCTTCTTCTGCATTACAAGGTATTTCTAGATGCTTTGCCACAGTGTAAGAGAGCGATCCCCTATGGCCAACAAATCTTGGTGAAAGCAGACCCATTTCACTGGAACCATGGCTGGAAATAGGGGTAGGCAGAAGGGGTTGGGGGGAGCGGGAAGAAAGGAAGTTTCTTGGCAGTCCTTGTCATTATCCAAGAGGGTCACATTTACATTTGTTTAAACTGGTGATCATCAGATGCTACCTGCTGATTGGTCACACTGGGTAACTAAACCTAGTGCACATTTTAGCACATAAAGTTCAAGCCCTTGACTCAATTACACTGCTAGCCCAGCATATCTACTCTTGTTATTCCAAATCCTAGTACTGTGTTCCCCTGACAGATAAAACTGTGCTTTTGTCTTGAGGGTACAAAATGTGCGCCTGTTTGGGACTGTATCTCTGCTGCTTGTACATTTCTGGATAAAAAGCAAGGGCTTCTGCCCATTGTTGTTTCAGAGAATTCTCCCTCCTGGTTATTGGTACAGTTTTATTTCATTCTGTCTTTGAAACGGGCATAGGTTACATACCATTCTCTAAATAACCATTATTACAAATAATGGACATACTGCAGTGTTCTCTGATTTTCACGTCAAGGTAATAGTGGAAAAACAGCACAAATACACAAGGATAAATACTGTGCCCTCCAAAGCACAAAGCGTTTGTATTGAGCCTGAAATATATGTCATGTATAAAAAGCATGTTTCTGCTTGCATAGGGTAGTATAATCCCTTTCCCTTTTAGGGTGAAGACACACGGAGCTACTAGTAGAAGCTACTTGTCACGGCTACTAAGGAAGCTGGCGGATGGGAAGATTAGTTGCCAACGAAAAATCTCCCAAGATGCCATCCCATTGTCAAGAATGTAAATCACTGGTGGGATGACATATGTGTCGCTTCGTGTTTTCAAAGTCGCCTGAAATTGAATCACAACAACTAATCTATCCCATCTGCCACCTCCCAAAGGGTAAAGTCATGGAGCTACTTAGTAGCAGCTACTTAAAGAACATAGAACATAGCTTAGCAATGCACAGGAAACAGAGTAGCTACAAAAAAAGCACAATATAAATATATTCAAAGTGAAAATTTAGTGGTGGGCCCTAGAGAGGAAGGGAACATAGACAGAGTTATCTAGGCAGAACATTTTAAAGGAGAAGGAAAGGCTAATAAAGAGTTAATCTCAAGCTGCAGGCATACTGTCAGTTCTCTCAATAGTGCCCTTAAGTCTCCCCATATTTCTCCCGTTCAGATGATCAGAAGCCTCATAGGGAAAAAGAACACTGAGCACCAAGACCAAGACCCCTTTACATGCTCAGTTTGTAAGACTATGAGGAAGCTTCCTGCTGATTGGCTCAGATCCACATTCCTAAGGGGTGGGGAGGGAGTTCTTAGCATTCTTGAGGGAGGGGGGAGCAGGAGAGGGGAGAGAGAGGAGAAAAAGAAAGAGACAACAAATCCTGTATCTTTTGACAGAAAACTCAGTGCAGCGTTTCCGTCAGTGCTTATGGCTGTATTTACATAGACCTTTCTGATAAAGCTTACTTAGTTTTTACCATTCCTTCTCCTTTAAGGATAGGTTTTAAAGTTCAATGTCAGCAATAATGCCCCCAGGAGCTCTAGGGGGCAACTGTTGTATTTGGGGGTCTGTGTGTATAGATGAATCAGGCAAAACCGAAGTCTTTAATTCAGTGACCTGTTGTTGAGGCAACAGGCAAGAGTACGGCCACTCTAGTAACAAGCCTGCTTTGCAGCTCTACACAAAACAAGCTTGTTGTGCTTGGTACCTAAGCATCCAACATATTTCCAAACAGCAAGTTGACTTCTGAATATTAATTCAGATTTAAGGGTGTCAGCACTCAACAGCTGCACTGCATTCTAACACCCCAATTTATCATGAATCCCCAGAAATTAACAATTAACTGATTGCAGGTTAACAGGGGAAAGTACAGTAAATCTATCAAAATCTGTAATTTCTACCAAACTGTAATCAGTAAGGCAACTAAAGAATATTTTGTATAATGCCATCCCCTTTACACTGCCTCCATCCCACTATGGCCCACGGTGTACCTTCCAGGCCCACGGTTGCATGTGAGAGCACTGTTGCAGTGACACAGGCAATCAAGTGGGTTCCATGGTTAGACAGACCCTGGTCCAGTCACATCCTCTGCCCTCAGTTCATGTCAGAATGCTGATATTTAATGGGGGGGGGGGGTGATTTTGGACCATCCCATGTCAGCCAGTGAGTGAACATTTTCTATTACAGTCATCTTGTATTCCTGGGCACTGAGGCAGAAAGAACCATCCCCAACCAATTATTATTCCACTGGTGGAAGTATTGTTTCTGCTCAGCAAATAATATAATTTTATAATGTTATGATGCTGTTTTTATACCCAGTGCTTAATCCCAGGGTATAAAAACAGCATCATAACAGCTACACCAGCTAATACCAGCGCCCTGCAAGTGGCTGCATACTCACCAAATTCCAGAACAAAGGATTGAAGACTATACAGAGTAAAGCAATGAGAAAACGGGTGTCCGTCAGCACCACGTACTCCAACAGTTCTGCCATGATGGACAGATTCACCTAAATTGAAAAGAACATTTAATTTAAATGCACTCAATATATACTCATTACACATTTTCACTGGTTTAAGTTAGTTATGTGGGAATGTATTTGCTACTGAAAGCAGTGTCTGTCTGTTCCTTCTCTGCACTGCTTCTCCCGACTGTTGAAGAAATTTCCCACAATACCTTGCAGGTACCGTCACAGGTCTATTAATCACAGAACATGCAAGGCATCATGGGTAGAGGAGTCATGGCTAGAGGAGAGCTGGGCAATCTCTGCCCTTTACACCCAGTTCCAGTCAGGACTCTGCAACAGCGGCACATAACAGGCTGACATTGGACAGGGGGAATTGATTTTGGACCCAATCCTGTCAGCCATTTTTGGGCACCCAGGCAGAAGGAATATAGTGCTGAGTACAGGCCAGAGAATGGACAGGAGATGGGAACAGACAGAAGGTGGGGCAGGGAGCGGGAAGACAGGTCTAAAAGAGACCCACAAATAACCAATACTTCCTTAACCTATAACCTCATATAAACCTCCCAAAACAAAATCAAGGGGCTAAGCATGCTGAAAACTGTGGTTCTGCAACACATGGGGGTATATTTATTATTCTGTGTAAAAAGTGGAGTAACACATTACCGGTGATGTTGCTCATAGCAGCCAATCAGATGCTTTGCTCGCATTCAAGACTTTGCAAGGGCTGCCCCCCTTCTCTGGAATTCACTCCCACAAACTGTCAGACTTTCTCTGCCTTCAAGAGATCTCTAAAAACACATTTATTCAGAGAAGCTTACCCTAATCTAGTTTAGCAATACCCTGTGCCCCACCTCTCACAACTCTGGTCATGCCCATTCCCACACCTTGTCTCAACCCTTTCCCCTTGTAGATTGTAAGCTCTTTTGGGCAGGGCTCTCTTCCCCTCTTGTATCGGTTACTGATTGCTTTATATGTTACTCCTTGTAGATTGTAAGCTCTTTTGGGCAGGGCTCTCTTCACCTCTTGTATCGGTTATTGATTGCTTTATATGTTACTCTGTATGTCCCATGTATGAAACCCACTTATTGTACAGCGCTGCGGGATATGTTGGCGCTTTATAAATAAACGTTAATATCTATCTATAAACTATCTATCTATCTATTTATCTATCTATCATCTATCTATTTATCTATCTGTATGTCTATAATGTATCTATCATCTATCCTTGTAGATTGTAAGCTCTTTTGGGCAGGGCTCTCTTCACCTCTTGTATCGGTTACTGATTGCTTTATATGTTACTCTGTATGAAACCCACTTATTGTACAGCGCTGCGGGATATGTTGGCGCTTTATAAATAAATGTTAATAATAATAATGTAGAGTGTAAGCTCTTTTGGGCAGGCCTCTCTTCCCCTCTTGTATCGGTTATTGATTGCTTTATATGTTACTCCTTGTAGAGTGTAAGCTCTTTTGGGCAGGGCTCTCTTCACCTCTTGTATCGGTTATTGATTGCTTTATATGTTACTCTGTATGTCCAGTGTATGTAACCCACTTATTGTACAGCGCTGCGGGATATGTTGGCGCTTTATAAATAAACGTTAATAATATCTATCTATCTATAAACTATCTATCTATCTAATATCTATCTATCTATAAACTATCTATCTATCTATCATCTATCTATTTATCTATCTGTATGTCTATAATGTATCTATCATCTATCCTTGTAGATTGTAAGCTCTTTTGGGCAGGGCTCTCTTCGACTCTTGTATCGGTTATTGATTGCTTTATATGTTACTCTGTATGTCCAATGTATGTACCCCACTTATTGTACAGCGCTGCGGGATATGTTGGCGCTTTATAAATAAATGTTAATGTAATGTAATGGTTTTCTAACTGTTGAAATCTAATTAATGAATGGTTGCTATGTGCAACATCCCCGGTAATGCTTCACTCCACTTTTTACACAGCATGATAAATATACCCCCTGGTGTTCCAGGTTAAGAAACTGGGCTTATTTATCAACAAATGTGTGTAAACCATAGCCGCTTGCCAGATTTTTGCTTCCTTTCTCTAACCTGCAAAAAATCCACTCAGTTGCTATGGGTTGATACCTGGATACCAATTTGCCCACAGCTGATAAATAAGCCCCATTATATGCATTATCACTTACTTCCACCAATCACATAATGTTTCATTTTTCAGCTCCCCATTCCCCCCATAAATATAGGGAGCACCAGTAATAAGTTTATCCCACCACAAGAGTTGGTTCATTCTTCATCCCTAGTAACACCTGCCTCACTTACCTGCGAATAATCCAGATTGCCCAGCCCCCCACAGCAGTCCAGCGGCGCAGAGGCAGCAGAACGTTCCAGCCTGACTTATTAAGCAAAGTCCAGACAAAGGGACGGGCAGGGCCCCCGGGACATCACCTCAGAGAGCAAAGGTCCCTCCTCACAATGGGACACTGTCACACACGTGAAGCCAGCATGGCACTTCCTGGTTAGATTGTCAGAGCACTCCTGATTGGCTGCAGAGTAATGATGCTGCGATTGGCTTGTCACATCTGATCTCTTATTGGCCCATACGTACGAATGAGCCCGCCTACTCAGGAACAGAGTTGGCAAAGCTAAAGCGGCGTGGTTGCCTTGACTACAACATCCGCATGTACCTTTTCCTGTCACCGAGCTCGGCAAGTACCCAGCATGCTCAGTTGGTAATACAGAAACCTAATGGGGAGATCAGAGATAGGGAGGGCTCTCTCAGTGTCAGTGTAGGGTGCAAAGTGATGGGAATGTTTTTGCAATAATGTGAGATTGTAAAGGGGAGATTTTCCTTATGTAATAGGTGTAACTATGAGGTGCCCCCCACAGGCGCACACAGAAAACCCTTCCAGTCTCTCCTGCCCCCAGCAGCTTGCTCCCAGGTAGGAAAGTGGTTGCCAAGGAAGGAATTTCTTAACTACAGAGGAAGTGGACCCAGGTTCTGGCCCCCTGCGACCATTGTATGTATGTATGTATGTATATCTTTATTTATAAAGCGCTACTCATGATAATGGAAAAATACAAAGTACAACAATAAATACAATAAATACAAGGTGCAGTTGGAATAAGAGTCAGAAACACAAGATGAAGGAGGTCCCTGCCCCGTAGAGCTTACAATCTATATTGGGTCTGCTTCCTCTATAGTTCTGCCAGTGCACCAAATGCAACAGGGCTGCCGGGGCAGCTGTAATATTGGTGTGTAGGCGCCATCTCAGTGCATTGTGCCTGAGTCTGAGCTTTCAGCCAGCGCTACACATTAGAACTGCTTTCAGCTAACCTATTGTTTCTCCTACTCCCATGTAACTGGAGGAGTCCCGAGCCGGACTTGTATTTCTTACTATTGAGTGCTATTCTGATACCTACTGGGAGCTGCTATCTTGCTCCCTTCCCATTGTTTTGCTGATCAGCTGCTGGGGGTGAGGGGGGGGGGGATATCACTCCAACTTGCAGCGCAGCAGTAAAGTGTGCCTGAGTCTGAGCTTTCAGAAGGAGCCAGCGCTACACATTAGAACTGCTTTCAGCTAACCTATTGTTTCTCCTACTTCCATGTAACTGGAGGAGTCCCAAGCCGGACTTGGATTTCTTACTATTGAGTGCTATTCTGATACCTACTGGGAGCTGCTATCTTGCTCCCTTCCCATTGTTCTGCTGATCGGCTGCTGGGGGTGAGGGATATCACTCCAACTTGCAGCGCAGCAGTAAAGTGTGCCTGAGTCTGAGCTTTCAGAAGGAGCCAGCGCTACACATTAGAACTGCTTTCTGCTGACCTATTGTTTCTCCTACTCCCATGTAACTGGAGGAGTCCCAAGCCGGACTTGGATTTCTTACTATTGAGTGCTATTCTGATACCTACTGGGAGCTGCTATCTTGCTCCCTTCCCATTGTTCTGCTGATCGGCTGCTGGGAGGGGGGGGGGGGGGGATATCACTCCAACTTGCAGCTAAGCAGTAAAGTGTGACTGAAGTTTATCAGAGCACAAGTCACATGGCTGTGGCACCCTGAGAAATGAAGAATATGGCTAGCCCCATGTGAAATTTCAAAATTAAATATAAAAAAATCTGTTTGTGTTTTTGAAAAACAGATTACAATGCAGGATTCTGCTCGAGAAGCTCAATTAACTGATGCATTTTGGAAAAAAAAAACATGTTTTCCCATGACAGTATTCCTTTCAAGGACACTTTTTCATTAAAATGAGGCTGATATCCCTCAACCTTTTTCTACCTAACTTATAGTTCATCCAGGAGAAGGCAAAAAAAGAAAAACTGTAGCTGCCTACAATTTACTTCAAAAAGGCGAGAAAAATCCCTTCCTGACTACAGAGCGCCAACTGGACCAAACCATAGAGGAGCATTGTAATATGAGCATTAGTGTCAGTGACCTTGTACCTTTTCACTTGCTAATCACATAAAAGACAATGTAATTTCCCCTCAGGAATATTTTCAGTTGCCAGTTTACACTGGGTATTTTCAGTCACAATGCTGCGCGGAGGTTCTCTAGGAATTGTGGGTGAGGGCAGGTGCGCTTGCGAGCGGCTCAGCATGTTATGTCTGTAGATTGTGCCGCTAAACCCCATGTACCTTGCCCGGGATCAGTGACGGCCACACTACGCACTGCGGGGGGGGGGGGGGGGGCAGGGAACAGCTGTTTCTGACCTGGATCTCCCTCTTGAAACTCTATACCCCTCTGCGCAGCTCACCTTTCCTGTATCATGCTGTCCTTGTTCTTCTCTGAAAATCCATACTGGTTTATTCATTCTCATTCTATGCATGCTTTTCCCGACAATCTACCTTACATATACATAATGGGCTTTATACCGGTATAGAATCTTATTACCTAGAAACCTATTATCCAGATAGTTCCAAACTATGGGAAGGTCATCTCGTGTAGAGTCCATTTTATACATATACTTCTGTCTTTTCTGTATTAATAAGACCGTACTTGATGTAACTTTTTGTATGATGTAGAGAGTTATTTTCTTAGACAATTTGAAACAGATATTTTTTTAATTATTTGTGGGGGGTTTTTTAGCAACTCTCCAGATTGGAATTTCAGCAGTTACCTGGTTGCTAGAGTTCAAATTACCTTAGCAACCAGGGAGTGGATTGAATGAGAGACTGGAATATGAATAGGACCTGAATAGAACCGTAAGTGATAAAATGGAACACTAACAAAGCATTCTATGCATGCTTTTCCCAACAATCTATCTTACATATACATAATGGGCTTATACCGGTATAGAATCTATTACCCAGAAACCTATTATCCAGATAGTTCCGAACTACGGGAAGAGTTCATTTTATACATATACTTCTGTCTTTTCTGTATTAATAAGACAGTACTTGATGTAACTTTTTGTATGATGTAGAGAGTAATTTTCTTTGACAATTTGCAACTGATATTTTTTTTTAATTATTTCACTTTTTTTTCAGCAACTCTCCGGATTGGAATTCCAGTAGTTATCTGGTTGCTAAAGTTCAAATTACCTTAGCAACCAGGGAGTGGATTGAATGAGAGACTGGAATATGAATTGGACCTGAATAGAACTGTAAGTGATAAAATGTATCAATAACAATAAAATTGTGGCCTCAAAAAGCAATAGTTTTTTGGCAGCCAGGGTCAGTTAACCGTATTTCAAAGTTGTAAATAGTCAGAAGGAGAAGGCAAATAATTCAAAAACTATAAAAAATTATAATAATTAAGGACAATTAATTAGAACTGGCCATTCTATAACATACTAAACATACTATATCATACTAAAAGTTACCTTTACAGGAGAAGGAAAGTCATTTTGGCATTTTACTGCCAATAGATTTGCCACATTAGTGCCACCTAGAACAATATATTTATTCTGCAGAAACCATTACCATACCGGAGTAAACAGCTTTAGAAGCTTTCTCCATTTGCTTAAGATAGCAGCTGCCATTTTAGGTAGCTTCCTTCCTGCAGTCTAGCCCTTATAGCTCAGATCACACATTCCTAAAGGAGGGGGGAGGGAGTTCTTAGCATTCTAGTGGGAGGGGGGAGAGAGGAGAGAACTGTGCAGACTCTGGCTATGGGAATTAAGGACGTTTCTGAGAGAGGAAGTCAGACACTGGAACATCATCAATAAATCCTGTGTTTCTTTTGATAGAGGACTCAGTGCAGCGTTTATGTAAGTGTTTATGACTGTATTTACTTAGACCTTTCTGATAAAGCTTACTTCGTTTTTACCTTTTCTTCTCCTTTAAGGTGAGCCACCTCTTTAAGGTAAGGTGCTGCAAATTACAACAAAAGCCCCGTACCCGAGCATTCTGCATAATAGGTCCCATACCTGTACAGACAAACTTCCCGCTTTGTGCCCACATGCAGATCCAAATCATGCTGATCCAAACATTGGCCCTGAGGCAATGGCTGGAAAAGGCAGTGTATTGCCATCTTAGGGCAGACGTTGTCACACTTTGACTCATGAGGGTGAAACCTGAAGGCCAATTAACATGAGAGCTTGAAGCTAATGGACTCTCGTTGATATTCCTGGATGCCCTGTAGGGTGAAAATCCTTACCTGTACCCTTGGGCCTGGATGGCAGCCTGGGGGCAAGATGGGGTACCACTCTTCTAAGGTGAGTCTTGTGAATTTAGGTCAAAATGGCATCATAAAGGATTCTCATGTGCAGGGTCAGCCAAATACTGGGGAAAAAACCCAGTAGGCTTGGCTTTTGTGGGCCCCACATGGGAAGAAGGGGCTGGCGGTGGGTAAACGGGCAAGTAAGTGGCAGTTGAGGGCCCCTGAGGGTGTGTGGGGGCCCTTGGGATAGGAGCTCGTGGGTCTTCTATAGAACCCTCCAAAACTGGACCCCATAATCCTAGGGCAGCTTTACTATTAAACCTCTTAACCTCACTCCCTGCTAATTGTTTGTTTCCTTCTATAATCATTAGTTTGAAGGACATTTTTCCCTCTGTGACCTCTCTCCATATTAGAGATCTAGTTTTTCTCCATATAAATAATGCATGCAGAACAAGCTGTTTATGAACAGCTGATCCTGGCGCTGATCCTGGGTCCCTGGCAGCGCGTGTTCCTAGAACTCACAAGAGGCTTTGAAGAGCGGCTAAAGATCTTACAGGACAAAGACACAATGACCTATTTATAATTTTCGGTATATACAGTATATACAGGAGTCAAATGAAAGGCCAAGTATAAGCTAATGATACCCTAGGGCTGCATGGAGAATGATAAAGGGATCAACCCCTTATTTTCATATTAGCAGCCCCCCTCCCCTGCAAGGACTCAAGCCCCTCAGATGGACACAGAAGGGGTAACTGTAGGTGGCAGACCTAGTGGTGGGGACCACTAGGTCTGCCACTGACTCGCACTTTCAAAATTTGGGGGGATAGAGGAGCACACTTCTTTTGGATTATGGTATTTATACCTGTGATAAATGTTACCTGTTGGCAGCAAGTGGCTCCATATCGTTTAAGCCCAGACTGGACCTCCTAGGGTCTACCAGAGAACCTGATATCCAGGGGCCCTCTAGGCAGGCCTGGATGTATGCCTTGGGTCACTGGGATATATGATGTGTTATATGTTACACCCACTTTTTGCCCATTCAATATCACAGCCACTTATTTTAGTCTTTATATATTTCCCTAGAAAACTCCAGTATAACATTAAATATATTCCTTCGTTCAGTGACTTTAAAAAAAAAAGCTGTCTTGGGAAATTTGAAGAACGTGGGACGGTGCTATTCCAGTCCTGGAATAGCAACGATTGGCTGGCAATTTTGTTGCTACGTGGAGAGCCGGGCACAGCTTATAGAAGTAGATATGCTTGCCAGTAGTCAGTATTCCACAGGGAATCTGAATCAGTGTCAGTCCCCCTGAAACGGGGACCTTAGCACAACAACAAATCAACAGGTTGCTTTTATTGTTCTAGCCGTACCAGATGGGCATAAGTTAGTATTTGATTGGTTGTTATGAGTTACAAGACTGGGACAAACTTTGTCCTTTTGCTACATAATCCCTTGGGCTGCTGGGTAAATAAATGCCTTTGCCAGGCTAATAGAATAAGCATCACACATGTGGGGAAAGGGAATGGCCTCTGTTATATACGACAGAACTCGACAGATGAAGAATTTATGCTGCGGGATAATTAAAAGCCACGCTAATGGCCTATCATTACAGCTTTGCCTAATGGATTTATGGGCATCATCAGTCCCTGGCGCTTGGTCGTTTCTTTCTTCATGTAATTTTCATTCAGTCTTATAGTTCCATTAGAAAACACAGCAGTCAAGGAGAAGACATTGAGAAAAAGCTGTAATTGCCTTGGCAATGCCGCTACCGGCGCCAGGAGTACGGTTATTTTAGTGTGTGTGGGCGAGAGGTGATCTGCTAAAGGCCAATTAGCAGTATTCCAGTTTATAACGAGGACACCAGGATCTTCTGCCTGTCTCTCTCCTGGTGCTTGTTGAACTGTAACTCCATATCTTCCCTCCGACAGCCCCAGCTACCCACACTGTCTCCTACAAACCTGTAGATAAGGCTTAGTGTTATACAGTAGCTCCGCAAAAGCTGATTGGTCAAAAGCCAAAAAGGTCATATACCTGTGTAGTTATATGCTCCTTAGGTGAATGCACCTTTTTTTACCCAGAATACCAGCCTATTTTGGAAGCACACTACATATCATGTTCTGCAACTGCCCGAATCACCAATGCAGATGCAAGCTATTGTTCACTTTAAAGGGATTATTCACTTTTAGCATAATGTAGACAATGTTATTCCTATACAATTTGCAATTGTTTTTCATTTTTTGTTATCTGTGGTTTTTCAGCTACTTAGCTTTCTGTTCAGATTTTCATCAGCTATCTGGTTTCCTAGGGACTTGTTTACCTTAGCAACCAGGCAGTGGTTTGGATGAGAGACTGGAATATGAATAGGATGGGGCCTAAACAGAAAGATTAGAAATAAAAGTTAATAATAAACATAAAAGTGTAAGTGCACAAAGTGATTTTGGTTGGAAAGATGAAGAAGAGCAAGACAAATAATTAAAAGACTATAAAAAATAATTAATGAAGACCAATTGCAAAGTTCTAGGAATAGGACCAAATTGGTAAATGTTAGGAATCATATCACGATTAGCACTCCAAAGAACTTGTAATTGTCCCAGTTTGTATCCAATACGGAGTCCCGTTTCTAAGAACCCTTCAGACATATCAACGGAATTGGATTTACCATGTGAACTTTCTCAGCTCTGGGCAATGATGAATGGAGCTCTTTATCTCCCAGTGCCGGGGCTTGGGATTATTTCCCAAACACAATTATCCTTATACAGTAATAACATTCTGCAGGCAAATAACCATCAACATAAACTTTCTTCCAACAGATTATATAAGGCTACCCCCTCGGGGGCATTTATACCACTGGCATAAAATGAGATTAGACTGGAGAACTCAGGATCAGTCTCCTTGTTGCTAGTACCCAGTCTGCTTGTTGTTCCATAGCCTTAGCTTCCCCTTGGCTCACACTGCCTGTAAGCAGAGTAGCAAGGCCCGGGGTATTGTAAGATCAGTGTCTCCTCGGGACACAGCCCAATGAACACACGGAAGATGTTTATGTAGAAAGCCGAGCTGTGCATGGTTATGGAACACAGCCTGCTTCAGGTCCCTTAATCCTTGTCCTCCCTCCACTCAAGGCACAGCTGCCCAGGATCAGGCTGTAGAGATAGCAGCTTAGGCGCAAAGTAAATAAATGGAAGAATTGTCTATTTTTAGGGATCAGCCTTAAAAAACCCTCGAATCATGAAGCTAAATATTATTGTAAAGCTGTACCATACGCTGTGACCTGTATTGGGCCAACATGAGACATCCTGATATGGATATTCAAGTGGAAAGTCTAGTTGCCCCAATTGCCTCATCATCATCAGCCCCAGTAGGGTTCATCTATTGTTGGTCAAGGCCCCCTGAAATTCTAGCGGCAGGCTGAGGGCCAAACATTCAACTCTGTCCAGTTTGACCCAATGTATGTGACTGAATTAGTCTGAGATCTTCATTATACGGAAGTGGTCAGCCTAGTGATTGCAGTGCCTACTCTTGTCGGCACATTGGTTACACCCACAGAACCCCTGGGGTGGCCGGATATGCACAGATATGGTTGGGCAATCTTCTGTAACCTTCTTATGAACTAAGGAGCCTGAACCCTAACATTGCCGTTTCCAAAAGCAAAAGAATATGCAAGCAAAGATCTGGTTGGTTATTATGGTGCAGTGACTAAATCAGCTGGTATGTGGGTAAATTAGCCCTTTCGGGTCTAAGAGCAGTGGCACATGGGGCAATTGTATTGCTGCCGAGTACAGTGGCATAACTACAATAAAGCAGACCCCACAGATTCTGAGTTTGAGGGGACTGCCGTATAGTAGTTACCCCTTTCCCAGTCCCTATTCTACCTTGACAGACCAGGGGGGTTCCCTTCGGTAGGCTCTGCACCCCGGGCATAGTGGTGGCACATGGGGCAATTGTATTGCTGCCGAGTACAGTGGCATAACTACAATAAAGCAGACCCCACAGATTCTGAGTTTGAGGGGACTGCCGTATAGTAGTTACCCCTTCCCCAGTCCCTATTCTACCTTGGCAGACCAGGGGGGTTCCCTTCGGTAGGCTCTGCACCCCGGGCATAGTGGTGAAGGAGCCTTTTGCTTTAAAGTAATGCCACTGCCCAGGGGGCAGGGTTATTTCCAACTTGCTGGGTTGGTGATAGACTTTAATGGTGATCAGCTTGACCCTTTTGGTGGATTCAGCTGACTGGGAAGGGCACCAGCAGGGTCCAGGCAATTACCACTAAAGCAAACTTTGTTGCTTGTTGGTGCCTTATTGCTTTCATTCAATTATCATTGTTATTCTGTATTATTATTTTTACCCATAGAAAGACAGCCGTTAAGCAATTTCACATGCACTTCCACGCTTTCCTTACGCTGGAGGGAGCCCCTTACTTAAGTAATTATGAGTCTGCTACCCAGGCCCCCGGGTCCCATTGTTCCTTCTGTTCTTTATAAATTACAGGTCAGCAGAACCTTTCCCTTCATGTAAAATGGCGATTAATCACTACACCAGCATGGGACTGGCAGCCTTAATGTAGCCATAATAATCCAACTTCTTGACATTGAGCTGAAAATGAACAGGCAGGGCCCCATGTGTCCCCGAGATGCCTGTGTGCGAGATGCTTATGCATGCAATAGCTGTGATGTAATAGGGTGACTGCGCTCTGTATGCTCTCCTCAATGTTCTGACTCTGCAGCGTCGGAAAATTGTTTTAATGGTTTAATTTGACAGCAATAATGGCACCGTGCATTTGTGGAAAACAGGCTTGAGCAATAAAAATGTTTCATGTACATTTTAAAGTGGAAGTAACCATTTCTTTCCATACAGGTGCAGTCTCAGACTAAAGAGCCAATGGATGGAGAGTATACGAGGGACTACACACAGTATGGGCACCTTTGTATGTAGGTATAACTTATTTATAGTGCTACTTATGTATGCAGCACTGTACAGCAGAACAATTATTTAATACAATGTGTGGTTATTACAATAATCGATAAATACAAAATATTATAGTACAAATAAATAGGTATGGTTGCAATAAGTTAAGAATCAAAGTGACAAGAGGATGGAGGTGCCTGTCCCGTAGAACTTACAATCTAAATGTTGTTTCCGTTGTTTGATCGGGAACATCAGTAAGTGAAGATGACCTGCAGCCCCCCCTTCTCATCTGCCGGTGCTCCCTGCACTAGTCGACATGGCGTATTGGCATGACATTTTCTGCCTGATTTCTGAACACCATACATCTGTATGGTGGCCCCCTTGCCATTCAGATAATCATACAAAACTTAGTTTTGTGCAATATTATTGGTACACTTTAGCAATATTTACTTTAGCGTATTTATATATATAGACACCCCAGGGCCTGGTGGACATCTAGTTTGATAGATTTGCCAGTTAGGTTGTTCAAGAAAATGGATTCCGATCATGGCATTAACCGAGATGTGCCAATGAGATTACTGTAGAACAGGGGTGGGCAAATTTTTAGGCTTAGGGGCCACATTGACTTTTAAAATTTGCCAGACGGGCCGGGCCAGTGCTGTCTCTGCCCGTCAGTCCCCTAGGTTTTGCGTTGCTGCGCTTACATGCAGTCTTGATGCCAAGTCTCGCGTGATGAGACTTGTGGAGTCGGGATTTTCTGAAACACAGAAGATTGCGGACTGCGGCCTCTCTTAGGAAAAGCGAGACACACCAATCCTCTAGCCTGAAATCGGCCAGATATCGATTGGGCAGGTTAAAAGATTCAGTCGGATTGGGGATCACATCGGCTCGTTAATACGGTCCCCGAACTGACTGCGCCCTTAACAGTCGTTATAATTCGATCGTTTGGCCCTGGCTTAAATTCACTCAATATCCCCCACCCGTAGGTTGGTTGGTTGGTGACCTCACCAGGTGAGCGGATCGTTACGTGTATGGGCACCTTTACCCCTGCTCCATGGAACTATTACCATGAAAGTTTGTGGCAGACACTGCCCAGCTTGCACAGGAATTAGGGTTGCCACAAGCCAGGGCCAGTATTCCATTTACCCGCAAAAATAAATTTATAATAACTTGTCCTTTGCCCCCGCACCACCTACAATCCCAGCCTGCTTACTATCCACCTCAGTCCACCTCCTATCCCCTCTCCCAACTCCCTTTGTAGCTCACCCTCAAACTATTTACCCTCGAATGCAGCCCTGTCCCAATTAACATCATGTCATGGACCCACCCCCCCCATTGAGCAACCCCCTGGTTTTGGGCTTTTGGATTTGGGCAATAAAATGGTAACAGACAGCAATAAATATGTTCTGCAAATGTGCCCCCCAGCTTTTCCCAAAATGGTTGCATCCCAGGCAAGTGCCTCCTCTGTACACCCTATGTTCCTGCCCTCAGATATGTAACCGGGTAGCAGCCAGACAGAGAGGAACGCAGGAAGCTTTAAATAAGCTCTGTAACGGAGGCAGGAGAGAGAGCCAATCAGAACACAGAATGACTTTAGTACAGAGAATAATGAGGGGTACATAATGTCTTATATCCCAGTGTTGCACAATATCAAGTACCATTAATTATGATGATATTAACCCACTCTCATTGCAAAAGATGTCGCAATTGATGGCTGTATGGGGAAAAATGCATTAAATACCAATTATTGTGACATCACTATGAAACGGTATCAATGCGAGACTGATCTCAGTCGACTAAACGCAGCTCAAAGCGCCTCTTCAGCGCCGGTGTCACGCCTAGCAACGCATTTATTTCCAGAAAGTGCTGAGATCTCTCTCTTGTGAGCCATTTCTTAGAACTTCTAAAGATTCCATCAAAACGTTCCTTATGAAAGAGATTGTGCTGCCGGCTGAGGAACAGCGGGGGGAATAACTAGACTTCAATAGAAAGGGTTGTGCGCAGATTTTTGTTAAAGGGGAAATAATATCTAACAATTAACAGGAGCCCAACCATACAGCTAAACTGTTACCCGTTTTCATTATTGTAGGCAGAAATTTTCTCTGTAATAATAAAACAGTACCTGTACTTGATCCCAACTAAGATATAATTACCCCTTATTGGGGGCAGAACAGTCCTATTGGGTTTATTTCATGGTTAAATGATTCCCTTTTCTCTGTAATAATAAAACAGTACCTGTACTTGATCCCAACTAAGATATAATTACCCCTTATTGGGGCAGAACAGCCCTATTGGGTTTATTTAATGGTTAAATGATTCCCTTTTCTCTGTAATAATAAAACAGTACCTGTACTTGATCCCAACTAAGATATAATTACCCCTTATTGGGGCAGAACAGCCCTATTGGGTTTATTTCATGGTTAAATGATTCCCTTTTCTCTGTAATAATAAAACAGTACCTGTACTTGATCCCAACTAAGATATAATTACCCCTTATTGGGGGCAGAACAGCCCTATTGGGTTTATTTAATGGTTAAATGATTCCCTTTTCTCTGTAATAATAAAACAGTACCTGTACTTGATCCCAACTAAGATATAATTACCCCTTATTGGGGGCAGAACAGCCCTATTGGGTTTATTTAATGGTTAAATGATTCCCTTTTCTCTGTAATAATAAAACAGGACCTGTACTTGATCCCAACTAAGATATAATTACCCCTTATTGGGGCAGAACAGCCCTATTGGGTTTATTTAATGGTTAAATGATTCCCTTTTCTCTGTAATAATAAAACAGTACCTGTACTTGATCCCAACTAAGATATAATTACCCCTTATTGGGGGCAGAACAGCCCTATTGGGTTTATTTAATGGTTAAATGATTCCCTTTTCTCTGTAATAATAAAACAGGACCTGTACTTGATCCCAACTAAGATATAATTACCCCTTATTGGGGCAGAACAGCCCTATTGGGTTTATTTAATGGTTAAATGATTCCCTTTTCTCTGTAATAATAAAACAGTACCTGTACTTGATCCCAACTAAGATATAATTACCCCTTATTGGGGGCAGAACAGCCCTATTGGGTTTATTTAATGGTTAAATGATTCCCTTTTCTCTGTAATAATAAAACAGTACCTGTACTTGATCCCAACTAAGATATAATTACCCCTTATTGGGGGCAGAACAGCCCTATTGGGTTTATTTAATGGTTAAATGATTCCCTTTTCTCTGTAATAATAAAACAGTACCTGTACTTGATCCCAACTAAGATATAATTACCCCTTATTGGGTGCAGAACAGTCCTATTGGGTTTAATGGTTGGGTTCCACTGGGACCAACAGATCTGCTTGTACTCTGGTAGGCCAGGCTAAACCAGACACAGTGTCGGACTGGCCCACCAGGATACCAGGAAAACTCCCGGTGGGCCCAGGTGTCAGTGGGCCCTCCTGCTCCTGACCATTTGGCCTGTTTCATGGCCATTCCCTATTTCTGAATGGGAAGGAAGAGCAGAAATAGGTGGAAGAATAGATGCTAGCATGTAAATGAAATAAACTATTAGAATAAAGTGGTTCGGCGATGAGAGTGGGCCTATGGTCTAAGGTTTTCTGGTGGGCCCCTGAGGTCCCAGTCCAACACTGCCTACAATACAGGGGCCATATGCAACCCCAACTGCCATGTTTTTTACCCACAATGCAGTGTTTACCGCAAAAAAATGGAACTACAAAGATCATGTTTAGACGCCTAAAGGTCCTACAAACCCCCAACCAGCTCTCTTGTTATTAGGCAATATTAATATTAAATAAGAATAAATGTCAATGCAAGAGCCAGAGACAAACCAATGCCCCGGGGACCCAATCCAGTTGAGTGTGCAGATCCCCACCACCAGCTGCCAATTGCAGGCTTTGCTGGGAGCCCGAGTAATACCACATAGCGCCACTGTTTTCTATCCATATTCAGGCCAGGCTGACCCTGTCGGCGAGGGAAATACCATTTGAGGTTCTGCGTGGATAAGGTATAAGGCTATGAACCTAGGCCATTATACATTAAATTGAATAAATATATGGATGCAAAGGGTTTAGGAAAAATAGTAGATAATAATCATGTCGGCAGCTGCTGCAAATCCAGATAAAACGTAGGCATGCATATAAATGAGGATTGAATTAAGGGCCTTAAACATAATATTGCATATGCCTAATTTATTGGCCAGAGCCGTTTCAGGCACCCATTAAAGAAATACGGGAACTTGATAAGGTCACGGGAAAGTAAAGTATATGATTAAATGGATAACTAATTAGCCATCTCTCATAAGGGGCTTCACATGTCCATTAAAGGGAAACTATACCCCCAAACAATGTAGGTCTCTATAAAAATATATTGCTCATATGTAAAACCCTGCTTCATCTAAATAAACCATTTTTATATAAATATACTTCTTTGTAGTATGTGCCACTGGGTAATGCTTAATATAAAACTGCCAGTCCCTGAGATCATAGGGTTCACAATGAACACAAACAAACCAAGGGCCCATATACATGCTAGGCCTCATCAGCCAATGAATGGAAAGAGTTCTGCCTTTTCCACACTACTTCCTGTTACAGTTAGAGCTGCATTACTTCCTGTCAGCTGATCTCTGAGGGAGCACACAGCCCATCACAAAATGGCGGCTCAAGGGAAAAGATGTAAAAGGGAAATATTTACTGATATATATATTCCAGTTTGTTAAAATTCTTTAATAGGCCACTTAATATAATATAAACTATGTGTAGTAATCATTCTAAAGGTATTGTTTTTCTATAAAGTGACAACCCTGGAACATGGTCACCCTATGGGTATAATAGTTTCCCAGTGTGTCTCTTTGGAGCCTCTTTGTAATAAATGGCCTGTATAAATGTCCCCCCCCCCCCCCATTCCATGTCCATATGTTTCTGTCCCAACTATATTTACCTTCCCACCTGTTCACAATGTGCAGTGGTGCAATTACAAGTAAATGGAGTGAATAAGTAGCATTTAACCCTCCAATGAGGCCGCCGCTGGTTCTGATTGGTGCGTTATAAGGGCGCTTATCCAGACGCTGGAAGACACAAGCGCCTGTTACATAAGTTTTATGGCTCCTCTTAGTACATTCAGTGACTCCAGCAGAGCAATGTGGAGCTGATGCAAGTCCTTACCTGATTGCATTGTGTTTAAGGGTAACTGAATGTTTCCATAGCAGAACAGAATAGATTTCCTGCTGTCTGCGCCCACTCTCCCACTTCAGAGTGATTAGCTGACAAGCTATTCATCGCAATTAACACTATGTGAGCTGAGCTTGGCAGCCGCGGATATCATGGACGCCCAAGGGAAAGAAACAACAGAGCTCCCAGGAACTGGGGGACAGAGGTGGCCTCTTTGCACCTGGAACATCATATTAAGAGTAGGCGGAGAGTATTGAATATTTAGGGAGAACCTGCTATATATACATATATGATTATACATTCTCCAATGGAAAGGCTTGTGTTGGTAGCCTACCCAACCAAAATGTCACCCTGCTGAAAACATGGCAGTCATAGAACTGCCAGAGGCCGTTGTTGAGCAGTTACGTGATCAAAACTGTACAATTAATGATAGTCATAGGTAACTGCCCTGTAAAGTGGGCAACAGAGGGTGTAAAACTGGGGGACAGAGGTGGCCTCTTTGCACCTGGAACATCATATTAAGAGTAGCCTCCCTAAAATGAGAAAACCTGCTATATATTCATATATAATTATACATTCTCCAATGGAAAGGCTTGTGTTGGTAGCCTACCCAACCAAAATGTCACCCTGCTGAAAACATGGCAGTCAAGGAACTGCCAGAAGCCGTTGTTGAGCAGTTAGGTGATCAAAACTGTACAATTAATAGGTAACTGTCCTGTTAAGTGGGCAACAGAGGGTGTAATAACAAGGCGTGGGGGGGGGGGGGGTTGTGGCAGAACAGGGTGCAAGTACAGGGAATTAAATATAGAACATCTATGGATGTGCCAAGTTGAGATCCAACAAGGACCCGAGGGTTGGCCATGGGCTCAGATAATGAGCTTTGTTGCCACAGAAGGAAAACAATATAAAGCAAAGGGGTCAGACAAAACCACAGAAATTGAGTGACACAGGTAAGGGGGAGGGATTAAAAACTGGAGTTGAATAGGGACAGAGGAGGGGAGGCAAGATGGGGAAGACAGAGGGACAGAGGCAAGGTGGGGAAGACAGAGGGACAGAGGCAAGACGGGGAAGACAGAGGGACAGAGGCAAGATGGGGAAGACAGAGGGACAGAGGCAAGACGGGGAAGACAGAGGGACAGAGGCAAGACGGGGAAGACAGAGGGACAGAGGCAAGATGGGGAAGACAGAGGGACAGAGGCAAGATGGGGAAGACAGAGGGACAGAGGCAAGACGGGGAAGACGGAGGGACAGAGGCAAGATGGGGAAGACAGAGGGACAGAGGCAAGACGGGGAAGACGGAGGGACAGAGGCAAGACGGGGAAGACAGAGGGACAGAGGCAAGACTTGGAAGACAGAGGGACAGAGGCAAGATGGGGAAGACAGAGGGACAGAGGCAAGACGGGGAAGATAGAGGGACAGAGGCAAGATGGGGAAGACAGAGGGACAGAGGCAAGATGGGGAAGACAGAGGGACAGAGGCAAGATGGGGAAGACAGAGGCAAGATGGGGAAGACAGAGGGACAGAGGCAAGATGGGGAAGACAGAGGGACAGAGGCAAGATGGGGAAGACAGAGGGACAGAGGCAAGACGGGGAAGACAGAGGGACAGAGGCAAGACGGGGAAGACAGAGGGACAGAGGCAAGATGGGGAAGACAGAGGGACAGAGGCAAGATGGGGAAGACAGAGGCAACACAGGGAAGACAGAGGGACAGAGGCAAGATGGGGAAGACAGAGGCAACACAGGGAAGACAGAGGGACAGAGGCAAGATGGGGAAGACAGAGGGACAGAGGCAAGACGGGGAAGACAGAGGGACAGAGGCAAGACGGGGAAGACAGAGGGACAGAGGCAAGATGGGGAAGACAGAGGGACAGAGGCAAGATGGGAAAGACAGAGGCAACACAGGGAAGACAGAGGGACAGAGGCAAGATGGGGAAGACAGAGGGACAGAGGCAAGACGGGGAAGACAGAGGGACAGAGGCAAGACGGGGAAGACAGAGGGACAGAGGCAAGACGGGGAAGACAGAGGGACAGAGGCAAGATGGGGAAGACAGAGGGACAGAGGCAAGATGGGGAAGACAGAGGGACAGAGGCAACACAGGGAAGACAGAGGGACAGAGGCAAGACGGGGAAGACAGAGGGACAGAGGCAAGATGGGGAATACCCCAGACCTGGGTGCAATAATATATAAAATGGTAGATGTGTAAAGGCCCAATGGAGGCCTCACTATGCCCCTGCCTCTGACTGGTCATAAAGTACAAGGCTCCATTTGCACATTGCCAATTATTTATTTTAATTCCCACAATGAATTATAGGTTTGTTAATGTAATTATTATAAGGTAATTCCTTATCTTACTAGACAAACCTTCTCTTATTTATCCTAAATCCTTATTTTAGACTATAGGGGGTGTACTATTCACTATAGATTCTAATAGTTAATAGTCATAGACTTCTTATAGTTATCATGTATATGCAACTTTGTAGCTTGAATAGGGCATTGGGCCTCAGACAACGTCCTGACATATCACCTGGAAATGCCACCTGAACCCCCGGGGCAGCGCGTTTCGAGCTGTAACGTGTTTAGGTGCATGTGACTGATGGGTCAGTTTGTACCCGGCCCATGAATGCCCGCACCATCTGGCCACTCATATTGAGCTGAAAGTGTCTTTCCAGATATGGGATGTTCCAAGTAATTGTATAATTGCTCTCTTACGGCTCAGGCTGAGTGCCTACTTCTGTTAGCAAGGACATTGTCCTGGCACTTCATTTTGATTGGGTCTTGCCAGGCTATTCACTCTGCCTGGGCATATTAGCTATAATTATCTGGTGCAATTAGTGAATCCTTGCCAACAGGAGCCCCTCATAATGTTACGTATAACTCCTGCTACATGTAGGTGAATAAAAAAGGTAATTAACAAGACAAACTGATGAAGATTTGCAAACGTGTTGGGATGTCACATGCACCCCCCCGGGCTGGGCCCCTGCTGTCTAATTCTGCACCTGGAATAAAGGCTGTCAGCTCCAAGTGACTACGGAGATCCAGCCAGACAAGGCCATCGTCATGTGAAACCCACCAGTCCCATACAAGTGTAAAACTAGGGGCCCTTGTATCATACCGTACAGTACTCCTGGGACTGGAACCCCTGATAGCTTCCCAGAATTACATTTCCAGTTTTCCTAAAGATTATCCTATCTTGCTGTAACTGTTTATCTGGGTGGGACATGAACAGGGCCGGATTTCACTTGGCGGCGCCCCGAGGCCTGCCCCCGCGAGTGCGCATGCGCAATGGCGCGGCGCCCTCTCCCTCTGAGTGCGCATGCGCATTTAAACTCCCATACGGAGCAGTGGGGAGAGGTCCCGACTGCTCCGTATGGGAGACAAATTTAAAAATTCTGTTGCGGCGGGGCGGCATGCCACCCCTAAACTTGTGCCGCCCTAGGCCCGGGCCTTTGTGGCCTTTCCACAAATCCGGGCCTGGACATGAATTAAAGGTCTCAAATAAAATTATTTGATTCTCTGGTATTAATATTGAAATTAACTGTTTCCAGCATTTGCGTTCTTTGTTGCTTTTGAACAAATGTCTCCTATAGCCCAAAAGTGCTGGTATAGGATCCATATACACTTACATTTCCTTGGGAAACTGTATGTAACCCCTATTTGGCTATAAAATAGTCAAACCCAGGCTAGTAAAGGTATTAGAGCATGGGGTACATGCAACTCAATCCTTCAGCGATGCTAGGGTGTAGTGAAACTACAACTCACTGTAGCTGTGTGTAGTGCAGATTAGCAAAGATGGATGCCAGAAGGTTCTTGCAGTTGAATATAGACAGGTTTATTGTCAGAGACAAATAAAGATGCAGGGATATTGCATACACTCACATACACACCGGATGCACACTGGTTTATCCCACCTCCTTTAGAGTCTGAGCAGGGTAAAGGCACCCGGTCAGCTTGGCACCCCTTTGGAAGCAGTCAGGATAGATACCTCAGTCCTCAGGTTGAATACCTCTAGCTTTAAGAGTTCTACAGCCGACTGTGGATCAGGGTTTAAGTACTGCCTGTCTCCTATGTCTTAACCGTGGCCTATGCTGAGGCAACAGTGCCTGTATGGAAGGGTACTTCCAGCTACTTTCCTTGGTGGAGCCGAAACTGCTCTTGCTTCCTTCCCTCTCTATCTCACTCTACTAGACAGTGCTCTTACTACTGGTCCTTGTTCACGGGGTCCCTGTCCCCGACTTCACCAGAGTAGGTATTAATCTCTGGGGCAATAAAGCTTTACTGGGGCCTATTCTGATCCCAGGCTCAGTGCCCTGTTCCTGAGACACAGAGGCAGCCAAAGAGGAAGCCACACCCTCCTGCTAAACACTATGGGCCTGATTCACTAAAGGGCGATAAAAATTATCGCACGCTTTTTCGCGTTAAAAAACGCAAAATAATTTGCGCGCGATTCACCATAGTATTATCGCGTGCGAAAAATCGCCATTATCGCATGCGGTATTTCTCGCACTAGTTTTACCGTTTTGCGTTAATTTCCGCGCTGAAAAGAATACGATCGCATGATTCACTATAACTTTTGCGCGCTAAATATCGCATTCGGCCTACACCTACTACAGGCAGGCGAAAAATTATACAAAAGTACAGTAAATGATTTTTTGCAATAAAATATGGACTTACAGTGTTATTTATTCAAGTCTGTGTTTCCCCTAGAGTGACGCAGCCGCCAGTTTGCAGCGAAATGGTCATTTTTAATACAGTAATTTTCTGCAAGTATTGGCGTGTATGGCTAACATGGCGTGTGTTCATTTGCGCGACTATTTCTATTTGGCTACAAGTGATGAAATGTTTAGCCAGGCATGGATTCGCAGCGAATTTTTGGACGTGCGTTGAATTTTTTTCGCGGCGGATTTTTTCATGCGTTTCTCAAAACAATCTGCCAATGGCAAAACGCATGAAAAAATTTGCCACGCAAAAATTCACCGCACATCCAAAAATTGATACAAGTGTCAAAAAATAATAGTCACAGCAACAATTTTTTTGCCCGCACATCCATTTCGTGGATCTTTCGAAAGATTTGCTAATTTTTCACTAAAGATAACCAGAACACATTTGCTCATCACTAGTGGCTACTATTTATATGCTACTATTTATATGCTACTATTTATATGCTACTATTTATATGTGGCTAATATTTATATACACCATTTATATGCGGCGACAATTTTTATACACTATTTTTATGCTACCATTCATATGCGCGATTATTCGCGTATTTAGCGCATGTACCAGCAAATACCGCATTGAAATAGCCTTTTGCGAGTTAAATAACGCCAAAATTAAGCCGCGGTAAAAATTTTAGCGCACAATAAAAATAGCGCACGTTTTATCGCCCTTTAGTGAATCAGGCCCACTATGTGTTTGCAAGAGGTGTGGTCAACCCAAATAACCAATAAGGTATAAGTGCTTAACTATAAACTGATACATGGGTCTTTGCCCAGTAACAGCAGAATAAGGAAGGAGTAGGGTTTAAATCCATCGGGGCAGATTAACCCTATGTGTCCCTACATGTGCTTAGTACTGCTTAGAACTGTACTGTTTATAAGCAAACTAAGGGGGCTGTTCCTCCAAAATCAATAAGCCAGCGCCCTTTCAGTATTGCCTATTAAAGGGAACAAAAAAAACTAGAATGTGCCAGTGCATTATACTCTCTTAAATATAAAAGGAATGTGCTTTAAAATGTTGTTTTTTGGGCTGATTTATTAAAAATTCCTGCAAAACCGCTACTCATCCCACCCATCGGGTATACTTCCTGCTGGCTCTCAGCCCACTGCATTGTAGGATAGGAACCAATCAGCAACTAAGCTAACCTGATAGGGGACTGAAGCCTTTCTTTGCTTGTATGCCTGCAGGGCTGTGATTGGCTACTCCCCTCCGACTGTATTTCTGGCAGGGACCAAAAGGAAAGACTAACAGGGACAGTAGCAGATCTATGGGGAGCTCCAATAAAGGGGCCATTTTGAAAGATAATGATCATTTTTAGCCCAAAGTGAAATCAGCACCATATATTATTCATTATTGCCTACAAGTTTGGAGGGGTTCCCAATTATGTCTCCTTTAATCAGGATGTAGATACAAGACTCCTAGAAGGTAGTAGCACGCTCTGGACTACACTAAGCAGCAGGGCCTGTAGGGCTATGGCGACAAAGCAACCCCTTCACAGGGAGGAGAGATTTGTTTTTTAATACTGTTTCAACAGTCAGAACAAGCAGTGAAGAGAATAGCAATGGCCAAATTCTACTTTCAACAACAACTACATTTACAAGATTTACAAATCTTTAATGATTATACTGGAAAGTTGCATTTTCTTTCATTACGAAAAATGTTATTTTTGGCAAGGGTGCATATTTATAGCCGGCCCCGGAGTGTGATTAGCTTTTAATTTAACTTACATAAATACAAACTGATCAGCACAAGGATTCTAAGCATAGCCTGTCTGGCCAATCACTGGTACATATTTAGTCTCCTAACGTCAATAGCCCAGTAAATGTTATTAGACAGGGGAGTGATTCAGGGTGTCTGTGCAATGAGCAGGCTTCCTTTCTGCATGATATAATGACTGAGGCACCGCAGCCGCCCCAAGAAATCGGATAATGACTTGCTCATCTTTCCATTCGCAGATATCAGACTCATGACAAAATCAATTCCTTTGTGCCCTGGCGCTGAGGCCGATCATAAACCATTGCCCAATTAGCCACAGGACACACATGGAGGGGAAAGGCACTTGCTGAGCTCATCACAAAAGTTAATGAGCTCAAAAGCTTTCATTTTAAAGAGCCAGATAAATACTTGATATACTTATTTGTCCCTTCAACGTCTTCAGTATAGGTAATAGGTCCCATCCCCTGGATATGTTGAGTACCAAGGACCATATTCTAGCAGTGTATACTGAATAGCTTATATACTATATAGCCAAAAGCAGGGGTCCCCAATCTGTTTTACCCAATAGCCACATTTAATTATAACAAATATAAAAAATAGTTCAGGCTGTGATTGGTTATTTGTTAGTCCCATGTGGTCTGGCAGCCTACAGGAGGTTCTGTCCAAAGGTTGCCACCGAGTCAAAAATTAAAAAATTAGCAACTACTTTGAGGCCACTGAGAACAACATCAAAGGCTCTGTGTTGATTGGGAGCCAATGGTTGGGGATCAATGGCCAAAAGTATATGGACACCTGCCTGTCCAACATCTGATTCTAAAACCAATGGTATTAATATAAAGTTGGTCCTCCTTTTGTTTCTATATCAGCCGCTACTCTCCCAGGAGCATTTTCCATTAGAGGGTAGAACATAGCTGGCAACCTTGGCTTTTATTCATACATAAGAGTCCAGTGGTTCTCAACCTTCCTAGTGCCCTATAATACAGTTCCTCATGTTGTGGTGACTCCCAATCATAAAATTATTCCAAAGTGTTTTCCGGTGGTCTTAGGCGACCCCTGTGAAAGGGTCGTTCGACCCCCAAAGGGGTCCCGACCCATAAGTTGAGAATCGCTGGTCTAGTCACTGATGATGGGGCTCAGTCCTGGCTCACAGGCAGGGTTCCAGTTCATCCCACAGTTGTTCAGTTGGGTTGAGGTCAGGCCAGTCAAGTTCTTCCACTCCCATCTCAGCAAATCTATTGTGTACATCCTTGCTTTGTGCCCTTTGTGCAAACCTTACTACTAACATTAGGCTGGCAGGGCTCTCCTGGTATCTGCCGAACCCAGATTTTCCCATCAGACTGCCAGATGTTGACATGCAATTTATCACTTTAGATGACACACTTACACTGCTCCTTTGTCCAATAGGGTTGGCCTTTATACCACTCCAGCCCATCCTTGACATTTCCCATGGTGCCTCTGATCACCCATAAAAACCCTATAAATGCTTGCTGTGCTGGTATTGCTTCCAATATTACATTAGACAAAGTGTCTGGATACTTTTAGCCTTGCTATCCAAATATGTATTCTACAGCCCTGTAGGGCCCAGCATACTTGCAAAGCTACAATATAAATAAATGGCATTTCCAATGCACCCAGCTTTAACATATCATGTTGACAGGTTCTATTTTAGTCTATGGAAAAAGTGGCGCAGATGTTTAATCCTCTAAAGTTATGCTCAGATGTCTATTTATAATTGGTAATCCTATTTTAATGAAGTACACATCATTAGCAGGATTTGACTCCATGACCAATAGTTTCTAGATCGGTTCCTAGTCATTGCATTCAGGTGTATAGAAATGCTAACCTGTCCTTAATATGGCGGTGGCTATATGGCTACTATTAGGATGCACTCCTTGTTCATGGCTCATCAGAATGGTCACATTAAATAAGGACATATCATTACTGACATCACTATATTATAATCCTGTTACACTGACCAGTACTGACTGAAGGCCTGGTAGGGCTTAGCCCACAAGCAGAAAGCACTGCAAGGAACGTTATTGATGTTCCCAAATATAACTAAATTTGGATTGGTATTCCTAAAACCAAACTGTAGACAATAGACCATTTGGACACTAGATCGCTTCATGGAATAGAGACTAACCTGTAGCCAATAAGAACATGTGAATGCTGGATAAAATAGACACGCTTGTATCCGATCAAAGGTAAAAGTACTCACAGGCATGAACCAACCTGGAGCAGCAGTGCCTTGAAATGTTCATAGAGATATAACAACTTATAGTCAATCAAGAGTTCTTGAATGTTCCAATTAAACAACCAACTTGTAGACAAAGAATTCCAATAGTTGCAGAGCTGGGCCAGCCTGGAGTCAATAGGAGCATTCACATAAAATAACCAACTTGGAGCCAATCAGAGCATTAGAATAATCATAAAGGTAGAGCAGCAATAGGACAATCACTGAGCAAACTACAGCCAATCAGAGTCAGAACAACCAGAATCTAGAGGATTACAATATTCACATAGAGACATCAACAAATAGCCAATCAATGTGTAGCTAGGGGATTAGTATATCTATAGAAAGGGACAAACCTGTAGCCAATCAGAGCATTAGAATAATCATAAAGATAGAGCAGCAATAGGACAATCACAGAGCAAACTACAGCCAATCAGAATCAGAAAAACCAGAATCTAGAGGATTACAATATTCACATAGAGGCATCAACAAGTAGCCAATCTACTTGTACATAAAGGTGCCCATACACTATAAGATCCGCTCGCTTGGCGATGTCGCATCGGCTTACATTTGCGGCCATGGGGCAGTCGGTTCGGGGACCGCATCAATGAGCCGATGCGGCCCCCGATCCGACTGGATTTTCTAACCTGGCCGATCGAGATCTGGCCAATTTCAGGCCAGATATTGGTCGGCCAGGCCGCTCGGTTCTGCCCCTACACGGGCCGATTAGCTGCCGAATCGATCCAAGGGACCCATATCGGCAGCTACTATCGGCCCGTGTATGGGGACCTTAAGTCAACCTGAAGCCAGAGGCAGAAGAATGTGTAGCCAGGGGATTAGTATATCTACAGAAAGGTACAAACCTGTAGCCAATCAGAGCACTAGAACGATCATAGCTATAAACCAACCTATAGCCAATCAGAGGTTCTCATCAGAAGTTCATGCTACACAATTCCAAGAACCTTTCCTCGTAGGCAGCTATGCTGTTCCCTCAGTAAAGAAGTTTAAGGTTCATTTTAGGCGATATGAGTTCTCAGGTGTCCATAATCCCAGATAATACACAATGAATAAACCTTGAAGTGGGTAAAAGTACACATTGAACTCCAGCAAATACAATATCCCCAATGTTTCCTACATGATATAGAAACCTTACTTGGATCTGGAGAGCAATAACAGTAATGGGCATTGGCCGGGAGTGAAAGACACCTCTAATGCTCCAGCTGGACTCAATATTATTCATGGGATTGTTATCCCGGCTCCTCGTGTCCCTCTTCTGATAATTGCCTCTTATTGTCAGGGCCTTTTGCGCTTAGTGACCTTAGTGTTCTTAATCATAGGGAATAATAATAATAATTTCATTATTTAAGGCTTCAGCGATATTAGATGAGCTGGAAGATTTACAAGTGACACTTTGGAAATTAAGCACCATAGATTTTCTCATCTGTGCAATCTGTCAACAAATGGGTCTATTTTACTCACCATTGCTGGGCTAATAATATGATTATATAGATTATTATATGAATTATATGATTCAACTCATTATTGCATTGTTATGTAACTGTCACCTGTATCCAAACTGTCAGTTCTAGGCTGGGTAGACTGGGTGTTTCCCCCCTCTCTCCATTCCTGGTGATTCAACCATTTTCCTGCCCTAATTTGAACTGTTTCATCTACATTCTTTCCATCCCCAATCCAAACTGGTGGTTCTCCCTTCTTTCCATTCCTAATCCAAACGGGTAGTTCTCCCTTCTTTCCATTCCTAATCCAAACTGGTGGTTCTCCCTTCTTTCCATTCCTAATCCAAACGGTTCTCCCTTCTTTCCATTCCCAATCACACCTGGCGGTTCTCCCTTCTTTCTATTCCTAATCCAAACTGGTCATTCAACCTCTTCCCTACCTTAATTTGAACTGTTGTATCTACCTTCTTTCCATCCTTGATCTGAACTGGTGATTCTCTCTTCTTTCCATCCATGATTCAAACTGGTGATTCTCTCTTATTTTCATCCATGATCACACTGGTGATTCTACAGTATCTTCTTTTTATCCCTGATCCAAACTGATGATTCTCCATTCTTTCCATCCCTTATCTGAACTAGTTATTCTCTTGTCTTCCCATACCTGATCCAAACTAATAATTCTGTATTCTCCCCATCAATGATCCAAAATGGTGATTCTCCCTTTTTTGCATCCCTGACTTAAACTGGAGATTCTGCATTCTTTTCACCCCTAGTCCCAACTGGTGGTTCTCTCTTCTTTCCACCACTGATTCGAACTAGTGATTCTCAATTCTTTTCTTCTCTGATCTAAACTGGTGAGTCTCCCTTCTTTCCCCCCGATCCAAACTGACGATTCTCTCTTCTTTCCATCCCAAATCCAAACTGGTGAGCTCCCTTCTTTCCACCTCTGATCCAAATTGATGATTCTCCATTCTTTTCTTTCTTTCTTTCTTTCTTTCTTTCTTTCTTTCTTTCTTTCTTTCTTTCTTTCTTTCTTTCTTTCTTTCTTTCTTTTTTTCTCCCCATCAAAGATTAGTGATTCTCCCTTCTTTCCACCCCTGATCCAAATTGGTGATACTCCAGTCTCTCTATTGCTGATCCAAACAAGTGATTCTACATTCTTTCCACCTCTGATCCAAACTAGTGATTCTTCTTTATTTTCACCCATGATAAAAACTGTCAATTCTCCCTTCTTTTCACCCCTGATCCCAACTGGTGGTTATCTCTTCTCTCAATCCCTGACGCAAACTAGTGAGTGTCCCTTCTTTCCACCCCTGATCCCAACCGGTGATTCACTTCTTTACACCCCCAATTGAAACTGGTGATTCTCCATTCTTTCCACAACTGATCTGTAGTGGTGGTTTGCTTCTTTTTATCCCTAATCCAAACTGGTTATTCTCCTTTCTTTCCATCCCTTATGTGAACTGACAAACCTCTCTTCTTTCCTTCCCCAATTCCAGCTTGTGATTCACTGCTCTCCCAATCACTGTGGCTTAGTTATTTATCCAGACTTTCCATCATGTTTAGAGCAACAGTAATTTCACAGCCAGATAGGCTTATTTCAAAGGCAGGAAAATAGAAAGAGAAAACAGCATAAAATGAAAGCTACTGTACAGCCTCCGTGTAAGAACTAAAACCATTTTATTCTACGCAGTGTATCTGTTATCTGCTATGCAAACATGGCTGCTCCCATGGTTTTATAGCAGCTCATTGATATAAAGAAAAATAAATAAATAATGCATTATATTTATTGTGATATAAAACATATATATATGTGTAATGCAAATATAGCATCATTGTTATTTTTGGAACCTCCCTTTGAGCAGGGGGGCATTATAGTACTGAAACAGGAATGGACTTTCCCCAAACTGCCACAAATTAGGAAGCTAGGTGTGCACCCCCGTATTCATGGTTCCCACACTCTTGGCAATACAAAATATATATTTTTCATGCACACGATCTGCAAAACATCAGAGAACTACTGCGAGCGAGTCATTTTCTGCATTAAATGTAATCAAAGAAATGATCAGAGCAGTCTCGGCTTTATTGATGGAATAATAATAAGAAAGCGAGTTTTATGTTCAGCCCAGAGCCGATGTGTTATGTAACTGCCGTTCCGCCGCCCTGCGGAGAAACATTACTCATGGGGCATAATAATATCCCTTCTGTAGGTGCAGGCAGCCTGGTAACAGATTTCTGCGTCGGTTTCACAGCATATTTCCTTATCATGTCAAACATTATGAAGACAAGTCAGCAGAGGCAAAATAATTAGGATATATGCACAATAATTTTTATCATATAGCATCACGTATTATCATTTCAATGGGCACCCTCTGGGTACGTTTACAAATGGGCAAGCGTCATTTGACTTTCCTTAGATCTCCTTAGACTCACAGCCATAGCTGCACTATGTATTACATTAGGTAGGAAAGCAGTCATAGAGACTCACAGCCATACCTGCACTATGTATTCCATTAGGTAGGAAAGAAGTCATAGAGACATACAGCCATAGCTGCACTATGCATTCCATTAGGTAGGAAAGCAGGCATAGAGACTTACAGCCATAGCTGCACTATGCATTCCATTAGGTAGGAAAGCAGGCATAGAGACATACAGCCATAGCTGCACTATGCATTCTATTAGGTAGGAAAGCAGTCATACAGACATACAGCCATACAGTAGCTGCACTATACATTCCATTAGGTAGGAAAGCAGTCATACAGACATACAGCCATAGCTGCACTATACATTCCATTAGGTAGGAAAGCAGTCATACAGACATACAGCCAAAGCTGCACTATGTATTCCATTAGGTAGGAAAGCAGTCATACAGACATACAGCCATACAGCTGCACTATACATTCCATTAGGTAGGAAAGCAGTCATACAGACATACAGCCATACAGCTGCACTATGTATTCCATTAGGTAGGAAAGCAGTCATACAGACATACAGCCATACAGCTGCACTATACATTCCATTAGGTAGGAAAGCAGTCATACAGACATACAGCCATACAGCTGCACTATACATTCCATTAGGTAGGAAAGCAGTCATACAGACATACAGCCATAGCTGCACTATACATTCCATTAGGTAGGAAAGCAGTCATACAGACATACAGCCATACAGATGCACTATACATTCCATTAGGTAGGAAAGCAGTCATACAGACATACAGCCATACAGCTGCACTATACATTCCATTAGGTAGGAAAGCAGTCATACAGACATACAGCCATACAGCTGCACTATACATTCCATTAGGTAGGAAAGCAGTCATACAGACATAAAGCCATAGCTGCACTATGTATTCCATTAGGTAGGAAAGCAGTCATACAGACATACAGCCATAGCTGCACTATACATTCCATTAGGTAGGAAAGCAGTCATAGAGACATACAGCCATACAGCTGCACTATACATTCCATTAGGTAGGAAAGCAGTCATAGAGACATACAGCCATACAGCTGCACTATACATTCCATTAGGTAGGAAAGCAGTCATAGAGACAGCCATAGCTGCACTATGTATTCCATTAGGTAGGAAAGCAGTCATAGAGACTTACAGCCATAGCTACACTATGTATTCCATTAGGTAGGAAAGCAGTCATACAGACATACAGCCATAGCTGCACTATACATTCCATTAGGTAGGAAAGCAGTCATAGAGACATACAGCCATACAGCTGCACTATACATTCCATTAGGTAGGAAAGCAGTCATAGAGACATACAGCCATACAGCTGCACTATACATTCCATTAGGTAGGAAAGCAGTCATAGAGACAGCCATAGCTGCACTATGTATTCCATTAGGTAGGAAAGCAGTCATAGAGACTTACAGCCATAGCTACACTATGTATTCCATTAGGTAGGAAAGCAGTCATACAGACATACAGCCATAGCTGCACTATGTATTCCACATCACACACACCCATATGTTTGCAGCCAGAAGGTGGGGGTACACCTGAATTATCATAATGCTACTATAATGGTTGGAAATATCAGCCTGCACTGACGTATAAGCTAAACCACTGCTTGCATAAATGAGTTCTATCTATGCCCTTGTTCTACACACGGCACAGGGCTCTGATCCACCCAAACTCGCCTCTGTCTATAGTGATCTTGCCCCAAGCCACACCTTCTTTTTGCAGCAGTTAGTTGCAACTGTTGGTTGTCATGTGATTGGCTTTATACGTGGTTTAATCGTGGCAGCGGTCCCAGAATGTTACAGACCCCTATATATATATATATATACCTGTATATGCACCTATCATAAACATTCCCTTCAGGAGGGCACAGAGGGCATTACTTGCACCCCCCAGCACTGGGTGCACTGAGTTTCTACACCATTTGTAGTTGTGGTTTATATTATCCGGCTAAACTGCAATGAGCACTGACAAAGACAGCTTGTATTATCTATTTTTTTTTAGTTCCTTTGAGTCACCTACTTAAATTACCCTCGGCTCTGCCATTCAGCCGGCCTTTTAAAGTAGCACCAATTTATTCTTGCTAATACAATCTCTCCAGCGAGCAAAGTGCTGGACGTAAATGGCTTAATAAATCGCCGGGGACTGGGCCAAAGAGATTGGAGCGCGGCTCTCAAATAAGATTCTGCCTTCTATTTCTGCAGCCATCACCAAGGCTACATGGCCCTGCTGCTGTAGGAACAGATACACACGGGCCGGACACACACGCCTGCCATTATCATAGCGACGCTGCTTATTATTTACAGAACAGTAAGAATGACTCATGTAAATACGTTTATTTGTAATATTATGGCTAAAATAACAGTCCATAGAATGCCCTATTCCTGCAGCCGGTCTTTATTATTTATGTTTTATAGTTTTCAAACGATTTGCCTTCCACTTCTACATTTTTCCAGCCTTCAAATGGGGGTCACCGACCCCAACAGCCAAAAACTATTGCTCTGTGAGCTGACACATTTATTAATATTGATACTTTTTATTACTTATCTTGCTATTCAGCACCTCTCCCATTTCATTTAACCCACTGCCTGGTTGCTAAGGTAAACAAGACCCGAACAACCAGATAGCTACTGAAAAGAAAACTGGAAACTGATTGCAAATTGCCTCAGATTATCAATGTTTACATCATATTAAAAGTTAATGTAAAGGTGAACAACCCCTTTACAGCCTAGGTCCTGTTAATATATTGTGGTGGCTGTTGTAGAGTCCATAGTAGCCCAGACTAGCAGTGGTAGATTGCAGGTCTGTACAGTTGCTAGGCCATAAATTTATTGTGAGTGAGAGAATATTTACTCCTACCAGATGCAGCATTAACCCCTACCCAGGGCCGGAACTAGGGGTAGGCAGAAGAGGCAGCTGCCCAGGCCCGGATTTGTGGAAAGGCCACAAAGGCCCGGGCCTAGGGCGGCAGAAGTTTAGGGGCGGCATGCCGCCCCGCCGCAAGAACATTTTTAAATTTTGCTCCCATACGGAGTAGTCGGGACCTCTCCCCACTGCTCCGTATGGGAGTTAAAAGGAGCGTTCGCGCATGCGCAATGGGGAGATGGCGTTGAGCATGCACACTGGGGGCGCGTTTGCGCATGCGCTCTGGGGGGGCGCGCGCGTTCGCGCATGCGCACGGGGGACACCCACAGGGGCGGCCTCGGGGCGCACGGGATAGAAATCCGGCCCTGCAGCTGCCTAGGGCGCAAAGATTTAGGGGCGCCAGGCAGGTGCCTTTCCTGCCTACCCCTAGTGCTAATTTGTCATTGCCTCCGCCGCTTGTCAGTAGCGGTGGAGGCAATGACCGATCTAACCGCCCCGCCCCCCTGAACCTCCTCCTGTGCATTGGCACGCATGCGCCGTTCGGGGGGGGCGGGGAGGTGGGCGGAGTTGGCCGACCGGGTTGCCTTGGCCCGCCCCTACCCCCATACACGCTCATTAAGGAGAGCAAAGAGCAATAAGCTGGGCAATACTTAGGGTAAGTGGGGACAAAACACTCTAAATTAACCATACCTCCCAACATCTGAAAAATGTAGAGGGACAAAAAGAAATGCTGTGAAAATGTTTTGACCATGCCCATTTTTGCGACCACATCCCCTAAGGTTTCAATGGGACAATCTAGATATTTGCCATATTGCCTCAATGCCTCCATCTTGCCCTTTCCTAACCATATGAGACCTAAAGCAGCTGCCCCTAGGGTTGCCACCTTTTCTAGAAAATAATACCAGCCTTCCTATATTTTTGTCTCTTTTCCTTATTAATAACATTGGCAGCAAGCATCATTTTCACCAGCCAGGCCAGCTGACAACCCTAGTTGCCCCCATTTGTACTCCCCAAGGGCAGCTCTCATTTGTTTTAACAGTTTAGGTTCTCTGTTCATTGCTCGTAGCTGAATCATTGTGGCGCTGCTTCTGCTACATTCCAGTCAGATTTAGCACCTTCCAACAAGTTCACAGAGTTATAAATCTAAAGAGAACATGGGAGGGGGCGGGCTCTATGGAAACTTGGGGCTGACCATAAACATAAGGTGTTAGTTTGTAAGGAGAGTGCAGGTCATTTTGTTGTTCAGCTGCACTCTCACACTGCCACCTACTGGCCCCAGGCAGAACTGCTGTTTATTTTCCCTGTGTGTTTACCCACATCACCTGAGCAAACAGGGGAGGCTCAGCAGCAGCTACAGTTATTGCCTCTCCTGCTTAATGTTTATTATTCCTGGAAATCAGTGCAGCAACTTCCATTATGGCTTTTGGCTTCCTCCTATTAACAGTTTGCCTGAGACTCACTAATTCTGTCTTAATTGCTTAACCCATTATTACAAGGCAGCAGCAAATTCTTCTGTAGGGGCTGTGGCGTATTGCAGGATATTGGGGAATAAAATGGGGAATACATTGGCACTGCAGTTATAGACTGTTTGTTCTGGGGTTCATATATGATATTGGCAATGTTATTTTCCCACATGTTTTGAGGTATTGTACATTAAATAGATATTGCATTTGTGGGGTATTATACAAATTACCCTCTGTCTGCTGCCCTATCATTCTTCAATTCCCAGAGATACCACCTTTGCTTGTACAGCACCCCCATATTTAAGAGGCACAGTGTGTATACCACATCAGCCTCACCCCCCCCCCTCCCCATTCTGTTCTTTCTGCTGTTTCTCTCTGGATTTTCATCATTCTTTCTTTCTTTAACCCTGTTGTCTATCTCTCTTAGGGCCCATACACCATGGTGCCACCTTACCAGGCCCGGATTTGTAGAGAGGCCATTTTTAAATTTTGCTCCTATACAGAGCAATGGGGACCTCTCCCCACTGCTCCATATGGGAGTTGAAATGTATGCGCATGCGCACTTGCGCTCGCTGCAGCGGGGGGGGGGTTGTGTGCACAGGGGGAGGCGGCCTCGGGGTGCCTGGATCACAAATCCGGCGCTGCACCTTACCCCTTTAATACAGAGAACACATAGTGAACAGGCCCAGATTTGCAGTGAGGCCACAAAGGCCCAGGCCCACTCAAATTTTGCTCACATACGGTGCAATGGGGTCCTCTCCCCACTACTCCGCATGTAAGTTTAAAAGAACGTGCAAATGTGCTCGAGGGGGGGTGAGGGCGCTAATGGGGGCGGCCTAACACCCTATGTTTATGGTCAGCCCCAAGTTTCCATAGAGCCCGCCCCCTCCCATGTTCTCTTTAGATTTATAACTCTGTGAACTTGTTGGAAGGTGCTAAATCTGACTGGAATGTAGCAGAAGCAGCGCCACAATGAACAGAGACCTAAACTGTTAAAACAAATGAGAGCTGCCCTTGGGGAGTACAAATGGGGGCAACTATGGTTGTCAGCTGGCCTGGCTGGTGAAAATGATGCTTGCTGCCAATGTTATTAATAAGGAAATTATACAAAAATATAGGAAGGCGGGTATTATTTTCTAGAAAAGGTGGCAACCCAAGGGGCAGCTGCTTTAGGTCTCATACAGTTGGGAAAGGGCAAGATGGAGGCATTGCGGCAATATGACTTGGACTGACACTTAGGGGCACATTTACTAATCCATGAATCCGAATCCCGAATGGGAAAAAAAAACGGATTGGAAACGAAAATTTTGTATTTTGCGTGCTTTTTTTTCGTCGCCGTCACGACTTTATCATATTTTGCGCAACTTTTTCGTCGCCGTCACGATTTTTTCGTATTGAGCAATTGTAAACGGCGGGAAAGGCAATCCAATTTTTTCGCGACGGCGGCGAAAAAGTTGCGGAAAATATACGATAAAGTCGTAACGGCGACGAAAAAGTCACAAAAATACCGATCATTACGCAACAAACGCATTTGGATGCTTTCAGTCCGTTCGTGGATTAGTAAATGTGCCCCTTAGTCTGCAGCATGCATCTAAATTAAATTCTAATTATCTATGCAGGATGTGGATTCAATATATGGCCATTATTAAAGGGGTGAGGTGGAAACCCTATTCTCTTCCTGTGCCCCCCTGCAATGTATCTGGTGGAACTTGCCGAATTCCACTTGGCGATTGCATGCGAATGAGTACGGCCCCATTCGAAAGAAAGAACTGCGTTTCCACCACAGGTGGATGAAGGAAGAAACACCCGTGTGTGAGGGCCCTTATTCTTTTATACCAATCAGACTTTCAATTTCATGATTCTACCTGCACCAGGAAGAGGAAATAACTGCTGGTTGGTTGCTATGGCTTCCTGCAAGGGGCAACGGGACCATGCAGAATAATTGTATCAATGGCATTACTATTTTCATCCCCACTTTCCTGCTCCTATAAACAGAACCCAAATGCAACATTAACACAGGCAAGAGTCCAACTCCAGAGCTGGCGAGGGCACAATTACCAGGAAACCCAGAAGAGAGTAGGAAGCAGCTGATTAGAACTCGGAGGCCTTGGCTGGCAGTGCCTTCCCTGTAAATGCCTTGTTAGAACCAGACTGAGCAGGTACAGCACCGGCCCGGCTTTCATGCCGTGATTGGATTTTCTGCAATGAAATCACTTTCTCCCTGTGACTTGGCAGCAGCTGGAATGTTCCTAATTGGGCCTTATTTTACAGGGTTTTATCTATATTTAGCGACTGCACACAATGTCCTGCCTTAGATCTGCCCTTATATGTGATGTTTGGAATCCTGTGTATTGTTTACTTGTTTGTGATTATTAGTGGAGCAATGCAATGGATTCTCGGAGTCCCCTTTGTTCTATACAGCAAGTGGCACAATCTTAATTACTGATGCAAGAGTTTCCTCCAATGAGAATCATCCCCACCGTGCAGTTGTACTTGCTGATTTTTTGCAGGATGGGCCTAAAACCTGTAATTGCTCCCGCTTTATCTGACATTGCTATAATCCTACCCCACTCACCAAACCACCATCAGATCTGTCTCGTTACATCACAGCTCTTTATGTCACTTTTCCCTACCAGCTGGTACTGTCACTGGCAGAAGCTGGCACCCCTACCCATGGGTAGGACACAGGCCCAGACTGAGATTTAAACTAGACCCTGGTATTTCCCATACACAGAGGCCCAAACAGCTCCCCCAGCCCAATAAATAGTGAGTGTCTATGGCATCTCACAGCAGCCCCACAGGCATTTCCCAGAACCCACAGATTGCCAGTCGGGGGTTGTGTGGGACAGGTTCTGTCTAGGAAATGAGTCCAGGCATGGCTGCATGTAGGTGGTGGCCCAAGTCCTGTCACTGCCATTATACAACTCTAGGGTTGCCTGGTTGGTATTTGAGCAGCTTAGCCAGTAAATTACCAGCTAGGGCCAGCGCCATTATTACAAATTTACCGGCATGTATTTGCTGGTAAATTTATAATGGCCTATAAATCCCTCCCTTCCCTGACCCTCTGCACTGCCAATCACCCTTTATAACTATGGACCCACCTTTGCTTCCCCCATAACCCCCATAACCCTGCCCAGTCAACCCTAACCCTTCCCACTTATGGCCCCATCCACCTTACCCCCACCCAGTCTGCCCCCTTATGGCCCCATCCATTTTACCCCCACCCAGCCTGTCCATTTCCCTGCCATGTGCATCATAACGACATCCCGTTCACAATCTATAACTCCCAGAATGCTTAAACCCTGTATGTTGGGAGCAGGGCCGCTGCTGGCCAAATGGGTGCCCTAAGCAGAAATTTACTTTTGTGCCCCCTCCCCCAAATATTACGGAAGTAAAAATAAAATAATAAAAAAAACACCTACTATAGGGGCCCCACACACAGTGCCCCCAATATCCCCGATAGAAAATGCCCCCATAGTAAGTTCCCCCAATAGCCCCCATAGACAATGCTCCCATAGTAAGTGCCCCCAATTGCCCGGGACAGCGGGATGCGCTATAAAAACTGGCGGGACAGTGTTGGGGGGTATGTTATAATATATAAAAATGATTTTTTTGAGCAGCTGGGATGGTGCCCCCCTGGGAGTTGGTGCCCTATGCAGACTGCATACTCTGCTTATAGGGAGCAGCGGCCCTGTGTCCATTTCCTTAGGGATATATTTTTGTGTGTGTTGTTTGGGTTTGGTCTAATGAGTCTATGGATGGATGCTGTGGAGGGATGAGTGTTGGCTCCTTTCCATATATGCTTCACAGGGCTAGAGAGATCTTGTTCTGTTAATTGTCTCAAAACCTCTCTCGCATAGTGTGTGGCTTGCATAAAGGGAAAGTGTTGAGTTCGGAGAAAAGGACATTTGGTGGTTGCTTCTGTAAATGTCATAATAGTGAGTTTTCTGTTGAGTACGTCTCTAATGCAGTGGAGTCCTTCTTGTTTCCATTGTGCAAAGATGTTGGTCATTAGGCCGCTGGGAAAGTTTGTGTTTCCTGTCCAAGGTAGGTATAGGGAGAGGTTTTGAGTGGTTTTATATTTGTGCCTAATTGTGCGCCAAGCTTTATAGGTATGGATGAATAGTGGGTTATTTTTTTGGTTAGTTGTTAATTCGTTTGGTGGTAGGTGAAGGAGAAAGTCAAGGTTTGTTGCTTCCAGAAAGACTGTCTTTTAAAGGACATTTTTCCCACCATTTTCAAAATGGAGTGAAGCTCAGTGTAACTGTCAGATCAATTGTAAGCTCTACTGTTTTGCTTGGTTTCACCCAGTCTCCATTTCTCACCTCTGGGAATGCCAGGGGGGCTGTAAGGTGCCACAGACAGTCACTATTTATTGGGCTGGGGGGGCTGAACTCTATACTGTCTGAAGGGTTACTGATAATGCATAGAAGTAGGGTGAATCTCCTGTACCATATACCAGAAGGGGGTAACAGCGCTCAGAGGATATCTCCTGTATTAAATACCAGCTGGGCACTCTTATACTGCTCAGAATATATATCTCCATTACTCCCCTATCAGCTCCCCAGTGTAGATTCTGTTCTATGATTATTTCCATGTATCCTTATCAGATTTCCAGAAATGACCCTAAAATGCACTTGCTGATTTTGGCTTGGAATTCCCATTGGCCCGGCGCTGTAGCTCAGCTCACCTATCAATTGGCTTCTTATTGCCAGTGATAAGAAAGGGATTTTTCCTGTGACAGTTGCTTCCAGCTGCCATAGACACTGTGACAGGGACAGTTTAATAGCTGGCATCATAAATCATGAGCTGCCCTTGAAAATACAAAAAGGAGGAGGCCGGTATGCCAGTGGCGCGGGTCGGGCCTCACATCAATGGTCCTTCTGTTCAATTCCCTGGCCTGGTGCCTCTGCTTCCATCAATGGGGCTCAATTGTGATACCAATTCTGATACATATATGTACCTAGGCATCAGCTATGAGACCCAATTCTATTTTGATGGACGGGCTCTCTGGCCAGAATCGAACTCCAGACCTGGCAATGCAAGGCGGATTCCCTACCGCTTCGCTATACTTCCTCCCACTTGTAGCGTGTTTTTTCGTAATCTTGTCTTCTGCATATTGGCGGTTGGTGTATCCTAACCGACTGCCTGAAACCCTCAGGGTTAGAGCCTGCCGCTTGCCCCAAGCCCTATATAACTAGGGGGGCTGTTATAGTTGGGGGGAATGAATCCTCCATTTAGCAACATTCTCTGGGGGGGAGTCACAGAGGGGAGAGAGGCCTTTTTTGCAGTAAAAGTGGTGGGAAAACACTTTCTCACAGAAATCCGCCTAAATTCCAACTCAACCGCCACTTTCCCATTTTTGGGGAAAGAAAGACTGTCTTTTTTTAAAAATTTTTTTTATTTATTTCTATGCATAACAATCGGTTTCCACATATGCAAAATATTATCTTTTACAAGAGTCAAAACATATTATTAGGCATAGATATTTGGTACTCTTAGGGTTTAAAATCTTTACATTGGTGAGCCTATTCAGGGTATGCATGTGTATGGATGGTAGGTAATTGGCTAATTGACGCTTAGGTGAGCCAATTTCCCGAAAATAGGGTATAGTGGAGGGTCCGATTGGTAAATAGATCAAACAAACAAAATATAATGTGAAGCTTCAGATAAAATCAACATGAACTATATACATTTCAGTTCACCGGGGAAGGTTATTTGGGGTACCTGGTTCCATTGTATTGTGGATCCTGGGAGGCAGCGATGGTTCATCTTGGAGCCATTATGGCGTATAGTAGAGGATTAGTGCCTCTGAGGCTCTCTTGGTCATACCACGTGGTATTCTTGAATGTGTCAACTGTCAGTTGTCTAATGTCTGGGGGAAGGTTCAGGATGTAAGTTGTCCATGTGTCAAAAAATCTGTGAGTGTAGGTTGTTTTGTTGGTTGATGCCTCAAGCCAATCCATATGAAAAAGAAAATGTAATTTGTTCTTGACCAGATTTATAGATGGTGGTGTGACTGATAGCCATTCCTGAAGTATGGCTTCTCTTGTTCCTGCAGCCAGTTTTCCCGCAGGTTTGGTGATTTGTTGCCCCCCTTTTATTTTGCTAAAGAAGGCCCATTCGGTGTCTGGTGTGAATTTTTTTTTTTGTCAGTTGGTGCCAATAGTCATACGTCTGCGTCCATAGGGTCTGGATAATTGGGCATTGCCAAATGCAGTAGAGTAATGAACCTTCGTCATTTTTGCATCTGAGGCATTTGGGGTTGTCAAGTTGTCCCATTTTGAATCTCCGTGATGGAGTGAGGTAAGATTGATGTAGCAGCTGTAGGGTCATGATTTGATATTGGCTGGAGGGAATTAGTCTCATTGCGTGTAAATGGAGTTTTAGGATATGTTGTTCGTCTGCGTTCGGGATAATATCTGTCCATTCAGGGCAGCTGCTGGCCAAATGGGTGCCCTAAGCAGAAATTTACTTTTGTGCCCCCTCCCCCAAATATTACGGAAGTAAAAATAAAATAATAAAAAAAACACCTACTATAGGGGCCCCACACACAGTGCCCCCAATATCCCCGATAGAAAATGCCCCCATAGTAAGTTCCCCCAAAAGCCCCCATAGACAATGCCCCCATAGTAAGTGCCCCCAATTGCCCCCATAGATTGATTGAACTATCCGGGACAGCGGGATGCGCTATAAAAACCGGCGGGACAGTGTTGGGGGGTATGTTATAATATATAAAAATGATTTTTTTGAGCAGCTGGGATGGTGCCCCCCTGGGAGTTGGTGCCCTATGCAGACTGCATACTCTGCTTATAGGGAGCAGCGGCCCTGGTTGGGAGTTGTAGTCCAGTGATACTTGGGTAGCCAGTGGTTGCCCAGAGCTCTCGCTGGTTGATAAGTGTTGTTATGTAGCTGATAGCAAACTATAAGAACTATATCTACTGCAGAGAGATGCCCTATATAAAACCGTTGTAAATGTCCACCTGTATATTGATATTCCCTAAGCAGTATGGCAGCTCCTATGTACATGTAGAGAAGCAGATACTAAGCGGCAGATTTATCAAAATGGGAGTTTAGAGCTTAATACATAAAAACTCACCCGCGTTCTATTCATTCCTAGGGGATTTTTAGAAGCATATTTATCAAATGGTGAGTTCTAACTTTCACCCATCGATAAATACCCTTCTAAAAACCCCATAGGAATGAATTAGTGACCCTACCCGACCCGGCTCCTCCCTCTATTTATAGACCCGGCAGAAGAGCTCAACCCGCGACCCGCCCGCAACTCACAATTGATGTGCCAGGGTCAGCCCGAACCCACCCAAACCCACCCAAACCCGACCAAACCCGACCGAACCCGTCCAAACCCGACCGAACCCGCCCAAACCCGACCGAACCCGCCCAAACCCGACCGAACCCGCCCGAACCCGACCGAACCCGCCCGAACCCACCCGAACCCGACTGAACCCGCCCGAACCCACCCGAACCCGACTGAACCCGCCCGAACCCGACCAAACCCACCCAAACCCACCCAAACCCGCACATCAGTAGAATGAATTGAACGTGGGCAAATTTTTATGTATTAAGCTCTAAACTCGCGTTTTGATAAATCTGCCCCTAACTGAAGGAACGGCTGAAGATTTGCTGAAACATTCCCATTGGCTAATGTATAGTACATAAGGCACTGTATGCTGTAGCTTCATTTCTGTGACTGCCCCACGTGGGAAATTCTCTCTGCTTTCCGGATAAAGTCATAGAAAGGAATGTGTGAGCCGAGGGAGTGCAAAGTGTAAAGTGCATCAAAACACCAATACTGTCGCCTGTAAAACGGAGGAAATTGCTACTGTCCCATAAAGGAACCAACTGGCAAAAACACAGAGGAGCAAAGAATTCTCTCCATTTTTATTACTTAAAGGGGAACTAACATTGTGCAATCAGTTTATTTTCCAAATTAGTCATTTTAGTCATGTAAGGTCAAACGCTTAAACTACATACCTGGTTGGCCACATTGGCCACAGATGCATAGGGGGTCCCAAATCATTAGCTCATTCATAGCAGAAGGGAAGACAGGGGATAAAGGCAAGTTAAGTATATGGCTTTATTATGTTTTACCCTGATATCTTTGGCCCCTGATTGGCCAGAACAAGGAGGCAGGGCAAACAATTGGATCACAGGGGAGGGAAGGCCAGACCTGGGCCCGGTTTGACCCCCCACATGCTTTGCTAGATATCTGTTGGGCAGGCCCATCAGTGGGCCCAATACACAGTGCCAAGTCTGGAGGGACTGAGTTGGCAGCTTTTATTGTCCCGTATGTGGCCACCTTAAGTCTTTAGCTTTCATTATTCAACTTACTAGTTCTTCAGAGCAATTGTGGGAGGAGTAGGGTTGCCACCCAGCCAGTATTTCACCGGCCTAGCTGGTAAAATACTAGTCAGGGCCGGGGCTGGTATTACAAACCAGCAATGTACGTTCCAGTAATCCCTAATGTTCTGCCTTTGGCCTGCCTCAATGCCATCCCCACTACTCCTCCATCCTGCCCCCCCATTCCCCCCGATCCTGCCCATTACCTCTGCCAACCTGCAGCTCTCTCTGGTTTTCCCAATTGTTTACAAGCTATGCCACCCCCCCCCCATCCACATCATAGCCCTGCCCATTTTTTTGTCCCACCCCCTACCTCACATCATTAGCCAGTAAGGGTCCACAAAAAAGGTGGCAACCCTAGGGATGAGGAAAGAGAAGCTCTTTGTATTAAGAATTCCTCCTTATCAGTAAGCCAGAGACAGATGAAACGACTGGAGGAGAGGAGGGGCTTGTTTATGCAGCACTTAAATCCAAAACTGTACACTTTGCAATTCTATCCTTTAACCAAGAGTTGGTGCATGAAAAATGAAGGCTATATCCTTGGTGTATGGCCCCTGGGGGCTTCAAAAATGCTAAATAATGGCAACCTTTAATATTTGTTAGTGGAGGTGGCTGGGATCTCCATCTGTAGAAGAATTAGCCCATAACGCACCCCCCGAGTGCCTACATGGTCCCCAAACAATCAACTACGGGGTGTTTAATGTAAACAGTGAATAGTGTTTAGATTTCAGTTTAATTGGCCAATTACCTTAATTGTTACAGAGATAGCAAACAACTAATTAGGAGCTAATGGAGCGGTTATAAACACTAAACACCTCTAAAGTCATTTAACCTGTGATATGTTTGTGAAGGAATGCAGTTTAACCCCCTGGGACAGGGGTGTATGGAGATTTCGGCGGGATCTACAGTCACATAGATAGCGTAGTCGCTGAGGCTGAGAAAAGACCCCAGACTATCAGGTTCTATCTACTGCTTCATTCATCCCAAAAAACAGCTTTTGTGCCAGGTTTTAGTAGGTGCAGTTAGGGTGGAATTGTGGGGGGCAAATGCTGCATTTTGGGAGGGGGGAATATGGTCAGTTGTGTCTGTTTTTGTTTGTAATTGTAATTATTACTTTGTAATTATAACCTTCACAGCGGTCACAGATCCTATGAAGCCATTAAAGGTCCGTTCCTGTGAAGGGAAACTGCATAGAACAGGATAAGGATACAAAAGGAAACAATAATATTTATAAGAGGGTGATATGGAAGGGGAAGTATTCCTTCAAATGTACAAATTACCAGTGAAAATCATTCAGTGACGTGATTTCCTTGTAAGCCGCTGACTGGTTCACAAGCCCCGGGTAGGTTCACCTTACAGAGAGGTGAGTGTTTATGTCCCGTTCCACAGATCTGAAACAGGAGGCAGCCAGTTTGGTTCATTATGAAACAGCCGATTGTTTATACGGCACGTGCTCCATGCAAGCGGCTCCACCTGACTGCTTCTGTCTGTTGTGTTTATGTGCTCTTGGATTAGAGAGCCCAGGACATGTTCATTCCTTCACTGGGTGCAGTGTCAGACTGGGGAAGTGATTTAGAGAATAAATAATGCGAGTGAAGAGAGAAGGAAAAGTAGTTTGAAGACTGGGCCCACAGGCCCCTGGCACCCCACTCCGACACTTACTAGGTGGCTCCCCAGAGATGAACATAGACCAAATACGGCCCTAGGCATGGTAGGGATTTGGGGCTCACTGTTCCAATGCCAATGTCTCCCCAAGAGACACACAAAAAGTTCTTTATAGGTGACCCTGTATATGGTTGGACAGCACAAGGCAGCCGATAGGTAAAAAGAATAGGAGAGAGTAAGTAAGGAAACATGGCAACAGGATGGACATATCGCCAGAAGGGATTTTATCAATTAAAAATCAGTTTTTGAATGGGAATATATAATTGTTAGGATCATAATGATATTATCTGCCTCTTTTGTGGGCAGCAGCTGAACCCCAAAACCATAGGAGGCACTGGGAAGTGCAACTAACAGGGGCACCATGGCAAATTACACTCGCTGTTTTGATGTTGGTCTGGGAAGGCTTGTGATAGGCTGCAAGACTATTTATTTATTTGTTTGAGTTCCATCAAACATAGAGACAATTAACAAACACAATGTCCTTAGATTGGAATTTATTTGTATTATCAAAGGTCTGTCAGATGTACTGGGGGAAGGGTCGCTTGTTAGATCTGGTAACAGCTTTTCCAGTTAAGACTAGGTAGTTAAACTTGTCATCAAACAGCTGAGATATGAGATACAATGGAGGCAGAATCTTGCAGTCTTCCATAGGTTCCCAAACTATGGAAATGCCGCCCTAGGAGTGGATGGGGGACATTTGCTTCTGGTCAATGTGAGTTGAATGCTTACTTACTGTCTTGGCTACTCCTTAAATGGGGCTGAAATCCAAGATGTCCTCCGCTGGAATAAATACATGAAGGTAAACGTAAAATGGAATGGGAAGGGGAAAACAATGGGTGTTCACCAAACTGCTGAGATATGAAACACATTGAGACAGAATCTGACAGTTCTCCAGAGGTTCCCAAACTATGGGACTGGCTCCCCTGGCAGTGTATGAGGGAAGAACCTTAAGGGTCAATGTGGGTTGGATGCTTACTTTCTATCTTGGCTCTTTGTTAAATTGTAGAAGGATGATTGATATGGTATAAGCTAAGTGGGGCTGAAATCCAAGATGTCCTATGTTGAAATAAATACTTGAAGGCCATAATATAATGTAAGGGAGAGCTTTGGGTTCATTCCCTTTGACTAGAAGTTCCCAGAATGCGTGGAAGGCCCACAGCTGGGGGCTTGGCATAAGGACTCATTTGGGGTGGAAGCCTCTTTGCTATTCTGGATACTCCTGGGGCTAAAGCAAGTTCTATGGCAGTGTGTATGTACCCCTAGCATTCTCACAAGAAAAATATCTACAAAATAATCCTAGGCACGGTCGGCAAAAATAATGGCAGGCTTTAATCCCAGTTGGACTGTGCGCTATAAGGTGCCACGTGCAGCACATGTTCAATAGCCACGTGAGGAACCTGGAGACGTTTATGTGAGAAAAGTCAAATATCACAAGCAAAACATCATTACAGCCTCACTGAGTGATCATTCATAAAAACTCTGCATTTGTGCAGGGACAGCGACATGTCAGCGTGACCTTGCCCCCACCAGCTATTCAGAGTCGGAAGTCTTGGGCAGTATATGGGTAATTGCTGCCAGAGTGCCCGTCCTTAAGTGTCTCGTGCAGAGAAGCCATTTCAGGCCAAATGATTTTAACTTGTTAGGAAAATACATTGTATTCTACTCTAGTGACCCATTGGGACCTGTAAATATGAGTCAAAAGGACCCTCATTACCTTTAATCACTGTTACTTTTATATCTTTTTAGCCAAAGCCGATGACAAGTATTTTACAAAACGTCTATGGAAAGTAAAAGGGCCATTCATGGCCAAGCAAGGTGGCCAATCCCATTCACTGGGAAAGACCCTTTGGGTAATAATCCCTTGAAAGCAGAAGTCACATAAGAAAAAAGCTGGCCAAACAAAGGACAATTTTAACTGGCCCCACCATTAAAGGGGTCAGTAATTTACAGAAACATCCAGCAACCAACATGGGACAAGAATATGACCCCAGCATTTGGACAACTCTATGACTACCTCTGGAACCGTGGCCCACGCATACCATAATACACTGACCCCAGCATATCATGGCCAAATGGCCCAGGCACTTACTGGTGCACCATTTCACGACATAGTGGCCCCACCACTGTAACAGGCTAGAGGTCACTGTCGCTGGTTGAAGATCACTGTCAGAGGATGAAGGCCAGTGTCACAGGCTGAAAGTCACTGTCCCTGGATGAAGATCACTGTCAGAGGTTGAAAGTCAATGTCACAGGCTGAAGGTCACTGTTGCTGGTTGAAGATCACTGTCAGAGGTTGAAGTTCAGTGTCACAGGTTGAAGGTCCCTGTAGCTGGATGAAGATCACTGTCAGAGGTTGAAAGTCAATGTCACAGGCTGAAAGTCACTGTCGCTGGCTGAAGACCACTGCCAGAGGTTGAAAGTCAGTGTCACAGGCTGAAGGTCACTGTCGCTGGTTGATGATCACTGTCAGAGGCTGAAGGTCAGTGTCACAGGCTGAAGGTCACTGTCGCTGGTTGATGATCACTGTCAGAGGCTGAAGGTTAGTGTCACAGGCTGAAGGTCACTGTCGCTGGCTGAAGACCACTGCCAGAGGTTGAAAGTCAGTGTCACAGGCTGAAGGTCACTGTCGCTGGTTGATGATCACTGTCAGAGGCTGAAGGTCAGTGTCACAGGCTGAAGGTCACTGTCGCTGGTTGATGATCACTGTCAGAGGCTGAAGGTCAGTGTCACAGGCTGAAGGTCACTGTCGCTGGTTGATGATCACTGTCAGAGGCTGAAGGTTAGTGTCACAGGCTGAAGGTCACTGTCGCTGGCTGAAGACCACTGCCAGAGGTTGAAAGTCAGTGTCACAGGCTGAAGGTCACTGTCGCTGGTTGATGATCACTGTCAGAGGCTGAAGGTCAGTGTCACAGGCTGAAGGTCACTGTCGCTGGTTGATGATCACTGTCAGAGGCTGAAGGTTAGTGTCACAGGCTGAAGGTCACTGTCGCTGGTTGATGATCACTGTCAGAGGCTGAAGGTCAGTGTCACAGGCTGAAGGTCACTGTCGCTGGTTGATGATCACTGTCAGAGGCTGAAGGTCAGTGTCACAGGCTGAAGGTCACTGTCGCTGGTTGATGATCACTGTCAGAGGCTGAAGGTCAATGTCACAGGCTGAAGGTTACTGTTGATCATTGGAGATCACTGTCAGAGTTTGAAGGTCAGTGTCACAGGCTGAAGGTCATTGGTTGAAGATGACTGTCAGAGTTTGAAGGTCAGTGTCACAGGCTGAAGGTCATTGGTTGAAGATGACTGTCAGAGGTTGAAGGTCAGTGTCACAGGCTGAAAGTCACTGTGACTTGTTGAAGTTCACTGTAAACGAAGGCTGTACGATAATATGGCAGTGTGGTGCCAGTTCAGATACTCAGATACCAGGAATACATAAACAGCACTGCTTGTTTAACAGTGACCTAAAGCAGAGCTCTTTAGTACTGGAGTCTGTCCAGAATTCTCATATTGGTTGGCTGGAAACAAATGAGCAGAGGCAAAAAACTGGCACTAATTTCACTGGCAGGTTTGGGTCTGATTTCCTAGTAACCAAATGTATCCGGCTGTTCCTGTACGACTTTAATTTCCAAGAAATGTTAATTATTTTACTGTTTTTGCACCCAAAATATTTTATTTTTTCTGGTAGAGGCCCAAGTGGTATTTCCCTATGAAGTTGTTAACATTCTATGAAGAGTTTGCGGTTCCCATGCACTTTCCATGATTGTGACCCTTGCTTATATCAAGGCTAGTATCAGAGCAGATTAGGTTTTTGCCAGGGTTTGGTTGGGTTGGCTGATAGGATAGGTTTTCATAGTTAATTAGCCAATTAGATTGGTAAGTATAGGTATAGATTGGTAAGTATAGGTTGTATGTGCTGGGTTTACTTGGAAGGGTTGAACTTGATGGTCTTTTTTCAACCCAATGTAACTATAACCACATACCACCAATGGCACGATACAGGTGGGGCAGGGCCAGTTTGTGGAGCCCAAAGCAGGCAGGACTAATGATTGGTGGAAAGAGTTTGGGTGTTACATAGGTTGTACCCATGGTAATGTAAAGCTCGTGGCCAAGGTTAGAAGATCACATGGAAAAACGGGTACTCAAGGCCAAATATAATAATCTTGCAATCAGTGTGGTCCAACAACTTAATTAGCAATTAAAACCAGTGTCCAGTGGAGTTAAATCAAGGGAGCAGACCATGCAATGGATAGGGATGGTTGGTGAGGATGGGAAGGCGGTCACCGAGTGGAGGTTGAAGTTGTGCCCATAGCAATGTCCCTAATTTTTCAGCCAATCTGGTAACCTTAATCTAAACAAACTGCTAATTAGTCATACAGTTCCATCCTGTGAAGTTAATACAGCTCCTCTTGTTACAACTCCATTTCATATCACCGTTTATTGCCCATTAAATCATTCTCACTCACAGCCAGCTCAATTAAACGCACCGGCTTTAAATTCCTCTCTGCAAATATTCCTGACACATGTACCCAATAAATTATTCACTCAGATATTTTTGTTATGTGTTCTTTTTTTTTTTATAGAAGAGAAAAGGCAGCTGCATACCTGGCCCAGGGAAAGCCGGAGCCAAAGCAGTTGGGTAGGTTGGTAATTGCTTCATTTTTATTTGTTACTGGGAAAGGATACAAAGGTGCAGTCACCTTTACACACAGATCCGCCATGTTGGATTCCCTGCGACTAAGAGTTTCTGAATCCTTTCAAGCACGCCCTTTGTATTTCCCACATTTGTTCCACGGCCCCAATAGCATAGAGAGGTTACAGATGCATAAACACATCGGCGCATTTCTGATTTAGCCAGGTTTCCAAATTGCACCAAATAGGGTGAGACTAGAGTTAAACCCTTAAATGACCATCAGTTTAGACTTCTAGGAATATCTAGGCCAGGGATCCCCAACCTTTTATACATGGGAGCCACATTCAAATGGAAAAAGTTTTGGAGAGTAACATAAGCATGAAAAATGTTCCTAGAGATGCCAGTGAGAGCTATCATTGGCTATTTGGTAGCCCCTATGTTGACTGGAAGCCTACTGAAGGCTCTCTTTGGCAATCACACGGGGCAACCAAAACTTGCCTCCTAGCCAGAAATTCAAAAATAAGCAACTACTTTTAGGCCTCTGGGAGCAACATCCAAGGGGTTGGGGAGCAACATCCAAGGGGTTGGGGAGCAACATCCAAGGGGTTGGGGAGCAACATCCAAGGCTTTGGGGAGGAACATCCAAGGGGTTGGCGAGCAACATCCAAGGCTTTGGGGAGGAACATCCAAGGGGTTGGGGAGGAACATCCAAGGGGTTGGGGTGGAACATCCAAGGGGTTGGGGATCAACATCCAAAGGGTTGGGGAGCAACATGTTACTCACAAGCCACTGGTTGGGGATCACTGATCTAGGAGATCAACTGGGCTCTGTAAGGCTCTGTTGAGAGTGAAGCCAGGAACCTCATGGTTTCTGGCTTCTCCCCTTAACCACTGGGCCAGGTGAGTTACCCATCTCCAATCCTGGGGCTGCTGCCTCAGGCGGCTGCCCCCCCCCCCCATTGCTGTCCCCCCTCTCCCACTCCATGTCTTCCAACTTTAGCATCGGAGGGGGTTTTCCCTGGCTTTCCAACCATACCATGGCAGGCTTATTGGTCAGATATGGTCAGCCTAAAAACCTTTATACCTCACTTCCTGGCTGGAGCATTAGTTCTGCTTGAGCACCGTGGCTAGTCCCTAGCTCTCGCTCCTGTGCTCTCGCCCCGTCTTGTTCTTGCTCTGTTTCAGCCTTGTTCTCTTTGCTCCAGTCCTACCCCTGACTTTTTGCCTGCTCCATCCTGCTCCTGCCTGTCCATGTCTCTTCACCCACTCAGTCCCACTCCTGCCTACCTTGCTCCTTTTACAGCACCTGTCTTGTTTCTGATTTGTCACAATAACCAGTCCTTGCCTGAAGGACTTACCACCCATCAAAATCCCATATCTCACCCTAAATAGGCTTTAGAACGGGCCTGACCAAGCCACTGCATCATGGCCGCTTTAGGTCAGCTTTACAGTTTGGAAACCACTGTTCTGCTCTATAATCTATGGAACAGACATCAGCCAAGGCCCATGATCAAAGGGCTTCACAGAAAGTATCTAAGTATGTAGTCTATACTTCCTTTAGTGCTGAATTGCACCAGGGCAGTTACCCGTAGCAACCAATCGGGCATTAGTTTAGATCAGTCTACTACTACCAGATAGAAAATGAAGCCAAATATTTGACTTGTTGCTATGGGGACCTGTACTGGTGCAATTTAACACCTTTGTGAGTAAATAATCCCCCCTGATGTATGCGTATAGGTCTAGACATTAACCCTTCCAGCTTCCTATACTTTAAATACTTCCTCTGTCTTAAATAATTGGACTCATCTGTACTTTACTTCCCCATAGCAGGAATTTTTATGGTTTTGGCAGTAGGCTTTCCCCTTATTAATCTTGATAAACTCAGATTACAATGCTAGAACTGGCAAGTCACCTTTGTGCTTGGATTTACATTGGGTCATTGGTTTCCCAGCCTCTTGCCGTGATCTCTAACCTGCATAGCTCACATTCTGCCACAGGGGTAGGAGGGTACAAATATTTTTTTGAAACCAAGGATCGGCTCTAACACTTTTGCACAGTTTTTGGAGTGCAAGGAGCTTTTGTCCCAGGTCCCCCAATACCAACATACAGTCATTTTTATTGTTTTTCTTACATAGTGGCAGAAGTTCTAGCATTTCAATCCAATTACACGTGGACCTTTCATCCTGTTTCACTTATTTGTCTTTGACAATAAGCCCTCAATGGGGTTAGGTTACTAACATCAGTGATATATTAAACAAGTGCAGTTACCCATGGAAACCAACCAGATCTTTCCTTTTATTTTGTTGGGGTAGCCATACATGGGAAGATCTGCTTGTTTGGTGGGGTCATCAACCGAGTTGATCTCAACCTGATTTGGCTACCCATATTGCTGGTCATGTTGTGCCAATCAGATCATTTTTATTTTATGACAATACAACATTAAACATGGGGTGCATTATGGGAAATTTTAACACGCAGCTGCAGTTGGGCACACAGGTACTGGTCCACTAGTTTGGCGAGGTCATGATTCAGGCCTTTATAGACCTGTCTGGTCATTTTCTAACCCAGATGTCTGGTAGATACCGGTTGGGCAAAGGGGACAATAAGCTGCTGACCTGGTCTGGTGGCACCAAGTTGGGAACTTATACCAACATGTACATGTCCACAATAAACCCTCGATGGGGTTAGGTTACTAACACCGGTGATACATTAAACAGGTGCAGTTACCTATGGAAACCAATCAGACCTTTCATTTTGTTGAGCTAGCAATACATGGGAAGATCCGCTTGTTCAATGGAGTCACCAACTCTACCTGATTTGGTGGCCCACGTAGTGTGTCACATTGTACCAGTCTGATAATTGGGATTTTTTTTTAAAAATGGGATACATTATGAGAAATGATCCTGTATGTTGGTCATTTCTGTAGCATATTTCTATTTGTATAAACCAAGTGCACCTTCTTAGGTCGCAGCCAATAACGCACAGGCGTGGCAGTTCTGTTGGTTCCGCCCTTGGGTAACCAATGATGGACAATAAATAGCTTTCAAAGGGTTTGAACCAATGAAGAGAAATATAAACAAATGCTTTTAGTTTTGCAGCCAAAATATTTACTGTCGGACTCCGGGTGCGATGTAGAACGTAAGCTGAGAAGGTGGGGATGTATTGACTCAAGGATATTTACATTACATGATGAAAGCAGAAAGGTTGCTGTTTGTTCTGGCAGGAGTTGCCTTTGCCTGTAGCACCTCTTCTCCTGTTTACCTCCAGGAACTCAGAGATTCCGGTACTGTGTACCAGGGCAACAGAATGCTGAGCGGCACTGTGGTGCTCCCTAACATCAAATTAGCACATGAACTACACACGTGTAATGGGTCCGGCTATGCTGAAATACCACGGACAATGAAAATGCAATAAAGAAAGAATATTTTTTTTAAAAATAGCCCATGAACTGTCAGTACCAGCACTTGCAGAGGGCACTTTTCATTTCAGTCAGTAGGAGATGCCAGGGAAGGTTTTTGTAGTTCCTCTGGCTGAAATAGACCAAGGGCAAAAGTCCAATGTGCCCTCAGCCATAGGCTACTGCCTAATTATTGTTTTTTTTTATTCTAACCACACCATAGACCAGTGTTCCCCAACCAGTGGCTCAGGGGCCACATGTTGCTCCCGAAACCCCTTGGATGTTGCTCCCGTGGCCTCAAAGCAGGTGCTTATTTTTGAATTTCTGTCTTGGAGGCAAGCAGAAAGACAGTTTTACTCCAACCAGAGCCTCCTACAGGCCAGCAGGCCACATGGAGCTACCAAATAGCCAATCACAGCCCTTATTTGCCATCCCAAAAGACTCTTTCAAGCTTGTGTTGCTCCCCAACCCTTGTTACGTGTGGCTCGCAAGTGAAAAAGGTTGGGGATCCCTGCCGTAGACCATGCCCTACCCACACTCCAAAGCCCTTTGAGGATTTTTAAGGTAACAGATAGAAAATCAGATATTCACTAATCTTACACTGTATGCAGCAGCATGGGCGGATTTCCAGTCTTTCCAGATTTCCATTGACTGGGCAGTACCTGCTCCCTTCCCCTCCTTGACTGGCCCTGACCCCCGGTGCAGCCCCCTTATTTCTGTTACTAGCAATGTGGCCCATTGGGCAACCCTCTCCTAGGGTTAAAGGAGAATGCAAGTCAAAATGTAAAAAGCATACTGCCCAATAGTCCTCCTATTTTCTAGGCAGCCATCTCTAAAAAGGTATTCTCCCTTCCTTTCCCTCCTTGCTTCATACTGCACAAGTGTTTCATTCCCTCCCCCCCCCTCCCCTCTGCCAGATCCCCTTCTGATTGGCTGGTGGGCATGTGTAGCTCAGAACAGCAGACAGGATCAAGTTACACACATGCTCAGAGAATAGGAAGGCTGCCGCTGGCACCTACAGGAAGGGGAGAGAGATTTCAGTGATGTCACTGTAGGCTTCACACTGCTGTAGGCTGCCAGCACCATATCTCAGAGAAGCAAGCAGGGATCTGGGAATTTAGATATGCAGTAAGTACTTATAAAGAATGCCTTTAGACTTACTTTTACTTTATATTAACCTTTCATTGTCCTTTAAGCTATGTATTCATAGCTTAAGACTGACAGACAGACCTTTTCGAAATGTAAGAATTAGGGTCATGCCTAGGGTTGCCACCCAGCCAGTGTTTGACCGGACTAGCCAGCAAATCGCCAGCCAGGGCTGTGCCAGTAATAAAATAAAACTGCTGGTAAATGTGTAAGGCTGGAAACCCTACTTATAAATCCCTCTGTTCCCTGACTCTCTCTCAGGCAGATCAGCCCCTTTTAAATAGAGACAGCGTCTGCCTATTTCCTTCTCCACCTGCCCAATTCCCCCCCTAGCCCCACCCATTTCCTCGCCCCATGCTGTCATTGCCTGCCCCCATTGTACTAAGAGGGCAAGACCTACGTCTCAGACCCCCTGGGGTCCCATCATTTCTAATGGCGGCCATGCAGAATCATGTTAGAACTCCTTCATAGAAGTTTAGTTAAGGCCTGAAATAGAAATATGAAACTATATTTATCTGGAACCGTTTCCATTAGTTAAGTGTAGAGACAGAAAACTCATTTATGTTTTTATGAAAGCGTCCCCTGCCTACCTGTGAATTTCTCTTTCCCTGTGACAGAGAGACCGGGTATCTGTTATCCCCAATCACCATAACAAACGCCTACTAATGATCCTTATGGCTGGCAGTTCTCTGAAGCGTAAGCAAAGCCTTGGGTTTCCATGCAGCCAAGTAATCTTCACCCAACATTAGCCAGCAATTCTGCAATCTCCTATACATTAGAAATCCTACACTCAAGGAAGTCCACCTGCTAGCAACCATAGCCGGCCGGGGGGGTCAAAACAGAAACTGATGAGAGGCCCCGACGCTTAGCTGTTATTTTTATCATTGTTCTTGGTTACCTAAGAGCCCTTTCAAGTCCCCTTCTCTGCAGATTATAGATTTCCCCATACAAAACACTCGGCAGGAAAACAATGAAACCCTTATACCATATAAACAGTGGCTCCTGTCACCACTCCGAGTCCTGGTAACCGGTTTAGGCAGCATCCTCGGATTCCAGTTGCATTAACTCCCGGCACAAAGGTCAGACACCATGTGAGTTTGTTGTTATTGTTCTATGTTGGATAGGACGGAGGTGAAGTAACTGAGGTGAAAGAATAGATAAAGCTGCTTTCCGATTCTGCACAAATTCAGCTGAATTTCCATAGAACTGTATCTTATCTGGATAAGATCTACTGTTAATGGCTCCAATGGGAAGTCATATTATATAAACTCGAGCATTTTCCCCCACTCCACTGAGTTACAAATCAGGGTTGGACTATTGCCCCTAAACTACCCTTAGAATTTGTTAAAGAGCCCCACACAACATAAAATTATGTTTACGATTCCAAAATCTTCAATTGTGTTTGGGTGGAGTTCCCCTTGAAGCGTACAGGTAAACCCACATTGGACCGTACTTGAAAGCAGGGTATAGTACCCTTTAATCAGTATAAATTGCACAGCCTGGGGGTTTCCTACCAGTGTTGACTGCACAGTAGCCATGAGTATTTTCCAACAGAACGTGGAAGACCATGTGAATACTGAAAATGAAATTGTTGGCACAAGGCGGCCCCTGTGCCCACAGGGAAACTACACCTGTACCTTATGCCAAGGAATCTTGCAGCACAGAGTTGGCATTTTTTTCTTATTTGTATTCCCTGAGGACCCATGGCCGTTCTTCTTTAAAATTTTGATAACATAATTATACTTTGTTATAATATGAAAGGGAATTTCTGGCACATGTTATACTTGTTAAAGCAGAGATATACTGTATACCTGGGTCTGTGGCTGAATCAGCATTTAGTCAGGGATATGTGCCAAGGCAAGCTGCCACTACTGGGTGGGGTGCCATTTAGGCTTCTCAAATAATTCAGGGTCTATAATAATAATAATAATAATAAATCTGGGTCCACCCCCTTGGCTCCCCTTGTCTCCAATACCTACACAGCAACATGGCGGGCAGCAATGTTGGTATAAAAATCGGATAACCTGCGATTTGTGGATAGGATTATCGGATGCAGGTGTAGATACAGGTCTGCGAGTCGAGGGTCTGCAGGTTGTTGGTCAGGTTGTGGGTTTTATCTATATTTGGACCTCTGTCCACTTCTGATGATGTCACTTCCGGTTTGCAGCAACAGTTTTTCCTGTTTAATGGTGGTCAGCAGTTTGCGGATCAAGTTGTGAGCTAAAACTAGTTGGATAGACTTGGCACAATAAGTAACAATTGAGTGCCAGGAACAGTAACTTACAGAACAGAGCTCCAGAAAAATGTTTGAGTTCCTTTACAAACAGGGTGATAACTCATAGAAATGTATGCAATCTTGTACAGAGAGAATTATACAAGCATTTCTCTGACTGACTGCTGCTGCTTAGTCTTCTGGGTTTGCAAATGGGAATGTCCTCATAATGTATAAGGACAGTAGAGTGCCTAGAACACTGTCACTCATAATGTATAAGGACAGTAGAGTACCTAGAACACTGCCACTCATAATGTATAAGGACAACAGAGTGCCTAGAACACTGCCACTCATAATGTATAAGGACAGCAGAGTTCCTAGAACACTGTCACTCATAATTTATAAGGCCAGTAGAGTACCTAGAACACTGCCACTCATAATATATAAGGACAGCAGTGTGCCTGGAACACTGCCACTCATAATGTATAAGGACAACAGAGTGCCTAGAACACTGCCACTCATAATGTATAAGGACAGCAGAGTGCCTAGAACACTGTCACTCAAAATTTATAAGGACAGTAGAGTTCCTAGAACACTGTCACTCATAATGTATAAGGATGCTAGAGTACCTAGAACACTGTCACTCATAATGTGTAAGGACAGTAAAGTGCCTAGAGTAGTCACCCATAATGAAAAAGGGCAGTCAAATGCCTAGAACACTGCCACTTATAATGCATAAGGATGCTAGAGTACCTAGAACACTGTCACTCATAGTGTATGAATGCAAAGTAGAGTGCCTAGAACAGTCACTCATAATGTATAAGGACAGTAGAGTGCATAGAACACTGTCACTCATAATGTAAAGGGGGAGTAGAGTGCCTAGAACACTGCTACTCTTAATGTATAAGGACAGCAGAGTGCCTAGAACACTGCCACTCATAGTGTATGAATGCAAAGTAGAGTGCCTAGAACAGTCACTCATAATGTATAAGGACAGTAGAGTGCATAGAACACTGTCACTCATAATGTAAAGGGGGAGTAGAGTGCCTAGAACACTGCTACTCTTAATGTATAAGGACAGCAGAGTGCCTAGAACACTGCCACTCATAATGTAAAGGGGAGTAGAGTGCCTAGAACACTGCCACTCTTAATGTATAAGGACAGTAGAGTGCCTAGAACACTGCCACTCATAATGTATAAGGAGAGTAGAGTGCCTAGATCACTATCATTTGAAATGTATAGAGAGAGAGAAGAGTGCCTAGAACAGTGTTCTGCGTGTAGGCTGTAAGGTCCCACATACGCAGGTTGCTTAAGTACTGTACACACCATCCCAATGCCCTTCTATAACACACAGAGCCGCGCTGCCCACACTCAGGAGTTTACGCCAGTTAGGGGATCACCCCAGTGAATACAGACATTAATCTGCCCACCAATCAGATAGGGCTGTGGCCCCCAGAAGTCAGTGATAATGCAAATACAAGCATTAATGGGCAGGACTGTCTCTTACCCTCCTCTCATTTCTCCTGCTGCTTTATTGTTTAGTAAGGAGGCCGCTATCCATTGCTTACCTGAAACTGTCGCATATTTCCCAGGTACCCGAGCGCAATAAAACCCCTGCCCCCGGCCAAGCATTATGGCTGCTTTATTGCTCGCCGCTCTGCAACCACAAACAAACAAATCTCAGGAAGGTTTTTATGGGCTGCTGAAACTTCAAGGCACTCTAATGATCAAATAATGGGGCCATACTCACAGCTACTGAGGCAGGAGTTTCCATAGCCGGAATAAAGACAAATGGGGGTGAATTAATACACAGGTCGGTCACGCGACCGCTGCGTCACTCGAGAGAAACCAAGATAAGTCTCTGCAAAAGCCACTAATGAATCCAATCAGTGATAATATTGGTGCAACATGAGAGCAAGGGAGACTGTGAAGTGCATTTACTGTCATACTGCATCATCATCTATATATCCGGAACAGTAACAGCAAAACATACATGTGTAATTAATATATAAAATATAATGTACTGTTGCCCTGCACTGAAAAGACTGGTGTGTTTGCTTCAGAAGCACTGCTATAGTATATAAATATCAATGGGCTGACGGGGTTCTGTCCTTATGGGTATTTAATACTAAACAATAGTTATCTGGTTGTAGGTGTAGGAGTGGCCTCATACATGGTTACATACGGTAGTACATACATGGTTACATACGGTAGTACATACATGGTTACATACGGTAGTACATACATGGTTACATACGGTAGTACATACATGGTTACATACGGTAGTACATACATGGTTACATACGGTAGTACATACATGGTTACATACGGTAGTACATACATGGTTACATACGGTACAAACTCTGGAGCAGTTAGTAGGTAACACTGGGCCTTTATAGGGTCAACTGTAGCATGTTGTTTGTTGTTTATAAGGTGTTACCCACCGGGGGCGCTATTCTTGGAGATAGACAGACAGACAAACAGACAGATAGACAGACAGACACAACACAAAGAGACAGACAGACAGACATACAGACAGACAGATAGACAGTCAGACAAACAGATAGACAGACAGACAGACACAACACAGAGAGACAGACACAACACGAAGAGACAGACACAATACAGAGAGACAGACAGACAGACAGATAGACAGACAGTCAGACAGACACAACACAGAGAGACAGACAGACAGATAGATAGACAGACAGATAGACAGACAGACACAATACAGAGAGACAGACAGATAGATAGATAGATAGATAGATAGATAGACAGACAGACACAACACAGAGAGACAGACAGACAGATAGATAGATAGATAGATAGATAGATAGATAGACAGATAGAGAGACAAACACAACACAGAGAGACAAACAGACAGACAGATAGACACAGAGAGACAGACAGACAGACACAGAGAGAACACTGGTATTAATATATAATTAGCCCGAGGCGCTTTGTCATTACTAACTTTTAACGAAACGACTAATTAAAAATGCTGAGCTAAGAAATACCCACTATTAAAGTTAATCCTTCAGTCCATTAAGGAGAGAAGGAATGTGGATCTGGAAGGCGTTCTTCCTTGGCCAAAAACACAAACAAAAACCAGCGTGGAACATTCCGGACTCAGAGTTTTTAATTAAGTTTGCGGAATGCCTGTATGGAGGTAAATACGGTTTTGTTGAGTAAACTTTCCCCGTATTCTCGGTTATAAGAAGGCACCAAAAAGATGCAGATAATCACAGTAGCAATGGCTGCCTGTATTTAGGGTGCCCTAAGCCACATGCTGAGTAGGTGGAACCAGACTTTGTTCATTGGTTGTTGGAGGGTCTGGGAAAAATATACCAGGAATTTAATGAAATAGAATGATATTGGCATGTCTAATATTCTTGTAGTTTTGGGGTCAGAAAAGCCACGGCCTGAGCCCCACGTGGCTGGCGCGTGGAAATATCCCTTTCCCTTGGCACCTACTGGGATATTTCCATAGCAGAAGTGGGGCGAGACCATTAAACAAATCCAACACTAGAACAGAGCCATGTATTCTCCTACCCTCCGTTTGGTTCTGTGTCATTAATGTGGTGCCAGGGGAGAAAGCATCATCTTATGCCCCCGGGGGGGGGGGGACTGGGCTGGAGTGAATGGGAGCAGAAGGGAGAGGGGAGAAAGCATCATCTTATGCCCCCGGGGGGGGGGACTGGGCTGGAGTGAATGTGAGCAGAAGGGAGAGGGGAGAAAGCATCATCTTATGCCCCCGGGGGGGGGGGGACTGGGCTGGAGTGAATGTGAGCAGAAGGGAGAGGGGAGAAAGCATCATCTTATGCCCCCGGGGGGGGGGACTGGGCTGGAGTGAATGTGAGCAGAAGGGAGAGGGGAGAAAGCATCATCTTATGCCCCCGGGGGGGGGGACTGGGCTGGAGTGAATGTGAGCAGAAGGGAGAGGGGAGAAAGCATCATCTTATGCCCCCGGGGGGGGGGACTGGGCTGGAGTGAATGTGAGCAGAAGGGAGAGGGGAGAAAGCATCATCTTATGCCCCCGGGGGGGGGGGACTGGGCTGGAGTGAATGTGAGCAGAAGGGAGAGGGGAGAAAGCATCATCTTATGCCCCCGGGGGGGGGGGGGGGACTGGGCTGGAGTGGATGGGAGCAGAAGGGAGAGGGGAGAAAGCATCATCTTATGCCCCCGGGGGGGGGGGACTGGGCTGGAGTGAATGGGAGCAGAAGGGAGAGGGGAGAAAGCATCATCTTATGCCCCCGGGGGGGGGACTGGGCTGGAGTGAATGGGAGCAGAAGGGAGAGGGGAGAAAGCATCATCTTATGCCCCCGGGGGGGGGGGACTGGGCTGGAGTGAATGTGAGCAGAAGGGAGAGGGGAGAAAGCATCATCTTATGCCCCCGGGGGGGGGGGGACTGGGTTGGAGTGAATGTGAGCAGAAGGGAGAGGGGAGAAAGCATCATCTTATGCCCCCGGGGGGGGGGGACTGGGCTGGAGTGAATGGGAGCAGAAGGGAGAGGGGAGAAAGCATCATCTTATGCCCCCGGGGGGGGGACTGGGCTGGAGTGAATGTGAGCAGAAGGGAGAGGGGAGAAAGCATCATCTTATGCCCCCGGGGGGGGGGGGGAATGGGCTGGAGTGAATGTGAGCAGAAGGGAGAGGGGAGAAAGCATCATCTTATGCCCCCGGGGGGGGGGGGAATGGGCTGGAGTGAATGTGAGCAGAAGGGAGAGGGGAGAAAGCATCATCTTATGCCCCCGGGGGGCACTGGGCTGGAGTGAATGGGAGCAGAAGGGAGAGGGGAGAAGAACGGAGAGATTCATTCAGCACATACACTTATTCACATGGAAGTGAAGCAGCTCAAACTGGTATAGTTTGGGCACAAAAGCATTTAGGGCCATCAGTAAGTTTGCAATATACAAACATAGGAGGTGCACCCCCCCCCCCCCCCCAGCATAATATCAGGGCTACTCTTGTTACAGACTTGGGGTAGGGGCCTGGCAGGTCAAGTTTTGCCTTGAAAAGCCAAGATAATGTCTCTCAGGATAAGTAACCAACTTTATAGAATGATGAGGGTTATTGTCCTGCAATAGCTGAAGACCTTTAGGTTGGCTCAAGAAATGTCAGAACTGTCCTGGTGTAATCCAAGATGGCACCTACTGTTACCAAAGACCACACAACCCTGGTACCCCAAATAACTCAGCCCTCCTACTTTGGACAGAATTTTCTGCTGCATAAGAGAGTTCCCTTCCTTTAAGATGGATGAGCCCTGTACCTAGGATGGATCATACCACTATATAAGATAGTTTTCCTGGTAACCAAGATGGATGAGCCCTGTACCTAGGATGGATCATACCACTGTATAAGATAGTTTTCCTAGTAACCAAGATGGCACAGCCCTGGTAACTAGGAAGGATCATACCATCATTCTATATGAGATCACCCCCCTACTACCCAAAATGGCTCAGCCTTGCTATCTCAAATGGCTCAGCCTGCTGTATAACTTGGCTCCCCTGCTACTCATGGTTGGTTGACCAATGCTACCCAAGATTCCATCAACTGCCAATCAAAATATCTTTCCCTGAGGTGATGATGATGATGACACACAGGCCCTAAAGGGGGGACCTTTGTACATGAAATCATAGTGTAGGAGGTTACAGGAAGAGTGCCCCACGCAGTAGGGCCCCTGTGTCTCAAGATGATCTCCCTGGTTGTTTGGGGTCATTTCTGCCTTAGAAACAGCACAGGCCCGTTTCCCATTCACTTCCATAGACTGCTGGGACTGGAACTAGCACAGTAACAAGCTCCTTATCCCCTGCTCATTATCAGGAGCACAGTAAACCCATTGTGGCGTCACTCTGCACTAGGTGTTAAGCTTTGCTCCTTCCTAACTGGGCCACGTTCTCGGGGGAGAATCTGGGTCTCCATCAGACACCTGACCTGACAATACAGATTTGTCTTCTTTGTCGCTGTGAAATCCCTCCGCCACGTGATAAAGAATCACCCAACACCTAGCAGCGCCGGCCCATTAAATTGCTTGATTACCGGCTCTTTGTGCGCTCGGAATATTACCAAAAATAGCATGGGGTCTTTTTTATTTAGTGCAGAACACATTTGGTGCCCTACATTTCAGCCGAATAAGAAGCAGGAGACATTAGGAGCAATCTCGGCTCTGGCACAGATTGTCAGAGGGGGCCCCCGTCTCTGGGTAGGCCTCATTTGCAATTATCAAAGCGCCGATTAGGCAGCTTTATTTGTTAAGAGTAAACCAAAGCCTTGAATAAAGCAATAAAACAGAGGAACATTAGATTCTCCTCGTACATAGTGGCTTCATTAGAGCTGTAAAAGGCCAGGCTGCAGCCGCTCGGCATTCATGGAAGGGATTGGGTAACGGGTCCTGCGCTTATATTGCTACTGTTTTACCTGAAGGCGGGGATCCCCAACCCTTTGTACCAGTGAGCCTCATTCAAATGTAAAATGAGTTGGGGAGCAACACCAGCATGACCTAATAAGGGCTGTGATTGGCCCTATGTGGACTGGCAGCCACAGAAGGCTCTGTTTGGCAGTACATCTGGTTTTTATGCAACCAAAACTTGCCCCCAAGTCAGAAATTGAAAAATAAGCAACTGCTTTGGGGCCACTGGGAGCAACATCCAAGGGGTTGGTAAGAAACGTGTTCCTCACGAGCCACTGGTTGGGGATAAGTGACTTAGGGTGAAGACACACAGAGCTTCTTAGTAGCAACTACTTTTCACAGCTACCCACGGCCAGAAAATACTGTGCCATAGACAATACTGAGAATTGCCTCTGCTAAAACACACAGAGAGACAGTTATCAGTAAATGATCAGCATTGTCTGTTTCTGAAGCTGCTACTAGTAGCTCTGTGCGTCCTCACCCTTAAGGCCCCCATACACGGGTTGATTCTAGCTGCCGATATCGGTCCCTTAGACCTATTCGGCAGCTAATCGGCCCGTGTATGGGCACTACCGATGGGCCTTCCCGACCGATATCTGGCCTGAAATCGGGCAGATTGCGATCGGGCAAGTTAGAAAATCTAGTCGGACCGACTTTTCCTATACCCGTTGTTATAATTCGATCGTTTGGCCCCAGGGAGCGGATCTGCCTGTGTATGGGGACCTTTAGGGTAAGAACCCACAGAACGAGTTAATCGCCTGTGATAGATCTCTGTTATCGCGGGCGAGTAACTGATCCGAAAAGGCTTTCCACTGGCAGCAATAATAGTCGCCAATGGAAAGCCCCTTGGCATCGCTTCTTTTTCCGCAGTCGCGCAAAGTTGCCTGCGGGAGGAAACTGCGCACAACTTCAGATTACCAAAGTGATGCCAAGGGGCTTTCCACCGGCAACTTCTATTGTATAATAATCCTTATAATTTGCAGTAGGGGGTGCATTATCTTTACAATGCAAAAGTTTAACCTTATAACGGCCATGGGATATGTGTTGTGGCTAATCCTCTTCGAGTAATGGCATCACAAAGCACCATTTATAAGGGTATATTTTACAGTTTCCTTATAGTGCATAGCAGGGGGTGCATGTATATAAAGGCACAGACAGATATAATATGAGAGTGAATGTTATACTAAGCTCTTGTTTGTTTTCCCTTTTTCTCAGTAATTTTGTTCTTACCTTGATAATCTAATTCTATTGCTTATTTACTGTCATGTTATTGAGACGTATCTGGGCAGCTTTGTGCCCTACAGGGCGTAGTGGCGGTCACTGTGACCCACCTGTCACAAGAAGCAGAACAGCGCCCGGGGCTGATGGATGTTTGGGCGCAATCCTTTGGAAGATTTCTTTCCTCCCTTTCTGTGTTGTTGTGGTATCCGGATAATTGTCTCGGAACGTTGCTGAGGGCGTCCTGCCCTGCTGGGTGACTGGAGCCATCTTACAGGAGAAATACCTGCGTTTGTTCCAAGCTTGGACGCAGCTGGAATAGGAGCACCCAATACTGAAAGCTATTAGCAGCAGGGAAATGAATCCGACTTCTGAGAAACATGAGGTAAGAGGTGAACTGAATTATCTGCTGCTCTCTGGATCCAGCCAGCGACTCTATCTGATAATGGGGGTCCACAACCAGACAAGCACGAGGGATCACTGGCCAAAATAATGACTGAGATTTCCTTATACATTTATAGCACATATTAAGGGGGTGTTATACCCACCCCTATGGCATGTACTCCTGTTAAGCTTTGTAATCATTTTGCCCTTAGTTTTGTAGTTGGGGTGTAGCCAAAGGTTCCTTTCCAAAAATGTCAACTGCCCAGGTCCCTTGCAGATCATAGAGCCATGCAGATCGGCAGCTACAGGTACTATAAGAAGAGTGAAGATAGCAGAAACAGCAGAGCAAGATAGAGACAACAGAGCAAGATGGTGGCAGCAGAACAAGATGGTCAGCTGGGCAAGGTGAAGACAGTAGGAGAGATGGAGACAGTGGGGCCAGAAGGGAAAAGAAAGAGACAACGGTGCAAGATACAGACAGTATGGTATGATGCCAGCAGCTGAAAGAGATGGTCCCAGAAGGACAAGATGGATACAGTACAACAAGGAGGCCACAGCAGAGCAAGATTAAGACAGCAGGGAAAGGTGGTGACAGAAGGACAAGATGGATACAGTACAACAAGGAGGCCACAGCAGAGCAAGATTAAGACAGCAGGGAAAGGTGGTGACAGAAGGACAAGATGGATACAGTACAACAAGGAGGCCACAGCAGAGCAAGATTAAGACAGCAGGGAAAGGTGGCCACAGAAGGACAAGATGGATACAGTACAACAAGGAGGCCACAGCAGAGCAAGATTAAGACAGCAGGGAAAGGTGGTGACAGCAGAGCAAGAAGCCCACTGTAGGGAAAGATGGGGACAACAGATTAAGAAGGAGGCAACAGAGCATGATGGCCACAGTAGGGTAAGTTGAAGACAACAGAAGGATCAGAAGGAACAGGAGTAGACCAAGATGGACATAACAGGTCAAGTGGGAGCAAGATGGCGACACTAGGGTAACATGGAGACAGTAGGGCAGTAGGGCAACAGCTAGCAAAATACCACAGAAAGAAAAGATGGAGACAGTATGGTGAGATGGCAGCAGTAGAAAGAGATGCCAACTGTAGAATGAGATGGGTACTGTAGGGCAAGGTGGCCACATAATGGAGACAGCAGGGAAAGATGGCCACAGAAGGGTATAAAGGAGACAACAGAGCAAGATGACTATAGTAATGTGAGATGGAGACAGTAGGCATGTTGGAGACAACATAGCAAGTGGTGACAGCACAGCAAGTTGGAGACAGCACATCATGCTGGGGATGATAGAGCAATATTTCCAGTGTGCAAGGTGAAGACAATAGACTAGAGGAAGAAGTCCACAGACGGACAAGATGGAGACAGTAGGTCAAGTTGGAGACAACAGATCAAGATGGAGACAGTAGAGAAAGATTTCCAGAGTAGGGCAAGATAGAGACAACAGGTCATGACGGTCCCAGTAGGGTAAGAAGGAAACAATACGAGCAAAATGGCCATAGTAAGGTGAGTTTGAGACAGTAAGGCAAGTTAGAGACAACATATCAAAATTGAGACAGTAAAGCAAAATGTTTACAGTGTGCAACATGGAGACAACAGGGCAAGAAGTCCACAATCAGACAAGATGGAGACAGTAGAGCAAGTTGGAGACAATAGATCGAGATGGAGACAGTAGAGCAAGATTTCCTCAGTGTGCAACATGGAAGCAACAGAGCAAGAAGGCCACAGTGGGACAAGATGGAGACAACAGATCAAGATAAAGACAGTACAACATGATGGTGGCACCTAAGCCGCTTGCCCACTTGCCTCCTCCTACATGTGCAGCAACACTTTTACAGTCAGGCACATTTCTTTTCTTTTTATTCAAGAAATTCCAAGAGTTGCATCTGTCTGTTTTGCCTTTGCATCTTCTCCCTGCCCCTCTTTAAATGAGCTTATTTGCTAGTTTGTTGTTGATAACTAAGTGGTTCTAATGCAAAAAGAAGCAAAACTGTTACATCTCCATCAACAGTATCCATTAGGTTACGACCCCCATCTACTACTACTCCCCCTTTATATATTCCACTTCTCTTTCCCCAAAGAGTCAGGATTTCGTTGTATTTGCTATAACCCTTAAACTACACCCCTAATCTCTACCAGAACATCTATATGTTTATCAATTGGGGAGCATGTATAATCTGCAGGCTACAATTCTCAAGGCAAAACTTGGATTTGAGCTTTAGTTCCCCTTTAAAATAAGCAGCAGAGAGCTGTATTAGCTGGAGGAAAATGAATTACCAGCCAGTTCATATATACACAGTATTTTTAATTATGTATTATAATATATTAAATAGTTAATTGATCTGAAGGATAAATAAAATAAGGCTAAACTATGAAAATATCTATTGTTTACCCTTTGTGCCATTTAAATAAACCACAGTGTGAAATCCGTGAAGCCTGCGGTTGAGCTATGGCTGTAGATTAGCTGCAAAAACGCTGGGTGAGCAGCTCCATCTAGTGGCAGCAGGTGATATTACACTGTGAATACAATAAAGCCAACCTGGTTATCACTATATAGTCTGTGGGCCAAAGGCCAAACTTAATGGTTATATCCTGGACAGTTTTATTCATACTATCGCATACCTCCTTGCATTTCCACCTGAACCCCCACCTATCTTTTCAGTAAGCCATGCCTCATTTGGGGTCCATGATTTGGCTCTAGGAAGCACTTACACACCTATATAAGTAATAACTGAGGCTTCCCCTTGCATTTTCTGTGAGTGGTAAATAAGTTGCATTAATGCACACATGATGCCCCCGGCATTAAGTGACTGGACTTTATCAGGGGTTAAATGGTGACATTTAAGTACAACAAAGTTGGCACTTAATTGGGAAATTGCCACCTCAGCTAGCCATTTTTGTACATATATAAAATGCTGAGAGGGTTGTGCTGCTGATGTACAGGGTTTCCCGGCTACCTACCCCCCCACCGGGTGATATACTGCATGCTGCCTGCATGACTGCACTTTCTGGCTGTGCTGTAAGCCTGAGCACCCATCTGTCCAACAGCCCCCTCGGCCTGTGAGTGGGTGGGCACAGCTGCTGTAGTTGAGTCTGATTGGCTCTCCTCCGTTGGCGGGGCCCCTTATCGCTGATGGGGCCCTGGTCAGGGGGAATGTGGCTCTGCAAATAAGGGTGGGAGTGTGAGATGGAAAAGCACTTTCCCAGGCTGGCTGGGTACTGATATATAAATGGTGAGAAAGGATCTTGTTATATACAGTTATTGGACTACTGCGCAGTTGGTCAGCTTTATAGGGTGTGTAAACTCAACTATATAATGTTACATAAGAGCAAATATAATTCTAAGCTACTTTAATAATAGCCTCTGGGAAGGGACTGTCTCTGTGGGATAGCAGGTATAGTAGGGAGAGATGGTGCCTATAGTAGCAGTGGGGGGATAATAGCCTCTGGGAAGGGACTGTGGCTGTGGGATAGCAGGTATAGTAGGGAGAGATGGTGCCTATAGTAGCAGTGGGATAATAGCCTCTGGGAAGGGACTGGGGCTGTGGGATAGCAGGTATAGTAGGGAGAGATGGTGCCTATAGTAGCAGTGGGGGGATAATAGCCTCTGGGAAGGGACTGGGGCTGTGGGATAGCAGGTATAGTAGGGAGAGATGGTGCCTATAGTAGCAGTGGGGGGATAATGGCCTCTGGGAAGGGACTGGGGCTGTGGGATAGCAGGTATAGTAGGGAGAGATGGTGCCTATAGTAGCAGTGGGATAATAGCCTCTGGGAAGGGACTGGGGCTGTGGGATAGCAGGTATAGTAGGGAGAGATGGTGCCTATAGTAGCAGTGGGATAATAGCCTCTGGGAAGGGACTGGGGCTGTGAGATAGCAGGTATAGTAGGGAGAGATGGTGCCTATAGTAGCAGTGGGGGGATAATAGCCTCTGGGAAGGGACTGGGGCTGTGGGATAGCAGGTATAGTAGGGAGAGATGGTGCCTAAAGTAGCAGTGGGGGGATAATAGCCTCTGGGAAGGGACTGGGGCTGTGGGATAGCAGGTATAGTAGGAGAGATGGTGCCTATAGTAACAGTGGGATAGTAGCCTCTAGTGTCTGTACTTGATAGGTCTTTTCGCCACTAGGGGCAGCCTTGGGTATGTTCTGGTGATTCTGGGCACATGGTCCGGGCTGTCTTTATATCTTGGAACGAGGCAAGAGGAATTGATATGGCATGCTGCCCACTGCAGTTTATGGAAATATGGCGTGCAACCACACAGATGCACAGAAGGCACACTGGCACAGAAGGCACAGAAGGCACACTGGCACAGAAGGCACACTGGCACAGAAGGCACACTGGCACAGAAGGCACACTGGCACATTAGGCACACTGGCACAGAAGGCACACTGGCACAGAAGGCACACTGGCACATTAGGCACACTGGCACAGAAGGCACACTGGCACAGAAGGCACACTGGCACAGAAGGCACACTGGTACTGGATTTCTATTGGATTTTCATTCACACTCCTGTTCTTCTCAGAATTCTGCATTGTGATTACATCATTGCAGTAAAGCGTGTGACCGTGCCAAGCTAATTTAAAGCCAGCATGAGGTCACCCCTGTGACATCATCACTTGACAAACGAGCACATTAGTCACCGTGAGCGCCGCCATTCCCCCCAGTGCTGCTGGAAACCCATTAGGATGAATTCTGTAAGCAGAAGGCAAAGCTATTGCTGATCTCACAGTCTTGTCACCAAGTCCCCCCCCCCCCTCGCCGGCCCATTAGGCCCCGAGCCCGCTGGCTATAGATAGAATTGTGACATCATTGCTTCATCGACTCTCCCCGGACACCTTTACAGCCATTTGCCCTCGACAGCTGGCAGGGCTACCAGGACGAGCGTAGGCACAGGGAAATATGTTTTCTATATAAATATCTAATGTGCGGGGGGGGGGGACATTTCCTATAAAAGTCACTTGCTGGGGAAGGGTCCCATTGACATCAGTGGCTAAAAATACCATTGGGATAGGGCCAACGTGCAAAGCATTATGGTTCCTGGGCCCGTTATACTACTGGGCCATTAGCCCTTTATTAGGAACTTGCCCTTGGGGGTGTAAAGCTTTTCTCCAGCCCAAACCCTGATACAGAGCTGCACTCCCCTGTATTTCCTGCTCCTGGGCTGCTCTCCTACCCATGGATAAGGCAGAACTTCATCCAGGTGGAAAGGGTTGGCATTGATCTCTGTGGTTGTAGACGAGCATCCCAGCCATTGGTGGGGGATATAGGGGTATTGCAGTCAGGGGCCCCATGGCAGAGTGGGAAGATGTCACAAAAGGGGTGGGGCTTTTGCAGGAGTTTGGGTGGGCGGGATTTGGTATAATTGGGGAGTGGCCAGGGTGATTCAGGGACATGGCTAGAGTTGCCACCTCTTGTCAATGTTCTTATTGGCCACAAGGGGGCGGGTCTGTGATGATGGTGTGGATCTGTGATGTATGTGGGGGCGGGGCATGATGCCAGTGGGTCGCATTCAAGGGGAAATAGGGAGCAAGCGGGTTAGAAAGGGAGCTGGGAAGAGGGATAGGCGGTGGGATGGGGGGGATCAGAGGTGGCACTGGGTGGAGGGCAAGTTATTACAAATTTACCGGCAACTACATTGTAATTTGTAACACTGGCCCCGTCCCTAGGCTGGTGAAATAGCGGCCAGCTGGCAACTCTAGACAAGGACATTGTGGGTAGGGGTCATTCTTTTACAGGGCCCCCATCTCAATTACAAGGCCACATGCTAGGGAGGCACAGGTTACCGGTGGGCTATTAAGTGGGGCCACCGGGCTGAGTATGATGGGCCCCATGATTACTTTGGCAGCCGTGTAGAGTAAGTAGAGCTCTATCAATCTGCTTTTATACTCCCCCTAGAGATCTGTGCAATGGAACTGCCTCCTGCCCCCCAACCTGACTTCTCTGTTGGACTGTTCCTTACCTGACAATGGGGAAGAGAGCAGCCCAGGAGCAGGAAGTATGTAGAATCGGAGCTGTGCATTTGTGCATTAACCCACAGCAACCAAAAAACCTTGACTTTCTGAATCAGATCAGTTGTGATCAAATGACCAAATAATTGGGGAGCCAAAAAGCCCTGATCCAGCCAGAAAGCAGGCAGTAGCACAGGGTCTCCTCTGGGTGGCAGCAAAGCGCAGGCAGAAGCGACTTCATAGCTTCTATAGAATGAATATTATCCTTATTATTTATACATGACAGGCAATGCCCAAATGGAGCTTCTCCTTTCACTATCTTTAGTTATTTAACCTTGGGAGGAAACCCACACAACAGGGGGAAAGTACACAAACCCCTTGCCAGTGTGGCCTTGGCTGGATCTGAACCCAGGGCCCCAGCACGGAAAGGTCACAGCTACTAACAGTATAACTATAAAGGAAAGGGTTAAGGGCAACTAATACAGCAAACCCCTCCCCAAAAGTAGTTCCTGTAGCTTCAGAGGTGTAACCCACCAACCCAAAAGAGGCGGGGCTTACTGGAAAGTGGCTATGGGTTTAAATGGGTAGCTGGTAATATTCTCCCAGCCAACATTCCCCAGGCAGCCATTCCCAAGCCAATCAGATCTCTCCAATGCTGGTGTTTCTCCCTGGGACAGTTTAGAAACCAAGGGACACCAGCAACAGGGTTAGGTGGGGTCTGTGTTCACTTCTAAAAATAAGGTTCCATTGGTTTCTATGAGACAAGACACACTGACCATAGACAGTAGCACAGACTGCCCTCTATCATTGCTGGTTTCAGGGTAGGGCATGTGGGAACATGTGTAATTGTATAACACACACTATTTGACTATATATAATGAACATATAAATTCCCAGAATGCCTCCGACAGGGAAAGGCCCATGTCTCTGCGGGGTAAAACCAGAAGCTATTATTATCCTGCCTAAAATAGCGCCGTGTGGTTTGGCCCAAAAACGTCAGCGACTCGGAGGGTAAAATCCATCAAGTCGTGCTCTGAGGCTGAGGTCCGGTTTTTGGGAGACTGGCCCAGTTTCTGGGTTTGGCCCAATTAGCTGCGTGTAAGGGGGGGGGGTATCCTTCCAGGTGTGAGTGGATTTATTCCTTCTGGACTCCCCCCCATCCTATCATTGCAGGGTTCCATATAGTCTGCTTGCTGCAGGGGTTAAACCAGCGCTGGGAGGAGGAAATGATCCCTTAGGTGTCCATTGACTCGGATCCACCACTAGGGGGCGCTCCCGGCCTTGCCGTCATCCCTTGCCCTCCCTCCATATACAGCAGGGCAGCCTCCTCTGGAAGTCTTTGTACCGATAGCGAGCAGGGAAGCGGGCACAGCTCACCTGGCAGCCTGGCATTGCCCTGTCTTCAGCCGGATTAGGGGGGACCCCCCTGCATATGGCCTGTGCCTGCCTGTCCCCACAAGGAGCCGACACAGAGGAGCTGGCAGCTGGAGAGAGGTAGGGGGGATTTACCCGTTCTACCAACTAATCATGTGCCCACCAGTAGGGACCCCTTAATCTTCTTATTCCTGGCACCCCTGCTAGCTGCTGGGCTGAGTGGGTGCAAGCTGCCACTTAGTGTCTAAGCTACTGAACTAAAGGGGGGTGCAAAGTGGCATTTAACCTCTTAGCTGCTAGGCTTGAGAGGGGGTGCAAGGTGGCTTTAAACCTCTTAACTGCTGGGCTTGAGGGGGGGGGCAAGTTGGCACTTATCTTCTTATGATAGAGGCAGTACCCAGGTGGTGTTTAACCCCTTAGCTGCTTGGCGTGAAGGGGTGCAAGTTGACAGTTAGTTTAACTGCTGAACTAGGGGCGGTGCCCAGGTGGCATTTAACCCCTTAGCTGCTCGGCTGAAGGGGGTGCCAGGTGACACTTAATGTCCTTGCTGCTGGGCTGAAGTGGGTGCAAGGTGACAATATTAGGCCTGCAATGTATATATATATATATTTTGTTTCTCATTTTTAACCTAATGTACTGATTGCTTCCACTGTCGCCGTGATATCATTGCAAACACTTGAGAAATCATTGTTGTGCCGACTTGGCACCAGGCAAGAATTGCATCATCATGTGCCAGCCCCTTGGCATCAGTGGCGCTCTCGGTGGGGTTATAACGGTGCAATGGTGTGAAATAATAACAATAACAGTTCCCTGTTCACCAGCTGGAGGTTACAGAGTCAGAGCTGGCAGTGAGGACTGACTACCTAAACTGCATTCAGTTAATGAAATACTTCTATGCGGTTGGTCACAAAGCTTTCCTTGGGTAGAGGGCACCTATGATATATATATATATATGTGTATATATATATATGCACACTTGTAGGCACTGAGGGCCTGTTGGGAGATTTTTGTGTAGATCCCTTATATAGCAGTGGGCATAATGCCATCCTGTTTGGTGGCCTTATAGACCAGCTACTATTATGTAACATAGTAACATAGTAAGTTGGGTTGAAAAAAGACATACGTCCATCACGTTCAACCATAATGACTATATATGTGCTCTAATGGGTGTGTGAGGCACAATTTTACTCCATCTGAGCATCTGAGGGGTCAGTGTAACTGAGGGTCTTGGCCTCAGACCGTATTTCATATGAATCAAGGCATGGGTGGGAGAGTGGCCCCAGTGAGATGCCACCTGTATACATGCATGGTAAGGCAAGAGTAGGAAGGGGGCGTAACTGTGGGTTAGTGTGTATGTATGGGGCCACTGGTTGCACAGCAGCGCTTTCTATATGAATACCAGGGCCCCATATAGATTGGGGAGCACAATAAAGTGGTACATGCTGCTGGTATCTACCGTATAGATGGGGTTTTGCTTTCACTGATTCAGTTATAACATGTGACACATTCAGACAGAATAGGAGTGACCCTTGTTAGGCAACTTCAGTGTCTATGGGGCTCCATTTTGAGTGCTTTGGGGCACAGCGCCCAAAACACTGATTGCTCTGACAGATTGTCAAGTATGTTATCTGTATATAGGGTTGTTTGTGCTTGAATGGCAGTGCCACCGGTAGAGCTATTCAGCTGTTCGGCTGGAAGAATCCAACAATACCAGTATATTTCCTTATTACAAACATGCCCAATGGCAAGAAACCATGTCAAAATGCATGTGACTGGGTACTAGGAGTTCCCTGTCCCAGTCCCGCAGGGCCCTGGGCCCGTACCACTGCTGCCCAATACTTGCCTCAGTCATTTTGCCCTGCTGTACCACACGGGAAGTGGGGGCAGGTATCAGGTGTTCTGATCACTGTGGGCAGGGAAGACTAGAGGCCATGTTCTCCGGTGGGCCCAGGTACTAAAGTTAAAGGTATCCGCCTGTCACTTGGCACACAGGGTAAATTTTAAGCCCACAAACCATCAAAAGTGAATTTTAGGGCTGATACCATTGCAGATAATGGCATTAGGTGGGCATTAAAGTGATACAGGTATGGGATCCCTTATCTGGAAACCCTGTTAACCAGAAAGCTCCAAATTCCGGAAAGCCCATGTCCCATAGGCTCCATTTTAATCAAATAATTCAGAATTTTAAAATTGATTTCTTCTTTCTCTGTAATAATAAAACAGTACCTGTACTTGATCCCAACTAAGATATAATTACCCCTTATTGGGGCAGAACAGCCCTATTGGGTTTATTTAATGGTTAAATGATTCCCTTTTCTCTGTAATAATAAAACAGTACCTGTACTTGATCCCAACTAAGATATAATTACCCCTTATTGGGGGCAGAACAGCCCTATTGGGTTTATTTAATGGTTAAATGATTCCCTTTTCTCTGTAATAATAAAACAGTACCTGTACTTGATCCCAACTAAGATATAATTACCCCTTATTGGGGGCAGAACAGCCCTATTGGGTTTATTTAATGGTTAAATGATTCCCTTTTCTCTGTAATAATAAAACAGTACCTGTACTTGATCCCAACTAAGATATAATTACCCCTTATTGGGGGCAGAACAATCCTATTGGGTTTATTTAATGGTTAAATGATTCCCTTTTCTCTGTAATAATAAAACAGTACCTTGTAATTGATCCCAACTAAGATATAAATAATCCTTATTGGATGCAAAACAACCCTATGGGGTTTAATTAATGTTTTATTGATTTTTTAGTAGACTTAAGGTATGGAGATCCGAATTACGGAAAGACCCCTTATCCGGAATACCCTTGGTCCCGAGCATTCTGGATAACGGGTCCTATACCCGAACTGACAAGTTAAAAATTTTGGCACCAATTTCATGTTCTAAATATAGACCACTTCTACCCTCTCACAGTTCCCCCCGTGGCTTTTTCTCACTAATGATGTAGGAGGACCGGGGGCAAAAACCTTAGAGGGTCTCATGTAACAGTGTGTGTTAGCGGATAGGCCTAGTAGTAATTAAGGCCAGCTTTCTTCAGCTGAGGTGAGGCCTGGCCTAAACTACAATGCTGCACTTGAGGCCTGAGTGAAACCAAGATGGAGGACGTGTGAATTGGATCCCATCCAGGAAGTGCTAGTGACAGGCTTTTCCCAGAATCCTTCAGGCATGCAATCCTTCGCTGTTTGAATTGAGCAGTTGTCATTTGGCGATAGACTCCGAGCCGTTGGGTCCCAGGAGTAGGAGAGAAAGGCTCAGATAAAAGAACTAGACGTGTTTTATTATTCCCCAGAGGCACACAAAGGAAATCTATACAGGAATCTCACAGTAACTCTGAGCAGGGACTTCGTAACTGCGGCGGCATTAATTGGGTGGGCCGCGCACCTCTGCACAAATTAAAGTGCCTTTTCCATTTTCTTTTTCATCATGAGCGTGTGGGAAACTCATTGTAAGGGGAAACGCCACACCGCAGGCTTTGTCACTGCCATTCAGTAAAAAAAAAATCTGTGATAATACTTTGACAAACTCCATCTTGTTTACTAGCGCCAAGTTAATCACGTGACTTGTTTATCTATAACCCTCTTTGTCAAACTTGCCAGCATTCGTTAGAAAAAAAAAGACTGGGCAGGTGCCCTGGTGCAGTAACACTAGCAACCAATTAGTGTTTTTCAGACTGGTAAAAGTCAATAATTGGTTGCTATAGGTTACTGTGCTAGGGCAAATTTTTATAGTGCTGTCAAATGATAGGAGGGCTGTGGAGCTGGGGATATGTTGGGGTGTAACTGGGCATTGTCGGGGCATAACAGGGCTTTATGGTGCATAGTTCCTTCTTAACCCAGTCTGACTGCCCCTATGTATTTTTCCACTATGTGATGCTGATGTAAGGATGCTGTTGCCCCCTTACTGGCGGATGGGGGTGGGGCACAAAAGAGGCGGGCAATGATGTAAAAGAGGTGGGGCAGTAATGCAAAAGGGGCAGAGCTATGATGCACGGGCCAATGGGGGACGAGTTATGTAGTGGATTGGGGGCAGGGCAGTATTTATAATATGGAACCCTTGGGGGTGGCCTTTTGGTGCCTATAATTTCTTTTCTTTTCTTTTTTTTTTTTTTAAAAATGACCCCATAGGAAATCTGGCAACAAAGCTGGGGGGTTTGGGGGTAGTGGGTCTCGGGCTCTACAGAAGTGACGTTGTTTGTGATGTCACACGTATGACGAAGGGGGGTATTTAGGTTTGGTGCCTAGGTGCAGCACTGGCAACTACATTGCTGGTAAATTTGTAACATCGCCCTTGGCCTTGGCAGGTGTTTTACCGGCTAGGCCAGTAACATACCAGTCGGGTAGCAACCATAATCTCAGATCAACATGCCTCCATCCGCCACTTAGCTGATCACTGCCCTCTGCTGCTCACTCCCTCCCAAACCATCTCAGCCTGTCCAAATGTACCCCCAGTTGTGCCCCAGGGCACTTGCCTCTACTGCCTACCCCTACTTCCAGCTCTGGAAGCGAGACTTGGCTTTTACTACAAGTGTCTGATGTTGGGTCAGAACCATATGATTCCAAAAGAATTCAGGAGAGTTGACATGTCTGATGTTCAAATCACATTGGTCGCTCAGTAGCCTCTAATCTCTGGGTATCCGAGGGTGGACGCGGCTCCCCTAGCTGCGCCTGTTTCTGCTTACACCGTTTCGGTGTGGGAAACAGCAGCGCATGTTAAGGAAACAGGCCCAGACTTTTTTTTCGTGGAGATGATTTATGAGGAAGAATTTCTTTTACCAGAAAAACCCATTTTGTTTCTGCGTGGGGGATGAGAAATTAAGCTGCGAATGTGTAAGTAAATAAGATTCAGCAATTTGAAATCCTGGATTTTGCTGGAATTATTGTGCGCCTGAGATATTCACACGTCTGCGCACACCGCACCACTCCATTAATTTTCAGGCTTTGCTTCCCAGCCTGGTTGGCTTTGAACTCTGTTCCCAGAGAGATGCTGGATGTTCTCTTCTTATTGGCTTCGCAAAACAAAGGGCCGGCAAATCACATGACTTGCCTGGGCTGTTGGCAAAGCTGCAGTTGATTCCGACTTCAGTCTGTCTGTCTTCACATGTGGAATAGAGAGTATCTCCTATTTGTGCAAAAAATGTATTCTCTGTTCCAGAATAGATAAATCATGTAGAACTGCAGTTGCTTCTGGTCTACAGCTCCCATGATCCCTAGCCAACCACAGAGCAGCTTTATGTTCAGTGAGCTGTGTCACGTGACTTTATATCTGCAACTTCAACTCCCAGCACCCCTGGGTTTGCGGTGCACATATTACAAGCCTTGAGAGGCACTGGGTTTAATAGTGCTACTAGTACTGATGGTGAATAGATCCACAAAGTGCCACAAGGAGTAGCTAGAGTCAACAAAGTGCCACTGGGACTGATAGTAAAGTAATTAAATACACTGATAGTAAAGTAATTAAATACACTGAGTGGCACTGGGACTGACAGTTCAAATAATACACCGAGTGGCACTGGGACTTACAGTACAAGTAATACACTGAGTGGCACTGGGACTTACAGTACAAGTAATACTCTGAGTGGCACTGGTACTGACTGTACAAGTGATACACTGAGTGGCACTGGGACTTACAGTACAAGTAATACTCTGAGTGGCACTGGGACTTACAGTACAAGTAATACTCTGAGTGGCACTGGGACTTACAGTACAAGTAATACTCTGAGTGGCACTGGTACTGACTGTACAAGTGATACACTGAGTGGCACTGGGACTTACAGTACAAGTAATACTCTGAGTGGCACTGGTACTGACAGTACAAGTGATACACTGAGTGGCACTGGGCTTTATAGTGATTAAATCCACTGCATGGCACAGGGGCTCATAGTAATTAAATCATACTAAGTGGCACTGGGAGTGAAAATAATTAAAGCCACTGAGTACCACTGAGACTGATTGTAATTAAATCTGCTGAGTGGCACTGGGACGTATAGTAATTGAAGCCACTGAGTAGGTGCTGATAGTAATTACATCAAATGAGTGGCACTGGGACTGATTGAAACTACATCCACCGAGTGGCACTGGGACTAAGTGTAATTAAAGCTAATGAGTGGCACTGGGACTGATAGTAACTACATCCACCGAGTGGCACTGGGACTAAGTATGATTAAAGCTAATGAGTGGCACTGGGACTAAGTATGATTAAAGCTAATGAGTGGCACTGGGACTGATAGTAACTACATCCACTGAGTGGCACTGGGACTAAGAGTAATTAAAGCTAATGAGTGGCACTGGGACTGATCCGCTGGCAGTTATAGTGCAGAGTAACTCAGGGCCATGGCATAGAGCAGTGATCCCCAACCAGTGGCTCGGGGGCGACATGTTGCTCCCCAACCCCTTGGATGTTGCTCTCAGTGCCCCCAAACCAGGTAGTTAGTTTTGAATTCATGACTTGGGGGCAAGTTTTGGTTGAATAAAAACAAGATTTAGTACCAAATAAAGCCCCCTGTAAGCTGATAGTGTGCATAGAGGCTGCCTAATAGCCAATCACAGCCCTTATTTGGCTCCTCCATGAACTTTTATGGTGCTTGTGTTGCTCTCCAAGTCTTTTTACATTTGACTGTAGCTCACAAGTAAGAAAAGTTGTGGATCCTTGGCATCGAGCCTTGCTGTTCAACTAGAGGCCAGTGTGACATTCCAGGGGATTCATATTAGGAATGCACCGAATCCAGGATTCAGTTTGGGATTCGGCCAAGTTTTGGCCATTTCAGCAGGATTCGGATTCTTGAATCCTGAATGCTTAAACTCATGTGACTTTTTTCACATAAACACAGAAGAGGGGTGCTCTTTAACCCTTCCATTTAGTTTAGCCAAATCCTATACGAAGGATTTGGGGTTCGGCTGAATCCGAAAATAGTGGATTTGGTGCATCACTAATTTCACCTGCTGTAAAGGTGCCGATGCAACTGTGAGCCCCACCGCATTGCCTACAGTCAAGCCATATGTATTGGAAGAAGTTGTAACATTCTGGTAGAAGATATGGGCAGTTGCTGTTGGTTACTAGTCCTGGTGCAAATGTGCCTTTTTATCACATTATGGTAAAATATGGCAAACCCTGCTGTATTTAGTAGGCCCAGCAATACAATTACAGATACTGAACATGTCCCACCCAGGAATCATGGTGTGGCCAATCACAAAGTATGGAGAGCACACTCACCCACTCTTGAATGACTTTGTACCAATCACTTCTTCTTCAGAAGGTAGCCTCCTAGCCAGCAAGGGGTTAAGTCCGTAACACGCTCCCTTTAATCAGAGGCAGGCGCAGCAGGCTGCGGTCAAACTCCCATCCTTGAGAATTCCAGGGCGGTGAAATCCAGCGATCTCACCACTAAAACCATCTGCAGCTCTCCAGCCGGATGGAACCGCATGCTGAGAGATTCACCTGGATCAACCCCACGCCGGAGGGGAGACTTGGAATATTAACTCCTTAACTGACTCATGGGGGAGATGCCCCCCCTTTCTTGTAGCTCCTGTCCTGTTGATTTAAGCCATCCTTGAATCACAACCCACATTATGTTTTGCTCTTTACTGGCAATAATACCTTTTTAATGAATCAGCATATAACATATACCTCTGCAGTCAATTCTAAGATATATGGGGATATTATGTGAGAAAAAGGTTAAACTACTTTATCAACCTCAACTGGGATCCTTATTTATCTATATATTTGTATTTGTTAATATGAATGGGAGTTGCCATGTTCCTCGGGGGCGGTCTCTTCATAATATGCTCAGATGAAACAGTAAAACAGTGGCTTAAGTGAGAAGATTGACACTACAAATGATCACATTAAGTGGGGGCATATATTTTTGGGCTGTCACCCTCTTAGATTTTTGGGGTGTCACCTGTATTCAAACCTCTAATATGGGGGTGTAATAAGGGACGTGGTCAGGGTCTGGACATAGTCAGAAATCAATTAGATTTAGTTCCTAAGTGGTTGAGGCTTGGATACTTGGCATTTTACCTGCCCCCCCACACACACACTTTTACCTCTCCCACTAGGTTGAGGGGAGTAGAGAGATCAGAATTTCTGGTTCCCACTTTGTCTTTTGGCAGAAGCACCCCTGGATATAGCTCTGACTTGGCATGGCCTTGTTTTATTTGTTCAATAAGACGAACCCTGCAAAAGTAGTTGTGATAAATCCATAATTGGTCAGTATTATGCCCCCTTTCAGGTAATGTTGGGAAACCATTACTATATAGATATACTGGAGTGGGGAGCCCATACACTGGGGAAATGGTTTGCTGTACGATATAAAGGACAAAGGTGCATCCAGCCATGCTATGTAGCTCTTACCAGTCAGATGTTTGGTTTCATCATTCCCTCTATCTATGATTGAGAAGAGCTAATTTGTGATAGGTTGCTGGGGGTTACTCAACCGGGGCAAATGTGGCATATTACTAAATCAATAGGTGTATCTTGTGTTTTTTGGTTGGAATCATGTGATGTGCTGAGGGCTTCAATTGGTGTCAGAAAGAATAACAAGTATGGTCCAAAGGCTTAAGTAAACATGGAATAAATGGGGGCAGTGACCTCTAATATATCCCTGTCAGACTTTAGTTTGTGTATATCACACTCGGAGCTCTGTTCTTTGCCGGGTAGCTATCGCCTACATCCCCTTAAGCTGCTGGGGAACTTACACGGTTCACAGAGGATGGCGTGACCGGGCGAGATTCCTGGGCTGTGTGGGCGCATGGAATATTAGGTAATGGCACCAAAACGAATGGAAAAGTCATTTGATGGTGCTCAGTGTTCCCCAGTGGAAACATGACTGGGAGAAGCTGACTTCCTGTGTTAGAACAGGGCGCCCCTTATACACAGAAACTGCCTCCAACTTGGCTTCTTCCCTGTTCTCTGTCCAGCAACTTCCTAGCCAAAAGCAATGCTTTGCTCTGGTAAGGAGTGAGTCTCACACGCTGAAGCAGGAATGGCTGCTCAAAGTGTAGCTTCAGTCTGGCAGTTCCCTGATACAAACTCACTTTGTAGCGTCTACAAGTTGTATGTGGCCTTACTGAGGCCACTGTAGGCACCATCTCTCCCTACTATACCTGCTATCCCACAGCCCCAGTCCCTTCCCAGAGGCTATTATCCCCCCACTGCTACTATAGGCACCATCTCTCCCTACTATACCTGCTATCCCACAGCCCCAGTCCCTTCCCAGAGGCTATTATCCCCCCACTGCTACTATAGGCACCATCTCTCCCTACTATACCTGCTATCCCACAGCCCCAGTCCCTTCCCAGAGGCTATTATCTCCCCACTGCTACTATAGGCACCATCTCTCCCTACTATACCTGCTATCCCACAGCCCCAGTCCCTTCCCAGAGGCTATTATCTCCCCACTGCTACTATAGGCACCATCTCTCCCTACTACACCTGCTATCCCACAGCCCCAGTCCCTTCCCAGAGGCTATTATCCCCCCACTGCTACTATAGGCACCATCTCTCCCTACTATACCTGCTATCCCACAGCCCCAGTCCCTTCCCAGAGGCTATTATCCCCCCACTGCTACTATAGGCACCATCTCTCCCTACTATACCTGCTATCCCACAGCCCCAGTCCCTTCCCAGAGGCTATTATCCCACTGCTACTATAGGCACCATCTCTCCCTACTATACCTGCTATCCCACAGCCCCAGTCCCTTCCCAGAGGCTATTATCCCCCACTGCTACTATAGGCACCATCTCTCCCTACTATACCTGCTATCCCACAGCCCCAGTCCCTTCCCAGAGGCTATTATCCCCCCACTGCTACTATAGGCACCATCTCTCCCTACTATACCTGCTATCCCACAGCCCCAGTCCCTTCCCAGAGGCTATTATTCCCCCACTGCTACTATAGGCACCATCTCTCCCTACTATACCTGCTATCCCACAGCTACAGTCCCTTCCCAGAGGCTATTATCCCCCCACTGCTACTATAGGCACCATCTCTCCCTACTATACCTGCTATCCCACAGCCCCAGTCCCTTCCCAGAGGCTATTATCCCCCCACTGCTACTATAGGCACCATCTCTACCTACTATACCTGCTATCCCACAGCCCCAGTCCCTTCCCAGAGGCTATTATCCTACTGCTACTATAGGCACCATCTCTCCCTAGTACACCTGCTATCCCACAGCCCCAGTCCCTTCCCAGAGGCTATTATCTCCCCACTGCTACTATAGGCACCATCTCTCCCTACTACACCTGCTATCCCACAGCCCCAGTCCCTTCCCAGAGGCTATTATCCCCCCACTGCTACTATAGGCACCATCTCTCCCTACTATACCTGCTTTCCCACAGCCCCAGTCCCTTCCCAGAGGTTATTATCCCCCCCACTGCTACTATAGGCACCATCTCTCCCTACTATACCTGCTATCTCACAGCCACAGTCCCTTCCCAGAGGCTATTATCCCCCCACTGCTACTATAGGCACCATCTCTCCCTACTATACCTGCTATCCCACAGCCCCAGTCCCTTCCCAGAGGCTATTATCCCCCCACTGCTACTATAGGCACCATCTCTCCCTACTATACCTGCTATCCCACAGCCCCAGTCCCTTCCCAGAGGCTATTATCCCCCCACTGCTACTATAGGCACCATCTCTCCCTACTATACCTGCTATCCCACAGCCCCAGTCCCTTCCCAGAGGCTATTATCTCCCCACTGCTACTATAGGCACCATCTCTCCCTACTATACCTGCTATCCCACAGCCCCAGTCCCTTCCCAGAGGCTATTATCCCCCCACTGCTACTATAGGCACCATCTCTCCCTACTATACCTGCTATCCCACAGCCCCAGTCCCTTCCCAGAGGCTATTATTCCCCCACTGCTACTATAGGCACCACCTCTCCCTACTATACCTGCTATCCCACAGCTACAGTCCCTTCCCAGAGGCTATTATCCCCCCACTGCTACTATAGGCACCATCTCTCCCTACTATACCTGCTATCCCACAGCCCCAGTCCATTCCCAGAGGCTATTATCCCCCCACTGCTACTATAGGCACCATCTCTCCCTACTATACCTGCTATCCCACAGCCCCAGTCCCTTCCCAGAGGCTATTATCCTACTGCTACTATAGGCACCATCTCTCTCTACTATACCTGCTATCCCACAGCCACAGTCCCTTCCCAGAGGCTATTATCCCCCAACTGCTACTATAGGCACCATCTCTCCCTACTATACCTGCTATCCCACAGCCCCAGTCCCTTCCCAGAGGCTATTATCCCCCCACTGCTACTATAGGCACCATCTCTCCCTACTATACCTGCTATCCCACAGCCCCAATCCCTTCCCAGAGGCAATTATCCTACTGCTACTAAAGGCACCATCTCTCCCTACTATACCTGCTATCCCACAGCCACAGTCCCTTCCCAGAGGCTATTATCCCCCTACTGCTACTATAGGCACCATCTCTCCCTACTATACCTGCTATCCCACAGCCCCAGTCCCTTCCCAGAGGCTATTATCCCCCCACTGCTACTATAGGCACCATCTCTCCCTACTACACCTGCTATCCCACAGCCCCAGTCCCTTCCCAGAGGCTATTATCCCCCCACTGCTACTATAGGCACCATCTCTCCCTACTATACCTGCTATCCCACAGCCCCAGTCCCTTCCCAGAGGCTAGTATCCCCCCACTGCTACTATAGGCACCATCTCTCCCTACTGTCTGCTTACCCTAGTTATGTCACTGATGCATGTAACTATGACGTTCTTACTGACTTTTCCCACTTTTCTCTCCTTCATATGGTAGTTTATTTTTGGTTCTCTTCCCCTGTTGTTACTTTCTCCATGTTGTTCCTTACTGACTCCTTCCCTCTATCCCAGTGCTATCCCAGTACCACCATGCTTTCCATTTTCTTTGCCTCCCTCTTCCTCTCAGCTTCTCCCCCCTCAGAGTGAGCATGGATACAAATGGGAGGGTAGTGGAGCCCAGCGGTTAATTCAGGTTTGCCAAAGGAATAAACTCTGACAGGGATTTTCAATTGCTGGTATTTACTACAGGCTGCGACCCGCCCTTCCCACCTTCATGCTATATCTCACCTTTCTCTGTGGAAAAACTGAGGCAGCCATCTTACTTGTGACCTGCAGTAAGTAACTTGCTCACATAAGTGATTCATTCAAATTACCTCATGCCTCAGTTTTTTTTTATTCTAGAGCTATGTTATGTGCAGACATTTTAAACAAATAATTTCCCAGAGTTCCAAGCACTTACTACTTACCACATGATGTCAGTCAGTTGCGACTGTGTAAATAATCCCAGTTAGAGATTCCGAACTGGTAGGCCTGATATTAAACCTGAGTGGCAAGATGGCATGCCCTGAGCATGAAAGGAATCCTGGGAATTCCAATTTAATGTCAATATACATTATTTTACAATACACATTGTTTAGGCCGTGCAACCAATCCCCCCGCACCCAACCTACAGATGCAGTTTTCGTAGGCGATTTGCGTCAGCGTAAGTGACTAGAGGGCCCCAGTGGGGTGTGGGCCCAGGTGCACTCGCACCCCCGGTAGTTCTGCCCCTGTTTTATTATTTCATGTTACTGCAGTTGACAGCAGGATTTGTTTATCCTTTTCTCATTTTCTGGCTTCTGGTAGAAGGCACCGGATCACTTCTAGGCCTGTTAATCAGCTTGCTTCTGCTATATTGTTTCTAGAGCTGGAACCAGCAGTGCAGCGAGTATAAACAGCCAGACAGACATTGTTTTCGATAGCAATTACATTTACATTTACAGACGAAACTTACCCAACCATGAATATTCAATGTAGACTGTGGCCTGGGCCAGAATCAATCCCAAGACTTGAGTGATGCACGGCAGTAATGCTAACCAAAGCGCCGACGTATTTCTTAGAACTTAAGGTTGTGGATATTAATAACATTATTAATTCACACATATATACAATATACATATATACCTACCTTTCGAGTCTCCCAACAAGTGGGAATCTATCGAAGGCCCCCAGTACGATAGTATGAGAGCTGTTTATTACAGGGCTGGGAAAAGAATCTCTTTGCTTATTGATGTTGGTGGGTAGGAGGGAGGACGTGAGGTGCGCTGAAAAAAATGGATCAAAGAATGCAGGAAAGGATTATACAGACATCTGGTTTGGGTTCTTTCTGGTTAATACAATATTCTTTTGCAATTTTATTTTATTTTTTTTATACAAGTGACCTTGCCCCCCCTCTTTCTCTCCTGTTCTTTGTGCTGAAAATGTTGCAGAACACTTAAAGAGAGAGAAAGCCCACCTCTCCAATTAATCGCAGAGCGCATTGTTCCGGCAGGTAGGTCGCTAACATGCTTTCTTTTTTTCTTTTTTTTTGCGCGCGTTGACTCGCCAACCACCGGGGACTGGAAGGAAGGGTAATCACAATGCAGTTAAAATGTGCCCACTTTGTCCTGCACAGCGGCAGGTAGGCGAGGGCTCGGGCCGCTGTGCCTTTCAGAGGATGCGTGCGGGGCAGAGAGCCTTACTAATCTCTTTTTAATTGGTGCGCTCCGAGGGCTGGAAACGAGAGAAACGACAAAAAAAAAAAACCCCTATCCAACAAGAAGCCTCTTGCCTCTGCAGAACATCTATCTTCCTTGTTGTGCAGGGAGCAGGCACCCTCTGCAAAGGGACAGCTAATCCCCAGCCTCCGAGCTCACTGTGTGTGCTGAGACTCATGCGGAAATTCTGCATATTGTTCTCAGGTCCTCGCTGAAAGGGGAGAGAAAGTCGAGCTCAGGGCTTTTGGTTTTTTTTTTTTCATTTGAACCGCCGCTGGTGGTCTGTGGCCTCGGAGGTTACGTCACCTTAGAGAGAGCCTGTTGTACTCACTAGGGCACAAATTTAAAGGTGACGTTAGTATTCTTATTCACTTTTAGTGCGTTTAAGTCCTGATCTGAATCTGGAGACCTGAATTTTGTATATCCCTTATCCGGAAACCCATTATCCAGAAAGCTCCGAATTATGGAAAGCCTGTCTCCCATAGACTCCATTTTAATCAAATAATTCAGAATTTTAAAACTGATTCCCTTTTCTCTGTAGTAATAAAATAGTACCTGTACTTGATCCCAACTAAGATATAATTACCCCTTATTGGGGGCAGAACAGCCCTATTGGGTTTATTTAATGGTTAAATGATTCCCTTTTCTCTGTAATAATAAAACAGTACCTGTACTTGATCCCAACTAAGATATAATTACCCCTTATTGGGGGCAGAACAGCCCTATTGGGTTTATTTAATGGTTAAATGATTCCCTTTTCTCTGTAATAATAAAACAGTACCTGTACTTGATCCCAACTAAGATATAATTACCCCTTATTGGGGGGCAGAACAGTCCTATTGGGTTTATTTAATGGTTAAATGATTCCCTTTTCTCTGTAATAATAAAACAGTACCTGTACTTGATCCCAACTAAGATATAATTACCCCTTATTGGGGGCAGAACAGCCCTATTGGGTTTATTTCATGGTTAAATGATTCCCTTTTCTCTGTAATAATAAAACAGTACCTGTACTTGATCCCAACTAAGATATAATTACCCCTTATTGGGGGCAGAACAGCCCTATTGGGTTTATTTCATGGTTAAATGATTCCCTTTTCTCTGTAATAATAAAACAGTACCTTGTAATTGATCCCAGTTAAGATATAAATAATCCTTATTGGATTAAAAAAAATCCCATAGGGTTTAATTAATGTTTTATTGATTCTTTAGTAGACAAAATATTGAGATCCAAATTATGGAAAGACCCCTTATCCGGAATATCCTTGGTCCCGAGCATTCTGGATAATGGGTCCTATACTTGTATTCTGAAAAATGCCTGCTTGTTGGGCCAAGTAGCCAATGGACAGATCCTGAATAAATAACCATAAAAGATCAAAGGGGATCTCCACCCAGAAACTGTTTTTTGTCTGCTATTTTGTTTCAGGAGTCAGAAGCAAAAGTGCAGCCAGACAGACTCTTGCTTTTGGTATCAATTACATTTACAAATGACTTGAAAATGATTTAACTGTTAAATACGATTCTGGCTAGAATGACATTTTCTTTTACAAACTGTGCAAAAGAAAAAAGAAAAAGCTACACAAATATACGAATACAGGTATAGGACCTGTTATCAAGAATGCTCGGGACCAAGGGTATTCCGGATAAGGGATCTTTCCGTAATTTGGATCTCCATACCTTAAAGGTGTCCATACACGTTAAGATACGCTCACTTGGGCCAAACAATCAAATTCTAACAACGGCAATGGCACAGTAGGTTCGGGGACCGCATCAACAAGCCAATGCGGTCCCCGATCCGACTAAAGGTGGCCATACACGCACCGATATTATCGTACGAAACCTCGTTTCGTACGATAATCGGTGCGTGTATGGCATGTCAGCGAGCCGACCGATATCGCAGGAAGCTGCTGATATCAGTCGACTCGCCGATCGGCCAGGTTAGAAAATTTTGATCGGGCGCCATAGAAGGCGCCTGACCAAAATTCTCCCTTCAGAGCTGAATCGGCAGAAGGAGGTAGAAATCCTATTGTTTCTACCTCCTTACCTGCCGATTCAGCCCTGAATGGTGTGTGGCGGATCTGACGATGTTTCGTGCGACCGACGGTCGTACGAAACATCGTGAGATCGCCACGTGTATGGCCAGCTTAAATCTTTTAACCTGCCTGATCAATATCTGGGCAATTTCAGGCCAGATGTCGGTTGGGCAGGGCCGTCGTTTCTGCCCCTACATGAGCCGATAAGCTGCCGAATCTGTCCAAGGGATCGATATCAGCAGCTACAATTGGCCCGTGTATGGCAGCCTTAAGTCTACTAAAAAATCAATAAACCATTAATTAAACCCAATATCTTAGTTGGGATGAAGTACAGGTTTTATTATTACAGAGAAAAGGGAATAATTTAACCATTAAATAAACCCAATAGGGCTGTTCTGCCCCAATAAGGGGTAATTATATCTTAGTTGGGATCAAGTACAGGTACTGTTTTATTATTACAGGGAAAAGGGAATCATTTAACCATTAAATAAACCCAATAGGGCTGTTCTGCCCCCAATAAGGGGTAATTATATCTTAGTTGGGATCAAGTACAGGTACTGTTTTATTATTACAGAGAAAAGGGAATCATTTAACCATTAAATAAACCCAATAGGGCTGTTCTGCCCCCAATAAGGGGTAATTATATCTTAGTTGGGATCAAGTACAGGTACTGTTTTATTATTACAGAGAAAAGGGAATCATTTAACCATTAAATAAACCCAATAGGGCTGTTCTGCCCCCAATAAGGGGTAATTATATCTTAGTTGGGATCAATTACAAGGTACTGTTTTATTACTAAAGAGGAAAAGGAAATCGGCTTTAAAATTCTGAATTATTTGATTAAAATGGAGTCTATGGGAGACGGGTATTCTGTAATTCGGAGCTTTCTGGATAATGGGTTTCCAAATAATGGATCCCATACCTGTACCAGCATTAAAGATGTGTGGTGTAAGTTATAAGGCAAAATAAAATAGTAACAGCAAATAAGATAGACTTGCAGCCCATTTGCTTTTTTGTTGCTTTTTTGTTGCTGGGTCGCTGAGCCTAACAACCAAATGATTTTTACTGTAAAGTGGGGCAAAATGTAATGCCAAATAATAAGAAAAAATAAAAAAAATTATCAAAAGTTGATATACCGTATATACTCGAGTATAAGCCGATCCGAATATAAGCCGAGGTACCTAATTTTACCTAAGAAAACTGGAAAAACGCATTGACTCGAGTATAAGCCTAGGGTGGGAAATGCAGCAGCTACTGCTAAATTTCAATAATCAAAATAAATACCAATAAAATTACATTAATTGAGGCATCAGTGGGGTATATGTTTTTAAATATTTATTTCAAAGAAAAACAGTAAACTAGCTCTGTAAGTGGAGAAGAGGGTCAACAAAAACAACAGGCACTGGAGGGTCTGGTTGTGGGTGGCCTAATTTGCACGCAAAGGACAGAGGGTGCTAGTCTGGAGGGACCCATGGCACCCGACTCGAGTATAAGCCGAGGGTGACTTTTTCAGCACATTTTGGGTGCTGAAAAACTAGGCTTATACTCGAGTATATACAGTATATATATATGTGAACAGGGCCAGGGCAGTGACATGAGGGGGTGGGCGCGGTGATGCAAAGGGGCAACGTGGTGACATGAGGGGGTGTGTCAGTGACATTAAGGGGTGGGATTATGATGTAGTGGCCTGTAATTGGCCATAATTCACGTCAATTGGGGACAGTCCTGCCAAGTTTTTAGACATCTAAAAACCAATTCAAAACTGGACAGGTGGCAAGTAGACCAGCAGATACCTACTATACTCCTTTCTTCCAATGGGGGGCCCAGAGATTGTGGCTTGTGTGGTGGTGGGTGTCATGGGTCTTTACCAGTCTCTCTTATGCCTATGAGATCTGTTCCTTGCAACCTGTCTGGTTTTCCTATTTTCTTTCCAAAAACCAGGCTGTCCTGGTGAAAACTTCCTGTCTGGGTTTCCGAATAAGGAAATCTGGACAGGACTTTGAAATGAATAGCATGGTGATCACCACATAACCCCACCCACTGACATCATAGGCCCACCCTCTATGTCACTAGTCCCACCAGCCCTGCGCCATCCCCAACACACCGCCAACCCTAATTATGATGCTTCCCATAAATGTATGGTTAAATAATACAAAACAGCCATGACCAGCCCGTGGCGTGTATCCTTATTAACGGTGCTTGATGATGATGATGTCATCAGTCATTTGTGTCATCATTAAAATAATGCAACCCATATTACAAAACAAGAGGCCCAACAGTTTGCGAGACACAATAGGAGGGGCTATGGCAAGGGATAATGAAACTGATAGACTGGCGGTTTAGGCAAGGCTGAAGCTGCAAGCTGAGTGGGTTACCCCTTTACCGGAGCTTGAGGAAACAAAACACAGGGATATTATACATACAGCAGTCAATATTTTCATTAGACAAAAGAAGAGCATGAAGGTGCCCCTTACAAGTGAAACGGCTCCTCCTCTGTGAGCTTTTGGGTGTCAGCCATTGTTTCAAAGGGTAACTATCACCGACCTGTAACCTTGTGGTTGCGCTAATTCAATTATATATATAATGCAGCTTCCATGGCTCACCCCATCGCTTAATGTGTCTTTATATTTCTCATACTGTTCCTGTAAAGCAACTAGACAGAGCTTCTCTGTAACTCCTCCTATTGATCCATATAACCTTTCCCTGTAATTCCTCCTATTGATCCACTTAACTCCTCCTATTGATCCTTATAGCCGCTCACTATTCCTGCATGTAAGCACTCTCTGTAAATTCCTCTATTTCTCCATAGAAGCTGACCCTCAAATGCCACTCATTGATCCACCTAACTGCCCTCTAACACACCCTGTTGTTTCGCATCAACTCTCCCCGTATCCACAGCCGCCGCATCTCGACTACGCACTAGCCCCCCCCCCCCAACATTCTCCTCTGAGACATCAATTAAATCCATGTCATCAGCGAGATAATGATCTAGCCCTGCCATTTTTAAGGCTTTATTCCACTTCCTACCAAATGGGCTAAATGATTATCACCCATGACAAGGAATTAGCCGGCATCTCTAACTCTTTCAGATACGAGGCACAAAACAACACCACCCCCCCCCAATTTGTTTTTTTTCTCTTCCAAAGGTCAGATCAAGCATTCTGATTGGTGGACAGAGACAAACACTAGCACAAGCAAACTTTTGTATTGTGTTTACCTATGTCTTTATGCCCCACCCTTCCATTTATTTTTCTTCCCACCTTTTTCATGTGACTCCACCTTCTTTAATGGCAGGCGTTCCTAACTCTTTTCGCCCAGTTCCTGGAGTTTTTATTTTAGGATGATTTTTTTTTTTTTTTTAGAATTCATTTTTTTGTGTATTCACTTTGCTCTGGATAAAAGGACAAGCAAAGTTATATTGTCTGGTGGGGGGGGGGGGTGGTACTAATTGTTAGACCCCCAGTAAATATAATAACAGTAAATATATTATCCAATCTTGCACCTGCGTTCCCCTTTACTGAATAATGCATCAGGCCGGGTACCTTCCATGGATACCTTACCTTTGGTCAGTTTCCTAATGGTTCCATACTTCACTTGGAGATACCCATGGATCCCTTTCAGTGGTTTGGAGCCAGAGCATTCTCACTATAGTAAAATACCCGACTCCACTCTATTGTGCATTCGCCAGTCTGGACCACCCCAAGGAACCATTGGAAAATTCATCAAAAATAATGTAGCACTTCCCCACTGAGATTCCCCAGCTGGTGGGGTTTTCCAAACTGGGATGTGCCTAAAATAATGTGCCAGTAGATATGACTTAACTTGTCCTTTAAAGGGCATAACAGAGACCCACTCTAAACAGCATGGAGACCCAATGGCTTCCCATTCACTTTAAAGATAAGCAAATCTACTTGCCCTGGACCCATGTATATGGATTGGGCATTTTCAAGCATTAATCTTGGGTGCGCTTTGGCTGGCAATCCTTACTGTTCAAGTGAATGGGAAGGGATCCACAACACCTACCACTATTTAAATTTTACTCAGCAGTAAGACTAAGCTATGCAACAAATGTGGGTTGCCAAGGCGTTATTATGCCTGTCAACCCACTGTGCTCCTGCCAAGTGCCAGAGACCACCCCCATATTGGCAGTGAAGACAGACAGCAGAGAATATGTCTAGGTTTGACACAGAGGCAAAGGCTTATGTAATGAGTATCTTCCGGGACCCATGTAGGCTTAATCTGATACTGTTCTGCCCCCATTGGGCATCAAAGGAATGTCCCATTTCCCTTCAATTTATTTACATTTTGGTGGAAACAGTATAAACTATTGCCAGCAGATAATGGCTTTGGCTCACCACTAGCTGATCAAAAAGGAAACCAAGTTTGGTAGCAAAACTTTCCCTTTGACTACTATTGAGGGAACATGGGGCTGGACAGACTCTGAGGTTATAAAGCTATAATTTCAGTGAAACAGGAGAGATATGAACCTCAGAGTCACCCCGAGTAACTGCTGTGCACCTCCCATATAAGCTTGGAGTTCTGCTTCAGCCTGTCTGTTACTGGGTGGTGTCTGAAGAGAGCAGTACTCTGGGCTCCGTGCCTGCCTTGCCCAAGGGCCAAGACAATGCATGACACAATATGGTGTGGCGGGCCCAACCAAAAAAGAAAAGAGGGGGTTAAAAGCATTTGTGCTTGTGCAGAAATCCTCCCCTCCTCCGGTACTCTGTATTATAAAATTATTACCAGAAGAAAGTGCCTCCTCCCAAAGCTCCAGTCATTTGGGCTAGAATATTGCCAAGTATCGGAGATTATGTTTTCTACCCCTCGGCCCCCAGTAAGGAATCAAACGCTTCCTTATCAAAGGCTGCAATACCCACCATCTCTTTCTTCTTTTCCATTCACTGGTCTGCTCCCCCCCCCCCCCCCCCCGCTTTCTCCCTTCTTCTCAGTAGCAAACACATCAGCCTCGCGTCTTTCCTAATGAGCTTCCAAGTGGCCCGGTGGGGAATGTACCTTTCTGAAGGCTGGGAGCTTCCTCTCTTTCTCTCCATCTCTAACTCCGAGGTGGGGGCTGGTACATAGATGAGATGGGCATGGAATCATTCAATGCCACGGATGCTTACAAATCAAAGGGGGATGAGATCACTGGGTTGTGTGCAACCAGGAGAAATGAAATAAGTCGATCTTAGGAGCTACTGTGGAGAATGTTGAATGGCTATAAAGGCAGTGGGATCTGCTGAGGGGAGACTTGAGTTTGGCTTCTGGTGGCGATGCCTTGTGCAAATTGTTTCAAGTAACGTGCACACATGGCATCTCCAAATGCCTTTAAGTAGAGACCTGACATGGTTTTGTTTTGTGAGCCTACAACCTGTCTGTTGTCCTTCTTGACCTACAACCTGTCTATTTTCCTTTTCTTCCTACAACCTGTGTATTGTCTATCTTGTCCTACAACCCATTTGTTGTTCTTCTTGTCCTACAACCTGTCTATTTTCCTTCTTGTCCTATGACCTGTCTATTTTCCTTCTTGTCCTACAACCTGTCTATTTTCCTTCTTGTCCTACAACCTGTCTATTTTCCTTCTTTTCCTACAACCTGTCTATTTTCCTTCTTTTCCTACAACCTGTCTATTTTCCTTCTTGTCCTATGACCTTTCTATTTTCCTTCTTGTCCTACAACCTGTCTATTTCCCTTCTTGTCCTACAACCTGTCAGTGGTCCTTCTTGTCCGACAACCCATCTATTATCCTTTTTGTCCTACAACCTGTCTATTTTATTTCTTGTCCTACAACCTGTGTGTTGACCTTCTTGTCCTACAACCTCTCTATTGCCCTTGTACATGCAGCCCATGACGCTTTTCTTGTAGGAAACACAAACTGACTTCATCACGGAGACAAGGAAAGGAGAGGAGGAACTTGAGGGAGATATTGAAAGACACTAGCCCTATGAAGATAGGTTAAGACCCAGCTAGCACTATAGCATCACCATCTACACTTTCCTTGAGTTATTGGCTTGGTCTGGTGTCCAACAATCTGTATGTACATACGTGTAAGCGTTCATACCACAATGGCTACCTTGTACTGCCATGGCTTTGGTCTGGTGGCCATACAGCATCGGAACAATGATATCCGAGAAACTGTCATTGATCACCAGTAGATTAATCACATTGGCTCTTGGCAGGGAACGCCATGGGACGTGTGCAAATAAACCTTTACCCACCCCTGTGATGTTGGTAGCTCCTTGCTCTAAGCCTTTTGGACCTTTGTACTTCTTAAAATCCACCCCCAGGGTGGAGCTTTGGTCACGCTTATGGCAAACACATTAGGGCAGATTTGGGGCCGAAATCACTTTTCCACCAGTGGTTTTGGCAGTTTTGTTGATTATGCCCACATTTGAGTATGCAGTTATGCTTCTGCCTGAACCGAACGTAGAGAATTCTGTAATTCATTCAGAGCATCCGTGATATACAGTACGTGTAGCAGAACAGCAGGAAAGGTTGTAGAAGGGAGATTTATATCTCCAAGGTCCCTGTCATATGGCTGGTAGGCCCCACATTAAAGGCAGGTTCTGGCTATTGGCCACTAATTAGTAATCTGCTCAGGTTGCAGCCTATTAAAGGGACGTAATGAGTTCAGCTCTTCTCTGCTGGGGAACTGAGCCTGCAGCTGTGTGAATGGCATCTCCATGAGACAGCAAGTGAACAAGCCTTTTAATTTGTTTTAGGGTTTAGCTTGTAGCCCCCCAACTAGTAGTTGCTGTGTTTAGTGCCAGAATATCTTGTGATTTGCAGTATTTTACTGAATAAACTACATGTGAATCAGTTAACCAGGTGCCATATATTATTTATCATTGCCTACAAGACAGGGGGTGACTTCTTATAATTATTATGTCCCCTTTAAACCCAACCCATAGGGTGCAAAATCTTTCATCCATAAAGGGGGCCCAAAGGAATCTGCAGTCCCAGAAAATCGCCCCAGCAAATGTAACCCTTGTATGTAGCTGAGAGCGAGCCAAGTGCAGGAAGAGAGCCAGTGATTGTGATTTATTTGGCCTGCCTTTCATAGGAGCCACTGACGGGTGACGCCGGACTAGCGACATGGTGCCCTTTCCAGTTGCTCTGATGAATGCCGGAGTCTCATCTCATGTCGCAGCTCCCTGCGCCCAATCAGTTCTCAGTGGGAATATCATTAGGGAAGAGAAATGAGATGGAGGCCAGGGGGTATAGACTCTGATTGTATTACTTTTTATATATAGAAGCGGTTAGGTACAGCAGCAGCGCCAGCGATACAGGAGAAAAGCTGTCCTTTGGGTGGGGGTTGGATACTAGTCCCAGAAACTGATGGCTAATGGGGGCCCTGTAGTGGGCCACACAGATTCACCTCAGTGGGTTATATATGCAGGCCCCAAAGGATGCTGGGCAGTTCAGCAATGGGACTCCCCACACTATGGACAGAGCTTTCAAAGGCACAGGCAGGTCTGTTATAAAGATAGCTAGAATCTCAGCCATAAAGTGTGACTGAACTGTTGCCTTTTGACAGAAAGGATGGGGACTTAATTAAGCATTCCTGAACTTTGAGAGAGTATAAGTCAATCCCTTGCCCCCCATGCTGCTTTACAAAATATTACACTCAATTAGAGCTTATTTCTGAATATAGGTGCTGTAAGAAACCAATCAGGTAATGAGGACTTTGCTTTCATTTTCCAGGCTTGTTATTGCTGATTGGCTGCCATTGGCAACTGCACCAGTGCAATTTATCACTTATGTTCAGAAATCAGTCCCTGTTGATTTCATGCAGAAAGCAATGGCTTGCACTGGGTCTAGAAACCCATAGCAACCAGTCGTCAGGTAGCATTTATAGTTCACCTGTCAATCAAGTAGGGTTGGCACGTAAAGGTAGGTGGTTATTGGGCAGGTCAGGAGAAGGGCCAAACTGAAAGGGGGACGCAGGCTGTTATGGGTGCAGGCCAGGGGTGTGATTGATAGGGTTGCCATATTCTGAAAAACTTCTTCCGGCCAGTGGGGGTGGGAACAAAAAGGGGGCGGGCAGTTCTGTGTCATAAAAAAAGAGGTGGGGCTACCACACTACTACACTACATACAATACTACACACAATAGCAAGAGGGCAGGTTATAGAGCGATCCCTTTTCAGCAACTACATTACCGATAAATTTCTAATACAGATATAGGACCCGTTATCCAGAATGCTCGGGACCAAGGGTATTCCAGTAATTTGGATCTACTAAAAAATCAATAAACCATTATTCAAACCCAGTAGGTTTTGCATCCAATAAGGATTATATATATCTTAGTTGGGATCAAGAACAGGTAATGTTTTATTATTACAGAGAAAAGGGAATCATTTAACCATTAAATAAACCCAATAGGGCTGTTCTGCCCCCAATAAGGGGTAATTATATCTTAGTTGGGATCAAGTACAGGTACTGTTTTATTATTACAGAGAAAAGGGAATCATTTAACCATTAAATAAACCCAATAGGGCTGTTCTGCCCCAATAAGGGGTAATTATATCTTAGTTGGGATCAAGTACAGGTACTGTTTTATTATTACAGAGAAAAGGGAATCATTTAACCATGAAATAAACCCAATAGGGCTGTTCTGCCCCCAATAAGGGGTAATTATATCTTAGTTGGGATCAAGTACAGGTACTGTTTTATTATTACAGAGAAAAGGGAATCATTTAACCATGAAATAAACCCAATAGGGCTGTTCTGCCCCCAATAAGGGGTAATTATATCTTAGTTGGGATCAAGTACAGGTACTGTTTTATTATTACAGAGAAAAGGGAATCATTTAACCATGAAATAAACCCAATAGGGCTGTTCTGCCCCCAATAAGGGGTAATTATATCTTAGTTGGGATCAAGTACAGGTACTGTTTTATTATTACAGAGAAAAAGGTAATCAGTTTTAAAATTCTGAATTTTTAATTAAAATGGAGTCTATGGGATCGCTCTATAACCTGCCCTCTTGCATACCTGTACCGGCCCCAGCCTGGGCAGGTGTTTTACTGGCTAGGGATAAAATACCGGCCAAGTGCCAACCTTAGTGAATGGGTAGATTTAGGGTGCAACTGGGCCCAAATGTGTTATACTTAAGTAGGTATTTCAGTGAATAGGACAGTGATATACTGGCCAGATGGGTTGCCTGACCCTGGGATATTTTACACAGCAAAGTCTACGGCAGCCCCTTTTTGTGTTGTAGCTTTTGTGTTCCTAATACGGGTGCATTGAAACAATGCAGAGAAAGATTAATTGAATGCAGAGAAAGATCTTCTTGTTCTGTGGCAATTAAATTGGGAAGTCTTTGTAATGAGGGAGATCTTCTTGACGTCCTTGTAACAAGACCATGAGTGACAGTTCAGCGGTCTGTGAAGTGTGGACAGAGGTGAGAAGTTGCTCGTCCTTCGTGCAAGCCGTACTCTTCCCTCCATTTCCCGCTCGCTCTCTGGAGTCCTGTCACTCAACGGCGGGATGCGGTCTGTATGTCGGACCGCCCCTCAGCTCAGTCTACTGCACGCCGGGGCCACTCGGCAGTTCATCTTGTCATCAGCTGGCTGCTGGTAATTAGCCAGAGAACAGGACTATTCAATCGTTAGGGGCTCCTTTTAAGCGACAGTAGGGTTGGGAGAAAAGGCATTGGGGCGGGGGAGGAGAGCCGAATGAAATGAGATTCTGACGGTGTTGCCAGGCCAACTTCTCAGTGCCAGCTTGTTGAGACGCGGGCTTGTTATTTCAAGTCACGTCCAGGATTCGAGGGCAGGGGACAGGGAAGAGAGCAAAAACAGACAGAGCCTGGGAGTGCGAGCGGGTAATAGTGAAAACGCCACCGAGCTGTAGGAGAGAGAGGCGACGCTGTGCTATAATGAGAGGGTTTGCCTTAAGCTGTCCAGTGACAAGTGTCTTAGAGCATTATTAGTCTGAGCCACCGAGGCAGAACGTTCTTAGGCGGCAGCAGTGGCAAAGCCAAGACAGACTTTACAAGAACCGATTATTAATATGAAGGATGACCACCCAACCTGCAACCCTTTAGCTGTTGAAATACAGCTCCCAGAACCTCCTGAGGTTCCTCAGGTTGAACAGCACTGATATAAAATGCTGCTGTTGCCTTCCTGCCGTTATAGTTAATACTGTATAAGGATCTCGGCTATGTTCATAATCTGAGGTTGCAAGGTCTTCAAGAGGTGTCCATTTCATAAAATGGTCCTCAACCTTGTACTTCCTGCCCTTGCTATTGCTCAAGAAAGTCCAAGGTTGTCCCCCATTATTTGGCACTTCACTAAGGCCATGACCTTTTTTTCTCATGCCCCAGTAACCTGTTTTTCACAAAATACCTCAAATACATAGTATTATCTATTACCAGGAAGGTTCTAATCTGGTGAGACTGCAGGAAACTCATGCTACATCACCAAGTATGATGATAAGCCGCCTGGTGCATCGATTTCCTCCTTCATCTTGAAGGGGTGTTTAGGTGGAACCATCTATGAACATGATGGTTCATCATGGATGATGGAACCTACAGTTGTCAGGTGCAAAAACCAACCCTACTGGGACTCAAGCTACATCAGGATTGTTTCCAGTTCTTCTGGGTTATAGTTTTGGTGAAATATAACCTGCATAAGTTACATCCTGATGTTTCTTAAACTTCATATTTAAGTGGTAGTCTTCACCTCAACTTTGAAGTACTCAAGATCCATCCTGGTGAAAGTGAAATTTTTGGTCATCTTAAACTGTTAGATGGACGTGCTCCAGGTACCACCTTATACCTGAGCTGCAACTTGGAAGTGCTCAAGTTACGTGCTGGTAAAAATGAAGCTAATCGGGTTAGATTATGGTGTTACCATAAGAGAAACTCAAGTTACAGAAGAAAGGTCAGTATGGAAGTACCTAAGATACAACCTGCTGAAACTGAACTACATGATAGGGGTAATATTACTAAGGTGACCTGCAAGTACTCAAGTTACAATCTTGTAAAACTACTCGAGCTTTAGTATAATGCATGAGTACTCAGGTTCCAATCAATGAGCAGCTAGAGGATTCTCTCCTAATAATCTGATAATGCAGAAGCTGCTCAAAGTACACCCTAGTACTTGTCGAACTATGCCAAGTTGGCACTCAAGTTACACATTGATATTAAAGATACAACCTTAAGGAACTCTGAAAGTACTCAGTTTGCAGTTTGGTGAAACCAAAGCTGCTCAAAGTACATCTTGGAGCTTCTCAAGCTATGCCAGGTTGGCACTCAAGTTGCTCATTCTCAAACTATACCACCTTAATATTCAAGTGACTACCTTAAAGGAGAACTAAAGCTCGACAACCAATTAGAAATGCTATACCTTATATTCTGCGCCACCCTGTGACCACCAGTGAAGCTCTGTGGCCTCTAACAATGCTTCTCAACAGCATCTCTGAGCAGGTTCAGTGCCACTTATACTCAAAAGATGTCCTACAGAGCTGCTGTGGACAACTTTTAAAACATTAAGGTTGCTGCTGGACCTCTGGGATTCATAGAGTCTCCAGTACGGTCTAGATATATTCATTTTATTGGCTTTTAGTTTGCTTTTAAAGTGCATCTTGGAGGTCCTCAAGTGGGGAAACCGTATATACTGAGGGACAGTTGCCTGAATACCAAGGGGTGGAAGGGTTGTGACTGCACCAAGGTTGTGGGACCCTTGGTATTTACACCACTGACCATCAGTAGATAAAGTTTCACCACTTGAGGTCCCTTGGGAGGTCGTCAGCCCAGCAACAGTGCTGCCAGGAGTTGTACTACAATCAGTGTTGGACTGGGTGTCTGAGGCCCACCTGCCCACTCAGCCCTTATACCCCCATGTGCACCTAGACTTACTTTGCAGTGAGCGATAGTACTTACAGGCATCTGGGTTGGGAGAGTCAGGGCCCACCAGCCCAATCTGACCATGTATAATAAGTGGGGGGGGGGGGGTGTTGGTTATGTTACTGCTGGTGGTACTTGTTCATTTAGAGTTGGCTGTGGGGTTGGCAATGTTGTTCTCTTTCAGCTGTAAGGTTGTTGAGGGTCTGTGAGTGCTCCTAATGCACTCCCCATGGGTGGGGGGGGGGGGTAAGCATCTGTTCCACTGAAGGCAAAGACCAGAAAGGGACCCCGTTATTAATGGCTGCCAAAGAAGCACTAATGGATTTAACTTCAGCCTAAAATCCTTCAACCTTTAGATCTGAGGTGAATATGCATTATGATGGAAATGTTTTTAATGGCCGAGTGCTGTGAAATGGCACGGCGTATTCTAAAGGAACAGCTATTTGTTGCTCAGGAACATAAAGTGTGTGTGGGAAAATAGGGTAGGTAGGCTTCACCCGCCCACCTGTCTTTCTGCAAAATGTCATTAACGCTTTCCGCTCCGGAGCTAGCCCCCCCCCCACCCCGGACTGTGGGCCGATGGGGGCTGCAAAAATCAGCAAGATACGGACAGGTAGGGAAAAAACAGCTTAAGCCCTTTGATTTCACGGCGCAACTACGAGCAAATAAGTGGATTATGTTCAGACGGAGAAAATGCCGGATTTATCTTCCTGCACATGAAAAAGAGATTAAAAAATAAAATGCCCTGTAGCCTCTTCGCTTCCCCTTACATGGAATTACCTCTGCCATTTATTCACGCGCGCTGCCGGCAATCTTCTCGCCGGTTTGGCATGCGCGCATTCATGGCACAGTGGGCAGCGAGCGAGGGGTTAAACCTGCGCGCTGCTCGTGCTCATTGGAGCTTTGATGTGGGTCTAATTGAAGCATTTGAGCCTGTGTGCCCTGCTGGGGATGGAAGCGCGGCGCTGGTATCCATGCTAATGCCGCTGGGCTCCGGAGAGAGGGCACAATGGGATGCGGGGAGAGAGAGGCGGGCACGCAGCTTGGCAGCGGGAAGGCACAGGGGACAGGGAGTGAGAGTGGGAGACGGAAGGGCACAGGCGGGGAAAGTGACATTGAGAGGGAACAATCAGAGAGGACAGGGAACGCTGACAGGCGGTAATGAGAATTACAGGGAGAGATCGGGCACAGGGTGCGGGAATAATGCGCCGGCTGAGGTTAACCCCTTCCCCTGCTACTGGGTTACCTTGCTATACACAGCCCCTTCTATACAGTCTTCCACTGTACCAACCCCTTCTATACAGTGTTCCACAGTGCCAGCCCCTTCTATACAGTCTTCCACTGTACCAACCCCTTCTATACAGTGTTCCACAGTGCCAGCCCCTTCTATACAGTGTTCCACAGTGCCAGCCCCTTCTATACAGTGTTCCACAGTGCCAGCCCCTTCTATACAGTGTTCCACAGTGCCAGACCCTTCTATACAGTGTTCCACAGTGCCAGACCCTTATATACAGTGTTCCACAGTGCCAGCCCCTTCTATACAGTGTTCCACAGTGCCAGCCCCTTCTATACAGTGTTCCACAGTGCCAGCCCCTTCTATACAGTGTTCCACAGTGCCAGTCCCTTCTATACAGTGTTCCACAGTGCCAGCCCCTTCTATACAGTGTTCCACTATACACAGCCTCTTCTATACAGTGTTCCACAGTGCCAGCCCCTTCTATACAGTGTTCCACAGTGCCAGCCCCTTCTATACAGTGTTCCACAGTGCCAGCCCCTTCTATACAGTGTTCCACAGTGCCAGCCCCTTCTATACAGTGTTCCACAGTGCCAGCCCCTTCTATACAGTGTTTCATCCCAGTGCCAGCCCCTTCTATACAGTGTTCCACTATACACAGCCTCTTCTATACAGTGTTCCACAGTGCCAGCCCCTTCTATACAGTGTTCCACAGTGCCAGCCCCTTCTATACAGTGTTCCACAGTGCCAGCCCCTTCTATACAGTGTTTCATCCCAGTGCCAGCCCCTTCTATACAGTGTTCCACTATACACAGCCTCTTCTATACAGTGTTCCACAGTGCCAGCCCCTTCTATACAGTGTTCCACAGTGCCAGCCCCTTCTATACAGTGTTCCACAGTGCCAGCCCCTTCTATACAGTGTTCCACAGTGCCAGCCCCTTCTATACAGTGTTCCACAGTGTCAGCCCCTTCTATACAGTGTTTCATCCCAGTGCCAGCCCCTTCTATACAGTGTTCCACTATACACAGCCCCTTCTATACAGTGTTCCACAGTGCCAGTCCCTTCTATAAAGTGTTCCACAGTGCCAGCCCCTTCTATACAGTGTTCCACAGTGCCAGCCCTTTCTATACAGTTTTCCACAGTGCCAGCCCCTTCTATACAGTGTTCCACAGTGTCAGCCCCTTCTATACAGTGTTCCAGGTTCCAGCCCCTTATATACAGTGTTCCACTATACACAGCCCCTTCTATACAGTGTTCCACAGTGCCAGCCCCTTCTATACAGTGTTCCACAGTGCCAGTCCCTTCTATACAGTGTTCCACAGTGCCAGCCCCTTCTATACAGTGTTCCACAGTGCCAGCCCCTTCTATACAGTGTTCCACAGTGCCAGCCCCTTCTATACAGTGTTCCAAAGTGCCAGCCCCTTCTATGCAGTGTTCCACAGTGCCAGCCCCTTCTATACAGTGTTCCACTATACACAGCCCCTTCTATACAGTGTTCCACAGTGCCAGCCCCTTCTATACAGTGTTCCACAGTGCCAGCCCCTTCTATACAGTGTTCCACAGTGCCAGCCCCTTCTATACAGTGTTCCACAGTGCCAGCCCCTTCTATACAGTGTTCCACAGTGCCAACCCCTTCTATACAGTGTTCCACAGTGCCAGCCCCTTCTATACAGTGTTCCACAGTGCCAGCCCCTTCTATACAGTGTTCCACAGTGCCAGCCCCTTATATACAGTGTTCCACTATACACAGCCTCTTCTATACAGTGTTCCACAGTGCCAGCCCCTTCTATACAGTGTTCCACAGTGCCAGCCCCTTCTATACACTGTTCCACAGTGCCAGACCCTTCTATACAGTGTTCCAGAGTACCAGCCCCTTCTATACAGTGTTCCACAGTGCCAGCCCCTTCTATACAGTGTTCCACAGTGCCAACCCCTTCTATACAGTGTTCCACAGTGCCAGCCCCTTCTATACAGTGTTCCACAGTGCCAGCCCCTTCTATACAGTGTTCCACAGTGCCAGCCCCTTATATACAGTGTTCCACTATACACAGCCTCTTCTATACAGTGTTCCACAGTGCCAGCCCCTTCTATACAGTGTTCCACAGTGCCAGCCCCTTCTATACACTGTTCCACAGTGCCAGACCCTTCTATACAGTGTTCCAGAGTACCAGCCCCTTCTATACAGTGTTCCACAGTGCCAGCCCCTTCTATACAGTGTTCCACAGTGCCAGCCCCTTCTATGCAGTGTTCCACAGTGCCAGCCCCTTCTATGCAGTGTTCCACAGTGCCAGCCCCTTCTATGCAGTGTTCCACAGTGCCAGCCCCTTCTATACAGTGTTCCACAGTGCCAGCCCCTTCTATACAGTGTTCCACAGTGCCAGCCCCTTCTATACAGTGTTCCACAGTGCCAGCCCCTTCTATACAGTGTTCCACAGTGCCAGCCCCTTCTATACAGTGTTCCACAGTGCCAGCCCCTTCTATACAGTGTTCCACAGTGCCAGCCCCTTCTATACAGTGTTCCAAAGTGCCAGCCCCTTCTATGCAGTGTTCCACAGTGCCAGCCCCTTCTATACAGTGTTCCACTATACACAGCCCCTTCTATACAGTGTTCCACAGTGCCAGCCCCTTCTATACAGTGTTCCACAGTGCCAGCCCCTTCTATACAGTGTTCCACAGTGCCAGCCCCTTCTATGCAGTGTTCCACAGTGCCAGCCCCTTCTATGCAGTGTTCCACAGTGCCAGCCCCTTCTATACAGTGTTCCACAGTGCCAGCCCCTTCTATACAGTGTTCCACAGTGCCAGCCCCTTCTATACAGTGTTCCAGAGTGCCAGCCCCTTCTATGCAGTGTTCCACAGTGCCAGCCCCTTCAATGTACCAGCCCCTTATACACAGTGTTTCATCCCAGTACCAGCCCCTTATACACAGTGTTTCATCCCAGTACCAGCCCCTTATACACAGTGCTTCATCCCAGTGCCAGCCCCTTCTATACAGTGTTCCACAGTGCCAGCCCCTTCTATACAGTGTTCCAGAGTTCCAGCCCCTTATATACAGTGTTCCACTATACACAGCCCCTTCTATACAGTGTTCCACAGTGCCAGCCCCTTCTATACAGTGTTCCACAGTGCCAGTCCCTTCTATACAGTGTTCCACAGTGCCAGCCCCTTATATACAGTGTTCCACTATACACAGCCCCTTCTATACAGTGTTCCACAGTGCCAGCCCCTTCTATACAGTGTTCCACAGTGCCAGCCCCTTATATACAGTGTTCCACTATACACAGCCCCTTCTATACAGTGTTGCACAGTGCCAGCCCCTTCTATACAGTGTTCCACAGTGTACCAGTACCATCCCCTTATACACAGTGCTTCATCCCAGTACCAGCCCCTTATACACAGTGCTTCATCCCAGTACCAGCCCCTTATACACAGTGCTTCATCCCAGTACCAGCCCCTTATACACAGTGTTTCATCCCAGTACCAGCCCCTTATACACAGTGTTTCATCCCAGTACCAGCCCCTTATACACAGTGTTTCATCCCAGTACCAGCCCCTTATACACAGTGTTTCATCCCAGTACCAGCCCCTTATACACAGTGTTTCATCCCAGTACCAGCCCCTTATACACAGTGTTTCATCCCAGTACCAGCCCTACCGTTTCCCAGTACCCCTACAGTGTTTCATCCCAGTACCAGCCCCTTATACACAGTGTTTCATCCCAGTACCAGCCCCTTATACACAGTGTTTCATCCCAGTGCCAGCCCTTTCTATACCGTCTTCCACTGTACCATTCCCTTATACACAGTGTTGCACAGTGCCAGCCCCTTATACACAGTGTTGCACAGTGCCAGCCCCTTATACACAGTGTTGCACAGTACCAGCCCCTTATACACAGTGTTGCACAGTACCATTCCCTTATACACAGTGTTGCACAGTGCCAGCCCCTTATACACAGTGTTGCACAGTGCCAGCCCCTTATACACAGTGTTGCACAGTGCCAGCCCCTTATACACAGTGTTGCACAGTGCCAGCCCCTTATACACAGTGTTGCACAGTGCCAGCCCCTTATACACAGTGTTGCACAGTGCCAGCCCCTTATACACAGTGTTGCACAGTGCCAGCCCCTTATACACAGTGTTGCACAGTGCCAGCCCCTTATACACAGTGTTGCACAGTGCCAGCCCCTTATACACAGTGTTGCACAGTGCCAGCCCCTTATACACAGTGTTGCACAGTGCCAGCCCCTTATACACAGTGTTGCACAGTGCCAGCCCCTTATACACAGTGTTGCACAGTGCCAGCCCCTTATACACAGTGTTGCACAGTGCCAGCCCCTTATACACAGTGTTGCACAGTGCCAGACCCTTATACACAGTGTTGCACAGTGCCAGACCCTTATACACAGAGTTTCTTTCTGTTCCTTTAGCTGAGTGTGGCCCCAAAAGGCCCCAGGGGCTTAAAGCCAGCAGCAGAGAGCCAGGCAGCAGTGCTGCAGGGAAAGAGAGTGCTCACGCTGTGCCCTTTGCCAGCAGACTGACAGCAGCCTGGGAATTCTCGAATGCTTCTTGTAATCTAAGGTGTGGGAAGGCAATAACCTCGCCTGCCTGGGAATGTGCGTCAGAAGGGCCAAAATTAGAAATTAAAACAATTTTGTAATTGGTCGGGGAGAAAGCGATGATTCGTCGCCAGGTTACAGTGAAGGGGAAGTTTTGCTGGTGTCCTATGTGCGGAATTAACCCTTCTTGAGATCAGGAGGGGTTACAATTCTGTTCCCCATAACCAGTCAGCCTCCTATAAGGACAAACATTATTGTCCCCATTAAGGAAATATAATACCCCCCCTGTGGGTCCTGCCCTGTTGCTTAAAGCAGTGTTGGACTGTCCCACAGGTGTACCAAGGGAATCCCAGCGGGCAGTGGTGCCCTTGGGCGGTTACAGTAGCGAATCTGCTTCAGAATGGATAAAGATTTAGCCCTGTAGCACTTCAATTTCTTATGATTTCCAACAACCCCTAGGCTTAGCTTCTTACCAGAAGCCCAGAACATACTGAGCATGTGCAGGGCCACTGACTCTCAGAAAGGATAACCTAATAAGATCCAAGATGAAGAGCTGCCGTGGACCAATTTAAAGAGCTGGACATTACTGTTACAGGGCTTTTGAATTTCAGGGCTGCTCAGTAACAGATATACAGCATATATCATATTGTTTATGGCTTCAGTTCTTCATTAAGAATCCATACTACAAGAGCATAGTGTATGTGATACATGTAGGGGCTGCTGTGTCAGTCATTCAGCCATAGCCAATAACGACAAATACATATTCACAACAACTTCATACTGGGCTTTGAGATACTGTATATCTAGGAGAGCATATGGCCATTTCTCCCAGTTCTCACCCTAACTGGCCATAAGACTGGGCCTCCCTGCTCCATGCCTGCCCTATTCTCCAAGGGCCCCCCCTGCTCCATGCCTGTCCTATCCTCCCAGGGGCCCCCCTGCTCCATGTCTGTCCTATCCTCCCAGGGGCCCCCCTGCTCCATGCCTGTCCTATCCTCCCAGGGGCCTCCCTGCTCCATGCCTGTCCTATCTTGTCCTCCCAGGGGCCCCCCTGCTCCATGCCTGTCCTATCCTCCCAGGGGCCTCCCAGCTCCATGCCTGTCCTATCTTTCCCAGGGGCCTCCCAGCTCCATGTCTGTCCTATCCTCCCAGGGGCCTCCCTGCTCCATGCCTGTCCTATCCTCCCAGGGGCCTCCCAGCTCCATGCCTGTCCTATCCTCCCAGGGACCACCCTGCTCCATGCCTGTCCTATCCTCCCAGGGGCCTCCCAGCTCCATGCCTGTCCTATCTTTCCCAGGGGCCTCCCAGCTCCATGTCTGTCCTATCCTCCCAGGGGCCTCCCTGCTCCATGCCTGTCCTATCCTCCCAGGGGCCTCCCTGCTCCATGCCTGTCCTATCCTCCCAGGGTCCTCCCAGCTCCATGTCTGTCCTATCCTCCCAGGGGCCTCCCTGCTCCATGCCTGTCCTATCCTCCCAGGGGCCTCCCAGCTCCATGCCTGTCCTATCCTCCCAGGGGCCTCCCTGCTCCATGCCTGTCCTATCCTCCCAGGGGCCTCCCAGCTCCATGTCTGTCCTATCCTCCCAGGGGCCTCCCAGCTCCATGCCTGTCCTATCCTCCCAGGGGCCTCCCTGCTCCATGCCTGTCCTATCCTCCCAGGGGCCTCCCAGCTCCATGCCTGTCCTATCCTCCCAGGGGCCTCCCTGCTCCATGCCTGTCCTATCCTCCCAGGGGCCTCCCAGCTCCATGCCTGTCCTATCCTCCCAGGGGCCTCCCTGCTCCATGCCTGTCCTATGCTCCCAGGGGCCTCCCTGCTCCATGCCTGTCCTATCCTCCCAGGGGCCTCCCAGCTCCATGTCTGTCCTATCCTCCCAGGGGCCTCCCAGCTCCATGCCTGTCCTATCCTCCCAGGGGCCTCCCTGCTCCATGCCTGTCCTATCCTCCCAGGGGCCTCCCTGCTCCATGCCTGTCCTATCCTCCCAGGGGCCTCCCTGCTCCATGCCTGTCCTATCTTGTCCTCCCAGGGGCCCCCCTGCTCCATGCCTGTCCTATCCTCCCAGGGGCCTCCCTGCTCCATGCCTGTCCTATCCTCCCAGGGGCCTCCCAGCTCCATGCCTGTCCTATCTTTCCCAGGGGCCTCCCAGCTCCATGTCTGTCCTATCCTCCCAGGGGCCTCCCTGCTCCATGCCTGTCCTATCCTCCCAGGGGCCTCCCAGCTCCATGCCTGTCCTATCCTCCCAGGGACCACCCTGCTCCATGCCTGTCCTATCCTCCCAGGGGCCTCCCAGCTCCATGCCTGTCCTATCTTTCCCAGGGGCCTCCCAGCTCCATGTCTGTCCTATCCTCCCAGGGGCCTCCCTGCTCCATGCCTGTCCTATCCTCCCAGGGGCCTCCCTGCTCCATGCCTGTCCTATCCTCCCAGGGTCCTCCCAGCTCCATGTCTGTCCTATCCTCCCAGGGGCCTCCCTGCTCCATGCCTGTCCTATCCTCCCAGGGGCCTCCCAGCTCCATGCCTGTCCTATCCTCCCAGGGGCCTCCCTGCTCCATGCCTGTCCTATCCTCCCAGGGGCCTCCCAGCTCCATGTCTGTCCTATCCTCCCAGGGGCCTCCCAGCTCCATGCCTGTCCTATCCTCCCAGGGGCCTCCCTGCTCCATGCCTGTCCTATCCTCCCAGGGGCCTCCCAGCTCCATGCCTGTCCTATCCTCCCAGGGGCCTCCCTGCTCCATGCCTGTCCTATCCTCCCAGGGGCCTCCCAGCTCCATGCCTGTCCTATCCTCCCAGGGGCCTCCCTGCTCCATGCCTGTCCTATCCTCCCAGGGGCCTCCCTGCTCCATGCCTGTCCTATCCTCCCAGGGGCCTCCCTGCTCCATGTCTGTCCTATCCTCCCAGGGGCCTCCCAGCTCCATGCCTGTCCTATCCTCCCAGGGGCCTCCCTGCTCCATGCCTGTCCTATCCTCCCAGGGGCCTCCCAGCTCCATGTCTGTCCTATCCTCCCAGGGGCCTCCCAGCTCCATGCCTGTCCTATCCTCCCAGGGGCCTCCCTGCTCCATGCCTGTCCTATCCTCCCAGGGGCCTCCCTGCTCCATGCCTGTCCTATCCTCCCAGGGGCCTCCCTGCTCCATGCCTGTCCTATCTTTCCCAGGGGCCTCCCAGCTCCATGTCTGTCCTATCCTCCCAGGGGCCTCCCTGCTCCATGCCTGTCCTATCTTCCCCAGGGGCCTCCCAGCTCCATGCCTGTCCTATCCTCCCAGGGGCCTCCCTGCTCCATGCCTGTCCTATCTTCCCCAGGGGCCTCCCAGCTCCATGCCTGTCCTATCCTCCCAGGGGCCTCCCTGCTCCATGCCTGTCCTATCTTCCCCAGGGGCCTCCCAGCTCCATGCCTGTCCTATCTTCCCCAGGGGCCTCCCAGCTCCATGCCTGTCCTATCCTCCCAGGGGCCTCCCAGCTCCATGCCTGTCCTATCTTCCCCAGGGGCCTCCCAGCTCCATGCCTGTCCTATCTTCCCCAGGGGCCCCCCTGCTCCATGCCTGTCCTATCTTCCCCTGGGGCCAGACCCACAGTTAGGAGCAGCTGGACCTGAAGACTAACCAGAGCTAGTCACAGAGCCACACTGAGTAGCCCAGTCACTCACTGGCCCTTCTTTATGGATGCCCCATTTAGTTCCATACAATCAAACTGGGGGTTAAATCTCACACTTGTCTTACACAGAAGGTTTCTGCCAGGAGAGAATAAGAAATTTGCTGTTGCCTTTGGCTCTGTACCTGCCGTCTGTAGCAGCTCTGTACTGTGTTATTATCTCCCCCCACCTATTCCCTTTCTGCTGCGGTATGGGTGCTCCACATCTCCCATTCCATCAGTGCCTCCCCTGGGCTAACGACTCCTAAGCTGGCTGACATTTCCTCTCCTGGTGCCTGTCATACACTCGGCTCCTGTTCTGGGGGTGCCAATGGTGCAGGAGGGATAAAGAGAGGTCTAGTGAGCTCCCCCGTTCCCTGCCTTAATCCCTCATCAGTGGTGACAGTGCGCCGCGGCCCGACGCTCGATGCCCGCCTTCGCTCTATTAACTTGTGTCTCAGATCAATACGTCGGGTCATCCCAACGCAATACTTCCATTTTTATTCCTCCGCGGTGTCATATTATGATGCAGAAGATATACACATAATCTTATTCACCTTGCTAAACAACCACGGAGTGCCATGCCGCCATTACAGATGTTACTTTGCCTTATTGCAGGAAGGGGTCCCCCGTTCTGTGCTTGCTCAATACTAGGGGTTCAGGTTTACCCTCTTGCTAGACCCCCCCCTTGCCTTAAGCTGCCCATAAGTGCCCAGGTTTGGAAAGGCACTTTGGCTAAGTTCTTCCATACTGTCAACATTTGGAAAATCAGGCAGAAATCCTCCAAATTGCAGCCCAAAAAGCAATTTCTGCGTTGAGGGGGTGTGGGCCTGAGTGCAACCCCCACATCCCAGGGAGGGGGGGTTTAAACAGATTATAGATCAGTGGTTTCCAAACTGTGGGGCTGGACCCCATAGGGGGCTCAAAACCTAGGCTGAAGGTCAGTGAGGGAATACCTGTTTCCACTATATATACTACTGGAAGCCCACCTTGAAGGTCAGTTAGAACAAGATTATGCATGAACCCTTATTGGATGTCTTCAGTATTGGACTGACCCACGGGAAAAACCCCAGTGGGCTGCAGACCTTATGGGCCCCTCTGGAGCTAGACTCCCCTTTGGGTGGCCAGGGACCCAGGTATCCAGTCCAATGCTGCATGTACTACATATTCTTGGGACTATGCCCCAGAGGCTGGTAGAGCAGTGTTCTTATATGTTTGGTACCTTGGCATGGCCAAGGGGGACGTTGGGCTAAGGGGGGCTATGGGCTAAGGGGGACATTGGGCTAAGGGGGGCTATGGGCTAAGGGGGACGTTGGGCTAAGGGGGGCTATGGGCTAAGGGGGACGTTGGGCTAAGGGGGGCGTTGGGCTAAGGGGGCTATGGGCTAAGGGGGATGTTGAGCTAAGGGGGACGTTGGGCTAAGGGGGGCTATGGGCTAAGGGGGACGTTGGGCTAAGGGGGACGTTGGGCTAAGGGGGGCTATGGGCTAAGGGGGACGTTGGGCTAAGGGGGACGTTGGGGTAAGGGGGACGTTGGGCTAAGGGGAGCGTTGGGCTTAGGGGGGCTATGGGCTAAGGGGGACTATGGGCTAAGGGGGACTATGGGCTAAGGGGGGCTTGAGCAAACTAGGTCCAGAGACCACAGCAGTAGAGCAATGGCCAGGGTATAGCCACCTTTACAGGCTTCCCTTCTCCATACTCAAAATAAATCCCACCTGATTTTAGTTCATCTGGATAGAGAAAGGAGAAAAGAGACCACCTGAAACTGCCCCAGAAGGGGGGAAAACCCTTCCTGGCGATTGGACCTGCCCTTGGATCTATCTTGTTCCAACAGCAATAGGCTGGTTGTTATCTCGCTTGCTGAAAAGGTGTCCAGCGCCTTTATTAAAACCATCCATTGTACCAAAATGGTTACACCTGGGGGAGAATTACACCTTTTCCCTCTTTACAATGAAACCTCCATTCTTCATCTCAAGGGAAGCCTGTGGCACCAGAAATGTTATTGTAGGGTCCGATTATCTCTAATTATCGTTACTAGAGAGCAATATTGCACATCGTACCCCTAGTATGCTTACCTGTGCTTTCTAAAGGGCAAGAAGCACCTTCTCTTCCATGAATCTGTGTCCCTTTAGGGACCCGTGAAAGCTACCAGAGAGCACTAAGTATTGCTTATTAGGGCCATTTTGAACAAGAGGGCTTAGAACAACTCAATAATGGCTGCCCCGAGGACAAGACATTCATCACTTGTATCCAACCCAAGTACCGGCCCATTTGTCATCTGCTGTTCAGTGTATTCTTCTTCATTCTTCTGCCTATAGAGGCCATCAGCAACATCCCAAGCAAATACCGATAACACAGAATTCCAGTGTCTTTTTATGTGATATTCTAAGTATCACTGTATTATAAGGGGTATCGTACCCCCTACTGAAAATGGTAAGGATATTAGCAGTCACTGAGGGGTTCTGTGCCCATATAAAGGCACAAGGCTGCAGGCTGAGTTATACAGGGAACTCTGAGTATCACTCATGTATTATAAGGGATAATGTACCCCCTACTGTAAATGATAAGGATATTAGAAGTCACTGAGGGGTTCTTTGCCCATATAAAGGCACAAGGCTGCAGGCTGAGTTATACAGGGAACTCTGAGTATCACTCATGTATTATAAGGGATAATGTACCCCCTACTGTAAATGATAAGGATATTAGCAGTCACTGAGGGGTTCTGTGCCCATATAAAGGCACAAGGCTGCAGGCTGAGTTATACAGGGAACTCTGAGTATCACTCATGTATTATAAGGGATAATGTACCCCCTACTGTAAATGATAAGGATATTAGCAGTCACTGAGGGGTTCTGTGCCCATATAAAGGCACAAGGCTGCAGGCTGAGTTATACAGGGAACTCTGAGTATCACTCATGTATTATAAGGGATAATGTACCCCCTACTGTAAATGATAAGGATATTAGCAGTCACTGAGGGGTTCTGTGCCCATATAAAGGCACAAGGCTGCAGGCTGAGTTATACAGGGAACTCTGAGTATCACTCATGTATTATAAGGGATAATGTACCCCCTACTGTAAATGATAAGGATATTAGAAATCACTGAGGGGTTATCTTTTACGTATAAACCCTTTCATTGTACAGCATTGCAGAATATGTTGGTGCTATATAAATACATGATAATTATTATATCATACGGGCAGGCTTTTTGATACCAACAGGAGGTTTATGGCCAAATACAACCAAAACACCTAAATATTGTAATGTTAAAAATGCCTACTGTATTCATCGCGTTTGGACATTTGACTGCATGGAATTTCAGCCTCCCCCGTGCAGTTCAATTTAAGCTTCCCATGCAGCAGTGCTTCACTTATCCCCTGCCTGCAAACAAACATTCCCATATCCCTTGCAAAATGCCAGCGTCAATACTCTACTTATACTCTATAAATCCTAATATTGGGAGTCGGTGCTGCATTGTGGCATATGTTTGGGGGGGTGCAGCTATATACCAACATCTATCTTAGCGTTGCGGCAATGCAATGAGGGATAATATTGCCCTCGCAGCTGCAGAATTAATTAGCGGCGCTGGAGTCGTTTTCACAACCAATCATGAGGCTTAATCCTGTCGCTGTGACATGTATACAGATGGTGACGGCTATAGGATTGTCACAAGGATAGTTGTGTCTTCTTGTTGTGTGAAGTTGTTTCACAATTCTATCTTTGTGGCTTCCTAATGTTCACCAGTCGCGCAATAAAAATAGCCATTGTGACATCTCTGATTATTCTATGGAGTAAAGGAGGCCTGAAATGATTGCAATTAAAATCACCAGGGCTATTTTTAACTAATGTTTAATAAATTAGTAGCACCTATGGTGGGGATAATAGCCTCTGGGGAGGGACTGTGGCTGTGGGATAGCAGGTATAGTAGGGAGAGATGGTGCCTATAGTAGCAGTGGGATAATAGCCTCTGGGAAGGGACTGGGGCTGTGGGATAGCAGGTATAGTAGGGAGAGATGGTGCCTATAGTAGCAGTGGGGGGATAATAGCCTCTGGGAAGGGACTGGGGCTGTGGGATAGCAGGTATAGTAGGGAGAGATGGTGCCTATAGTAGCAGTGGGATAATAGCCTCTGGGAAGGGACTGGGGCTGTGGGATAGCAGGTATAGTAGGGAGAGATGGTGCCTATAGTAGCAGTGGGGGGATAATAGCCTCTGGGAAGGGACTGGGGCTGTGGGATAGCAGGTATAGTAGGGAGAGATGGTGCCTATAGTAGCAGTGGGGGGATAATAGCCTCTGGGAAGGGACTGGGCTGTGGGATAGCAGGTATAGTAGGGAGAGATGGTGCCTATAGTAGCAGTGGGGGGATAATAGCCTCTGGGAAGGGACTGGGGCTGTGGGATAGCAGGTATAGTAGGGAGAGATGGTGCCTATAGTAGCAGTGGGGGGATAATAGCCTCTGGGAAGGGACTGGGGCTGTGGGATAGCAGGTATAGTAGGGAGAGATGGTGCCTATAGTAGCAGTGGGGGGATTATAGCCTCTGGGGAGGGACTGTGGCTGTGGGATAGCAGGTATAGTAGGGAGAGATGGTGCCTATAGTAGCAGTGGGGGGATAATAGCCTCTGGGAAGGGACTGGGGCTGTGGGATAGCAGGTATAGTAGGGAGAGATGGTGCCTATAGTAGCAGTGGGGGGATAATAGCCTCTGGGAAGGGACTTTGGCTGTGAGATAGCAGGTATAGTAGGGACAGATGGTGCCTATAGTAGCAGTGGGGGGATAATAGCCTCTGGGAAGGGACTGGGGCTGTGGGATAGCAGGTATAGTAGGGAGAGATGGTGCCTATAGTAGCAGTGGGGGGATAATAGCCTCTGGGAAGGGACTGGGGCTGTGGGATAGCAGGTATAGTAGGGAGAGATGGTGCCTATAGTAGCAGTGGGGGGATAATAGCCTCTGGGAAGGGACTGGGGCTGTGGGATAGCAGGTATAGTAGGGAGAGATGGTGCCTATAGTAGCATTGGGGTAATATAAAAAATCTGTAATGGCATAGTCCCCGCTGCTATTTATAAGCTCCCTGGGTAGTGTAATGGTTACTCCAGCATTAGCTAATAAGTGTAGGAGAGCGGTTGCGCTTGGGTACAATGATGTGGGAGGGGCAGACAGCAGAGAGGCATCATTAATGAAACGTTTCCGGTTGATCACTCTTTGTAGATGAAATTATGACCTTGGTGTCCTTCTTGTTAATCTATTTATTAATTGCCTTGCAATGTGCAGCCAGTGCCGTTTGTTGGTGTTTTGCAGATGACTTGAAACTGTTCAAGATATTAAAATAGGTTCTGTATGAAAGGAGAGGTAAACCTTACATTTAACCAAAGGACAATCAATTGGGCTTTTTATTCTAGTGAATAAGTCCCTGTCGCAGTGCTGTAAGATAGATACAATACAACTTTCATTGCATAGGTATTCCCCAGTAATTATCCTTATTGGAGGCAAAAAAAAATCTAGGGTTAAGGGTTGTTCATCTTTAAATTAACTATTAGTTTGATGTAGAAAGTGATATTCTAAAAAAATGCATTTGCTCTTCATTTTTTATTATGTGTTTTTTAAATTATTTAGCTTTTTGTTCAGCAGCTCTCTAGTTTAAAATTTTAGGAGCTATCTGGTTGCTATGGTCCAAATTGCCAGCAACCAAGCAGTTGTATAAGTAAGACACTGGCATATGAATAGGAATAGGTTTGAATAGAAAGAGAAGTAATGAAAAGTAACAACAATAAAATTGTAAGCTCATAGAGTAATTGTTTCTTTTTTTGTTTATGGGGTCAGTGACCCCCATTTAAAAGCTGGAAAGAGTTAGAATAAGAGGGCAAATAATAAAAAAACTATTTTAAAACAATTTTTAAATAACCAATTGAAAAGCTCCTTGCTCATTCTATAGCATAATAGAAGTTAATTTGAAGGTGATCTACTGCTTTATTGTTTAAATGATTTGGAATTATAGAAAGACCCCTTATCTGGAACACCCCAGGTCCCAAGCATTCTGGTTAATTAGTCCCATTACTTTACTGAACGAGGGTCCTGCCCAGGGTCGGACTGGGGGGTTCAGGGCCCCCGGGGCTTCTGCCTCAGGGGCCCATGCACCCCCCAATGGCCCCCGCCATTTAAATGATTTGAAATTATGGAAAGACCCCTTATCTGGAACACCCCAGGTCCCAAGCATTCTGGTTAATTAGTCCCATTACTTTACTGAACGAGGGTCCTGCACAGGGTCGGACTGGGGGGGGTGAGGGCCCACCGGGGCTTCTGCCTCAGGGGCCCCTGCACCCCCCAATGGCCCCCGCCGCCTTCACACCCCCCCTCACCTGCGGCGTGTCGGGGGAAGGGAGACCGGCGGATTGTGGGAGCGCCCTGGGGGGTTCAGGTTTGGGACACCGGGTTTTTTCCCGGTGCCCCAGCGACCCAGTCCAACGCTGGTGTTGCATGGATCCAGTTGGGCAGACCTGTGCCCAACCTGGACCTGCTGATCTGCAACCCAACCCACACCTCCCACCCAATATGCCCCCCCACCCAGACCTGCTACCTGACCCTGACTGCAAATAGGTAACTTGCCTTTGACCCAGGATCCACGAAACCGCAAGTGATGTCACCATATATTGGAAATGACATCACTCCGGTGCCAAATCAATTGGGTAAGGGGAAAAAAAAGCTTGCGGTATCCACAGGGGAGGGTGGGACGGAACACTTAGCCGGGTACCAAGGTGGATTACCTGGGGACTGCCTACAGGGTCAGATAGATAGGGACTTTCTGCCTGAAACCCAATTCTGTTGGTACCTGCAGGTACCCGACGATGCAGGACTCTATGGTAGGGTCCCTTTAAGCAGGGAATTGCCCATGTAAATCATGAGGTTGAACATTAATAAAAAGCGGCACACAGAAGGGAAGAGCTAATGAGAGGAAGTTCTGGCCAGGGAATGGGCCGGGGGGGTGGGGGGGGTTATTGTAGACAATAGACTGTGTGCAGTGTCAGTGAGTGCAGGCACAAGCATGGACCCCAGGGGCCCCACTTTAATTCCACTCTCTACTCGAGCTGCCTTTAAATATGCAGTGCAGCTTTGGGCTCTAATTCACATAAAGATATTACTGAGCTGGGAAAGGCAGGGAGAGGCGCAACTGCATTAATCATGACAATGGAACGTTTCAGTTATGAGCAACGGCTCCCACATTGGGGCTGCTTCTGGATGTGGGAGAGTCTGAGTGAATACATACAATATATATATATTTATTCCTTAAACTAAGCTTTTTGGGGCAGGGCCCCCCTTGTTTTGTGTGCAATGCTGCAGAATATTATAAATACGTGTAATCATGATAATAAACTATGGATACCTGGGGTTTGAGTGTTATTTGCCTGTTTTGGGCCGGGCATTGGATTTCAGGCTGGTCTTAGGGCTGACAGGCGTTGCCGGGGGGTTCAGGTAGCAACGTCTCCCGTCTGTCAGGTGATACGGGGCCCTGGGGGGGACAACTTTCCTCCCTACAGTTGCAAAATACAAAGAGGGACAAAAAGAAATGCCCCTTCCCCCTAAATGTCACTCCCATATTACAAAATGTGGTGGGTTATGTGAAGTTTGAACACATTTCTGGGGCTTTTGTTTTATGTGTTATTACAGTTTCGTTAATGAAGGTGAAATTGCCCTTTAAGCTTCAAGTCGCAGTTCCCCCAAGAGACCTGTTTAGCTTATTAATTACAATTGTATCTAAGTGCAGGGGATGAGTATTCTGGGCTCTCTGCCAAAAGCCTAGGTTGCCACTGTTTGAGCCTGACTGGCCACAGCCTTCGGCATTACCTCCTGTAATTATCCTGTTTGGCAGACGCTATAGTGGGGTGTTGCCAGGCCCAGATTTGTAGGAAGGCCACAAAGGCCCCGGCCTAGAGGCAGTGTCCTGCTCCAGCTTCATCTCCACTGGAGACTGGGTGGGAGATTCAAATAGCTGTTAAAATGTCTAATGCGCATAGCCTGTACAGAGAGATACCATAAAACTATGGCAGCATAGGGATTCCCCTGTACTAAGCACAATTCAGCAGGAACAGCCCCCTAAGTTTGCTCATAGCCTGTACAGAGAGATACCATAAAACTATGGCAGCATAGGTATACCCTTGTACTAAGCACAATTCAGCAGGAACAGCCCCCTATACAAAGTGATTCACAGAAAGCTTCCCATGGCATAGATGGGGCTTAATGCACGCCTGTCACAGCTCCCCTGTGGCATTACGGAGAAGGCCAGTTCTGTCATCACAGGTCATGTGTGAGAAATGATGGGGCTCCATCTGTTGTGCAGACAGATTTGGCTTGGAGCTGGCAGACGTGCTGCACACCCCTCCCAAACCCACACACTGAATGAAAATCAATCCAGGGCCCTGTGTCAGCGCTGATCCTGCAATCCTTAGTGGAGCAAATAACGGCACCCAGACAGCAGAGCGGGCACCACAGACCCCTGGCCAGCTTGATTGTGTCAGTGCTTGGGGGGGGGGGTGAGGGCTGTCTCCGACCGGCTGGGAGTTTGGCACTTACTAATCTCACAGTGTCAGACAGCTCTGTAGTGCCTTGTAGCTCAATAACTGGGCAAGCTTTATGAATTTCCCCTGAGAAGGATGAGCTCTCAGCTTCTTTGGGCAGCAGACACGGCGGTTCCATTTTGTAACAGGGCACGGCCATGGCTCTCGGTTTCCCTAATGCGGTCGCTTCTAGTGCTCACTAACTAGATTTAAACCAATAAGAGACCCCCCACTTTTAGATGGTATCGCTCTCCCTATGTTATATTATAGACCCTCTCTGCTGTTTCCTCCTTGTAAATATCACATAATACACATTGTATATAGATTGGCCGGGAAATAAATGGAGGGAGGGTTTTGGGTGGGCCACATTTGACACCAAGCGCCATGTTTATAGACAGACCGTGACAGCTGAGTGACTTGTCTGAACACCCACTGCATGGAAAGCACTCAAGCTGTGTTGCTGTTTTCTTCTTCATTTAACCGCTTGAGTGTGCCAGGATAGGGGTCGGCGCTGGCGCTGTCACAGTAATGTTGGCAACCCCTCAAGCAAGGGTGTGTGTGCCATCATTATCCTCTCAGCTTCATGGTCCTACAGAGAATAAATGAGTGATATTGGTACTTTCTTACTGTAAAACGATCTGTTACCCTTCAGCAGTGACGCCACAGCGCTGTGATATTGATGAGATATTATCTTTCGCTTGTGATGTCATCAGCCACGTCGTTTGTGCTTTCCAGTACGTTGTTTTGTGATCTTCAGAAGTGGAAAGCCCCTGGTAATGACCTCTAATTACCCTACTAGTTTCAGATGGTGGGGGTACATGATCCCCTTCTTCCTCTAGTGTCACAAACTGGACCATTTTTAATGATTTGTGTAGTTCTGATTGTGATGGGTATATCTTTCTTTGTGTTGTTCCTAATGGTCCAGGTAGACCCTTTGGATTATAGGTGGGACATTGGGTTAGCAGGCCTTGAGGGTGAGATGGACCAATAAGGACCAGAAGGTCCTTACCCCCAATGTTAGGATACGCCTTTACTCCAGATGCAGATATTCAATCCCATGAGTCAATGGTTGTTGGACTTTTTTAGTTCAAGCCCCAATTGAAGCTCCAGTTTGGTTGCCATTAAAGGTCCAACCTTTGTTCAGGGTCCCCTTAAGCTCATGAAATAAGTGCAGATATAGGAAATATCAGTGTATCGGTCATAGATATCTAGGACAGCATATGCATATTCACCCCAAATCTCAACCTAACTGACCTTCAGGTTGAGCTTTCAGGAGTATATAGGGGAGCAAATGGCCATTTAACCTGGTTTCAGGCTTAGTTCCCCCTGGCACTACTACAAGCTCCCCCCCCCCCCCCCCCCCCCAAGAAGAGCAGCCTCACAGTTTTGCAGCCACTGGTCTAGAGCAGTGGTTTTCCATTGTTTTGGGTTCAGACTTCCTTTGAGTTCTCATATTTGGCCAGGACTTCCTTTCCTAATTATATCTAGGAGAGAAAATTAACATTTAGCCCATTTAGCACCCTGACTGAGCTTCATGGTGGACCTCCAAAAATATCTATCTAAGGGGTCCAGACCCTGCTTCAATTAGTCTGACCCATGTTCCCTGTTTGTCACTAATCGCTAGGGAGTTGTGAGCTCTTTGTACACCAACTGACCATAACCAACTTACAGATATAGATCAACAACCCCCCCAACTCCATTTGTAACCCCCAGAAACCCAGACCAATCCTCACCCACACTAGTAGGAATGTCCCAAGTTGGCCCACCAGCCTGAATCCTTGCGAATGACTGACCCTATTTGGGATACATGATCGTTTCCACTTTGCAGAACCGTTTCTGCCTCACCGTTCGCCACAGACCCAGATTTGGAGTGAACCATTTGCTCCGCTCTGGATGTGACCCAGAAACATAATGGACGGGTTTTAATTGCCATTAGAGGAACGAAATCCTCGGAGCGTCTCGGTGGCGCGGAGCCGTGGCTGCCTCCCTGCCCTGCTGCCACCTCTGCTCCAGCCTGTGGGTGACCTTGGAAGAGTTAATGACGGAGAGAATTTGGGGATGTTTTATTGATGGAGCAGGGGAGAGTGGAAGTGCAGCAGAGCACAAGCGCTGCTGCCTCCTCTGTCTCTCTCGTAGCCTCTCCAGAGGATAGCAAGCCAAGAGCAGAGCTCTCCATCTCTCCCTGACCCTTTACGCTGGCATTTCAACGCTCTGCTTGCCTCTTGATTGCTATTCCTGGCACAGACAGGCAACCACACACACACACACACCCTCGCACAAACATATCGCACAGGAGAGGGGGCACGCCACCTATTCCCCCAACAAAGGATGCAGTGCCAGCAGCATCTCAGCACATTCAAGCCCCCGACCTGATGTCTCAATAGACACTGTCAATGACCCCCCTCCCCTACTCTGCCGTCTGCTCCCACACCCCCTCCTTCTCTCTCTCTGCCTCTACATTTTCAGGCTGGATGCTACAGCGGCCGTTCCTAATTACCTCTTATCCCCAGTGGTTTGTGAATAATCGCCGCTGAGGAGCTTTGAAGGGTTGCTGAGAAGGATAAAAAAAAATATATATATATATATACGTACATAGGAGTCGGACCATATATCACTTTTAACCCCTTTGTAAGGACAAGACCAGGTCGCCGTGCTGGAGAAGGAAAGAAGGGGAGAGCCGCCGGGAGAACCTTTCAGGTACCTTTGTGATGCTAAATGTTCTGTACTGCACTCCGGCGTATGGAGTTCATGTTTTCTTGCATGGTCAGTGGGTTACACTGATTTCACTATTCTTAGCCTTGAATGGAGCTGTGATTGCCAAGTATACACAGGGTTAACTGAAATCAGTTTGATTTTTTAACCCTACTTGAGCTGAAAGCCCCAATCAGGTTGGTTATTAGCATCTATTCTTCCCATGGGGTAACGGGGTGATGGGGTTTGGTCCCCCTGGCTGAACTGGCGTCTCTGCGACTGTCGGATACGCACTATTCTGCCTACCTGACTGGGGCTCCTCTCCTGGGCTCTGTCCAGGTGCCGCTGACTTTCTATGGGACGGAGTTGCTGCCATTAATAGTACTGACTGGCATCTGGAGCAGAACACACAAAGAATCTGGAAATGAATCATTGTACCTGTAGAATATATCCCCATATCAGTAATGGGCTGTCCTTTTTCTGCAACAGATAGATAGAGGGATAGATAGACAGATAGATAGACAGATCGATAGATAGATAGATAGATAGATAGATAGATAGATAGATAGATATATAGATGATAGATAGATAGATAGATAGATAGATAGATAGATGCATGGACAGAGAGATGAATAGATGGATGGATAGCTATAGAGAAGGATAGAGATAGACAGATGGGTGAAAGAACAGAGATGGATGTAAGGATAGAGGGATAAATAGATGGACAGAGAGACAAATAGATGTATAGAGTGATGGATGGATAGAGAGATGGGTAGAGAGATAGAGGACAGATTACAGAGATGAATAGGGAAATGGACAGATAGAGGAAGAGAGAGAACATTAGAGGGATGGTGATTGAGAAATATGGATGGATAGACAGACAGACTAGATAGATAGACAGACTAAATAGATAGATAGATAGATAGATAGATAGATAGATAGATAGATAGATAGATAGATAGATAGATGATAGATAGATATGGAAAGAGAGATGGGCATAAAGATAGATAGAGAGATAGATAGAGCGATGGACAGAGAGATGGAGAGAGATAGATAGATAGATATATGATAGATAGATAGATAGATAGGTAGATATATGATAGATAGATAGATAGATAGATGGATAGGTAGATATATGATAGATAGATAGATAGATAGATAGATAGATAGATAGATAGATAGATAGATTGAGAGATAGATAGATGGATAGATAGATAGATAGATATAAGATAGATAGATAGATAGATAGATAGGTAGAGATGTTCATGGAACAGTAAACTTTTACTGTTATGATGACTTTGGCATTGTGTTGTTTTCAGACCCTACGGGTATGGGATCTGGTATCTGGAATGCTTGGGATCCGGCTTATTTGGATAAGGGGTCACTGTAAAAGGGAAATCATAAAAAAATAAGAATTGTTCCCTTAAAAGTATCTAGCAACTCAGCATAGCTAAATACACGGGTTACAGGGGTTTAATTTCAGTCCTGGCTAGGGAATAATTAGTTGCATAGGAAATTACAGGTAGCTGATAGAGTTAATTTATATAACCCTTCTATACAGTTCTGTAGTAACTCTTGTTATATGGAGCAATTAACCCTTCAAACACCCAGAGCAGTGGAAGGAAAACATCATCCATGCCTACCTGGGCAGCCCTTTCCCAGTGGGGTGCTGCAGTTATTACATGCCCGGCGTTACTCTGGCAAGGAAAGGGTCAGTCACAGGGAGCACGGAGGGAGCCTTTTTGGTTAGGAGCCCGTTGCTACAGAAACAGAGGGGTGAAACAATCTGGAAGCCCCACCGGTGCTGAGATTGTGCCTAATGCTCCGGAGGCACCTTGACATGTTCTGCTTGTGATTTATACCCACCCTGCTACAGTAACAAGATCTCCCTATGAAACCCCCTACGGTGCCGGAGGATGGATATGTAGCAGCTGGGGGCACCCCAATTCAAAGGGAGGAGGGGGGGCTATAAAGTTCTCATATATCCTGCAGTCGCTGTTAAGCTCCATTATTTCATTTCACAACTGGCGCGGGTACTGGTACATTCCGACAGAAAGGGTAGTGGACCGGGGGGGACAAAACGGTTTCCCGGCAGAGGTGGTAATGGATTGAAATGCACCGTGATAAGTGTATGCGCCGCTGGACGCCGTATCTGCTGAAAACAATTAATCCAAGTGACTTTCCCACTATGTCCAATTAAAATCATGGCCCCATTGTAGCTTTTCATTATTAAAGCCTCTCCCCAGCACCCAATGAGTTTCCGCCAGGGTGCTGTCTCCCTGTGCGTGAATGTTTACTTCTCGCCCAACCTGCCCTGACGTGATTCCGCAGCACCCCTGCTACAGCCGACCCCTTTCTGCATACATTACCTAGATACATAGATTTGGCTAAACTGAGCAATGGCAGGAATAAAACAGGAGGATAGCGGGGTGCTGATGGTCTCGATGTTGGACTTTTAGGGGTTCAAGGCTCCTTTTGGGGTCTAACACCCTGTTAAACCACTGCAAGGACAGAGGTACATATAATATTGTTATTATTATTGTTATATTATTGTTATTGCCCCCCCCGGAAAGATTTGGGAACCCCCTGGGGTGATGGGGAGATGTTTTGAACAGAGTGGGCACGCAGACCCAGCGGACCCCACTTGTATTAGATGTAAATAATTCAATAATAACATTGGCTTAAAAGCGCGTTCTGCGCTGCTGTGAATAATGCCAACGTTAATGTGCGCATTGCTTCGATAATTAGAACTGACCTTTCATTTATTGAGCGCAGCAGGTACTTAGTGCCGCCCCAGTTCTCTGCTCTGCAGAGTGGTCCCTCCGCTGCTACAGGCGGGGGGTGTCGGTGGCCCCTAAAGGCCAAGTGTTGCCTGTCCCTTTAAGACTTATCTCTGCAGTACATCAAAGTTTACAATCCCCAGGGCTGCACGGGTTAATACTGGGAGGAGGAGGAGGAGCTTGCAATCTTTTTCAGTCTCCCCGTGCCAAGGCTTTAGGGCGGCAGTGTTGCAGGTAGTCCTTGGCATTGAGTGATTATGTAACAAGATAAAGGTTATTATGGTCTGTATTGGCTCAAGGCTATTGTGGCAGCATATGCATCAACGGCAGCCGGTGGGGCCACAGGTTGCACGTCCCTGAGCTGCAGCCCCCCCCAGCGCCCAGAGGAGACCAGGAACGCACTCAGTGTGGCCATAAGTGAAATAAACATTTGCATCCAGAGATAATTTAACTGCTTCTCTGCCATGCCATTTATTTTATTCCGTGCCAGCTGTCACAGTGCCAACTCCGCATCATTTACATTTCCCGCCTAAACTTTAACCCCCCCCCCCCCATGCTTTAGTGGCAAGACGCATTACAAAGGGCTTTGGCAGCCAAAGGGTTAAAGGCAGGTAATTGGAGCTGCCTGCCATGTCCCAATTTAGGGTGAAGACACACAGAGCAACTAGTAGCAGCTACTTTTTCACGGGTGCTAAAAGCCAGAAAATCCCCTGCCATAGACAATACTGAGAATTGCCTCTGCTAAAACACACGTAGAGACAGTTATCAGTAAATGATCAGCATTGTCTGTTTTAGTAGCCATGACAAGTAGCTGCTACTAGTAGCTCTGTGTGTCTTCACCCTTAGGGTCACGCAGTGTTTTTTCATCACTAAAGGGATTTGATTTCTCCTCTTCTAGATACTTTACTTCTACCTGACCTCAAACTGAAATAACAGTGCGTCATGATATCTATATATATATTTATATGGTTTCTCTGTGCATTCTGGGTGCACCTACATACAATCTGAGTGGGCTCTCACAACACCACCTTCAACTAAAGGACCCCTTGTTAGGAAACTAGTAGCCTTAACATTGCCTTATTGTTCAGATATACGTACTGCCCCATAACCACAGTCCCTTCCCAAAGGCCATTGTCCCCACTGCTACTATAGGCACCATCTCTCCCTACTATACCTGCTATCCCACAGCCCCAGTCCCTTCCCAGAAGCTATTATCCCCCCACTGCTACTATAGGCACCATCTCTCCCTACTATACCTGCTATCCCACAGCCCCAGTCCCTTCCCAGAGGCTATTATCCCCCCACTGCTACTATAGGCACCATCTCTCCCTACTATACCTGCTATCCCACAGCCCCAGTCCCTTCCCAGAGGCTATTATCCCCCACTGCTACTATAGGCACCATCTCTCCCTACTATACCTGCTATCCCACAGCCACAGTCCCTTCCCAGAGGCTACTATCCCACTGCTACTATAGGCACCATCTCTCCCTACTATACCTGCTATCCCACAGCCACAGTCCCTTCCCAGAGGCTATTATCCCCCCACTGCTACTATAGGCACCATCTCTCCCTACTATACCTGCTATCCCACAGCCACAGTCCCTTCCCAGAGGCTACTATCCCACTGCTACTATAGGCACCATCTCTCCCTACTATACCTGCTATCCCACAGCCACAGTCCCTTCCCAGAGGCTATTATCCCCCCACTGCTACTATAGGCACCATCTCTCCCTACTATACCTGCTATCCCACAGCCCCAGTCCCTTCCCAGAGGCTATTATCCCCCCACTGCTACTATAGGCACCATCTCTCCCTACTATACCTGCTATCCCACAGCCACAGTCCCTTCCCAGAGGCTATTATCCCACTGCTACTATAGGCACCATCTCTCCCTACTATACCTGCTATCCCACAGCCCCAGTCCCTTCCCAGAGGCTATTATCCCACTGCTACTATAGGCACCATCTCTCCCTACTATATCTGCTATCCCACAGCCCCAGTCCCTCCCCAGAGGCTATTATCCCCCCACTGCTACTATAGGCACCATCTCTCCCTACTATACCTGCTATCCCACAGCCCCAGTCCATTCCCAGAGGCTATTATCCCCCCACTGCTACTATAGGCACCATCTCTCCCTACTATACCTGCTATCCCACAGCCCCAGTCCATTCCCAGAGGCTATTATCCCCCCACTGCTACTATAGGCACCATCTCTCCCTACTATACCTGCTATCCCACAGCCCCAGTCCCTTCCCAGAGGCTATTATCCCCCCACTGCTACTATAGGCACCATCTCTCCCTACTATACCTGCTATCCCACAGCCCCAGTCCCTTCCCAGAGGCTATTATCCCCCCACTGCTACTATAGGCACCATCTCTCCCTACTATACCTGCTATCCCACAGCCCCAGTCCCTTCCCAGAGGCTATTATCTCCCCCACTGCTACTATAGGCACCATCTCTCCCTACTATACCTGCTATCCCACAGCCCCAGTCCCTTCCCAGAGGCTATTATCCCCCCACTGCTACTATAGGCACCATCTCTCCCTACTATACCTGCTATCCCACAGTCCCAGTCCCTTCCCAGAGGCTATTATCCCCCCACTGCTACTATAGGCACCATCTCTCCCTACTATACCTGCTATCCCACAGCCCCAGTCCCTTCCCAGAGGCTATTATCCCCCCACTGCTACTATAGGCACCATCTCTCCCTACTATACCTGCTATCCCACAGCCATAGTCCCTTCCCAGAGGCTATTATCCCCCCACAGCTACTATAGGCACCATCTCTCCCTACTATACCTGCTATCCCACAGCCCCAGTCCCTTCCCAGAGGCTATTATCCCCCCACTGCTACTATAGGCACCATCTCTCCCTACTATACCTGCTATCCCACAGCCCCAGTCCCTTCCCAGAGGCTAGTATCCCCCCACTGCTACTATAGGCACCATCTCTCCCTACTATACCTGCTATCCCACAGCCCCAGTCCCTTCCCAGAGGCTATTATCCCCCCACTGCTACTATAGGCACCATCTCTCCCTACTATACCTGCTATCCCACAGCCCCAGTCCCTTCCCAGAGGCTATTATCCCCCCACTGCTACTATAGGCACCATCTCTCCCTACTATACCTGCTATCCCACAGCCACAGTCCCTCCTAGCCATGGTCTGTTCTGGTCATTACTACACTCTGTGTTAACACAACAAAAAACAGAATTAATGGTACATTACTAGACTTCAGAAATCTGCTTTTCTCCAGCTACCTGCCTCCTATTTCCATTCTTCCGAAGACAGCCCTAATTATATACCCATTTGGTATAAATGAGGATTTTCAGGATAAACCTCTTAACACTCACTGGATAAATCTCCCAGCCATTGCTTTCCAATACTATGTTTCTGTGCTATTAAGGCAAAACAAGGACTAACCATTCCTGCCTCTTGGTAGCAAAGGATTTTACCAATTTGCTCAGTCTCTCTGTTAATGATAACTGAACTTGCACGCATTCGTCTGCTCTGCTGAGCCTCTGAGACTCTCCTGCCTCCTGTTCATTTTATCATTCATCTGCAGAGAGGTGGGGAGGAAGATGTGTTTTTAGCAAGGAGGAGGAGAGCCTGTTACCCTTTAAATGACAGACACCACCATTTAAAAAAAGAATGAGGTAGGGAAAGAAAGCCTTGTATTTCTTATTGTGTCATTAAACATCAGTTAGAAGAATCAGGTCTAATTAACACAAAGCAGTTATTACAAGGAGCAGTATAGCAACTTAATGGCTCAGCTATTTTTCCAAGCAGGGGCATCAACAATGGACATGGTAAAAGAACTGTAGGCTCTGTGGCTCTGGGATAGCAGGTGTAGTAGGGAGAGATGGTGCCTATAGTAGCAGTGGGGGGATAATAGCCTCTGGGAAGGGACTGGGGCTGTGGGATAGCAGGTATAGTAGGGAGAGATGGTGCCTATAGTAGCAGTGGGGGGATAATAGCCTCTGGGAAGGGACTGGGGCTGTGGGATAGCAGGTATAGTAGGGAGAGATGGTGCCTATAGTAGCAGTGGGGGGATAATAGCCTCTGGGAAGGGACTGGGGCTGTGGGATAGCAGGTATAGTAGGGAGAGATGGTGCCTATAGTAGCAGTGGGGGGATAATAGCCTCTGGAAAGGGACTGGGGCTGTGGGATAGCAGGTATAGTAGGGAGAGATGGTGCCTATAGTAGCAGTGGGGGATAATAGCCTCTGGGAAGGGACTGGGGCTGTGGGATAGCAGGTATAGTAGGGAGAGATGGTGCCTATAGTAGCAGTGGGATAATAGCCTCTGGGAAGGGACTGGGGCTGTGGGATAGCAGGTATAGTAGGGAGAGATGGTGCCTATAGTAGCAGTGGGGGGATAATAGCCTCTGGGAAGGGACTGGGGCTGTGGGATAGCAGGCATAGTAGGGAGAGATGGTGCCTATAGTAGCAGTGGGGGGATAATAGCCTCTGGGAAGGGACTGGGGCTGTGGGATAGCAGGTATAGTAGGGAGAGATGGTGCCTATAGTAGCAGTGGGGGGATAATAGCCTCTGGGAAGGGACTGTGGCTGTGGGATAGCAGGTATAGTAGGGAGAGATGGTGCCTATAGTAGCAGTGGGGGGATAATAGCCTCTGGGAAGGGACTGGGGCTGTGGGATAGCAGGTATAGTAGGGAGAGATGGTGCCTATAGTAGCAGTGGGGGATAATAGCCTCTGGGAAGGGACTGGGGCTGTGGGATAGCAGGTATAGTAGGGAGAGATGGTGCCTATAGTAGCAGTGGGGGGATAATAGCCTCTGGGGAGGGACTGTGGCTGTGGGATAGCAGGTATAGTAGGGAGAGATGGTGCCTATAGTAGCAGTGGGGGGATAATAGCCTCTGGGAAGGGACTGGGGCTGTGGGATAGCAGGTATAGTAGGGAGAGATGGTGCCTATAGTAGCAGTGAAGGGGGGGTTAGGTAAATCACAAAACGAAGGTATTTGGACCATAAACAAACAGGGTGCCATCCCATTTCGCCCCATGTAGGGATAGGAATGCTCTTAGTAAAGGAGGTTTCAGTATAAGAGAGCTGTTGCAGTCGGTAGAACGCAGGCGCTCGGTACCTCTGGTGGCCAATGAAAGCAGATTGTGAAATGATGCACACATTAATTAGAAATTATTAGATCTTGACGGGATTCTTCCTGCTATTATCTCTCCTCAGCCGGACCTGGGGAAGCTCAGATTGGATATAAGTGCTAGGGATATAATCAGTAGAGATAGGGGAGCTTTTCCAGTTACTTGTGTGGGTCAACAGGAGACCCCCCCACCCCAATATTTTTTTATACCTGTGTAATACCCCAGATGCCAGTGTAATACCCCAGATACCAGTATAATACCCCAGATACCAGTGTAATACCCCAGATACCAGTGTAATACCCCAGATACCAGTGTAATACCCCAGATACCAGTGTAATACCCCAGATACCAGTGTAATACCCCAGATACCAGTGTAATACCCCAGATACCAGTGTTATACCCCAGATACCAGTGTAATACCCCCAGATACCAGTGTTATACCCCAGATACCAGTGTAATACCCCAGATACCAGTGTAATACCCCAGATACCAGTGTAATACCCCAGATACCATTGTTATACCTCAGATACCATTGTAATACCCCAGATACCAGTGTAATACCCCAGATACCTGTGTAATACCCCAGATACCAGTGTAATACCCCAGATACCTGTGTAATATCCCAGATACCAGTGTAATACCCCAGATACCAGTGTAATACCCCAGATACCTGTGTAATATCCCAGATACCAGTGTCATACCCCAGATACATGTGTAATACCCCAGATAGCTGTGTAATACCCCAGATACCAGTGTAATACCCCAGATACCTGTGTAATACCCCAGATACCTGTGTAATATCCCAGATACCAGTGTCATACCCCAGATACATGTGTAATACCCCAGATAGCTGTGTAATACCCCAGATACCAGTGTAATACCCCAGATACCAGTGTAATACCCCAGATACCAGTGTAATACCCCAGAGTAATGCTTTGGCATATTTCGGTTTTTTTTTCCAAAAAAAAGTAGATTTCATAAAAAATTGACTTCTAAAGAGAAAGATTCAGGCTGACTCAGTGATGGAGTGGTTGTTATTTGGTCCTATTTTACATTTTTGTGGAATTGCACATTTATTGCCCCAGTCGATTCTTATATTTTTAATATTGTTCTTGCAGACGCTGGATTATTCTCCCTTTAAACATGGTACTTTACACTATATATAGTGTATATTTATTGTTAGGGTATTATCTATAACCAGTGGGCAAATTTGCACCTGGGCAATATCCCATAGCAACCAATCAGTGACACGTTTTTGCAGCCAGCTGCAGGTAGAACAATAAAAGCAAACATTTGATTGGTTGCCATGGGTTACAGCAACTTTGCCCAGTGGTTTTACATGAGCCCTTATCCATCTATGTAATTTCAATTAAACTGGAATTAAAATGTGACATTTTTGCACCATGGATGTTCTAAATTTTATGGGGAGCGGCCATATTTCCTGGCTCTTATAAGGCATCTTCTAAGCATTGCCCATCCCCTGATTCCCTGTTAAAGGGGTCGTCATCCTTTGAGTATGATGTAGAGAATAATATTGTGAGACAATTTGCAATTAGTCTTCATTTTTTATTTGAAGTTTTCATTTTCAATTACGGAGCTCTCCAGTTTGGAGTTTCAGCAGCTATTTGGTTGCTAGGGTCCAAGTTCCCTTAGCAACCAGGGAGTGGTTTGGATGAGAGACTGGAAGATGAATAGGAGAGGGTCTGAATACAAAGATAAGTAATAAAAACTAACAATAACAATAAAATTGTAGCCCTAAAAGGTAATTGTTTTTTGGCTGCAGTCCCTTATAACCTTGATTCCATCCATAACATGAGAGACTCCATCTCCCACAATACTTTGCATGCTTCTTCTGCTACTTTGTTTCAGGAGGCAGAACCAGCAGTGCAGAGAATGGCGACAAGCTACTGCTTTAGTTAGAAATGATGTTTACAAGTAGCTCTCGTCAATGTATTATTGTAAAAAGTAACTTTCCCTTTAAGTCACATACCTTCCCGAAAGGATTATTTGCTGAGTATTTAGGGAGAGAATGAGAGTTACACTTGGAAGTAGAATGTTCCTTGGCCCCATTTCAACTCTGCTGAAAAACAAAACACGTAGCACGACTGAGTGCCAAAAATCTCTATAGGCAGGGATGTCCCTGACTTTAAACCAAGGATGTCCAACACGCAATCTTCCAGCTGTTCTGTTGGACTCCAGCAATGGCGGCCCCACCACTCCCTTCAGCTGTGGGAAGCAGGCTTCAGGGAATACACAGAAAGCCCCTTAACGACTAAATACTGTCAGTGGGGGATACTGTGAGTTGTAGTTCAGGTTGCCAGATGTGAATCTGTAATCATTAGTACAGCAGACTCTGGTTCTGACTCCTGAAACAATTTAGCAGCGCTGTAAAGGCAAGAGGCAAAGGATACCCCTTTTTTCAGTTTTGGAGATGGGAGGTAGCAGGGTTAAAAAAACAACTGCCTCCCTATGAGAATGGAAGAAACTGACATATTTTACACCTTCCAAAAATAAATGCAAGTAGGTGTCTCCTGGGCACGGCAGGAATAAGGAATGCAGGAACCAGGCAGTGCGGGGAATCGGATTCGCTTTCATTGCAGAGAGAGGGTTTTTATGTGTTTTTATTAAAAACTTCACAAGAAAGAATGAACATAATTGCAGGGAGAGGGGGGTATGGAGGGGCTAAAGGTGGAGAAGCAACAGCAACTCCCGGCAAACGCCTGACAAGGTTCGATGGTGCCGGGAATAGCCAGTCCCATGGGAGCTAGTCAGACTGACAGGAGAGCATTACAGGGTGTCCGGTGGCTCCCCTTGCCTGCTGGCACCGTGCCCTAATGTTATAGAAGCGGCGGATGCTCAGAGCTACTGTTCCGGCCATAAAATCTGAGCACTCAGCTCTGCAGAACACAGCGCCATTAATCCCCAAGCCTGCACGGAGACGCGGGTCTGCGGCCAAGCGGGTGACTGTCTGGGGAAGGTCAATCCGCATATGGGAAACGGGGGGGGGGGGGGGGGGGTGTCTGTGCCAATAGGGGTGCAATGGTGATATCTGATTAAATATATTCACTATATAGCACTGTGTTAGTGCCTGGGGGCATCTGAACAGCTCCAAAGGCGGGAAGGCTGGCTGAGTCTGATCTGACTGATGGCTGCCTGCCTTCAGCCCCACAATCGATTTTAACCTTTGTAAGCCCCAGTAAAGCCTGCAGGGGGTATAGGAGAGAGGATTACTGCACGGCTATGTCAGGGGTTTGAGCTATCCCTATCTCTACCCTGCTGGCTCCTACAGCCTGGCCACCTTTGCAACTATTCAGGTCCCTTCAGGTGCTGACAGGAATCCCGCCCACATTTCAAAATGGAGGCACCCATATGTGATAAACATGTATCATATATACACACATTTCTGTATCTGATACACAGGGGGGGAGGGCGCACAGGAGACACTCTTGAAAGTGATGTCCTTGCCCCATGTATGTAGCTGTATGAATCAGGAGAGTCGCATTGCCCTTCCCGCTGAGGAGGAGAAGAGACGGAGAGATCATTACCAGTAAGAGGAACAGCTCTTCAGCACCACTTATCAGATGGGAAGGCGACTGCGTGTGTTCTGTCCTGTCTGATTAACTCTCCTCTGACAGAGAGGCGCTGCACGGTAGCAGCTGAGGGCACGCAAGGCACATCTGGTCGGCCTGCCGCGCCACGTTATCAGGGCTAGGTCAGGATAAACTAATAGCAATGAGAAAATGGACCAGCGGGGAGGGCGGCCTTGTTCAGCAGCAGAAATGGGGTCAGGTTTGTGGAGGGGAGAGAATCGGCTCAGCATGGGGAAACACAGCAAGGACAGGGCACAGCTTGCTCGTCCTGCAGCACATGAGATGAGTGCTAGTTCTGTGGGTCAGTTCTGAGCTATGGCAATCACTGCAAGGTCCCCCATTTAGAGAGCCCCTAAAAGAAGGAGTGCCTCCAGTGTCGGACTGGCCCACCAGGATACCAGGAAAACTCCCGGTGGGCCCAAGTGTAAGTGGGCCTTCCTGCTCCTGACCATTTGGCCATTTGATCGTCATTCCATATTTCTGAATGGGAACAAAGAGGAGAAATAGATGGAAGAATAGATGCTAGCATGTAAATAAAAGAGACTAGGAGAATAAAGAGGTTGGAGAGTGGTCCCATGGTCTAAGGTTTTCTGGTGGCCCCTGGGGTTCCAGTGCCTCCTCTGCACATCTGGCACCAGGGGATTGTGGGTCCTTAGTGGACCCCCTTTCCACTTCCCTGCAGTCACATGATCTTACCCCTCATTGTTATTTCACTGGTTATCCAAGAGGTGGTGGGAGCAGGTATAATGGATATATCAAGCTGAGAATTCGGACCTTCTGAATGGAAGCGCAGCTGTGCATGAACCTACATCTCCCATTATCATTAGCCAAGCATTTGATCTTGTAGCCCACAAAAGACGGTGAATGGTCCATGAGAAAAGAATTCAAAACAAGAAATTAGGAGATTAAGGCCTGACTGCAGACAGCCAATCAGCAGAGAGGTGCCAGTGCCAAGCATTGATTTTATTTTTTTTATAACAAGTCAAAATGTTATCACTAAATTCAGCACAGGGTTAATCTGTAGCTTTGGGCATATAGGCCTATGTCACCTAAATTGCACTGGTCTGTCTTCATTTTTTTTAATTGTGGCCCCAGATACCATTGTAAAGTCTAAATATTTTGGAAGGAGATGAATACATGGCGGCCAATGCATGCTGGGAATTGTAGTCCAACGCGAGGATGTGACATTAGCCAGTGCCTATTATACTGTAATGACCAAATGAGCAAATCTTTCCCCTGATATGGCCACCTTGCATGGGAGGTATTGTGCTAATGCAATTTTTTGGCCATTCATGGGCCAACACTAACTTCCTGGACCTTGTTTGAGGCCAAAATGACTGCCTGTCTGACTGATATCTGGCTGGGGATTGGCCAGATGCTAATTGGGGGTGGTTGATAAACCCACCATGGGGTAAGGACCCAATTATAAGATAGCAGACTTTCTGCGTACGGATGGGCAGCTTTACACTTTACCTAATAGTATCTAAGCGCTCTATTTCCGTCGGCGCGGTGTGGATAGGCGGCTGTGGCGGTGGTGGGGGCGGTGGGATGGAGCGGCGGAAGCAGAGAAATCATTAGATGAAGGATTAAGCAGGCACAGGTTCTTAAAAGGATTGTGTCTGATTCCTCTATTGATCAGGCTGATGAGGGCAGGTGGACGGGGGAGGGAAAGGGAGAAAGCTTGGGTCAGGATTCATTATTCTTTCCCCTCGGGGCCTGAGAGGGAACTTCAAAACATTGCTTGGCTTAGCAGCCGCCCCCTGCGCGAGGCGTTAATGTGCACGCGGCTCTGATGTGCATTTGGATTGCCGCTCTGCTCCATGTTTCCTGCTGATCCAATAATTATCTCCACCGGAGAGGTCTCTACTAATGTCCACTTTTCCATCCAACACATACCTGGCACTTTACTTAGGCAGCAATACACCACTACCCAATCAAATTGGCCATACCCACACCAATATTGGCTACCAGCTTGGCCTCCTGCTCTCCCACAGCCCCAGTCCCTTCCCAGAGGCTATTATCCCCCCACTGCTACTATAGGCACCATCTCTCCCTACTATACCTGCTATCCCACAGCCCCAGTCCCTTCCCAGAGGCTATTATCCCGCCACTGCTACTATAGGCACCATCTCTCCCTACTATACCTGCTATCCCACAGCCCCAGTCCCTTCCCAGAGGCTATTATCCCCCCACTGCTACTATAGGCACCATCTCTCCCTACTATACCTGCTCTCCCACAGCCCCAGTCCCTTCCCAGAGGCTATTATCCCCCCACTGCTACTATAGACACCAGCTCTCCCTACTATACCTGCTATCCCACAGCCCCAGTCCCTTCCCAGAGGCTATTATCCCCCCACTGCTACTATAGGCACCATCTCTCCCTACTATACCTGCTATCCCACAGCCCCAGTCCCTTCCCAGAGGCTATTATCCCACTGCTACTATAGGCACCATCTCTCCCTACTATACCTGCTATCCCACAGCCCCAGTCCCTTCCCAGAGGCTACTATCCCACTGCTACTATAGGCACCATCTCTCCCTACTATACCTGCTCTCCCACAGCCCCAGTCCCTTCCCAGAGGCTATTATCCCCCCACTGCTACTATAGGCACCATCTCTCCCTACTATACCTGCTATCCCACAGCCACAGTCCCTTCCCAGAGGCTATTATACCCCACTGCTACTATAGGCACCATCTCTCCCTACTATACCTGCTATCCCACAGCCCCAGTCCCTTTCCAGAGGCTATTATCCCCCCACTGCTACTATAGGCACCATCTCTCCCTACTATACCTGCTATCCCACAGCCCCAGTCCCTTCCCAGAGGCTATTATCCCCCCACTGCTACTATAGGCACCATCTCTCCCTATATACCTTCTTTCACAGAACTTTTGACAGATTCTACTTCAATGCATGTTGGCATATTTACTTTGCCCATACTCGCCCCCACCCAACTGCAGCTTTGTAGGAGTCCACAGAACCCAGTATGACAGTTGTATACAATATGTAGAATGTAGAAGGGTAGAAGAGCCCAATTGTAGCCGGGTGTAGGAGGTCTACGCAGAGCTTTGGAGACAGCTGGTGCTGCTTTTGGTTTCAGATCTACAAAACTGCAGAGCCCTGAAGGTTACAAGGTGACAAGCAGAGAGTAGATAGTGGGAGCTGACAGTGCGGCGCTGTCTCCATCTATCCTCATCAAACGCAGATCTGTATCCTGTCACCATATGTCTACGGATGTGCATCAGGGGAGCTGATAGTGTGCGTGTGGGAGAGGAATTCATATCAGCCAGTGCCTGAGAGAGAAATTCAGGGAGGGGGACAGATGGAAAGAAGGATGGGGAAGCAGAGGAAGGCAGAAGAGGAGAGCTCATTGGGGTTGTGGGGATTCCATCACAAGCAGAAGGGTGTTGGAAGGGTAATTGACTGGGAATGCTTAGGGTGGGGAGAATTCAGGCTGGGGGGAAACGATTTACATGGCAGTTATATGGATCAATATGAGGAGTTATTGGGAGAGGTTATAGGGATCAATATGATGAATTATAGTAAGGAATGGGTTCATTTCTTTGTAGAAGCTTTAATGGGTAAGGTTTATTGGTTGATAGGGTGGGAGAGGGCACATTGCATCATATACAGTTGTTTTCTAGTCATTGGAGAGCAGAGCCTGGCCAATGAGCTTTGGCATTTGGGTTAAGCACATGTGGGGCACCAGCTAGACATTGTATGAAGGTGTGTGGCCCTGGTATTGGTAGTTAATGTACAGGGAAATGTTGGTGGGGTTTATACTGAACAATAGGAGTGATTTATTGAAACCACATGAGGAGTTATAGGGAAAGTTATTTTATGAAGCAAAATGAGGTTTATATGGAACAGGGGGAGGAGTTATATTGAGCATGGGAGGGGCTATGGGAGGGTTTATATTCAGCAGTGGAGCGGGGTTGTGAGAGGGTTTTCATGAAATACGATGGGGAGTTACAGAAGGGTAAGAGCAGTAGCAGGAATTATAGAAGGGGTCTCATAGAGAAAGAGAAGTTGTCATGGGTGGATTTATATGTAATAGTAGGAGGAGGTTTATAAGGGTTTGTATTGAACAGGGAGAGGGAAGCAACATACATTATGGGTTTATTTTGAGCTATAATAAGGGTTTTAGGCAGAGAGGAAATAAAGTGAAATACAATGGGGGCAGACCATAACCATGTGGAACAGTACAATGGAATAGTATATAGGGGGTTATGTGGAGCCAAAATGAAGGGAAAAGCAAACTGAAGGAAAAAGCTCAATGGTATTTTGCTAATTTCCCGATCGGCCGTTCAAGAGGAATAAATCAGTTAATTAGTTAATTGTAGCCACATCACATTTCCAGGAGGAAGTGTTGGACTCAATGTACCATATTTGTGCAGTTATTTTCTTTCCATCTGCCCTAAAGCTGCGCTGTTTGGAGGGGATGTTTAATGAGGATTCCCGTGAGTGGTGGCTCTGGCGCTATAACTAGGTTGCATTTTGCTGCTCGCTGATATTTCAGTGGCTTAGTGGGAGGCACACGGGGCACTATCCCCTATAGCTCCTGTCTTGCAATGCCTGTGTGCCCTCCCTGTCTGCCATGGCGCCCCAGCGCAGTAGCGTCTGAGATAAATACGCCTATGCAAATTGACCCTATTATTATGCAAATGAGCCTCTCAGTCTGCAAATGGCACATTACCCCATTCACTGGAGCACTGCTTATCATGCAAAAAGGCTTTCATTAGAGGCGAGCGACTGGGCAGCCATATTACCTCCCAACGTACCTCCATGCAGGGGCTATAACTTAGGGTTACGCAGCCTTCTCTGTAAATGGAGGGGCTTGTGCACAAATGGAATCTGTTTAGCTGCACCTTAAGGTCCCCATACACGAGGCGATTTCACTCGTTGTGCGACGAACGATTATATCGACAAACGATCGTATGGTGATCGGGTTTCCATACGATATGCCATCCACGGGCAACGATAATTTGCGAAAGATTTCATTGTATCATTATCGTAAAATACGTACGATCGTACATCTACGTACGATCCAATGTCATGGCGGAAGCGGTATTTATTTATTTATGTTCGTTGACTTCCGCTGCTGGCAATCTTGACATGCGCAGAAAACAATCGTTCAAAGACCAATGTCTGACACTCACACCAACTGGCAGATTTTATCGTTAAACGACTAAAATTTTTAAACCATTTTGGGGACGATAATGTCGGGTCGATTAGTGGGCCGACGATCGTTCGCACACCATCAACTATACGATAACTTAACGATAGTATCGGATCGTTCGGGAATCGGTCGTTTGACAGTAAAAAATCGGCCCGTGTATGGGGGCCTTTATGCTTGTTTCCCATTTAAATCAGAGGGTGGGGATCATGGCTGAATGTGGAGTTGGGATACTGACCCAAACCCCTTTTATAGAGCATATGCCTAAGCCATTGCAGTGCTCATAGGGTATTAAAAAGCGATCATTTAACCTAATTATAATTTATATTCACTTTAATATACTCTTGGTATATATATATATATGTTGTACGTATTTAATTACAACTGTGATTACACTTAAAAGCATTTTCTGTCCGCACTTTTAATTCTGACTCTTGAAAACATGTAGCCGAGGTCAGCTTTCCTCCAACCAAAACTCCAATTCCCACAGTGACTCGCTTCCTTGTTTGCGGGTCTGTTTATCAGCTGCTTCAGTAGTCGGATGCAGCAGTGCAGAGAATATCAATGGACAGACAGATCTTTTTCCACCGGCAATTATGTACGAGGAACGTCCAAACCATCAAAAATGCCCAATGAATGCAGATTATAAAGTTGCTTAGCATGACATTTTCTTTCATTGGGCAACATTGTACTTTTACGTCTCCTTCATATATATATATACAGGTATGGGATACCTTATCTGGAAACCCGTTATCCAGAAAGCTCCAAATTACGGAAAGCCCATCTTTCATAGACTCCATTTTAATCAAATAATTCAGAATTTTAAAACTGATTTCCTTTTTCTCTGTAATAATAAAACAGTACCTGTACTTGATCCCAACTAAGATATAATTACCCCTTATTGGGGGCAGAACAGCCCTATTGGGTTTATTTAATGGTTAAATGATTCCCTTTTCTCTGTAATAATAAAACAGTACCTTGTACTTGATCCCAACTAAGATATAATTACCCCTTATTGGGGGCAGAACAGCCCTATTGGGTTTATTTCATGGTTAAATGATTCCCTTTTCTCTGTAATAATAAAACAGTACCTGTACTTGATCCCAACTAAGATATAATTACCCCTTATTGGGGGCAGAACAGCCCTATTGGGTTTATTTAATGGTTAAATGATTCCCTTTTCTCTGTAATAATAAAACAGTACCTGTACTTGATCCCAACTGAGATATAATTACCCCTTATTGGGGGCAGAACAGCCCTATTGGGTTTATTTCATGGTTAAACGATTCCCTTTTCTCTGTAATAATAAAACAGTACCTGTACTTGATCCCAACTAAGATATAATTACCCCTTATTGGGGGCAGAACAGCCCTATTGGGTTTATTTCATGGTTAAATGATTCCCTTTTCTCTGTAATAATAAAACAGTACCTGTACTTGATCCCAACGAAGATATAATTACCCCTTATTGGGGGCAGAACAGCCCTATTGGGTTTGATTAATGTTTTATTGATTTTTTAGTAGACTTAAGGTATGGAGATCCAAATTACGGAAAGACCTTCGGTCCCGAGCATTCTGGATAATGGGTCCTATACCTGTATATATTGTAATTTACTAGAGGCTTCTATTAATTTAACCCTTTCCCTGCTTTCCGACGCCCCCGATAGCGGAACCAAACCCCCCGCAGTGCTGGCGAGGATTTGTGCTTTTCAGGGCTCAAGACAAAGAGAGGAATTGGGTTTGCGGTTTCTCCCAAGCGGGAACTCACAAGATAATGGCACGAGGCAGGAGAGTGTGAGCAGGATGAGAGATGGAAAGGGATAAATAAATAAATCACGCAGCAGAAGCGGCGGCAGCGTTAGTGGGAGCTGAATCTCTAATTGCTTCTGTGTTTGGACAGAGCATCTCCTGACATCTCAGCTACTGATGTCTGTTCAATGAGGTAATCACCGCCTGTCAGTCTCTGGGACTCGGCGTCTGCCCACCTCTCCTCGGTGACAAAGCATCATCCTCCTCTCTCTCCAGATGTTACCCCCCCCTCCCTTCTCGCCACCCCGGCGGGGATACTGCTAATTGCTTATGCAAATCAGGTACAGGAAGGGTGTGCATAATTAGGATTATTAGGTCGGCCTCCGCTGTGCTGACACTTATTTGGACGCTACTGAAAGGTAGATGGAGTTGGTGAGGCTGCTTCATGTGAAAATCCTTGCTGCCTTCTTAAGGTCCAGTCTCATCTCCTGAAATATAAACCCGCCAAAATGAAGATATTCTTTATAAGGTAGTACCTTTTTTTTATTTATTTTATTTCCCTTTTGGTGCTTGTAAGTACAATTAGGTATTACCTGCAGAGCATTCCGCACAGAGAAAGATATTGCTTACAGAGCAGGGCTACTTTAAGGTACCAGGGGGCCCTGGAAAAAATGTTATGGTGGGCCCCGTCAACAAGAATTTTGTGATAGAATAACCCCCAAGGATGTGAAGTTCAATATAGTAAAGCAGGCAGTGAAGAAATGGCCTGCACTTACTGAAGCAGACATGAAAAATTATAAAAAATTATAAATGATAATAAAAATAACCATGTAGAGCTCTTCCAGTTGATTAAAATTGAGGGCTGCCATCTCTGCAGGGTGCTTCTGCCAAAGGTTATCCCAGATGAAAGGTGTGCCAGTGGGCCCCCTATCCTTGTGAGCCTTGGGAAAATGTCAATTTTGCCTAGAGAAATACTACCTATAGAGTATTCGGCAGAGAGAGATATTACCTACAGAGTATTCGGCAGAGAGAGATATTACCTACAGAGTATTCAGCAGAGAGAGATATTACCTACAGAGTATTCGGCAGAGAGAGATATTACCTACAGAGTATTCAGCAGAGAGAGACATTACCTACAGAGTATTCGGCAGAGAGAGATATTATCTACAGAGTATTCGGCAGAGAGAGATATTACCTACAGAGTATTCTGCAGAGAGCGATATTACCTACGGAGTATTCTGCAGAGGGAGGTATTACCTACAGAGTATTCTGCAGAGGGAGGTATTACCTACAGAGTATTCGGCAGAGAGAGATATTACCTACAGAGTATTCGGCAGAGAGAAATATTACCTACAGAGTATTCTGCAGAGAGAGATATTACCTACAGAGTATTCGGCAGAGAGAGATATTACCTGCAGAATATTCGGCAGAGAGAGATATTACCTACAGAGTATTCTGCAGAGAGAAACATTACCTACAGAGTATTCTGCAGAGAGAAATATTACCTACAGAGTATTCAGCAGAGAGAGATATTACCTACAGAGTATTTCGCAGAGAGCAATATTACCTACAGAGTATTCGGCAGAGGGAGGTATTACCTACAGAGTATTTCGCAGAGAGCGATATTACCTACAGAGTATTCGGCAGAGGGAGGTATTACCTACAGAGTATTCGGCAGAGAGAAATATTACCTACAGAGTATTCTGCAGAGAGAGATATTACCTACAGAGAGAGATATTACCTACAGAGTATTCTGCAGAGAGAAATATTACCTACAGAGTATTCTGCAGAGAGAGATATTACCTACAGAGTATTCTACAGAGAGAGATATTACCTGCAGAGTATTATGCAGAGGGAGAAATTACCTACAGTGTATTCGGCAGAGAGAGATATTACCTACAGAGTATTCTACAGAGAGAGATATTACCTGCAGAGTATTATGCAGAGGGAGAAATTACCTACAGTGTATTCGGCAGAGAGAGATATTACCTACAGAGTATTCTGGAGAGAGAGATATTACCTACAGAGTATTAGGCAGAGAGAGATATTACCTACAGAGTATTCTACAGAGAGAGATATTACCTGCAGAGTATTATGCAGAGGGAGAAATTACCTACAGTGTATTCGGCAGAGAGAGATATTACCTACAGAGTATTCTGGAGAGAGAGATATTACCTACAGAGTATTCTGGAGAGAGAGATATTACCTACAGAGTATTCTGCAGAGAGAGATATTACCTACAGAGTATTCGGCAGAGAGAGATATTACCTACAGAGTATTCTGCAGAGAGAAATATTACCTACAGAGTATTCTGCAGAGAGAGATATTACCTACAGAGTATTCGGCAGAGAGAGATATTACCTACAGAGTATTCTGCAGAGAGAAATATTACCTACAGAGTATTCAGCAGAGAGAGATATTACCTACAGAGTATTCGGCAGAGAGAGATATTACCTACAGAGTATTCTGCAGAGAGAAATATTACCTACAGAGTATTCAGCAGAGAGAGATATTACCTACAGAGTATTCGGCAGAGAGAGATATTACCTACAGAGTATTCTGCAGAGAGAAATATTACCTACAGAGTATTCAGCAGAGAGAGATATTACCTACAGAGTATTCGGCAGAGAGAGATATTACCTACAGAGTATTCTGCAGAGAGAAATATTACCTACAGAGTATTCTGCAGAGAGAGATATTACCTACAGAGTATTCTACAGAGAGAGATATTACCTGCAGAGTATTATGCAGAGGGAGAAATTACCTACAGTGTATTCGGCAGAGAGAGATATTACCTACAGAGTATTCTGGAGAGAGAGATGTTGCCTACAGAGTATTCTGCAGAGAGAGATATTACCTTCAGAATATTCTGCTTAGTATTACCTGCAGAGTATTCTGGAGAGAGATATATTACCTGCTGAGTATTTCACAGAGGGAGATATTACCTAAAGAGTATTCTGGAGAGAGGGATATTACCTGCAGATTATTTAACAGACAGAGATATTACCTACAGAGTATTCTGCAGAGAGAGTTATTACCTGCAGAGTATTATGCAGAGGGAGACATTACCTACAGTGTATTCGGCAGAGAGAGATATTACCTACAGAGTATTCTGGAGAGAGGGATATTACCTACAGAGTATTCTGCAGAGAGAGATATTACCTACAGAGTATTCTGCATAGTATTACATGCAGAGTATTCTGGAGAGAGAGATATTACCTGCTGAGTATTTCACAGAGGGAGATATTACCTACAGAGTATTTCGCAGAGAGAGATATTACCTACAGAGTATTCTGCATAGTATTACATGCAGAGTATTCTGGAGAGAGAGATATTACCTGCTGAGTATTTCACAGAGGGAGGTATTACCTACAGAGTATTTCGCAGAGAGAGATATTACCTACAGAGTATTTCGCAGAGAGAGATATTACCTATAGAGTATTCTGGAGAGAGGGATATTACCTACAGAGTATTCTGCAGAGAGAGATATTACCTACAGAGTATTCTGCAGAGAGAGATATTACCTACAGAGTATTCGGCAGAGGGAGATATTACCTACAGAGTATTCGGCAGAGGGAGGTATTACCTACAGAGTATTCGGCAGAGAGAGATATTACCTACAGAGTATTCTGCAGAGAGAGATATTACCTACAGAGTATTCTGCAGAGAGAGATATTATCTACAGAGTATTCTGCAGAGAGAGATATTACCTACAGAGTATTCTGTAGAGAGAGATATTACCTACAGAGTATTCTGCATAGTATTACCTGCAGAATATTCTGGAGAGAGAGATATTACCTGCAGAGTATTCTGGAGAGAGGGATATTACCTGCAGAGTATTCTGGAGAGAGGGATATTACCTACAGAGTATTCTGCATAGTATTACCTGCAGAATATTCTGGAGAGAGGGATATTACCTACAGAGTATTCTGCATAGTATTACCTGCAGAATATTCTGGAGAGAGGGATATTACCTGCAGAGTATTCTGGAGAGAGGGATATTACCTACAGAGTATTCTGCAGAGAGAGATGTTACCTACAGAGTATTCTGCAGAGAGAGATATTACCTGCAGAATATTCGGCAGAGAGAGGTATTACCTACATAGTATTCTGCAGAGAGAGATATTACCTACAGAGTATTCTGCAGAGAGAGATATTATCTACAGAGTATTCTGCAGAGAGAGGTATTATCTACAGAGTATTCTGCAGAGAGAGGTATTACCTACATTATATTCTGTGGAATGAGGTATTACCTAGAGTTGTACAGATGCTCCTACATAGTATTCCTCAGAAAGATATTACCTACCTATATATTACTTATAGAGAATTCCTGCGGAACTATATATTACCCACAGAGTTGCACTAATGCTCTTGCTGAGTATTCTATTGAGAGAGATATTACCCACAGTGTTGCGCTGATGCTGGAGAGACAGAGAGGTATTACCTACAATATATTCTGCACTAAGATGTATTACCTACAGAGATGAACTGATGCACGTGCAGAGTATTCATCAGAGAGAGAGCTGTTACATACCGGCATTTCATCCTGCACCCCCTGCGGTGGGTAACACAGCCCCAAATAGTGTTGTACTCACTGAAGAGGCAAATGTAGGTGGAACAGAACTTGATGCATGGAGAGATCCATCGCAGGGGACACGGGAAGAAACACCTGTGTGTAAGAGCTTTTAAATGGGCATTGAACGCAAGTTCAGTGAATAGGGCTTGTACTGAACATGCTTTTGCCTAGAGTTTTAATCACAAAACGTCTATGGTTTTTGTTTTTTCTTCAGCTAAACAGGGAAATTGAAGATACTCCATGTTTGTTCCCTGCGAGGTAGACAATTAGATTACCTCAGCACAGATAAACAGAAGTCCATTAAGAAGGGGGATTATCTGTGCTATGGTAATGTCATTTTCTTGTAGGTTGTTTATACGTGGCCATACATGTTAAGATCCGCTCGCTCGCGGATCTTCTCCCGATATCCCCACCTATGGGTGGGCGATATTGGGAAAATGTAGGCTAATTCGATCCTTTGGCCTGGGGCCAAATGATCGAATTATAACGGCAACAATGGGCACAGTTGGTTCGGGGACCACATCAACAAGCCAATGCGGTCCCCGATCCGACTTAAGGTCCCCATACACGGTAAGATCCCTGGGCCCTGGGGCCAAGCGACCGGATTATGTAGGCGGCAATGGGGCAGTCGGTTCGGGGACCGCATCAACGAGCCGATGCGGCCCCCGATCCGACTGAATCTTTTAACCTGGCCGATCGATATCTGGCCAATTTCAGGCCAGATATCGGTCAGCCAGCCCGATCGTTTCTGCCCCTACACGGGCAGATAATTGGTCCAAGGGACCAATATCGGCAGCTTCTATCGGCCCATGTATGGGGGCCTTAAATCTTTTAACCTGCCTGATCGATATCTGCCCAATTTCAGGCCAGATATCGGTCGGGCATGCCCACCGTTCCTGTCCCTACACAGGCCAATAAGCTGCCAAATCGGTCCAAGGGACCAATATCGGCAGCTACAATCGGCACATGTATGGGGACCTTATGAGGTAATGCTACAGAGAAACATTTATGCTTTGTGGATCCAGCCCCCAGTTGATGTCAGTGCACAAAACTGTAAAACTTTTATTCCAGAGTTGTAATGCATAGCAAACAATCAGTTCTGGCTAGTCAGTTGCAGGACCACTGTTTCTACCCTGGAATTAAATGAGTTACAAACTCTCCTGAGGGGTTAAAATTTGTAGTGGCCCTTAGGGCAATCTTTTGCACCTTCCTGTGCCCAACTTGTTCCTTGTGTGCCTAACAGCAACTCATTATGGGAAATAAGCCATAATCTGGCTTCCTGCTGACTGCCTGCAGCTCATTATACTATATATCCTTGTAGCTTAGTGTCTGTGGTGAACAGCCTTGCCCCCATATGTAATAAAAGGGACAAAGGCCCAAGTAACCCATAGCAACTATTGAAATTTTTTTATTTTTTATTACTTGTGTTTTTTTTTCCTTCAGTTTTGAATTTCAGAAGCTTTCTGGTTGCTAGGGTCCAAATTACCTTAGTGACCAGGGAGTGGTTTGAATGAGAGACTGATATATTTATAGGAGAGGTCCTAAACACAAAGATAAGTTTAAAAAAAAGAAATAATAATGGAATTGTAGGCTTACAGAGTATTTGTTGTTTGGCTGCTGGGGTCAGTGACCCCATTTAAAAGTTGGAAAGAGAAGAAGAAGGGATATCATTCAAAAACTATAAAAAATAAATCATAAAGAGCAATTGAAAAGTTGCTTAGAACTGGCTATTCTATAACATACTAAATGTAAAACTTGCTATGGGATAGACCAGTAAATGCTATCTGCTGATTGGCTCTGTAGCAAACTGCACCTTTTATAACATAACCCCCTAATATGAGTGACCACCAAGTAGTCATATTGGGGCAGTGCAGCCCCTCCACAAATAGGCAAACATTTAATTCCTGTTTAATGAGCATGAATGGGCAGCATTTGGAATCCATTAAAGTAAATTCAATGTAGGAGGGATGAACACAGGTCATTTTCATTGGTGCTGGAAGACCCAGTCTTCTGTTTAAATTCACCATATGATAGAACTAAACGCATGAACACAAAACTTGCCTTGATATTAGAAAAATAATAAACTCCTTGCTACAGGGCCCACTCACTTACCCATCATTCTGTTTTAATGAGTCTGGGGGCCTAGTGAAAGCAGTGAAATCAAAACACAAGTAAATACTTCCCCTTTGTTCTGTGTGAATGTGCCACATATAAATAAGTCAATAATAAATAAATGAAAGGCAACACAAGGTATTTGAGAAGCATACGTCTCACCTTGAGTAAAGAAAGGGAAAGAAAATGATTGTATTTATTTACAGGCCTCTAGGCTCTAGAGGTTAGACTCTATCTGGTTAATAGGGCCCCCACTTTTCCTAGCAACCAGGTATTGGCTTAAAAAAATAATACAAATCTAGCCCTTGAATTAATTTTGTTTTGGGATTGCTGTCCATTTCTAGTTAAAGCCTTTAATTAAAAGTCTTCTTTGTGCCCCCCCCTCCCTCCTGATTCTGCCAGTCATTGGCAATATGGAATTTTCTCAGCAATAATTGGGAGGGGGCCCCAGCTGTCCCATTGTTTGGAGGTGACAAGGCCTATCTTTTGCCTTGGCAGCCGGCCAGCACATCCCCATAACGTCAGCAGCTGGCGTGAGATGGATTCTCAAGTCTCTATAGAGGTCAAACAGGACCACTTGCAAGGTCAGCAGGATCCGTGTTTAAAGGCACAGTCCTGCTTGTTCCCTTCACACACACAATAAAGCCAATGTTCTACCCCTGCATGGCACCTGACAGGCAAGATGGCACTAAATTGATTGGTTATTGATTGCTTTATATGTTATTCTGTATGTCCAATGTATGAAACCCACTTATTGTACAGCGCTGTGGAATATGTTGGCGCTTTATAAATAAACGTTAATAATAATAATAAGGGGTAATTATATCTTAGTTGGGATCAAGTACAGGTACTGTTTTATTATTACAGAGAAAAGGGAATCATTTAACCATTAAATAAACCCAATAGGGCTGTTCTGCCCCCAATAAGGGGTAATGATATCTTAGTTGGGATCAAGTACAGGTACTGTTTTATTATTACAGAGAAAAGGGAATCATTTAACCATGAAATAAACCCAATAGGGCTGTTCTGCCCCCAATAAGGGGTAATTATATCTTAGTTGGGATCAAGTGCAGGTACTGTTTTATTATTACAGAGAAAAGGGAATCATTTAACCATTAAATAAACCCAATAGGACTGTTCTGCCCCCAATAAGGGGTAATTATATCTTAGTTGGGATCAAGTACAGGTACTGTTTTATTATTACATAGAAAAAGGAAATAATTTTAACAAATTAGAATTATTTGCTTATAATGGAGTCTAAGGGAGACGGGCATTCTGTAACTCGGAACCTTCTGGATAATGGGTTTCCGGGTAAAGGATCCTATACTTGTACTGGGAGTTGTATGCCAGCAAGAACTGAGAGGCCGTTCATTAGGCAAAGCTAATATGAAGTGTTATTTCTGCCAGCTTGCTATAATGTCACCATTTTGTACCCCTCAAAGGCTGTTTCTTTTTCAGTTCAGTTGACCCGGCCTAAGTGATATGCGTGCTGAGGGTGGGTGGAAAGGGAAGAAGATGGCTGCTGGAATTAGTGTCGTACATGAATTGCAAATCCTATCACTTTAATAGAATTCAGAAGGCAAGTAATGACCCCCTCCTTATGTCACAGAGGGGCCTGCGGTTAAAATCACAGGCCAAACAAGGAGAAAACAGAGCAGGACACCTCAGGCATCGCTAGCGGGGAAAGGGATTTTTTCTCTTTGGTTCCCAGATGGCCGGCCGCATGTGTGGCAATCACGTTTCTAACATTGGTGACAAGTTGCCGTGGTTACCTCATGTCCTCAGCACTGTGACTTTCACTTCCTGTGTATTGTGTTTGCACATCTCCATGAGGGGGATTAGTGTGTTTGCTGGTTTTGGAGAGATTGGGCTTTGCCGCAGCAATATGTTCCACAGCTAGTACCCTAGTATAATGGGGGAGTGGGGTGTAAGAATTGTAGGCCCAAGGCCAAGCCTGGCTTTTATTTAGAGCGTCTGGGTTCATTCTGTCACTCCTGTTCCTTTCATGGACTCACAGACTGAGATTTAAAATAGGCTCTGGCACAGAGGTCAAAACAGCCCCCCCATGTGTCCAATAAATAGTGACTGTGTATGGCATTTTACAGCAACTCCTCTAAAGATTACTCCAGGCCTGGACTAATCCAGTACCTCTCCTTTTGTGTGGCGCATGTATACCTGCAGGGTCGGGCTGGGGCCCCAAGGGCCCGCAAAGCCCCCCTAACCCCCCTGCAGGGTCCCCCATCTAATGTCTTCCCCTGAGCGTGCATAAGTTTAACGTGTCAGGGGAGGCATGGTCGGCCGGGGGAGCACCAGCAAGGGTTGGATCTGGGCCGACGGGGCCCACTGGGTTTTATCCTGGTGTCCCAGTCCGACCCTGTATACATAACTATGCCGACTGCATGCATATAGTGCCTGTTTCCGAACAGGGCGGATAGTGGCGTTACCCCAGGTGCATATACTCTAGGGGTCACGGCTGTCATGTTCCAGCCAGCCTAGGGCCACACTCAGTGTGTGCGTAGCGCAGTCTGTTCCCCATGTCGCTCATCCTGCCGGGATCATGCAGCACTGGATGAGAGGGGAAGCTGTAATGCAATCAGCAGCTATGCTCAGACACGAGGATGTGCCTTTTCATCCTTTTATAAGAGATCCTAATCTAATTCCATAGCAACACTGATCCTGCCCGCCGCTCCATCAGAGAAAAGCAACCCCCCCCCCCCCCCATATGCACACCCACACTTTGGGCCTTGCCAGGGGTGCACTTCCCAGCAGCATTGGGGATGGCATTCAGTTGCTAGGAGGCTTGCAGCCTGTGTGAGTGGACCTTTGCCAGAAGATAAGTGGTTTAAGGCGTCCCTGGAAGGGTGAATGCTAAAAGGAGACTGGCTGACTCCTCGCTCCGTGCTGTTAGCAGTGGAGCTTATATATCACTACAGTAAAATATAAGCTGAATGCGCTCTCAACAGGGAGGTCTTTGGGGGACAGCCAGACAGGGGATTAGCCTTGGACTGTTTTCCCCACTTCTGTTTTAACATTTATTATAACGTTGATTACTTTACTGGTGATATTTTTCACAGTGGGGGTCTGGTGAATGTTCCCCTGGTCAAAGGCTTCCGTGATTGTTTGAGTCCCTCAGTACCTTGGGCCCCTCAACCCCTTAGCATGTCCTTATACAGTAAGGGGCATTCTTACACAGTGGGGACATTGCTCTACAGTGAGGCATGTCCTTATACAGTGAGGGGCATCCTTATACAATGGGGGCATTGTTCTACAGTGAGGCATGTCCTTATACAGTGAGGGGCATCCTTATACAATGGGGGCATTGTTCTACAGTGAGGCATGTCCTTATACAGTGAGGGGCATCCTTACACAGTGGGGACATTGCTCTACAGTGAGGCATGTCCTTATACAGTGGGGAGCATCCTTATACAATGGGGGGCATTGTTCTACAGTGAGGCATGTCCTTATACAGTGAGGGGCATCCTTATACAATGGGGGCATTGTTCTACAGTGAGGCATGTCCTTATACAGTGAGGGGCATCATTATACAGTGGGGGCATTGTTCTACAGTGAGGCATGTCCTTGTACAGTGGGGAGCATCCTTATACAGTGAGGGGAATTGTTCTACAATGAGGCATGTCCTTGTACAGTGGGGAGCATCCTTATACAGTGAGGGGAATTGTTCTACAATGAGGCATGTCCTTATACAGTGAGGGGCATCCTTATACAGTGAGGGATATTGTTCTACAGGAGGCGTGTCCTTATACAGTGCGGGACATTGTTCTACAGGAGGCGTGTCTTATACAGTGAGGGGCATCCTTATACAGTGAGGGACATTGTTCTACAGGAGGCGTGTCTTATACAGTGAGGGGCATCCTTATACAGTGAGGGACATTGTTCTACAAGAGGCATGTCCTTATACAGTGAGGGGCATCCTTATACAGTGAGGGATATTGTTCTACAGGAGGCGTGTCCTTATACAGTGAGGGGCATCCTTATACAGTGAGGGACATTGTTCTACAGGAGGCATGTCCTTATACAGTGAGGGGCATCCTTATACAGTGAGGGACATTGTTCTACAGTGAGGCATGTCCTTATACAGTGAGGGGCATCCTTATACAGTGAGGGACATTGTTAGCAGTGGTCTTCAAACCATGAGGCTGGGGGGAGGGACTCAGAGCCTTGGTTAGAGGGGCTCTATCTGAAGGATTTGGGTTTAATCCCTATGAATGAGACATTGTATTACAGTCAGTGGGGCCATTATTACTATTTAATGAATATTGTAAGAGTGTGGCATCTTATCTCTTATACAATGTGGAAAATCCCTCAACAGTAAGGGGCATTGTTACAAGAAGGCAGGTGCTTATACAGTTTGGGAGTGTCCTTATACCTTAAGGGACATAATTAGAGTGAGGTACATCCTCTGTGATGGGTACCCTAATACAGTAAGGGACTTTGTTCTATAGTGAGGCATATGCTTATCTTCAGTAATCATGGGGCCCTATACTAGTTAGCAGGGCCTTCTCCTCTAGCCCATTGGCCCCCAGGGCAGCAGGCTCTGCTATCCAGTAGAGTGGGCCTCAGTAAACAAAGAATGCCCATGCTTGCATGGTAATGCCCCTGATCTGCCTGGACATGGCTATTATGCAAAATCCCTACCCTTGATCCAACTCCACCCACTCATCAACAAGCTCCACCCCCCTTTGAAGCCCATGGATCTCACTTACATTTTTTGAGGCCCTACTGAAGTACCATCCCGCTTACAGTGAGGGGCACCTTTATACAGTACAATGTACCTTATATAGTGAGATACATTCTACATGTGGACTTCCATTGTATTGTACACAGCAGGTCTGCATTGGGACCCAAAATAGGCCCTGGCATTTGAAGAACACAGAGGCCCAAACAGCCAGGGGCGCTGCTACAATGAGGCAAGTTGAAAAAGTCGCCTCAGGCGGAAGCACCCGGCAAGTTACTAAGGGCAGAAAAAGTTGTTCCTGGTAACTTAAAGAGTCGAAATTCCTATTTAAACATTCTAGTGCTACTGCGCTATCTGCACTAGCAATGCATCTCACCTCACCCCCCTTCGACGTGACAAAGCCAAGTGCTTGGCGAGCGAGGGGGGTGGCATCAACTTGGCCGCCTTGGGCAGCTAGGACCCCTGAGGTGGCGCTGCAAACAGCCCCCATCAGCTCACTTAATAGTAACTGGCTATGGCATCTTACAACAGCCCCTCTGCCAGAATCCACAGATTGCCAGTCCCGGCCTAGTACACAGGTCAAGATTGAGATTCAAATAGGCCCTGGTATTTCACGTACACAGCGGTGCAAATGACCCCCCCTAGGCCCAATAAATAATCACTGTGTATGATATCTTACAGCCCCTCTGGCATATGCCCGACTCTACTGATTGCCAGTCTGTGCCCACCAGCACATGTGCCGCAGTATAATCACTTGCCTTGCATAAATACACGCGGTGGCACATAATTATCCGTATTCATTGTCACGCCCTCTGGGGCACATAGGAAGGGAATATTTCACACCCTTGTGTGGCACAACCACGCACATCCTGGCACACATACATACAGTAAATGTAGATGCCAGTCGCCTGCTTTTCTGAGCTCATTTCAGCCTCCCGTATTTCAGATACCTTCATCAGTGGAGAGGGGGGGTCGCCCCCTGTCAAATTACAGGGACGGGCACCCTGTTGGTATCTGGGATGGCGTTGGCAGCCTGCGGGTTGCAGAACATAACATTTCAGCTATTGCAGTAAAGGCTGTGAATTGCATATTCTTGGCACGGGCTTTCCTGTTCAGATTTATTTTTAAAGCTTGGCCGCGGTGAAGAATATCTCTAATTCCCAGTTTCATTGGCTGCAGCGATCAGTGGCAAAGTGACTCAGCCATGCGGTGGGAATGAAGATCCAGACGGAGGGGGGCGGGGGTAGGATGGGTCTTTTATTCAGATAATGGAAATCTGGCCGGGGAATTTGTACAATACTGTGTCTGTGGATTAGAGGAGAACAAACAGCAGCCAGTGAGAAGTCTGCAGCCTCTGATGGAACGGAGAGAGGGGAATGGATTCCTCCCGCCATGCAGGGTATGGCACAGATCAGTCTTTGTCACTGGCACAGGCACCCTGCATAAGTAACCTGCAATAAAAGGAACAAATATTGCACAATTTGCAGGGGTGGGCTGCCTTTTCTATAGTATATCGTATCATCACCGCCCAAACCTGTAGTAGCAAGGGCATTTCCCTATCCCCCCATAAAATCAAACACATATAAAATCAATATACTAAGTAGCTCTCTAGCAGGAGATTTGAGTACTGTATGGCTGCCCACAAAGCAGTACAGTCTGCATCACACATCTAAATTAATAGCCAAATGGCCATGCTGGTTTTGTCCTGTTATGAAACCTCAGCCTTCCACTGCTTATGTGGACTTTCTTTTGTCTTTTGTATACATATAAGCAGATTCCAGTGAAGGAATCAATGCCTACAGACACCAGTAGTCAGTGCCAGACCCAGCCGGCACCCAAGGCCACCCAGCTGGCCACCTAGTCCCCACACCTCGCAAACTTGCAAACACACACATTGACAGTGGGGAGGCGGGGGGGATGAAATGGCCTGCCCTAGGTCTGGTCCTGCCAGTGGTAATATACAGGGAACTGGCACTTTATTCTGCCATGTGTTCTTGGGTATTATACATGAAGCTGGCACTGTATCTGCCATATGTTCTGGGATATTACACATGGAATTAGCACTATATTTATCAGCCATATTTTCTGGATATTATACATAGAATTTGCACTTTAATTATCTGCCATGTGTTCTGGGGTATTATACATGGAATTGGCACTGTATTTATCCTGCCGTGTTTTCTGGGGTATTATACATGGAATTGGCACTGTATTTATCTGCCGTGTGTTCTGGGGTATTATACATGGAATTGGCACTGTATTTATCTGCCGTGTGTTCTGGGGTATTATACATGGAATTGGCACTGTATTTATCTGCCATGTGTTCTGGGGTATTATACATGGAATTGGCACTGTATTTATTCTGCCGTGTTTTCTGGGGTATTATACATGGAATTGGCACTGTATTTATCTGCTGTGTGTTCTGGGGTATTATACATGGAATTGGCACTGTATTTATCTGCCATGTGTTCTGGGGTATTATACATGGAATTGGCACTGTATTTATCTGCCGTGTGTTCTGGGGTATTATACATGGAATTGGCACTGTATTTATCTGCCATGTGTTCTGGGGTATTATACATGGAATTGGCACTGTATTTATCTGCCGTGTGTTCTGGGGTATTATACATGGAATTGGCACTGTATTTATCTGCCATGTGTTCTGGGGTATTATACATGGAATTGGCACTGTATTTATCTGCCGTGTGTTCTGGGGTATTATACATGGAACTGGCACTGCATTCATCCTGTCCCATGTTTAAGGGCATTATACATTAAATAGCCACTGCATGTACTCTGGAGAATTATATCTGATGTTGCCATGTGTTCTAGGGTATTTTGGATTAAATTGGCACTGCATTTATCATGCCATGTAATTTGGGTTATTGTATATGGAAGTTGCCCTGGGATACTATAAAGAAGGTGTAGTTCGGTTAGCCCCCCCAAACTTCTTGGTACTATCATAGTACTGCTGGGTTACTGTAGGAAGAATGGGAATGGACAGCAGTGCTTTATTTTTTATACAGTATGTGGGCCCTGATGTCTCTTTGTCGTGGGGAAGGAGGGCCCGACTTTTTATTTGTATGGGGCCCCTAAGATTTCTGGTTCCAGTAAGGCTGTAAGTACAGTAAAGACAGATTCCTCTTTGGTTCTGCTGCGTGCCGGCAGGGAACTATAAAATGCCCAGTGCCCTCGCTCGAAAAAGCCATTTGCTGCTTTCCTTCAGCCATGGAATTTTGGGAAATTAGCCACAGACCCCCCCGGAGGTGTAATGGGACTTGGCGACTCACAGGGCAGTGTGAGCCGAGTTTCCCTGCTAGGCAGCTGCATTGCAGAAGCACGGGGCTGAGAAGGAAGAATGGCACGGCTGGCAAATTAGAGAGCGGGCATTCAGCGAGAATAAAGCTTTTGCCTTGCGACCAGCTGGGAAACTGTAAACGCAGAAGCCAAATTTCACACCTTCTGTTGCGGTGGCGTTTCATTTCGTGTATTTGCGTTGTCACTGAACTGCAGAACACGGCAGCAAGGGAGCTCCCGCTGGTAATTAGAACCCCCCCTCCCATCCATGACAGCAAGGCCTTGTTAAACTCCCTGCCATGGTCCCTTGCCTCTGCCACAGATTCCATGACTTATTTTAGACTCACTTCCGCTCTGTGCCCTATGCACCCGTTCACTGAAATGGGCCTATCGGATTCCAGCACCCGGAACATCTAATATTCCAATCCACTTTGATAAATGGCTTGATAATATGGAGTTAAAAGGCTCACCGTATTAATGTCAGGCCCCTCTCTGGCACTGAATGGGTACAAATGTGAAGGCCTTGGGGCCTTGCCCGCTGCCGGCAAATCCAACAGGGACATGATATAAATAGTGTCAGATCTGAGCCTATGAATAATTTATTCTCATGGGATTGAGCTCACTGGGGTAACGTGCAGCCAGTCCCGGCCTATTTATAACCCATGGGGCTCCTTTCTGTGGCCTGGGCAGAAGAAATATGTGCTGAGATTTATTAACCACTCAACTCCCGGGGCCAGTTTCCCCAACATCCATGGGAAGGAATGTTCATGACGCACCCCACTGCCGGTTCTGATAGAGGGGCTGCAAGAGAGGAGGGAGACCAAGTAACAAATGTTTGGGTTTCTCGACTGGCACAGGGTATAAGCTATTCTGGGAATTACAGTTCACAAAAAAAAGGCACCGGCAGCCTCTCCATTGTCAGGGTCCACAAAACAGCGAAAGGAACCCTGCGGGTCAGGCAGTTAGTAGTTTAAGGCCTTTGGATAGAGACCCTACGTGTGTTCCCTTCTGTCTGCCCTAATTGGCTTTTTAATTAAGCATCTTAAGGGAGAGAGAATTCCCTCAATCAATATGGCTCAGTCAATTGAATGACCAGTTCTGGCACCGTGATTGGCTGACCTGTGCTCATACATGGAAGTGTGGGTTGTGGCTGGTCATGAACTGGGTCTGTCTGCAAGTACTCGAGTTAGAATTGTCAGTCATTGGCTTAGGCATGGTACCAGGGATTACTGGTCAATGGCTTTTTAAAGGTCTTTAGCAACCAGGGTTTTGCAAATGTAAAGTTGCAAAGAGAGTCTGGAATATAAATGGGAGATCTGAATAGAAAGATACGTCCCACAGCCCCAGTCCCTTCCCAGAGGCTATTATCCCCCCACTGCTACTATAGGCACCATCTCTCCCTACTATACCTGCTATCCCACAGCCACAGTCCCTTCCCAGAGGCTATTATCCCCCCACTGCTACTATAGGCACCATCTCTCCCTGCTATACCTGCTATCCCACAGCCCCAGTCCCTTCCCAGAGGCAATTATCCCCCCACTGCTACTATAGGCACCATCTCTCCCTGCTATGCCTGCTATCCCACAGCCCCAGTCCCTTCCCAGAGGCTATTATCCCCCCACTGCTACTATAGGCACCATCTCTCCCTACTATACCTGCTATCCCACAGCCCCAGTCCCTTCCTAGAGGCTATTATCCCACTGCTACTATAGGCACCATCTCTCCCTACTATACCTGCTATCCCACAGCCCCAGTCCCTTCCCAGAGGCTATTATCCCCCCACTGCTACTATAGGCACCATCTCTCCCTACTATACCTGCTATCCCACAGCCACAGTCCCTTCCCAGAGGCTATTATCCCACTGCTACTATAGGCACCATCTCTCCCTACTATACCTGCTATCTCACAGCCCAGTCCCTTCCCAGAGGCTATTATCCCCCCACTGCTACTATAGGCACCATCTCTCCCTACTATACCTGCTATCCCACAGCCCCAGTCCCTTCCTAGAGGCTATTATCCCACTGCTACTATAGGCACCATCCTTCTCAGAGGCTATTATCCCCACATGACGGCAGTAGAATAAAATCACCATGATTTCCACCTAGAAGTGGCCACTTAGGCTTTGGCTAAGACATTGCAAATACATTTGAAAGTAGGAGGACATTCTTCATGTGTAATTTATGGCACATTGTATATTAGCTCCATTTAGAGCAGTTAATTTACAGAGTAGCCTTAAGCTCTCCTTCCCAAGTCCCACGTCTATATCTTTATCCATGCAATATCTCAGGCAGCGACTGAAACAAGAAATCTCATTAGTGGAGTGCAGAGGCATTACTGCCGTGCATGACTATGTGACAGCCTGTGTACAGGTTGTTTACAGTCTCCGTATAGTTGGATATGTGTCACTTTATACCCACAGAGCCCTTTTTGTAGTTACAGGCCGCTATCTGCTTAGCTGCAGAGCATAAGCCCTGGTAGGGGGTGACACTGCTATGAGGCTGAGTAGTCCTATCATTGCTCTATGGCAGCGCAGGCGGCAAGGGATGTAACCATGCTCTGTGGCTTATGCAATCTACACTCAGTTCAAGTTGTGGCTATAGGGCTGGTGCCTTTAAAGGGATACTGCCATGCTTTTTATGGTATACTTTTTATTTCTAAATGAAACTGTTTACATAGCAAATAATTCACTCTACCATTTAAAATGTTATTCTTGAACCAACAAAATGTATTTGTAGCTGTAATATTGGTGTGTAGGCGCCATCTCAGTGCATTGTGCCTGAGTCTGAGCTTTCAGCCAGCGCTACACATTAGAACTGCTTTCAGCTAACCTATTGTTTCTCCTACTCCCATGTAACTGGAGGAGTCCCAAGCCGGACTTGGATTTCTTACTATTGAGTGCTATTCTGATACCTACTGGGAGCTGCTATCTTGCTCCCTTCCCATTGTTCTGCTGATCGGCTGCTGGGAGGGGGGGGGGGATATCACTCCAACTTGCAGCTAAGCAGTAAAGTGTGACTGAAGTTTATCAGAGCATAGGTCACATGGCTGTGACACCCTGGGAAATGAAGAATATGGCTAGCCCCATGGGAAATTTCAAAATTAAATATAAAAAAAATCTGTTTGTGTTTTTGCAAAACAGATTTCAATGCAGGATTCTGCTGGGGAAGCTCAATTAACTGTTGGGTTTTTACAAAAAAAACATGTTTTACTGTTATTTACAGAAATAAGAGACTGGAGAGCTCTGTTCATACATACCAGAGCTTGGCACCACATCTCTCTGCCAGTTTGTGTCTCTCTCTAATCATGTGGTGCCCCCTGTGACGCTGGCTCCATGCTGGGTTTATAAAGTGCAGGACATGCTGTGGGGCATAATAAAGAGTAATGGAAATATTAATACAGGGCTGTATAGCACTGGGTGCCAGGCCCTTGTGGCACCGCCCACCCCCACAGGCAAGAACAAATGGGGGGAGGGGTCGGAGTGCCTGGTTTGAACGACAAATCTCACTTTAGTTATACAGTTATCAGAGTGGTAGTGAAGTCTCTAGTGTGTGTGGTTTAGTGGAGGAGAGCAGCCATTTTTGATACCAGTTTTCTGCTTACATATTTCTCAACATATCTTGGCCTACTGTCATGTGACCTTTTTTTGTTTAGTTTTACCCAAAAAGAAGGGGGTATATTTATCAGTCTGTGTAAAATGTGGAGTGAAATATTACCGGTGATAATTTGCCGATGGTTTTCTGTCTAATTGCTGATTGGTTGCCCTGGGCAACATCACCGGTAGTGCTTCACTCAACGGCGTGATAAATATACCCCCAAGAGTCGGCGGGCCTCCCGTGCAGCCGGAGTTTCTTATCCGCTCTAAAACAGTCATTAGTGATTCCCATAAGGAGAACTGAGCATGTCTAATTTCCTGCGATACAGACTGAGAATTCTCTAAGTACGTGTACCCTTATGCGGAGAGATTTGTGTGAGTCCGTATGTCTGTCTGGTGTGAGGGACTCAGTGGCTGCTGCTTAGTGTTAGGCAGCTGTTAGGGGCCACCAAAAGCCACAGACCCTGGGCCCAAATTCTTACTGCATTGTGCCTATTTCTTCCCCTATTTATTTGGGATATAATATACCCCCTGCTGTAATGAATTCACCCTGGAGTAGCATCAGTATATTATCATGTAACTGAACGTGGCCAGTTACTGCCTCTTCCCCTTACTCCATCTTGCCTTACTATCCCCACTGTCCCACAGTTATAGTCCGTTCCCTGACACCATCTTGCCTTACTATCCCCACTGTCCCACAGTTATAGTCTGTTCCCTGACACCATCTTGCCTTACTATCCCCACTGTCCCACAGTTATAGTCTGTTCCCTGACACCATCTTGCCTTACTATCCCCACTGTCCCACAGTTATAGTCTGTTCCCTGACACCATCTTGCCTTACTATCCCCACTGTCCCACAGTTATAGTCTGTTCCCTGACACCATCTTGCCTTACTATCCCCACTGTCCCACAGTTATAGTCTGTTCCCTGACACCATCTTGCCTTACTATCCCCACTGTCCCACAGTAATAGTCCATTCCGACACCATCTTGCCTTTCTATCCCCACTGTCCCACAGTTATAGTCCGTTCCCTGACACCATCTTGCCTTACTATCCCCACTGTCCCACAATTACAATCCATACACACTATGCCACAGTTCTAGCTCCTTCCCCTGAAAGCACCTTGCCTTACTATACACACTATGCCACATTTCTAGCTCCTTCCCCTGACAGCACCTTGCCTTACTATACACACTATGCCACAGTTCTAGTTCCTTCCCCTGACACCACCTTGCCTTACTATACACACTATGCCACAGTTCTAGCTCCTTCCCCTGACAGCACCTTGCCTTACTATACACACTATGCCACATTTCTAGCTCCTTCCCCTGACAGCACCTTGCCTTACTATACACACTATGCCACATTTCTAGCTCCTTCCCCTGACAGCACCTTGCCTTACTATACACACTATGCCACAGTTCTAGCTCCTTCCCCTGACAGCACCTTGCCTTACTATACATACTATGCCACAGTTCTAGCTCCTTCCCCTGACAGCACCTTGCCTTACAATACACACTATTCTACAGTTTAGGCCCCTTCCCCTGACAGCACCTTGCCTTACTATACACGCTATGCCACAGTTCTAGCTCCTTCCCCTGACAGCACCTTGCCTTACTATACACACTATGCCACAGTTCTAGCTCCTTCCCCTGACAGCACCTTGCCTTACTATACACACTATGCCACATTTCTAGCTCCTTCCCCTGACAGCACCTTGCCTTACTATACACACTATGCCACATTTCTAGCTCCTTCCCCTGACAGCACCTTGCCTTACTATACACACTATGCCACATTTCTAGCTCCTTCCCCTGACAGCACCTTGCCTTACTATACACACTATGCCACAGTTCTAGCTCCTTCCCCTGACAGCACCTTGCCTTACTATACACACTATGCCACAGTTCTAGCTCCTTCCCCTGACAGCACCTAGCCTTACAATACACACTATTCTACAGTTTAGGCCCCTTCCCCTGACAGCACCTTGCCTTACTATACACACTATGCCACAGTTCTAGCTTCTTCCCCTGACAGCACCTTGCCTTACTATACACACTATCCTACAGTTTTAGCCCCTTCCCTGACACCACCTTGCCTTACTATACACACCATCTCACAGTTTAACCCCTTCCCCTGAGACCACCTTGCCTTACAATACACACTATCCCCTTGACATACAGAAAGACATCTCAGGGAGGCACAATGGACTTCTTATACTCAAATGCCATTGCTGTGCTGATGAGGCCCCCAGTTAAAATGTCCCCTGCTGGCACCCCTAAAGACGTCTCTACCCCCCATACACACAGATTGGCGTGGGTGTCGCACACAAGCGCATATCTCTGCATTGCAGCCTCTCAGCACTGTAACAGCTGCCTTATTTTAGAAGAGCCGGGGAGTCCAACATTGCTTCCACCCATTGACCTCTGGGAGAAAAATGCATTCCCTGCCTTGCTGCTTGGCCATCGTCCATGCACCGAAACGCCAAGGTCTGGAATATAAAGAAAGCACTGAAAGGAAAATAAATATGCCCAAAAAATAATCCATCAGAGGAGCCGCTCTGCGCAGCCCCGGCCCATCTGTATATCACTTTAATGTGGATCCAATGAAACCTAATCATATGTAACAGAAAACCTCACGTTTCCAGCAGACATGGGTCCAGCGGGAATGATTTACTGCCTCCTGGGCCCGAAGGGGCCGATTTCTCATTCCCCCTCTTTCTTTCCTCATTCCAGCACGTGACGCCGCTCACTGAATAAGCCACAGAGCCTGTGTGTGCATGTATGTATGATTCCCTTAATCGGGGTTAATGCCACGTACACAGCACGGGGAGAGAGAGATATGGAAATATAGCAGGAGGAGATGCAATGACTCATGGGATTACTGCCGCCTATTTGTTTGGGGTGTAGAGAAGAGGATTAAACTGTGACTGCTTCTTAAGGTGGTACGGCGGGCATGTCAAATGCAGATGACACGGAGCCAGTCAGGGCCACAGTTATCTAAAAGAGGGGCAGCCGCATATACAATCGAGTTTCAGATTGATCTTTTTCTTGTCACTTTTATCCAAATTTGCACAAAACCACAAACAAAGCATTGCCAGAAATTGAAAATATGAGTATTGTCTGGGGGGGGCCACACAGTAGGAGAGCATGGGCCGTATGCACCCAAAACACCTCATTCTCAGGACTGTGCTTAAACTGCTTGAACTGGGCAGTAACAAAAGGGAAAGGGACTGTGGCTGTGGGATAGCAGGTATAGTAGGGAGAGATGGTGCCTATAGTAGCAGTGGGGGGATAATAGCCTCTGGGAAGGGACTGGGACTGTGGGATAGCAGGTATAGTAAGGAGAGATGGTGCCTATAGTAGCAGTGGGATAATAGCCTCTGGGAAGGGACTGGGGCTGTGGGATAGCAGGTATAGTAAGGAGAGATGGTGCCTATAGTAGCAGTGGGATAATAGCCTCTGGGAAGGGACTGTGGCTGTGGGATAGCAGGTATAGTAGGGAGAGATGGTGCCTATAGTAGCAGTGGGGGGATAATAGCCTCTGGGAAGGGACTGGGGCTGTGGGATAGCCGGTATAGTAGGGAGAGATGGTGCCTATAGTAGCAGTGGGGGGATAATAGCCTCTGGGAAGGGACTGGGGCTGTGGGATAGCAGGTATAGTAGGGAGAGATGGTGCCTATAGTAGCAGTGGGATAATAGCCTCTGGGAAGGGACTGGGGCTGTGGGATAGCAGGTATAGTAGGGAGATATGGTGCCTATAGTAGCAGTGGGGGGATAATAGCCTCTGGGAAGGGACTGGGGCTGTGGGATAGCAGGTATAGTAGGGAGAAATGGTGCCTTTAGTAGCAGTGGGGGGATAATAGTCTCTGGGAAGGGACTGGGGCTGTGGGATAGCAGGTATAGTAGGGAGAGATGGTGCCTATAGTAGCAGTGGGATAATAGCCTCTGGGAAGGGACTGGGGCTGTGGGATAGCAGGTATAGTAGGGAGAGATGGTGCCTATAGTAGCAGTGGGTGGATAATAGCCTCTGGGAAGGGACTGGGGCTGTGGGATAGCAGGTATAGTAGGGAGAGATGGTGCCTTTAGTAGCAGTGGGGGGATAATAGCCTCTGGGAAGGGACTGTGGCTGTGGGATAGCAGGTATAGTAGGGAGAGATGGTGCCTATAGTAGCAGTGGGGGGATAGTAGCCTCTGGGAAGGGACTGGGGCTGTGGGATAGCAGGTATAGTAGGGAGAGATGGTGCCTATAGTAGCAGTGGGGGGATAATAGCCTCTGGGAAGGGACTGGGGCTGTGGGATAGCAGGTATAGTAGGGAGAGATGGTGCCTATAGTAGCAGTGGGATAATAGCCTCTGGGAAGGGACTGGGGCTGTGGGATAGCAGGTATAGTAGGGAGAGATGGTGCCTATAGTAGCAGTGGGGGGATAATAGCCTCTGGGAAGGGACTGGGGCTGTGGGATAGCAGGTATAGTAGGGAGAGATGGTGCCTATAGTAGCAGTGGGGGGATAATAGCCTCTGGGAAGGGACTGGGGCTGTGGGATAGCAGGTATAGTAGGGAGAGATGGTGCCTATAGTAGCAGTGGGATAATAGCCTCTGGGAAGGGACTGGGGCTGTGGGATAGCAGGTATAGTAGGGAGAAATGGTGCCTTTAGTAGCAGTGGGGGGATAATAGCCTCTGGGAAGGGACTGTGGCTGTGGGATAGCAGGTATAGTAGGGAGAGATGGTGCCTTTAGTAGCAGTGGGGGGATAATAGCCTCTGGGAAGGGACTGGGGCTGTGGGATAGCAGGTGTAGTAGGGAGAAATGGTGCCTTTAGTAGCAGTGGGGGGATAATAGCCTCTGGGAAGGGACTGGGGCTGTGGGATAGCAGGTATAGTAGGGAGAGATGGTGCCTTTAGTAGCAGTGGGGGGATAATAGCCTCTGGGAAGGGACTGGGGCTGTGGGATAGCAGGTATAGTAGGGAGAAATGGTGCCTTTAGTAGCAGTGGGGGGATAATAGCCTCTGGGAAGGGACTGGGGCTGTGGGATAGCAGGTATAGTAGGGAGAAATGGTGCCTTTAGTAGCAGTGGGGGGATAATAGCCTCTGGGAAGGGACTGGGGCTGTGGGATAGCAGGTATAGTAGGGAGAGATGGTGCCTATAGTAGCAGTGGGATAATAGCCTCTGGGAAGGGACTGGGGCTGTGGGATAGCAGGTATAGTAGGGAGAGATGGTGCCTATAGTAGCAGTGGGATAATAGCCTCTGGGAAGGGACTGGGGCTGTGGGATAGCAGGTATAGTAGGGAGAGATGGTGCCTATAGTAGCAGTGGGTGGATAATAGCCTCTGGGAAGGGACTGTGGGCTGTGGGATAGCAGGTATAGTAGGGAGAGATGGTGCCTTTAGTAGCAGTGGGGGGATAATAGCCTCTGGGAAGGGACTGTGGCTGTGGGATAGCAGGTATAGTAGGGAGAGATGGTGCCTATAGTAGCAGTGGGGGGATAGTAGCCTCTGGGAAGGGACTGGGGCTGTGGGATAGCAGGTATAGTAGGGAGAGATGGTGCCTATAGTAGCAGTGGGGGGATAATAGCCTCTGGAAGGGACTGGGGCTGTGGGATAGCAGGTATAGTAGGGAGAGATGGTGCCTATAGTAGCAGTGGGATAATAGCCTCTGGGAAGGGACTGGGGCTGTGGGATAGCAGGTATAGTAGGGAGAGATGGTGCCTATAGTAGCAGTGGGGGGATAATAGCCTCTGGGAAGGGACTGGGGCTGTGGGATAGCAGGTATAGTAGGGAGAGATGGTGCCTATAGTAGCAGTGGGGGGATAATAGCCTCTGGGAAGGGACTGGGGCTGTGGGATAGCAGGTATAGTAGGGAGAGATGGTGCCTATAGTAGCAGTGGGGGATAATAGCCTCTGGGAAGGGACTGGGGCTGTGGGATAGCAGGTATAGTAGGGAGAGATGGTGCCTATAGTAGCAGTGGGGGATAATAGCCTCTGGGAAGGGACTGGGGCTGTGGGATAGCAGGTATAGTAGGGAGAGATGGTGCCTATAGTAGCAGTGGGGGGATAATAGCCTCTGGGAAGGGACTGGGGCTGTGGGATAGCAGGTATAGTAGGGAGAGATGGTGCCTATAGTAGCAGTGGGATAATAGCCTCTGGGAAGGGACTGGGGCTGTGGGATAGCAGGTATAGTAGGGAGAGATGGTGCCTATAGTAGCAGTGGGGGGATAATAGCCTCTGGGAAGGGACTGTGGCTGTGGGATAGCAGGTATAGTAGGGAGAGATGGTGCCTATAGTAGCAGTGGGGGGATAATAGCCTCTGGGAAGGGACTGGGGCTGTGGGATAGCAGGTATAGTAGGGAGAGATGGTGCCTATAGTAGCAGTGGGGGTATAATAGCCTCTGGGAAGGGACTGGGGCTGTCCTTGGCATGCAGTCATTGGATACAGATTAGTGCCAAAGTCCTTGGCATGGAGGCAGAGGCTGTAGTTTAGTGCTGTGTCCCTGGTGTGGGGACAGAGGCTGTAGATTGGTGCCAGTGTCCCTGGCGGGAAGGCAATGGGCGTGAGTGTCCCCCTCTGCTCAGTATCACACTGGCGTTCTGGCAGGAGTCCAGTGTTTCTCCAGACTGAGCGATTAACGTCAGGATTCCAGTGAAATGCGAGCAATCTCCCCGTCCTGCGGCCTTTTTGCACTCTCCTCTCCAGTTTAAGATTATGTTGCTTTTATCTAAATCTTAAAGGGACCATCTGTTTCCAAAGGATATAAAAGGACCCCGGGGAGAGGCAATTCTTAGTCTGTCTGAGACTGAAATCTTGTGACAAAGCCTGTTAACATTTCCCGTGCCCGGAGAGAAGGCCGTCGCTCAGGGAATAGGAAACCAGGGGCAGGATTTAGTCCCCCGTGCTTTGGAAGAGAGGCCGTGCCATGGAGGAGAGGTAGGTGGATGTGCATCAAATACAGTGGCATTCAGGCTTTGTCTCTTTAACTGTTACTGGACTACAACTCCCAGCATTCCCTAAGGTTTATAAGAAGTCAGATGTGAACAAAACCTGGAAAGCCTTCCAAATATTCCATGCTTATTAAGGTTTCATCGGGTATGACTACTCCTCCTCCTGTCCAATTATGGTCTTGGGCACAAGATGAAAGGTACCAAATATACATACCCTCTGCATGGCTGCACTTAAAGCAGCACAGTCTTCAGCTTGTGTTACAATTAGTTGCTTAATTAAGGGGGTGCATTTAAATTGTGCCCAGTTTTTAAAGGGTGAGTGGTCTGTGATAGCTGTATCTTATATTGGCGGGATGCTAGAAGTGGCTGTAGGAGATGGTGAATGTAGAGTAGGATAGAGATACCTTTGTACAATAAGTAGGTGAATAACATACCAGGAGCAGCAAAGCTGGTGTTCTGGATACCTGTATATTGGGATAGGGTAGTTGGACTGTATTTAGAATGCCTTTATTACAGGAGGACTTATGTGGACTTCCTGGATCCTGCCTATATGGATAGAGTAGGTGGACTATATTTGGAAAGGATGCCTTTGTTCAAAGAGGATAGATGTGGGCACCCTGGATACCTGTCTATTGGAAAGAGTAGGTGGACCTTATGTGCATAGGATACCTTATGTTCAACGAGGACTGATGTTGACTTCCTGGATCCTGCCTAGATACCTGTCTGTTGGGATAGCGTAACTGGACCATATGTGGAAAGGATTGCTTTGTTGAAGGAGGACTGATGTTGACTTCCTGGATCCTGCCTATAAAGATAGAGTAGGTGGACCATACGTGGAAAGGATACATTTGTTCAACGAGGAGAGATGTGGACTTCCTGGATCCTGCCTATAAAGATAGAGTAGGTGGACCATACGTGGAAAGGATACATTTGTTCAACGAGGAGAGATGTGGACTTCCTGGATCCTGCCTATAAAGATAGAGTAGGTGGACCATACATGGAAAGGATACATTTGTTCAACGAGGAGAGATGTTGACTTCCTGGATCCTGCTTATAAAGATAGAGTAGGTGGACCATACGTGGAAAGGATACATTTGTTCAACGAGGACAGAAGTGGACTTCCTGGATCCTAACTATAAAGACAGAGTCAGTGGACCATACGTGAAAAGGATGCCTTTGTTCAAGGAGGACAGAAGTGGGCTCCCTGGATACCTGCCTATTGGGAAAGAGTAGGTGGACCATATGTGGAAAGGATGCCTTTGTTTAAGGAGGAAAATTGTGGATTTAGTGGATACCCAGAGCCAGGATGAGTAGTTTTGGTTCCCAAGATATTTCTACTTGGCCTGGCACCCTATGTGCCTGCTGCCACCCCTCTCTGCTCTGTCACTTACGGCACCTCACCCCCACTGATTGGTCCACACATTTCTCTTCTTCCCCCTCTGTCACTTGGTCCCTCTGCCTGTTTTGCCCCAAGGCATGTATCTCTGTTACCTACCCCCGGCCCTGTGGACACCTGTATATTTGAAGTATGTGGGTGGAGCCTATGCGGATAGGGTGCCTTTAGACAATACCTGCATCTAAGCTAGGTGTAGAATTTTCCCCTCAATCTTACCCCAACTGACTGTCAAGTTGGGCTTTCAAGTGTATCTAGGAGACCAAAGGAACTCTCCCCAAATCTCACACTAACTTGCCTTCAAGATGTGCCCCATCTGCCCCTGCTCCAAGATGTGCCCCATCTGCCCCTGCTCCAAGCAAGCCAGCCCCACAGTTTGGGCCCCTTCTCTATTAGCAGGCATGGCGGCATGATCCCCACTAGCCATCCATAGCAGTCACAGTCATAAAGCTGATTAATGTCGGTGTTGGCCGCTGGGAAGGGGCCCCGGGATAAGGCATTATGCAGCTTCCCTTGCTCTCTGTATCTCCATTCCTCCGTTATATTGTCTGTGGCGCCTCGTCGCTGAGCGGCTGCTTATTTCCTTGGGGATAAATGGAGCTTATAGATGGGAGATACCGGGGAAAAGAAATTGTGCCGTCTGATAGAATCTTTCCTTTGTGTTTAGAGGATGAAAGTCCATGCAGCTGAATCGTCCCTGCTTCCTTAAGAGGATAGACAAGCGGGCAGAGGCAATAGGTAATAGCACACTGCAAAAACCGCTGGCATTGTAAGCGAAGAGCCGCGCCAGGCCTAGAGATAGGATCCGTTGCTGGGTACATGGGTATTAAGGGCTGTGGCATAAAGGAGCAGTGGAATAACAGTGGAATGGACCCTCCGTATTCTTATAATAAGCATCTGCCTTTGTCCTGCCAGGGCGGGTATGCAAAGGGTTTCTGTATGGCCTGTAAATGTAGATGTATTCTGCTTCTCTATAGATTGCCACTGCTTATTCTCTTTAAAAGCTACTTATACAGGGACTGTGAGGCCCTTATTACACAGTAGCTAGCAGATATTATATGTACTACTGAGTCACTCAGCCAACCAGAGGAACTAAGGGAAAAGTTGTTTATGAGATTTGTATTTGGTCCAATCAGGTTGTGAGATTGACCAATTGGGAGAGCTGCATGAAATGTTTTTTAGTACAGATATGGGACCTGTTATCCAGAATGCTCGGGACCTGGGGTTTTCCGGATAAGGGATCTTTCCGTAATTTGGATCATTTCAGTATTAAAAAATCATTTCAGTATTAAATAAACCCAATAGGGCTGTTCTGCCCCAATAAGGGGTAATTATATCTTAGTTGGGATCAAGTACAGGTACTGTTTTATTATTACAGAGAAAAGGGAATCATTTAACCATGAAATAAACCCAATAGGGCTGTTCGGCCCCAATAAGGGGTAATTATATCTTAGTTGGGATCAAGTACAGGTACTGTTTTATTATTACAGAGAAAAGGGAATCATTTAACCATTAAATAAACCCAATAGGGCTGTTCTGCCCCCAATAAGGGGTAATTATATCTTAGTTGGGATCAAGTACAGGTACTGTTTTATTATTACAGAGAAAAGGGAATTATTTAACCATTAAATAAACCCAATAGGGCTGTTCTGCCCCCAATAAGGGGTAATTATATCTTAGTTGGGATCAAGTACAGGTACTGTTTTATTATTACAGAGAAAAGGGAATCATTTAACCATTAAATAAACCCAATAGGGCTGTTCTGCCCCCAATAAGGGGTAATTATATCTTAGTTGGGATCAAGTACAATGTACCGTTTTATTATTACAGAATAAAAGGAAATTATTTTTAAAAATTAGAATTATTTGCTTATAATGGAGTCTATGGGAGATGGCCTTTCCATAATTCTGAACTTTCTGGATAACGGGTTTCCGGATAAGGGATTCCAAACTTATAGCTGATATGAGCCAATGAGACGCTGAGGTTGATGCAGCCACCAATCAAGTGGGGTTGCTGTACTGAGCCATGAGTACTCCCAGGTAAGGGAGATGCATTGTGGCCATGTTACTGCCTGGTGAACTATAGAAAGCATTCTGGCTTTGGAGATAACAGGGCCAATTATATAGAGGCCCCCGGGCTAGAGCAGGCAGTAACACTGTGCCTCCTTTCTTCCCTTGCACCCTGCTGAATCTGATGTCCCAGTCACACACACTCGGGTCAGATACATCAGGAGCCAATTAACCTGCCTGTATGTGGTGGGAGTGCGGGAGGGGTCCAGAGCCCCCAGAGGAAACCCACGGAGACACGGGAGAAAATACAAGCTCCTCGCAAATAGATCCCTGCCTGGATTCGAACCTGGGACCCCGGCACTGCCAAGGCAGCAGTGCTTTGTGTTTATACCAAACACAATAAGGCAAAAAAGACAATATTCTTTGCATTACCACCTACGTGGAATATTTTTAGAGAAGAATGTGCTGTAGAACAAGGGGGCGATAATATCATGCTCTGTAATTCCTTTAATGAATTTGCTGCACACATAGGCGCGACTCCGGAGCAAATGTAGCACAATGCATTCATTGGTCTTGGATAGACAAAAATGCTTTTTAGACTTACTAGGTTGGGTTCTTTTTATATTATAAAAGCCACCCACCTTTTTTTTTGTGTTCAGACCAGTATTCATGTGTGGGTTCGTTGATGATATATTGGGGTAACTGTACTCTCTAATCATTAGACTTGGTCCACTAAGAGTTACAAGTAGCTTATACAATGTATTATATATTCTGGCATCAATAAATCATGCTATAAACTGTGCAGCAACTACAGCTTTACGGGCAAATTAACTCCCTGCAGTCTGCAGAACTAGATCTCGAAACAAATGCAGAGTAAAGTCCCCATACACGTTGAGATTCGCTCGCTTGGCGAGATCGACAAGCGAATGGATCTTTGCCCGATATCCCCACCTACGGGAGGGCGATATTGGGGAGCGTGTAGGCAAAAAAAAAATAATTCTATCGTTTGGCCCTGGGGCCAAACTATTGAATTATATTGGCGGCAGTCGGTTCGGGGACCGCATCAACGAGCCGATGCGGTCCCCGATCCGACTGAATTTTCTAATCAGTCCGATCTATATCTGGCCAATTTTAGGCCAGATATCGGTTGGGCAGGCCCCTCGTTTCTACCCCTACACGGGCCAATAAGCTGCCGAATCGGTCCAAGGGATCAATATCGGCAGCTACTATCGGCCCGTGTATGGGGACCTTAAGATCCATGAGATCAGCAAATGTCATCCAGGAGAGGTGCAGGGAACTAATGAGAAAGTCTATATAGGATAATGTGCCCTTTACTGTGAACTGTAATACAGATCCAGGGGCGCAATGAATACTGGGCCCTGACATGGAAAAGCAGGATTCACGTGTAAGGCGGAGCTTATGAGGAAGTGGGTAGGGTTTGGGTTGATTGTGGGCTGGTTTTGGCATCATTAAGGAGTGGCCATGGTGAATCAGGGGAGTGGCCATGTTCAAGGGTCTTTTTTTCCTATTGGGGCCCCATTTTATTTTTTGTTAGAATCAGTAGGTTAACTGTGGGCCCCTGGGGGGGAGGGCCCTGCTAACTCGGAACCCTTTGATTACTGATATATATTATATATGATAATATCACTGGCCATGGCCTGTTAAATGGACATAATTTACAGGTTATTCTTGGCTCAGTGTATTATTAGGAGCTATTTCCCACGGCTTTTGTTTCTGTATGTACATGGTGTACCTTAGCCTGAGACAGGGAGAGACACATATATATATATACAGTATAGTATTGCATGGCTGTGCTTTGTATGCATCTAGAGTGGGATAAAATGAAAGAAATTACGCCCCCCAGAGGTTAATTAACCCCTCTCCATCCTCTGACGCTCGATTGGCTATTCCACGTGGGGCTCGTTTTGTGACTTAACAATAGCTAAATTCCAGCCCCCTTTTGTGCGGAGCCCCATACGGCGATTGTAAAAGGATTGCTGGCGGATCCCGGCTGTGCGCGGCTCTCGCGCCTGCATTCAGGGATCTGTATTTTCCATAGTGCTCACATATTAATTGATTTCTCTTTCCTCTGCCTTTCAGAGGCTCATTTCCCTCCTCACTCCTTCTAGAATGAAATTGCTGCCATTTAAGCGGGGGGGGCCTTTGCCTGTGACATATTCTTCTGCTATGAGGGCTAGAGTATGGCACTGAGCCCCGCTGCAAATTATATTAAGGGCCACCCTAGGAGATGGTTCTGGTTCCCCTCAGAGACCCCAGGGCCTGCCATTCCCATTGGTATACCCACATAGTGTAGCCTTCATAGCAATTTGAGGCAGAAAATATAACCCCCTTTACTGCCCCTACCCCCCCCCCCTCCTTCACCATTGCTGACCATGAAAATGCCCAAACCAGCAATTTCCATACAATCCATGAAAAGTCAATTACTGGGTAACATTTACAGGTCACCCACAAATATTGGACTGGTTGCTATGGGTTACTAGACCTGGTGCAAACTGTGTCACCCACAGATATTGGACTGGTTGCTATGGTTTACTAGACCTGGTGCAAATTGTGTCACCCACAGATATTGGACTGGTTGCTATGGGTTACTAGACCTGGTGCAAACTGTGTCACCCACAGGTATTGGACTGGTTGCTATGGGTTACTAGACCTGGTGCAAACAGTGTCACCCACAGATATTGGACTGGTTGCTATGGGTTACTAGACCTGGTGCAAATTGTGTCACCCACAGATATTGAACTGGCTGCTATAGGTTACTAGACCTGGTGCAAATGGTGTCACCCACAGATATTGGACTGGTTGCTATGGGTTACTAGACCCGGTGCAAACTGCGTCACCCACAGATATTGGACTGGTTGCTATGGGTTACTAGACCTGGTGCAAACAGTGTCACCCACAGATATTGGACTGGTTGCTATGGGTTACTAGACCTGGTGCAAATTGTGTCACCCACAGATATTGAACTGGCTGCTATGGGTTACTAGACCTGGTGCAAATGGTGTCACCCACAGATATTGGACTGGTTGCTATGGGTTACTAGACCCGGTGCAAACTGCGTCACCCACAGATATTGGACTGGTTGCTATGAGTTACTAGACCTGGTGCAAACTGTGTCACCCACAGATATTGGACTCTTTGCTATGGGTTACTAGACCTGGTACAAACTGTGTCACCCACAGATATTGGACTGGTTGCTATGGGTTACTAGACCTGGTGCAAACTGTGCAGCTTTTTTCTTTTTACATAATTCTCTTTAGTTGTCTTCAGTGACTGATTACCATAAGGACAATGTGGACAGTTACCTAGGAGCTTGTGGTTTTTAGGGGACCCAGCAGCAGGTGGGGGGAGTGGAGCTGGAGATAATCAGAGGAAGGGAGCATGGTACTGCCCAGAGCCAACCTGTAAATGTCGCTGGGGCTCGCTGTTCAGTGTTGGACTGGGTTGTCTGGGGCACACCGCGCCTGGGGGACCCCTACCCCAGTTGCAAACTCCTGCTCGCCCCTACACCACATACCATACCCCCTCTGTAATCACGGTGGGAGCACCGGCACCCACTGTTCCGAGTAGGGGAGCAGGAGGAGTGGGCTGGGTTGGCGGGGGCCACAGGGTCTACTAGGGCTGGGGCCCACCATGTTTTTTTATGGTGTCCCACCAACCCGGTCCGACCCTGCTGCTTCCTGATGGTCTGGTATTCTGCAAGCCCGACCCAGGCTGGATCTGTTAATGCATATTATAAATATGAAAAATTCATTGAAACTAATTGGAGAAATGGCATTTCAAAGAGACCAAAACAATAAGAAATAAAGGATCCTTGTCCCTTTCCAAAATGGTGCTGTTTTTCAACTAGTCAGCCATAGTGTCCGACTGCTGCCAGCACAAGCCCAAGCCGTGTGTTATTAGCAGTCTCTACAGCATTAAGGGGCTCACACATCCCATTCCGCCGGCTCATTTGTATTCAGCGCCTCGGTCCACAAAAGCACCTTCTGTGCGGCTTCAAACATAGATCATGTAATGATGCTGATGATATTCCCTGGCACAAATCACTGGGAGGGAGCGGTTGGAGGATGGGGAACCAGTCAGGCATCGGAGGCAGGAGAGGCGGTGGGTAACCTCAGCTAATGAGGGGCACAGGTGCACATGTGACTGGAGAAAATGCACAAAAATAAAATGTCGGCCTTCTGATACACAGATTTTAGGGCTTGTCCAAGCTTCCTTTATGCTATGTATATACAGTAGGACCTGTACCCTAAACTGTTATTCTGATTTACAGATCTAAAGACCTGTGCCAGGGCGCTTTCACGCACAGCCAATCAGATCTTTACTTTCATGTTCTCACATGTGGAAGACTAATCAAAACAAGTTGCTGATTTGGCACCATTAGGCATCTGTGGGGAATGTAAGGGGGTTTGACTTCCACAACTGTGAGTGTGAGGTATGTGTTCCTTTTGTGCCAGGGATGTTATGGTATAAACAAGGAGGAGCCACCATGTCCTGCCTCTTTAGACGTCAATCCAGGAAGTTAGTGGGTGTGGCCAGAGAGTCAGGAGGCCTCAGTAAAGGGAAAGCCTAAAGGTGGCCATACACGTAAAGATCCGCTTGCCTGGCGAGGACACCAAACAAGCGGATCTTCTGATAACCCCACCTACGGGTGGGTGATATCGGGGGAATTTAGGCTAATTTGGTCGAATTATGACGACTGGAATAGGCGCAGTTGGTTCGGGGACCGCGCCAACAAGACGATGTGTTCCCTGATCTGACTGAATTTTTTGACCTGCCCGATCGATATCTGGCCAATTTCAGGCCAGATATCGGTTGGGCAGGCCAGTCATTGTTTCCTATAGACGGGTCGATAAGCTGCCAAATCGGTCCAATTGGGTAACCAATTTGCCCAAGTGTTTTTAGCCGGGAGGTACGGGCTTATTCCTTTGAACACACATAAACAGGCAATATGGGCCCGACTGCCGTCAGTGAAATGGACTCGGTGTGTTGAACCGGCTGTCTGTTCCGTGTACCCCCGCGTCCAAGGGACCAATATCGACAGCTACAATTGGCCTGTGTATGGCCACCTTAAGAGAGTGTACCCTAGTGGGAGTCGGGAAAGGGACCCCATAGGGCTTGTAATTAGTGGGGCTCATTTATAAACTGGGGAAATTTGCACTGGGGCAGTAACTCATAGCAACCAATCTGTTATTACCTTTTCTTCATCAGCTGCAAGTAGAACAATGAAGGCAATCATGTGATTGGTTGCCATGGGTAACTAATTTGCCCAGTGTTTATAAATGACCCTCAGTGACTCTACCGCCTCTCATAGCAGTCTGTAGGAAGGGTCAGCTCGAATGAGCAGCCTTAAGGAGGGACAGAATGAAGCGGTTTCTAGGGGGTAGAGACTCAGGGTAGAGTACATTTCCTTAGGAGGGATAATAATATACTACCACTTTGAGATTAGAATTATTCAAAAAGGATTTGGCCAAATATCGAACCGAATCTGAATATGTACTTACATATTATATATATAAATTAGGATACAGAAGGGTTACAGAGCTCCGTGTGTGGTGAAAAATTTTCAGCTTCTGTGTTTATGTAACAAAAAGTCACGTGATTTTATGGATTCGATTTGGCCAGGAGCGTGGATTTGGCCAAATCCTGCTGAAAAAGGCCGAATCGGCTCTTTTCCTGATATCCCCCACCTACGGGTGGGCGATATCGGGAGAATCCAGGCGAATTTTGTTGTTTAGCCCCGGGGCCAAACAATCGAATTATAATGACAGGTATAGGCAAAGTCGGTTCGGGGACCGCATCAATATCCGACTAAATTTTTTAACCTGCCCGATCAATATCTGCCCGATTTCAGGCCAGATATCAGTCGGGCAGGCCCGTCATTAGTGCCCCTTAACAGGACGATAAGCTGCTAAAAAAGGGACTGATTTCGGCAGCCAGAATCGGCCCGTGTATGGCCACCTTTATTACAGAACCACTGAACTTTCTTCAGAAAGCGAGAGTTATAGTTTAGCTTGAAGGTCCGTTATCTCCACCATTTTGCAAGGGCCCAGCTGTGAGAGACAGGGAGTCCCATGTAGCAGTGATTTAACCTATTTTTGTAGAGTGTAAGCTCTTTTGGGCAGGGCTCTCTTCCCCTCCTGTATCGGTTATTGATTGCTTTATATGTTACTCTGTATGTCCAATGTATGAAACCCACTTATTGTACAGCGCTGCGGGATATGTTGGTGCTTTATAAATAAATGTTAATAATAATACTATACCCTGGCGACGTATGGGTTCTATTAGCCATATTGGTGCATTACGCTCTGTATGCACACACACAAATGTATATCAGGGGTTAAATCTTACAAAAGGAGGTAGTGGAGGCAGCGCCGGGGGAGCCGTAAGGGGGGCAGCAGGGCACTTTTTCATCTTTATGCTTCTAACGTTCCCTGTAGAATGCTGATGAAGGTGGCACGTGGGTGGGCAATGTGTTGCTCCGGCTCTGGCTGGAAATTGGTTCAAAGCGCTTTTTTTCTGATTAAAGGAAAGAACCAGCCTAATGATTGGTGCGGCATCGCTATCTGGCAAGCGCATACTCTCAGCCCCTGGCCTGCCGCGTGCGGTGTAACTGGAACGGGGTGATCTGCCAGTATCAGCCACCCAGGCTGTCTCTGCACGCCAATAATCTGTGCCCTGTAAACACCGCCTGCGATGTGGAGTGAATGTGTCCTGTGGGAAACGCGCGCAGGGAAGGATGCGTTTTTAGCCGGGAGGTACCTCCTGGCTTATTCCTTTGAACACACATAAATAGGCAATATGGGCCCGACTGCCGTCAGTGAAATGGACTCGGTGTGTTGAACCGGCTGTGTGTTCCGTGTACCCCTGGTGTGCAGTGAAGATGCTGGGCGCCAGATGAACGCTTGTGCGGCTAATATGGACATAAATATATATATATAGGGAATAGGGGCCTTTGGGGACACTTAGTATTACTGATGTATTAGCAACTATTATATAACCAAGTTCTGTCCTTAAAGGGGTACAATTAGGGGCAACAATCTGGGGCACTGCAGGGATGGCACACTGGCACCCATGGCAATACTACTTAGCCCATCACCTCACCACCCCTCTCAGAGACACATGCCACCCCTGCCCACCCCTAGTTCCTGGCCTGCCCTCAAACTGCTGACTAGCAAATGCCACCTGCTGATTGGTTCTTAGAGCTTCCACAACCAGTTACTGCAATATTGGGTCTAATGTAGGAGAACGTAATAACAGGATTAGGAATTTGGTCCAGGTCCAGTAACCGATAGCAACCAATCATATAAACAATTAAAGCTGATTGGTGGCATTGTGGGGCAAACCTCCCACCTATTATCATATTCCCTCTGAGTGTTAAACTGATAATTGCTGTTATTATATATATATATATATACAGGTATCGGAACCCCTTATCCGAAAACCCATTATCCAGAAAGTTCAGAATTACGTAGACTTTACTGTAGACTCCATTTTAATCAAATAATTCATATTTTTTCAAATTATTTCCTTTTTCTCTGTAATAATAAAACAGTACCTGTACTTGATCCCAACTAAGATATAATTACCCCTTATTGGGGCAGAACAGCCCTATTGGGTTTATTTCATGGTTACATGATTCCCTTTTCTCTGTAATAATAAAACAGTACCTGTACTTGATCCCAACTAAGATATAATTACCCCTTATTGGGGGCAGAACAGCCCTATTGGGTTTATTTAATGGTTAAATGATTCCCTTTTCTCTGTAATAATAAAACAGTACCTGTACTTGATCCCAACTAAGATATAATTACCCCTTATTGGGGGCAGAACAGCCCTATTGGGTTTATTTAATGGTTAAATGATTCCCTTTTCTCTGTAATAATAAAACAGTACCTGTACTTGATCCCAACTAAGATATAATTACCCCTTATTGGGGGCAGAACAGCCCTATTGGGTTTATTTCATGGTTAAATGATTCCCTTTTCTCTGTAATAATAAAACAGTACCTGTACTTGATCCCAACTAAGATATAATTAATCCTTATTGGAACCAAAACAATCCTATTGGGTTTAATTACTGTTTAAATATTGTTTTTAGCAGGCTGAAGGTAGGAGATCCAAATTATGGAAAGACCCCTTATCCGGAAAACCCCAGGTCACAAGCATTCTGCATAACGGGTCCCATACCTGTATATAATAAATGGGTTGCTTTTTCTCGTTTTTTACATTTAAAAAAATGTATTGTTGCATAAAGGAAAAATGATATCCTTGGGGCACAGAGAGTCCCTGCCCTTTAGAGCTTACAATCTAATTTTATGGTACCTGGAGCAGAGAGAGAGACAAAGTGACGTTCCCAAGGTTACCCGCGGCTGTAATTGGCACATGAATCAAGCGCTGGCCTCCCTTGAGTCCACTGCCGGTGTCTGTGCCTCCCCCCTCCCCTTGCCTATAGGATGGAAATGAACAAAGGCATAATGCATGATTTAATGTAATGTTCAGATTAGTCCCCCACTATGTATATTTCATGAGGGTCTGCCCACCCATCCTTATTGGGAAGGAGTGCTAAGAGCAGTGCTGTGTGCCAGGCTGTAGTTATAGTTGGATCTTAGGAGCAGATAAATCCCTATATCTAAATCTTTCCTCTTTTTTTTTTTTTTCCTCTCATTCCAGATAACTAGCCCAAGCCATGCAGTCTTTTCGGGAAAGGTGTGGTTTCCATGGCAACCAGCAGAACTACCAACCAACATCACAGGAGTCATCACGCCTGGAGAATTACCGACATCAAAGTCAGCCGGCACTCAACTGCGAGCGGCACAGGCAGGTGACCAAGAGCTACTATGCCCACACGTCCTACCAAGGCTACGAAAACAGCGTGGGGGAGAAGTACCCCAGGGGCGACAAGCAGATCGCCGTTCAGCAGCTGCAAGGAAGGGTGTCTTTTGCCAGCTTCTCGGAGGGTAACGTGTACCCCGGACATTATACAGGGGAGGACGGACTACAGAACTGGGGGCAATCTCAGACTTTGAGTGGGGCCAAATACGAGGAAAACCTAATAAAAAAGACACCCGGGGAAGAAAGGGGGTATCAGGATCCGCCCGGGCAGAACCCGTTCCGCTCACATTCGCTGCATCACCAGCAGCAACAGGCCCTGCCCTATGCCAAGATTCCCAGGCAGAAAGTTCAGAACAATGTTCAGTCCTCTCCTCTATCCTTTTCCCAAGCCTCCCACTTTAACCAGAGTTTCCCAACGTCAACCTATTCCACCGTCACAGGGGGAAGCCAAGTCTCCCACACTTATAAGAGCTGCACCGCCCCCTCCAACCCTCAGCATGAGCGCACCATGGCTGCGGCGGGTCAGCGGGTGCAGACGATGCACGGCTACCAGTCGACTCGAATGACTCCTTACGAGCAGCCGCAGCTCCACCATGCTCAGGAGACACTACACTACCAAAATATGGCCAAATACCAACACTACAGTCAACAGAATCAAACTTACTGCCAATCAGAAACTCCCAGCCGAACTCCAGAACAATATTATCAGCCTTTTAGTCCCAGTGCCAGCCATTCACCAGCTCGGTCAGTGGGCAGGTCCCCATCTTACAGCTCTACTCCCTCTCCTCTGATGCCAAACCTTGAGAACTTTCAGTATAACCAACAGCAGCAGCAACAACAGCATAACACTGGCACATTTCCTTTAAGCATGACTGACCACAGTCATTATATGCCTCTTCTAAATCCGTCACCCACAGGAACGTCCAGTCCTGAGTCACAGAGTAAAAGTCTGCAAAATGACAAAATACCAGAGACCTTGCTTTCTGATCTTAGCCTGCAGAGCCTCACCGCTCTGACGTCCCAAGTGGAAAACATCTCCAACACCGTGCAACAGCTGCTTCTTTCCAAAAGTGGAGTTCCTCAGAAGAAAGTGATGAAGACATCCCCGAGGACCCCTGAGCAAATAAAGGGGCAACACTGCAGCCCAGAAAGCAACACATACTCTGCTGAGCAGATTGGAACTCCTCTATCCGACGCACTTGGTACCCCTCAGTCTGTGCACACCGAGATTCCAGATACAGACTACCTCAGTGGCTCAGAGGACCAACTTGAAAGAAACTATTTGTACTGCGGTCCAGGCCAAAGCCCGGCGAGGGCCAACAATCCCAAAATGAAACCAGAATCTCTCTCTACTTGCTCTGTAACTTCACCCGATAATATGTCTACAAAGTCAGATGATTCTTTTCAAAGTATTCAGGCCAGCCTTCCTCTGGAGACCTTTGCTAAACTGGTGAGCAGTGAGAGGGAATGCCCACATTTACTGGTCAATGCCCTTTCCCAGGAGGAGCTATCCACTGAAATTATCGCACTCCAAGACGCTATTGATAACGAGAAAGCGGAGAAGGCCTGGGTGGACTCCCCTGTCCTCAGTAACCACTCCCCAAAATCTCCTTTACATCTCGAAAACAGCTCAGCCTGTGTAGAGACTGCAATACAAACCTGGTCAGGCCAAGAGAATGTGGAGGAATTTCCTGAAGATCTAAAGAAAAGCATGACAGAAGAGGCCAAACCAAACCAAGACTCGTGTTACAGCGACAAGTCTTTTGAACGGGAGGAAATACCCCCAGAGCCAACTGAAGCAACTAAAACTATTGACAATTCTGGCAGTTTGTGTTCTGATAAGAATATTCTAGCTGCAACATCTAGTGCCAGTTATACCAGCTCCTCTGATACATCTGCAAGTACAACTTGTCCAAAGACAATGGATCCCTTTGGTTGGCCGGATAAAAACATGACTGAATCATGCCTAAGGTGGAAAGACTTGGAGCTCAGTCTGCACGAATCAGACCTTGAAAAAGATTTATTTCAGGTCAAGGATAATAAAATTGACTGTCAGCTTGATGTTCCCGACGTTGAAACTCCTCTAGAAAATGACTCCGGTGAAGAGTTTAATAAGGAGGGAGCGGGAGACTTGGCCTACACGGACATTGGTAAGACTGACAACGAGAAGTGGCTTGAAGATACTAGAGACTGTTATACTGAAGAAGACTTTCAAGACATTCCTGATATCCCATCCCAAAAGGAATCAAATCTGGAGCCAGAAGATTATTCCTCATTGTGTGATTTTTCCGATAGAAAATCTTTTATTTACGACACCTCACCTTCAAAACCATTAAAAGACATGGAAATGGTCTCTTCCATTAATACCCCAGAGTCAGTGGAAAACCCAAGCCTTGAGGAAAAAGAAAATTCAGCTCCATCTCAGCTCTCTGGTCACTCCATCATCCTGCTTGGCCCAGCTGTGGCCACAGAGTCTAAAGTGAAAAGTTGGTTCGAATCCACCATAACACACATTAAAACTGTGGGGGACATAAAAGAAAAGAATGAAGAAGACGCCGAAGCCTGTGCACTTGAACCTCTAACCCTCCCAGACAGAGATATGAAAGACCTGAAAGTGCAGGATAATCAGCTGGATGTGAAAGCTGAAGAGCCACTCGAGAGGAAGCCTCTTCGCAGTAAAAAGAATCCATGCAGAGCAGTAGAAGCGGTTGAGTCTAACAAAGTGGCTCAGAACCCTGTCGGTGAAACAGCTAAGGCAGATAATGAGAAAGCACAAGAGGGGGCTGCAAATACAATGGTCATTGTTCCGGTGGCCAAGGCTCCAGTGGCAGAAGCAAAGCCGGCAAGAATGTGTACCCGATCTTCAACTGCAAAGGCGGATCCTCAGGTGAATGGAGGAGCAGTGGGGCCTCCACCGCTCCATCAAGAGAAAACCAATAAAAAGGGTGAGTTCAGTGTAAAGGAAAGAACCTCTTTTAAACCCGGGAGAAGAGGTGGAAAAGCTGTGATGAAACTGGTGTCTTCTTGTGACAGAAAAAACTTCATGCTTCAAAGCAAGTCACAGAGCAAGCTCGGCAGTCAGAAAGCTAAAGAAAACAGCATTAAGCTTCTCAAGGATGAAAAGTCTATGATCCTGAGGTCTCGCAGCAAGAAGCAGGAACTCTTCCAAACCAAAAAGAGGAAAGGAAAGAGAGGAATGAGCGTGGTTATTAAAAAGCGGGCATGCTTGAAGAAAATCCTGGCTAACAACTGCACAGTTCCGGACACGTACAAGTTGATTCCGAAGGTAAAACGCATGAAGCTTGCAAATGCAGGTGTTCCCATCAATGCCAAGGTGTCTGACCGATGTCTGCATTCCCTGAAAAGGAAAGCGAATTTTATTTCCCCAGTACCGGCCAAAAAAAAGAACCTGATCTTACGCAGCAAAAATGTCAAAGAGGAAAAATCCGAGCCAACGCCTCATTTATTCAAGAAGATTCGGCCAACGAAGAAAGAAAAAGTCAAGTTGACCATTGCGGCAAAAAAGACATGCAAGGTCATCCTAAAAACCCCTGCTGTTCGTGTGACGCCGGAAGTGCGCATAAAGGTGCCCTCTCGTTCATCATATGCAGGGGCGGTAAAAACAAAAGTTCTGCCTCCCAGGAAGGGCAGAGGCCTGAAACTGGAGGCCATTGTGCAAAAGATCACTTCACCGAATCAGAAGAAGCAAGGGATTCCGGGTGCTTGCTTTTACAACAGTGTGGCAGCTGGTGACAATAGCCTGAATGCGCTAACACCAGGAAAAGAACTGAGAGAGCTTAGTTTAGTCTCTGCAGACAGCGAAACTAGGACGGTAAGTCAAAACAATGCACTAACGTCAGAACCTGATCTACATTCTCTGAGTTGCAGAGGCTCCAACAATAGGTCCTTAAAAGGAAAACCCTTGCACAGTAAGAAATTGACCTCCTCTTCCCTCCACTGCACTACCACACACAGAGGGACAGAGCAAGAGGGCAGTTATATCAAGGCAAAAAGACTCAGTACAGTTCCAAAGAGGAGAATCAGAAGAGGTAGGTCCAAGGGTGCCGTGGACAGACCCAAAAACACATCGAAAAGGCAGATTGGGGCCTCTCCTTCTGCCCTACTGACATCTAGAGATAAGGCTCTTTCAGAAAGTGTCCACCAAACCAACAAGTGCAAAAAGCCTCAGCTCAAGGAGGCTCCCAGTGTTCCCAGTGGGGTGGAAGAATCCTCCTCTCAAGTCCGTGCCAGGAAAAAAACAAAGTACGCTAGCTTCAACGGCTACACTAAAAGGCAGCGCAAATGTGCACCCCGAAATAAGCCCGCAAAGCAAACTACAGGGAGAAAGTGTACAGCGCGGAGGAAGAGTGTCCCACTCGTAAGCCCAAAGGAACCCGAAATCAAGCTGAAATATGTCTCCAATAAACCAATGCGGTCAGAAAGTCGGGTCCGACCCTTCTCACCTTACATTCAAGTGGAGAACAAGAACGAATACACTACAACCTGCACAGTGATAAATACTGCGGTGGAAGAGAACAGGTTGCTGAAGGAGAGAAGCATCATGCATTCAGTTCCTCACTCTGCCTCGTTTGCCAGCTCTGGCACTTTGCCTCTCTCCTCCCGAATGCAGCTGGGGCCACTAGTGTGCAAGGCAGTGCCCTCTGGCTGCCTCGTCTGCTGCCTTTGTCGGAACCCTGCCAATTTCAAAGACTTGGGGGACCTTTGTGGGCCTTATTACCCAATGGACTCCCTACCTAACAAGAAAGGCAGGCCAAAGGATAAGTTCAGAATAGCAGAGGCGCCAGCAGAGAAAGCTGCCAAAGTCTCAGACAGCGTCTGTACAGTGGGTAGTGGGAGGGCACCTTGCTCGGACGTTGGGGAACTTGACCCAAGTAAGCACAACAACCTGCGCACCAGTGCTCGAGGGATGTTGAGGAAATTGCCCAGCTGTTACTGCTGCAGCAAAACTGTGGAAATAGCAGAGACTGAGAAACCAAGGAGACATCAGTGCAACAAGGCCCTGGAGCCACCAACTCCTGAACTGGAAACCCAGGAGCACTGGGTACATGAGGCGTGTGCTGTATGGACCAGTGGGGTTTACCTGGTGGCAGGAAAGCTGTATGGCATCAATGAGGCAATTCAGATGGCGGCCGCAGGGGTGAGTTCTTGTCTCAAAACGTACATGTATAGGTTTTCTGTGTATTTTGCACACTTAGACACAGATGCAGGCAAGTGTAAAGTGCATAATGGATGCAAAAGATCCCCGGAATTAACACCTGCCTTGTGGGAATTCTAGGTTTCCGTTAGCTGGGGAGCCATTGGGAATCACATGCTTTGGTGTTATTGACCTCACACACCTAAAGTGATGCCATTGCAAAAACAAAAACCATGTGACCTGAATTGCGTGCTGTGCCCAAACCAATTACAGCACCTAGAGCAGTGGTTCTCAACCTTCCTAATACCGTGACCCTTTAATACAGTTCCTCATGTTGTGGTGACCCCCAACCATAAAATTATTCCTATAGACCATCGGAAATATGTGTCCCAACCCACAGGTTGAGAGCCGCTGACCTAGAGTATTGCTGAAATTCTAGGAAAAAAACACTGCTTTGGGAAATATGCCCTAACATATGTGAATCCACAAAATATCAGGCATGTAAAGTTTACAGTTTACAGGCATTTTATAGAAGGAAATGATAGGTGAGGCGTATAATATTTAAGAACTTGTGGGAAGCACAAATACAGGCCATTTAATTTGGGGCTTGCATAGTAAATTGGAATTACAGATATAAGGCATTGAATGTTTACAGTCGGGGCACATTATGCATTGCAAATGCAGATGTGAGTCATAGAATGTTTACAGTCTCAATTTACTTTTAGACATTCTAATTGCAGACACGAGGAGCGGAATGTTTCTCAGTGCACCTTGTAATCTGGAATTGCAGATGCAAGTCATGGAATATTTACAGTTTTGTCGAGCAGTATGTACTGGAATTGCAGACATGATTTATGGAGTATTTATAGTTGCGTCCCCTTACTGCACTATATACACTGGAATTGAACACACAAACTATTGAAAGTTTACAGTCGTTCGCAGACACGAGGCACTGAATGTTTACAATCTCATTTCTGAGTGCATGTTATACAGTGGAATCACAGGCATTACACATGCAATGTTTACAGTTCAAGTGCAACTTTTACACTGGAATTGTAGACATGAGGGATGAAATGTTTACAGTCAGTCCACAGTTTAAACTGCATTTGCAGTCATTGGGCATAGAATGTTTACATTTGTAGTGCACAGTTTACACTATAATTTGGGGCATGGGGTATGGACTGTTTACGGGCTAACTCTTTATATTAGTATTTATAGTTTCCTCTCTTATTGCACTATATACGATGGAATTGCAACTATGAAAAGTTTGTAGTCTTGCAAATATGAGGCATTGAAGGTTTATAGAATAATCTCTTATGCAGTGGAATTGCAGGCATGGGTCATGGAATGTTTACAGTCCAACCTAACCTTTATGTATTGGAAATGCAGACATTAGACATGAAATGTTTACAGTCAAAGTGCGCCGTTTACACTTGAATTGCAGAAATAGGCCATGGAATATTTACTGGTTATATTTTTATATTAGAATTGGAGTCATGGAATATTTACCAATCATTCTTACACAATGTGTGTTGGCATAGCAGACATGATTCATGGAGTATAGATGGTTTCATCACATTTTGCACTATATACACTGACAAACACAAACTATGGGAATTGTACAGTCTTTTGCAGATGTGAGGCATTGAATGTTTACAGTCTCATCTCTTAGTGCATGTTATACAGTGGGATTGAAGACATGAATGTTTACAGTCCAACATTACTTTATGTATTGGAATAGCAGACAAGAGGCATGGAAAGTGTACAGTCACAGTGCACAGTTTACAGTGGGCTCACAGACATTAGGCATAGATTGTTTACAGTGTACAGTTTACAGTGGGCTCACAGACATTAGGCATAGAATGTTTACAGTTACAGTGTATAGTTTACAGTGGGCTCACAGACATTAGGCATAGAATGTTTACAGTTACAGTGTACAGTTTACAGTGGGCTCATTGACCTAGGCATAGAATGTTTACAGTTACAGTGTACAGTTTACAGTGGGCTCACAGACATTTGGCATAGAATGTTTACAGTTACAGTTTATAGTGGGCTCACAGACATTAGGCATAGAATGTTTGCAGTTTATAGTGGGCTCACAGACATTAGGCATAGAATGTTTACAGTTTATAGTGGGCTCACAGACATTAGGCATAGAATGTTTACAGTTACAGTGTATAGTTTACAGTGGGCTCACAGACATTAGGCATAGACTGGTTACAGTTACAGTGTACAGTTTACAGTGGGCTCATTGACATTAGGCATAGAATGTTTACAGTTACAGTGTACAGTTTATAGTGGGCTCACAGACATTAGGCATAGAATGTTTACAGTTTACAGTGGGCTCACAGACATTAGGCATAGAATGTTTACAGTTACAGTTTATAGTGGGCTCACAGACATTAGGCATAGAATGTTTAAAGTTACAGCTGGCTCACAGACATTAGGCATAGAATGTTTACAGTTGGCTCACAGACATTAGGCATAGAATGTTTACAGTTACAGTGTACAGTTTACAGTGGGCTCACAGACATTAGGCATAGAATGTTTACAGTTACAGTGTATAGTTTACAGTGGGCTCACAGACATTAGGCATAGAATGTTTACAGTTACAGTGTACAGTTTACAGTGGGCTCATTGACCTAGGCATAGAATGTTTACAGTTACAGTGTACAGTGTACAGTGGGCTCACAGACATTTGGCATAGAATGTTTACAGTTACAGTTTATAGTGGGCTCACAGACATTAGGCATAGAATGTTTACAGGTACAGTTTATAGTGGGCTCACAGACATTAGGCATAGAATGTTTACAGTTTACAGTGGGCTCACAGACATTAGGCATAGAATGTTTACAGTTACAGTTTATAGTGAGCTCACAGACATTAGGCATAGAATGTTTACAGTTTACAGTGGGCTCACAGACATTAGGCATAGAATGTTTAAAGTTACAGTTTATAGTGGGCTCACAGACATTAGGCATAGAATGGTTACAGTTTACAGTGGGCTCACAGACATTAGGCATAGAATGTTTACAGTTTACAGTGGGCTCACAGACATTAGGCATAGAATGTTTAAAGTTACAGTTTATAGTGGGCTCACAGACATTAGGCATAGAATGTTTACAGTTTACAGTGGGCTCACAGACATTAGGCATAGAATGTTTACAGTTACAGTGTATAGTGGACTCACAGACATTAGGCATAGAATGTTTAAAGTTACAGCTGGCTCACAGACATTAGGCATAGAATGTTTACAGTGGGCTCACAGACATTAGGCATAGAATGTTTACAGTTACAGTGTACAGTTTACAGTGGGCTCACAGACATTAGGCATAGAATGTTTACAGTTACAGTGTATAGTTTACAGTGGGCTCACAGACATTAGGCATAGACTGGTTACAGTGTACAGTTTACAGTGGGCTCATTGACATTAGGCATAGAATGTTTACAGTTACAGTTTATAGTGGGCTCACAGACATTAGGCATAGAATGTTTACAGTTACAGTGGGCTCACAGACATTAGGCATAGACTGGTTACAGTTACAGTGTACAGTTTACAGTGGGCTCATTGACATTAGGCATAGAATGTTTACAGTTACAGTGTACAGTTTACAGTGGGCTCACAGACATTTGGCATAGAATGTTTACAGTTACAGTTTATAGTGGGTTCACAGACATTAGGCATAGAATGTTTACAGTTTACAGTGGGCTCACAGACATTAGGCATAGAATGTTTACAGTTACAGTTTATAGTGGGCTCACAGACATTAGGCATAGAATGTTTACAGTTACAGTTTATAGTGGGCTCACAGACATTAGGCATAGAATGTTTACAGTTTACAGTGGGCTCACAGACATTAGGCATAGAATGTTTACAGTTACAGTTTGTAGTGGGTTCGCAGACATTAGGCATAGAATGTTTACAGTTTACAGTGGGCTCACAGACATTAGGCATAGAATGTTTACAGTTACAGTTTATAGTGGGCTCACAGACATTAGGCATAGAATGTTTACAGTTACAGTTTATAGTGGGCTCACAGACATTAGGCATAGAATGTTTACAGTTTACAGTGGGCTCACAGACATTAGGCATAGAATGTTTACAGTTACAGTTTGTAGTGGGTTCGCAGACATTAGGCATAGAATGTTTACAGTTTACAGTGGGCTCACAGACATTAGGCATAGAATGTTTACAGTTACAGTTTATAGTGGGCTCACAGACATTAGGCATAGAATGTTTACAGTTTACAGTGGGCTCACAGACATTTGGCATAGAATGTTTACAGTTACAGTTTATAGTGGGTTCACAGACATTAGGCATAGAATGTTTACAGTTTACAGTGGGCTCACAGACATTAGGCATAGAATGTTTACAGTTACAGTTTATAGTGGGCTCACAGACATTAGGCATAGAATGTTTACAGTTACAGTTTATAGTGGGCTCACAGACATTAGGCATAGAATGTTTACAGTTTACAGTGGGCTCACAGACATTAGGCATAGAATGTTTACAGTTACAGTTTGTAGTGGGTTCGCAGACATTAGGCATAGAATGTTTACAGTTTACAGTGGGCTCACAGACATTAGGCATAGAATGTTTACAGTTACAGTGCACAGTTAACACTGGAAATACCTACATGCGGAATGTGGTGTTTACAAGGTACCTTTACCTGTTTATATTAGAATTGCAGGCAGTGAGCATGGAATGGTTACAGTCAACTTACAGACAGTGTACACTGGAGTGTTTACAGTCATCTCGTCTTTTATTGCATGTTTTAAACATGAGGTGTGCAATGATACATATAAGACTTATATGTTTACAAACATGATGGATGTGTATTGTTTACAGACATCAGGTGTCTATTGTTTACAGACAGGAGAGATGCGCTATTTTTAGTATTGATTTGTGTAATGCTTGCAGATATGTTTTATGCAGGGTTTACAGTGTTGTGCACTACTAACATACATGAGGCATGACATGTTTACAGGCCTAACATATATAATGTGTACAGACATGAGGTGACCAATGTTTGCAGATGTGGCTTGTGGCATGGGGTAGGCAGTGTTCACAGATAAGAGGTGTCTTCATTGTACAGACATGAGGCGTTTTATGTTTACAAACACAGAACTTGTCATGTTTACAGTTATGAAGTGTGTATTTCTTTCAGGCATAAGGCGGGTAATGCTACTGTTTACCTGTTTACATAAACTGGAAGCCTGTTGTTTACAAGGGACCAATTGCTACAGTTACATTCAACTTGATTCCTGTGCAGGCCCTTGTGGTTAGGCCAAGGCTTATTGGGCAGGGGTGGGCAAAGTAGCCACACCCACAGGAGGCACAAACATAATCCCATGTCTATATAATCACTGAGGGGTGCCAAATGTTAGGCACCCCCCAGTTATTGTAATCACTTACCTTTTACCCCAGGCTAGTGTTTATTTGTGCCGTGGGTACCCCTGGAACTATAGCAGGGTGACTGTTACCCCAATGTTTCTATATATCTGTAACCTTGTTATGGGCTAAGGGGGCCCAGCCTGAAGGCCAGTTAGGGGGGGATTTGGGGTGAGTGCTTATTTGTGCCCTGGGTACCCCTGGAACTATAGCAGGGTGACTGTTACCCCAATGTTTCTATATATCTGTAACCTTGTTATGGGCTAAGGGGGCCCAGCCTGAAGGCCAGTTAGGGGGGGATTTGGGGTGAGTGCTTATTTGTGCCCTGGGTACCCCTGGAACTATAGCGGGGTGACTGTTACCCCAATGTTTCCATATATCTGTAACCTTGTTATGGGCTAAGGGGGCCCAGCCTGAAGGCCAGTTAGGGGGGGATTTGGGGTGAGTGCTTATTTGTGCCCTGGGTACCCCTGGAACTATAGCAGGGTGACTGTTACCCCAATGTTTCTATATATCTGTAACCTTGTTATGGGCTAAGGGGGCCCAGCCTGAAGGCCAGTTAGGGGGGGATTTGGGGTGAGTGCTTATTTGTGCCCTGGGTACCCCTGGAACTATAGCAGGGTGACTGTTACCCCAATGTTTCTATATATCTGTAACCTTGTTATGGGCTAAGGGGGCCCAGCCTGAAGGCCAGTTAGGGGGGGATTTGGGGTGAGTGCTTATTTGTGCCCTGGGTACCCCTGGAACTATAGCGGGGTGACTGTTACCCCAATGTTTCCATATATCTGTAACCTTGTTATGGGCTAAGGGGGCCCAGCCTGAAGGCCAGTTAGGGGGGGATTTGGGGTGAGTGCTTATTTGTGCCCTGGGTACCCCTGGAACTATAGCGGGGTGACTGTTACCCCAATGTTTCTATATATCTGTAACCTTGTTATGGGCTAAGGGGGCCCAGCCTGAAGGCCAGTTAGGGGGGGATTTGGGGTGAGTGCTTATTTGTGCCCTGGGTACCCCTGGAACTATAGCAGGGTGACTGTTACCCCAATGTTTCTATATATCTGTAACCTTGTTATGGGCTAAGGGGGCCCAGCCTGAAGGCCAGTTAGGGGGGGATTTGGGGTGAGTACAACAACCTCAAAGTAATTTGTTCAGTGCAGGAAAAAATGAAATGTTTAACATATTTATAAATAAATTATAAATATGAAAAACCAAACTTTTTGTCATGAAACGCTGTGTGCTCAATAACATCGAAGCGATGGCATTTGCGTAATGTGGGCTTCTAAACCACGTGTAGGCTGGCATAAAATGGGCAGAGCCGAGAAGATAATGATTAGTATGGGATTACATGGACATGGTTCAAGAGCTTTATATGCACCATCTTTTTAATTTAGTGCAGAAAGGGGCAGACAGCTTGCGAGAGCGCTCATTGACTTGCAGATTAGGTAACGCGGTGTAATGCCTGATACCGGCGCGCTCACAGCCTCCTTCCCAAACAATTAGGCCTCAGTGGTGAAACAGTTCCCTTATGGCCTGCAGGCAGAGAGAGAGGGAGCGAGAAAGGGGAGATAAAGCCGATTATTACTGATTGAGCGCCCTCTGCTGGTCATATGGTGAAACTGCATGGAAACTGCATGGAACCTTCAGCAGGGACACTATGCATGTCGCTAGATCAGTATCTGAGGCTGCAGCCAATAGTAGGAAGACATGGGGGCAGATTTATCAAAATATGAGTTTAAAGCTTAATACCTAAAAACTCACCCATGTTCTGTTCATTCCTATGGGATTTTTAAAAGCGTATTTATCAACGGGTCAAGGTTAGAACTCGCCATTTGATAAATAAGCTTCAAAAAAATCCCAGTTTTTATGGGGCAGATTTATCAAAATGTGAATTTAGAGCTTATTACATAAAAACTCACCCGCGTTCTATTCATTCCTATGGGGTTTATAGAAGCATATTTACTTTCACCCATTGATAAATACCCTTCTAAAAACCCCATAGGGATGAATAGAACGTGGGTGAGTTTTTATGTATTAAACCAGCAGTCCTCATACTGCGGCCCACAGGCCGCCCCCCCCCCCCAGGGAAATTCACCCGTCCCCCCGCTGCATCCTCACCCCTGGCAGCAGAGAGAGAGGACTCGGGGGGGAGCAGGACGGGGGAGGACAGGCGGCAGGTAGGACTCAGCGGGAACGAAGGGAGCGTCGGGGGGGGAGGGGTTGGGGAGAAATGCGACCAGTTTGGGGCACATTTTGCCGCCACTGCCTCCTTTGTCAATGGGGGGGGGGGGGTTGCTGTCAATGGCGGTCCAGCCCCCCAACAGAAGTTTGGGACCCCTATATTAAGCGTTAAACTCACATTGTAATAAATCTGCTCCCAAGTGTATTCTGGTAGCTCCTAGTCTGTACTGACTGCTATTCCAGAAACGACCATGGGAACAACCATGGCCACTAGGGGCATTGTTTTGTTATATAGTATAGGGAGAGTGTCTCTGCATACAGGATAGTTGCTCCTGATCACATGTATGTTTCAGGCAGGCAGAAGACATGGGGCTGTAATGCCTCATCTGCCTGCCATATTGCCCTGCCCACAAAGATAAGCTCCGCCTTAATTTAGCCTTGGACCTTGGAGAGCCCGTAGGAGATGGGCCAGGGTGCCGGGTCAATTTATGTCATTAAATGTTGCCTTTATACTGAGGTATCGGCACCACTTTATAGCGGACGGTGCCCATGTGGGTTCATAGAATTCTAATGAAGCTCTAAATGCCTGCTCTGCCTTGCAGCTGTGTCCCAAGTGTCAGAGGCCAGGAGCCACCGTGGGCTGTAGCCACAAGGGATGCGAGCAGAGCTACCACATCACGTGCGCCGTGGAAGCAGGTGAGTCTAACTGTCACCCCCGCCTTCTGAATGCTGCACCCCCAATGGGGTTGCTAGGGCTGCTAAGCCAAACAACAGGAGGGATACGGGAGATTATAATTGTGCTCAGCCATCCTGAGATACAATGGCTGCTTAGGCAAAACTGATGCTGCAAGATGAGTCAGTAATTCCATTATAGATGCTGACTGCTAGGAGATAGGGTGGGGGGGGACTCCGTTCTGGCTCCAAGAGCGCAGTTGGGCCATGATGGGGTCATTATACCACTAGCAACACGGAGTTAAATGATACCCCCCCCCATGTGTGCTAGTGAGTGGCCCTGGCTATGCACTCACCTTCCCATTAGGGATTATATCAAATGGGGGGGGGGGGGTGAGATGGGGAATCACTTTGCAGTGTTTAAGAAATGGCGAGCTCAGCTATTTGGGGATTTTGCAGCGGATGCCATTTTTATTGTTCCCAAAACATCCATTGACATTTCCTGCGAATGGAAGGCAACGAGGGAACCGTTAGAGGCGATGGAAAAATACTGTGACAGTGAGGCTTCACTTCCCGCCATGGTCTCATTGACTCGCACGCGGATAATGGGCAGGTTTATTCCAGGCTATGGGTTAACGAGGCCCTGCTGACATTTCCCCACCGCTCGTTTATTAAGGCCTCCTTATAACATGGGCAGGTGAACTGACTGCGGTGTTTGGTGGAGAATGCGGAAATGTTAATCACTGTCAGAGAGCTTGATCGCTGCTTCCAGTGCCCCCCTATGTAATGAGCAGGTCTGGACTGAGATTCCAAATAGCCCCCTGGCGTTTAGAAGTGCACCGAGGCCCAAACAGCCCCCCCCCGCTGGCACAGTAAATAGATAATTGGAGGAAAAAAGAAACTGGAGGAGGTGATGGATCATTTATCTGTTTTTTTTTGCAGGGTGCTTACTAAGCGAAGAGAATTTCTCCTTGCGATGCCCAAAACACAAGGTAAGGAAGCCTGTTGGCCTCATTCACATGTACTTTACTGAATTACCGATCCAAGAGGGCCGCACCACATCAGCCATCTTACTGCTATCCAACATAGGGAGATCCCTGTGCATTTCATTGGAGGAGTATCTTGCATTAATTGTCCTGGGAGGGTTAGGGATTCATTTGTTGTGCGTTGATGCTATAATAATCCACCCATATGTTGCTTAACCACAGCTCCCAGCTTTATGTAACATGATTGACAGGGGAACCTTGGGACCTTGATTTCTCCCAGTTTTCCCAGTTGTCCAGTCTGGCCCTGGTGAGTTGTAGTTCAGCAACATCTGGGTGAAGAAACGTCACTGGGTTGAATGAGTATCATGGCACGGCACAGTGGCTCAGTGCTTAGCACTGACCAATAGAAATCCAGCATTCCTTTCAGAGCAGGTTTAAGAGCTTTCCTGAGCTACTCAATCATACATATGATGTAGTTAAATGTGAGCCTATATGCCCCCCATTGATTTCTACGGGCCCTTTTAGTCGGTGGAGGGGGGAACAGATAGAAGAAGCTTTATGGAGCAGGTCCTCCCTCTAGAGGCCACTGTCAGAAACTGCATCAATAAATAGAACATGGCACTTGGTCTTCACCGTTTTGTTTCTCTTTCTCCCCTTCTTGTGTTCCAGAAACACCTGGTGTAAATGCCTGCTCCACAACTGTCACCGTCATCTCACCCCAAGTTCTTTCGTTCACCTCTCAGCACCGTCATCATGTTCCAAGCAGGTGAGAGAGGCGCGGAGGGCGGAGCTGTACCTGCTGCAGAGTCAGACTCGGCCGGTGCTTGGGCAGTGCAGGAAGTGTTCCCCCCTGCACAGCAGGCACAGGCTTGGCTTGCAGCGGATAAGGAACGTCAGCGGTCTCAGAGGGATTGTGGGTAATCCCAGAACGGAGACGAGAAGCGGGAGTGGAGCGATTTCACAGCCAAGGAAACAGTGATGGCGGATAGGTACCACAATGGAAGCTGGCCAAGCCCAGGTTCTGCCATTTAAATCTTATCGTTCTACCTATGTTTCTGGAGGCCACCTCAAGCCCAGTATTCTAGTTACGGGCAAACACTTACCAAACCCTGGGTTGGCGAGGCTCAATACGCATGCTTCTGCCTGCACACAGGCCACCTAAAAATGTCGCCAATCTGCGGGGATCGTCCTATGTCGCCAATCTGCGGGGATCGTCCTTGGGAAAGAACGAGAAGAATTCCTCATTGTTTGTAGTGTTCCAATACTCGGCCAGCAGACACAAAGTTGGCCTTTGACGTACAAGTCAACTGATGTTGCCCTTGCAAGGTCGGACCTTATAAAGGGACCACCTCATGGAGAAGGAAGGGAGATCCTTGGTAGGGCTCAGGAACCTGTTGTATTTTCAGGCAAAAGCATCCACCTGACGTTGACTTAAGGAGAAGCACAGAGCACGGACACAAACGTTCCCCCACCAATAATAAAAGCTGGTCTGAGTTGGCTTCACTTGTCCTGAAGGCCTCAAACTGCGCTGGGGGTCCGACGTTACCCAGATATCTTCACTAATTGAATCATTTTACATCCCCTTTGCATTGTATGGATCTCTTTATTCTTGCCCTTCAGTACTGGATGATGGTGGACAAGGTGCCCTAATACAATCGGCGGCGTAGGAGCTTCTCCTCTCTATCTGGCCTAGGTTACCCTTTGGCAATGGTACGAGAAGCCCATAGCCGCCCAGATACGAGATGGCCACTACCATGGTACAGAAACGGGCTACAAAGTACTCGTTTTTGCTTTTTGTTCTTTAAACTCCATTGAACTTTGTGATTGATAAGTGACCTTGAAAGTTTATTGCCACCAGTCGTGGCACCCCAAGACCACCGCCCCCCCACCCCGCCGGCACCATGTCCCTTTGTTGTTTATGCATTGATCCAAGGCTGTATTCTGTCGTCACCAAGTCAGGTTCCGAGATGTCAAATAAACCACTAGCCCCCCCATAGATTTGCCTGTGGCCACTTCAGGTAATGACCCCCCTACCACCCCCCCCCACCCCCCACCAATGTACATACAAGTGTTGAGGGTTGAAGTGCGGGTAGTGCGTCATTTAATGGTATGTGTGTGTGTGTATATATATATATATATGTGTGTGTGTGCGTATACATATACATATATATGTAATATATGGAAGACTGTAAATGTTTAACCCCTTTGCTGCCAGCGGGACTAGCGACGTGCTCGTTGAACGTGCTTCTGGCAACCGAAAGGTTAAAAAAAAAAAAATAGGGTTCTTTTTAGTAAAAAAAAAAGACAAAAAAAAACAAAAAACAATGCTTCACACTGAAGACTGTGACCGAGCTTTCTAAAAGATGTTTATTTTCTTTAAAAGTAAAAAAAAAAAAAAAAGAGGCTGTTGGGAATGTGAATAAAAAACAACAAAGAACACAAGTATTTTTTTTTTTTTTTTTAATGAAATCATTTTTCTTCTCCCAGGGGGCGGGGTTAATAAATGGGGGCGGGGTTAATAAATGTGTTTGTCTGTGCGTAATATGAATTTTGTTCTGGGATTAAATTCTGATTTAATAGCCTGAATGCCAGATACTGTGCTTTCGTCGATACGGCTCAGTCAGCAGTTGCTTTATTTCCGTTATCAGAGAGGAAATAGGCTCCGCCCCTGCGGTTCCGGAACTAAAGAGGAAAATGAAATAAGGTGCAAAAGTGTGTTCTGGGTGTTGTAACCTATAGCAACCTGGTCAGAAATGATGAACCTGCCCTTGACCCAACCTTGAAGATGGCCAACCCACCCCCGAAGTGTTCCTCCATTTTGTTTTTAAAGAACTAAAGCCTAAAAAATGAATATGGCTAAAAAAGCTGTATTGTATATATTGACCTTCATACACAAGCCCAGAGGTTCAGTAGCCCTATAGTAGTAATGATCTAGGCCCTTATAGTTCCCCATCTTGAATCCTGAGTGTCAGTGGCACCGCACATGCTCAGTTTGCTCTGGGCAGCTGTTGAGCTCAGCTAAGGGGTTGTCGGAAATCAATCAAACTGAGGTTTCTCTGTTATTATCAAGCCAAGAGGCCCCAGACCAGTGCCCCGTTATCCCCGGGTACAGGAAGCCAATAAGACAAGCAGGGAAGGAAGCACAGGGGACATGGTGCAAAGCCAAAGCTACTTTATTTGTCCTTATATAAGAAATGTATAAATATCTCTGGATAAATCTTCTGTACAAAAACATCTCAGAACTAAGAAAATAAAGTGAGTAGTAATACAATTGGGAGGTTCGTCCTTACAATATTTACAAGATATCAAACCCGCTCCCAGCTCCCTTTCCTTGCCAGCCAGCCTTCCGACCAACAGGTTGCTGTACTACAACTCCCAGCATCCCCAGAAGCTACACATTCTCTGCCTGGGAAGCCACGCTGGCAAGGAAAGTAATAGTGCATCATGGCTTAACAAACAGGATAAAGGGAAAGGAATTAGGGATAAAAGGGCCCCATGACCAGGGTGCCATGTCGGGGGCAGTACAGGACCAAGTGGTAGACATGGCAGGGAATGAGCCCTGATAATTTCTCTTTAGATGCTTATAAACAGCTAACCCAGTCTATAACATATATATAACAGATTCTGCATTGTACCACTAGGGGGAGCATGCAGCAAGATATAGCATTAGAGAAGAGAAAGCCTGGTTCAGTCCTTGGAAAATGGCACTGCTGCAAATCAGTCACCTCAAGATAAACTACTTATATATATATAATAATAATATAACCCTGATTGTTATATTAAATACTGGATTACAGTCTAATTACCGGCTGATCAGCGAATGAACAATACATGAATCTGTGCCCACAGAGCTGCACTAACACTACTATAGCCCAGCGGGCATGTAGCACAGCAGTAGCCAATTGGGCCTCAAGTCTTACAAAGCTATTGGATATCCCAATAAATGCATTTTGGACCCCACAAGCTTTTATACCTGGTCCCTATAGAGCTAATATATTCCTCTTCCATCCTGACAAATCAGGGATATATTAGGGATCCACATCTAGTCACTTGCATTTGGCCGAATCCCCCGCTACCACCCAAAATGCAGGAGACATCCGGCGTCCATCTTGTCCCCTCTGGTTGCATTGTGCACTCAGGGCTCCTCCCACAACTCAGTGACCCTAGAAGTTATTGGGCCCCAAAGTAAAATCTTTATAGGGCCCACAAGAGGCAAGATGACCTGCTCCCCCACATATACAGTCGGTCAATAGGCCCAATGGGCTCTCTGCTGGGGCCCTGAGCTGCCCCGAATCGAGGCCTACAGCTTCTGAGGGTGAGAAATAATCAGATATATGAGCAGCGAAGGATTAGAGAGCCTGCTCAGTTTGCAATTGGTCTTCATTTTTGATTATTTGTAGTTTTTTTATTATTTCAGTTTTTGTTCAGCAGCTATTTGGTTGCTAGGATCCAAATTACCTTAGAAACCAGGGTGTGGTTGGAATGAAAGGCTGGTTTACGAATAGGAGAGGGGCTGAATGGAAAGATGAGTAACAATAACAAACTGTAGCCCCACAGAGCAATGGTTTCTTCACCGCGGGGCCCCCCCATTTTAAAGCTGCAAAGAGTTAGAAAAAGGCAAATAAAAAAAAAATAATAATAATGAAGACCAAATGAAAAGTGAAGCACCCCTTTAACTGGTTCCTGGGGCTCGTGCCACAACAGGTTAATTGGGTTCAAGGACTAAAACAGAAATAGAACCTTTAGATACGAAAACATATTTTCCTTTCTATGTCCGACGTGTGCCGGCTTGTATGGGAAACGCCATAAAATGTTTCATGAAAAGCCTCGACCAGAAGATTCCATATAAAAACAAACAGAAATGGGGGGGGGTGAACATTTTTAAAATAGTTATATCTGCCACTCACCCGTGGGAGGGTTTCAGCCTGTCCATCATTTGTGCACTTTAATATTTATTTCCGACCAAACACCTTTCTTTGGAAAGAGAGGGGGTATCTCTCTGTATAGGCTATGAGCAAACTTAGGGGGCTGTTCCTGCTGAATTGTGCTTAGTACAGGGGAATCCCTATGCTGCCATAGTTTTATGGTATCTCTCTGTACAGGCTATGAGCAAACTTAGGGGGCTGTTCCTGCTGAATTGTGCTTAGTACAGGGGAATCCTTATGTGCCATAGTTTTATGGTATCTCTCTGTACAGGCTATGAGCAAACTTAGGGGGCTGTTCCTGCTGAATTGTGCTTAGTACAGGGGAATCCCTATGTGCCATAGTTTTATGGTATCTCTCTGTACAGGCTATGAGCAAACTTAGGGGGCTGTTCCTGCTGAATTGTGCTTAGTACAGGGGAATCCTTATGCTGCCATAGTTTTATGGTATCTCTCTGTACAGGCTATGAGCAAACTTAGGGGGCTGTTCCTGCTGAATTGTGCTTAGTACAGGGGAATCCCTATGCTGCCATAGTTTTATGGTATCTCTCTGTACAGGCTATGAGCAAACTTAGGGGGCTGTTCCTGCTGAATTGTGCTTAGTACAGGGGAATCCTTATGTGCCATAGTTTTATGGTATCTCTCTGTACAGGCTATGAGCAAACTTAGGGGGCTGTTCCTGCTGAATTGTGCTTAGTACAGGGGAATCCCTATGTGCCATAGTTTTATGGTATCTCTCTGTACAGGCTATGAGCAAACTTAGGGGGCTGTTCCTGCTGAATTGTGCTTAGTACAGGGGAATCCTTATGCTGCCATAGTTTTATGGTATCTCTCTGTACAGGCTATGAGCAAACTTAGGGGGCTGTTCCTGCTGAATTGTGCTTAGTACAGGGGAATCCCTATGCTGCCATAGTTTTATGGTATCTCTCTGTACAGGCTATGAGCAAACTTAGGGGGCTGTTCCTGCTGAATTGTGCTTAGTACAGGGGAATCCTTATGCTGCCATAGTTTTATGGTATCTCTCTGTACAGGCTATGATCAAACTGAGGGGGCTGTTCCTGCTGAATTGTGCTTAGTACAGGGAAACAAAGACAAATAAATACAGAAGTCACTGTATATATTTAAATATAAAATTAAATGTACATAAATCTGCAAAATGAAGTTTACCTTCCCTTAGTAAAATATGAACACACAACATACTGTGTGACCAGAAGGCTCCTTTCTATGGAGGCTCCCACACTGAGAGGACGATTCCTATAACCAGCGCAGCTTCTCCCACCCATAGTTACGCTAGCGGCGCGGCAGTTACTCAGTACAGGGAAGGCGCTGCTGCTGCATCCGTATTCCACGCAGGACTCCATGAGCGGTTTCTGCCCCTTGTGATGAGAGGGGGCATTTAGATTAAAGTGCAATATCGTAGGGCATCTGCCTGTGAAGTGGAGCAGGGAACAGTCGCCCGATGGAATTGCTATAGTTGAAGCCATTCGTTATAATTCTTCGGGGGGGGATGTTCTTGCTTTGTATAGCAAGTATAACAGGACCCCCCCCCCCTAGCTGGAAGTTACTGTGGTTCCGCTGCCCAGCGCCAGGATAATCTGCTGGCAGTCCTGCAGAGTCCGTTTGTCCCCAAGCTTCTCCAGGGTACGGGCTGCCTCGGCCAACATGCCCACTCTCTGCCCTGGGGCAGATAGAAAGGTAGGGGGCAGGTAGCGGCAGGCAAGGAGCAGGGCTTCTGCATGCTCCCGGGGTGTGGGGCTCATCTCTTGGGTGCCTGCTGGGAACAGAGAGAGGCTGGCAGGTCACTAACACATTGCAACCATGATACTAAGGCAGCAGAAGGTTCTTAAAAGGGTTTGTTTACCCTTTAAAGACTCACAGTATGAGGGCTGTGCTTATAGGGCACATTCCCTCTGAGCAAATCCATTTACATGGTATAAACACTAGGGGGCAGCACACACCCTCAGATTGCTCTGCAATAAGCTGCCATTATAATTACTGGGCAATAGGGCGGATGAATGAAATGTGCATCAGCACGGGGCAAACAGGCAAACAATGGAGACAACACAGCAAACTGAAAAATAAAAAGTTTAAATACAAATAATTTTCCAACCGATTTCTTTTTTTTTTTACACTTTTTTCCCCTTTCTTTTCACGAGTCAGAAAGATCCTCTGAGCCAATAAGCTACAAGCTAGGAGCTAAAGATGCTTGAAGAGAATAGAGTCGCGCTCGACAGTAAAAAAAAAACAATCCAGCAGTGTCATGTCAGGTGGTGCCATGCGTTCTTCTCTGGCCCTGGTGGGGTAATATGGAGGGTGAATACCCCCTCATTCTCCTCAGTGGCACAGTCCTGCATGGCTTAAGATAAGTCTCCTATGGGTGCTGCTGGCCCTGGGTAAGAGGGGCACACTGGAGAGCATCCCCGAGAGGGCGGGGCTTTCTTTAAACCAATCGGAGATTACTGACAAGGCAGCGTCGGGAGGGTAACACTGCAGCTGACCAAGCGTACCATATCTGTGGACGAAAGAGAAACAGCTTCGGTATCTCCTGGTTTACACTGGCCACTTTCCCACTACTGTGCCGTCTGTATGAGGGCCGGGAAGTTGCCACCAGGAAGGTCAGGGAGGTTACAATCCCAGCTGCTGTTAACTTCACCTCCCAGCTGGCAGGCTGAGGATTCTGGGAGCTGTAGTTGGCAACAGCTGGAGGGGGCCACAATTTGATATAAATGAACTGGGGCCCAAACTATATACTAGATGAATGCTGACATGGGGGTTAATATTGTGTGCCATACTGCAACACGGAACATGCAAAACTATCCTGTAAAATTAATATATATATAGATATTAGATATATATATATTATATATATTTATTAATACAGGAAGTGTAACATGAATGTGTATAAGGATATGGGAGATTTTGGGGTCCTAATCTGGCTTCTGCCATTGCCTTGCACCCTCTTTCTGTAGCGGCCGAAACGGCACAATCTCACACCATGCTGAACCGGGCATTAACCCCATTCTGGGCCGTCTCTCAGATTGTGTGCGTCAGAGAAAAAAAAAGCCATAGAGAAGCGCTGCCAGTCCTTATATACACAGAGGAGGCATCAGCAGAATGGGGGTTAATGCGCCAAGCAGACAGTAGTGAAATGAAGGCTCAGCGGGCTTTGCAGCAAGAATGGTTAGGGCAGTGCTAGAGGATACAGCGGCAGAGCATGGGTTAAATATATATATTTCTGTGGCTCCTATCTGGTCCTGGTCTGCCCTCTCATATATCTCACCTTCTTTGCTGGATGGGGCCACTCTCCTGCGCAAACTGCGGTCCAGCAGCTGATGTGTCCGCGTGGGGCTAGCGCCGGCCATTAGCCGAGCTGTGGCTTCATGCAGAAATACCTAGAACAGAACAAGTCATGGGGTTAGGGGGGCATCTTTAGCAACAAATGCTGCCCTAATGCTTATATACTCCCACCCCTTCTCCTCCATTTCCTGCCACTACTCCGACCTCCCCGAAGCCCGACAGATGGTACCTACCCTGCGCATGGCCGGCCTGAAGGACTGCGCCAATCTGCGGAGGCTGCTTAAATCCAGCTGGAATCCCCGCAGCTCGTGAGGAGGCGCTGGATGCACTAGACTGGGCTGCTGCCCGGGGGAATTCTGCTGCTGCTGCCAGATGTTTGTCCTTGTCACCAGTAGTAGGTCACAGAGGAGAAGTTGCGCTACCTGAAAGCAGAAGGGACCGGTGTTAGTGTGCCGAAGGTGGCTAATGACTATTCCCCGGTATAGAGAGCGGCTGGTTAATTACATGGAGTATTGCACTTCCTTAGCAGAAGGCAGAATTTTCATGCTCGGAACCTGTAGCAAAGGAATTGTGGGTGTCCACAGATATCAGTCTATTCTTGTCTCTTGACATAGCCTCCTTGCTGCTTGGAACGGCACATTAAAATGCAACAAAATCCCAGCAAAATACTAGGAGATGCTACCACAACCATGGAAGCCGCCCCCAACCCAATCAGCACGTGGATAACATGGAAGTAGTTGTTCTCTCTCGCTGCAGATCCGGCACTACCTCTGTGTTGCACTGCAGGCACATTGCACACCGCTGATATCACATGCAATGCAACTACAATGCACCACAGCGGCAGTCATATCTACGTGCACCTCTGTCAGGCCATGGAGGGAGTCACGCCGACACAGGGCAGCACAGGTACAATGTTGCACAGCACTGGGGCATTACATGGGAATGAATGGATGCTCAATGGATATTCTTGCCCAGATGTTCCCAACAATACTCAGCAGAACTCAGTACTGATAGGTCAAATCCAGATGCGGGCTGCTCACCTTATCCACACTGCTAGTGCCAGATGGGCCCATGTTCAAGCTGTCTCGCAGGTAGCCGCTTGCCTTCTCGCAGTGGCCCAAGCTGACCTGACTGCTGTCTTGCTTTCCCAACAAGGTGCGAACGGCTTTGAAAACATAAAGGGCGGCTTTGGGCAGTGGATTCCTAGATGAAAGAATAACAGTATTATGTGCTAATAAATATTATCCTATAGCTGTGTTCTCTCTCGATCCACAGGGATTTACATCATAGGTGAGGTATCTATATGAAAGCTTAGAGGCATTTATATCCGTTTAGGTTTGACTGGTCACGCCACTCACTCTGAAGCATATAGTGTCTTCGGCATGTATTCCACCACTGGGTACAGTCTCTGCGCTGCTTCGTCATCACCCTGCAGCCAGTTAATAGCCACAATGATGAGAGAGGCCCACCACTTGGCAACCGGGTCTGTCCCTGTGTAGAGCGGGGCAAGAGATGCAGATTTAGAACATTTACTACAAAGTAGTGGCGTGTTTCATACACTGTTACCCTGGGTCTAAAACATCCTCTCCTTAACCTGAAGAAATATGGAGACTGGAGAAGGGCCTGCTCTGGCATGGTATATGATATGGAATATGATAGTGCGCACTTCTGCCCAGGATGCCCCTATTGGCCTTGGCTGAGTGGGGAGTGACCCAAACTGGCTCTCACTGACCTATCAGGAGCATCAGGAAACGATGATGGTTTTACTCCAACGACCAATGGACTGGGAGGAAGTCCTATGATCCCAGTTAGGACAAAGAGAAAAAGCAAGGCTAAAGCTTTCAACACATAGATCTTTAACCTCCGCACTGGTCCATCTTCAATGTTAAAGATTAGCACTAACTGCCCGTGAAGACTGACACAGCCGACACTTGTACCATAAGGGCTAAACCCACATCTAGGCCTGACTTAAAAAAGACAGCATCCTTGGGGTACGGCCAGTGGGCAGTTAGAGGGCTGGCAGTGAGCAGTAAATCTACAGGAGGTGGAACTGGACTAGTTTTCCAGTCTTTTATCACTTCACTGTCCTGTACCGGAGGGAGGTATACTTTACCCATGTTCCCCCTTGCATTCTAACAGAGAAAAGCAATCACTTTAGTTTTTATTTTATGAGCAACTCATAATGAGTAACAAAATGGAGCCTCACCTGTGACTGCCGCCATACTAGAACTGATGGAAAACGTGTGATTAGGAATGGCCGCTGTGTCTGAGCATCCGTTCAGCAACTGCAGATATTCAAGAGCATCAGAAAACTCCCTGCAGGAGAGACAAAGCCAGAGCATCCAGTCAGTGCAGGGAAAGGAGTATACAGACACAAATACATGGCACAGGAAAAGTTTGCATGGGTCCAGTAACCCATAGCAACCAATTAGCTTTTATCGTCTAAAGCAGTCACATTAATGACTGATTGGTTACCAGGGGTTACTAGACTAGGGGATTAAAGGGATTAAATAACCTCTATATTTCTTGCATTTACAGTGTTTGTATTCTATGTCTGATAAAAATGCATTATCAGATCTTGTATTGGAATCACTCACCCCTCTCCCTCAGTCATAGGCTTGGTCTGTTCCGGCTGAGCCACACAGTACAGCGCCTTCTCCAGGAGGTGTTCCCGAAAAGCTTGGGTCACCTGGGCCAAGGGGTCCACTGCGACAAAAGAAAAAAAAAAAATACTCAGATTACCATGTGAAACCGAAACTGCATGTGTTCTATAAGACACCAGTAACACTTAATCCAATAGTCTAGAATGGCTAGAACTGCATTAAACCACACCTACAGCAGCTAATTAACTCTGTGCATTTCTTACCTTTCTACACACAGGCTGGTTACAGGTTGTTCTAGTGGTCTCTCTAAAGACATGTTTATCAAAGGGTAAGAAGAGAGTTCAGCACAGCGCACCAGAAGAGGACTGTACAACTGTACAGAGAGCTGTGAACCTCACCCTCTGATAAATGCATCCCATCTGTTATCCATTTGTGGCTGCAGTGCAACCCTCTGGCCACTAGAGGTAGCTCCTGCTGCAGCACAGCTCTCCCTGACTATACTTGTTTACTAAATAACACATGTCCTGCTTACTAAAGCAAAGCTTTCACCTGAGGGCAGGGCCGCCATCAGGGGGGCACAGGGGGGACAGTCATCCCGGGCCCGGACATTTCTAACTTTAAAGGGGGCCCGGCCGTGCTAGAGTTTTCTTAGCTCGGCCCCCCTTTAATCGAGTCCGGGCCCTGTCACTACTGGCGTCCGCCGCTATGTCCCGCTGCTCTCCACTCCATCTGCGCTTATATAAGTTTGCGCCCCGTGCGTAGTGACGTCACACGCACGGGGCGCAACCTTTATAAAAGCGCAGATGCTGCAGACAGCAGCGGGACATAGCGGTGGACGTCAAGGAAGCCGGAGGAAGTAGCCGGGGGACCGGTGAGGAACTGAAGGATGCTTGGGGGAGCTGAAGGATCTTTGGGGGGGGGCCTGGAGGAAGCAGGAGGACACTGGGGGGGGGAACTGGAGGATGATGGGGGAGCTGAAGGATCTTTGGGGGGGGGCTGGAGGAAGCAGGAGGACACTGGGGGGGGACTGGAGGATGATGGGGGGGCTGAAGGATCTTTGGGGGGGGGCTGGAGGAAGCAGGAGGACACTGGGGGGGGAACTGAAGGATGATGGGGAGTTGAAGGATCTTTTGGGGGCGCTGGAGGAAGCAGGAGGACACTGGAGGGGGGAACTGGAGGATGCTTGGGGGGGCCCTGGAGAAAGCAGCAGTATGCTTGGGGGGGGCCTGGAGGAAGCAGAAGGACACGGGGGGGGGGGAATTGGAGGATGCTTGGGGGGCCTGGAGGAAGCAGGAGGACACTGGGGGGACGGGACTGGAGGATGCTTGGGGGGGCCCTGGAAAAAGCAGCCGTATGCTTGGGGGGCCCTGGAGGATGCTGGGGGGGAGCCGAAGGACACGGGAGGAAGCAGAAAGCAGCGGGGAGCAGGCCATAGTATGAATAATTTGGGGGAGGACCAACAATGTTTTAGGGGGGCCCTGGCTACCAATGTTTTAGGGGGCCCTGGCTACCAATGTCTGTGTGTACTTTGTATTGATGGGAGGGGTCACTGGGGGAGGGGCCATTGGGGGCGTGGGAGGGCCTAGAAAATTTAGTTGTGAGGGGCCCCGTGATTTCTGATGGTGGCCCTGCCTGAGGCACACACGGCTGAGAAGGATATTCTGTATATAAGGATGCCTGATCTAGCTGAAATCACCCTTAAGCTGGCCATACACGCACCAATAATATTGTATGAAACCTCGTTTCGTACGATATTCGGTGCGTGTATGGCAAGTCGGCGAGTCGACTGATATCGCAGGAGGCTGCTGATATTGGTCGACTTGCCGATGGGGCGGGTTAAAAGATTTTGATCAGGCGCCATAGAAGGCGCCTGATTAAAACTGCCTTCAGGACTGAATCGGCAGAAGGAGGTAGAAATCCTATTGTTTCTACCTCCTTATCTGCCGTTTCAGCCCTGAACGTTAGTGGCGGATTGAACGATCTTTGAAAGATCAAAAATCGCAACATGTGTGACCACCTTTACATGCAATCTGAGCCTTACAATTCCTTTTAATAGCCAAAGGGCGTATTACCTGTGCTGCCAGCTGTGCTGTAGATTGTGTCCCGGGGAGAGCTCCTTACAGTCCAGTCTCCATCCACAAAAAAACGATGTCCCAAAGGGTGGCACAGCCACTGCATGGCGGGGGGGATAGTGACGCTCTGTGCCAGGCACACCTGACGGGCGCTGGACAAGAAAAAGCGCTGCAGAAAGAAAGAGGGGGTTTCAGGCTTTTAGTATGAGATATGTATGTCACAGTGGCAGGTAAGGAAAGAGGCAAGGGAAAAGCCCCCTAAAAAGGAGCATGGCGATGGGAGTGGTACAAGTCCAAACTGAGAGTGTGTGTTTTTAAAGGGCAAGGTACCCCCTGTTGTAGACAATAAGGATTGTTCCATGTCGATATAAATGGGCAAGGCCTCACAAATACACTAGGAAGGATAGAATTATTAGGTGGTTAATTAATCTTGTGAACTATACTGAGCACAATGAGTTTGTCTATTAAAAGGAACCTTTAATGGGCAGCAGGTTTTTTTAATATGACGGGCCGTTGAACTCACCGCCAAAAAGTGGAAGCGTCGGTGCAGGCTGGCCTTGACTCTCAGGGCGGCCCCCACGTAGATTTCTGCCAGTGTCGCTACTGAGATGGCGTTTCCAGCGCAGTCTGCCAGGTTCACTGCGCTCAGTGCCATATTTACAGCAGACAGGTGACCTCCAACGTGCTTCCCTGCCGTGAACATAAATTGGCACATAAGCTCAGCACAAGTGTTTTTTATAAAGATGTATGTATGTATATCTTTATTTATAAAGTGCTACTTATGGACGCATCGCTGTACAGATGTATGGAGTTATGTAATAAAAAGCACTACGTTTGCTCTGGAGCAGTAACCCATAGCAACCAAGCATGTAGATTTTACTGGTCACCTGTTTAAAAGCAAAAATCTTAGTTGCTATGGGTTACTGCTAATGGGCAAACTTTTATTACACATAAGGGTTATTATTTATAGTGTAGAGCTCTATCCATAAATATGTGCTGGGGAGGGCGGGGTTAACAAGGGGGTCAGCTCTCAAAACTAGTGTCAGTTTCTGCTAGTACGCTGCCTTGTTTTTCTGGGAGTTATATGCAAGCCTGTTGCGACTTCTGGTGTATCCCCTACTAGGACCCCCCAACATACCAGTCATATGAAGCTGGTGGAGGCGATGATACACAAGAGCAGCATCCCTGCAGCTTTTCCTCACATCATCTTTCAGCTGGTGGTCTCTCCGGAAGCCTCCTGCCCGCGCAGCCAGCCAACGCCCCACCCACAGGCGCTGGAGGACATAGCGAATCACACTCCACATGAGACTGCAGCACAGATCCAGGTTGGAGGTGGGCAAGGGTCGGCCCAGTGCTTTAAGTGCCATCCAAAGGTGTAGCGATGCCTGTGCGAAGTCACCCTAGAACATGTGCGCCACATATATTAAACTCTCATCAAAGCCGGTAATTGAGGTCTAAAGCAATTTTTATATATAATAGGGACACAAATTACCTCATATTACACTTGCCCTAACCTCAGACACCCTGTAACTCCCACAGCAGTCACACTTGCCTTGCAAATGGGTTGTTCACCGATAAATTAACTTTTAGTATGTTGTAGAGAATGTTATTCTGAGACTATTTGCAATTGGTCTTTGTTTTTTTTTATTATTTCTGGGTTTTTTAAATATTTTGAAAATGTTGAAATATTTAGCTTTATATTCAGAAACTCTCCAGCTTAGGATTTTAGCATTTATATTATTGCTAGGGCCCAACATACCCAGCAACCAGGCAGTGGTTTGAATGAGAGGCAGGAATATGAATAGGAGTTTGTCTGAATAGAAAGATGGGTAATAAGAAGTAATAATGAAGTTGTAGCCCCAAAGACCAATAGTTTTTTGGCTGCTGGGGTCAGTGACCCCCTTTCAAAAAGCTGGAAAGGGTCAGAAATAAAAAGCAAATTGTTCAAAAATGATAAAGACTAATTTACAAAGCTGCTTAGAACTGGCCATTCTATAACATACTAAAAGTGAACAACCCCTTACTCTATACTTTAAGGTTCTGACTGTTGTGAACAACTCTCAAGCACCCTCTACACTTGGACTGACAATCTGTGGGTTCTGACAAATGCCAGAGGGGCTGCTGTAAGATGCCATAGACAGTCACTATTTATTGGGCTGGGGGGGGCTGTTTGAGGCTCTGTGTACTTGTACAAAAAGGTGACAAACCAAAGTACAAATTTAAGTGGAATTCTGGAAATTTGAGCTTTTCCATCTGCTGGCTGTGGGCTAGAGCTTACCCGAGACAGATCAACATCGGCTTGTTTGCGGTGACACCAGAATAGGGCAGAAGATTCCGAGTGCAGTCTTGTTACAGGCTCCCCATAAATAAAGAGTCGTATAAATACCCCCAGGACGATGATGATGTTGATTGGCCAAAGGAACGTGGAAGGGGCCAGCCAGCTAGACCAATCGGATACTTCTGCAGAATGAAGGGACAGCAAAAGATAAATATTTTTACCAAGAAGATCTGTAGACTGGGCAGTGCACCACAAGCTGTAACCAACCTGAGGATCCGACCTCCAATGTGATTCTCCCGGTGCCATGGAAAGATCCACTGTCCAAAGAGTCGTAGCTCTTGGAGCTTCCCATCAGGAAAGACAGGGGGTTGAACGAGAGGCAGAGGAACACAAAAGCACAGAGTGCCATTCGGGAACGATCCAACATCCCTGCGCTGCGAGGAGATGGAACCTCCTGTTTGACTTCGACCTAAAAGGGTAAGAGTAGGTTAGGAACAGAACAAGAGCAGAGAAGCAGCAGGGAATCTCATCTGTTGGTGTGATAGTGGGAGTTGTAGTTTAACATCTGGAAAAACAGGGGTTGAGACAAAGACAGTTGAGGCAGAGACAGGAACAGTGAGACACGTAGACAAGACAGAGGTAGACTGGAATTAGAGAGGCTGAAAAGTAGCCGCTCTACTCCTGCCTACATAGCAATCCCCCAGTGCGCACCTCAGGCACTGAGGAGCAGAAGTAAGCAGGAAATGCATCATGAGCAACAGGAAGTGAGTAGAGCTCACCTTAGCATCCTCACTGAGAGGACTGTCTGGCTCTGAGTCGCTGTTGCACTGGGAGAGAGGACTGCCGCTATGTGATGGAGACCCTGCATCTGAGGGAGGAGGGGTGAGCACTTCCATCATTTCTGCTTTCATGCCATCCATAACTCCAGTGCCAGCCACCAAGTCTTTCAGGGTATCTGATGAGACAGAGAACAAACAGTCAGTCTAACTCTATAAACTGCTCTACCCAAAACTCTTTGGCACCTTATTAGGCCCACTCAGACAAGACTCTACCCTTGATGACTAGCCAATCCAAAACAGGAAATGGGATCTTACTGTTCTTCTGGGCGGCCATTTTCAGCATCATGTTTTCCTGTTTCAGCTTGATGTTGTTCTGCTGCAGGAAACGGATGTAGTCTATGGCCTTCTTCAACACAGCCGACTTGTTCAGCTGTAAAAATAAAAAAGTTAAGTGGGGTAGAGTGGAAAGGGGCATCCATCATTAGTTTTGGCCATGTATCCTGTTTTCTATGGAAGACCTGTGTCTATAGGAAATATGGAAGGCCCTTAGCCCTATCTGAAGGTCACCTAATCCGTCTCTGTATACAAAGCAGATTGAACATAAACACCTCACATGGCTATAGTTGGGTAACCCTGACTTAACATTACAGCAGGTAAGTGTCTGCCAGTTGGTACCTTGGCTTCGTTGCCCACAACCAGGTCCTTTAGTTCTATGATCTTGTCGTTGATAGAGGATCGGTACCGCTTCTCGATGGCATTGTGTGCTGTGCGTTTTTCCCCTTTGCCGTTCAGCATGGCCATCTTGCCGGTGGCTGCGATACGGTTAATAGGCAACTTGTCTGCATCCATGACCAACGGCACTGTTGTCAGAAAGGTACCCCCACTAACCAGAGCCTGTCGCAAAAAAACACACAGATGCGAAGGTCAGAAAAATGGAGGATGTGATGCAGCAATCAATGCATCTGAGTAACAGTGGGATTTCTCCTCTCACCGGCATTTGCAGCGGTGTAGTCTGTATTGTGGTATTGGTCCCTAATGAAGTCATCCCAGAAGTCTTCACTCCTGACACAACAGCGTTGTCCGTCTTTACAGCAGTGAGCACAAGGGAGTCCGTTTTGATGAAATGAGGTTGCAAAAGAACCTGGAAGAGCGCAGAGAAAAGCGCCAATGTTTATTTGAAGCCCTGCCCATAATGAAGCCCTACCTATAATAAACATCTCTACTTACCGGGACCTGTTGGATTTGGGAGGTGATGGGTGAAGTGGTAGTGATAAACTGCTGCGGCGAGATGCTCTGCGTGTGGATGGTAACAGGCTGCTGTATCTGAGTGGGGGATTGTGCCTGCTGAGGCAGGGCGCTGATGCTTTGCAGATGTGGTCCTGCAACACTTGTTATGCTCTGCAACGGCTGCCCAGCGACACTCTGCAACTGTTGCACCCCTTGTACCGCAACATGCTGCAGAGTCTGCCCTGTGATATTCTGTAACACCTGTCCGCCTTGCACAGTGTTCTGCAGCGGCTGCATGGCTGGGCTTGGGACAGGCTGCAGGTTCTGTTGTCGGGCTTGCCCAGCGCCATTCTGTATTGGCTGATTGATAATACCTTGTGGGCTTGAGACACTCTGAGGGACTGCACCAATCAGGTTGGTAACATGAAACAAGAGAAAAAGAAAATTCAGCGCAAATTATTTGAGCACCAGTACCTACCAACACATATGGCATGGCGTTTACTGTAATTAGAAACAAGCACTTGAGCATATATTGTGACTATTCTTTAGGCTGCGGTTTCACAGCATCTGCCTATACACTAAGCATCACTATGCAGTAGATGAAATATTCAAAGATACCCTTTTTATCTGTAATCCAACAGGATTACAGGACTTTCAGTCAAAATGGCTCTCCAAACCTGGCATACAAGTCTAGATGGCCAAGCAGTATGGTGGCTATAGTGCAAACTGCCTGTCTAAGTCTGGCTTTGTAAAGTAGCTGGCGGCAGCTGACTTTGGATGAGAAATGCTTGGAAATCTCTGTATCATATTAGTTAGTGGGACAGAATTACTTATTGCATATGTGATATCCCAAATTTCACATAGTTTTGTTATACTCTTTCAGGTATAACATCACAAGAACCATATTATCGCAACTGTGACATAGTATTGTTATACTCTTGCAGCTTTGTCACAAGATGGCTGTTATTGAGCATAAGACTCAGATAAGGTGGATATTATTACTTTATTTACAAGGCAACTGTTTCTGAAAGGACAGCTCTATAACAAAAAAATACTGATTCTCCCAAGATGGCTGCTATTCTGTCTGCAATTACCAAGAATGTACGGTGTATTTCCTGTATAGAGACAGGAAAATATATATACACGGCTGTAAACTTGGGCCTTTCTCTATTTACTCACAATGCGAGGTTCAACATTTCTGCTTGGTGTTCCCTCTGCATTGTGTTCATAATACCATACCAACCTGGCTGAGCTTTGCCTACCTGTATACGTCCCCTGATCCTGCTGATATGCTCCTAATGGCGTCTGTGAGCTGAACTGGGGTTGAGCTTGGGACACAAATTTCTGCCCAAACACCAGGCTCTGCAGCGGTTGTGAAGGCTGTTGAAGCTGGTTCGACGCTTGATTTGGACTTGAACAGATCTGCATAGGTTCCTCATTCGCCCGGTTCTGTGCAGGAGGACTGATCTGCTGCCCCAGTGCATCCTGGGGAAGGACAGAAGACTGCTGCCCCGGAAAACCAAGAGAAAACATCTTCACAGGGGGCGCACTGGGGGGAGCTGCCAGTAATCCCTCCAAAGAGCTTAAAGCTTCTCCTCCAGCGAGATCGACAGGTGGAGTTGGGTCCTGCGCAGGACCATTGATGGTGTTAAAGGCAACTCCATCGAACAGGAAGTCATTGTCAGTGTTGTGAATAAGCTGAAGCATATCTGATGGGAGAAGAAAAGGGAAAAAGAGGTTAGAGATAAAATATATACATACACAGTAATGGGCAATTACCCCAAATCCCCCCCTAACTGGCCTTCAGGCTGGGCCCCCTTAGCTCATAACAAGGTTACAGATATATAGAAACATTGGGGTAACAGTCACCCTGCTATAGTTTCAGGGGTACCCAGGGCACAAATAAGCACTCACCCCAAATCCCCCCTAACTGGCCTTCAGGCTGGGCCCCCTTAGCTCATAACAAGGTTACAGATATATAGAAACATTGGGGTAACAGTCACCCTGCTATAGTTCCAGGGGTACCCAGGGCACAAATAAGCACTCACCCCAAATCCCCCCCTAACTGGCCTTCAGGCTGGGCCCCCTTAGCCCATAACAAGGTTACAGATATATAGAAACATTGGGGTAACAGTCACCCTGCTATAGTTCCGGGGTACCCAGGGCACAAATAAGCACTCACCCCAAATCCCCCCTAACTGGCCTTCAGGCTGGGCCCCCTTAGCCCATAACAAGGTTACAGATATATAGAAACATTGGGGTAACAGTCACCCTGCTATAGTTCCAGGGGTACCCAGGGCACAAATAAGCACTCACCCAAATCTCCCCCCTAACTGGCCTTCAGGCTGGGCCCCCTTAGCCCATAACAAGGTTACAGATATATAGAAACATTGGGGTAACAGTCACCCTGCTATAGTTCCAGGGGTGCCCAGGGTACAAATAAGCACTCACCCCAAATCCCCCCCTAACTGGCCTTCAGGCTGGGCCCCCTTAGCCCATAACAAGGTTACAGATATATAGAAACATTGGGGTAACAGTCACCCTGCTATAGTTCCAGGGGTACCCAGGGCACAAATAAGCACTCACCCCAAATCCCCCCCTAACTGGCCTTCAGGCTGGGCCCCCTTAGCCCATAACAAGGTTACAGATATATAGAAACATTGGGGTAACAGTCACCCTGCTATAGTTCCAGGGGTACCCAAGGCACAAATAAGCACTCACCCCGAATCCCCCCTAACTGGCCTTCAGGCTGGGCCCCCTTAGCCCATAACAAGGTTACAGATATATAGAAACATTGGGGTAACAGTCACCCTGCTATAGTTCCGGGGTACCCAGGGCACAAATAAGCACTCACCCCAAATCCCCCCTAACTGGCCTTCAGGCTGGGCCCCCTTAGCCCATAACAAGGTTACAGATATATAGAAACATTGGGGTAACAGTCACCCTGCTATAGTTCCAGGGGTACCCAGGGCACAAATAAGCACTCACCCCAAATCTCCCCCCTAACTGGCCTTCAGGCTGGGCCCCCTTAGCCCATAACAAGGTTACAGATATATAGAAACATTGGGGTAACAGTCACCCTGCTATAGTTCCAGGGGTGCCCAGGGTACAAATAAGCACTCACCCCAAATCCCCCCCTAACTGGCCTTCAGGCTGGGCCCCCTTAGCCCATAACAAGGTTACAGATATATAGAAACATTGGGGTAACAGTCACCCTGCTATAGTTCCAGGGGTACCCAGGGCACAAATAAGCACTCACCCCAAATCCCCCCCTAACTGGCCTTCAGGCTGGGCCCCCTTAGCCCATAACAAGGTTACAGATATATAGAAACATTGGGGTAACAGTCACCCTGCTATAGTTCCAGGGGTACCCAAGGCACAAATAAGCACTCACCCCGAATCCCCCCCTAACTGGCCTTCAGGCTGGGCCCCCTTAGCCCATAACAAGGTTACAGATATATAGAAACATTGGGGTAACAGTCACCCTGCTATAGTTCCAGGGGTACCCAGGGCACAAATAAGCACTCACCCCAAATCCCCCCCTAACTGGCCTTCAGGCTGGGCCCCCTTAGCCCATAACAAGGTTACAGATATATAGAAACATTGGGGTAACAGTCACCCCGCTATAGTTCCAGGGGTACCCAGGGCACAAATAAGCACTCACCCCCAAATCTCACCCTGATTAACTTTCTTCATGGAAAGACTCCTAAAACCTAAGGCTTTGTACACACAAGCACATTTATGTTGCAGATATACACAAAACCTGCTACAGCCTGAACATAATAATAATAATAATAATAATAATAATAATAATAATAGAATGCAATAGGAGTCAGCCTTACACACTTCTTCAAAGGTCTGTTAATTAACTGGCTCCTGCTACATTGTTTCAAATGTCATAACCAGCAGTGCAGGGAAGGGAAAGGGACAGACGGATACAGCTTTCAAAAGCAGTAATATTTACAAATAACTTTAAAACTGGTGACTGGTGTCATGACTAGGAAAATCGCTTAGAACTCTATAAGGCAAATTTTTGGGGTTTACATCCCGTTCAAAAAAAAACCCCAAAACCTTCAAGTGTTTCCAACGAATCAGCAAAATGTATTTTGGTTTACTTGGAAGGGTTGAACTTGATGGACTCTGGTCTTTTTTCAACCCTATGTAACTATGTATCCAGCCCTCCCTGTGACTTTCATAGACTTCAGTTGGTTTTATTTCATCCAAAGAATGAGATCAAGTGAAAGTAGTGACAAAGCTAAGCCATTACTGCCGGCTGCTTCTCAAGAGGTTCTGCAAAAGCCGAGGCCTCCGGCTTTCAATATGGGGAAAAATTAGCTTTCAAAGGCCAAGGAAACCCATCTTAAACACATGCACCCACATTTCTATCCGGCTAAAAGAATGAGCCCCCATACTTCGCTGATAGAATAGCAGGGGTAACACTGCGCGGGGTGTAGCATTCTTACGGTCACTATGGCAACCCCTGTATATGGGGGTCGGGACCCCGGGAAGTCAGGAGCAATGAGATTGCCTAGCATTATACAGAATAAAAGGGGTTAATATTAGAAGTTAGTATAGGAAATAGAATTACAGAGTCGTAAGCAGCCAAGGACCAAGGAAAATGGGTTCATATTTGCCGTCGCATTGTATATATTCCTTTTGGGGGGGTCATTAAACCTGAGGCACCCCATTTTCAGTCTTCCGCCATTGTTGCCGCTGCCGCTATACAAGGGCTAGAGGGCAATGAAATGATAAGAAATAAAAAGGAGGTATAAATGTGTCCAGCAAAGGAAGGGTTAAAAGCCAGTGCCATTCCCAAGGAGGAAAACCTCTGTAAAATGCCCAATATGAACCCCCCCCCCCTAGAAACTCTGCAGGTGGTAGAGCCCAAACACCTCAGTCCTGGTCCTGTACCTTCAAAAGTGCACTCCATTGTACCACAACACCGGGCACCCACCCTACAGCACCCAAGGGATCTTCAAATTAGTCAAAAGCTAAGAGGAAAAGTATTAGAATTTGGCTTTTTTTTTCTCAGTTCCTCCCCCTCTGTCTTATTGCTCAGTCACACGCCTCCCCCTTTCCTACGTCACCAGCCAGGGCCCCGCCCCCTCTCCTCCTTCGCCTCAGGAAGGAGTTAAGAGTGAAAGAGCCTGAATCAGGGCTTTGATATGAGGTGACTGCTCCGGGCCAATCAGGGAGAGGGAAGCCGCTCGCCTTTCTGTGCGAGAGACGGCCCAATCCTGGCTTGAGACTGAGAGCGGATTCAGCCCTGTCTCTGACGGGGTTACTCCCGTTCGTTCACGTTTCAACCTCTGCAGGGTTACTATCGGCCGTTCTCACACAGCGCCTCAAGCCGCACTGTATTATCAATGGCTCTGGGGGCGGCTACAGTATATACAGCCAGTGTGAGGTGAAGGGAATCCAGGGGCGGCGCCAAAGCATGCAGTTACCTATCATTAAACAAAAACTACAATTCCCATAATCCCCTGCTAGCCCACTACAGAATGAATGCTGCAAGTGTTAGATGCAAAAAAAAAAAAACATCCCCCAACTATCAGCCAAGGTTTTACTTACCCACAATGCAACAGAGGCCACTGCCCTGCAGAACTGCAGTGTTAAGGCGGCCATACACATTCAGATTTTATCCTTTGGATATCAGTCGTACGTTAAAATGAAACTGACATTCAGTCTGAAATTGTAGGATAAAGCCCTTAAGCTGGCTGAATCGGCAGAAGGAGGTAGAAATCCTATTGTTTGTACCTCCTTATCTGCCGTTTCACTCCTGAACGGTTAGTGGCGGATTGTACGATCTTTCGTGCGATCGCCACGTGTGTGGCCACCATTAAAATACCAATAGGAAGACCAATAGTTCTTCCTAGACCTTCAATTGTAGGTCCCCTGATGAAATCACACCATACACATACATTTGCAACATTTTCTAACCTGACTAAACAATATGAAAATTTGGAGCCCAAACAGTCCAAAAATCATACCATTTCATCAGTATGTGTATGGCCAGCTTAACAGGACAAGTAGTGAGAGAAATACTGTTTGCCCTATCCCGGTGAAAGGCAGCACAGGCCCTAGAGCAGGGGTGGGCAAACTTTTTGGCTCGGGGGCAACATCAACTTTTAAAATTTGACAGACGGGCCGAGCCAACGTTACGCCATCTCCGCCAGAAGGCAGCAGCAGCCAGTCCCCCATATTGCCCAATTTGCACCCGATTTGCCCCCAATATGTATATATAAATCTATCATATTTTGCCCCCAAATCATATGTACCTGTGCCAGCAGCAGCCAAGAATTGCCCCCAAATCTGTTCCTTCCTGTGCCAGAAGCCCGAACTCCCAGGTTGGTTTCTCCTGCTCAGTACTCAGGTTTTCTCCACTCTGACTCCGCAACGCGCCAGCGCTTCTGTCTATGCACACACCACTGGCTACTACGCATGCGCACAGCGGGGGCCGGATTAAAAAGACCAACGGGCCAGATGTGGCCTGCGGGCCGTAGTTTGCCCACCCCTGCCCTAGAGTATATATTTAGTATTAGATTAAAAATTAGATTTGGCCAAAGCTGGCCACACACGGGGCAAGCACTACCTGCGGCTGGCAGCTCCTGAGTCAGCAGCTTGTGTGCCACCCTGACTGAATCTGGTCAGAGCCAGACAATATATACAAGGACATGATTTTGAAATACTAAAACTGGCAAAGAACAAATAGAGCCGTAGCCTTCTTTCCCAATAAGTCAGCAGGAGCCTCATGTGACCTGCCAGTTGGCCATGTTGGCCATGACTATACATACATTTCAGCTTGTCTTTACCACTGGGTGGGCCAGGGGAAAACTAGACCTGCCACCATCTTGTTCAGACTGCTATCTACCTTTATCTGCTGCTTTTTGTATTAGTGCCCCATGATGTGTTGGGCCTAGGGCAACCCCCCTATCTCTCTAAAGCGGATTGGTATAAAAAAGTACCTAATGAATCATGTGACAACCGATGAGAAGGGGGACGCTCATATGAGGCAGCAGGTGGGGTAAAGCATGGAAGGTATCAGTCAGCAGGGCAAGGGTGCCAGTTTACATCTGCCCAAAAAATATAAATCTTTTTTTTTTTAATGCGTAGTTTAGCAAACAGAAAAAAAATACTGATTTTCCAGAATGAATATAGTAATTGTGTTGTATAAAGTACTGTGGTATGTGCAACGGAATCAATACGGCTAATGTTTGAGTTGCACTAATAAATCTTGCAGTGCACAGAGGAGCCTTTATAAAAGCGAGAGGGCCCTCCGAGGAGCGCAGTGAAACGTTTTGTCTCGCAGGAAACACATCGCACCTCATAAAGCATCGGTGGCCCCATTCTCAATAGCCAGGCTTGTTTTCCTGTGCTACAATGATATTGGCCCTATGTTATTAAGGAGATCAACATATAGCACTCACAATATGAGTCACATGTGTCTCTACACTCCAATAATGTTCAGCTTTATATTATATGTATAATTCAGCCTGCAGCCTTGTGCCTTTATATGGGCACAGAACCCCTCAGTGACTGCTAATATCCTTATCATTTACAGTAGGGGGTACATTATCCCTTATAATACATGAGTGATACTCAGAGTTCCCTGTATAACTCAGCCTGCAGCCTTGTGCCTTTATATGGTCACAGAACCCCTCAGTGACTGCTAATATCCTTATCATTTACAAATGATACACATTACTCCCAATATAATAATTAACAAGTATTTATGGGAAACACACTTGTCATCAATGTATTAAAACATACAGTTTATATAAAAACAGAGACCAACAGAAACCCTGCTTTTGTACATATATTTTATATCAGCTTTATATACAATAACTAAAAAATCCTGTGTGCACGGCTACTCTGAAATCTATGCAGCCCGCACTCATGCATGTTATATAAACGTCCTTTGCTAAAGATGGCGGCAGCCAACATGTTGATGTGCTTGTGTGGTATGGATTCCATCTAATTACATAAGAATACTCTATATGTTATGACCCCCAAATCATTAAGCAGATGGCACACATAAATGAGGGTGATGTTGAACCTTCGGACCCTTATTAAAGTAAATTTCTGGGTGTTGCTACCACTCCGAATACTGCGCCCTGTGCATAGCCTGCCACCCAGGCCACCATACCTATAATGCACACTAGCTACAGGTATCGGACCCCTTATCAGGAAACCCATTATACAGAAAATTGCAGAAAGGCCGTCTCCCATAGACTCCATTTTAATCAAATAATTCACATTTTTAAAAATGGTTTCCTTTTTCTCTCTAATAAGAAAACAGTACCTTGTACTTGATCCCAACTAAGATTTAATTACCCTTATTGGGGGCAGAACAGCCCTATTGGGTTTATTTCATGGTTAAATGATTCCCTTTTCTCTGTAATAATAAAACAGTACCTGTACTTGATCCCAACTAAGATATAATTACCCCTTATTGGGGCAGAACAGTCCTATTGGGTTTATTTCATGGTTAAATGATTCCCTTTTCTCTGTAATAATAAAACAGTACCTGTACTTGATCCCAACTAAGATATAATTACCCCTTATTGGGGCAGAACAGCCCTATTGGGTTTATTTAATGGTTAAATGATTCCCTTTTCTCTGTAATAATAAAACAGTACCTGTACTTGATCCCAACTAAGATATAATTACCCCTTATTGGGGCAGAACAGTCCTATTGGGTTTATTTCATGGTTAAATGATTCCCTTTTCTCTGTAATAATAAAACAGTACCTGTACTTGATCCCAACTAAGATATAATTACCCCTTATTGGGGCAGAACAGCCCTATTGGGTTTATTTAATGGTTAAATGATTCCCTTTTCTCTGTAATAATAAAACAGTACCTGTACTTGATCCCAACTAAGATATAATTACCCCTTATTGGGGCAGAACAGCCCTATTGGGTTTATTTAATGGTTAAATGATTCCCTTTTCTCTGTAATAATAAAACAGTACCTGTACTTGATCCCAACTAAGATATAATTACCCCTTATTGGGGGCAGAACAGCCCTATTGGGTTTATTTAATGGTTAAATGATTCCCTTTTCTCTGTAATAATAAAACAGTACCTGTACTTGATCCCAACTAAGATATAATTACCCCTTATTGGGGCAGAACAGCCCTATTGGGTTTATTTAATGGTTAAATGATTCCCTTTTCTCTGTAATAATAAAACAGTACCTGTACTTGATCCCAACTAAGATATAATTACCCCTTATTGGGGGCAGAACAGCCCTATTGGGTTTATTTAATGGTTAAATGATTCCCTTTTCTCTGTAATAATAAAACAGTACCTGTACTTGATCCCAACTAAGATATAATTACCCCTTATTGGGGCAGAACAGCCCTATTGGGTTTATTTAATGGTTAAATGATTCCCTTTTCTCTGTAATAATAAAACAGTACCTGTACTTGATCCCAACTAAGATATAATTACCCCTTATTGGGGACAGAACAGCCCTATTGGGTTTATTTCATGGTTAAATGATTCCCTTTTCTCTGTAATAATAAAACAGTACCTGTACTTGATCCCAACTAAGATATAACTAATCCTTATTGGAGGCAAAATAATCCTATTGGGTTTAATTACCGTTTAAATAATTTTATTAGCAGACTTAAGGTAGGCGATCCGAATTACGGAAAGTCCCCTGATCCAGAAAACCTCAGGTCCCAAGCATTCTGGATAACGGGTCCCATACCTGTACAGTAAAAAGTACAGTAGGGGCAGGGACTTCATTACTATTTGATTTTGTCTGTAGAGGTGCAGCGCTGAGGCATATGTTGGTGCTATTATTACGTCTGTATGTAATAATAATAATATAGACAGTGCTATAATAAGAGAGACACACGCACGCCCCCTGTCACTCCTGTATGTCCCAGCACAAACAAGCCAGGCAATGCCCGACAGTAACCCTGCGGTGATGTCAGGCAGGGGGCGGGGCAATGAGGCAAGTGCCCTAGTAACCCACAGGAGCTGAGAGGAAGTGCAGCACATGGGGCAGCTGGGCAAATAAGAGTTGCATCAGAATGTCAATAAGGCATAAGAGGGCAGCCATTTGCCCCCATTTAAGATGGGGTATTTATGGGAGAGGGGGCAGGTTCAATGCTCTGGAGAATTAGAAACCTATTCCCTACTTTCCTTAATTAACAACATTAAACCATTAGCTCTATGGGGGCCAATATCCCTTCCTCCCCCCAGTTTCTTCCCTATGACAGTGTCACATGCTTCTTTACCAACCCCCTCCCCACAAGCCAAAGAGAAGACTTAACCCAGTGCTGATGTTGTACTACAACCCCCATCACCCTTTGAGAGCTGTAGTTTCTGCTGCGTTTTCTCCCCCCACCCCCAAGTGTTACTCACCATCAATGTCATTCAGCAGCATGGAGTCAATGTCACTGGTCTCCTGGAGGGACAGAGAAGGGTCCAACTCCTCCAGAGAGCTGTCATCGTACCCCAGGCTGGCCATGCTGCTGCTGCTTCCCCTCTTCCTCCTTAGGCAGGGCTGCTGGCCATGGGCAAGTGGGGGGATCCAGGGAAGGTAGCAATGTTTCCCTTGGGAGTGGCTGCAGTATTACAGGGTCCCCATACCTGCATTAGATACCAGTAGGGAAGTTCAGTAGAACTGCAGCTCTAACCTGCTACCGACTGGGGAGGAGGAGGCGGGACCTGCCAGGGAGAGCCCGCCCCCAAATGCCCACCCCCTACAGCGTGGGACACGCCCTCATCCTTCCCCTGCATCCTGCTAGCGCTTTACTGCCTTTGTAAAGGAGCGAAAGGGTTAATTAACCTCTAAACTGTCAGGGCAAATGGCAAAGTCCTCAGCTTCAGCTACATATTTTGATGGCACTCACACACTTTTTATTTCCCGCCCCCCTCTGTTTCCCCTCTGTACCCCCCTCTGTTTCCCCTCTGTACCCCCTCTGTTTCCTCTCTGTACCCCCCTCTGTTTCCTCTCTGTACCCCCCTCTGTTTCCCCTCTGTACCCCCCTCTGTACCCCCCTCTGTTTCCCCTCTGTACCCCCTCTGTTTCCCCCTCTGTACCCCCCTCTGTTTCCCCCTCTGTACCCCCCTCTGTTTCCCCTCTGTACCCCCCTCTGTTTCCCCCTCTGTTTCCTCTCTGTACCCCCCTCTGTTTCCCCTCTGTACCCCCCTCTGTTTCCCCCTCTGTACCCCCTCTGTTTCCCCCTCTGTACCCCCCTCTGTTTCCCCCTCTGTACCCCCCTCTGTTTCCCCCTCTGTACCCCCTCTGTTTCCCCCTCTGTACTCCGCTCTGTTTCCCCCTCTGTTTCCTCTCTGTACCCCCCTCTGTTTCCCCTCTGTACCCCCTCTGTACCCCCCTCTGTTTCCCCTCTGTACCCCCCTCTGTTTCCTCTCTGTACCCCCCTCTGTTTCCCCTCTGTACCCCCCTCTGTTTCCCCCTCTGTACCCCCCTCTGTACCCCCTCTGTTTCCCCCTCTGTACCCCCTCTGTTTCCCCCTCTGTACTCCGCTCTGTTTCCCCCTCTGTACCCCCTCTGTTTCCCCCTCTGTACTCCGCTCTGTTTCCCCCTCTGTACCCCCTCTGTTTCCCCCTCTGTACCCCCCTCTGTTTCCCCCTCTGTACCCCCCTCTGTTTCCCCCTCTGTTTCCCCCTCTGTACTCCGCTCTGTTTCCCCCTCTGTACCCCCTCTGTTTCCCCCTCTGTACTCCGCTCTGTTTCCCCCTCTGTACCCCCTCTGTTTCCTCTCTGTACCCCCCTCTGTTTCCTCTCTGTACCCCCCTCTGTTTCCCCCTCTGTACCCCCCTCTGTTTCCCCCTCTGTTTCCTCTCTGTACCCCCCTCTGTACCCCCTCTGTTTCCCCCTCTGTACCCCCCTCTGTACCCCCTCTGTTTCCCCCTCTGTACCCCCTCTGTTTCCCCCTCTGTACCCCTCTGTTTCCCCCTCTGTACTCCGCTCTGTTTCCCCCTCTGTACCCCCCTCTGTTTCCCCCTCTGTACCCCCCTCTGTTTCCCCCGCTGTACCCCCCTCTGTTTCCCCCTCTGTACTCCGCTCTGTTTCCCCCTCTGTACCCCCCTCTGTTTCCCCTCTGTACCCCCCTCTGTTTCCCCTCTGTTTCCCCCTCTGTTTCCCCCTCTGTACCCCCCTCTGTTTCCCCTCTGTTTCCCCCTCTGTACCCCCTCTGTTTCCCCTCTGTTTCCCCCTCTGTTTCCCCCTCTGTACCCCCCTCTGTTTCCCCCTCTGTACCCCCCTCTGTTTCCCCTCTGTTTCCCCCTCTGTACCCCCCTCTGTTTCCCCTCTGTTTCCCCCTCTGTTTCCCCCTCTGTACTCCGCTCTGTTTCCCCCTCTGTACCCCCCTCTGTTTCCCCCTCTGTACCCCCCTCTGTTTCCCCCGCTGTACCCCCCTCTGTTTCCCCCTCTGTACTCCGCTCTGTTTCCCCCTCTGTACCCCCCTCTGTTTCCCCCTCTGTACCCCCCTCTGTTTCCCCTCTGTTTCCCCCTCTGTTTCCCCCTCTGTACCCCCCTCTGTTTCCCCTCTGTTTCCCCCTCTGTACCCCCCTCTGTTTCCCCTCTGTTTCCCCCTCTGTTTCCCCCTCTGTACCCCCCTCTGTTTCCCCCTCTGTACCCCCCTCTGTTTCCCCTCTGTTTCCCCCTCTGTTTCCCCCTCTGTACCCCCCTCTGTTTCCCCCTCTGTACCCCCCTCTGTTTCCCCTCTGTTTCCCCCTCTGTTTCCCCTTCTGTACTCCCCTCGGTTTCCCCCTCTGTACCCCCCTCTGTACCCCCCTCTGTTTCCCCTCTGTTTCCCCCTCTGTTTCCCCCTCTGTACCCCCCTCTGTTTCCCCCTCTGTACCCCCTCTGTTTCCCCTCTGTTTCCCCCTCTGTACCCCCCTCTGTTTCCCCTCTGTTTCCCCCTCTGTTTCCCCCTCTGTACTCCCCTCGGTTTCCCCCTCTGTACCCCCCTCTGTTTGTGCCCCCCCTTTCTCTCACCCCTCTCTCCCTCTTTATCTTTTTCACACACTCTTACCCCTTTATCTCTCCCTTACCTACTCCTTCTACCTCTCTATATATTTCTCAGCACTCCCTCTTATTTTTTTCTTATTCTGTCATTTGCTTTTTCCATTCCTCTCCTCCACCTTCTCTCCTTCACTCTCACACTGCCCCCCCACACACACCATTACTATCTAATAATGTATTGTGCATAGGTGTGCCCCCCCCTTCCCCAAAATGGTTGCTCCCTAGGCAGGTACCTCTTCTGCCTACCCCTAGTTCCAGCCCACCCATCACTCATACTCTTGCTTGCCTTCTTTTCAATGTACCTAACTAGACGTGTACAGATTCTGGTGCAAAATTGCCTTAGGCCTCACCCCTGCGCCAGGCCCACTTCCCTTGTGGCAGGACTTCCCAACATAACATTCCCCCATTCCTGTGATATTGCCCTTCTATCATCTCTCTATTCTTCTCTCTCAAGCAGATATATGTCTATAGCTGAGCTGCCATAAACCACAACCCAAGAGGTCCTACAACAGGTGCATAACAGGAGGTTATCACATTCACAACAAAATTATTATTATTACAGAGATTAAACATAGTCCTCATCCCTAATGCTGCAACCCTTTAATACAGTTCCTCATGTTGTTGTGACCCCCAACCATAAAATTATTCCTAAGACCATCGGAAATATGTGTTTTCCCATGGTCTTAGGCAACCCCTGTTAAAGGGTCGTTCAACCCCCAAAGGGGTCCCGACCCACAGGTTGAGAACCGCTGCTATAAGTTTAGCCTGGATGAGTTCTTGAACAAGCATACAAGGCTATTGTGATACTAATATCTACAGTTAGTATTAGTGGTTGTATATATATTTTATGTATGTGAGTGTATAGATTGGTAAGTATAGGTTGTGTGTGCTGGGTTTACTTGAAAGGGTTGAACTTGATGGACTATGGACTTTTTTCAACCCTATGTAACTATGTAACATCAAATGAGAAATTTTATAAGTAGCCAATTTACCTTCCTGTATGCAAACATAGTGCCCTGGGTAAAATCAACCTAGGAGCTGAGAACTAGAGGAACAATTGTATCTATATCTTGATAAGGATCCTGTGGCTGGCAAAATAACCACTGTATAAAACAAACATTGTGCTTGTGCCTTTCAGCCATGGTGTAATATTTGGGCAAGGAGACCTTGCAACTGCTGTGGAAGCTAAGAGCCAATGAGGCCCTAACTGATGTGCTATTGCAGTTTGTTGCAGAATACATTATTTTGCAGAATTCTAAGGAGTAAAAGATTCTGCTGGGAGGGTCCATATATATATTTTTATAAGACAGTACATTAACAAATGCTGAGAAGATTTGCCCCAGTTTATTAGCCTACAGCAAGCAATCAGCAGTTAGCTTTAATCAGTCTACCCCAACAGAATAATGAAAGCAAATCTCTCATTGTTTGCTAGGGGGCTACAAGTGCAAGTTTGCTTAGTATTACCTACTGAGATGTAATAAAGAGAGAGAAATGTTTTGCAAGACCCCCAATGGTTGTAGCCACATGAGCAAGTCTCTCAGACAATCCATTGTGAATGCAGCAGGGGGAACGCTGAGCTCCCAGTCAGCATCAGAGAATATTATTACTTTAGCTTTTCAGACTCTAATAATGTAATCTATAATAATAATAATATAAAAACTCAAGAGAGAAGCATTGTTGTCTGCCTGGATCCACCCCACACTATTAGCTGGTGCTTAAAAAGAAATGTGGAAAGGGTGGATACAGCGGCTACCATGAGCAACTCAATGGTTTTTAATAAAACCCTAGAAGACGATCCATAAACCCAGATGCATTAAATAATTTACATTGGCAATCTGTCTTCTTTTTATCTCAAGCAGAAGCCAGTAATTAAATTATATGCTACGTAATGCTGGCTGAGCTCAGGCTAAAATCCCTGAACTGACAGTGCCGCAGGGCTAATAAAGAGAAATATAGAATTACACTGATGTATATGCAACTCCAGGTGTTTCAGTCTGCTTATGTTCTTGTAATAGGGAAAGTTATACTCCCTGTATAAGGAACAAAGAACGTGAGAATACATTCGGACAGACAGTAAATGAAGGACATTTTCAGTGAAGCGCTGTAGTGCAGTTTTCTGCAATGTAAGAAATATTACATTTGGAATATTCATTAAATTATTGTAAGGCAAGCGTACCCTATCACTTTATATTTATTTAAGGTATATATATATATATATATATATATATATATACAGAATACAGACTTATATATATGAACCAAACTGTAAAGAACGGCACGCAGCCCTTCCAGTTTATGAAGGGTTAGTCTCCGGCACACTTTTAAACCAATATTGCACTCTATACTCTCCATAGAGTTTGCATTAGCAAGGTTATGTGTACATTGTGAGGTTAATGTTTAAGCACCATTTGCCAAACAACCCCGATATCCCAGACAGATAGGGATCAGGAAGTAAATATATTATTATACACTTTCACATCCCTCATGTGACATGCTGCATATGGAGCTCAGCAGATGCCGTTAGACTGTTATTATGGGCCTGACAACCTACAGCCCTGCCACTGTGGTTGAAGTACCACCTGATAGGCCAAGCGATGGGGTTCTGGGAGTTGCACTTCAGCCACAACTAAAGAGTTCCAAGTTGGGGTCATTAAAAAAAAATCTCCTTCTCCTATTGTCTCTATCTTGCTCTCCTGTGGCAGTGTCATCCTACTGTTGCTATCTTGCTCATCGCCTCATTCTACTATGTCCATCATGCTTATTTATCATTGTTTTTTTTCTTACTATCTTGTTCTGATGTCGAATAGATGTCAGGGCAAGAACTAAAGAACACGCCTTGGGTCTCAACCCCTTCTCCTTATAGATAGCAAGCTCATGTTAGTAATAATCAGGGTCAGCCTGGGCTGCCAGGACACCGGGAAAAATCCCGGTGGGCCCCGGCGGCCCAGACCCGACCCTTGCCGGCAATCCCTCTGCCCGACTGTTTCTCGCATGCTCAGGGGAAGACGTTGGGTGGGGGACTCTGCAGGGGCTTAGGGGGGCCTCTGTGGGAGGCTGTTAGGCCCCAGTGGACCCTGCATCCCCCAGTCCGACCCTGGTAATAATAATAATAAGCAGAGGGGGACAGGGGTGGGCCAAGCCGACCGGGCGCCCTAGGCAACCCAGTCGTCCAACTCCACCTACCTCCCCGCCCCCCGAACGGCACATGCGCGCCAAAGCACAGGAGGAGGTGTAGGGGGGGGCGGTGCGATTAGATCGGTCATTGCCTCCACCGCTAATGACAAGCGGCGGAGGCAATGACAAAGTAGCACTAGGGGTAGGCAGGAAAGGCTCCTGCCTGGCGCCCCCCATTCGTTGCGCCCTAGGCAGCTGCCTCTTCTGCCTACCCCTAGTTCCGGCCCTGGAGGAGGAGGTATAGGCACCAGGGTCAGGTCCAGACTGGGATTTGAAATAGATATTTAACATAATATAGATAACACACTCTATGTTCTTTCTTTGGTAAAGATTTGAAATAGGCCCTGGCATTTCAAGTACACAGAGGTCTAAACCAGCCCACAATAGGTCCAATTTATAGTAAATATTATATGTTATCTTATGGCAGCCCCTCTTACCTTAATGTACATATTGCCAGGATAAGCCTGGGTGGCCTACTGACATTCTAAACCATTGGTTCTCAACCTTCCTAGTGCCCCAACTCTTTAATACAGTTCCTCATGTTGTTGTGACCCCCAACCATAAAATTATTCCTAAGACCATCAGAAATATGTGTTTTCCCATGGTCTTAGGCAACCCCTGTGAAAGGGTCGTTCAAGCCCCAAAGGGGCCCCGACCCACTGCTCTAAATCAAAATTGCCTTGTTTATAATGTTTAGGGGCCCAACAAAACAAGGCATTGCTTATCAAGTGCCCCATTGGGTCCCTTTACCTCCTGGGCCCTCTAGTTACTGCTCTGGTTTTCCTGTTGGATTTCGGGGCCACACTATGTCGAAGGCTAAAGGCCCCCATACACGGGCCGATAGAAGCTGTCGATATGGGTCCCTTGGACCGACTCGGCAGCTTATCGGCCTGTGTAGGGGCAGAAACGAGGGGCCTGGTCGACAGATATCTGGCCTGAAATCGGCCAGATATCGATCGGGCAGGTTAGAAAATCCAGTCGGATCGGGGACCGCATCGGCTCGTTGATGCGGTCCCCGAACCGACTGCCCCATTGCTGCGTGCAAAGTTTGATTGTTTGGCCCCAGGGCCAATGATCGAATTCGCCTACATGCCTCCCCGACATCGCCACCCGTAGGTGGGGATATCGGGTGAAGATCCAAGCCAAGCGAGCGGATCTGCCCGTGTATGGCCAGCTTAAGGGTAGTGACCTTATGTTCTGCTTAGTAAAATCCATTGCTAGGGGTCATTTTAGTAAGGGGCAGAGGGTTTATTTAAAAGCAAAAAGCTGATTGGTTGCAAAAAACCATCACTAACGAATGTTGCTATTGGTCCAATGCCACTTCGTACATTAACAGCTCAACAACATGAACTCACATATTTTATTTCATTGACAGCATGAAAAATACAAAGTTCTTAGGTGACAGTGATAAGGATAACGATAACAAGCGCAACAATAACCCCTCCTTTACGGCCAAAAATGACACATGCGCACAAGCAGCAAACACTCAGAGATACAATAACAGTCCCACGAATGAACTTCCTCATAAATATTAACAAGCGTTCAGTACGTAGGCAGCAAGTATAGCAAGGAGGGCGTGTCTGCGCTTGTAGGTTTGGTTGGCTTGGCACTGGGGGAAACCCCGCCTGTAGAACGAGTTAGATACGTCCAATGGCAGAGCGGGATCGGAGTGGGGTGAGGAAGCGTCATTGGCGGTGCTGTGGTTACGTCATGCAGGGGTTAGTCACATGGTCCTGCTGTTTTACATTCTTGGCGGTGGGGGTGGGGTGTCAGTTTTGTGTATAAATAGAATGACAATAAGCGGGGTGATTTGGGGAGGGTTTGTACAAGTGGGTTTTTATTTTTTGTTTTGTTTTTTGAGTTGGAGGCTGATAACGTGAATGTGTTTCACAGCCCTTTAGACAATGCTTTACGTTATCATTCTTGTTTGTGTAACTTTCAGTTATGTTTGGTTATATAGACATAATATATAGACATACGGTTATATGTAGGGTATAGGGTGTATCTATATAACTGTATGGATATTCCCTATGGGGTATATTTACTGTGCGGTGTAAAAACTGGAGTAAAACATTACCGGTGATGTTGCTCATAGCAGCCAATCAGATGCGTTGCTTTGGTTTTCTAACTGTTGAAATCTAATTGCTGATTGGTTGCCCTGGGCAACACCACCGGTAATGCTTCCCTCCACTTTTTACACAGCATGATAAATATACCCCATAGTGTTGTGTTCCACGGGGCTTTATAGCGTTATACACCAGTCCCTGTCCCATGGAGCTTACAATCTAAAATCCCTAGCAGTGGCGTGTGGAAGGAAACCCTCTCAAACATGGAGAGAACATTCGTATAGATGGTGCCCTGACCGGAAGCAAGTTTAGGGCAATGAGCGACGGGGAGATTAGTTGCCGGCTGGTAAATCTCGGCTACTGCGGGCGACTAATCTCCCTGGAAGCTTTTCCACAAGCAGTAAAGTAAAGCAGTAAAGTAAAGTAAAAAGATTCCTGCAATAGGAAAACCGAAGCGACATGTATGCCTTCCTGCCGGCGATCCACTTTATGGCTAGTGTAAAGGCTTTTCGGGCAGATTAGTCCCCCGCAGTAGCCAAGATCTAACTGCAGGCAACATCTCCCCCTGTGCCATCAGCCTTGGGACCCCAGCATGCAATATATTTTTAATTAATGTAATTGAATCCTTTTGCTCCTTAGACTGTACAAATGTAAGTGGGTCTAAGTTCTGCCGTCCTGGTTTTGACCATTTTGGCATGAACTCCGTTGAAAACATGCATAAACACTATCTTAACTACCATAAATTAACAAATACATTGCACAGGGTTGCCACCAGGCTGGTATCTGACCGGCAACAATATTACTAATTTACTGGCCAATAAGGCCCTATAAATCCATTGCTTCCGCTGCAGATCACCCTTTATAACCACAGGCCACTCTCTGCTCTGCCTATAACCCCACCCATTTCCTGTCCCATACACTTTTCCCCCACCCAGCCTGCACATTTCCCGACCCCTTATGTCATAGCCCTGCCCCAAAATGACATCACTACCAGCCGCCAACCCGAAAGCTGGTATTTTTGACGGAAAAAGGATGCCTCAGATTAAGGAAACCGTGATACTTGTACAAAACATTTCTCAGCCTCCCACCTTAGGCTCACAGTGTCATGCAGCCCCTCCTTCATGTAGATCCACTGTAAAGTGATGGATTCTGGGACGTTGGAGTCCCTCTGCTTCTCACAGTGGGTGGTGCACCGATTCTCTGGAAAGAGGGACTTTAAGACCCAGAATCCATTATTTCACAATGGATTCAAATGAGGTAGGAGTTGGACCACTCTGTGAGCCTAAAGGTGGCCAAACACCTTCTGATCTGCTCGCTTGGCGATGTTGCCAAGCGAGCGGATCTCCTCCCGATATCCCCCACCTACGGGTGGACGATATTGGGAGAATCCAGGCTAATTCGATGGTTTGGCGACGGGTATAGGCACAGTCGGTTCGGGGACCACATCAATGAGCCGATGTGGTCCCTGATCCGACCTGCCCGATCGATATCTTCCCGATTTCAGGCCACATATCAGTCAGGCAGGCCTGTTGGTAGTGCCCATACACGGGCCGATTAGCTGCCAAATTGGTCTAAGGGACAAATATCGGCAGCTACAATTGACCCGTGTATGGGGACCTTAAGGGGGAGGGTAGGAAACTGGTCCCTGTGAGCAAAGAAAGAATATTATGGTTTTATTTCAATCTGCAGAATCAGCTGTGTCTGTAAATAAATACATTTACTGAGTTGAGGCAGTGTTTATGCACCTTTTCAGCACAGCCCCAACTGTTCCCCCAACATGGTGCCCAAACCGCCCAGTGTGACATTGCCCTTAGAGAGGAAAATATTACCACAGAAGTCAATACTTTGAGGGTATTTTTGGCCACTCCTGGTAGATAAATACAGAAGAGCCGACAACACTGAATAACTGAGGGAGAGTAAACAGAAGCGTTAGGGGAACACAAAGCAGCTCACTTGGTTTTCCCACCATGTTCTTCCCTGTGCAAAATGCCCCAAAACCTTTACTTTTTTCCCTTTAGATATGTAAGATATTATTGGAACTACAACACTGTTGTCCTATATCTGTAACCTTGTTACGAGCTGGGGCAGGTCTGGACTGGGTGCCAAATAGGCCAAATGACCCCCAGCAGCCCAATAAATAGTGAGTGCCAGTCCGGGCCTGAGCTGGGGGCTCTGAACAAAGGCTGTATCTCTAAATGGGTACAACATTTAGGGGCATATTTATTAAAGCGTGTAAAATGATTTACGCCGTTTTTTCGGCGTTAAACACGGCGTAAACCTAAACTTACCCCATTAATTCCACCGTTCTTCAACCGCGTCTTTTCCCGTCGTTATTCGCCACTGCGGAAAATAGCACAGCGATCTTATTCATTTACGCGTGTACGCCGGCGGCATAAGCAAATTTTACGGAAAGTAATAGAACGCGCATGCGCTAAATTACATTCACGCCTTCACGGTCATCAGCGTAAGAAAGAACGCCGTAGTTTTACGCAGCGCAGAAATAGCTACCAGTACGTAAGTACGCAGAATTTTACGCCGTGAAACACTGCGAACAGCGGCCTAATTTTCTGTGTTATAACGCTGTTTTTACCGCGCTTTAATAAATATGCCCCTTAGAATACAGAGCACAATGTAGTTCGCGGAAGTGACGTCACGGTATCCAAGCGGAGGAGGGCGCGCTTTCGTGCAGTAATTTTTGGCGCCATACAGGGTTTAAAAGCTGCGTATTACACTATGGACACTAGAGCTCCCTTGACAAAGGCGTTTGAGCCGAAACGTTGGGGTATTCTCTCACCCAGAGTATCTGCCTTCATATCTTTTTTCACTGGGTGGTATGTTTATTGCTGGATAGTATGATGCAGTATTGCTGCTACATAATGACCTGATATACTATAGTACCTCCCTGAAATATTTGTTGTGATGTGCAGGGTTTATTTGAGGGTTTTGTATCTCTAAATGGGGTCTGAGTCCAACAAGCACTGCTGGAGACTAAGTCCGGCCCTCTCAGTGTTCATTTCACCCTTTGCAGTTCAGGTCTGGGCAGCTGGAAGCCTAAGGCCTGCCTGTGAACCTGACAGATGTTTATGGACCCCAAGACTAGTGATGAGCGAATCTGTCCCGTTTCGCCTTGCCTGTATCCAGCATACTCTCCTCTCTATCCAATACACTCTCCTGTATCCAGCATACTCTCCTCTCTATCCAATACACTCTCCTGTATCCAGCATACTCTCCTCTCTATCCAATACACTCTCCTGTATCCAGCATACTCTCCTCTCTATCCAATACACTCTCCTGTATCCAGCATACTCTCCTCTCTATCCAATACACTCTCCTGTATCCAGCATACTCTCCTCTCTATCCAATACACTCTCCTGTATCCAGCATACTCTCCTCTCTATCCAATACACTCTCCTGTATCCAGCATACTCTCCTCTCTATCCAATACACTCTCCTGTATCCAGCATACTCTCCTCTCTATCCAATACACTCTCCTGTATCCAGCATACTCTCCTCTCTATCCAATACACTCTCCTGTATCCAGCATACTCTCCTCTCTATCCAATACACTCTCCTGTATCCAGCATACTCTCCTCTCTATCCAATACACTCTCCTGTATCCAGCATACTCTCCTCTCTATCCAATACACTCTCCTGTATCCAGCATACTCTCCTCTCTATCCAATACACTCTCCTGTATCCAGCATACTCTCCTCTCTATCCAATACACTCTCCTGTATCCAGCACTCTCCTCTCTATCCAATACACTCTCCTGTATCCAGCATACTCTCCTCTCTATCCAATACACTCTCCTGTATCCAGCACTCTCCTCTCTATCCAATACACTCTCCTGTATCCAGCATACTCTCCTCTCTATCCAATACACTCTCCTGTATCCAGCATACTCTCCTCTATCCAATACACTCTCCTGTATCCAGCATACTCTCCTCTATCCAATACACTCTCTTGTATCCAGCATACTCTCCTCTCTATCCAATACACTCTCCTGTATCCAGCACTCTCCTCTCTATCCAATACACTCTCCTGTATCCAGCATACTCTCCTCTCTATCCAATACACTCTCCTGTATCCAGCATACTCTCCTCTATCCAATACACTCTCCTGTATCCAGCATACTCTCCTCTATCCAATACACTCTCTTGTATCCAGCATACTCTCCTCTCTATCCAATACACTCTCTTGTATCCAGCATACTCTCCTCTATCCAATACACTCTCCTGTATCCAGCATACTCTCCTCTCTATCCAATACACTCTCCTGTATCCAGCATACTCTCCTCTCTATCCAATACACTCTCCTGTATCCAGCATACTCTCCTCTATCCAATACACTCTCTTGTATCCAGCATACTCTCCTCTCTATCCAATACACTCTCTTGTATCCAGCATACTCTCCTCTCTATCCAATACACTCTCCTGTATCCAGCACTCTCCTCTCTATCCAATACACTCTCCTGTATCCAGCATACTCTCCTCTATCCAATACACTCTCTTGTATCCAGCATACTCTCCTCTCTATCCAATACACTCTCCTGTATCCAACATACTCTCCTCTCTATCCAATACACTCTCCTGTATCCAGCATACTCTCCTCTCTATCCAATACACTCTCCTGTATCCAGCATACTCTCCTCTCTATCCAATACACTCTCCTGTATCCAGCACTCTCCTCTCTATCCAATACACTCTCCTGTATCCAGCATACTCTCCTCTATCCAATACACTCTCTTGTATCCAGCATACTCTCCTCTCTATCCAATACACTCTCCTGTATCCAACATACTCTCCTCTCTATCCAATACACTCTCCTGTATCCAGCATACTCTCCTCTCTATCCAATACACTCTCCTGTATCCAGCATACTCTCCTCTCTATCCAATACACTCTCCTGTATCCAGCACTCTCCTCTCTATCCAATACACTCTCCTGTATCCAGCATACTCTCCTCTCTATCCAATACACTCTCCTGTATCCAGCACTCTCCTCTCTATCCAATACACTCTCCTGTATCCAGCACTCTCCTCTATCCAATACACTCTCCTGTATCCAGCACTCCAGTGTGTACTCCTATATCCTGCGTGCTTTTCTGTATCCAGCGTGCACTCCCATATCCTGCGCTCTCCTGTATCCAGTGTGCTCCTCTCTCTCCAATACACTCCCCTGTACCCAGTACACATACACAGAAATCTCATTTCGTTCTTAAGAATAGAATAATGGCAAGGATAGGACATTTCAGTTACGGTTTAATTTGACTTATTTGTACATATTATAACTACAGTAGGACAGCAAACAAATTGCTTTCATTGAACGGACAGACGTACACGAGGGGGTGAGGAGGATATTATGGGCAGATAAAGAACTCTCAGGATATATGGTTCTACTCTTCCACAGCTAAAACCGATTTAAAAAGGAAAAAGCGTTGGGGGTAGGGAAGGGGTTGACAAAATAAATATTTTTTTTAATCAATAAGAAACTACAATTAGTGTTTGCATGTATAAAATATAAAATAATTTAAAGATATTAAATATACATGTTAGTTGTAGCCGTGTCAGGGGAGTCATTCATAAGGTTTTATTGAGATGAGCCACCACAGCCAGTCTGGTCTCACTGCCCACCATACTGGCAGCCATATTTATGACATTGCCATAAGGTGTCACTGGGGTAGTGCTGCCAGTGGGGTTCATTTACTAAGGCAGTGCAAATTCCGCAGCCTTCCATTATCTACTTCCTTGTGGATATTTAAACTCCCATGTAACCCCTCCACTGGTGACAGGCAAACCCATGGGTATATGGGAAAAACAAGGCTACTTACTTCCAAGGCTAAAATTGCTCCACTTTGGGAGTATGAGCATCTCTGCTTCTGAAAATGGGACCCCAGGCTGCTTTGTCTGACCCGAGGCCTTGAGCTAATGACCCCCACGGACAGATCCACAGACTGGCTGTCTCTAGCATAATGAAACCCCTTTCAGTGCTGAGTTAAACAAAATAATTACAACAATCATAGGCAGCTGTTTCACAGACATCAAGTAGCCACCCTTGTGTGGTACACCCGATACAGACACATTATGGCACCCAAGGGTTACATCCACATAATACCTACAGGATAAAGCAGATATTTGTTTTGAGAAGCTTAAATGGAGGCTGGTCTGTGTATCTTTCTCCCTTTATTTCACCTAAATAATGCAGGATGGTTTGATTCAACCTCTATCAATGCAGAAGGAGCAAGAGACAAAATGCAGGCCCCTCTAGTGGTAAAGAATGTGTTAATCCCTAGCTGTACCAGCATTTTAATGAAAAGGAATTTACTCTATAGCATCTAACTGTACTATGAAGTGTTCAAAGTCAAATTTGGGGTGGAAGGAGAAAACTGTCCTGGGCACCAGCGATCTGCTGTTTCTTGCACCAAAGTGTAGGAAGAGCTGAGTAAGGGAATATGTCTACCACTCTATGAGAAGCCGTGGAGACAATAGCCTCTGGACCTATAGTAGCAGTATGTCTATGAAGATTTTCATTCATCCAGGTCATGGTATATCTAGTATAAATACATTTAAAGCAACTGGACTTGTTTGGTAATCATTGAAGACGTTTCACTACTCATCCGAGCAGCTTCTTCAGTTCAACTGACTGGTATGGGAAGTCCTCAGCATATATACTCTTCCACTAATCCAATCACAATGGCACTTTGTAACTGTTCAGAAAGGTGACATCTGAAACTCACAGAGGTGTGAATGCTGTGGAGTTACTTTGAATGGATTACCAAAGTATCATGCAACTCTTCAAACAGGTGTTACTTTTTGGAGTTGCATGAATGGATGTGTGAAGAGTTCTGAAACTGCCGGGGTACAGATGTTAGAACAGCATTGTATGTAGCAGACAGATGGTGTCGAAGTCCCCCGCCTCTGTTAAGGGAAGGGACTGTGGCTGTGGGATAGCAGGTATAGTAGGGAGAGATGGTGCCTATAGTAGCAGTGGGGGGATAATAGCCTCTGGGAAGGGACTGGGGCTGTGGGATAGCAGGTATAGTAGGGAGAGATGGTGCCTATAGTAGCAGTGGGGGGATAATAGCCTCTGGGAAGGGACTGTGGCTGTGGGATAGCAGGTATAGTAGGGAGAGATGGTGCCTATAGTAGCAGTGGGGGGATAATAGCCTCTGGGAAGGGACTGGGGCTGTGGGATAGCAGGTATAGTAGGGAGAGATGGTGCCTATAGTAGCAGTGGGGGGATAATAGCCTCTGGGAAGGGACTGGGGCTGTGGGATAGCAGGTATAGTAGGGAGAGATGGTGCCTATAGTAGCAGTGGGGGGATAATAGCCTCTGGGAAGGGACTGGGGCTGTGGGATAGCAGGTATAGTAGGGAGAGATGGTGCCTATAGTAGCAGTGGGGGGATAATAGCCTCTGGGAAGGGACTGGGGCTGTGGGATAGCAGGTATAGTAGGGAGAGATGGTGCCTATAGTAGCAGTGGGATAATAGCCTCTGGGAAGGGACTGGGGCTGTGGGATAGCAGGTATAGTAGGGAGAGATGGTGCCTATAGTAGCAGTGGGGGGATAATAGCCTCTGGGAAGGGACTGGGGCTGTGGGATAGCAGGTATAGTAGGGAGAGATGGTGCCTATAGTAGCAGTGGGGGGATAATAGCCTCTGGGAAGGGACTGGGGCTGTGGGATAGCAGGTATAGTAGAGAGAGATGGTGCCTATGGTAGCAGTGGGGGGATAATAGCCTCTGGGAAGGGACTGGGGCTGTGGGATAGCAGGTATAGTAGGGAGAGATGGTGCCTATAGTAGCAGTGGGATAGTAGCCTCTGGGAAGGGACTAGGGCTGTGGGATAGCAGGTATAGTAGGGAGAGATGGTGCCTATAGTAGCAGTGGGGGGATAATAGCCTCTGGGAAGGGACTGGGGCTGTGGATAGCAGGTATAGTAGGGAGAGATGGTGCCTATAGTAGCAGTGGGATAATAGCCTCTGGGAAGGGACTGGGGCTGTGGGATAGCAGGTATAGTAGGGAGAGATGGTGCCTATAGTAGCAGTGGGGGGATAATAGCCTCTGGGAAGGGACTGGGGCTGTGGGATAGCAGGTATAGTAGGGAGAGATGGTGCCTATAGTAGCAGTGGGATAATAGCCTCTGGGAAGGGACTGGGGCTGTGGGATAGCAGGTATAGTAGGGAGAGATGGTGCCTATAGTAGCAGTGGGGGGATAATAGCCTCTGGGAAGGGACTGGGGCTGTGGGATAGCAGGTATAGTAGGGAGAGATGGTGCCTATAGTAGCAGTGGGGGGATAATAGCCTCTGGGAAGGGACTGGGGCTGTGGGATAGCAGGTATAGTAGGGAGAGATGGTGCCTATAGTAGCAGTGGGGGATAATAGCCTCTGGGAAGGGACTGGGGCTGTGGGATAGCAGGTATAGTAGGGAGAGATGGTGCCTATAGTAGCAGTGGGGGGATAATAGCCTCTGGGAAGGGACTGGGGATGTGGGATAGCAGGTATAGTAGGGAGAGATAGTGCCTATAGTAGTAGTCAAGTTAATAATGGCGGTGGAATAAGGAAACTGCAGAGCAAGATTGTGACAGCAGTATAGTTCAGCCATTTTGTAGGCCTTCGGTACAACTCCCAAATCCCACCAACACCTTAATGCTGTCAGTAGGTGCTCTATATAAATAGGGCCCGCAAACATCTATTTTGCCACTGCACCCTGTTACCACAAAAGACAACTCTGCAGGTGGGGGGGGGGGGGTCCATTACTTTTCTGATACACCTTAAAATAGCTTAGAGGTAAGAAAGCTGTGCAAATGTTGCATTTCAGGTATAAACTACTATATATGCTGTATATGTATAAATATGTATATATGAGGAGAGCTTGCTATACGTCTGAATGCTGTGCCATGCAGTGATAGTGCCATTATGTGTGGAGATTTACAAGGAATATAGGAAATGTACCAAGCCCCACTGGGAATTCTGGGTATTTATTGGCTGCATGGGAAGCCTGTGGGCCTTTATCCAGACTCCAGCGTTTAGTCATTTTCCTATCAAACCTGAGCGACAGTGGTCACCATAATATCAGGCGCAACTTACCCATTAATTGCAGGGCTTGCATTTAGCTTATTAGTAAAGATGTTTTTAGCTAAAGGAATGAAGCAGACGTTGCTTACTGGGCCAATAAACACAGGCAGCCTAACAGGAGAGCAGCAGGTAAGTCGTTATGACTGTAGTATAATAGAGAGACCCTCGTAGCCCAGTTAATGCCCGTTCCTATCACTGTTTAGGGGTGGGAATGGATCAGACTAGTATGGGCCGGGGACTGGTGGCGGCAGTGCATGGTGGCCGGGGGAATGTGATGAATGCTGTACAGAGAGGCAGGGGCCTATTTACAGAGCAAAGAGCGTGTCCTCGGAGCGATCCTGCTTCTTCCTTCCGGCGGGATTCGTGGGCGGAGCCGGCTCTCCAGTGGGGGGGGATGGCAGATCTGGCACCCTTTCTGCGGCTTTGGCTCGCTCTTCTAAAAACTTGTCAAATTCTGAAAGTATAAAAAGAAATAATCAGCTTCTATATAACACTGCTATATCATTCTTCTGTGGTTGTTATACAGAGCTGTATTAAGGGGCTCTGCTGCCCTAGGCAGCCCCGTCCCTTGGGGATCCGTATGTGCCGACTGGTACCCATCTCCGCTACTAGATTTAGTATCTGCCAATGGGCTAGGGGGAATTTCTTGCACTGGCCTATGAAAAGGACCACTGGGTATGGGGTAGAACATATAGTAGCACTAATCCTGCTTCATATAAATAGTTTGACTGTAGTTTGCCCCAAAGCAGCCCTGCTTATGAGCCAATGGAAACTGGCAGCTAAATGGAGCAGTTAGGGTGAAGACACACAGAGCTGCTACTGGTCATGCCAGAAAATCCCCTGCCATAGACAATACTGAGAATTGCCTCTGCTAAAACACACGTAGAGACATTTATCATTAAAGGAGAACTAAACCCTCTACACATTAAAAAAAAAAATAAAAAATATCTCTGCATAGGTAACAACTCTCCTAACTGAATCGCTGAATTGATTTTATACATTCATACATAAACAGATAGGTGATTGCTTCGTTTGATATATTGCAGCTCTATGCAGGCGCCATCTTCGCCATCTTACACTGACGGCTATGAGTTCCATTCATTGCCAATGGATGAGTCCTGTTTAGGATGAGCAATCCCTATGGTGGCACCTACCTTCGCTCGTCACTCCTTCCTCCAGTTCATCTCCCTTCTGCAACAAGAACAAGAGTTAATCTCTCTGGGGTAGAAGAGCACAACAAGCCCTGCTATTGGTTGGAAGCAGCAGGCTAGACCCCCCCAGACCCCGCTGGATAATATATATAGCCACTTGATGGCAATAATAGGAAACAAATCAGTAACCCCCAGCAGGGGGAGGTTGTAGTGTAATAAAAGCTGGAGAACTGCAGGTTGCCCATAACTGCTCAAGAATAAAATGCAGCCTCATCCTCCCCCCCCCACCTCACATTTTCTGTAACATACCCACCTCCATTACCCCCCCCCCGGACAGGTATGAGCTGTGCCAATAACCCAGCAGAATAGGCAGTATAAAGGCATCTCACCACGTCTTTACTGAGCCACTCCTCTATATCATCCATGTCAGTGGGCTGGGAGACTGGAATCTATGGTGCCCAGCAGCAGCAGTGAATGGAGCATGGGAGGAAGGGAGTGAAGCAAAGAAATGGGGTGGGCGGGGTGGGTGGGGGTCAGAGAATAATAAAGAAATAAAAAGCAAAATCATGAAAATGGAAAACATGCTTAAAATTCTGAATGATTCAAATAAAAGCCAAACCATAACATAAACAGGGGGTTAAAGTAACACAAAAGGTGAAGAGATGCAGTGTGTGGTTATATCAGGTTAGATGGAGTATTAGCCAGCCTTCTGGCTAGCGCTGAACTACAGCCCCCAGCATGCCCTGTGGTTCAGGCATTACTGGAGAGCCACGAGTTGGCCATCTTATAATGGGATGGCCCTTCCCGCGCCTATTAGTGGTGTTATTATACTGGCACTAGGACTCTATGGTTGGAATGTACAACTCCAGATGTCACTGCACTACAGCATCCATCGCCCCACAGTGCACCAGTGGCCCTTGGGGAATGCTGGGACTTACATGTGCCCTATTATGCCCTAGACTGTACCACTAAACATTCTCATAAGCCAGGCCTCCATTACAGTTACAGTTAATGCCACCCCAATCTAATTGAATCCCTCCCTCTTCACTGCTAAACCCCACCCCTTCCAATGCTCTACACAAGGGCTGTCACAATTTACAAGCAGCAACACAATACGTAATCTATGGCACTAAGGGTGCTTTGCTCATTGCATTTTTAGGGTGAAGACACACAGAGCTACTAGTAGCAGCTACTTGTCGTGGCTACTAAAACAGACAATGCTGATCATTTACTGATAATTGTATCTACATGTGTATTAGCAGAGGCAATTCTCAGTGTTGTCTATGGCAGGGGATTTTATGGGGTTTAGTAGCCGTGAAAAAGAAGCTGCTACTAAGTAGCTCCGTGTGTCTTTGCCCTTATGCTGGCCATACACGTTCTTCTTTCGACAAATGTTCAGATATCGATCGTATGTTTAAATGCAACGATCTAAAACTAACTGAAATTGTAGGATAAAGCCCTAAAAATACCAAATGGGAGGATGTTCTGAATATGAAATAGTTGGCAGCACCAATTGTACGACAGTGACTTCCTGGGAATGCACTGTAGGTCCCCCAAGGATATCGGCAGATACATGCACAGATTTTATAATTATCTGAAAGCAATTTTCTAACCTGTCTGATCGACTAAACGACTGATTGCCATGGTACAACAATTATGGGGACGATAATTCTGAGTGGAATTGATACCATTGGGCCCTAGGCTGCAGTGTAAATGCTTCCCTGCACCCCCCCTGTCAGATACCTGTATGGGATTTCCCGCTCCCTAATCAGGAGCCTCTAATTGTATTTGCACGGAGAGATAAGGAGGTGAGTATGGATCGTGCCACAGTGCAAAGGTGCGCGGGGGGGGGGGGGGCACCTGTCTCGGCACACACTCCCCTACTCTACAGACTGTACAAAGTGAATACTGTCAGGAGTGGGTAATAGGTCACGGGCACAGCGCCTGCTCCTCACTTGCGGATTCTGGGCAAATCCACCCTTCCCTTGCCTTTACCCATCAGATTAACCCCTTGGGCTACTGACAGGGAGATCTATCTGCAGCGAGAGCCTATATACAGGTATGGGACCTGTTATCCAGAATGCTAGGGGTATTCCGGATAAGAGATCTTTCCGTAATTTGCATCCCCATACCTTAAGTCTGCTAAAAAAACATTTAAATATTGAATACACCCAATAGGCTTGTTCTGCCCCAATAAGGGGTAATTATATCTTAGTTGGGATCAAGTACAGGTACTGGGATCGGAGTGGGGTGAGGAAGCGTCATTGGCGGTGCTGTGGTTACGTCATGCAGGGGTTAGTCACATGGTCCTGCTGTTTTACATTCTTGGCGGTGGGGGTGGGGTGTTAGTTTTGTGTATAAATAGAATGACAATAAGCGGGGTGATTTGGGGAGGGTTTGTACAAGTGGGTTTTTATTTTTGTTTTTTGAGTGGGAGGCTGATAACGTGAATGTGTTTCACAGCCCTTTAGACAATGCTTTACGTTATCATTCTTGTTTGTGTAACTTTGAGTTATGTTTGGTTATATAGACATACGGTTATATGTAGGGTATAGGGTGTATCTATATAACTGTATGGATATTCCCTATGGGTTATATTTACCGTGCGGTGTAAAAACTGGAGTAAAACATTACCGGTAATGTTGCTCATAGCAGCCAATCAGATGCGTTGCTTTGGTTTTCTAACTGTTGAAATCTAATTGCTGATTGGTTGCCCTGGGCAACACCACCGGTAATGCTTCCCTCCACTTTTTACACAGCATGATAAATATACCCCATAGTGTTGTGTTCCACGGGGCTTTATAGCATTATACACCAGTCCCTGTCCCATGGAGCTTACAATCTAAAATCCCTAGCAGTGGCGTGTGGAAGGAAACCCTCTCAAACATGGAGAGAACATTCGTATAGATGGTGCCCTGACCGGAAGCAAGTTTAGGGCAATGAGCGACGGGGAGATTAGTTGCCGGCTGGTAAATCTCGGCTACTGCGGGCGACTAATCTCCCTGGAAGCTTTTCCACAAGCAGTAAAGTAAAGTAAAAAGATTCCTGCAATAGGAAAACCGAAGCGACATGTATGCCTTCCTGCCGGCGATCCACTTTATGGCTAGTGTAAAGGCTTTTCGGGCAGATTAGTCCCCCGCAGTAGCCAAGATCTAACTGCAGGCAACATCTCCCCCTGTGCCATCAGCCTTGGGACCCCAGCATGCAATATATTTTTAATTAATGTAATTGAATCCTTTTGCTCCTTAGACTGTACAAATGTAAGTGGGTCTAAGTTCTGCCGTCCTGGTTTTGACCATTTTGGCATGAACTCCGTTGAAAACATGCATAAACACTATCTTAACTACCATAAATTAACAAATACATTGCACAGGGTTGCCACCAGGCTGGTATCTGACCGGCAACAATATTACTAATTTACTGGCCAATAAGGCCCTATAAATCCATTGCTTCCGCTGCAGATCACCCTTTATAACCACAGGCCACTCTCTGCTCTGCCTATAACCCCACCCATTTCCTGTCCCATACACTTTTCCCCCACCCAGCCTGCACATTTCCCGACCCCTTATGTCATAGCCCTGCCCCAAAATGACATCACTACCAGCCGCCAACCCGAAAGCTGGTATTTTTGACGGAAAAAGGATGCCTCAGATTAAGGAAACCGTGATACTTGTACAAAACATTTCTCAGCCTCCCACCTTAGGCTCACAGTGTCATGCAGCCTCTCCTTCATGTAGATCCACTGTAAAGTGATGGATTCTGGGACGTTGGAGTCCCTCTGCTTCTCACAGTGGGTGGTGCACCGATTCTCTGGAAAGAGGGACTTTAAGACCCAGAATCCATTATTTCACAATGGATTCAAATGAGGTAGGAGTTGGACCACTCTGTGAGCCTAAAGGTGGCCAAACACCTTCTGATCTGCTCGCTTGGCGATGTTGCCAAGCGAGCGGATCTCCTCCCGATATCCCCCACCTACGGGTGGACGATATTGGGAGAATCCAGGCTAATTCGATGGTTTGGCGACGGGTATAGGCACAGTCGGTTCGGGGACCACATCAATGAGCCGATGTGGTCCCTGATCCGACCTGCCCGATCGATATCTTCCCGATTTCAGGCCACATATCAGTCAGGCAGGCCTGTTGGTAGTGCCCATACACGGGCCGATTAGCTGCTAAATTGGTCTAAGGGACAAATATTGGCAGCTACAATTGACCCGTGTATGGGGACCTTAAGGGGGAGGGTAGGAAACTGGTCCCTGTGAGCAAAGAAAGAATATTATGGTTTTATTTCAATCTGCAGAATCAGCTGTGTCTGTAAATAAATACATTTACTGAGTTGAGGCAGTGTTTATGCACCTTTTCAGCACAGCCCCAACTGTTCCCCCAACATGGTGCCCAAACCGCCCAGTGTGACATTGCCCTTAGAGAGGAAAATATTACCACAGAAGTCAATACTTTGAGGGTATTTTTGGCCACTCCTGGTAGATAAATACAGAAGAGCCGACAACACTGAATAACTGAGGGAGAGTAAACAGAAGCGTTAGGGGAACACAAAGCAGCTCACTTGGTTTTCCCACCATGTTCTTCCCTGTGCAAAATGCCCCAAAACCTTTACTTTTTTCCCTTTAGATATGTAAGATATTATTGGAACTACAACACTGTTGTCCTATATCTGTAACCTTGTTACGAGCTGGGGCAGGTCTGGACTGGGTGCCAAATAGGCCAAATGACCCCCCAGCAGCCCAATAAATAGTGAGTGCCAGTCCGGGCCTGAGCTGGGGGCTCTGAACAAAGGCTGTATCTCTAAATGGGTACAACATTTAGGGGCATATTTATTAAAGCGTGTAAAATGATTTACGCCGTTTTTTCGGCGTTAAACACGGCGTAAACCTAAACTTACCCCATTAATTCCACCGTTCTTCAACCGCGTCTTTTCCCGTCGTTATTCGCCACTGCGGAAAATAGCACAGCGATCTTATTCATTTACGCGTGTACGCCGGCGGCATAAGCAAATTTTACGGAAAGTAATAGAACGCGCATGCGCTAAATTACATTCACGCCTTCACGGTCATCAGCGTAAGAAAGAACGCCGTAGTTTTACGCAGCGCAGAAATAGCCACCAGTACGTAAGTACGCAGAATTTTACGCCGTGAAACACTGCGAACAGCGGCCTAATTTTCTGTGTTATAACGCTGTTTTTACCGCGCTTTAATAAATATGCCCCTTAGAATACAGAGCACAATGTAGTTCGCGGAAGTGACGTCACGGTATCCAAGCGGAGGAGGGCGCGCTTTCGTGCAGTAATTTTTGGCGCCATACAGGGTTTAAAAGCTGCGTATTACACTATGGACACTAGAGCTCCCTTGACAAAGGCGTTTGAGCCGAAACGTTGGGGTATTCTCTCACCCAGAGTATCTGCCTTCATATCTTTTTTCACTGGGTGGTATGTTTATTGCTGGATAGTATGATGCAGTATTGCTGCTACATAATGACCTGATATACTATAGTACCTCCCTGAAATATTTGTTGTGATGTGCAGGGTTTATTTGAGGGTTTTGTATCTCTAAATGGGGTCTGAGTCCAACAAGCACTGCTGGAGACTAAGTCCGGCCCTCTCAGTGTTCATTTCACCCTTTGCAGTTCAGGTCTGGGCAGCTGGAAGCCTAAGGCCTGCCTGTGAACCTGACAGATGTTTATGGACCCCAAGACTAGTGATGAGCGAATCTGTCCCGTTTCGCCTTGCCTGTATCCAGCATACTCTCCTCTCTATCCAATACACTCTCCTGTATCCAGCATACTCTCCTCTCTATCCAATACACTCTCCTGTATCCAGCACACTCTCCTCTCTATCCAATACACTCTCCTGTATCCAGCATACTCTCCTCTCTATCCAATACACTCTCCTGTATCCAGCATACTCTCCTCTCTATCCAATACACTCTCCTGTATCCAGCATACTCTCCTCTCTATCCAATACACTCTCCTGTATCCAGCATACTCTCCTCTCTATCCAATACACTCTCCTGTATCCAGCACTCTCCTCTCTATCCAATACACTCTCCTGTATCCAGCATACTCTCCTCTCTATCCAATACACTCTCCTGTATCCAGCACTCTCCTCTCTATCCAATACACTCTCCTGTATCCAGCACTCTCCTCTCTATCCAATACACTCTCCTGTATCCAGCATACTCTCCTCTCTATCCAATACACTCTCCTGTATCCAGCATACTCTCCTCTATCCAATACACTCTCCTGTATCCAGCATACTCTCCTCTATCCAATACACTCTCTTGTATCCAGCATACTCTCCTCTCTATCCAATACACTCTCCTCTCTATCCAATACACTCTCCTGTATCCAGCATACTCTCCTCTCTATCCAATACACTCTCTTGTATCCAGCATACTCTCCTCTCTATCCAATACACTCTCCTGTATCCAGCACTCTCCTCTCTATCCAATACACTCTCCTGTATCCAGCATACTCTCCTCTCTATCCAATACACTCTCTTGTATCCAGCATACTCTCCTCTCTATCCAATACACTCTCCTGTATCCATCATACTTTCCTCTCTATCCAATACACTCTCCTGTATCCAGCACACTCTCCTCTCTATCCAATACACTCTCCTGTATCCAGCACTCTCCTCTATCCAATACACTCTCCTGTATCCATCATACTTTCCTCTCTATCCAATACACTCTCCTGTATCCAGCACTCTCCTCTATCCAATACACTCTCCTGTATCCATCATACTTTCCTCTCTATCCAATACACTCTCCTGTATCCATCATACTTTCCTCTCTATCCAATACACTCTCCTGTATCCAGCACTTTCCTCTCTATCCAATACACTCTCCTGTATCCATCATACTTTCCTCTCTATCCAATACACTCTCCTGTATCCAGCATACTCTCCTCTATCCAATACACTCTCTTGTATCCAGCATACTCTCCTCTCTATCCAATACACTCTCCTGTATCCAGCACACTCTCCTCTCTATCCAATACACTCTCCTGTATCCAGCACTCTCCTCTATCCAATACACTCTCCTGTATCCATCATACTTTCCTCTCTATCCAATACACTCTCCTGTATCCATCATACTTTCCTCTCTATCCAATACACTCTCCTGTATCCAGCACTTTCCTCTCTATCCAATACACTCTCCTGTATCCATCATACTTTCCTCTCTATCCAATACACTCTCCTGTATCCAGCATACTCTCCTCTATCCAATACACTCTCTTGTATCCAGCATACTCTCCTCTCTATCCAATACACTCTCCTGTATCCAGCACACTCTCCTCTCTATCCAATACACTCTCCTGTATCCAGCACTCTCCTCTATCCAATACACTCTCCTGTATCCATCATACTTTCCTCTCTATCCAATACACTCTCCTGTATCCATCATACTTTCCTCTCTATCCAATACACTCTCCTGTATCCATCATACTTTCCTCTCTATCCAATACACTCTCCTGTATCCAGCACTCTCCTCTATCCAATACACTCTCCTGTATCCAGCACTCTCCTCTCTATCCAATACACTCTCCTGTATCCAGCATACTCTCCTCTATCCAATACACTCTCTTGTATCCAGCATACTCTCCTCTCTATCCAATACACTCTCCTGTATCCATCATACTTTCCTCTCTATCCAATACACTCTCCTGTATCCAGCACACTCTCCTCTCTATCCAATACACTCTCCTGTATCCAGCATACTCTCCTCTCTATCCAATACACTCTCCTGTATCCAGCACACTCTCCTCTCTATCCAATACACTCTCCTGTATCCAGCACACTCTCCTCTCTATCCAATACACTCTCCTGTATCCATCATACTTTCCTCTCTATCCAATACACTCTCCTGTATCCATCATACTTTCCTCTCTATCCAATACACTCTCCTGTATCCATCATACTCTCCTCTCTATCCAATACACTCTCCTGTATCCAGCATACTTTCCTCTCTATCCAATACACTCTCCTGTATCCAGCACACTCTCCTCTCTATCCAATACACTCTCCTGTATCCATCATACTCTCCTCTCTATCCAATACACTCTCCTGTATCCAGCACTCTCCTCTATCCAATACACTCTCCTGTATCCAGCACTCCAGTGTGTACTCCTATATCCTGCGTGCTTTTCTGTATCCAGCGTGCACTCCCATATCCTGCTCTCTCCTGTATCCAGTGTGCTCCTCTCTCTCCAATACACTCCCCTGTACCCAGTACACATACACAGAAATCTCATTTCGTTCTTAAGAATAGAATAATGGCAAGGATAGGACATTTCAGTTACGGTTTAATTTGACTTATTTGTACATATTATAACTACAGTAGGACAGCAAACAAATTGCTTTCATTGAACGGACAGACGTACACGAGGGGGTGAGGAGGATATTATGGGCAGATAAAGAACTCTCAGGATATATGGTTCTACTCTTCCACAGCTAAAACCGATTTAAAAAGGAAAAAGCGTTGGGGGTAGGGAAGGGGTTGACAAAATAAATATTTTTTTTAATCAATAAGAAACTACAATTAGTGTTTGCATGTATAAAATATAAAATAATTTAAAGATATTAAATATACATGTTAGTTGTAGCCGTGTCAGGGGAGTCATTCATAAGGTTTTATTGAGATGAGCCACCACAGCCAGTCTGGTCTCACTGCCCACCATACTGGCAGCCATATTTATGACATTGCCATAAGGTGTCACTGGGGTAGTGCTGCCAGTGGGGTTCATTTACTAAGGCAGTGCAAATTCCGCAGCCTTCCATTATCTACTTCCTTGTGGATATTTAAACTCCCATGTAACCCCTCCACTGGTGACAGGCAAACCCATGGGTATATGGGAAAAACAAGGCTACTTACTTCCAAGGCTAAAATTGCTCCACTTTGGGAGTATGAGCATCTCTGCTTCTGAAAATGGGACCCCAGGCTGCTTTGTCTGACCCGAGGCCTTGAGCTAATGACCCCCACGGACAGATCCACAGACTGGCTGTCTCTAGCATAATGAAACCCCTTTCAGTGCTGATTTAAACAAAATAATTACAACAATCATAGGCAGCTGTTTCACAGACATCAAGTAGCCACCCTTGTGTGGTACACCCGATACAGACACATTATGGCACCCAAGGGTTACATCCACATAATACCTACAGGATAAAGCAGATATTTGTTTTGAGAAGCTTAAATGGAGGCTGGTCTGTGTATCTTTCTCCCTTTATTTCACCTAAATAATGCAGGATGGTTTGATTCAACCTCTATCAATGCAGAAGGAGCAAGAGACAAAATGCAGGCCCCTCTAGTGGTAAAGAATGTGTTAATCCCTAGCTGTACCAGCATTTTAATGAAAAGGAATTTACTCTATAGCATCTAACTGTACTATGAAGTGTTCAAAGTCAAATTTGGGGTGGAAGGAGAAAACTGTCCTGGGCACCAGCGATCTGCTGTTTCTTGCACCAAAGTGTAGGAAGAGCTGAGTAAGGGAATATGTCTACCACTCTATGAGAAGCCGTGGAGACAATAGCCTCTGGACCTATAGTAGCAGTATGTCTATGAAGATTTTCATTCATCCAGGTCATGGTATATCTAGTATAAATACATTTAAAGCAACTGGACTTGTTTGGTAATCATTGAAGACGTTTCACTACTCATCCGAGCAGCTTCTTCAGTTCAACTGACTGGTATGGGAAGTCCTCAGCATATATACTCTTCCACTAATCCAATCACAATGGCACTTTGTAACTGTTCAGAAAGGTGACATCTGAAACTCACAGAGGTGTGAATGCTGTGGAGTTACTTTGAATGGATTACCAAAGTATCATGCAACTCTTCAAACAGGTGTTACTTTTTGGAGTTGCATGAATGGATGTGTGAAGAGTTCTGAAACTGCCGGGGTACAGATGTTAGAACAGCATTGTATGTAGCAGACAGATGGTGTCGAAGTCCCCCGCCTCTGTTAAGGGAAGGGACTGTGGCTGTGGGATAGCAGGTATAGTAGGGAGAGATGGTGCCTATAGTAGCAGTGGGGGGATAATAGCCTCTGGGAAGGGACTGGGGCTGTGGGATAGCAGGTATAGTAGGGAGAGATGGTGCCTATAGTAGCAGTGGGGGGATAATAGCCTCTGGGAAGGGACTGTGGCTGTGGGATAGCAGGTATAGTAGGGAGAGATGGTGCCTATAGTAGCAGTGGGGGGATAATAGCCTCTGGGAAGGGACTGGGGCTGTGGGATAGCAGGTATAGTAGGGAGAGATGGTGCCTATAGTAGCAGTGGGGGGATAATAGCCTCTGGGAAGGGACTGGGGCTGTGGGATAGCAGGTATAGTAGAGAGAGATGGTGCCTATAGTAGCAGTGGGGGGATAATAGCCTCTGGGAAGGGACTGGGGCTGTGGGATAGCAGGTATAGTAGGGAGAGATGGTGCCTATAGTAGCAGTGGGATAGTAGCCTCTGGGAAGGGACTGGGGCTGTGGGATAGCAGGTATAGTAGGGAGAGATGGTGCCTATAGTAGCAGTGGGGGGATAATAGCCTCTGGGAAGGGACTGGGGCTGTGGGATAGCAGGTATAGTAGGGAGAGATGGTGCCTATAGTAGCAGTGGGATAATAGCCTCTGGGAAGGGACTGGGGCTGTGGGATAGCAGGTATAGTAGGGAGAGATGGTGCCTATAGTAGCAGTGGGGGGATAATAGCCTCTGGGAAGGGACTGGGGCTGTGGGATAGCAGGTATAGTAGGGTGAGATGGTGCCTATAGTAGCAGTGGGATAATAGCCTCTGGGAAGGGACTGGGGCTGTGGGATAGCAGGTATAGTAGGGAGAGATGGTGCCTATAGTAGCAGTGGGGGGATAATAGCCTCTGGGAAGGGACTGGGGCTGTGGGATAGCAGGTATAGTAGGGAGAGATGGTGCCTATAGTAGCAGTGGGGGGATAATAGCCTCTGGGAAGGGACTGGGGCTGTGGGATAGCAGGTATAGTAGGGAGAGATGGTGCCTATAGTAGCAGTGGGGGGATAATAGCCTCTGGGAAGGGACTGGGGATGTGGGATAGCAGGTATAGTAGGGAGAGATAGTGCCTATAGTAGTAGTCAAGTTAATAATGGCGGTGGAATAAGGAAACTGCAGAGCAAGATTGTGACAGCAGTATAGTTCAGCCATTTTGTAGGCCTTCGGTACAACTCCCAAATCCCACCAACACCTTAATGCTGTCAGTAGGTGCTCTATATAAATAGGGCCCGCAAACATCTATTTTGCCACTGCACCCTGTTACCACAAAAGACAACTCTGCAGGTGGGGGGGGGGGGGTCCATTACTTTTCTGATACACCTTAAAATAGCTTAGAGGTAAGAAAGCTGTGCAAATGTTGCATTTCAGGTATAAACTACTATATATGCTGTATATGTATAAATATGTATATATGAGGAGAGCTTGCTATACGTCTGAATGCTGTGCCATGCAGTGATAGTGCCATTATGTGTGGAGATTTACAAGGAATATAGGAAATGTACCAAGCCCCACTGGGAATTCTGGGTATTTATTGGCTGCATGGGAAGCCTGTGGGCCTTTATCCAGACTCCAGCGTTTAGTCATTTTCCTATCAAACCTGAGCGACAGTGGTCACCATAATATCAGGCGCAACTTACCCATTAATTGCAGGGCTTGCATTTAGCTTATTAGTAAAGATGTTTTTAGCTAAAGGAATGAAGCAGACGTTGCTTACTGGGCCAATAAACACAGGCAGCCTAACAGGAGAGCAGCAGGTAAGTCGTTATGACTGTAGTATAATAGAGAGACCCTCGTAGCCCAGTTAATGCCCGTTCCTATCACTGTTTAGGGGTGGGAATGGATCAGACTAGTATGGGCCGGGACTGGTGGCGGCAGTGCATGGTGGCCGGGGGAATGTGATGAATGCTGTACAGAGAGGCAGGGGCCTATTTACAGAGCAAAGAGCGTGTCCTCGGAGCGATCCTGCTTCTTCCTTCCGGCGGGATTCGTGGGCGGAGCCGGCTCTCCAGTGGGGGGGGATGGCAGATCTGGCACCCTTTCTGCGGCTTTGGCTCGCTCTTCTAAAAACTTGTCAAATTCTGAAAGTATAAAAAGAAATAATCAGCTTCTATATAACACTGCTATATCATTCTTCTGTGGTTGTTATACAGAGCTGTATTAAGGGGCTCTGCTGCCCTAGGCAGCCCCGTCCCTTGGGGATCCGTATGTGCCGACTGGTACCCATCTCCGCTACTAGATTTAGTATCTGCCAATGGGCTAGGGGGAATTTCTTGCACTGGCCTATGAAAAGGACCACTGGGTATGGGGTAGAACATATAGTAGCACTAATCCTGCTTCATATAAATAGTTTGACTGTAGTTTGCCCCAAAGCAGCCCTGCTTATGAGCCAATGGAAACTGGCAGCTAAATGGAGCAGTTAGGGTGAAGACACACAGAGCTGCTACTGGTCATGCCAGAAAATCCCCTGCCATAGACAATACTGAGAATTGCCTCTGCTAAAACACACGTAGAGACATTTATCATTAAAGGAGAACTAAACCCTCTACACATTAAAAAAAAAAATAAAAAATATCTCTGCATAGGTAACAACTCTCCTAACTGAATCGCTGAATTGATTTTATACATTCATACATAAACAGATAGGTGATTGCTTCGTTTGATATATTGCAGCTCTATGCAGGCGCCATCTTCGCCATCTTACACTGACGGCTATGAGTTCCATTCATTGCCAATGGATGAGTCCTGTTTAGGATGAGCAATCCCTATGGTGGCACCTACCTTCGCTCGTCACTCCTTCCTCCAGTTCATCTCCCTTCTGCAACAAGAACAAGAGTTAATCTCTCTGGGGTAGAAGAGCACAACAAGCCCTGCTATTGGTTGGAAGCAGCAGGCTAGACCCCCCCAGACCCCGCTGGATAATATATATAGCCACTTGATGGCAATAATAGGAAACAAATCAGTAACCCCCAGCAGGGGGAGGTTGTAGTGTAATAAAAGCTGGAGAACTGCAGGTTGCCCATAACTGCTCAAGAATAAAATGCAGCCTCATCCTCCCCCCCCCACCTCACATTTTCTGTAACATACCCACCTCCATTACCCCCCCCCCCGGACAGGTATGAGCTGTGCCAATAACCCAGCAGAATAGGCAGTATAAAGGCATCTCACCACGTCTTTACTGAGCCACTCCTCTATATCATCCATGTCAGTGGGCTGGGAGACTGGAATCTATGGTGCCCAGCAGCAGCAGTGAATGGAGCATGGGAGGAAGGGAGTGAAGCAAAGAAATGGGGTGGGCGGGGTGGGTGGGGGTCAGAGAATAATAAAGAAATAAAAAGCAAAATCATGAAAATGGAAAACATGCTTAAAATTCTGAATGATTCAAATAAAAGCCAAACCATAACATAAACAGGGGGTTAAAGTAACACAAAAGGTGAAGAGATGCAGTGTGTGGTTATATCAGGTTAGATGGAGTATTAGCCAGCCTTCTGGCTAGCGCTGAACTACAGCCCCCAGCATGCCCTGTGGTTCAGGCATTACTGGAGAGCCACGAGTTGGCCATCTTATAATGGGATGGCCCTTCCCGCGCCTATTAGTGGTGTTATTATACTGGCACTAGGACTCTATGGTTGGAATGTACAACTCCAGATGTCACTGCACTACAGCATCCATCGCCCCACAGTGCACCAGTGGCCCTTGGGGAATGCTGGGACTTACATGTGCCCTATTATGCCCTAGACTGTACCACTAAACATTCTCATAAGCCAGGCCTCCATTACAGTTACAGTTAATGCCACCCCAATCTAATTGAATCCCTCCCTCTTCACTGCTAAACCCCACCCCTTCCAATGCTCTACACAAGGGCTGTCGCAATTTACAAGCAGCAACACAATACGTAATCTATGGCACTAAGGGTGCTTTGCTCATTGCATTTTTAGGGTGAAGACACACAGAGCTACTAGTAGCAGCTACTTGTCGTGGCTACTAAAACAGACAATGCTGATCATTTACTGATAATTGTATCTACATGTGTATTAGCAGAGGCAATTCTCAGTGTTGTCTATGGCAGGGGATTTTATGGGGTTTAGTAGCCGTGAAAAAGAAGCTGCTACTAAGTAGCTCCGTGTGTCTTTGCCCTTATGCTGGCCATACACGTTCTTCTTTCGACAAATGTTCAGATATCGATCGTATGTTTAAATGCAACGATCTAAAACTAACTGAAATTGTAGGATAAAGCCCTAAAAATACCAAATGGGAGAATGTTCTGAATATGAAATAGTTGGCAGCACCAATTGTACGACAGTGACTTCCTGGGAATGCACTGTAGGTCCCCCAAGGATATCGGCAGATACATGCACAGATTTTATAATTATCTGAAAGCAATTTTCTAACCTGTCTGATCGACTAAACGACTGATTGCCATGGTACAACAATTATGGGGACGATAATTCTGAGTGGAATTGATACCATTGGGCCCTAGGCTGCAGTGTAAATGCTTCCCTGCACCCCCCCTGTCAGATACCTGTATGGGATTTCCCGCTCCCTAATCAGGAGCCTCTAATTGTATTTGCACGGAGAGATAAGGAGGTGAGTATGGATCGTGCCACAGTGCAAAGGTGCGCGGGGGGGGGGCACCTGTCTCGGCACACACTCCCCTACTCTACAGACTGTACAAAGTGAATACTGTCAGGAGTGGGTAATAGGTCACGGGCACAGCGCCTGCTCCTCACTTGCGGATTCTGGGCAAATCCACCCTTCCCTTGCCTTTACCCATCAGATTAACCCCTTGGGCTACTGACAGGGAGATCTATCTGCAGCGAGAGCCTATATACAGGTATGGGACCTGTTATCCAGAATGCTCGGGGTATTCCGGATAAGAGATCTTTCCGTAATTTGCATCCCCATACCTTAAGTCTGCTAAAAAAACATTTAAATATTGAATACACCCAATAGGCTTGTTCTGCCCCAATAAGGGGTAATTATATCTTAGTTGGGATCAAGTACAGGTACTGTTTTATTATTACAGAGAAAAGGGAATCATTTAACCATGAAATAAACCCAATAGGGCTGTTCTGCCCCCAATAAGGGGTAATTATATCTTAGTTGGGATCAAGTACAGGTACTGTTTTATTATTACAGAGAAAAGGGAATCATTTAACCATTAAATAAACCCAATAGGGCTGTTCTGCCCCCAATAAGGGGTAATTATATCTTAGTTGGGATCAAGTACAGGTACTGTTTTATTATTACAGAGAAAAGGGAATCATTTAACCATGAAATAAACCCAATAGGGCTGTTCTGCCCCCAATAAGGGGTAATTATATCTTAGTTGGGATCAATTACAGGTACTGTTTTATTATTACAGAGAAAAGGGAATCATTTAACCATGAAATAAACCCAATAGGGCTGTTCTGCCCCCAATAAGGGGTAATTATATCTTAGTTGGGATCAATTACAGGTACTGTTTTATTATTACAGAGAAAAGGGAATCATTTAACCATGAAATAAACCCAATAGGGCTGTTCTGCCCCAATAAGGGGTAATTATATCTTAGTTGGGATCAAGTACAGGTACTGTTTTATTATTACAGAGAAAAGGGAATCATTTAACCATTAAATAAACCCAATAGGGCTGTTCTGCCCCAATAAGGGGTAATTATATCTTAGTTGGGATCAAGTACAGGTACTGTTTTATTATTACAGAGAAAAGGGAATCATTTAACCATTAAATAAACCCAATAGGGCTGTTCTGCCCCAATAAGGGGTAATTATATCTTAGTTGGGATCAAGTACAGGTACTGTTTTATTATTACAGAGAAAAGGGAATCATTTAACCATGAAATAAACCCAATAGGGCTGTTCTGCCCCCAATAAGGGGTAATTATATCTTAGTTGGGATCAAGTACAGGTACTGTTTTATTATTACAGAGAAAAGGGAATCATTTAACCATGAAATAAACCCAATAGGGCTGTTCTGCCCCAATAAGGGGTAACTATATCTTAGCTGGGATCAAGTACAAGGTTCTGTATAACAATTAGAGAAAAATGAAATCATTTTTAAAAATTAGAATTATTTGCTTATAATGGAGTCTATGCGAGATGGCCTTTCTGTAATTTTGAACTTCCTGGATAAAGGGTTTCCGGATAAGGGATCCCATACCTGTATAGGTGCTTCTGCCGCATTTGTATTTTTACTGAGTGGGGTGCTGTACTGCAAATTCCATGCCCTCCTATCAAGCTATCTTTTTTAAAGGGGATATTAACCCCCCATAAGCATGCTGGAAGCTGTTAAAGGGGAACTAAACCCTCTAACCTCCATGTTCAAGTAATATCCCTTGTGCCTCCTAAATTAAACCTAAAGGCGGCCATACACGGGCTAAGCAGGTAAATGGGCCCCACAGGCTGAATGGATAGAGAACACAAGAAGACACACATGATATGGCTGCCTTTCTATTCAATTCATCTACCCGGGCACCATGCCCTGAGTGACCTGCACTGGCAGATAAACCTGCAAACCATACTACATACCTATCAGTTGGGACTGCTGGGCCACAATATAATATATATATATAATACTACGGTGCTGCTGCAGGAGGAGAGAATACAGAAAGGCCATTATTTGCTGCTTTCCATGTGCTGTTTGTGCCGGTGCCACGAGGAGGAGGAGGAGGTGGAATGGATGGGGTTATGATTACAGTTATTACCCAGCCGGTATTAGGCACACAAGGTTAAACATGAGACAGGGACACACTGGAATTACAGGTTATAGGCAGGGACTCAGCCTGGGAGAATCGGGCAGGTCAATAAATTGCTGTATCTGTGCAACGGAAGGGATAAGCACCAGAACTACTCATTCTCCCCTATAATCCTCTTACTATAGAGAAGCCTATGGGCCTCCAACCTCACAAACCCCTCTCTCTGCAGGATACACACTCTCAGGTAGGGGAATAAGCATATATATATGTGGCTCTTGTACAGTGGCAGGGATAATGCTGCAGCACCAAACTTATCCCACTGATTGTCTACAATGACACAGCTGCCCATCTGAGCCCCTCGCAGCAGGATAATCTAGTGACACAGCTGCCCATCTGAGCCCCTTGCAGCAGGATAATCTACAGTGACACAGCTGCCCATCTGAGCCCCTTGCAGCAGGATAATCTACAGTGACACAGCTGCCCATCTGAGCCCCTTGCAGCAGGATAATCTACAGTGACACAGCTGCCCATCTGAGCCCCTTGCAGCAGGATAATCTACAGTGACACAGCTGCCCATCTGAGCCCCTTGCAGCAGGATAATCTACAGTGACACAGCTGCCCATCTGAGCCCCTTGCAGCAGGATAATCTACAGTGACACAGCTGCTCATCTGAGCCCCTTGCAGCAGGATAATCTACAGAGACACAGCTGCCCATCTGAGCCCCTTGCAGCAGGATAATCTACAGAGACACAGCTGCCCATCTGAGCCCCTTGCAGCAGGATAATCTACAGTGACACAGCTGCCCATCTGAGCCCCTTGCAGCAGGGTAATCTACAGAGTCACAGCTGCCCATGCCCATCTGAGCCCCTCGCAGCAGGATAATCTACAGTGACACAGCTGCCCATCTGAGCCCCTCGCAGCAGGATAATCTACAGTGACACAGCTGCCCATCTGAGCCCCTCGCAGCAGGATAATATAGCGCCACAGCTGCCCATCTGAGCCCCCTGCAACAATGATTAATTTACCTGTAATGCTGTCAGACCTATAATAACTAGGTGTAGATAGCCACAGATAATAAAATGTTCCCTTTTGCAGGGAGTGTTGTACTTATAAGGTGACCCCAACCTGCACATCAACTAACCACAAATAGTGGAATGAAATAGTGGGAAGCCCAAGGGCTGGAACAGAACCCGGTAACCAGGAGAGTGGGAATCCATTGCAACTGCGCACCCCATGATTCTGGGAGCAAAGGAGTATATAAACCAAGCCATTCTCCATTAGCAAGAGAGTCCAAATGTGGCAGTAGCGCAGTGCCATGTAGGAACGCAAGGCCGCGTAATATGGTAGGCTCTTTGTTGCTTTCACCGTTTACAACCAGCAAATTATATATGACCCACTGAACCTTTCACGTGTCCGGGGACTTTGGACCAATGTTCAGATCACCAGCATTGCCTTCCTGTTGGTGTAAATATGGGACAGACTCAGGAATTTGGACTTGTTCAGTGACTATCAATTCCTTTATGGAATAACCCATAATGTAGTGCTTGAAGCAGTTTGAAAGAATTGGCTTCTCTGGGGCCCACGTTTGCCCCGACAGTATATCTATACAGAGGCTGTTGGGGGTAAAAAGTAGCTATCTACTTATCAAGCTGGCAGCCTATTGGTCCATGCATGGGGCCAAATAAAAATGTGGGGCTCATTTAGTTCACGAAACAGGTGTCTATGGGCCCCAAGGTGATCCGATATCTGCCCAAGGCCCTAATGGCTGAATCTGACCCAATACTCCAGTGGCCAAATAGGGCAAAGATCCACTGTATGTGTGAACTCTGCGTATGGAAGTGATTTGCAGGAGAAAAGTGTATAAAACATATGAGAAATGTTTTGTAAAACCTGCGCTTATCCCAGTCAAGCAGATACAGCAAAGCGGGGAAAGGACAACTAAGTGAGGAAGCAGGGAGCAGGATTTCTGTGCAGCTGGAATATTTGACTGTTGGTGGGTAAATGCTCTTACATGGGGCATACAGGTCTCTAACTGCCTCCTGTAATCGGGTGTATGATGTAAAAGACAAAACTCAGTGCTGGACTGGGCCAGAGAACCAGACACCACGGCTCAATCCCACAACTACTGGATACAGGTGGTACCCAAATGCTATTGGCTTCCATTTAGGCCCAAAATAAGGCTGATGGGAATTGCTGGCTGGGGCCAACTAGGGCACACTAGGAAACCCTACAGTACTCCGATAGGCAAGCCCAACCCTGCAGAAATATGAAAACTATGCCATTTACCCAACAGCTCCTGGTGCAAGCTGGTTACCCTCTGGTCCCTGGAGGGTCGAACTCATACGGCTCTTAAAGTGTAAGTGCAAACAACTCAAGAGCTGGAGTGTGCTAGTGAGAGTGGGGAGCAATCTTCTACAAGTGTCCTATGTGGAACTTACTGATTCGATCATAATGCAAGTTAAAATGCATACAGGTCCTTTTCAAAAAATTTGCATATTGTGATAAAGTTCATTATTTTCTGTAATGTACTGATAAACATTAGACTTTCATATATTTTAGATTCATTACACACAACTGAAGTAGTTCAAGCCTTTTCTTGTTTTAATATTGATGATTGTGGCATACAGCTCATGAAAACCCAAAATTCCTATCTCAAAAAATTAGCATATCATGAAAAGGTTCTCTAAACGAGCTATTAACCTAATCATCTGAATCAACTAATTAACTCTAAAAACCTTCAAAAGATTCCTGAGGCTTTTAGAAACTCCCAGCCTGGTTCATTACTCAAAACCGCAATCATGGGTAAGACTGCCGACCTGACTGCTGTCCAGAAGGCCATCATTGACACCCTCAAGCAAGAGGGTAAGACACAGAAAGAAATTTCTGAACAAATAGGCTGTTCCCAGAGTGCTGTATCAAGGCACCTCAGTGGGAAGTCTGTGGGAAGGAAAAAGTGTGGCAGAAAACGCTGCACAACGAGAAGAGGTGACTGGGCCCTGAGGAAGATTGTGGAGAATTCCTGACCTTGGGGGACCTGCGGAAGCAGTGGACTGAGTCTGGAGTAGAAACATCCAGAGCCACCGTGTACAGGCGCGTGCAGGAAATGGGCTACAGGTGCCGCATTCCCCAGGTCAAGCCACTTTTGAACCAGAAACAGCGGCAGAAGTGCCTGACCTGGGCTACAGAGAAGCAGCACTGGACTGTTGCTCAGTGGTCCAAAGTATGTCATTCGGAAATCAAGGTGCCAGAGTCTGGAGGAAGACTGGGGAGAGGGAAATGCCAAAATGCCTGAAGTCCAGTGTCAAGTACCCACAGTCAGTGATGGTCTGGGGTGCCATGTCAGCTGCTGGTGTTGGTCCACTGTGTTTTATCAAGGGCAGGGTCAATGCAGCTAGCTATCAGGAGATTTTGGAGCACTTCATGCTTCCATCTGCTGAAAAGCTTTATGGAGATGAAGATTTCATTTTTCAGCATGACCTGGCACCTGCTCACAGTGCCAAAACCACTGGTAAATGGTTTACTGCCCATGGTATTACTGTGCTCAATTGGCCTGCCAACTCTCCTGACCTGAACCCCATAGAGAATCTGTGGGATATTGTGAAGAGAAAGTTGAGAGACACAAGACCCAACACTCTGGATGAGCTTAAGGCCGCTATTGAAGCATCCTGGGCCTCCATAACACCTGAGCAGTGCCACAGGCTGATTGCCTCCATGCCACGCCACATTGAAGCAGTCATTTCTGCAAAAGGATTCCCGACCAAGTATTGAGTGCATAACTGAACATAATTATTTGAAGGTTGACTTTTTTTGTATTAAAAACACTTTTCTTTTATTGGGCGGATGAAATATGCTAATTTTTTGAGATAGGAATTTTGGGTTTTCATGAGCTGTATGCCACAATCATCAATATTAAAACAAGAAAAGGCTTGAACTACTTCAGTTGTGTGTAATGAATCTAAAATATATGAAAGTCTAATGTTTATCAGTACATTACAGAAAATAATGAACTTTATCACAATATGCTAATTTTTTGAAAAGGACCTGTATATTTCTATGATATGTTTTGGAAAGTTTTTTTTTATTTTTTATCTTTGTTTCTACTAAAGTAGCTATAAACAGAATCATACAGAGGGGCCTAGGGAGAACCATCAGATGAGAGAACCAGCAGCGTTCCAATGTACTGCTTGTCCCTTATAGTAGGGAGAGATGGTGCCTATAGTAGCAGTGGGGGGATAATAGCCTCTGGGAAGGGACTGGGGCTGTGGGATAGCAGGTATAGTAGGGAGAGATGGTGCCTATAGTAGCAGTGGGGGGATAATAGCCTCTGGGAAGGGACTGGGGCTGTGGGATAGCAGGTATAGTAGGGAGAGATGGTGCCTATAGTAGCAGTGGGGGGATAATAGCCTCTGGGAAGGGACTGGGGCTGTGGGATAGCGGGTATAGTAGGGAGAGATGGTGCCTATAGTAGCAGTGGGGGATAATAGCCTCTGGGAAGGGACTGGGGCTGTGGGATAGCAGGTATAGTAGGGAGAGATGGTACCTATAGTAGCAGTGGGATAATAGCCTCTGGGAAGGGACTGGGGCTGTGGGATAGCAGGTATAGTAGGGAGAGATGGTGCCTATAGTAGCAGTGGGGGGATAATAGCCTCTGGGAAGGGACTGGGGCTGTGGGATAGCAGGTATAGTAGGGAGAGATGGTGCCTATAGTAGCAGTGGGGGGATAATAGCCTCTGGGAAGGGACTGGGGCTGTGGGATAGCAGGTATAGTAGGGAGAGATGGTGCCTATAGTAGCAGTGGGATAATAGCCTCTGGGAAGGGACTGGGGCTGTGGGAGAGCAGGTATAGTAGGGAGAGATGGTGCCTATAGTAGCAGTGGGGGGGGATAATAGCCTCTGGGAAGGGACTGGGGCTGTGGGATAGCAGGTATAGTAGGGAGAGATGGTGCCTATAGTAGCAGTGGGATAATAGCCTCTGGGAAGGGACTGGGGCTGTGGGATAGCAGGTATAGTAGGGAGAGATGGTGCCTATAGTAGCAGTGGGGGGATAATAGCCTCTGGGAAGGGACTGGGGCTGTGGGAGAGCAGGTATAGTAGGGAGAGATGGTGCCAATAGTAGCAGTGGGGGATAATAGCCTCTGGGAAGGGACTGGGGCTGTGGGATAGCAGGTATAGTAGGGAGAGATGGTGCCTATAGTAGCAGTGGGATAATAGCCTCTGGGAAGGGACTGGGGCTGTGGGAGAGCAGGTATAGTAGGGAGAGATGGTGCCTATAATAGCAGTGGGGGGATAATAGCCTCTGGGAAGGGACTGGGGCTGTGGGAGAGCAGGTATAGTAGGGAGAGATGGTGCCTATAGTAGTAGTGGGATAATAGCCTCTGGGAAGGGACTGGGGCTGTGGGAGTATAGTAGGGAGAGATTTTGGAGTCATTGTGTAACTGAGTGGATGGAGCTATTCCTATCAGGATAGAGTGTTCTATTGACAGAGTGAAGCCATTCGGGGACATGATAAACAGCAAATATCCAGCTGCTTGGAGACCTTGCCCTGCCTGGTCAGTAACGGTCAGTATTACAGGGGACAAAAACCTACTAGTTGGTGAACTTGCTCACCATTCCTTGGCTGATAAGCCACGTGTCTATGGGCTCCATATCTGGCTTTCCACCTCTAAATCTCCTCTGGATCAAAACCACAAAATCCCAGCAAATAAAACAGAGAAGGGAATTGAAAAGAAAAAAAAGAAAGCAGTTAAAAGAACAAAAAAAAAGACAATATAGGGTTTCGTTTGCAGGTGGAGCTGGGAATTGTTATCGCCCAACGGCAATAGCCTGTAGCTTAGCAACCCAAATCGTTATGGCGTATGGGATAATTCGACTCTGACCCTCTGTGGGCTGAGGAGCCAATGTGCAGTTTCACACGCTTATTTCTAGAGAGATAACTTTATCTGTTCCACGCCGCACAGGAGTTTGAACCCGCTCACCATACATGTTTGTAGGAACCCACGCTGGCCTATCATCTGCAGGTTGGTAGAGAAGCAGAGCCACCTAGTGGCAGGGAAAGGAGGTGCAATGCTCTTCCCTGACTTACCTGCAGTACCCAGACTGGGCCTGCTACTGTGCTCTGTATCTCTATCTATTTGTTTCCCAAGCTGCTGGATATATTTATGTTAAACTACAGCTCATTGGTCAATATCTGTAGCTCCGCAATTGCATTTCCAAATGGCACATTTTGCCTTATGCAGCGTCTCACCCCTCCGATGTTCTGCTTCCGGACATCAAGAGCGGAGGCCAATCCCCCCAGAGCCTGTGGGTCCTCGTACGTCACGCTAAAAGAGAGCACAGAGTTATTATATATATATATATATATATTTATTATATTCGCATTTCCCCTGGGGGGTGCTGCTGGGAATGAAGATCTCAAGTAAGGAGATGCCGGCCCACCGTCTAGGAGCAACGGGCCAAGTCAAATCTTTTTCACTGGTAGATGCCAAAATGTTAGGCACCTCCCACTGAAATAGATCACCATCTTTACTTGTCCTTTAAAGGAAGCTAAAAAATGCATATTCATTTTAGAAAACAGTCTACATCATACCAAGAGTTAATTTAAAGGGGAACTCAGGCTTCTGAACCAACAATATACTTATCACTGTAATTTGTTCCTTTAAAAGTAGGAATAAATACCATTTTTATATGCTGAAATCCAGCTGCAAAGCAGTTCTCTTTCTGCATCATTTGGAAGCCTGGCAAGGGAGGAGGGACTAAAACAGTGATGTTACAAACTGGAACAACTTCTCCACAGCTTACAGACAGCATGCAGGAACTACATAACCCACAATGCATTGCGATGTGATTTTTCCATTCCTTATTGACATCACGTGTGCAGGGAATTGTGGGATATGGAGGATGCAGGCTGTTACAGTAGTTGACAGTCTCAAAGTAGTCAGCCAGATCATCAGGGGGACAGGGGGCGGGGCTTAGGGAACTGTTCCAAACCATATTATTACGTTACAAATCATGACAAAGCTGCATAGTTTCTAATTGATATATATTGCAAAGTTGCTTGAAATTAGGTTTAATTTTCAAAATAGTGACCTACCCCTTTGAATTTGCTAGTGCTATAGGAAGACTAATGGCATGGGTGGCTCTGTGCTCTACTTACTTTTTCCGCTGATCGGCCAGAGAGTTGGTTCTGGTGTGTGCAAACATATCAAAGTCATCCTGCGGTTTGGTGGTGGGCAGAGCGCTGAGAGTTGAGCTGACGCTGTTTGATCCCATATCTGTGATAATAATAATAACACAGGAGGGAGAAGCGATGAGTTCCATTTGGGCAAAATCTGCTAATGATTGAAGACACTAAAATACTTTAGAAAGAGAAGCCAGAGATGTTTAATCTGTGAATCTCCAGTTGTAGTTGAATGGCAACTTCCAGCATGCAGGGAGTTGTAGTACAACAACATGGTGATGCTGGGAGTTGCACAAGCACCAGAAGCAGGACATCTCACTGTAACTCGGCTTACCCAGGCCGCCCAGCTGTGAGCTCAGGTTTGATGGAGCCGTATTTGCCAACATGGGGCTGACGACTGCAGGCGATCCAGGGCCGAGGTCAATCAGGTTATCCTCCGTGACTTCACTCAGCACCTACACCCGCCCGGAGAGATGGGAGGGAGGGGAGAGAACAACAGCACTCAGTAGGGAAAGAATTATTGGAAACAAAGTGCATAGATCATGGAACTCCTTGCATTAATCCGGGCCTTGCTCCTCAGTGACTACTATTATCCTTATCGTTTACAGTAGGGGGTACATTATCCCTTATAATACATGAGTGATACTCAGAGTTCCCTGTATAACTCAGCCTGCAGCCTTGTGCCTTTATATGGGCACAGAACCCCTCAGTGACTGCTAATATCCTTATCATTTACAGTAGGGGGTACATTATCCCTTATAATACATGAGTAATACTCAGAGTCCCCTGACTTCTCTAACAGCCTGTAGAGCTTTATGTGGAAGGCCACATTGGAACACAGTACAGCAAGGTCTAAGCCAGTAAGAGAATAATAACTGCTAACTGTGCAGACTCACCCCATTAGTGTTCTGTGCAGAGCGGCCCGACCTGTACCGTTCAAACCTGGAAAGTAATAAAACAATGAAATCCGAAATGGAAAAATATATTACCAAGAAAAGCAAATTTCCATTTAAAGGAGTAACACATTATACAGATATTTGCTTGAATGAACCTAACTTTACTCTGAGCAGCAAGCCAAGGCGCCTCTAATATAGGGCTCCATAGCTGGCAGCAGACAAAAAAAGCACCCCATTTAAGCACCATATGGATTTACCATAATTATTTATCTTTCTGCTATTTGTATATATTATAGACCTCCTTCCCAGCATGCTTAGCTGTAGGCGTGAAAGCTATGGTTCTACTCCCGCTACATACAGCTTCCAGCAGGCAGGGACATGGGACTGTATACGCTTACCTCTCATATCGAAGAAAGACGTTATTTAAATCATCATTCACGTGAAGCAGCTCTTCAGTGACCTCCTCATTCGATACTCGGGAAATGAGTTCCACAATCCTCTCCTGCATGGATCTGCATGTCCTGTTTAGGTCCTGTGGGAAAATCCAATTCAGTAGGTTATTACCATTTAGCAACATAGATGCGCAGTACTGGGCACACCGCGTGTGCAATTTTCTGTTGTGTCACTATTACTTTTGTGGAGTTTTATGACCTGTACAGAAGCAATAAGCCTTTGGCCTTCTATGGCTGCAAAACCCATAACTGGCTTCTAATATCCTTATCATTTACAGTAGGGGGTACATTATCCCTTATAATACATGAGTGATACTCAGAGTTCCCTGTATAACTCAGCCTGCAGCCTTGTGCCTTTATATGGGCACAGAACCCCTGAGTGACTGCTAATATCCTTATCATTTACAGTAGGGGGTACATTATCCCTTATAATACAGGAGTGATACTCAGAGTTCCCTGTATAACTCAGCCTGCAGCCTTGTGCCTTTATATGGGCACAGAACCCCTCAGTGACTGCTAATATCCTTATCATTTACAGTAGGGGGTACATTATCCCTTATAATACATGAGTGATACTCAGAGTTCCCTGAATAACTCAACCTGCAGCCTTGTGCCTATAATTATATATATATATATATATATATATATATTATATATATATATATATATATAATTAGTGTCACTTACCTGTAAAAGCTCAAGGTCTGAGGCATCTTCCTGACCAGGGGTCATTTCCGTGAGCATCTCAGACATGACTTTAATGTTTCCGCGCACTATATCCAGCTCACTCCTCAGTCGTCCAATCTGGGGAATAGAAGGTCAGTACTTTAATGCCATACAAAGTGATGATGTGAAACAACGGAATGGAGTAGAACATAAGTATGTGGCCCATCACACCAGTGACCAATATTTGTACCCTTTTTGTGGCCCTGGGCCACTGCTCCTGTTTGCTGGAAGCTGCCCTGGCCGGGGGTACCAGTTTAGGAACTTTATATTACTCTCTGCAGCCTTGGGACACGTGCTTAGGGGTTTGAGAGTGGAAAGCTGGCTTTCTGATTCTAATTTTGACTCACCACTGTACTGCATGGGGGCTTGTGGGCACCGGGACGAAGAGGTGTGCCCCCGAAACCTTTCATGGTTTGCACTTAATAAACTAGCAGGGTTTATCCTACTTAAACAGCTCTGTCGTGCCAATATTTTTGGGTGTTTTGAATTAAACTGGAGGGTGCTGATCCCTCATTAAATATTGATAGGCACCTGGAACAGGCCACAGGAGGACCCAGGAGGAAGAGGATGGATGCCTTAAGCTTGACCTTAGGCCGGTGCAGTTTTCAGTGAACAGGAGGGGTCTCTGGTAAATGGTTATAATCACTTGGGGGGCATCCCCAGTAATTATGCCTTTGCTTTAATAAGATGTCTGCCTTGGAGCAGATTGGCCACGGGCACACAAGCATATAAAGCTGCTCCATACCTGCTCGGAGTTTGCGCTGATGGGGCCGCCCATGTTTGCTGGAGGGCCTCCTGGGGCTGTGTAGGGGGGAGTGGGGCTGGATTTGGAATTGGAGAAGTTGCTGAAGCTGCCCCTCTGCTGAGTCTGAGAGGTATGCATGTTGGTCGCAGGATCCACCTCAGGAACGCTCTGTAACAGCAAAAATACACACATAACTGTAAATGTACCTTCCTAGGCCAGGCTAGCAGATCAGTACAGGTATGGGATTATTTTACTTCAGTTTGGAATTTCAGTAGTTATCTGGTTGCTAGAGGCCAATTTACCTTAGTAACCAGGGAGTGGTTTGAGATAGTGACTGATATATGAATAGCAGAGGGGCCGAAGAGAAAGATAAGTAATAAAAAGTAACAACAACAATAACATTGTAGCCTCACAGAGCAATAGATTTTCGCTTCCGGGGTCAGTGACCCCCATTTGAAAGCTGGAAAGAGGCAGAAGAAGAAGGCAAATAAAAGTTAACATAAAGGTGAACCCCCCCTTAAGTACTTTATGTGGAAACTTCCAAGAATTTGAGCTGTTACCTTAATAGGCAGACGAGGGCCCCTTCATGCTTTTAATAATGCAGCGGCACAAAACGGGCGGCAGAAAGCCTGCTGTCATTTCCAGAGAGCGGAGGCATGAATATTTAATGTTAATGCCGAAATCTAATCTGCCTTTAGGGGATGGCAGAACTCTACACTGTCGCTGAGCAATGTGACTTGTACTACAGTGTGCAACTCACAATACAACGAGTGATGGGTGCTGGTTCCTCAGTGTTATGGAGTCGCTGCGCCACAGCAATAGGCGAAAGGCCAAATCTCTGCTTGGGTTGGAATATGTAACAATCGGAGGCATTTTGGTGTTTCTCACAGAATACAGACAATAGAGCTATTACTGTGCTGTGTGTGCCCAGACCTGACCTGTCACATATGTACAAGTCCAATGTGGCCTGTTGGCACCTTATAGTGGGTGGGTGCTTAAACCGTGTCCCTCCAGGGCCCAGCACATTAATATTAAAAAGTGGGGGACAAGTGGGCAACCCTTTGCAGTAAGGTTTCTCAATGAAAAAGCCTCTTATATAGAATAAAGGGGAATTAAGGCTTCTGAACCAAAATTTGCCCCATAGAGAAACCCCTAATATACCCATCACTGCAATCTGTTCCTTCAAAAAGTATGAATAAATACCATTTTATATGCTGAAATCCAGCTGCAAAATAGTTCTTCTCTTCCTGCATCATTTGAAATCCTGGCAGGGGAGGAGGGACTAAAACACTGATGTTACAAATTGTAACAACTTCGCCACAGCTTACAGACAGCATGCAGGAACTACAAAACCCACAATGCATTGCACTGTGATGTTCCTTTCCTTATTGACATCACGTGTGCAGAGAATCGTGGGATTTGGAGGCTGCAGGCTGCAGGCTGAGGACAGGCGACTACTGTTACATTTTATCTGAGTCTCAAAGTAGCCAACCAGATCAGCAGGGGAACAGGGGGCGGGGCTTAGGGAACTGTTACAAACCATATTACTTTGAAAATGATGAAAAGGCTGCATATTTTTTAATTAATGTATACAGCACAGTTGCTTGAAATTATGTTTTCTTTTCAAAAAGCTTAAATTGTGTTTGCGTGGAGTTTAAATCATCATTTTCCTCAAATTGAAAAAAAAAAAATATTGTGCCCTGCATAGGTGGCAGGTTAGCAGCCAGCTTTTCATCAACTTACCCTCTGGGGGGTGTGTATGGGAGACAAAGCATCTAGATCTGCCATTGGGAACTCTATTCCTTTTCTCTTCAGCTCCTCATAAATATGTACAACTCCAGTAAGGTCAGGGCTGCTGCGAAATGCGTCCGCCCAAGCCTGCAACACAACAGCGGGAACACAGCAACTTGTGAAGCGTCACAACCAAAAGGGGCCCAACACCTAAATTGCCTGTTGTTACAATGTGAAACATCAATGTTTTAGTCCCTCCTCCCCTGCCATAGCACCCATTTCTATCATGCATACATATATACAGAGATATTTTCAGGAGACCAAGCTTATAATGAATGAAGACAAATGCAGCAATAAACCTGAAGGACAAACAAGAAAAGAAAATGGTCTCTAATTATAGAGATGGTAATATTGATTAATGGCTGCATTCCATCAACCCAAGTGTCCTTTCTTCCAAATGTCACTTACCTTCTGCACGGTGCCAGTGAGGCAGATCTATTCTGTATGGGGTTTCAGAGAAACAGAAATCCTTTGGGCGAGACGCGGCTCTCCCCTTCTGTACGTTAGTGGTGCCTGACCCAGTAGAACACACCCCCCTGATATCTGATCTGACCTCATCTGATACCATCGGGGGTTGCCACTTGCAGGTAACATATGACAGAGGGGACACGGGAAGGGGTGACACCTTTGCCTTGAACGGTGTCAGTGACAAACAGGAACCCCAGTGCGTTTATATTTACATACATGTGTGTGTATTCAACACGCCACTTGAGAAGGTTATGTTTGATTTAGGCTTGAATCAGTTGGAAAAATGAAAAAGAATAATTGGGCATAAAGGGGTTGTTCACCTCCAAGTTAACTTCTTTTTTTTTTTATTATTTGTAGTTTTTTAGTTATTTCATTTTCAGTTCAGCAGCTCTCTAGTCTGGAGTTTCAGCAGTTATTTGGTTGCTAGGGTCTGAGTTAGCTTAACAACCAGGCAGTGGTTTGGATGAGAGACTGATATATGAATAGAAAAAAGTTATAAAAAGAAACAATAAAACTGGAGCCTCACAGAGCAATAGTTTTTTGGCTGCAGGGTCAGTGACCCCCATTTGAAAGCTGCAAAGAGTTGGAAAAAGAAGGCAAATCATTCAAAAACTATAAAATAATGAAGACCAATAGAAAAGTTGCTTAGAATAGGTAATTCTAGAACATACTAAAAGTTTGCTTAAAGGTGAACCGCCCCTTTATAGACTGGTGACTAATTGCAACCCTTTTAATAGTCAAAGCAAAGGGAGTAACTAGGATGGGGAATGGGGAAAATAACTCCAATAAATAAAAATTTGGTCTCAATGTAACAGCTCTAAGTGAGCAAAAGAGACCCATACTATGGTCACAGCTACGCACCAACAAGTTCTTCAGTAAGAAGCTGAGAGTTATAGTCGCACATAGTGTGGAAAACGTGGCCTCTAGAAAGCCTCCATCTAACTGCAGGCATGAAAAGGGGGGACAGGAGGGAACTCCGAGTGTGTACATCAATTGTACCCCAATGTGCTTATTGCCCACCCTTGCCTTATCTGACAACATCTTGGACCAAAAAGTAGTACTAAATACACTGGAAGGGTGGCCAAACAAAAAATATGTCTGAATCTCTGCAGAATATGTTCTCTGACCCTACTGGCTACTAGGTCCCTTTATGGGTGTTGTTTGGCGGCCCCAAAATGGACTCAGCTTACTGGCACTGGCCAATCGGAAGCAAGAGAGGAACACAGAGTGCCTTGCATGGGTTATTTTTACACACAGACAGAGCTTAGCAGATAGAACCATTCCACACTGGTCCAAAATGTTATTATCATGGCTTAGACCGTTAAGCAAACGCCCGGAGCCCATGGGTACAGCCCGCACTGTGCTGGCTCTTGCACCGCAGATACACCTTTGTTTCCATGTTCAGAACCAAACATTAAAACCTGCAGAAGGGACAGAACTGGGTGACTCAGCCCATTCTGAAAGGCTCCTATATAATTATTATGTCCTAATCTCCCAGACTGCAGTTCGGGCTTTGGCCCCAACCAGCGATAAAGTAAAAAAGCTGAATTTGCGGTCTAAACTTGCTGCCAAGGTATCAATTAGCGGAAATTGTTAATGAGGGAAGTCCAGCACATTTACTGTGTCTGCAACACTGCTGCCTGGCAAACAAAACAGGATTAAATTGCTTTCAGTAGAATATAAGTAATAAATAATGATCCCTTGGCATAATGCATGGGTGGGCAACTGTCAGCCCTCCATTAAAGGGATAGGGACACTTTTCAGAAATGAGTCACTATCTCTTTAATAAACCCTCTGCTGCCTCCCAGCCAACCTTTTTACCCCCCCTGCCCAACTCAGCTCCTTTCCCCAATGTCCTAGCAGTCAATTCTTTATGGGACTGGGCCAAAATCCTGATAGGCTGAGGACAAAGATAAACAATACCCCAGCCTATCAGAACTTTTGCTGCCCCCCAAGCCTGACGTCAAATTCTGAGGCATCAGGAAGAGGAGCTGTAAATGGATATGTAACAGGGGGTCTGCCAGGAAGCAGTGGGGGGCAATGGGTAGTGATTTGTTTCTCTCTATGGAGCTTATTCAAATCATTCATTTGTATTTGGCACGCGTCGCTCAGCTGCTGCTCACCTGGATAAGCGCAAGCACTTTGTCCTGCACGATGGTGGGAGGGCTGTTTTTTGGGGAGATAATCTTCACCAAGATGCCGTCTATGAAATCCCGATGGGTCACGAGGACGTGAAAGCGATGGCCGCAGTTTTTGACGCAAGTCTCTAAAACCTAAGACAAAATAAACATTCATCCTTTAGACCTGAGGGTGTCAAAAACATGTGTGTAATTCTGCCCTTATGGGCAAGACACTGCCACGGGGGCTGCACCAAAACCCCTCCCTCTGTAGGATTGGAGCCCCCTTGGCAGTCTGTCTGATCCGATTGGATCATAAGTGTCTATATCTCTGGTGTGCCAAGATCTCCCATCAACACATGGATGGAATAGGGGGCACAGACCACGTAGACTAAAGAATGGATGAGGCCATGTGTCTGGCTGTATTATAATAAATGTAAAGAAAATAAGGTTGTGCGCTGTGGGTATATGTACTGTATTACAAGGAGCAATAAACAGACTTACTGTGAGTGCGAGCATCACTTCTCTGTAATTCCTATTCCCATTCAGCCTCTTCTTCAGGGCTCTGATGGCATCTTTTGGACTAAAAGAAAGGATGTGTCTCAGATACAGGAATGGGTTACATTCTCAGTATTGTCTAAGGCAGGGGATTTTGAAATAGCTGCTACTAAGTAGCCCTGTGTCTTCACCCAGAGACATGCCCCCAGCACCAATCTGAATTATTGAGTTAATGAGCCATATGGACTGATTTCCTTTAGTGTTACATTTAGAGCAGCACATCTGTCCAGGTTAAAATCATAAAACCACAGAGGGAAAAAAAAAACACATTATTCCCATTTATTCATATAGTGCCAGCAAGTTACACAACCAGGGGATAAGACAGCACCAAGTGCCAAATGGGGTCCTTATCCAATTGGATTTTTAAAGCTGAAATCTCAATGAGGTGCATCTCTGTGCCCAGAATATATCTAAATATCTATCATGGAGGCACCTCCATATAATAAAGGGTAACAGATAACATGCACAGATGCTAAACTGAAAGGGCAGTATCTATAACATAGGCCTGTTACTGGAGCAGCAGCCAATGGGTACAGGGCCGTATATACCAGAGGCATGGATTTGGCAGAATCCGAATCCTGCTGAAAAAGGCAGAATAATCTTGGCTGAATCCCGGCTTCGGTGCATCTCTACTATATGGTGAATAAAAGGTTTTTTGTAAAAAACCAAACCCTTTCCACTGCCACTGGATCCTTTCCTATCAAATCCGGTGGCACAGTTGGAAGGGTAGGGGGTACCCATCCGGCTTTGCACTGGAAGTGACTTTACATGCCCAGAAGTGATGTCACGTGCAGCATGTTGCAATGACATCACAGCTTTACATGGGTACCTACCGTATATGTTAAACACAGAAATAGTACATAAATAAATAATAATAATAATTCCCTCAGCCCACTACCGGATATGTGCTGCTAAATTTGATGAGAAGGGGGGATCACAACCTGCCTGTCCTCTGATTGGCAAATGGGAAGGTCCGGTGCCCAGGGCAGCAGCAGCAGAACTACAGATACAGCCCTGACAAGTCTATCACTGAAGGTGATTTTACTTACCCTTCTTCTGTCTCATTAATAATGTCACAGATTTCCATGTTGAGTGTCCAGTCCTCACTCTGCAGGGAGCCGTCTGTAGCTTTCTCTGGCAGAAAGGGAGAGAGAAAAGAAAATGGGTCAAAAAATAAAATAACATTTCTGCACAAAAGGAATCTAGTGGTCATTGTTTACAATTGTGCAAGTGGGTTCCTACTTCATTACCAAAGGAGTGAATATTAATTCACGGCAAGTATGGTGAACTTCACTGAACCAGTTACCATAGCCGGATATTCTTGTACTGGAACGCCAGCTATTTGTGCCAGTCCCTTCCCAGAGGCTATTATAGGTACCATCTCTCCCTACTATACCTGCTATCCCACAGCCCCAGTCCCTTCCCAGAGGCTATTATCCCCCCACTGCTACTATAGGCACCATCTCTCCCTACTATACCTGCTATCCCACAGCCCCAGTCCCTTCCCAGAGGCTATTATCCCCCCACTGCTACTATAGGCACCATCTCTCCCTACTATACCTGCTATCCCACAGCCCCAGTCCCTTCCCAGAGGCTATTATCCCCCCACTGCTACTATAGGCACCATCTCTCCCTACTATACCTGCTATACCACAGCCCCAGTCCCTTCCCAGAGGCTATTATCCCACTGCTACTATAGGCACCATCTCTCCCTACTATACCTGCTATCCCACAGCCCCAGTCCCTTCCCAGAGGCCATTATCCCCCCACTGCTACTATAGGCACCATCTCCCCCTACTATACCTGCTATCCCACAGCCCCAGTCCCTTCCCAGAGGCTATTATCCCCCCACTGCTACTATAGGCACCATCTCTCCCTACTATACCTGCTATCCCACAGCCCCAGTCCCTTCCCAGAGGCTATTATCCCCCCACTGCTACTATAGGCACCATCTCTCCCTACTATACCTGCTCTCCCACAGCCCCAGCCCCTTCCCAGAGGCTATTATCCCCCCACTGCTACTATAGGTACCATCTCTCCTTACTATACCTGCTATCCCACAGCCCCAGTCCCTTCCCAGAGGCTATTATCCCCCCACAGCTACTATAGGCACCATCTCTCCCTACTATACCTGCTATCCCACAGCCCCAGTCCCTTCCCAGAGGCTATTATCCCCCCCACTGCTACTATAGGTACCATCTCTCCTTACTATACCTGCTATCCCACAGCCCCAGTCCCTTCCCAGAGGCTATTATCCCCCCACTGCTACTATAGGCACCATCTCTCCCTACTATACCTGCTATCCCACAGCCCCAGTCCCTTTCCAGAGGCTATTATCCCCCCACTGCTACTATAGGCACCATCTCTCCCTACTATACCTGCTATCCCACAGCCCCAGTCCCTTCCCAGAGGCTATTATCCCCCCACTGCTACTATAGGCACCATCTCTCCCTACTATACCTGCTATCCCACAGCCACAGTCCCTTCCCAGAGGCTATTATCCCCCCACTGCTACTATAGGCACCATCTCTCCCTACTATACCTGCTATCCCACAGCCACAGTCCCTTCCCAGAGGCTATTATCCCCCCACTGCTACTATAGGCACCATCTCTCCCTACTATACCTGCTATCCCACAGCCACAGTCCCTTCCCAGAGGCTATTATCCCCCCACTGCTACTATAGGCACCATCTCTCCCTACTATACCTGCTATCCCACAGCCACAGTCCCTTCCCAGAGGCTATTATCCCCCCACTGCTACTATAGGCACCATCTCTCCCTACTATACCTGCTATCCCACAGCCACAGTCCCTTCCCAGAGGCTATTATCCCCCCACTGCTACTATAGGCACCATCTCTCCCTACTATACCTGCTATCCCACAGCCCCAGTCCCTTCCCAGAGGCTATTATCCCCCCCTGCTACTATAGGTACCATCTCTCCCTACTATCCCACAGCCACAGTCCCTTCCCAGAGGCTATTATCCCCCCACTGCTACTATAGGCACCATCTCTCCCTACTATCCCACAGCCACAGTCCCTTCCCAGAGGCTATTATCCCCCCACTGCTACTATAGGCACCATCTCTCCCTACTATACCTGCTCTCCCACAGCCCCAGTCCCTTCCCAGAGGCTATTATCCCCCCACTGCTACTATAGGCACCATCTCTCCCTACTATACCTGCTCTCCCACAGCCCCAGTCCCTTCCCAGAGGCTATTATCCCCCCACTGCTACTATAGGCACCATCTCTCCCTACTATACCTGCTATCCCACAGCCCCAGTCCCTTCCCAGAGGCTATTATCCCACTGCTACTCTAAGCACCATCTCTCCCTACTATCCTGCTATCCCACAGCCCCAGTCCCTTCCCAGAGGCTATTATCCCCCCACTGCTACTATAGGCACCATCTCTCCCTACTATACCTGCTATCCCACAGCCCCAGTCCCTTCCCAGAGGCTATTATCCCCCACTGCTACTATAGGCACCATCTCTCCCTACTATACCTGCTATGCCACAGTCCCTTCCCAGAGGCTATTATCCCCCCACTGCTACTATAGGCACCATCTCTCCCTACTATACCTGCTATCCCACAGCCCCAGTCCCTTCCCAGAGGCTATTATCCCCCACTGCTACTATAGGCACCATCTCTCCCTACTATACCTGCTATCCCACAGCCACAGTCCCTTCTCCCACTGCTACAATACAATAGGTACCAATTCGTCCTACCCTATATCAAGCTCGACACCTTAGAATCCCTTTAGTAATACACTATTAATAGAGAAGAAAGTTTAGCAGGCAGCCAATGGAGCCTTCGGCCATGATGATGCAGACATTGTGTACTACCTATAAGGATATCAATAAACCATCTCTGTGAGAACCTTACTCTGCAATGCAAGCACAGCGGTACTGGTTGTTGTGAGATAAATGGAGTGTGCTTAATGTCATCTATTATAGGTCCCAAGAGCCCCTGTCTGTACTGAGGAAAGCGTCTTACCCCATTAACATTTGCCTGAACATGCCTAATATATAATAGCTTGTGTCACGGGAATATTGCTTTGTACAGAATGAAGGGCAGAGGGACATTAGCAAAATGTCTAATTGTCTGGACTGAGGATGCCTAAAATGTATGTACGCCCAAGCCTGTCTCTTACTGATAAAACACAGGCCCCAAACACAGCCCACATATATATATATATATATATATATATATATATATATATATATATACACACATACATATAGGGAGAATCAGTTCAGTCGGACTCAGACCAAAGCTGGTAGTGAGTACAAAGTCCAAGGCAGTGTTAGTGTACTAATCAGATCCCTATCTATATGCAGTAATCTGCATTCCTGCTTGGGTGGGACCCATAATACTATAAATAAAAGCACATACCTTTGCTAAGAGGAAAAACAAGCATTAAACAGGTAGGATACACCTATATAGAAATTTTGCCCATTATTTTAATGAAAAAAAAACATATCTTCTTTTATTTAAATTGGCTTTCACTCTATCTTTGCATTAATTAGCTTAGGTAGTTTAACTAGTGATAGTGAGCTCTGCATAAACTACCCCCCTTCACCCCTTTTTTTACCCTGCCCCACTTCTGATGGTGTCACTTCCAGTTTGCAGCACCAGCACTTTCTGTTTAATGGTGGTCTGCAGGTCACAGAATAGGTTGTGGATAAGGCAGTTGCGGGTCGGGTCTAGTAGTGGGTCCAAGCAGTTAGAAATGTGGGTTGCGGGTCCTGTTCGGGTATCAAAAATTGGTTTTGGACAGGACTCTAGTGACTATTGTGCCTTAGAGATAATCAGAAGTCAATTATGAAGTAGCACAGGGGCCACAGAGGTGGGGGGTCACTGGGTCCCTGGCCGACCTATAGGGTAAGAATCACTGTGTAAATGGCGGAAGTGTATCTCCCTTAGGCTCCGTGCAATGAGACAGAAGGGTTAGCCAGTTGCTAATTGCTTGATGGCTGCATATTGCACATAATTACTGCTGTTCCTCAGTGCAGGCAGATGTGATTAGTGAAGCAGAATGTCAGGGCTGTTACTCTAATGAATCCCTGGGCTGCACCGGGGAGATGGGACACGTGCAGAAGCCCCAGCCCCGAGGGTATGTGCTACTACTGCGCTACTACTGCTCATGTACCTTCCTACTCATCTCCGCTCACTGTTTCACCTGGGACTAGAACTAAAGGGCCACACATTAAAAGAGCAGCTCCCTTGGGGGGTCAATTTGGGCTTATCAAAACCTTTAGCCCCCGGCTAATGATCAGATCCCATAGTAGTCCCATTGTAGGAGCACCACACCCTAATGCAGCCCTCAATGAGTTGTAGCAGCTTTTCCCCCACCGTCCACTGACTGGATATGCAACAACACTGGGGGCCAGGGGCATCTGTGTACAAGAGCAGAGCCAAGGCACAGGCATGTAGAGTATTCAATCCCTCAATGGGCAAGGGGTGCAGAAATAGCCATAATAAGTTGCATTTGGGATTGGGCTGCCACCTGTTCAGTTTGACCCGAACTGTCTGCTTTTCCTTTGTGCTGTTCGGGTCACAACTGCCCGATGGGGTTTCAGTTTTGTGAAAACCAAATAATCTGGCCGATAACCACCTCTGATGTCATAACCCCGCCTCCACAATGCAAAAACATGCCTCCAAATGTTACTGCCCCCCTCTGTCATCCTTCTGCCCATTTGTTCAGTTTTTGCCGAGTGTTAACCTTAATTTGGGATGGGGCACCCGTGGCTACAAATCCCACCCTGCCCCTGAATAAGACAATATTAATATAAAATATTGGTTCACCTTTGCGTATAATGTAGAGAGTGACATTCTGAGTTTGCAATTGGTCTTCATTTTTTATTTGTAGTTTTTTTTTTATTATTTCACTTCTGGTTTAGTAGTTCCAGTTTGGAGTTTTAGCAGCTATCTGGTTGCTACAGTCCCTTAGCAACCAGGGAGTGGTTTGAACGACAGACTTGTATATGAATAGGAGAGGGCCTGAATACAAAAATAAGTTATGAAAAGTAACAATAAAACTGTAGCCTCAGGCAACAATAGTTTTCTGGCTGCCGGGGTCAGCGACCCCATTTGAGAGCTGCAATGAGTTAAAAGAAGACGGCAAATAATCAAAAAACTATAAGAAATAAATAATGAAGACCAATTGAAAAACTGCTTAGAACGGTCACTACTAGAAGTTAACTTAAGGTTAAATTCTCCTTTTAACTTATGTTCTTGAGGCTACACTTTTACTGTTATCGTTACTTTTTATTACTTATGTTTCTATTTGTACCCTCCTCTATTCATATTCCTGTCTTGCTTTCAAACCACTGCCTGGTTGCTAGGTTAAATTGGACCCTAGCAACCACATACCTACCAAAATTCTAAACTGGAGAGCTGCTAAACAAAAAGCTAAATAATCCAAAAACCATAAATGATGAAAAAATATGGCAGTGAAGCAATATACATACATACCAAACCCACAAGAGGGGCACAGAAGGGGCAAGTGGGGTACAAGCAGTCTCACAGCAATATGCTGCTTCTCTGCAGACTTTAAAACGCCAATAGCTCATTTGGCATGTCTACCATACGTCCCTGGCAATAACTCATAAATCCTACAGGCAAGGGCACCGGGTAAACGGAAATCCATTTGTCTGGATGGTTACACACCCGTGTAGAGAGGATTCTGTTTGTGATCCTGAAGAGCTAACATTCATCTCTGCACCAATTAAACAGCCTAGAGGCTTATTAGCCCTAAGCCCAGGAATGAGCATAATCCAAAACACTTAAATACTTGCCAAAATAATTATAGGGGCAGTCAACCTACTGGGTATCCAGGGTATTAACTGCCCCGGAACTCAGCAAAACATGAATCAATACGGTGACAGATGTAATAAACACACAGTTCACTGCACCCCTTTAGGAGCCTGAAAACATGGCCACTTTGCACAAAATTCATGGCTATGCAATCCGTTAATACAGAGATTCACAACTGATGAGAGATACATTGTTTCAAGAGTCTGAACCAGCAGTGGAGATTAAATAGAGTCTGAAAGAAGGCGTAGAGCACACATATAAAGGGATTTGGTAATGATTTTTATGGGGTATTTTTATTTCTAAATTACACTGTTACATAGAAAATAATTTACTCTGGCATTTATAATTTTATTTTAGCTGTAATATTGGTGTGTAGGCGCCAATATTACTCAGTGCATTGTGCCTGAGTCTGAGCTTTCAGAAGGAGCCAGCACTACACATTAGAACTGCTTTCAGCTAACCTATTGTTTCTCCTACTCACATGTAACTGGAGGAGTCCCAAGCCGGACTTGGATTTCTTACTATTGAGTGCTATTCTGATACCTACTGAGAGCTGCTATCTTGCTCCCTTCCCATTGTTCTGCTGATCGACTGCTGGGGGGGGGGTGGGGCGGATATCACTCCAACGTGCAGCGCAGCAGTAAAGTGTGACTAAAGTTTATCAAAGCACAGGTCACATGGCTGTGGCACCCTGGGAAATGAAGAATATGGCTAGCCCCATGTGACATTTCAAAATTAAATATAAAAAAAAATCTGTGTTTTTGAGAAACAGATTACAATGCAGGATTCTGCGGGAGAAGCACTATTAACTGATGCTTTTGAAAAAACATGACAGTATTCCTTTACATTTCCCCTGTGTCCATTCAAAGTGCAGACCAGACTTCTGCTATGTGTTTTTTCCTCTTAGCCTGAATGAACCGATTCCAGTAACTCGTACAGATGCCAAGTACAGACAATAGGAACGTGAATAAGATCACCCTTCCTGCTTTAGAATTAAGCTGGCGCTACAGAGAATGATCCCCTTGTTTGCCAAGGTCACCTAATGAGATCTGTTTGGCCTGACCAGTCAGGACAGCATTAAAGGCATTATGGGCCGCGGCATAGGTTCGGGCAACAGGTTGGCCTCTGGGATACATGTGGGTTACAAGAAGTCATTACAGGCGAATGGATGCAAAGCGGATAAAGCGCCCAGTGACAGGTACAGAGATGAGACAGACAGGTACAGAGATGAGACAGACAGGTACAGAGATGAGACAGACAGGTACAGAGATGAGACAGGTGGATAACAGGCTCTGAGTAGATGGGAAGGTAATATTAGGTACACAGAGGCAGACACACGCATGACAGGTCCTGAGAGATTACAAACCAGAAGCAGAGAACGGATGCAGACAGTGAAATGGACAGGTACAGCCGAGAGGCAGGGGAGTGACAGATGCGCACTGAGAGTGCTCTATTATAATAATTACTATGTAACACACAAGAGACACTTCTATTACTGCAACTTCCTGTCATTCACAAATGCATTCCCTGACTTCCTCCGATATCCAACATTAGAACACTCAGGCACCATTAGTGTTACTGTTCCCTTCTGGGTATCGGCTTCTCATAGGGCCTCCTAGTGTGTGTGTAATACTCCAACACCATCAATATGCTGCCACTTATATTCTTATAAACAATGTTTAGTGAGATCATTTGCATCACATTACCCACAAGAATTTGTTCATCAAAAATAAAGTATGGTCACAAAACCCCTCAGTGACTGCTAATATCCTTATCATTTACAGTAGGGGGTACATTATCCCTTATAATACATGAGTGATACTCAGAGTTCCCTGTATAACTCAGCCTGCAGCCTTGTGCCTTTATATGGGCACAGAACCCCTCAGTGACTGCTAATATCCTTATCATTTACAGTAGGGGGTACGTTATCCCTTATAATACATGAGTGATACTCAGAGTTCCCTGTATAACTCAGCCTGCAGCCTTGTGCCTTTATATGGGCACAGAATCCTTCAGTCCTTAATATTAGTTGTCTGACCTGTATAACTCCCTGTGTCTCTCTATGGTTACATAATAAGTGAACATGAAATTGATGAGAGTGCTATTCCTAGCACTTTTTCAATTTACATTCATTATGTATTTATTTTTAATTCCTAGATAATAAGGGTGAGAGTACTGTCAGTATGAATGCATTTTGTCACCTGCTGGTCAGTTTCTCACTACAATCTTGCCAAGGACATTAGCAGTGTTATCTGAAGATACTAATGTTTTGCCTAACCATAAGAACAGCAGATCAGCCCTCGTTCTTTCGTTCTGTATTAACAACCTTGACAACATTGTGGTGAGAAACTGACCAGCAGGGGGCATGCTTGTGACAAAATGCATTCATACTGACAGTACTTTAACCCTTAATATCTCAAAATTAAAAAATAAATAATAAATGTAAATTGCAAGTGCCCAAAACAGCACTGTCATCCATTTCACATTCACTTATTTTAAAGGTTTATTTATCCTTTAACGCAGTAGGTTTTGTGCTGTGTATAATAGGGATATATGTGTATCATATACACAGAAGCAGACCTGGCCTCACATTTCAAGTACACAGGGTCCCAAACAGCCCCACAGCAGCCCAATAAATAGTGACTGTCTATGGCATCTTACAGCAGCCCCTCTGGCATTTCCCGAATACACAGATTGCCAGTCTGGACACACAAGGGACAGGCCAATGTTGCAAGGAGAAAAAAAAAAGAAGGGACAGGCCAATAATTCAGGCTGCACACACACACACACACACACACACAAGGCACAGATACAGAGAAGAGCAGGCCAATAAAGCAGATATCAGCAGGCAGCACACACAGAGGACAAGCCAATAATGCAGGTAGCACACACAGAGTGCAAGTACAGAGATGCAACACACATACAGGAGACAGGACCATACAGCAGGCAGCAAAAATACAGGAGACAGGACCATACAGTAGGCAGCACACCCAGGAGGTAGGTACAGAGGGGGAATACTGCAGGCAGCACACACACATACAGGCCAATACTGCAGGCAGCACACACACATACACATACAGGACAATACTGCAGGCAGCACTCACACACATACAGGCCAGTACTGCAGGCAGCACTCATACATACAGGCCAGTACTGCAGGCAGCACTCATACATACAGGCCAGTACTGCAGGCAGCAAACCCAGGCGGTAAATACAGAGAGGGAATACAGCAAGCAGTACACCCAGGGGGTAGGTACAGAGAGGGAATACAGCAAGCAGTACACCCAGGGGGTAGGTACAGAGAGGGAATACAGCAAGCAGTACACCCAGGGGGTAGGTACAGAGAGGGAATACAGCAAGCAGTACACCCAGGGGGTAGGTACAGAGAGGGAATACAGCAAGCAGTACACCCAGGGGGTAGGTACAGAGAAGGAATACAGCAAGCAGTACACCCAGGGGGTAGGTACAGAGAGGGAATACAGCAAGCAGTACACCCAGGGGGTAGGTACAGAGAGGGAATACTGCAGGCAGCACACACACATACAGGCCAATACTGCAGGCAGCACTCATACATACAGAACACAGGCCAGTACTGCAGGCAGCAAACCCAGGTGGTAAATACAGAGAGGGAATACAGCAAGCAGTACACCCAGGGGGTAGGTACAGAGAGGGAATACAGCAAGCAGTACACCCAGGGGGTAGGTACAGAGAGGGAATACAGCAAGCAGTACACCCAGGGGGTAGGTACAGAGAGGGAATACAGCAAGCAGTACACCCAGGGGGTAGGTACAGAGAGGGAATACAGCAAGCAGTACACCCAGGGGGTAGGTACAGAGAGGGAATACAGCAAGCAGTACACCCAGGGGGTAGGTACAGAGAGGGAATACAGCAAGCAGTACACCCAGGGGGTAGGTACAGAGAGGGAATACAGCAAGCAGTACACCCAGGGGGTAGGTACCGAGAGGGAATACAGCAAGCAGTACACCCAGGGGGTAGGTACCGAGAGGGAATACAGCAAGCAGTACACCCAGGGGGTAGGTACAGAGAGGGAATACAGCAAGCAGTACACCCAGGGGGTAGGTACAGAGAGGGAATACAGCAAGCAGTACACCCAGGGGGTAGGTACAGAGAGGGAATACAGCAAGCAGTACACCCAGGGGGTAGGTACAGAGAGGGAATACAGCAAGCAGTACACCCAGGGGGTAGGTACAGAGAGGGAATACTGCAGGCAGCACACACACATACAGGCCAATACTGCAGGCAGCACACACACATACAGGCCAGTACTGCAGGCAGCACTCATACATACAGGCCAATACTGCAGGCAGCACACACACATACAGGCCAGTACTGCAGGCAGCACTCATACATACAGAACACAGGCCAGTACTGCAGGCAGCACATACACATACAGGCCAGTACTGCAGGCAGCACATACACATACAGGCCAGTACTGCAGGCAGCACACACACATACAGGCCAGTACTGCAGGCAGCACACACACATACAGGCCAGTACTGCAGGCAGCACACACACATACAGGCCAGTACTGCAGGCAGCACACACACATACAGGAGACAGGACAGTGCAGCAGGCAGCAAACCCAGGCGGTAAATACAGAGAGGGAATACAGCAAGCAGTACACCCAGGGGGTAGGTACAGAGAGGGAATACAGCAAGCAGTACACCCAGGGGGTAGGTACCGAGAGGGAATACAGCAGGCAGCACATACAGGGGGTAGGTACAGAGAGGGAATACAGCAAGCAGTACACCCAGGGGGTAGGTACAGAGAGGGAATACAGCAAGCAGTACACCCAGGGGGTAGGTACAGAGAGGGAATACAGCAGGCAGCACATACAGGGGGTAGGTACAGAGAGGGAATACAGCAGGCAGCACATACACACATACAGGCCAGTACTGCAGGCAGAAATCACACATACAGGAGACAGGCCAGTGGCAGACCCAGGGAGTAAGTACAGGGAGGCCAATAACACAGCCTGGCAGCATAAACAGATGACCAAGGTGACAGGTTGCACTAAGCTCAAGGATACCCACTAGCCAATAAGACCCCCAGTCGGTACCAGCCCAAGTAAAATAGCCCCTTACCAATGCATTGCCCCACAGGGGTGCTGTACGGGTTCCCCAGAAGAAACTCCATCTTGATGACAACAAACACCCGGCCTAGATAGCCCTCACACAGTAAACGAAGGGCTCCACCTAATCTCCCAGCCCATTGGACACAACTGCAAAAGGATAATGTCTATTGGATAGCGGATGTGTCCATCACCGGCTTAAAACATCAGCCCTTCACGGCTGAGGCAAAGTTACAGATTTGATTGGATTCCCGATCCGTCTATCATCACTTATGACGCTCTGCTTGCTAAATAAGTAGGTTGGTCAATGACCAGCAGTTACAGCCAATCCCGGCCTTGCTACTATCCGGCACCTGTTCATATTCTATCTCGCTGAGTTATTGTTCAACCTGGCTCCGCCTCCCAAACACGTCAATCTTGTCTACCCCGATTGGTTAAGGCTGGAATTGAATGCGAAATCTTTATGTGAACGTTCTGAGCGCGAAACAAACAAGTTTCCGGAAGTGACGTATTTGTTGCCCTTAGCAACAGAGACGCGCTCCATCACTACTTGTGAGGAGATTCGTATATTATAAAATAACAGGTAGCTCTGTCTTTTATTATTATTATATGTAATACAATATACTATTAGTGCTATTTTATATATATATATATATATATATATATATATATATATATATATATATATATATATATATATATAATTGCTATATATTGCTATTTTGTATATTTTATATATATATATATATATATATATATATATATATATATATATATATATATATATATATATATATATTACTATTATATGGTTTGTAGTTTATAATTCTTTACAAATATTTATAATTGACTTATCTGATTCATTAAGAATTTTACTGCTTCCATATACATTTAACAAAGGGACTGAGTTTTACCTGCAATGTGCTTGCTTTCAAGGTTAAAACCCCCCCAAATGGCTGCTCTTTTATTGGCCCATTGGGATCACCTGACTGTAGCTGGGAAGGGTAGGAGCTACAACATGGAGCTGGCCACTACTCCTGTATAAACTATAGCAAACAAGGGAAAGTTGTGCTCACCACTAAGATCTTAACCATTAGGCGGGGGTGCAATGAGGTTGCATTGCTTGGTAGCTTAATGCACAGAATGTCTTAATGTCCTATATATATATATATATATATCGGTGGTAGCACGAAACATCGTCAGATCGCCACATGTATGGCCAGCTTTACTATACAGTATTGGTACAAATGCAAACTCTTTCTGTCTACTGACATGACTTGCAGAGATACCTTATGCGCACACAGAACCACTGGCATTGGGCCATCAAGTGTCAGGGGGCTGTGCTATGAGTCTGCTGGGACTGGGGCAAACTCTGATATTCCTTGGTAGCCTGGAAGTTCAGCCTGACTGTGCCTTTTCTGGTGGCAACCTTATTTCTGTATATTTAGTATAGTGCTAAAAATTCCAGGTCTGGCTCTTTGTCTCCCTTGTGTCCCTTTAAACCAGGACGAACAGGCTCCAGATGCAGATTTACAATAACCTCCATGACTTTATGTGGCTTCTCTGTCTGTTACAGAAAATGAGCAGCCTGTACGATACAATGGAACCCAATGTCATCGATGATGACATGCTCAGAAACGCAGTGGAGGAACAAGGGCCTAAGGAGGAGGCTGGTCGCATCGCCAAGCTGGAGGGGATAGACTTTAAACACGTCAGCAGCCTTCGCCTGGATTTCAAAAGTAAGGCAATGCTTCCTAGGTCAGGGTAGCAGCTTCAGCTGTGTAATTCCCATGTGCAGCCAGTATTTATACTTTATTTATATAAAGGAACAACACTCAATATAAATTCCACTCCCTCTCACAGAGGATAAATGAGTAAAACCACACAGGGGATCAAAGTCACAATAAGGTAATATTGGAGGGGGGGGGGGGCAGCGCCAACTAGTTATACCACTGGCTGTCCAGTATCTGCAAGAGTTATTTTGTAACCATGTATAAAATATGTAAGAGGTTGAGAGTATTACAGTAATGTGGTTGTTCATCTATTGCAGACATTCTGAAAATAGATAACCTGTGGCAGTTTAACAGCCTCACAAAGCTGCAGCTGGATAATAACATCATCGAGAAGATAAGTGGATTGGACACCTTGGTGCATTTGGTCTGGCTTGGTAAGGAGTGGGGGGAATGTAAAATTAGGGTGTAATACGGGGGTAAAGAACTAAGCAAGAATAAGGGGGGTTAAATGTAATTTAGATTAATCACAGTAGCATCCATTGGTAAGTGGAAAGAACAAAGAACCTTGTGATCCTGATCTGCCCATCTGGTGCCCCTAGTGCTTTCTTCATGTGTACCTCCCTGGCCTTTGGGGTAGCCAATCACAGCTGTGCTCTCACATAGGCAGTTCCCTGTAAAGTCAACCAACTTGCTGGCTTCACACCAACAGATGGGGATAGGCTGGCATCCTACTATGCAAAGTGCTGAGAGCCGCTGATGGCAGAAAGCCCTAGTAATTTTCTGTAAAACAGTGAAAGATCAGTCCCTTATAGGGGCAGCCTGCCTGCACTTTCTCACTGTAACATGTGTCTGACTCGTGCTGTTTGTCCTGCAGATCTGTCATTCAACAATATAGAAGTCATAGAAGGACTAAAGGCGCTGACCAAACTGGAGGACCTCAGCCTGTACAACAATAGGATATCCGTAGTGGAAAACATGGACACCCTGAGCAATCTACAGGTTTTATCCTTAGGCAACAACAATCTGACCTCTCTGGAAAATGTAAGGAAGGAAACCATAGCCAGATTTCTTTTTTATTATAGGTGGTTTATTAAAAACTAACAGATGTGCCGCTCTCTTGGCTGCTTGTCAAGTGAAGCCACAGAATACATTAAAGTTGCTCAAATTGCTGTCTGAACAATAACTTTTTGGGTACATAAATCCTTCAATTCCATGAATTCAACCCCACAGCCCTGCCTACTGCTTGCAAATACCCTTTCTGAGTTTTTAGCATCTCTTCCAGGAAAAATTAAACGGACAAAACTTTCATTAGATTTCTAATTTGGCCATTAAGCAGGGTGGGACTGGGTCTGTGGGCCCCACAAACCCAGACAAGATCCTGCATGAGCTTCCCCACTGATCTCCCCCAAACGCCCCAACGATAAGTATAATATATGCATGCTCAGGAGAAAGGAGGGTTGGGCATATGGCAGGGGCCCCTGGGGGGTGCATGGTGAGGGCCTTTTTGGGGGGGGGCCTGAGGCAGCAGCCACTGGGAACCCTGCACACCACAGTCCAACCTTGCCATGAAGTGTTTCCCCGCAGTGTTGTGTTTCAATAACAAGTCATCATCATCCTGATGACTGCTAGCCATTGAGTTACTCAGCACTATGAAAGCAGCAATATTAACAAATTAAACATGAGTACAGTGCACTTACAATGTTCTTTCTTTTCCCTGCCTCCTAGCTAATCTACTTAAGGAAGTTCAAGCAGTTACGTACATTAAGTCTTGCTGGGAACCCACTGTCTGAAGACGACCAATACAAACTGTTCATTGCGGCTCACCTCCCAAACCTGGCGTATCTGGACTTCAGGCTCCTAAATGAGAATATTGTAAGCAAAATGTTTTGGGCTGTTGTCCTATTGATCAGATCTATGGTTGTTATTTGAGCTAGAAGAACTAGCACCCTTACCCCCATATGTAATAAAAGGCACCAAGTTTGCCCAGGAGCAGTAACCCATAACAACCAGCAGGTTGTATTTGCTGGTCACCTGTTTAAAAGCCATAGTTGCTATAGGTTCCTGCTACTGGGGGGTTAGTGAGTTGTCCAAATTTAGAGCTCACCATTTGATAAATATGCTTCTAAAATCACATAGGAATGAATAGAGAGTGGCAGAATTTTTCTGTGGTTCACTCCAATTTCACACTAACTGCCTGTTCCCTGTTATACATTAGCGAGAGATGGCCACAATGAAATACCAGTACTCCATCGATGATATCACTCACAATGAGAACCAGGAAAAGCGCAAGCAGGAAGAAGAGGAACAGAAGCAGAGAGAGTTGGATTTACATAAGGTACACATATAAAGACCATCTTGCAACTGTTTAACTACTTCAGTCCTGTGGCTCTGCAAATTAAAGGGGACCCCCACCTGAAAACTGCATTTGTATATTGAAAGAAAATGCAGTTCTGCTGCCAGCAGGGCAGAGAATGGAAACAGACAGAAACTGCTATCCATAGCAGTTATATTTACAAATAACTGTATATTTCCAGTGTATATTGCAAATATACTTGGAATTCTGAGGACCCTTTTAATATTGTTTAGCAGACCATTTATTACACAAAATACCCTATGTGCCATAGGACTTGAAGTGCCACATTTCCCATTCCACCATCTAATCCAGAAGGTCCCAAACTGTGTGTGTTCTCTGGCCCCTACTAAAGGGGAAACTGGAGGCCTGAATAGGAATCAGCATAAATCTGGGGTGATGCATATCTACTTTTAAAGGAGAAGGAAAGGCATTTTTTTGTTTATATGGCATTATAGGGCTCATGTACGATCACAAGGGCAGTTTCAGCCCCCATGCCCCCCCCCCCCAGTCAGTTGTAAGTTGCATCAAAATGCACTCTTTGTAATCCCTATAGTTGCGCTCAGTGCAGCTCAGTCCTTTCTGCGTTCCCTGCCCAATTGAGTTCTGCTGCGCCTATTGATGCAGACCAGGCGGTAGCTCCAGGATTCCCTCAGTGCCCTGCATCCATTGTTGCAGTTCACTTGTGCCAAAAGAATAGCTGTGCACATCAGTCACATGACGAACACCAGAAATGAAGCAGACAGACATTGAAAATATTTGCTGCAACTGTGCCCAGTTTGAGAATAAACACACACACACACACACTTGCATTCATTTTGGGGTGCAATTGCAGTAGGTGCAGTGTAATTGCGTCAAGAGCATTGCCCCTTTGTGACTGCAATAACGCTACAATTCTGGGAACAAAACATGGCAACTGCACTTTACTCACTGCACTTGTGGATGTTAGGGATGCAGCAAATCCACTGGTTTGGGAATTGGGGAAAAACCCGAATCCTTCGTGAAAGTTTCGGCCGAACACCAAACCGAATCCGAATCCTATTTTGTTACTCCAGAGTAGTAACACATAGCAACCGATTATTTTAAATCTTACTGCATTTAACCAACCAGAGCTAATTTCTTGGTTGCTTTTGGTTACAAAAGCTAAATGTGGACTAAAATGACACTTACGTTTAACTTCCCCCTCCCCAGCGATAGCTAGAATCTTATTATATATTATATATATATTATACATATGTATTATACTTGCACTGAATGGCTGACAAGCAGTTGTATTTCTTTTCTTGCTAAGGCTGCTTATGTGGAGAATCTGAATGGCCCCTTCCTGTTTGAGAGCATGTACGCAGATGATGCTGATGGCACAAAATTATCCGGCCTTCCTGGAGTAGCAGAGTTAATGGACTCATATCCTTTACTGAGAGCATAATCCACTGCTGCACAATCATTTGCTGCATTACAGTAGGATCCTTAATTTGTTGAAGAATTGCGGTATGTATTCAGCATCTATTTATAGGCCACACATAGCTGTTCTTTATATGATCACCGCCAAGATCAGCCTGACCTACTCCTAATGGGCCCTGGCCCAATTAAATGCCAGAGAAGAACAAAGTCCATCAGCAATGTCTTTTGTTTCTCTGTTACAAGCAGCTGAACTGCAGCTCTTTTAGACCTTGTCTAGTGTGAAGCTTGGCCCCTTTTGGTTTCTGAGCCCTTCTTCTCTCTCTGACTATGGAACCCTCAAAGAAGTGCCTACTGGGCATACTTACTTCCTCTGCTCCAATTAAAATTAATCAGACATGTACAGTAGGCACCTCTTTGACATCATGGTAGTCGGAGAGAGTAGGAGTGCTCAGAAAGCAAAAAGGGGGAAGCTTCACGTGGGTAAACCCACAGGTGTCAGGCCGGCCTGCACATAACTATCCACCATATAATAGACCTTGCCCATTTACTGTCATTTCCCAAATTACTACAAACAAACAGCCACTTTGCTGATGCCATGCAGTTCAGCTTATAGCCAATAGCAGTGGCCGGAATTAATCCTTAACCAGAATCTCACGTACAGGAGTAAGTGTATTGAAATCTGCCAAAATATATTTGAATACGGCATGAAACAACATGAGAAGCGAGAGGCCGAGGCGTTCGAGTTTAACGAGTGTATGCAGGAAGCCATACGGGAAAACCAGGAGCAAGGAGCCAAGAAAATCCAGGAACTCACTGAAAAGAACTCAGAAGTAAGGCTAAAAGGAACCGGAGTGAGCTGCCTCCTCCGATGCAAACATGTAGCCACACTGTACTGGATGTTTACGAATTCTTTTTATCAGTTTTTTATTATAGTTGTAACATAGTAATGGTTTATGAGTGAGCTTCCTCAACCGAACTTCTTTCCTTACTGAGCCATGAAGCATGTTTGTAGTGCAGTGTAGCAGGAAGTGCTGACTCATGTCGGAATCAGCCACTGAGAGCAGGGGAAATATGTCAGTGACTTACAGCATGACAGTGTTGGTTGTGTCCAGAAACATAGATAGGTTGAGGAACTCACCATTAAAAGACATGTAAACCCTACATTTACCTACAATTTATATAAGTTGGGCACATCACCCCCACCCAAACCCACCAACCTATTTTCCTAAAACAAATAGCAGCTTTCACCCAGTGGCCATTTTCACTCATCTTCAGTGACATTTACATCTGCAACCAGCACATATGTGTGCTGTAATGTTCATGCAATGAAGAATGCAGGCTTACACAGGCAGAACTTACTTTGTGCCCTGTAACGATTAAACTGAGCTCAGGAGAGGAGGTTAGGGGGAAAAAAAACATTTTTCTTTAGCAGAGTGCACAGCTAGAACAAAGTTTCTCCAGTTGCAAACAAACCCCCCATTGATATTCAGATATTCAGACCCATTTCTCTGCTTTCAGATATTAAATGAACTCTCACAGAGCAGCAATCAGGACTTCCTAGACCTTAAAATCTCACAGTATATTGATGACATCAACAAGCTGCTGGACTCACTGATGACCCTGGAACTGCAGCTGGTGGACCAGACAGAGGTACCGAATGACTCCCACTATCTTCCTCCTTGGCTTCCACTCTTGGTAATATGGGAATCGCTGTCACTGACCACCTTCTGTTCTCCCTCAGGAAATCATAAAGGAGTATGAAAGAAATGTGTCAGACATGGTTTCTGCATTCCTGGAAACTGTACAGGGCCTATATCCTTGGGGTTCAGCAGTTGAATACATGAGAGCAGGAAGCAAAAAAAGAAATAAACACCGCCCCTTTTTCAGAAATTAGTTCCTTCCTTATACAACTTTTAGAAAACAATGCATCAGTGACAGCTAAGGATGACACATATGCTACCCATGGTACACTAAGCTCCACCATGCGATTGGGGGGTGCTTCCCATATTTGGCCAGTTACAGCTCTACATTTCACTTTGTGCCTTAGTGCTTTATGCCTGTGCTGCAAGCGAGCCTCACTCCTCTTAGGCTGATGCCACACGTGGCGTTTTTACGCTGCGTATTTTCTAATTCTCTCGGCGGCTGAAAAACGCCTGATATCATCATCCATAGAAATAGCTTGAAAAGACGCGCAGCAAACCAAACAAAGCGGAAATACGCTAGAAAACGCCTAAGCACGGATTTTTCAAGCGTTGGCTGAAATACGCCAGTACTTGCAAAGCAAGCTATTCCTATGGATACGCAAAGGCAGCTGCCAGACCTAGCGGAAATACGCGGCGTTTTTTGCTATTTCGCACTATTAGCACCATGGCAACGGGATTTGCTTACGTCACCAGTTCTAGGCTGAAAAACGCCATGTGTGGCTTGTGCAGCGTTTTTAGGCTGAGAAAAAACGCCGCGTAAAAACGCCACGTGTGGCATCAGCCTTATGGTAGGGGTAAATACACATGTACCCCATCTACACTGTTCTGGGTGTGCCATTACTCTGTGCTTTAGGGCTGGTATACAAACATATCTGCTCCCATGGTAGGGCTGATCCAGGTAGGTGTACCCTGATTGGTTTAATGCTAGATGTAAAGTCATAGCTCTCTTCCCTCCTATATTAGGGCAAACCCAGCTACACAAACCCAGCAAGCCTGAGACTCAAAATAGGCCCTGGAATTTCAAGTACACAGAGGCCCAAACAGCCCCCCCCCAGCCCACTTAATAGTGACTGTCTATGGCATCTTACAGCAGCCCCTCTGGCATTTGCCAGAATCCACAGTCAGCTTCCCTATGTTATCACTGTGTGCTCAAAGGCAAAGTTACAACTTCCATTGTAATTCAAACCCAGGTACATATACCCCAGCTATTCTCTGCCAGTGCCTCTGGTGATGTGGTCAGTTTGTACAATTTAGGTGCAAACCCCACTCCTTTCTGTTAAGTGTTCCTTTCCCACAAAGCTCAGTTGGGGTGCCAGGTTCACAGACATAGCAGCTCCCCTCTGACTGGTTTGTTGTCCCATGAATCCTTAACCTCTATGTATACAATGGCTCAGGTCAGAGACCTGGAGAATCATCATCACGAGAAGCTCCTGGAGATTTCCATCAACTTACTAGAGAAAGTGCTAAAGGGAGAGATGGATGATGAGATCACAGATGACATCAGGATGGTAAGAGCAAAGTGTATAATTTTTGATCAATCTTGCTTTATGGGTTGGTCTGACTATACTCTTTACATTCCCATCAGATCTTTGTGGACAAAGACACAGTCATTAATGCGGTCAGTGCCTCCCATGATATCCACCTACTGAAAATCGATAACCGTGAGGATGAGCTGGTCACCAAAATGAACACCTGGGCTAACAACCTCATCCAAAAGGTGAGTCCGATTCCATTTAATACACACAATGTACATACGGTTTAGCTTTGTACCATAAACGCCAGTCTCTCCGGTTTCTGCTAGGTCCAAAAAGATGAAATACAAAGGAACCGCAATAGAATCTTAGAGATCACCACATACATCGACCACTTGCGGGATGAGCTGGACAACCTAGAGCTGCATGAACAGATGTGAGCCTTTCCTTCAGCCTTGGACCATATCAGTGACAGCCGGGGGGCTTTTTGCACTACCCTCCCCAAGCAATATACCCTAACCCAATAGCTGCTCTTTGACCTCGAGTTATTTCTAATAACATGAGTTGAGCAGAAACCACTTTTTTTTTTTTAATTATTTTTGTTATGTATTTGTGTCACCTCCCCAAAATGACCCAGGTTCCGATTTTAGATCGGGACATGGATCAACAGCAGCCTAAACTTGACAGTTAGTACATGGGATGCCATTCAGCCCACGTTGTGATGTTCTCATTGGTGCATTTGAAGGTTGCAAGTATAGATTAATTGCCCCACCCCTCAGTTCACGTGACCTTGACTTGCAAATCAAAGACTGAAATGCTTTGAAATACTCAGCCGTGAACCAATAAATAAAAGGAACACACATAAAATGACTGGAATCTTTATGCCTACCATAGAGGTAACACTGAGCTGCCATTAAGCATGGTGGAAAAAAACTGACATTCCAACATCTCTGGTGTTTAAAGTTCCAGCAACCAATAACAGCCAAAAGTTCTTTGGGAATAATGGGAGTTGTAGTTCATAAGGTAGATGTATGTTGGACATCTCTGACATACTAGTTTTATCCCGAGCTCGCACGTGATCCTCATCCAGACAAGACACCTGGTCCTACATCAGATTTCGGATTTCAATCAGCCAATCGCCTTGGTCATCGTGCTCTCATTGCGATCCCAGGAGGCGTCTGTCTCCCCCTCACTAGTCCAGATGTTTCAGGTGGGATACAATGGCTTCCCAGAACAGAAGAGCATCCAGTCCCCCTTGCTCAGTCTTGCAGGAGCTTGTGTTTTATGGTAGAGCTTTCAGAACACAGATGTACAAAGAGGGTCCCAGCGGCTGTGCGGGAACGCAACTCCTGCAGGTCATAATCATGCGCCCACTCCACGTTCCCCCATCGCTGGATCTGAACCAAACAGAACGGGATTAAAACAAGCAGAGGCATCTGTCCGGGGACTATGCAGAGAAGGGAACCTGAATCATTTACACCCGGCTGTGGATATGTGAATTAATCATCAATACACCGCCGTCTGATTGTCACCTCATGCCTAACGGGAACTGCCGGAGTGATTATTACATATGTGCATCATAAGCTTTATTTATTAGCCAGCATCTCATGAATATACAGCACAGAGCCCCACCTATGCGAGTAAGAACCTCGGAGTGATCGTGCCGTATCAGTGCAGTTACCTGGTACTCTTCTTCTAAACGGGACAGCAGAACCGCTTTCTCCACTGGCAGATGTCGGTCAATGAGTCCCATAGTCAGGACAAGGGACTTGAGTTGAGAAATGATGAATTCGATACCTGTATTGGATGGTGGTGGGTGGGGGGGAAGTAAGGAGAATCAGCTTAAAGGGGAACTTCACCCAAACACAATTTAAGCTTCTGAAAAGTAAACATCATTTCAAGCCACTTTGCAATATACAGTGGTGTGAAAAACTATTTGCCCCCTTCCTGATTTCTTATTCTTTTGCATGTTTGTCACACAAAATGTTTCTGATCATCAAACACATTTAACTATTAGTCAAAGATAACACAAGTAAACACAAAATGCAGTTTTTAAATGAGGGTTTTTATTATTTAGGGAGAAAAAAAATCCAAACCTGCATGGCCCTGTGTGAAAAAGTAATTGCCCCCTGAACCTAATAACTGGTTGGGCCACCCTTAGCAGCAATAACTGCAATCAAGCGTTTGCGATAACTTGCAACAAGTCTTTTACAGCGCTCTGGAGGAATTTTGGCCCACTCATCTTTGCAGAATTGTTGTAATTCAGCTTTATTTGAGGGTTTTCTAGCATGAACCGCCTTTTTAAGGTCATGCCACAACATCTCAATAGGATTCAGGTCAGGACTTTGACTAGGCCACTCCAAAGTCTTCATTTTGTTTTTCTTCAGCCATTCAGAGGTGGATTTGCTGGTGTGTTTTGGGTCATTGTCCTGCTGCAGCACCCAAGATCGCTTCAGCTTGAGTTGACGAACAGATGGCCGGACATTCTCCTTCAGGATTTTTTGGTAGACAGTAGAATTCATGGTTCCATCAATCACAGCAAGCCTTCCAGGTCCTGAAGCAGCAAAACAACCCCAGACCATCACACTACCACCACCATATTTTACTGTTGGTATGATGTTCTTTTTCTGAAATGCTGTGTTACTTTTACGCCAGATGTAACGGGACACCCACCTTCCAAAAAGTTCAACTTTTAAACTAGTTAAACTTTAAATACCACAAGGTATTTTCTCAAAAGTCTTGGCAATCATTGAGATGTTTTTTAGCAAAATTGAGACGAGCCATAATGTTCTTTTTGCTTAAAAGTGGTTTGCGCCTTGGAAATCTGCCATGCAGGCCGTTTTTGCCCAGTCTCTTTCTTATGGTGGAGTCGTGAACACTGACCTTAATTGAGGCAAGTGAGGCCTGCAGTTCTTTAGATGTTGTCCTGGGGTCTTTTGTGGCCTCTCGGATGAGTTGTCTCTGCGCTCTTGGGGTAATTTTGGTCGGCCGGCCACTCCTGGGAAGGTTCACCACTGTTCCATGTTTTTGCCATTTGTGGATAATGGCTCTCACTGTGGTTCGCTGGAGTCCCAAAGCTTTAGAAATGGCTTTATAACCTTTACCAGACTGATAGATCTCAATTACTTTTGTTCTCATTTGTTCCTGAATTTCTTTGGATCTTGGCATGATGTCTAGCTTTTGAGGTGCTTTTGGTCTACTTCTCTGTGTCAGGTAGCTCCTATTTAAGTGATTTCTTGATTGAAACAGGTGTGGCAGTAATCAGGCCTGGGGGTGACTACAGAAATTGATATTGAAATTGAAAATTGAAATTGATAAACCACAGTTAAGTTATTTTTTAACAAGGGGGGCAATCACTTTTTCACACAGGGCCATGTAGATTTGGAGTTTTTTTTCTCCCTTAATAACGTAAACCTTCATTTAAAAACTGCATTTTGTGTTCAATTATGTTATCTTTGACTAATAGTTAACGGTTTTTGATGAGCAGAAACATTTAAGTGTGACAAACATGCAAAAGAATAAGAAATCAGGAAGGGGGCAAATAGTTTTTCACACCACTGTACATCAATTAAAAAATATGCAGCCTTTTCATGATTTGTAATGTAATACATTTTGGAACGGTTGCCTAAGCCCCGCCCCCTGTTCCCCTGCTGATCTGGCTGGCTACTTTGAGATTCAAATAAAATGTAACAGTAGACGACTGTCCTCAGCCTGCAGCCTCCAAATCCCACAATTCCCTGCTCATGTGATGTCAATAAGGAAAGGAACATCACAGTGCAATGCATTGTGGGTTTTGCAGTTCCTGCATGCTGTCTGTAACCTGTGGAGATATTGTTACAATTTGTAACATCAATGTTTTAGTCCCTCCTCCCCTGCCAGGATTTCAAATGATGCAGAAAGAGAAGAGCTGCTTTGCAGCTGGATTTCAGCATATAAAAATGGTATTTATAGGCATATCCCCCCCGCCCCAAGCTAGTGTCTTATGCTTTATTTCTTCTTTAAAGAAGCCCAGAGCCTCCAGCACAGCAGAGAACCCCAATTACCACTTTGTCTGCTGTAGTATAAATACATTTGTCTTCATTTCCAAATCCAAAAGGAACAGCCCCAATCTGCCCCCCAGGGATGCACCTCCCATCACTAACTCACGGAGTCACGTGACACGGATATAGTTTATCTGCCATTACCTAATAATCCCCAGGAATTGTAGGATGCCAGATGACGGCTAAACACATCTTTGGTCTCTGTTGGTATGATGGGCCCCTGGATGCTTGTGGAGGATCCAATCACAACGTTGTATCTAAAGCCAAAGTACATTAAGAGAATAAAGAAGAAGAATATACACGTAGAGCTTTTCTTTATAGAAATGTGACACATTGCTCTGCCCAGTCTGCAGTCAGCTGACCTCTTTTCTGCCCATTCAATCACTGGGTCCCACTCGTTTCTCTGCAGCTCCACCAGCCCCGGAGGCTCTTCTACTCTGTAACTGCAATACAAAACCAAATATCTTATTGCCTAAATGGCATGTAATTATACAGGGAGACTTGTTTGTATCGCGGCTCCCTCTGCTGGTTCCATGGCTGCTCTCCTTCCGTTCAAAGGATGTGGAAATGGAAGGTGTATTTGCTGGCTCTTTGTTAAGTCACTACAGAAGAGCCCAGGGGATAAGGTAAGTAGCGGATATTGAATCTAATCCTAATGGAGGCTTATGGATCAAGTAACTGGATACATGGCACTCACCAGACTGTGTCAGTCTCCAAAAACTTCAGAGCTGCCGTAATAAGCTGCTCCTTGTTTCTTAGCGTGGGGTTATCCAAGGCCGTGTTGCACAGTGTGGTCTGCAGGGAGAAGGCAATACAGTTAGCGGATGAATACAAGCTGGCAGAGGTGGGGGTTTAAGGGCATCCTTACCAGGTGCATGGTGTAGAACTTGATCACATCTCGCTGGCAGTCCCACTCTGTAGCTACAGCTACGGCCAAAGCCTCACTCGGAGCGGTAAATATTTTCCCCTGTGGCGTCCTGAGCTTCCGTCGATCCAGGTTAATTTCAAACCCCCCTGGAGGGAAGAGACAGTAGCTGCATTTACAAGCTAAAGGTTATAGATTTCAACCTTCTATTTACAAAAAGAAAGGGGTCAGAATAGGCATCTTATATGCGGCCGGACCCAAGGGCAAAATGCCCTTCTATTTAGACACAGGGGTGGCCAAACTGCACTTATCTGTTCATTGGGCCCAATGGCTGGCTGCATGGGAAGCAGGAAGGAAAGTGCAGCCACCGGGTCACTGCTTCTGACCAATATTGCTTATACCAATGCTGGTGTATGGAGGCAGGTCTGGACTGGTACTAGTATTTCCAGTACACAGAGGCCCCCCATCAGCCCAATAAATAGTGACTGTCTATGGCAGTGTTTTTCAACCTTTTTTGGGCAAAGGCACACTTGTTTCATGAAAAAAATCACGAGGCACACCACCATTAGAAAATGTTAAAAAATTTAACTCTGTGCCCAGCAGCAGTGCCCCCCTAGTACATTGGTGCCCAGCAGCAGTGCCCCCCTAGTACATTGGTGCCCAGCAGCAGTGCCCCCCTAGTACATTGGTGCCCAGCAGCAGTGCCCCCCTAGTACATTGGTGCCAAGAGCAGTGCCCCCCTAGTACATTGGTGCCAAGAGCAGTGCCCCCCTAGTACATTGGTGCCCTGCCTACGGCACACCAGGCAACATCTCGCGGCACACTAGTGTGCCGCGGAACAGTGGTTGAAAAACGCTGGTCTATGGCATCTCACAGCAGCCCCTCTGGCATTTGCCGGAACCCACAGATTGCCAGTCCGGGCCTGTATGGTGGTTGCTATAGTGCTATGTTTTAGGTAACTTAAAAAACTGTGAAATAAACACCAGCCTGGGATAAGGTTTGCCGAATGTGTCGCCATCTGCGTCAGTTGTAGGAGGGTACAAGCACCCGCACAGGGTGCTTTAAAGATACAGATAAAGCCACACGCGCAGCTCTGGAAAGGACTGTGTGAAACCTACCTTCTCCATGGGAAATACTGACATTTTCATAGAACTTCTTTCTTTCTGCAACATAAAAAAAAAATAATTGAATCAATAAATAATAGAGTAAGACATTGGACTGATGCCTCAGTACCAAATGCAGAATTCTACTGGGTTCATACCCACACTATCCAAGCAGTAATACATTTCCCCTCAGGGCAACTGCACTGCTAAAGGGCAGAGAATGGGTGCGGATGTGGCAGCTGGCCAAGGGGGCAGTAACACGGAGGGGGCAGTAACACGGAGGGGGCAGTAACACGGAGGGGGCAGTAACACGGAGGGGGCAGTAACACGGAGGGGGCAGTAACACGGAGGGGGCAGTAACACGGAGGGGGCAGTAACACGGAGGGGGCAGTAACACGGAGGGGGCAGTAACACGGAGGGGGCAGTAAGAGAGAAGGCACAAAAGTCCAGCATAAGTGGGGGCTCTGGAGAAGGACATTTGGAAGGAGCTACACTGAATTGGGGGAATAGGTAACATTAGAGCTAAAGGAATGGTATAGACTGGAGAGGTGGAATTTAAAAAAATGGGGGGGGGGGGATTATTGTTAGCTTTAAAAATGCCCCCTTTCTTCAGCAGGATTTCTACCCCCCACCAAGACACTTTCCCATTCAATCAGTTCTCATCCTTGTGTCGCCATGTGTCTGATGGGCCCCCATAATGCCATGCCCTAATGGTCTCTGCCAAAAGCTCAGTAGGAGGCAGGCAGCCAATCACAGCTCTCCGTTTATACTAGATCTGCTACTGTTCCCTGTAGGGCTGGAAGTGGAACCCATGGGCGGGACTAGTAGGGTTTAAATGAGCAGAAAATGGAATATTTAGGGGTATATTTATCATGCTGTGTAAAAAGTGGAGTGAAACATTACCAGTGATGTTGCCCTGGGGAACCAATCAGCAATTACATTTCAACAGTTAGAAAACCAAAGCATCTGATTGGCTGCTATAAACAACATCACCGGTGATGTTTTACTCCACTTTTTACACAGCATGATATATATATATCCCTTAATGACATATTGCTTTTATATTTACAGGAGTATAATGCACTGGCAAATCCCCTTTTCTCCCTTTCCACTCCCTGGTGCCACTTACCGGTAGCAGCGGCTGCATAGAGACGCGTCTGAGCGCAAAGTGCCGCCGGGAATACACGCAGCCTCCGGGCAGTGATCGCTAGCAGACTGGGCAGCATGGTATAGTAAGGGAGGGGTCAGTGGTTCTGCTCAGGACTCTCTCCCATCAGCACCTGCCGAGGGGCAAAGGATTATCAGTAGATATTTATTAGCGACCACCCCTCTGCCGCTGTGAAATGGTCTCTCCCCAAGGCTTCCCACAAGGCTCAGCGCTCATTACACCCAGAGAGAACACGCTGCCAGTCCCAGCCCCTATGTACAGAAAGCCTGCTCACCCGGGCGCAGCCATCTTGGTGACCCTGACTTGTTCTTTGTCGTCACGTCCGGCAAGCAGCCAATCCGAGCCCTTCTTGGTCTCCATTGGTCAGTTTTAGCTAGACTACATTTCCCGGCGGCGCCGAGTCACCGCTTTAGCCAATTGGGGGCGGTGCTGCGCGGTGGGCGGCCTTTCGTTCAGCCAATCGGACTGCGCGGTGCTGGAGAGGCCCAGGTGCTCGGGCCGGGAGTGGAGAAGTGGCCGAGCCCTAGTGTGGAGCCGCCTCAGCGGGAGAGGGGCTCGGCCCTGGATATGCCGGTCCGTACCGAGGCCAACAGCGCGGCCTCCGGATACTCCTCTCTTATTCCTCCTCCTCCCATCAACACCCAGCAGCCCGGCGTGGCCACCACCCTCCTCTACAGCGGCTCCAAGTTCCGGGGCCACCAGAAGAGCAAAGGCAACTCGTACGATGTGGAAGTTGTGCTTCAGGTGAGGCCCGGCGGGGCCGACTGCAGCCTGGCTAGTGTGTGTGTGTGTGTGTGTGTGTGTGTGTGGGCACAGGGGGGGGATGTGCGGCAGGGAATCCTGGGTAGAGGGGCTGGGGGGGGGGGGGGGTTGTTTAACAAGAGGTTTATTGGGGGAGAGCAGGTGAAGGGGCAAGAGAGGAGCAGGGATAGGGTAGAATGATGGGAATAGAGGGGCAATGGGAGTGGGGTAGGAAGGGTTATGGGAGGGACCCCTAGCCAGGGAAGGGTGGCCGGAGCAGGACATGTAGGCACTGGGGCCCTGGCTTGGGAGGTAGGGGGGTGAGTTATGGCAGGGAGGGAGGGAGGGGGTAGGAGAGTCATAGGGTTCTGCTGTGAATCATGTTGGGACTGAGAGCAGAGAAGCCAGGGCTGCTGGGTAAGTGAGCGCCAACAATAGTCTCCCCCTTGTACAGTGAGCGCCAACAATAGTCTCCCCCTTGTACAGTGAGCGCCAACAATAGTCTCCCCCTTGTACAGTGAGCGCCAACAATAGTCTCCCCCTTGTACAGTGAGCGCCAACAATAGTCTCCCCCTTGTACAGTGAGCGCCAACAATAGTCTCCCCCTTGTACAGTGAGCGCCAACAATAGTCTCCCCCTTGTACAGTGAGCGCCAACAATAGTCTCCCCCTTGTACAGTGAGCGCCAACAATAGTCTCCCCCTTGTACAGTGAGCGCCAGCAATAGTCTCCCCCTTGTACAGTGAGCGCCAGTAATAGTCTCCCCCTTGTACAGTGAGCACAACAATAGTCTCCCCCTTGTACAGTGAGCGCCAACAATAGTCTCCCCCTTGTACAGTGAGCGCCAACAATAGTCTCCCCCTTGTACAGTGAGCGCCAGCAATAGTCTCCCCCTTGTACAGTGAGCGCCAGCAATAGTCTCCCCCTTGTACAGTGAGCGCCAACAATAGTCTCCCCCTTGTACAGTGAGCGCCAACAATAGTCTCCCCCTTGTACAGTGAGCACAATGGTGGAACCCTAACTGGAAAGGAATAGGGAGAGTATGGCAGAGTAGGTGGGGGAAGGAGAGTCATGGGAACCTGCCATGAAGGTATTACTTGGGGGGACAGGAGAGTAGTAGCACCCTTGTGGGTTACAGTAACAGGGGAGAGTATAGAGAGGGCAAGGAATCTCTTCTCTACATTTCCTGTGGAGGTAGATATGGGAGCCGCAGTTCTAGAGAGCGTGTGATTGGTGGATGGAGTTGGTTTGGGGGGGGGAAATGCTTCAGTAAATTTTACACTAAAGCTCGGTGTGAGAGAGTATTATATCTGCCTGCTGGTACAGAGTATTATATCTGCCTGCTGGTACAGAGTATTATATCTGCCTGCTGGTACAGAGTATTATATCTGCCTGCTGGTACAGAGTATTATATCTGCCTGCTGGTACAGAGTATTATATCTGCCTGCTGGTACTGAGTATTATATCTGCCTGCTGGTACTGAGTATTATATGTGCCTGCTGGTACTGAGTATTATATGTGCCTGCTGGTACTGAGTATTATATGTGCCTGCTGGTACTGAGTATTATATGTGCCTGCTGGTACAGAGTATTATATCTGCCTGCTGGTACTGAGTATTATATCTGCCTGCTGGTACTGAGTATTATATGTGCCTGCTGGTACTGAGTATTATATGTGCCTGCTGGTACAGAATGGTGGCATAGCCTGGGCACAGCCGCTACTCCTATACACTGCAGCCCACACAGGTTCCTGCACTCCCTGCTGCAAGTGAAGTTAGTGAGCGGGGAAGAGTCATGTGACATTTCTCTGGTCGGTTCTGAGCACAGAGACATCCCCAGAACTTTCCTCTGCCGGCTGCAGCCAGTGGGAAGAACAGAATGGGGCACTGTGTCATATTCATTATAACACAGTGTTAAAACTGCTAATATCTCGAAAACTAAATGTCTATAAGCTTTTATTTTCGACGGGTACAACTTACAGCCCTTACAACTCCCCCCCCCCCCCCCCCCCTCAGCTTAGGTTGTCCACTGTCATATGGCATATTCTCTGCTTTAATTCATTGCCTCCTATTAATCTAAGTGTTTGGCCCTTACTCAGAGTCGGGCACGGGGCCCCTTTCCTAGCGGCGCTCACCTCTGATTTGGCTATGGAAGTAGCCGGCCATAAATAGGCATATATAGTGTGAGCGGCACCCTGGGAGAGCTCCCTACTCCCTCCTGGATCGCTGCCCTCGGCCCAGCAAAAGAATTAAACAAGGAGGGATTTGCATCCACGCAGGGCATAATCGGGGAGAGAATACGGGTGCCAGGGGGGGGATTGTGCCGGGCTGGTACCACCTTTATCTGTCTCTCTCTTGCCCTTATTTGTGTCGCCGAGCCCTAACAGTCTGCCAGTGCTGTGACCTAACGTGACCTAATGTGCCGGCGCTCCTGCCTCTGCCCACGGGCAGCCTTTGCTTTCAGCTGAGCCAGGGTTTCTATTGCTCTCTCCCTGCACAGAGAATGGGCTCGGGCGGCTCAGCTGCACTCTGGGCTCCCTCCGGGCTCCCAGGGGCTACATACACCATTAATCTCACTGTTACTGAGGCTGCACGGTGCAAGTGTCCCCCACCTGCACACACATTGGCTGGAAATGGCCATGTGATTTACACACTGCATTTGTATATAAATATTGTCTCTCCCACAAGAAGTCATAAGGACCCCTGTGTCATACAGATGGGCATAAAGTCATCTGGGGCACTTGCTCATTATGCACATTAAATATAACCTATTGGTTTTCTGTGGTTTTGCCCAGGCACCCATGGCTCTATCTGTACCCCTGTTGGTTTCAGTGGCCCAGGCACCCATGGCTCTATCTGTACCCCTGCTGGTTTCAGTGGCCCAGGCACCCATGGCTCTATCTGTACCCCTGCTGGTTTCAGTGGTTTTGCCCAGGCACCCACGGCTCTATCTGTACCCCTGCTGGTTTCAGTGGTTTTGCCCAGGCACCCATGGCTCTATCTGTATCCCTGCTGGTTTCAGTGGTTTTGGCCAGGCACCCACGGCTCTATCTGTACCCCTGCTGGTTTCAGTGGTTTTGCCCAGGCACCCATGGCTCTACTTGTATCCCTGCTGGTTTCAGTAGTTTTGGCCAGGCACCCACGGCTCTATCTGTACCCCTGCTGGTTTCAGTGGTTTTGCCCAGGCACCCATGGCTCTGTCTGTACCCCTGCTGGTTTCAGTGGTTTTGCCCAGGCACCCATGGCTCTACTTGTATCCCTGCTGGTTTCAGTAGTTTTGCCCAGGCACCCACGGCTCTATCTGTACCCCTACTGGTTTCAGTGGTTTTCCCCAGGCACCCATGGCTCTACTTGTATCCCTGCTGGTTTCAGTGGTTTTGCCCAGGCACCCATGGCTCTATCTGTACCCCTGCTGGTTTCTGTGGTTTTGCCCAGGCATCCATGGCTCTATCTGTACCCCTGCTGGTTTCAGTGGTTTTGCCCAGGCATCCATGGCTCTATCTGTACCCCTGCTGGTTTCTGTGGTTTTGCTCAGGCACCCACGGCTCTATCTGTACCCCTGCTGGTTTCAGTGGCTCAGGCACCCACAGCTCTATCTGTACCCCTGCTGGTTTCAGTGGTTTTCCCCAGGCACCCATGGCTCTACTTGTATCCCTGCTGGTTTCAGTGGTTTTGCCCAGGCACCCATGGCTCTATCTGTACCCCTGCTGGTTTCAGTGGTTTTGCCCAGGCACCCATGGCTCGATCTGTACCCCTGCTGGTTTCAGTGGTTTTGCCCAGGCACCTATGGCTCTACTTGTATCCCTGCTGGTTTCAGTGGTTTTGCCCAGGCACCCACGGCTCTATCTGTATCCCTGCTGGTTTCAGTGGTTTTGCCCAGGCACCCACGGCTCTATCTGTACCCCTGCTGGTTTCAGTGGTTTTGCCCAGGCACCCATGGCTCTATCTGTACCCCTGCTGGTTTCAGTGGTTTTGCCCAGGCACCCACGGCTCTATCTGTACCCCTGCTGGTTTCAGTGGTTTTGCCCAGGCACCCATGGCTCTATCTGTACCCCTGCTGGTTTCAGTGGCCCAGGCACCCATGGCTCTATCTGTATCCCTGCTGGTTTCAGTGGCCCAGGCACCCATGGCTCGATCTGTACCCCTGCTGGTTTCAGTGGTTTTGCCCAGGCACCTATGGCTCTACTTGTATCCCTGCTGGTTTCAGTGGTTTTGCCCAGGCACCCACGGCTCTATCTGTATCCCTGCTGGTTTCAGTGGTTTTGCCCAGGCACCCACGGCTCTATCTGTACCCCTGCTGGTTTCAGTGGTTTTGCCCAGGCACCCATGGCTCTATCTGTATCCCTGCTGGTTTCAGTGGTTTTGCCCAGGCACCCACGGCTCTATCTGTACCCCTGCTGGTTTCAGTGGTTTTGCCCAGGCACCCATGGCTCTATCTGTACCCCTGCTGGTTTCAGTGGCCCAGGCACCCATGGCTCTATCTGTATCCCTGCTGGTTTCAGTGGCCCAGGCACCCATGGCTCTATCTGTATCCCTGCTGGTTTCAGTGGCCCAGGCACCCATGGCTCTATCTGTACCCCTGCTGGTTTCAGTGGTTTTGCCCAGGCACCCATGGCTCTATCTGTACCCCTGCTGGTTTCAGTGGCCCAGGCACCCACGGCTCTATCTGTACCCCTGCTGGTTTCAGTGGTTTTGCCCAGGCACCCATGGCTCTATCTGTACCCCTGCTGGTTTCAGTGGTTTTGCCCAGGCACCCACGGCTCTATCTGTACCCCTGCTGGTTTCAGTGGTTTTGCCCAGGCACCCATGGCTCTATCTGTAACCCTGCTGGTTTCAGTGGCCCAGGCACCCATGGCTCTATCTGTATCCCTGCTGGTTTCAGTGGCCCAGGCACCCATGGCTCTATCTGTACCCCTGCTGGTTTCAGTGGTTTTGCCCAGGCACCCATGGCTCTATCTGTACCCACTATTATTCAGCGCTAGAGCTGACATATTCTCATTGCAAATGATAGATTTCTATGTTAGAATGTAGGTGTGGGAACTCCACCCAGGAAATGAAATAGTGACTAAGCTGCTTGCCAATATACATGCATTACTGATCAGTATATGGGTGCTGATCACCTTTCAGATGCAGTTTTGGGGCGGTGCCAGCCGATTGCACCCAGCGAGGCTGCTGTTTGGGTGCCCCTGTTTGGCAGTTGAAGTGTTTATGTTCCTGCAGAAAGTGCAGCGTCAGGCTGCCGGGGCCCCGTGTCAGCACAATGACACATTCGCTTTCCCTCCGCTCTGAGTCACTAGTGACACCCTGTGGCCACCCATTCCCTCTCGCTGCATTCCCCGCTTGTGCGTCACCCCGCCATTGCCCGGCTCACTCCTCTGCCAGTCACCAATTCCTTGGCTTTAATTACAGCCCACTTGTTCCAAGGGGATCAAACCAATGTGTGTGTGTGGGGTGGGGGGGGGGGGGCAGGGGTTTGACTCACTGTACTACAATAAACTGCCTGAGACAATAGCAATAAAGGCAAGGCTGAAGCTGCAGTGTGATGTGTCCCGGCTGCCCTGCTGTAACCCCACCGTGTCTGTCTCCCCGTAGCACGTGGACATGGAGAACGCCTATCTATGCGGATACTTGAAGATAAAAGGCCTTACAGAGGTAAGAGCTGATTTATAAATACATCGTTGCTTGGCTGAGGATGCTGGGAGTTAATCGTTTAGAATCTGCAAACTAAGGCATGTTGTCAAACTATAATTCCCAGCATCCTAAAGTCATGTGACCCCCCTCCTCCTATGAAGACCTTTCTTTAATGATGTCTCCCTTTGGTTCCTAGGAGTACCCAACCCTCACAACCTTCTTTGAAGGGGAGATCATTAGTAAGAAGCACCCATTCCTGACCAGAAAGTGGGATGCGGATGAAGATGTGGATCGGAAACACTGGGTGAGCCTGCAGCAGTCTGTGCTTATTTAGCTACACTGGTTCCGTTGGGGCGGCGGGGGCATCTTGCTTTATGGCAGGGAATCTAGATATACAGCCTCACAAGCCACAAGGATTACTTGCCCTTTATTTGAAAGGCCTGTTGACTTCTAATAAAATGCTGCCTGCTGGTATAATGGAACAGCCCCCTATAACCTGACAGTAGAACCTTGTGTCTGTAGCCCCCCCCCCCAGGCAACATGGCACCCCTCATGCAATTGCCCTCATTGTCTCTCCCCAGGGGAAGTTTCAGGCCTTCTATCAGTATGCGAAAACCTTCAATTCCGACGATTTCGACTACGACGAGCTGAAGGTCGGCGATTACGTCTTCATGAGGTGGAAGGTAAATGTGCAATAACCGTGGGTTTTATGTGGCTACTGTTTAACTGCACCCCCCCTGCCCTTCCGTGGCATTGGCCAAACCCCCGGCTCCCCGGTGGGGATAGGTGGACATTTCCTGTAGGGCAGATTCTGTCTCCATGGGGAAGGCACGTTCAGGGTAATATAAATGGCAGGCAAAGTGCAAGACAGTTGGCAGAATATCCCTTTGTGCAAGTTGGCATTTGACCCAGACTGTGTGGCAAGCTGCCCCGGGGCCTTTATTGGCACTGCTCTGCAGGAAACTGAAAATCATGGTGCCAAGTTGCCCCCAGTGATTCTTGTTGCTCACCTCCCACAAGAGGTTGGCACTTCTCTTTAAAAACTCCCACCCTGGGGTACTTGGAGGGGATCGCCAGGACGGCATTTTTTTCCCACCTCTCCGGTATCCCCGGTGCCTGTTCTAAATGGGCCTTGTGCCGTAGTGATAACTGATCAAAGTGCTGCATGGTGCAGAAGTGGAGCACTGGTCTAGGGTTGGGGGGGAGGGGGCGGAGTTTCTAATAACTTATTCAATGTGACTCGACATGTTGCCGTGAAAAACCTTCCTTTGCCTTAGGCTGAAGACACACGGAGCTACTAGTAGCAGCAAGTTGTCGTGGCTACTAAAATAGACAATGCTGATCATTAACTGATAATTGTCTCTACGTGTGTTTTAGCAGAGGCAATTCTCAGTATTGTCTATGGCAGGGGATTTTTTGGAGTTTAGTAGCCGTTAAAAAGTAGCTGCTACTAGTAGCCCTGTGTGTCTTCACCCAAAGCTCTGTGTGTCTTCACCCTTTGGGTGAAGACACACAGAGCTACTAGTAGCAGCTACTTGTCACGGCTACTAAAATAGACAATGCTGATCATTTACAATGAGGCACTTCTCAGTATTGTCTATGGCAGGGGATTCTGTGTGTCTTCACCCTTAGTCATGTGATCTGCATTCTTTCTTCATGTAAGATATCCTGCTGTTTCCTTTGCCATGAGTGGTATCCACCATTCCCTAATTCTAATGTTTTTGTGGCTCCCCCCCCCCCCCCCACACAGGAGCAGTTCTTGGTCCCAGACCACACCATTAAAGATATCAGCGGGGCTTCCTTTGCTGGCTTCTATTACATCTGCTTCCAAAAATCCGCATCGTCCATAGAGGGTTACTACTACCATCGCAGCTCCGAATGGTGAGTGGCAGGGGGGCTGTTATACCCCCATTGTGATATATAAAGGCAGCGGCCAGTTCCGTATAATGGCGCAGTCCCACAGGGCAAATCCTTATATACAGGCCATGGGGCCCTGCAGGGAACTCTAATGGCTTCCTATATAGGGGGGGCGCGTTTTATAGGTCCGTTTCAAATGAGTTTTGGGACTCGGCACCATGTACAGGCATTGGTTCCATATTACCTGGTCACATGTGCCCCACAGGATATTTCCATTGGACAAATACAGAGGAACAACCTTGAGAAAATCAGGGCAAACCATTGCTCTGTAGGGGGCCGATTACCCCCGAAAAAGGTCCAATCATTGCTTAGGGCCCCCTTAGCTCCTAACATGGTTACAGCTATAGGAAACCATAGCCATAGTCCCCCTGTATCTTCACCTCAGATCCCACCCTAACTGACCTAGTTGGCCTTTCAGGGGTGTCTGGGAGAGCAAATAGGCGTCACCCCTAAATGTCACCATAACCTTCCTTCTGCCATTTGCGCTGCTCCAGGCCCACCCCACAGTTTGGGAACCTGCCCCAGAGGAAGGTGATCATATATAATACAGGGGGCGGAGCCACGTATGGATACGGCAGTGATACGGCAAGGCGGCAGGGTACATGATTGGCTCACCCCTTTTCTCTCTGCCGCAGGTACCAGTCCCTGAACCTGACCCACGTCCCTGAACACAGCGCCCCCATCTATGAATTCCGGTGACACAGGAGATTTCCCAAGGAGGCCACAGGCAGAACTGGAGGAGGAGGGGGGACCGGAGACCCCCTGCTGCTGCTGCTTTCCTCTTCTGCCCCACGGACTCCGAGCCGAATGTACACGAGTGCTTACGGAACGACTCGGGAGCCACCAGCCATCTCGCTCTCCACACGCCGACGTTTTTATTTTGTTTTTTTCCTTTTTTAAGTAAACGACACGCTCTGCTTTTTTCTTCTTCTCTCCCGCTCTTTATTATTATTATTATTATTTAGCCTCCCTGCCCATTAGCCCCCATCCTGCTGAGAGTATGGGCCAATGAGAGCTTGGGATGGGTTGGCCCGATGGCTTGGCCTACGCTGGTTGGACTGTGGGCACGTAGCTCTCGCTGCCCGGCGCGCTCAATGGCGCAGTTACCGTAATCCTTGCCTGCCCGGACGCTACCTCTGGCCAATAGCTGTGCAGCCGGCCAGACGCAGGTAACACTCCATGCTAGAGGCGGAGGATTTCTCTTCTCCCCACTCATCAATCTCTAACCCCCCTGACCCACAGAGAGAATATTCTGAGCGCCCCACTCAGGGGCCCCAATGTCCAAAGGAACGAGCTTCTGGGGACTGGAATACATTGTGCTGTTTTCACATTGAAGATGGCAAATGTCAGATTCTTCTTTTTGTTTTTTTTTTATATATAAATATTATATTATAAAGGAATACACATATATTTAATCAGAAGAGAGTTCTATGGAGTTCAGAGAAAGAGATGTATTGCTGCGTGCTGATTGGGCCGCAGGAGGGACGGAACCGGGGCTCGCTGGGAATATGGCCGGCCCGTGTCGGGATCCTCCCATGATGCACCTACACGCAGGCTCGCTTTATGGCAAAACACGGAAGCTTGGGCGGCCAACTCAAACGCTCACACAAACGGACGCAACTCCGTTACATGGCAAAGATTTACAGATCGGACTAAACGCGGGCGTTACGCGGGGTTTTCTGCGCCTTGGAGCCACGGATAACAGGACTTTTTACACCTTTTTTGGTTTCTCGCAATGCGCGTCACTTGCGGGAACAATTGGAACTTAAGGCGGCGGTGACGCTGCTCAGTGTTTTTCTATCCCAGACTCCCTCGTAAAGCCGCCGAGTGGGGACGTATTTGTGCGACATTCACCCATTGCTCTCCCGCAGGTTTGTAATAAGCAAGCGCTTCATTAAACAGGAAGGAATAAGCCCCTCGCATTCCCTGTGACCCTATGGCCGCTCCTGTTACGTTAGGGATTAGTCTCAGGCATGGTGTGATGTCACAGTATGATGTCACTGCTGCAATGCATTGTCCTTATTAGCGGTAATTAATGACCTCATTACTGTACATACCCACCAGTTTCCCATGTCTGTGCTTAGTAACCAGCCTTGCCCCCACATTTCTACTGGGTATACGTGCCCTCAGTGTTAGCCGTGCCGCCGCTGCCGCCATTGCGCAGTCCAGTAGGCGTTGGCGCCCTTTGCTTTGCACTATATAGTCTTGTGAGACGCTCTTGGCTGTAAGGGCGCCGGTGTGTATTGGATCCATGGAAAGTGGGGAGCCGTAAGGGAGAATGCTGGGGCGCCAGTTGGCTTGGCACAAGGGTATATATGGAGGGGGGGTTGGATTAGGTTGAAAGATGCTCATTGGACAAAGTCACATTTTTAATTTTTTTTTTTTTTTTTTTAAATCACAGCAGTGTTTCTATCTAATGAAATGTATTTTAATGATACTTTAGCCTGGGTGTACTTTATATATGTTTATTGCCTCCATGACAGGTAGATCCGAGTATGGGTGGGCTGCCCCTGGGTTCCGGGGGTAACGCAGCGTTACATAAGCGCCGGGTTAGAGAGCAACTTATATAGAAAATACACAGGTTGTACATTGAGAATATATTTTTTTAATGACAGTAATCGAAGTCAGGGTTGTCCAGGCGGCGGCCATGTTGCTTGTGGATATAAATCCCAGGGCGAATGCATTGCAGCCACAGGAATAGAGCTCGGTGCTGCTTAGACTTGTACCAAACCGGCTCCGTAACCCTCTCACCGGCACTAAGGGGCGTGTTTACTAAGATTGGAGATAAATATCGCCGGTCATGTTGCCCGTAGCAACCAATCAGAGCTTTGCTTTTGATCTCTAACTTGTAGGTGACTGTTTAAATCTAATTGCTGATTGGTTGCTATGGGCAACATCACCGGTGATATTTATCTCCAATCTTAGTAAACACGCCCCCTTATGCTTCAGCCGGCAGTGAAAGGGTTAACAGAGTGAGAGAAAACAGGAGCGGGGGCTTTAATTTTCACTGCCAAAAAGGCCAGCGATTGCCAAGCGTCACCGTAATGCTCACTACTGCTATATCCCCCCTCCCCCCCCCCCCATTTATTTTAATGACTTTTAATGCTGAAATCCAAAATGAACTGAAGTGCTCAGTGTTGGAACCCGCTCGCTAGCGCCGGGAAAGGCCAGGGGGGGGGGGGGGGGGCAGCTCATTGTGTGAGGCCACTAAAGCAGCGGCGCTTAGGGGGCGGAGTTAAATTGGACAAGCGCAGTTTTTAAGCCAATCAGCTGTCAGGGAGCCGTGTGAGCAGATTTTTTTTTTTAAAAGTGTGTTGCTGGGATTTACAATGCAGGGTTTGGCCAAGTCCTTAAATAAACTGATTGGAAAATATCCCCGGCCTCGTGCTTTATTTCATTGCAAATGGGGGGAGTAAGGCTAAGTCACTGGGGAGATGTGCTTTTCATTCAGTGGGGAATGTTTAGTGGCTATCTGGTTGCTGCAGTGCAGTTTACCCTAGCAACCAGGCAGTGGTTTAAAAAAGAGAAACCCGAAAATAAATAGGAAAGTGCCTGAACAGAAATATAAGTAATAAAAAGTAACAAATTGTAGCTTTTGGTTGCCGGGGTCAGTGACCCCCATCTGAAAGCTGGAAAGAGACAAGAGGAAGGCAAAGAATTCAGCAACTTTTCAGATAATCTTCATGTTTCTGAGAACTTTGTCACTCTGCCTTCATTCCAGGTGTATACTGTAATATAAACTGATGTATATTGGGTCCCTGCAGGGACAAGTGGGAACCCCTGACTAAATGGTGTTTCCCTGAATATCATGAGCCCCGGGGAACCCCGTCTACTGATTCAATCAATAGGTGCATAGCCTGAACCCCCTAAAAGCAACATTTTTCACTCAATAACTGAAGCAGCGTGGGTGCTACTCTGGCACATGTGGGTGCTACTCTGGCACAGGTGGGTGCAAACTGTCTGGGGAACGCACTGAGCTAAAGGTTCCAATACAGAATTTCCCATGGTAAGGAGATCCGGATCTTGCTTTGTCTGGGAGAACTACACCGCCCCCCCCCCCCCCCCCCCCCGGCTATAAAAGCCTTAACTAGCCTGCCTCGCCCCCCTCACCTCTCACTTATCGCATAGTCTCCAGCTTAAAAAAACTATCGCAACCCCCTTGGCCAGATGTTGATCGGACAGGCTTGGTTTTCCCACCAGATTGGAAGTCTCTTCTCATCCCTGAGGGTTCCCCATTGACCTACTGCTTTACTGTCACTCAAGGAATTCTGGGAAAAGGCATATACTCCATTATGTCACTTTGGCCAACTGTGCATCCAAAACCATTGGTACCGCACACTCAGGTTGGAATCATCAGCACAGTCTGACCAATCATATTGATTCAGTCTTGTCCTCTCATAGTCAGACAGTTGACGGATTCAACACTAGAGTTGACAATGAGATAAGGTCTAAACAGTATTTCCTTTGAGGATATTATGTGATTAAGGACTATTATCATTTGACTTCTGGCCCTTCAGGCAGTGTTCAGCCAACCACCGACTAACTGGTGTGACTGCCAACACAACAGAGATTTAGAAGTTTAGTAGGCAGTAACCTGCACCTTTAATACTAGGGGGCTATGACCCAGTGCCTCCTGAAATTCTTTTGTTGTACTCCCCAGTAGTGATGCATGACCCTCGCCCAAACCTACAGGGCTGGGTGTTTGGGTGGAATAGCCCCTCTCTCGTGACATCTCCCATCAGTCTCTAGCTTGCCTAAGCAGGTGGGTCCAAACTAACTACAGTTGTGATAGAGTGGAAATTCATAAAGGTCATTCCTACTATAGCAGGTGTTAGAGATCAGTGCAGGTCAGGCTTGCTGGACCCACAACTTGCTCACAAACAAGGAAGTGATGTCACCAGTAGAGTGGGGGTTCCCTACAGGAGCTCTGGTTCGGTGGATGAAGCCACAGTGCTACCAAGGATTATAGACCAATCCCCTATAAGAATCCCTTTCTGGGGTTGTAAGTCTACCATCTACTGTACAGCGCTGTGTACATAAGTAGCGCTTTATAAATAAAGATATACATACCTACATACATACCACCAAGCTATGACCTGTGATCATTGGCTGAAGGATGCTGGGAGCTGTATTGCAACAATATCTGGGTGATACTGTCCAATTAAATTGAATCTTTGTTTTTGTCAAACAGATCCCACTGCAAAGTCATCTATTCTGCTATTGGCCAGAGCAGGGAGCCAATGCCACTTTGGGGCACATTCATTAAATGGCAGGGTTGGAAATTCGTATCTATTGAGGCAGATGTGACCCAGTTATGTTTCCTTTCATGTTACAAAGCTTTACTGATCAGTCGTTCCCCACAAACGACTGCTTTCTAAGCTAAGGTCTATTGGTCTTAGTGAAGCCGTTTGCACATGGATAGAAAACTGGCTACAGGATCGGGTACAGAGGGTGGTTGTTAATGGTACATTCTCTACTTGGAATAAGGTCCTCAGTGGGGTCCCTCAGGGTTCTGTACTGGGTCCACTTTTGTTTAATTTGTTCATAAATGACTTAGGGGAGGGTATTGTGAGTAATGTATCAGTGTTTGCAGATGACACAAAACTCAAAATTCTATCCAGGATGTGGCATCCTTGCAGCAAGATCTTGACCAACTGGCAATATGGGCGGCTAAGTGGCAGATGAGATTTAATGTGGATAAATGTAAAGTCATGCACCTGGGATGTAAAAATATGCAAGCCCCGTATACCCTTAATGGGACTGCACTAGGCAAATCCATAATGGAGAAGGACCTTGGAGTCCTTGTAGATAATAAACTTGGCTGTAGCAAGCAATGCCAGGCAGCAGCTGCAAGGGCAAACAAGGTTCTGAGCTGTATTAAAAGGGGTATAGATTCACGGGAGGAGGGGGTTATTCTTCCCCTTTACAGAGCGCTGGTAAGGCCCCATCTAGAATATGCTGTTCAGTTTTGGTCTCCAGTGCTCAAACGGGACATTATTGAGTTAGAGAGGGTCCAGAGAAGGGCAACTAAGCTGGTAAAGGGTATGGAAAGTCTCAGTTATGGGGAAAGACTGGCCAAGTTGGGTTTGTTTACACTGGAGAAGAGGCGCTTAAGAGGTGACATGATAACTATGTATAAATATATAAGGGGATCATATAATAACCTTTCTAATGTTTTATTTACCAGTAGGTCCTTCCAACGGACACGAGGGCACCCACTCCGTTTAGAAGAAGGGAGGTTCCATTTAAACATTCGGAAAGGATTTTTTACAGTGAGAGCTGTGAAGTTGTGGAATTCCCTCCCCGAATCAGTCGTGCTGGCTGATACATTATATAGCTTTAAGAAGGGGCTGGATGGATTCTTAGCAAGTGAGGGAATACAGGGGTATGGGAGATAGCTCTTAGTACAAGTGAGGGAATACAGGGTTATGGGAGATAGCTCTCAGTACAAGTGAGGGAATACAGGGGTAGGGGAGATAGCTCTCAGTACAAGTGAGGGAATACAGAGGTATGGGAGATAGCTCTCAGTACAAGTGAGGGAATACAGGGGTAGGGGAGATAGCTCTCAGTACAAGTGAGGGAATACAGGGGTAGGGGAGATAGCTCTCAGTACAAGTGAGGGAATACAGGGGTAGGGGAGATAGCTCTCAGTACAAGTGAGGGAATACAGGGGTAGGGGAGATAGCTCTCAGTACAAGTGAGGGAATACAGGGGTAGGGGAGATAGCTCTCAGTACAAGTGAGGGAATACAGGGGTAGGGGAGATAGCTCTCAGTACAAGTGAGGGAATACAGGGGTAGGGGGGATAGCTCTCAGTACAAGTGAGGGAATACAGGGGTAGGGGGGATAGCTCTTAGTACAAGTGAGGGAATACAGGGGTATGGGAGATAGCTCTCAGTACAAGTGAGGGAATACAGGGGTAGGGGAGATAGCTCTTAGTACAAGTGAGGGAATACAGGGGTAGGGGGGATAGCTCTTAGTACAAGTGAGGGAATACAGGGGTAGGGGGGATAGCTCTTAGTACAAGTGAGGGAATACAGGGGTAGGGGGGATAGCTCTCAGTACAAGTGAGGGAATACAGGGGTAGGGGAGATAGCTCTTAGTACAAGTGAGGGAATACAGGGGTAGGGGGGATAGCTCTTAGTACAAGTGAGGGAATACAGGGGTATGGGAGATAGCTCTTAGTACAAGTGAGGGAATACAGGGGTATGGGAGATAGCTCTCAGTACAAGTGAGGGAATACAGGGGTAGGGGGGATAGCTCTCAGTACAAGTGAGGGAATACAGGGGTAGGGGAGATAGCTCTCAGTACAAGTGAGGGAATACAGGGGTAGGGGAGATAGCTCTCAGTACAAGTGAGGGAATACAGGGGTAGGGGGGATAGCTCTCAGTACAAGTGAGGGAATACAGGGGTAGGGGAGATAGCTCTCAGTACAAGTGAGGGAATACAGGGGTAGGGGGGATAGCTCTCAGTACAAGTGAGGGAATACAGGGGTAGGGGAGATAGCTCTCAGTACAAGTGAGGGAATACAGGGGTATGGGAGATAGCTCTCAGTACAAGTGAGGGAATACAGGGGTAGGGGAGATAGCTCTCAGTACAAGTGAGGGAATACAGGGGTAGGGGAGATAGCTCTCAGTACAAGTGAGGGAATACAGGGGTAGGGGAGATAGCTCTCAGTACAAGTGAGGGAATACAGGGGTATGGGAGATAGCTCTCAGTACAAGTGAGGGAATACAGGGGTAGGGGAGATAGCTCTCAGTACAAGTGAGGGAATACAGGGGTAGGGGAGATAGCTCTCAGTACAAGTGAGGGAATACAGGGGTAGGGGAGATAGCTCTCAGTACAAGTGAGGGAATACAGGGGTATGGGAGATAGCTCTCAGTACAAGTGAGGGAATACAGGGGTAGGGGGGATAGCTCTCAGTACAAGTGAGGGAATACAGGGGTATGGGAGATAGCTCTCAGTACAAGTGAGGGAATACAGGGGTAGGGGAGATAGCTCTCAGTACAAGTGAGGGAATACAGGGTTATGGGGGATAGCTCTCAGTACAAGTGAGGGAATACAGGGGTAGGGGAGATAGCTCTCAGTACAAGTGAGGGAATACAGGGTTATGGGGGATAGCTCTCAGTACAAGTGAGGGAATACAGGGGTAGGGGAGATAGCTCTCAGTACAAGTGAGGGAATACAGGGTTATGGGGGATAGCTCTCAGTACAAGTGAGGGAATACAGGGGTAGGGGAGATAGCTCTCAGTACAAGTGAGGGAATACAGGGGTAGGGGGATAGCTCTCAGTACAAGTGAGGGAATACAGGGTTATGGGGGATAGCTCTCAGTACAAGTGAGGGAATACAGGGGTAGGGGAGATAGCTCTCAGTACAAGTGAGGGAATACAGGGGTAGGGGGGATAGCTCTCAGTACAAGTGAGGGAATACAGGGGTAGGGGGGATAGCTCTCAGTACAAGTGAGGGAATACAGGGGTATGGGAGATAGCTCTCAGTACAAGTGAGGGAATACAGGGGTAGGGGAGATAGCTCTCAGTACAAGTGAGGGAATACAGGGGTATGGGAGATAGCTCTCAGTACAAGTGAGGGAATACAGGGGTAGGGAGATAGCTCTCAGTACAAGTGAGGGAATACAGGGGTAGGGGGGATAGCTCTCAGTACAAGTGAGGGAATACAGGGGTAGGGGGATAGCTCTCAGTACAAGTGAGGGAATACAGGGGTATGGGGGATAGCTCTCAGTACAAGTGAGGGAATACAGGGGTAGGGGAGATAGCTCTCAGTACAAGTGAGGGAATACAGGGGTAGGGGGATAGCTCTCAGTACAAGTGAGGGAATACAGGGGTATGGGGGATAGCTCTCAGTACAAGTGAGGGAATACAGGGGTAGGGGAGATAGCTCTCAGTACAAGTGAGGGAATACAGGGGTAGGGGAGATAGCTCTCAGTACAAGTGAGGGAATACAGGGGTAGGGGGGATAGCTCTCAGTACAAGTGAGGGAATACAGGGGTAGGGGAGATAGCTCTCAGTACAAGTGAGGGAATACAGGGGTAGGGGAGATAGCTCTCAGTACAAGTGAGGGAATACAGGGGTAGGGGAGATAGCTCTCAGTACAAGTGAGGGAATACAGGGGTAGGGGAGATAGCTCTCAGTACAAGTGAGGGAATACAGGGTTATGGGAGATAGCTCTTAGTACTAGTTGATCCAGGGACTGGTCCGATTGCCATCTTGGAGTCAGGAAGGAATTTTTTCCCCTCTGTGGCAAATTAGAGAGGCTTCAGATGGGGTGTTTTTGCCTTCCTCTGGATCAACTAGTAGTTAGGCAGGTTATATATAGGCATTATGGTTGAACTTGATGGACGTATGTCTTTTTTCAACCCAACTTACTATGTTACTATGTACTATGTAGTGTAGGGCCATCTGACTTCTTGTGATCCTGAATCCACCATTTTCCACGGAAGAGCCAACTCGACCTTATGAGACGTTTCCTCCCTCTCTGCTCAGGTCGAACAGAATGACATTTCCATCAATGGGAATTGGAGAGTCAGTTTTAATTAAATATGCAGTTTTTTTTAGTCATCTGACTATGAGTGGAAACTATTGGGATTGAAGAAAATGACTGGAAGCATCACTGATTTAGACAATTCCCTTATCTTGCCAGGGCCACCATCCTGTCTAATGATATAAAGCAGTGCTGTCTAACTTGTAACCCGCGGGCCACATCAACCCCCCCACGTGGCTCCCCACATTCCTGGCTGCTGTGAGTGCTTACCTTTGTGTAAGTTTTGAATGGTATCGGTACTGAGATTAACTGGCTCCTGTACTGTTCACATTTTAGTCCCTGCATTGTTCACACCTCAGGCTCAGACTGTAAGATCCCACATTGTTTACCTGTTCACACCTCAGACTGTAGGAGCAGTGCCAGCATTGTGTCACTGGATGTACTGCCTGCCCTATGCTGCCTGTGTGCGCTAAACTCTGTCTGCCCTACCCTGCCTGTGTGTGCCATACTCTGCCTGCCCTACCCTGCCTTTGTGTGCCATACTCTGCCTGCCCTACCCTGCCTGTGTGTGCCATACTCTGCCTGCCCTACCCTGCCTGTGTGCGCCATACTCTGCCTGTCCTACGCTGCCTGTGTGCGCCATACTCTGCCTGCCCTATGCTGTGTGCCATACTCTCCCTGCCCTACCCTATGCTGCCTGTGTGTGTCATACTCTGCCTTCCCTACCCTGCCTGTGTGTGCCATACTCTGCCTTCCCTATGCTGCCTGCGTGTGCCATACTCTGCCGGCCCTACGCTGCCTGTGTGTGCCATACTCTACCTGCCCTGCCCTATGCTGCCTGTATGTGCGCCATACTCTGCCTGCCCTATGCAGATGGGGGGAGGTGAACCTGGCAGCTGTTTGCTCTGAGAGTTTAAGCATTTGGAATCAGTCATTAAATGGTCCCTAGGGTGTGTAATTATGAGCTGGGGGTTGCTGTGCTATCCACAGGGGAGGAGGAGGCATATGGATTTAACGGTAAGTCTTAATATGACATAATAAGCTTCTTTCACATATGAATGGTGATACCCCTACATTGAGTACCAACCAATAATAATGTGGCAATAGTCCTAAAAACTCTTGTGATAACATGGGTGTGGTTTACAAAAAGGGGAGTGGTCAAAACTGTCTTCCATTATCAGCCCTCTACGACGAAGGCCAGAAAAATTCCGGCCCTCGGTACCACAGAAGTTGGACAGCACTGATATAAAGGTCTGGAGATGGAGGTCGCCTCCTACTGTGCAAAGAACTTGTGAAACTACAATTTGTGTCGTTATTCATTGCTTACGACAAAGTCACATAAGGTGGTTTTTCCAGCAGCTATTTATCAGCTGGTAAAGGAATCTCATATTGCCCCCCCTTCATGTCCTTTTTATTAATCTACGTTCAACCTCATCTTCAATGCTTGAGGTTTAGCCAGTTCACCCCAGCGGTGGAAAGGACACTGTGATCCCAGCAATATCCCTGACTTCATTGTTTGGCGACACAGTGGCCCCAGCAATATACGTCATAGGGACCCGGCTCTTCATAACACAGTGGCCCCAGCATTACATGCCATAGGGACCCGGCTCTTCATAACACAGTGGCCCCAGCATTACATGCCATAGGGACCCGGCTCTTCATAACACAGTGGCCCCAGCATTACATGCCATAGGGACTCGGCTCTTCATAACAGTGGCCCCAGCATTACATGCCATAGGGACCCAGCTCTTCATAACACAGTGGCCCCAGCATTACATGCCATAGGGACTCGGCTCCTCATAACACAGTGTCCCCAGCATTATATGTCATATGGACTCTTCATAACACAGTGGCCCCAGCATTATATGTCATAGGGACCCGGCTGCTCATAACACAGTGGCCCCAGCATTTCAGGACTTATTGAAGCCGCCATCATTTCATGTCACACCACAACTTCAGTAAGATCTGAATCTGATGTGGTGGAATCACTTGCGGTGGGTTTATGCACTGGTGGTGTGTATCCAAGAGTTATGTTCTTTCCAAACTAAGTGTTCCTATCTTGTTTCCTTGGCTGAAAACGCTAAACTTGTGGACACCAGTCAGCCATTCGTGTCAAAGACGATGTTAGTGGTTTCTCTACCCAATACGCCCTTGTTTCTGGCCACTTACACGGATGGAGACACTTTTTATTTCGACAGAAGTATCCATGCAAGGGCAGGCAGATGTCCCGGCGGGTCCCCTAGTATCAGAGGGGACCACAGTTGAGGATAGGGGGGTTGCCTGGTAGGCAAAACTGACCCAAATGTCAATGATCAATCATCAACGAAACGGCCATTTGAAAGACAACTCGGGCACAGTGGGGGAAGGGTGGTGCAAAAATAGTTTATTACGATATAGTTTATGTAAAGTTAAGTAATTATATTTACAAAATAAAAATGATCAGCTACATCCACAGGAAACTAGCAAGTCACACACATCCAGCGGGGCGGGGGAGGGGGGCGAGGAGAAGATAACGTGACCAAAGTGAACTGCAGTGAACAGGCAATCGAGGACTTAAAAATATCACCACAAATAAAAGGGGAGGGGGGAAACCATTCATACTAAATATCTGTACTGAGAGAGAGAGAAGAAAATTATCAACAAACTAAGTTGAACCCATTTTGCTGCTTGAGGGGCTAGAGGGGACAAATCTATGGTTTGCTCCCCAAGTTAATGGTTCCCCTCTAGCGCTGAAGAGCCACTACTGGCAGGACGGGTGCAAAGGTAAAAAAAAAAACCAATAAGGAAATATATATATTTATGTATTAAAAGATAATCGCACATCTAGACCGATTTAATCCTGTGGAGGCCAAGGGTCCAGAGCTGTTCTTAGTGCCGGCTGGGGCAACTGGCGTCTCTCCGGCTGAACTACGAGTACAAATCCATTACTATCCAACGAGTAAGAAATAAATGGGCTACGATTAAGTACCGTTTAGGCACGAAACATGTAAGGCAGCTGTCATTTTTATCACTTCTGAAGGCCTATTCGTGGGCTGCTAGAGTGCCTGTTCTTCAATGAAGAGCATCACTGCCGCCATCTTGTTCTTTTCTTTCTCGAAACTCTGCAGCACCCCCCCCCCCATAGGATGAGGTGGGCCCATACTGGTTGCCCCTGCCCCTCACAAAGACAGCTCTGGAAGGGCCTAGACATCTATAAAGCCTCCCTGAAGTCAAATACCAAAGAAGGATCAAGTCCGTCCTTGTGTCGTGGCCTATTTGGGGTTCGGTACATATTTCAAGACAAGCCTGAGTATTTCCGTGGCTGTCCAGTGAGCGCCGTTATACAGGGGAGCACGTGTAAAGGGTTGAATCATATCTAAGTGCTACAAAGCCATAGTGTCAATGGAATTAAACCATCCCTCGTTAGCCTACACCAAGGTCGTCAAAGTCAACGACCCCCCCTATGGCTCCGAGGATTCTGGGAACTGTCGCTCAAGGCTACGAGTTGATCCTTACACTCTCTCATGGGTCCAACCACATGTCCAGCACTGCAAACTATTCTTATGTAGTGTTTCTAAAAAAAAAAAAAAACAAAAGTCACAGATCCTTGAATTAGTCTTGGATCCCCTGGAGACAGCTCATTGGCTGAATCCGCTGGAACCCTTCCATCCGCACCGGCGCGAGGGATGAGCAGACTGACATGCCGAAAAGCTTTGGGAGGAAAACCCCAAAGGGAAAAAATAATATTTACACAATAAAATTAGCCGGGCAAAGTGCCGGCGTCGGGGTCAGCGGACTGGCAAGGGAATCCCACCCGTAGGCAGCAGCGCCCCCTAGGGCCGGGGAATTCTGGCTGTACAACGCGGGGAATATATATTACACAGGAGCCTAAAAAATGCAGGATTCACATTCAGGAAGGTAAAAAAAGAAACGAGGACACTTACAGGGGCCACTGAGCTCTGAAACGTTACACTCAACCCACAAGCTGTAAGGGGGGGGGGGAAACATCTGCTTTACAGGAAAAAAAAAGATTAAAAACAAAAAAAAAAACCTCTGGAATTAGAAATATTTACAGAGTGTGTTCTGAATACTATACAGGCTTTAAATTATCTGGCGGTTAAAAGAGACAACTCATCACGGAGGCGCAAACTGTCCCTCAGGGTCTGGAAGTGGGACATCCCCCCCCTCCGCAAGGGAATGGTATGGACCACAAATGGAGACGTCTAACTACACAGCGATCATATACACATTTGCACGTGACAGGACGTAATGGCGCTCGCCGGGAAATAAATATATCTCATGTGTGCTGACGCTTCGGGAGGAAGTCGATGGCTGGAAATAAACGTTGGGTGGGGGGGCGGAGCTTCAGATGAGCTCCAAGGTTCTTGTGAAAATGTTGGTGCCCTGATCTACGCTGAGCATGCTGGGAGCTGTGGCTCTGTAGCCAGAGGGCTACATCTGCTGATTGGGTAGGCTTGTGGGCGTGGCAGCATCCTCAGAGCTAAAGGAAGGGGTAGGTTCAACAGCATCTGAGGAAGCACAGATATGGCGCCTGTGTGAATGTAACGGGTGGCCGCCCATTACCGTTTATTACAGGCCTACAAAATGGCGACTCCGAGCAGATCAGTTGCCTTCTCTTCCCCCAGTGGATACTCGTTTCCCAGGCACAACCACCTCCAGAAAATAGGTCATCTTATCCAAACCCAACAAAATGCCACCTTAGCCGTTTTGCGAGTACGATGTGGGTATCGAGATTCAATGCTTTGGAGACGGGGAGGGGCCGTATTTCCCAACTAAAACGTAATTTATCAAATGGGCTTCTAAGAACGCTGGCATTTAGCCAACACATGGAGCTGTCGGTGCCTCCCAAGCACCGTTCATTTGAAGTGAAGCCATTTGCAAGGCGGCTAAGGGAAGGGACAGCAGAAGGGGCTGAATAATTGGCCAGAGTCTCAGCGCTCTGCAGCTGCACTGAAAGTCCCGCAATTAATCCCTTAAACAACCCCAAGACCCTTTTTAATGTTGTTTTCTCAAACTGCCGCCCTGCTCTTGGCCATCAAGGAGGGGTTGATGTTCAACGCGGGTGACATTTAGCCACCCCAACTCTTGCGACTGCATCTTTCACTTCCTGCGCCTCATCTTTTTTCACATTCACATCCATCCACATGCTTCTCCCAGCATGCACCTCCCATTACCCACAATACCGTGCAGAGAGAATTGGGTGCGGTGCAGTTTTACCCAGCCAGCGGCCTGGCAAAGCAGCTGACAGTTCAATAATCTGAGCAATGGGCTCTGTTCCTTTTCCACAAGGACAGAGACGTCCATTTCCCCCCCTCACCGCTAAGCGTACGCCTTACATGCCGGCGTGAGTGGGGGGACTGCGTTCCAGGCGTACCCTGCACCCCCCATCTCTCTGCAGCCCAACGCTGACCATCAAGCACATTCTTTGGCTTTAATTTGCCCAATACAAAACCCGCACATGCAACAAAACAAAATAATAGGTTCCCCCCAATCTGTCATCAAAGACAGTGACATCACAAAAACCCACTTTCTATTAACACATCACATACCACGACTTTCACTGGGTACCAAAAGGGCAGTGTGACTGGAAACCGTATTTCCCAGCATCCCACAGCCCTGTAACGGCAGCCCAGGCTCACATCCCGACTCCACCACTAACAAATGGCTGTGAAACCTCCACCAGAGCCATCATCTAGACCACAAGTCTCTAGCTATTGGCCAGTTGGTTGCAACCAACAAAGTCCTCAACCCAAAACCTAAAACGCCAATAGGGGGCATAAGCAGATATGGCCACCAAAGTTCTGTGGTTCCTCTGGAATAGGCAGATGTTGTTGAGCTACAGGTTCTCAGGGTTCTCCTGGGAGGCTGCCACCGCTCTAGAAACAAACTGTGGGTTCCCCAGCTCAGTTGAGTTGACCCCGAATGCTCATAGTAGACCATGGCAGAACCTTAACAAGGACTCGGGAGGAGGAAGGGCACACTTGGTCGTATCTCCAGAAGATGAGGTTGGCTCTTGGTGGGTCCCACCTAGGACCTGTGTGAGGCTTTAGAGCATCAACCTCATCTTTCCCTATTTAATAACCTAGTAGTTTCTAAATGCCTCTGCGTATATAACACAAACATTTACATAAATATACACATATCATACACTAATTTGTTTGGAGAGGTTTGCCCAGAGACCAATGGCTCCCTTCACAACTATGGAGGATTAGTGTATTGTCCTGTCACATTGGCCTGTCTGTGGTCCAGCCCATCCCTTGCGGTGTGAGGGGACGTGCCAACGCCAGACATCCCAGGTAAGACGCCACCCCCAGACCTCCGATGTTTGCGCGGTCGTTAGCTTATTGATCGGCAGCTATGCCTTAATACTGATATCGCTGAATGGGATTTAAAGCAGAGGTGGCAAGTAAGTGCCCGGCCCTCAGCTGCTCCGAAGGCCAAGGGTGGAGGGGAAAAGACTCGGAGGTGGGAAAGAGTGGGGGGCGAGGAGGGAAACATTGCAACATGAGAAGAATCTGCGCATATCCAACCCATCTAACATGCAGAGAGCTGCACTGCGGCGTCCCCATGCCGGATGAGGGCTCAAACTGTGCCTTAATCTGAGTCCTGGGGGTGCACAGCGGGATAGGCAGGGGGGGTGATTAGTTTTTCTTATAGTTCTGGGATTCGAATATTTTGAGACGCTCCTGGACGGTCAGCCCCTCCTTCAGGCTCTGCATGGAGAGAGAAGAGAAGAAGAGCATTAGGGGAAGGCATCTGGGAGGCGGGGCAGATGTAACAGACGGAGAGAGAGGTTAGTGCAGCATGCTGAAGTGAGAGACATGTCCCAATGGGTGGGTCAGTGACGAGTGCACGAGAGAAGAGGGCGAGAACCAATCACAATCACAAGGATGGCATTTACCTTCTAGCTCTCCATAATCCCATAATCCCCCTCTTTGCTTCCCTAGTTTCCCTACCCTGCTCCTGCCCTCTCCCTTCCTACAGACAGTGCAAGGGACGTGTGTTATTCGGTTACGGCGCTCCCGCGGGGCATGCAATCTCAGGCAGGGGCATCGGTGGCGCCAAGTAAGGTAGGTCATCAGTACAAAGCTCGAGGAGCTCTGCGCCGCTGCCTCAACCAATATCCATAGAGCTGCACATACATTATGTCTGTATATACGTGCAGAATGAGGATTTCAAGTGTGCGGATAGCAAGTCCTGCTTGAACTCTTTCTACTTCGGCTACAGCAGTTCGGCCGTGCTTTATGGCTAAGTATCTAGGTATAGAGGAGTCTCAGAGTCACATGAAGATCATTTTCCCTCTTACTGAATAAGATTGGTGCGTCCCTAGCTCAGTTACGTTACACACATACACACGTACAGGATCAGATGAAAGGCTTGTGACACCAGCACAAAGGTGTATATTTATAAGCACACACATATACACAGTTATATAGACACACAATATACACAAACGGGGACACACCAAGCCACACACACAACTTCCAAACATTAAATATGAGTAAAAGTTGCCCTTGTATGTGTTACTGAGATATTAACTTGGATTTCTTCCAATCCCTTTGTTACAAAATGGCCACACACAGTGAGATTCTCAGTCTCCCTGCCTGGCTTGGCCACCCATTTACTGGGCCAAATTGGGTCGAACCAATAGCTGCCTACACGAGGGACTTCGGAGACCCGCTGGAGGAGGACTCAATGAGCCAATGACATCCTCACCAAGAGTCTATGAAGATTCTCATTCATCCAGGTCATGATACACAGTATCTAGAAGAATTAAGTCTAAAACAACTGGACTTTTCTGAATTTTTTGGACACCGTTTCACCACTTATCCAAGTGGCTTTTTCAGTCATTAGCCACTTGGATGAGCGGTGAAGCGTTTTTCCAAAACAATCAGAAACGTCCAGTTGCTTTAGACCTAATTCTACTCAATCCTCAGCAAGAGATTTCAAACCTGCCCAGATAAGGGTCAGGCAGGCCCCATACATGGGCCAGTAAGGTGCCGACATGGGCTAGTAAGGTGCCGAGTAGCTTTTATTGACCCTTGTGGGGCTCTCTAGATCAGGGGTCCTCAAACTTTTTATGTGAGGGGCAAGTTCATGGTCCCTCAGACTGTTGGGGGTCCAAACTATCCCTCTCTGCCCCCTCCCCGCCCGCCCTCCCTCTCTCTCCCAGCTCCCCACTCTCTGCAGAGTCTGCTCTCTTCTAGTTGCCCCCCCCCGCTCCCTCCGTCCTCCCCTCTTCCAGCTCCCTCTCGCTGCCTGCTGAGTCCTCCCTCTTCCAGCTCCCCCCCCTCCATCTGTCCTCCCTCTCGCTGCCCGCTGAGTCCTCCCTCTTCCAGCTCCCCCATCCCGCTCCACGCTGAGATCTCTCTTCCTCCGCTGCCAGAGGTGAGGACACAGCGGGGGCCAGGTAAACTACCCTGGGGGCCAGATCCGGCCCATGGGCCGTACTTTGAGGATCCCTGCTCTAGATGCTCCTCTATGGACTCTCCTGTTCTTCTGCCTGAGGAATGCCCTGGTTGTTTGTAGGGGGGATTCAATACACACACACACACACACACACACAATTCATACACTGCCACAGCTTTATCCACCACAGGTCGGTGGTAGCCGGTGGCACTCAGCTCTCATTGGCTGCCAAATTGCACTGGACTGTAGATTGGTGAGTGGGTTACACGGAGGAGAAGCGGCAGGCAGGCACTGGGCAGGGGGAGAATCATGCATGCACAGTTTGCCGGCCTGTGTTGTACCTACATGTCAGGGAACCTGGTACCTGGAACGTTTCAGTTATCCCATGAGACCTGCTCAATTACGGACTGCCGGGGGACAAAGGGACACACAGACAAAGACAGACAGAGAAAGCGAATGAATCCTACGTGCAAGTGATAATACTAATAACAGCTTAACCCCCACCAAACTAAAAAAAACACACAGGGAACACCATGCAGGGCGCCATCTAGTGACTCTCAACCAACATAACGTGTCCTCGCACCAGAGCCACATAGATCCCCAGTGACGGACTTACTAGCGAGGCGGCCAACGACCAGCACATGGAATTATGGTCTATAATATGGATTGGCCCACTGGGAAGATAAGGTCACAATACTCAGGGAAGACAAACAAAAAAATGGGCAGCGGAATATACATTTAAAGTGACAGTCACAATGGGGAAACTGCTGACACTGAGTGTGGGAGGTTACAGAGAGACGGCACAATGCAGCCCCTAAAGTACTACAGTGTCGGCTCGTGCTATTGGTGGGAACTATGTCATTAGAAAACAATATGAATCTCCACTCAGTATTAACTACCTACTGCCCAACTCCCGCCAACCCATCCGTATACACATTCCCTGCTAATAATATCAGTACCGAGCCTCACCTTGGACCTGATGTTCCGCAACTGTCTGTTTATGCTGGACCTGTCGTTCTTCAGGAAATCTGGATTGCTTTTTGATTTCATAATATCTGTGGGGGAAGCAGAAGCAATAGGTTAAAGGCCAAGGAAAGTCAAAATCTATTAGGCACACTATTAAGTAGTACTACTATTGCTGTGTAAAAACGCTATATTCCTGGCTTGCCTAATGAAAGATTTACAGGGATACACATACTAGAACCTACATACTTGTTTCAGTAAACGGTGCCGCCATCTTGTCCAGCATGTCAGAGTGTCCCCCCCTACCCCACAGCATGTCACTGAGTGTCCTACGCTACATTCACCGCTCACCTGCCACAAACCACCCCCCACAGCATGTCACAGATCATCCTCTGCCGGCAGGACCCACCTACCCCCCCCCCCGCCGTTCGGCAGCTATCCGCATCTGCCATACAAGGAAGAGATATACTCACCCACCCCCCTTCCCCGCTCCTGCCACTAACCCTCCGCCGCTCCCCCCACCTGCCCCCCCCGCTCCCCCCACCATCGCTGCATCGCCATGGCAACCAGACGCTCCTGCTGTGTGCGCATGCGCCGCCTACAGTAACAAGTCGCCAAGTCTGGGAAGGAGCGATGCATTATGGGAATCTTCTCTACCCTGCTCAGCGTTTTTTTTTCCTGTTTGGCTTCTGATCTTCTGAACAGGAGAAATATGGGGAGACTTAAGGGCACTATTGAGAGAACTGACAGTATGCCTGCAGCTTGAGATTAACTCTTTATTTGCCTTTCCTTCTCCTTTAAAGCTGGGCATACATCAAATATGCCATATTGGGCTGATCCTATTGCCCCATCCCAGGGCCAATTGCTGGATCATAACAGGAGGCTGGGCAGATCCACATCAAGGGGCAGAGGCTGTACTCGGCCAGACGTGTAATTTAAACCTGCCTTAAGGAACCTGACTTAAGGGGGAATGTCCCATCTCTTTGACCCATAGCAGTTAGTCAGAAGTTAGCACTTACTATTCTTGTACCATGCAATGAAAGCAAGCATCTGATTGGTTGGCAAGGGCTAAATGTTCCATGGAAACCTTTGCCCAATTTTTTTTAAATCTCATAATGACTTTTCAAGATGAATCCTACAGACTGACCGTATCCAGGCACCGCCGTGTTCTCAGGCGACTTGTCACCCAGTAGCTCTGTGGCTGACTTGAGCTGTTCCTTCAGTCGACTGATGTCGCACTCGGCCTTGGCTTTCACGTTGCTGAGCTCCGTGTAGATGTCCTTGTACTTATTACTGGCGTATTTCTTATCCTGTGGGGGAGATAAGCAGGAAGAGGGGGGTTATTTAATCTTGCATAGAAACGGCAGGCTCGCTGGGTTAGCCAGGCTGTGCTTAATAAAGGCAAACTAAAGTAAATGAAAGTGCAACATTATCACATCTGTTGGGTGTCATGGAAGGAAGAAGGCAAGCTGGTCATGGGAGGGGGAACAGCGGTCCAACTGGCCAATCCACAGGGCAGGGAACATTGTACAAAGAAATGTTTGTCAGTAAAGCCCCATACAGTTCCAAGTATGGCCAGGCAGGACAGAAGGAAGGGAAGGAGCTTGTGTCTCAGCTTGCACTGGGAGAGTGGAATTACTCTGCCCACCCCTTCACATTGATTGATTCAGGCACAATTACCCTCAGTGCAGTCTGCAGCTCATCTTTCAAGGAACTGATCTCCTGTTTCTGGTACTGTATTTCCGACTCTTTTACTCGGAGAAGGACCTGCAGTGCGGGAGAAAGCCGGTTATACACAGTGTTGTAGTTGTGGCACACAGAGCTCTCAGCGGCAGGGTACAGCTCCATACCTCCAGCTCATAGGCATCCTTCCCTTGGGTGAGAGGCGATACGTCCCCTCCATCTCCGTCCCCCATTAGCAGTGTCCGTAGCCGTGTGATCTCAGAGGCCAGGCGATTATTCAGTTCCTGCAGATAAAGCCACAAGGCATCATTAATGGCAGTTCCCTCAGCATCAGCTATTGCTATAAGATAGGGTGTCAGTGGGTTTAGCTACACAGCTCATTCCCACAATGCAATGCTGGTTCCACTTGGGCCCAAAGCAATATCAAAGAGGGGAGTCACTTAATCCCACCCCCAATTTCCTGGTTTGCGGGTGGTGGTGCCGCCTGTGCCCAAGTGCAAGTAATGACATTTCCGTCACTCATCCCCAGTGTGACCGCCCTCACCTGGTTATGTGCGTTGAGCTCTTGGTTCTCCCGCTGACACTGCCGCAGGGCCTGGCGTTCTGCTTCCAGAGCCTGGGCCAGATGGGCGTTCTCCAGGCATTTCTGGGAGTACTGCTCCGAAAGGACCTCCAGTTCCCTCTGGATTGACTGTAACTCCTCTCTGTGATACAGAAAGACATGAATGAGCCAAGGAAGGATCTAGCGGCTGGGAATTGTCCATTGCTGACCGACTGGGCATGAAACAAACTGAGGATCACGGATCACGTGGTCACAGCCATGATGTTAACCTGTTATGTGCCTGGACCATTTGATCTTGCTGTGCCAGTAAAACCAAACATGTAGGTTTTGGCAGGTGAATGTTGAGGAGGGCTACTAAGATGTGCAAAGGAATGCTGGGAACTGAGAGTCTATAGTTGAAAGGATTCTGTCATGATTATTATGGGATACTTTTTATTTCTAAATTACACTGTTTACATAGCAAATAATTTACTCTGCCATTTAAAATGTTATTCTTGAACCAACAAATGCATTTGTAGCTGTAATATTGGTGTGTAGGCGCCATCTCAGTGCATTGTGCCTGAGTCTGAGCTTTCAGCCAGCGCTACACATTAGAACTGCTTTCAGCTAACCTATTGTTTCTCCTACTCCCATGTAACTGGAGGAGTCCCAAGCCGGACTTGGATTTCTTACTATTGAGTGCTATTCTGATACCTACTGGGAGCTGCTATCTTGCTCCCTTCCCATTGTTCTGCTGATCGGCTGCTGGGAGGGGGGGGGATATCACTCCAACTTGCAGCGCAGCAGTAAAGTGTGACGTTTATCAGAGCACAGGTCACATGGCTGTGGCACCCTGGGAAATGAAGAATATGGCTAGCCCCATGTGAGATTTCAAAATTAAATATAAACAAATCTGATTGTGTTTATGAAATACAGATTACAATGCAGGATTCTGCTGGAGAAGCTCGATTAACTTATGGGCTTCGGAAAAAAAACATGTTTTTCCATTACAATAGTGGGACTGAGATAATGCCTGGAATGTAACAGGGGAGGGGGTGCATAAATGGCAAAAAGGAGAAGGACAGGGGGGCAGAAATGGAGTGTAGAAGTATAGGGCAGGGCCTTATAAACTGACGCTTGCAGTATAAGAAACAGAAAGGGTGGGGGCAGATATTTTGAGTATGGAAATAGGAGGGATGTAAGAGTGAAGGCAGACATGTGAGGGTAGGAGTATTAGGGGTGGAAGAAACTGGGGGGGTTAACATGGGTGACACTTTGAAGAAAGCGGGCTCCGTAGCAAAACATTTAGATTTAGACCCACTCTGCCTCCTAGTAATTGCCCCAGTGCACAAGCAGCACAGAAGGGAAGGGAGGAGCCTTACCCCTCCCACCCAATCAAATCAAAGAGCCAAACTCACAGGTACTGCCTGCGCAAAGACTCCACGTCTGCGTTGATGCTGCTGATCTGCGAGCGATGAGACTTCTCCAGTTCTCTCTCCAGCTCCTCTCGGTGAGCATTTTTCATCGCTTCGATGGCTGCGGCGACACAGGTCACAAACCAATGAGATCAATGCACCCAAGCTACAAACACCCCGCCCCCTACACTACACACACGCGGATTGGCTCCCTCACCTGAGATGGTGGCGGCAGTCTCCTCAGCCAGCAGTCTGTCCTTCTCGTCCCGCAGTTTCTCCAGTTCGCGCTGGTGCTGGCGCTGTAGCTCTTCGATCTTCTTCTGATGAGTCTCCTCCATGGCGGCAAAGCCCCGCTCGCACGTCGCCTACACATAAACCAATGGCCCTTTAGAAAATGGGAGCTACTGGCGCAAACACATCCTGAAAGGGCAAGCGGACTGCTCTATGGGGGCGTTAAATCTCTGGACTGCCACAATAACCCATAATCTAAAGGGTCACAGAGTCGTAAGTTTCAAATACTTCCTTCTATGGAGCCTAACGGGGTAGTTCACCTTGAAATTACCTTTTACTATGATGTAGATATTGATATTCTGAGACAATTTTCAATTGGTCTTCATTTTTTTATGGTTTTTCTATTTAGCTTTTTAGTCAGCATTTCACCAGTTTGGTATGTCAGCACCTATCTGGTTGCTAGGGTCTTATTTACCCTGGCAACCAGGCAGTGGTATGAATGAGAGACTGGAATATGAACAGACAAAGGACTGAATAGGCAATTTGCAATTGGTCTTCATTATTTTATGGTTTTTCTGTTATTTAGCTTTTAAGTCAGCATTTCACTAGTTTGGAATGTCAGCACCTATCTGGTTGCTAGGGTCTTATTTACCCTGGCAACCAGGCAGTGGTATGAATGACAGACTGGAATATGAACAGACAAAGGACTGAATAGAAAGAATAAAAAGGAACAACTATAAAATTGTAGCCTCACAGAGCAACAGTGTTATGGCTGCCGGGGTCAGTGACCCCCATTTGAAAGCTGAAAATATGCAGAAAAAATGGTAAATAATTAAAAAAAAAAAAAAACTATTACAAATAAATAATGAAGACCAATTGTAAGGTTGATGAGAACGGGATTCTGTAACATACTAAAAGTTAATTTAAAGGTGATCCACCCCTTTAAAGGTTACCTTGACGGCAGGGAGGAAATATATAAAAGGTGCAGTAGAATAAAATTGCCCCTAGATGGCAGTGTAAGCTAAAAGGGAAATGGCTCTCTGCAATAAGGTTTAGTAAGCAGCCGGTTGACTTGTGGAACAAGAGGATTAGGCTACGAGGGGTCAGGGGCCACTAAAAAGTGTCTGTCGGTGCTCACTAGTCTTCCGAATAGGTTATATGATATCTAAGGCAGGTAATGCAAACGTTCTCTTGTCCTTCATGTGCACTTAAGGGGTTAAACAGGAACGTTCAGCAGTGGTCTGGGGAAACCTAATCTTAACAGCTCTACCTGCAGTTCATTTCAGCAGAAAACGCAGTTAGTGAGAAGAGAAATGTCACGTGACTCTCCTCAGCTCACTAACTTCGCTTTGTAAGCAGAGCAACATCAGCCGACTTTCTTTTACTCGCTTAATTCTCTGCCGGCTCTGGCCAGTCAGCTGAAATGAACAGCAGGTGGCGCTGTGGTTTTAAATCCAGTGTAAAAACAGCTAATATCTTGAAAATGAGAACACAGTAATGGAAATGTAGCTGTACAGTAGGGTTAAGGTCCCTGTATCTATTGGCAAATCCTCCATACTACACATACACAGGGGAATATAAAAAGGGCAGAATAAATAAAAAGCCTTCTATGCAAAGACATAAGTGCCTGCGGCAGAATGGCGGTTAGTCTGCGGCCAAAGCAAACTATTATTTTAGAAAAAGAAAAGAAAAAGCAATTTTTGTGAAATAAATCACCTGTTCCCTTACTGAGATAAACTAAAATCTGCAAGGTTTGCCCCAGGGTCTAGTAACCCATAGCAACAAGTTATTAGCATTAAAATATTAACAGCTACATTGTGCTCTTACGCTATTGGTTACTACAAACTGAGCTACATTTGTGGCTTTGATTCTGCATGGGGGTTTGTGGTTTAGATGATGCAATAAACTATATATATATATATATATATATATTTAAACGGGAAGCAGAGCTTTAAACTAACTTTCAGCTTGTTGCGGGTTTACAAGGGATAGTAACCTGCCTCTCTGAAACTTGAAAACAACTCTGATTGGTTGTAAGTCTTCATTGTGTTGTAATTCTCTCCAGACCTTTCCTTGTTTATCTCTAAATCTAGCATCCAAAGTACTGCCAGGTTGCTAGGGTAAGATACCTTAGCAACTGGCAAGGATTCTACTTTATGTATTGTTCTACATAGGCTTTAAAGGTGCTCTTATATTTTACATATTTATATATAGCCCAGTGGTTTGACTATGGTGCCTCAGTCATTGCTATTACTTCTTCTAAGCACCCAGTTGAATGTGTAGGACCTGTGTAGGACCTGTGTAGGACCTGTGTAGGACCTGTGTGCCATTACCCTAGCAGTGTAGCAAAACGTGGCTTTTAGATAAAGGGTAACTAATCCTGCTCTGTGTTCTATCAAAGCTTAGCTAGAATCCCAGCAATCAAGTATGACAGGGCTGCTGTTTTATGGCCAGGAAGGAAGTAGATGCAGTCACATGACCAGGAAATGCACAAAATATGGCTGACTTCAGTGTTATTTTTCCTGAAGCTACTACTAATCTCCGTAATCATTTGTAAGCAAATGGAGAGGGAAAATAATCCCCAATTGTAGTTTTGGAATATCAACATGCTAGAAACTGAGTTCAAGGCGGACTACCCCTTCAAATGCACTGCAACATGTTGCCATAAGTAGCCTCTAAGTGTGAGTGCCCGCCCACTATCCAAACAATACATGGAATTTAAAAAAAAAAAAGCAGAATTCTAGATTCTGACAAGACCTTTAGCTTCTCAAAGTCGGCCTGGTATTTCTCCTTCAGGGAGGATATGTTTGCTTCCAGTTGTTTCTGGTCCATCTGTTCTCTCATGAGGTCCATCTCGGCCTCCAGCTCAAGGATCCGCTCCCTCAGAACAAGTGTGGTGTCCATGTCGGCTGTGCTCCCTTGGCTTAGGTTCCCCTCCCGAGGTGAAGGCATCTCCTGGGGTTCCTTCTGGTAGTTGTTGAGAGTTTCCTCTAGCTGCCGTACCCTCTGCAAATATCTGTCCTCCAGAACATGAATTTCATGGTTATGGAGATCCCGGAGATCCCCAATCTGCTCCTGAAACTTTGCCTCCAGGTTTCTTAACTTTTCCAAGTAGCAGCTTTCTAGATCCATCCTCTCCTGCTCTGAAGCTTCCAGCTTACTGATGGCCTCCACTTTCTCTGCCAGAAGAACTCTCTCACTTTCTGTCCATTTCTTGGTTAAACTCTCTATATCCCTTTTATAACTTATATCTAGCTGGGCCAATCCCTCTCTGTATCCAGTCTCTGCTTCCTTGATTTGCCTATTTGCAAGCGCAACAGATTCGCTCACCGCCCTGTCTCTCTGAACAAGCTCCGCCTGCTTGTCTTGGAGCATTAACTGGTACTCCTGATGAAGCCTATTTAGAGTCTCGGAGTGAGCACGGAACAAAGCCTCTCTTTTCCTTTGGCCCTCCTGCTCACTTCCGGTCTGGGTGTTAAAGGCCACATACTGCAGCTGAGACTGCAGCACAGCTTCTCGAACCAGGCCAGTGGCAAAGCTGGAAAGACTAAATGATCTATCGCAACAAGAGAGTTGCTGGGAAATGTCCAAGAGCCTCTGAACCTCTTCCAGGTCATCCTGTGACTTAGATTTTAAGGAGTAGGAAAGAGAGTTTAAAAGGACTGCATATTCCCTTAACTGGTGGCAGAGCAGTTCCTGGAAAGAGATGGAAGGATAGGTAGAAGACGTATTTGATCCTTGTGGCTTTGGAGAGTGTTGCTCAACTTGTTCAAGGTCTAAAGAAACATAAGAAGACATGACCCCACCCATTATAGGCCTCTCTCCAAGAGCAGCTTGGGACTTCTGAAGTCCCAAACGTTTCACGTGATGAAGATAAGACTCCATCTTGTGAGTTACACGACTAAGCTCTGTTCTGTTTAGAGCTTCATCAGTCGGTGCCTGGCTGGGACACGTACATGAATGGAGATTTTTGTCGCAATCATTCCCTAGCTCTCCTGAGTTCCTCACAATATCTGTTCTGAGACTCTCAACCCTGTTCCAAAAGCCCCTTTCTAGCTGAAGTCTCTCTGCCCATATTTGCACAAGAGACACATTTCTACAGGCCTCTTCGCTCTGCTTATTGTCCAGCATGGCCTCAGGGTTTGTTGATTTTAGAGACTCTGCTAACCCATTCATCATTTTAGCCTCAAAATCTAATCTTTCTGAAAGAAACTGTGCTGAGCCTTCACAGGCAGGATGCTGGCTTTCCGTAGTCATATTCCTGTCCATACATTGCATAGTAGAGCATTCTCCAGACACCTGGTCCATAGGAGCTTGTTGTAAAGAGCTAAGAGAACGGGTTAAAGCATCTTCAATGCCAGACAAAGTGGAATAAAATAGCTGGGCATCATCTTTATGATTAAGAAGATCTCTGAGCATTGTTCGACATGACTCTAAACTGCTAAAAACCTCTTTAGCGATACCCTGTGAGAGGCTCCTTGATCGCTCAAGCTTTGTTTGTTCTTCTTCCAGTGAGATGTCTCGAGTACTACTACTTGAAATCTGCTCTTCCAGATGGCCCTCGGCACTTGAATGAGTGTGTTGGGCCTGAATGCAGCTTCTCTCATCCTGCAATTTTAGGGTGACATATTTTAGCTTCTCCTCTGTCTCATAGAGTTTGGTTTCCAAGGAGCGGATAATGGAAAGGTATGTATCCACATCAGCTTCTGCTGAGGGCTGATACGGAGCTGTGGCTTCTGAAGTTAAACAATCATCGCTGATAACTTGGTCCTGGCTCGTTTCGGAAGAAGAGCTACTCGCCCATGTCTTTTCAGATCCATCACTATGGGCGTACTTCTGGCACTGTATGCTGGAAAAACGTATCCTTTGTCTCTTGGATGCAGAGTCCTGCACAATCTCCGCCATGCTCGTGTCCGTACTATACAAAGGAGAATGGGCATCAGTCTGTCTCTGACTATCATCTATGAAGCTGTCCCTATCTAACATTTCACACACAGCATTGCCTCTGTGAACCACTAAACTCTGCTCCAACTCGGTGATCCGCTTTTTTGCAGCCTCAAGTTGAAGATGCATTCCTTCAAAGTCCTTAACCTGTGCTACAACGTCAAAATTGCAGAACCTTTTTAGAGTCTCTTCTTTGACTTTAAGCTTTGCCTCTGTGTCTTCCAGACTGCTGCCTAAAGCAGACATCTTAATGATGGCCTCGTTAATGTCCTGGTCCTTCTTGTCCACAATCCTTCTGTGGGTCTCTGAAGACAGCCTTAATTCCTCTTCCTTTTCTGTCAGAGCCTCCTTTACCTTGAGAAGCTCCTCAGAAGCCTTCTCCAGGGAGCTCCTAAGCTGGTGATACTCTGCCTCTTGCATGTTAAGCCTTTCCTGCAGACTAGCATTCTCATGGCCCGACAACCCAATCTGGTTTGTCATTTCTTGGCAGGATGAACTCAGCCTGTCCCTATCTTGTTCCAGCTCTTTGATGTGTTCTTCCAGCTTCTGAATCTTGGATATATGTTCTGAGAGTTGCTTTTCAAGGTGATGGACTATGATGCTGGTTTCTGTACTTGCACTTAGCTTCTCTTTCTGAAGAATCTCCATCAGTTGATCGTTCTCTTGTAGCTTATCTTCATACTCTTCCAGTTTATCCTCTGTTTCTTTCAGGTTATGCAATAAAACATGCTTTTCCTTCTCATAGCTTCCAAGGAGGTCTTCATAATTCATCTTCAGTCTCTCCTCTGTCAGGATTCGAGCTTGCTCGCTGGCATCTAGCTGACTCCTCATGTTGGCAAGCTTCTCCTGCAACCTCTGCATCTCCTTTTGATGGTCCCTTTGCAGAGCTTGCTGCATTTCCAGTTCCCGCAGTTGCTGGCTCTTTTCTAAAAGCAAAGACTCCGCTTCTTTTAACTTTTGTTGACTAGCCTTAAGCTGGGCACTCAGTGCCGCCTCATTTACTTGCCATTCTTCCAGCATTTCCTTGGTTTTGTCCTTTTCCATCTTCAAGTCTCCCTTGAATTTTGCAAGAGCTTGCTCCTTTATTGCGAGCTCAGCATATGCGCTATTAAGACGCGCTTGAAAGCTTAACATCTCAGACTCCTGGTGTCGGATGGAGTCTTTGGCTTCTCCGTAGCTGTGTTTGATGGCCTGAATTTGTTGACTCAGGAGTTCCTGACGTTTGCATTGGGACTCCAGTTCATTTTGAAGGTCCTCGTTCACCTTATGAAGCCTCTGCCATGCGTCAGGAGTCGGATCTGCCAATTCGTTCTTAAAGAAATTGATTAAACACTCATGTTAGTAAGGCTCCTCATTTCCCATGGCTGAGTGTCACACCTCTGGTCAGCTGGACCATTACAATTCGAGCCTTTTTTCCACTGCTACCTTAAATTTAAGACCTGGTTGCCGAATATTTTTTGCGTCAATTCAGCTACTATTTCTAACTGGATCTGGGGTTTTGTTTTGGTGCATGAAAAATAAAAATTAAACACATAAAAGACTACAAAGGGAGGGACCAAATTAATAAGAAGAGATTCGGACACGACTAGAGAGACGTAGAAAGATCAGGGGACAACGCGAAGATCATTATTCAATATTGTTTGTACATAACAAAACAATTTTCTTGGTTAGATTACTGGACAAGGACAACGAGAAATGATGTATTTTCCTAATAACATGCAGGGATGAAGATGGAACGAAAACAAAAAATCAAATTAAGAAAGGGTTCAATTTAACAACATTTTTCATGCCTATTTTCTTTTTAATTACTCTTTATTGTGGTCTTCATTGTTTACAACTAAAAATGAAGCTGAAATGAATGAAACTAAAGAAGTAAGATGGCAGCAGAGCAGCACGCAGGCAAATGTTAAGTAGAAGAGCACAGTATTCATGCCGACAAACAGAAACGTCGCAGGGGGATGAAAGCCACAGCCACAAAGCTTGGAGAATTTCGCCTGAACCCCTAAACCCTAAACTCACTGCTAGGTAAAAGCCCACAGATGTGACACTCAGTGAAATATAAGATGTAAAATCATGCTAACTATGGCACCATGCATTATAAGGAAACAAGAAATGTTAGTGAGAAAGTCCATATATATTAGAACAGGAGAAGCCAGGCCCCTCTTGCTGCTGCTATGAACTCCCATGATCCCCCCCCCTTGTAGTCACAGCAGCAGAAAAGCAAACCTGGCCACCCTGGCCTACACCAGCCGTTCTTAAAGAAAGCAGATTAATCTGTAAACAGTCAAGCATTTTAATTCATGATAAGTTTAGAAAGAAATAGAAGAGATCAAGACAGTGAAAAAGAATTGGCATCGGAGGAAGGTCTGACTTACGCTCAAGGGAAAGTACACCCTATTTATAGGAAGTCTTGATTTCCATTTAGATTCAAACACACAGTGAAACAGTAGATCACCCATTTCACCTCTGCATATTTCTACTGATACACATGAATACACCATGATATAATAAATATAATACTTAACTAGGCACAATTGGGGGAGGGGGGCAGCAGGGGAGTGCCGGAGGTGATTGGGTCTAGGTCAGCAGGGGCCTACTATGTTTTTTTCCTTGCGTCCCTCCCACCCATCCAATCTGTCTCTGAACAAACAGACTGAATTGCTGCACAATATTTAATGTAAATATTCAGAGGTGAAATAGAAGTTTTCAGCACATGAGCTTGACCCTCCTACTTCACTGACAGTTTAAAGATAGGAAATGGATTAAGACTAGGCCTCTCCTATAACCAAGGTCCTTGCTATAAGCAGACCATACACTGAAGTCTGATTAATTAGTGGCACTGAGCTTATCCCAGTTATGTGGAGCGTAGATATCATTATCCAGAGTAGCCCCAGAACCACTGACAGAATCAAGCAGAGTACACAACTTGAGGATTATTAAATCAGCTGGGTCTGGGGGTTAATGAACCAGTAAGGCTTAGTACAAGATACAGCCATTTGGCTGCAAGAGGTTCTCTTTTTTTTTTTTTATCCCAGTTCTAGCCAATGACAGTGAGCAGATTAGACAGCTGCAATACTGCTACATTCCCTAACCCCTTCCATAGGCGTAACCCAGGTAAGACTGGAGAATAAGGCAAAGTTGTTGTATTTACTTGAACTTGATCGTAAGCCTTACTTTCCCTTTAAGCCTTGTGTGGGTCCCAGAGTGGTGATACCCTCAGTTTTCTGCTTGAGGGACAGCTGGGTGCCACTGGAGAAAACTGTATTTGTGAGAAAGATAGAGACAGAAACATGCACAGCTGGGTCTAACTCTACAGATGGAAGAGCAATCACTGCCAGCCTGGATTTCAGTCAGTGGCAATGAATGGCATTGATGGGATTTGCCAGGTACAAAGGTGGGTTCCCTCGGGTACCTGTAACACATATCCATCCCTTGCGTTATGCTGTTGTTCCAATGCTTCTTTCAGTCGCTGCTGCAAAGCAAGGTTCTCCTCCAGGAGATCCGACACCTCCTTCTGACTATGCTCCAGCTGTACAAAAGGAAAGAAATCAGACAAAATCTTACTTGCAAACACACATGTGCAAGGTTGTTCAAAAATAAAAAGTGCCACTCTTAATACCTGTTTTTGCAGAAGGGCAGAGATATCTTCTGACGGGTGCTTTAGAGGAGGGCTGGGCAGAGGGAGAGGAGCTATAGGGATCTGCTTCTCCTCCCTCAGTGGAGTGGTCTCTACTTGCTGCCATCTTTGCTCAATCTCAACCTGAACATTTGGCCTAATGTCCATGTTTTCAACCTCCATGTGGGAAGCGTCTTCCACAGTTGGCTCCTCCACGGAGTCTGAGCTCTCGAACCTCTTCCTGCGCTCCTCCCTTCGACGGGCCCTTTCCCTTTCCAGTTCCTCTAGATCATTCTTGGAGTCTGTGGTGTCATAGCTGGATATGGATTTCAAGGCTTCAGCCTGCGCCCTTTCTTGAGCCATTGCCTGCTGGATGGGGCGGAACTCGGCCCAGTCGAATGTTTTAGAACGCCCTTCCCTCCTACGTTCCCGAGCCCGGCTCCGCTTTTGCTCCACCTCTGCCTCTGGATGTTCCGATTCCTTCTTGTCACTCTGCGGGGAGCTGAAAGAGGATGAGGTTTTATTCTTCTCCTCTGGCAAAGAGCTGGAGAGATAAAAAAGAGAAAATAACTATGTTATTGATTATCACATAACATGCCTTGGACCTAGAGACGCCATGTTGGCACGGACATTTAAAACTGGACACGGTGCAGGATTTAGGGAGCAAGCAATTATAGGGAATTCGGGGTTTGCAAAAGAAAAGGGGGGGGGGAGAATCCAGTGACCCAAAATTCACTGTTCAGCAGGGAAAGAGAATTTGTAGCAGGGTCAAAACAAAGTCAGTCAAGGCAAGCCAACCCAAAGAATGTGGTGCTGCCTTCACAAGATAAAATCAGTTGATGTTCCACTGTAATATGTCTTAAATAACCATGATGAACCAGTTCTGCCGCGGGCTGAGCTGTAATACTGAGCACCAGGGCAAGAACAACAGACACATCCCAAGGTCTTATCTGGAAACATCAACCCTGATCAATGAAAAACATACAGGACTTCCCTGGTTCTCTCCAGAACGCTGGCAAATGAGCATAAATGACACAAAGAAAATTGAGGGCATCATATTTGGGACTCTTTCTGTTAAAATGCAAATGTTCAGAAGACCATGCTCTCTCTGTATGTATTATAATACTAATGATAAGAGGTGTATGGGTTAGAGCAATGTCTGCCGAATGACAGATGAAGATGAGGGGCCTTGAAATATAATAGTAAGTTCATATGAGCTGTTAGCGATATATAAAGTTATGGACATAAACCTAAAAGAAATTCATGCACATTTGCCAATTTATGTGCCCACAGGCCCAGAGCCCATCACTGCTCTGCCAGTATACGCAGCCTGCATTGTGCGTAACAGTGACAGGGCAAGTCACTATGCCATGTTGGCACATTGTGGCAGCACCTTATGTACAAGCAAGAAGCATGGCAAGACTGGACGGCCGTGGGAAGTGCCTAGACCCTACAGGTGCCCCAGGGAAATGAGCCTTAGTGGCAATGTTGGACAGCCAAGGTCTCCCCAGAGTGCATTCCCTGTATGTGTCAGGGTGCCAGAAGCTTTTGAAGTGGAAGCAAAGCATGCAGTGAACCACAAGGGATACAAACCACAAGACGTTAATACAGGAGAGAACACAGCTTTCCAACCTGGGCTTCAGCACAGACAGTTTCAGAGAGAAGCTTTTCCTGGGGTTAGCATGGAAATCAAACAGATGGAGCCATGAAAAGAGGGTCAGAGAGGCGGAACAGGCAAAGGCGAGAATGTCAGGAAGTGATGGAGAGGAAGAATGAAGAATCAAGGTATGGAGAGAGAGAGAAAGTAAAGGATTAAGCTGACTGTGCAGGATACAAGGGCTAAACCAGTGGGCCGTACCAGCAGAACTTATACTTAGGAGGGAGACATGGTCTCTCCATTCTAACAAGCAATGGGCTGGGGGCTGCAGAACCAAGAGGGCAAAGCACAACGGGGCAGTCGCCTCACCTTGTAACATCAGGAGCTGTGTTGGGCCGCACGTGCTTCATGATAGTCTGAATCCAATTCCGCCGGATGCCCGAGGTCATGGCAGATAGGGTGAATTCCCCTTCTTTAGTCTGGATAAAGCACAGAGTCTTTTCAGGTCCACTGGACAGGATAAGGGGGGGGGGGGCATTCACAAAAATACATGCAGCCGAGCATTGGTGCAGTAACCCAGACCAGCCAATCAGATCTGTCTAAATGCACTAACAATCTATCAGTTCTATGGCTGATATGGGCAACTGCTACTGTGGGAAAAATATATCTATACTACTGGTGTACAGTACAATTCTAGAAGATATGTGTTACTGGGTCACGTTGAATCTTTATAGCACTAGTCTTGTTTGATAAGAGGTTTAAGGTCCCAATTCAGACTCAGAGTAGATAGTTTAACAAAGCACAGGATGAATTAAGCTGCCCATACACGGGCAGATACGCTCGCTTGGCGATGTCGCCAAGCGAGCGGATCTTCACCCGATATCCCCACCTACAGGTGGCGATATCGGGTAACATGTAGGCCAATTTGGCCCTGGGGCTAAATGATCGAATTCTAACGGCGGCAATGGGGCAGTCGGTTCGGGGACTGCTCCGACATCGACTGAATTTTCTAACCTGGCCGATCGATATCTGGCCAATTTCAGGCCAGATATCGGTCGGCCAGGCTCCTCGTTTCTGCCCCTAGACGGGCCGATAAGCTGCCCAATCGGTCCAAGGTCCAAGGGGCTCCTGTACATTTGCAGCTCTGCAGGCTGGAGAAGCTTGTAATGGATTTTGCTAGAAGGGAAAATAAAGGGACAGCTACAAGACGTATTTCCCACTAATCCCCTGTGGCCATTTACATAATAAGAGCAAAAGGAAAGACGGTTGTCCCATACATGGATCTGGAAGCCATAGTTTCGCTGGACCGGGTATTCCGTAACATCGTAGCAAGTCGACAGATCGATCTCTCCGTCCAAGTCAGCAGCCTGGGCGGGAAGAGAAGAATTCAAGGTTGGATGAGCCCGAGACAGAACGGAGACATGAAACTCTGTTATGTTTGTCACGGTTTGAAATTATAGCAAGTGGTACATTCCTACGAAGGCTGGGGGGGGGAGCGGAGCTTGTTTTTAAAGGACACAGACAGACGTTTATATATCGATTTAAATGAGCAATAAATTCGGTTTGCTGGATCACATGACTACAATGTAAAGGGGCCACAACTCAGGACACAAATGGGGCCAATTGAGAACAATGGAAATAACAGGCAAAATGATTGGTTACCATCTCACTCACCTCCTCTGCCACGGAATCCCTGTAAAACCTCAGGGTCTGATCCGTCAGCACAAACCAGTGCTTCTTCCACTAGAGCAAGGAATCAGAGGGAAAGGTTAGTGATGGGCAGCCATGTAACAGGTACATGATAGTTGTGGTGCACCATCTAAGTGACATGTAGAAAGGGCTGAATGGACAGTGAAAGTAATTGTGATTAAAAATCTGATCTGTCAATCATATATTGCCTGCCCCGCCTCTATGCTGTAGGCATAGAGGCGGGGCAGGCAATATATGATTAACAGATCAGATTTTTGAAATGCATTTATTACAGGTATGGATGAGTTAAAAAAAAAAAAAGAATTATACCCAGGCCAGGGTAATGCATGGCAGCTCCCAGCCATATGTATAGGGAATGTTCTGTGCACACAATATACTCTCTATATACTGATGGTATCCGAGAGAATAAAAAGCAGCATGACCTCAGTGTAGGTTATTATAAACCTCTGGCTGATTTAGCGTTGTGCTTACAGTGACAGGGTGAGGCGGCGGCTAAAAACAAATCAACTTCCCCCCCTCACTGACTCGTCCACATGATAGCTGAACGTGCAAGTCTGGTGCAGTTATTTTAAGAGATTTGTCCTATTGCCTATGTCTGGCAACACAGAACAACACGTTCTTTCAAAGGGCGCCTGCTCCTAAATTAACATAAAATAAAAACAAAAATACTCTAAATAAACACTCTGCTATGAGCAAACATAGGGGGCTGTTCCTGCTGAATTGTGCTTAGTACAGGGGAATCCCTATGCTGCCATAGTTTTATGGTATCTCTCTGTACAGGCTATGAGCAAACTAAGGGAGCTGTTCCTGCTGAATTGCGCTTAGTACAGGGGAATACCTATGCTGCCAAAGTTTTATGGCATCTCTCTGTACAGGCTATGAGTAAACTTAGGGGGCTGTTCCTGCTGAATTGTGCTTAGTACAGAGGAATAACTGAGTTGGCACAGTTCTGTGTTATCTCTCCCCATACAGCCCAGAAAGGAAACGGAAGGATGAGGGGCCTGGAAAGCATCACCATGCCAAAAGCTGCCTCTTCAGCTGACAGGACACTGCACATGAGAAATCCATCATGGCAGACCTGAGTAACGTTACCTCCACCTACCCTGTTCCTCCTTGGCTCCTAGTAACCCAACCTCTTAGCCCACGGGTCCCGGGGGTCTGCAGCTGGTAGCTGCATTAGGGCCATGATGTAATCACAGCGAGCCGCTTCCACTCCTGACTGTGCTTGTAAACATTCTGTCTGCATAGCTTCCAGATCACATCACTGCCAGAGAAACCCAAGGCCCGGGGGCTCCCTTCCTTACCCCCAGGAATCACTGCAGCATTCCCAGGAGAGGGACTTGTATACAGCTTGTGTCGGTTGGCCACCTAAGGGGAGGCTTTAGCCACCCAAACAATATCTGCCACGTCTCTCTCTATCACATGGGTTATTTTGGGCTACCTTTTGTCCGGAGCCGAAGCAACAACGGCTTTTCACGCTTTTCACACCTGAGATAATAAGATTGATTGTGCTCTTTCACTCCATAGAATGTATCATTGTGACTAACTGGGAAGTAGAATGGCAACGGACTGCTGACTGTTTGTACGTGGCTTCTGAATGCAAGTATTTATATACACAGATGTCATACAAACACTACTCCTATATTTAGCTCTAGAAAGGAAAGGAACTCTTTGCAGAGAAATCTATACATAAGGGATAATGGGTGCGTACGCTCCACTTCCAGTAAGCCATAGCAGCCAATACGATGTCGGCTTTCCAAAGAGAAAGCTGGTAAATACTACCTGCAGCTTGGCTGATTTGGCTTAGTAAAACTGGAGCACATTTGGCACCTCCAAAGCAAAAGGCATTCCTCCGACTCACCTGCCCATCCTGACATTGCTTGGTTAGCCAGCCCTTCTTGAAGTTCAGCAGGTCAGGCTGCAATACAAAGAGACATTTGAGCACCAAACACTCCAAATCCGGCATAATAAACCCCTTTTAGGCCTCCTTGTAGAATATCCCCATTCCCAGGAAAGAAACACGGGTGGCACCTTTGTCCATTCTATGGAGGCTACATATGTAGCGTACCTTCTCTGTCCTATCCAGTCCCATGGCTCAGCTATTCTGTGCCCTCTCTGCTTATATACAGAACTCATAAAGTCATATGACAAGTACATTAGAGAACCTGCCCCCCTATCCCCTTGCAATACAGTTCTGAGAAAGTGGGTGGTCCCAGGCTCACAGCAGATTTCCTATGGACCCCCTTCCCTGCCCCTGACACTGTTTGGGTTTCTGATTTAAATAGACAGGAGCCAAGGAGAGAGATATTTGCTGGGGCGCCTGGGTGCAGAGGATGCCAGCGCTCTGGGGACAGGTGCTTGCTTGTTGGTGAGAGTGGGGCATACCAAAGATAACTTTACATTGGATAGAAAGGCAGGAAACCCCTATCCATTAGAAGGGAGGCCGGATACAAACTCTCATCTCAAATGACATGGCACTGGAAGTTGCATAGCTGTCGGCACGTATGCTGATTATGAGAGATCAAACAGCACTCAGTTAAAGGAACAGTAGCACCAAAAAATTTTAAACGTATCAAAGTAATTAAACTACAATGTACTGCTGCCATGTACTTGTAAAAGATGTGTGTTTGCTTCAGAAGACTACTATATTTTATATAAAGGGAGGAAGAAAGGGCACAGGATACATAGTAGATAACAGATAAAACACCATGGTATTCTTCAGGGTTTATCTGTTATATGCTATGTAACCTGTGTGTTTTCTACTTGTTTTCCCAGATTGAATGGCTGCCCCTGGGGCTACACAGCGGGGTATTTATATAAACTATAGTAGGGTTTCTGTAGCAAACACCCCAGCTGTACCAGTGCAGGAACGACTACCCCCGGGGCTACACAGCGGGGTATTTATATAAACTATAGTAGGGTTTCTGTAGCAAACACCCCAGCTGTACCAGTGCAGGAATGGCTGCCCCCGGGGCTACACAGCGGGGTATTTATATAAACTATAGTAGGGTTTCTGTAGCAAACACCCCAGCTGTACCAGTGCAGGAATGGCTGCCCCCGGGGCTACACAGCGGGGTATTTATATAAACTATAGTAGGGTTTCTGTAGCAAACACCCCAGCTGTACCAGTGCAGGAATGGCTGCCCCTGGGGCTACACAGCGGGGTATTTATATAAACTATAGTAGGGTTTCTGTAGCAAACACCCCAGCTGTACCAGTGCAGGAATGGCTGCCACCATGGCTACATAGCAGGGTATTTATATAAACTATAGTAGGGTTCCTAAAGTAAATGTACTGTTTCCCTGCATTGGTAAAACTGGTGTATTAGATTTTGATAACGTTAAAACACTTATTTTTTGATGTTACTGTTCCTTTAAGAGAGAGACAGCCATACATAGGCCGTCTTGGTCCCTCTAAACCAAAGCAGCGGTTTATTGGCCTGTGTATATTGCCCCTGGGCAGCCTGCCCAAACAATATCTGGACAAAAACCAGCTAGATATCTATTAGACAGGTTAGAAAATCCCATCAGTTGAGCACTGGATTGGCACATTGATGTGGTCCTTTCTCAACAGGACTGCAAAGGCCTCCATTAAGATCCAAACATTAGCCTGCCCAACTTGATACAGTGCATGTGTGGTAAAGCGCCACTCAGCCTTGCCGTGTGTGCCTAACTTTAGTGAATTCAACAATTTAACTGGCTCCACAAGTGAACATATTAACTAAACACTGACCGTCATGGATGACTCTGTAGATCTGCGGTCTAGTGATTTTGCTCTGCGATACGGGGACATCGGCGAGGCTGAAACATCCGACATAGAACTGACCCCTGACTCATCCTGGGAAGAGGAAACCATAATTATCACCGTGCACATACCGAGTGCAGCACGCACGACTAAAGACTATGGCACACATCTCATGCAATTTGCATTGCCACCAATAAGAGTGAACAATGATAGGCATGGGGAATTTATATTTTAAATGCCGATATTCCAGACCAGTTAGGGCTCTGGTACACGGGGAGATTAGTCGCCCGCGGCAAAACTCCCTGCTCGCGGGCGACTAATCTCCCCGAGTTGCCTTCCCCCTGCCATCCCACCGGCGAACATGTAAGTCGACGGCGGGATGGCAGACGCGGCGGGGCGATTTCGGGAAATCGACGAAAAAGCCTCGCGAGTCTTTTTCGGCGATTTGCGCGAAATCGCGCCGCCGCATCTGCCATCCCGCCGGCGACTTACATGTTCGCCGGTGGGATGGCAGGGGGAAGGCAACTCGGGGAGATTAGTCGCCCGCGACTGTTGCCGCGGGCGACTAATCTCCCCGTGTACCAGAGCCCTTAAAGAAACAGCAAAGTATATAATGTACTGTTGCACTGCACGGGTACAACTGGTGTGTTTGCCCCAGAGAGACTACTATAGTTTATATAAACAAAGCTGCTGTGTAGCCATGGGGACAGCCATTCTTAGGACAAAAGGCCCAGGTTACATAGCAGATAACAGATAAAACCCCATTATATTCTACAGAGCTTATCTGTTCTCTGCTATGTAACCTGTGCCTTTTCTCCTTTTTCCAGCTTGAATTGCTGCCCCCGTAGCTACACAGCAGCTTATTATATAAACTATAGCAGGGTTTCTGTAGCAAACGCTACAGTGCAGGGCAACAGTACATTATATTTTAATTACTTTAAAAACATGTTTTGGTGTTACAGTTCCTTTAAGGTTAGCTGAAGGTGAAAAATGGGGTGCAGAGGGAGTATTACTAATTACAAAAATGTCCTTTGTGGGTGTGGGTAACATTCAGAAGTGCATTTATTGTTAGCTAGGTAAACAGAAGGCTGCAATGTAGGCATGTAAAGTGCCTCAGCGGGTGGATTCCATGCTGGCACTATATTAGCACAGTATGACTCCAAGCACTACTTATAGTTGATTTATAAGGCCCTTAAGAGGCCAAGTCAGCTATCTGTGTAAGTATAGAACAGAGCCACCCGATCCTTATCTATTGCAGCATCCCTGTGGGGTTCAGTTCAAGGTTACCTGGAAAACATTCCTGCCTCCATCTGCACTGGATAATCTTATCAAAGCTTTACTGCCCTATAAACCCAATCTGGTAGACACATGCAAGAATAAAGGAGGAGTATGGGGGGGGGGGGGGGGGGGGTACGCGGCTCTTGTGAAGCTGTTACCCGCTTCCTGGGGAAGGTACGTTTCTCGCTGCGCCCCTGTCGGGCCTCACTGGTCGGCTTGGTGGAACTGCTGGTCTCCATCTGCTCTGCTTTCTCAATGTCCAGAGCTTCAAACTTCTCAATAACCAGAGAGCGCCTGCGAGGAGACAGAGGGAAGCGCTAAATGTTAATATTACAGGGTGACAAAACCGAGATTAAACATTAAGCCTGTTGTGTCTATCTCCAACCCTCCATCATATGCAGAACCACAGCTCCCATCATCCACAGCTGGCACAGCACTAAGGGCACCTCACTTGTTTTAACTAATCTTAAGTAGAAAGGTGCATAGAATGACATGATTTTTTTTTTTTTCATTATTTGGGTGCGGTTCCCCTTTAATACAGAACGCATTTAAAGATTAGCACACAAGAAAACATTCAATATTTGTCATAGCAGATCTTATTCACGGTAGAAAACATTTTCTATAAATAACAAATAAATATGGAGCAGGAGTCTCCGTTAGTGTCATCTATCAGAGAGGTCAATGAGGCATTGTACAGAGAGAAGTCCATAGGACCAGCCCACCACCCATATATCCCACTGGCATCCTGCGCCAGTCCCCAGCAAGAAACCACATGAGTGAAATACCCCAAAGCACTTGCCGCGTGTAACCACTTTGCCATCATTCCAATTGAACTTAATACTGGAATGCTTTTTAGATCTTTCCAAGTTAAAGCTTAATTTGGGGACTTCAAAAGGCCAGGAAGCTGCCAAGTTGCTTTGAAACAGGGACTGAGTTTATAATTTTTAATGAGCCCCCAAAATGAGACTTTATGGGATGCCTGTTGGCTTGGTAGCTAGGGTGCTGCTATCTGAGGCTGATACCACGAGCTTCCCTTTGGCATGTTCCAACACAACAGGGTGGCACGTTTGTACGGCCTGGGACATATCATGCAGTTTCCCTAATGTAACAAGACTACAGGGAGACATAATTGCCCTTGTCTCATTCTCTCCGGAATAGCCATAACCCATTATGTTTGTTATCTAGAACCTAATCCACCCACTTTAGGCTAATGTCCCACAGGGCGATTAGTTGCCTGTGATAAATCTCTGCTACTGTGGGTGACTAATCTCCCCAAAACTCCTTTCAACCGGCAATAGGGAATCACCCCTATATATAGCTTTGTTTTTCCGAAGTCAAGTGGAGTTTCCTCCCACAGGAAGCAATGTGTAGACCTTTCCGCCGGCGACTCCCTTTATTGCAGGTGGAAAGGATTTTCGGGGATATTAGTCGCCCTCGGTAGCCTTAAGGCTGCCATATACAGGCAGATTCTAGCTGCCGATATCGGTCCCTTAGACCAATTCGGCAGCTTATCAGCCTATGTATGGGCACTAAAGAAATCTGGCAGATATCGATCGGGCAGGTTTAAAAATCAGTCTGACCAGGGACCGCGTCGGCTCGTTGATGCAGTCCCTGAACCGACCGACACCTATACCCACCGTCCTAATAACCGAATTAGCCCGATATTGCCCACCTGCAGGTGGGGATATCGGGAGAAGAAGCAAGCAGATCTTAGCGTGTATGGCCACCTTTACTGTGTATAGACAGGGAAGAAGTCAGGGGAAGGGGCTGATACATTAGGACAGTGGGTATAGTAAAGCAAGATGGCGTCAGGAGAAGGCATTGTGGTGGATGTGGAGCATTTGAAAAGCCTGCAAATTACATTTAAAGATCTGCTTGCTTGGCCCTCTTTGCCCACCCACAAGGGGGGTGGAACTGCACCAATCACTGGCTCAGGGGCAACAACTGGACCATACTGTGAGCCTATGGGCACCAATGGGGTAAAGACCACATCAACACATGTGGGCCTTGCCCAATGAGATTCTCAAACCTACCTGAAAGTTGGGAGGACCCTTGCAAAGACCCCATTCCAAGGGCCAAGCCTACAGGCTTTAATTGGTCCGTGTATGGCCAGCTTTAAGCTATGTTTAAACTATGTTTCGTACATTTTTCGGATCGTGCGCGGGCTCCGGATTATCGCCCGATAATTTGGCGATAATCCGGCAGTCCAATAAGCAGCCTCCAGCTGTTCAACTGGTTTCTCTGCTTTAGATACGGACAGTGGACAGTAAAGTGGTTACACGGCCAAGGCTTGTGTCTTATTTCAGTTTGAATAAATGAAATTATATACAGAAGAAATATCTGAGATAAACCTTTAGATACCACAGGCCAAGGATAACCCAACTGGTTAAAAAAATAAAGATTAGGGTTAAAATACAGGTACCCACACACAAGTACAGACACTTTCCTGCCTTGATAGACGGGTGTGGGAGGCAATATGGCATCTTATATCCTGCAACCACCCAGCACCTGTTTAATCAAGGCACAGAAGGGGCCTGGCACCAAGAGACAAGAGAGACCACATCATAGTTGGGTGGCAGAAGAGACAGCAAGTTTGTAAAGAGGAACAGAAGAAAAAAAGTTAAAAATAAATAAAAGAAAAAAAAAACAAACAAAAAAAAACAGGTAGATGTTTTTTTTTTTTCCTAGGAGACAAAAGTCCCATCTCCTACACTTGGGAGACGAGATGGCAGTGAAGCGGGCTCAGAAAAGATGGCCACCTCGCACAGCAGCACAGCAGGGGGAGGAGGTGAAGAGCAACAAGACCTGGAAACAGAATAAAAGGCTGGAAAATGAGTGAACAGTGAAAAAAAAAAAGTAAAATTATTACAGGATTTGTTACAATCAATATTTATCATCGGCACGTACAATACAGAGAAGGTACGATAATCAGTAATGGCTTGTTGTAACGTAGGGATGAGCTACCTGCTTCCCTCCGGCCTGTCGCTGACCTACAGCCACCATCGCCCCCGTGTCTGGATGAGGATGATGGGAGCCATAGATCAGCAGGCTGTATGGGAAGCGGGAAGGGCCATTCCTGCGGTTACACATATACTGGCATTATTTGCATTGATTTATACTGGCATTATATTGCGCATACAGAAACCGCAGAGTGGCCGTGGGGTCAGCAGTTCTACATTGGAACAGCCCCTTTATCCGCTATGCCCCCCCAGACCCCACCGCCACTCACACGATTAAACAGCCACGGTGATAACACAAATATGCAGGCAAATGACTTCCATTTTGTTTTCCTAGCCATGCAGGCATAAGTGGATGATTATGGGAATGATTTCCCAGAAGCCTAGGAATGTAACCGTTTCAGTGCCAGGAAGGGGACTGCAGCTTTCTCATGTATATAGTTCATTGGTCGTGACTATATAATGGGCTGTGTGAGCCAAACAGACAGGATCAACATAAAATGGCCAATGGAAATGTCAAATGTTTGTGTTTAAAAGGGAAAATATTTGTTTCCCCTACACAATTTAAGTTATACAGACTTGGCTAAGATGGAGTGCAGGTTCCGCTGGCTCTGAAACGGTTGAACAGATGTACATGCAGAACAGACAGAAGCAGAGAACAGAACACAGAGACCGGGTATCCTGAGGAAGAGGGGATGGACCCCACATTACCAAACGTCTTGGGCCTCCAGGAAGTTGAATGAACCTGTCACCCAGAATTCCAACCCTGCCCTCAAACATCCAAGTTATTCATAACAGACCTTGTAAAAATATGACAAAACTCTGAAGTAATTAAGGTCAACTTAAAGGAGAACTACAGCCTAAGGATGAATCTGTCTAGAAATGCTGTATTTTACATACTGATCTTACTGTAGCAACCCTATAGCAGTAATGATCCAGGCCATCAAAGATGTCTACAGCAGCTCCCCATGCTGTTAGGAGTGTCAGTGGCACTGCACATGCTCAATTTGCTCTAGGCTGCTGCTGAGAAGCTAACCTGAGGGGTCGCTGAGAAACAGTATTTGATGATTGGATTTGGAACAGTTCCCTAAGCCCTGCCCCCTGTTCCCCTGCTGATCTGGCGGACTACTTAAAGACTCAAATAGAACATAACAGTAGTCGCAAGTCCTCAGCCTGCTTTTATCCTGCATCCTCCAACTCCCACAATCCCCTGCACACATGATGTCAATAAGGAAAGGAACATCCCAGTGCAATGCATTGTGGGTTATCTAGTTCCTTCATGCTGTCTGTAAGCTGTGAAGAAGTTTATACAATTTGTAACATCAATGTTTTAGCCCCTCCTCCCCTGCCAGGATTTCAAATGATGCAGAAAGAGAACTGTTTTGCAGCTGGATTTCAGCATATAAAAACGGTATTTATTTATACTTTTTGAAGGAACAGATTGCAGTGATGGGTTTATTAGGAGTTTCTATGTTGTGTGGGGCTCTTTAACAAAGTTTTGTTCGGAAGTCGGAGTTCCCCTTTATATACTAATCAATTAGGCATAAATTAAGAATTTTTGCGGAAGAACGAAGGCAGACAGAAGAGGATTGTTTCCTTGCAGCTACCCCGGGCTGGGGCGTTTTTCCCCTAACAGGAGCACCAATCCTGGGGTATCAGGTAATTGATTACAATCACTGGGGGGTGCTTAACATTTTGGCATCCCCTCAGTGATTGTACCTTTTCCTTCTCCTTTAAGCCACCTGGGGGGGGCTTCTTTAGCCACTGCTGCAATAGAGATAACTAGCCCCCAGCGACAGCTGGCTGAGAATCATGGGACCCCCCAGAAAAGAAACAGCAGCAAAAGCCAAAGTGTTTCCCTAGGCAGGAATAAATAATAAATTATTCACGGAAGCCAAGCGTTCAGCCAGCCCCTGAGAAATACAGTGAGCCGAGACTTGCACGGGGGGCTTGCCTGCACTCGCCTGTGTGTGATAAAGCCTGCTACAATGGTATGTCTTGCATCCGTCTGCTCACACAAACCCAAGCGCTTGCTCTGTTGCCGTTCAATGGCAGCCTGTGCGAATAGCCCTACATGCTTCAGTTAAGCTCCATGGAGCAGGAATGTCGCTGCCGGTGCGCAGTACAGGCAAGGCATGGGCCGCACAGCTAAATGGGAGCGGATCAGCACTAAGGACTGCAGCTGTATACAAACCAAAAGCTTTATTCTCCGTGTGACAAACGGCACAATGAGGCACACACAGGGGGGAAATATTCCCAGCAAACTGGTCGGACGCGTTTCACACCTGAGCGCGCTCAGCCTTACGGCACCTGGTTTTCTGTAGTCCTCCCCATGTTGGTGTGGGTTCCCTCCGGGTACTCCGGTTTCCTCCCATATGCCAAACACATACAGGCGGGTTATTTGGCTCCTGGTATAGCCGACCCTAGTGTGTGTAAACAGTAGGGAACCTAAGCTTGTAGGTTCCATTGGGGAAAGGACTGAACCACCTTTGTACTGTGTAGGTACTACTGCTATATAAATAAAGCATAATTAATATGTGCCCATACCCCTATCCCTAGCTTGTCTGTGTGCTGGAAGGCTGCTTATGGCATTCTCTGACTAACAGAAATTGGAGGTGGTGTGTCATGGTTAGGCAGCCCCAGGGGAAAGTCTATCCCTGGAGTCAAAAATACCAATAGCCCATTTCCTCACAGACAGGCATCCACGGAATCCAGTATTATTGGATTCGGCCGAACCCTGAATACTTCGTAAAAGATTTGGTTGAATACCTTACTGAATCCGCATCAGTAAATTAGGATATGGAAGGGTTAAAGAAAAAGGAAAGGATTCGGATTCAGCCAGGAGTGTGGATGCGGCAGAATTCGAATCCTGCTGAAAAAAAGATGAATCTTGGCCGAATCCTGGATTGGGTGCATCCCTGGCCCCAACATGGCAACAGAAGGATTCTGGTCACAAATAATGTCCCTACTAGTTATTAAATGCACCCAATTTTAGGAACTTCTGAAGAATAAAAGTAACAAACAAACAAGAAAAACACCAGTAATACCATTGTGGGCCCCAGGAAAAGTCGGATTTACTAGTTTTACTGATTATTATCTTGGACAGCTGAATCTCCTGCATTGCAACAGCCAGCTCTTCTATTGTGGGGGCTGGAAACACACGTTGCAGATACACGTTAGGAACACGCAAGACGGTTAGTATGATCAGCCACAAGGGGTCAGCGCACAGAGTTAGTACAGACAAGGCTGTGCATGTTATGTATCACACCAAACGGTATTAGTACGGTCAGTGAGACAGACAGAGCAGGGAAGGGCACAAAGTTCTATGTCAGGCCTGGGCAACCTGTGGCCGCCCCATGCCTTGCATGTCAGGAAGTGCTGCTGTCTAACAAAAGTAAGCATTTAATTTATATACAGTGTTTATGCTCAATGATAAGGGCTGCTCATAAAGGGAACTTCTGACACTGCAGATGTTAGTGATCATGCAGTTACATTGGTGACAGAAAAGAACAAATATGGCCGCTGTTACGCTAAGGATACATGCACCAGCAAACACTCACCTTCTCTGCTGGCCAAACAGGCGTGCCACTTCCTCTCTCCCAGGGCTCCTTGCCCGATTCTGTTGCTCCAGCCTTCTCCGCTCTACCTGGAAAGCGTCTCTGTGGCTGATCCTCCGGGCACGGGGCACATCTGCCAGAATGGCATACTGCCGGTTGGCAATGGAGACAGTGCTATGCCCGTTGTGGTCTCCCACATCCATACTGTGTTTGCGCTGAGGAGTAGACAAAGTACCTGGGGGAGAAAATGGGTCCAGTTCCGGGCTGTGTGCATTGTAGTCACTGTACCTGCTGGGAGCGTCGGGCGTGGAGGGCGAAGGAGGCGTTTGCGGAGGCTGTTCCTCTGTCTTCAAGTCTTTCATCTTCTCCAATGAAAAATAGCCGCTTTCCACACGAGTCTTACGGCCGCCATCTGTGCGATCGCCGTTCACGAGACCTCCATCTTGAAAGCAAACGTACAATCAGGTTGTTCATAAAGGAACACAGGTATGAACTAGGCGAGCGCCAATCCCATTCACCCTGCTCTCACCTGGTTTACTGTCTGCCATGGGCTCAGTAGGGGAGGATGGCATCTGCACCGGGCTCTGAAGGGGGCTAGTGCTGTTTTCCTGAGCCTCTTTACTTTTAATTTCCTCCTGCCACAGTGTGGATTTGGTGGCTGGAACTTTCTCTGCACCAGGGATTCCGCTGCTGGTCACTGCCATCTTGGCTGGTCCGGGCTCCTGAGACAAGTACAAGAGTCATCACGCAATACAAAGGCAATAAAAATGACAGCCAACCAAGAAGCCACCAACAAGATGAAAGAACCACGGCCAAGTCTTTCACCTGAGCATCCAGGAATGTACAATAACTAAGCACTGGTACCAGTTGAGTTGGTTGGACTGTTTACAACCCCCTAAAGTGCATCTGCAACTACAACTTCCTATGCCCTATGCCACTAACTGGAAGGGGATTATGGGAGTTGCAGCTGAAGACGATATAAACAGAGATTCTCACAGCCAGCAATAGGGGGCAGTAACAAATACTTCTACAACTAATTTTTATTCCTCTCTTTTAAAACTGCTACACCAATATGGATTCTCGCTTAACCTCAGCCCAGTGGATGTAGCTACCCCCCCATGTGTGTTTGTGTACATTACTTACACAGTGTTACATCAGGCCTGAGTTATGTTCTAACACAGTGCTGTGCATAAATACATCCACCCTTTTATATACAACAAGTGAGACAGCAGCTGTGGAATCTCATACCCCCCACAAGAGCAGATAAGGTCAGACCACCCACACATATATAATGCGCATACCTTATTCACGTCATCAAGAATAGCGCAATTTATTGGGGGCCACTAGAGGTGCTCTTCAACAATGTATGGAGAATACATGGCTGAGGGGTCGTAAGGGAACAATTCTTGGCAAAATGAGGCCGTTATTGAGATCCCATTCTATATGTTGGCCAGGCCCACTGCCCAGGCGATCAGTGGGCTAATTAATTATTGGGCTGCCCTGGTAGAATGGGCTGTGCTAACTTAAGGTGGCCATACACCTTCAGATCCGCTCACTTGGCGATGTCACCAAGCGAGCAGATCTTCTCCCAATATCTCCCCCCCCACGGGTGGGCGATGTCAGGCGAATCCAGGCTAATTCGGACTTAGAACGACAGGTATAGGCAAAGTCGGACTGGGGACCACATCAACGAGCCGATGCATTCCCTGATCCGACTAAATTTTTTACCCTGCCCGATCAATATCTGCCAGATTTCAGGCCAGATATCGGCCGGGCAGGCCCGTCGTTAGTGCCCCTACACGGGCCAATTAGCTGCCGAATTGGTCTGAGGGACTGATACCGGCAGCTATAATCGGCCCGTGTATGGGGACCTTAAGTGGTTAAAGCCAGAATTTGTAAAAAACGGGACCCAACATTAAGGATTACACCATACAGTTACCTGTGGGGTGGGAGGCTCCACTTTCCTCTTCTTCTTCTGATTTTGCTTGTTGGTCTTCGGATAAACAATGAGCATCTCGAGCCACCTGAGAGCAATGGGGAAGTAGTTGAATGTTTAGCATTAGGTTCCACACAGTAAAAACACACTTTAAAAACTGTTGGACTACAACTCCCAGCATTGCCGAACATATTATCAAGGGTTAGTTAATATTTAGTATGATGTAGATATTGATATTCTGAGGCAATCTGCACTTGGTCTTCAGCAGCTCAGCTAGGCTGCACTCTGGTTTCTAGGGTCTTATTTACCTTATCAACCAGTGGGTTGAGCAAGAGACAGAGAATATGAATTGGAGAGAACCTGCATAGATAATTATTAACAAGTAAGGATAACAATAAAATTGTAGCCTCACAGAGCAAAAGTTTTTGGCTGCCGGGGTCGGTGACCCCCATTTGAAAGCTGGAAAGAGGCAGAAGAGGAAGCGAAATGATTCATTAACTATAAAAAAAAAAATAAAAAAAAAGAATAACGGAAACAGACTGCAAAGTTGCTAGGAATAGGGCATTCTATTAGATACTAAAAGTTAGTATCTAGCTAACTTTTAAAGCAAGCTGGGAGTGGTAGGGCTCTTAAAGCAACAACGTTTGATGGCCCCCCCACCTTGGCGGAGGCTGTGGGCCAATGCAAGAGGATACTCAAGAGGAATCTGCCTGCTCCCTGTTCTTATATATCCCTATATCCACCCTTCTGATGGGTCACAATGTACTATCAGCAAGGCAAAACTATACTGGAATCTCACCATGTTAAAGTGGCTGATTGTCTGTGCAGGATTCTCATTGGAGTATCCTATTGCATGCATAATTCAGCTTGGCCCACCTACTTGGGAAACCAGGAAGTACAATTGGAGAGGTTTTTGGAATGCGTACATAACATTATGGCCATATGTTCCACGCAGAAATGGGATTTCCAGCGGAACAAATGCCATCGCTTTCCCATCATACCCCAGGGTGCAAGGAAGAAGAGCCTGCTAAGTGCATAGGGGAAGGAACACAGGGAGAACATCCGGCAGAGCAAAGAGAGCAGTGCAGAGTTTACACAATGCACAGTGAAGCATTGCAAACACAAACTCTAAGAGCAAAGAGAGACAGAGACCATAGAGACAGCTGTGAGGGCCGGGGGGGGAGGATGGATTGCAGCAAGAGAGTACAAGAGAGAACAAGCCGACTGAGCAGATGGGAGAGGAATAATTAGAACATGGGAGAGAGAGCAGCAGAGAAAGTACTGATGACACAGCACAGTCCATACAGCTGTTGCTACAGTAATGCTCCACTGCCTAAAGCTTTCCCAGGAGGCTGGCAATTGGTTCGACAACACTGAGCGGATAAGCTAGGCCTTAAACGGGTTGTTGACCTTTACAACATTTGAGACTATTTGCAATTGGTCTTCTATTTTTATTATGTGTGGTTTATGAATTATATAGATCAGCGGTTCTCAACCTGTGGGTCAGGACCCCTTTGGGGGAATAATTTTATGGCCGGGAGTCACCACAACATGAGGAACTGTATTAAAGGGTGGCGGCATTAGGAAGGTTAAGAACCACTGATCTAGATTTTTTAGCAGCTATCAGGTTGCTAGGGTCCAGATTACCCTAGCAACCAGACAGTGGTTTGAACGAGAAACTTAAATATGAATATGAGAAGGCCTGAACAAACAAGAAATAAAAAAACGACTATTATTATTACAATTGCAGCCTCAAAGAGCAAGTGTCTTTTGGCTGCCGGGGTCAGTGACCCCCATTTGAAAGCTGGGAAGAGTAGGAAGAGGAAAGCAAAACATTATAAAAAAAAAAAAAAAAAAAGTAGGGTTTCTGGGGGCTGGTGGGGTGGGAAGGACCTATCCAGGTTTACAAATAAAACATGAATTAGAAGCAGGAGGCAATTTTCTTTAAGTTTCTCCTTGCGTGAAATATGAACCTGTCCTGTTAGCTTTTGTCGGCATCTGCCTGGCACTGTGCACACCGACTAAGCCTCCCACTGTATAAACAGCAGCTACACACACACAGGCACTCACCCATTGATAATTTCTTTGTTCTCGGCCCGGATGAAATGTTCCTCTGGGGTGAGGATGCAAAGCGAGAACTTCTGCCCGGTGCGGTTCTCCCCGTCGATGACATCGGTGCACTGGTTCATGTTTATTGTCCCCTGGGGAAGCGTGGTAGGCTGCAAAAGAACCGGCAGATTTACAAACGGCATAAAGCAGTGCAAAGCATTACAATTACTCTTCTCCTGCAAGATTAAAGGGGAACTATACCCACCCAGGCAAGATAATGTAAAGTGTAAATATCCAGCACAGCTTGGGAAGACAATTAAATATGCTTAATAAAATGTGCACCCATATTCCTATTCCCAGCAACTTTGCAACTGGTCTTCATTATTCATTTTTATAGTTTTTGCATTATTTGCCTTCTTCCTTTGCAGCTTTCAAATGGGGGTCACTGACCCCGGCAGTCAAAAACTATTGCTCTGTTAGACTACAGTTTAATTATTATTGTTACTTTTTATTGACTTATCTTTCTATTCAGTCCCTCTTCTATTCATATTCCAGTCTCTTGCTGAAATCACTTCCTGGTTGCTAAGTTAAATAAGACCCTAGCAACCAGAACTGGAAATTTCAAACTGGAAAGGTGATGAACAAAAGGTGTACTACCCCTTTAACTTTTAGTATGTTATGGAATAGCCAATTCTTAGTAACTTTTTCATTAGTCTTCATTTTTTATTTTTTCATAGTTTTTGAATTATTTGCCTTTTTCTTCTGACGCTTTCTAACTTTCAAATGGGGGTCACTGACCCCGGCTGCGAAAAAAAAACTACAATTTTATTGTTATTTCTATTACTTAACTTTCTATTTGGGCCTCTCCTATTCATCTACCAGCGTCTCACTGATGCTACTGCCTGGTTGCTAGTGCAATTCAGACCCTAGCAACCAGATAGGTGCTAAAATTCCAAACTGGAGAGCTGCTGAACAAAAAGCTAAATAACCGTAAAACCACATAATAAAAAACGAAAACTAATTGCAAATTGTTTCAGAATATCACCATTCCTTTAATGGTGGACTCTTTCTGTACAGTCAGCCAGCCCTGTAGTTAGGGAAGAAACATAATAAAACTATGTTCTCAAAGCATTCAAGGAATTAAGGGCAATAATCAATGCATTGTAGATTGTAAGCTCCTTTGGGCAGGGCTCTCTTCCCCTCTTGTATCGGTTATTGATTGCTTTCTATGTTACTCTGTATGTCCAATGTATGAAACCCACTTATTGTACAGCGCTGCGGGATATGTTGGCGCTTTATAAATAAATAATAATGCATATCTTAATTATGGCTATTTTTAAAAAAATCAGTGGTTCTCTGAAAACGGCGGTGGGCAAGGGGCCTTAGCTTTCAGTCTTTATTAAGAGACTTTGTGGCTTTGAGACGGCAACGGCCCCCGGATCACTACACACAAACAGAGGCTGCTATTCAGGCACAGCTCTGCAGTCCGGCCAGGGACCGTAAAGGGAAACCAATGCGGAAATGAAGGTCTCCGTATTTATTTACAGTGCGGATAGAAGAGGAAAAAGCAGCTCATGGTCAGATGTGTCTACGAGGCTTAGGGCTGCTTTGAAAGCTGCGGTCGGCCGTCCCAAAAGAGGATCTGCCGTGCAGCCACGCTTCCTGCATCTGACGACAGGGCGACCCGCAACATAAAGGGATTATTTTCACACCCCTGTCAACACCGAGCGCTTTGAAGTGCATAAGCTTCCTACTGCGGGCGGCTGTGCCCATTATAACCTATATTTATCTCACTGAGGCATCCTAACCGGTCTCTGATTGGCTGGATAATCCCATTAACTTCCCACAGGGATGTGTGATCTGTGCATACATGTTACGTGATGATAAAGAGAGTAATAAGTAGGTACTAAGGGTAGCGTGTTCCTCTCCCACTCGGATCTATAACCACACAAAACACAGAGAGGTGTGTATCTGGCAGCCAATCGCAATGCTCCCTGGAGCCAAACTTTTTTTTTCGCATTGTCTCCATTCTATATAGGAAGGAGGGGGGTCATGTGATTGTTCTTTCTGCTGCGGGTCGTAAATTTAACTGGCATGTTGGTGGCAACAGATGGGACTAAATGCATTCCAACATCCTCAGACTGGGCCCAAACAGAGTCAATAGGTCACATGTGACCATGAGCGAGGTCACCGCCTGAAAGGGTTAAACGACTTTGCAGGAGATTCTATGATTAGGATGAGACTTATATTTTTGGCTCTGAGCTAATAAGCAAAAAAATCAAACAAAACATGTAAATGTCAAGTACGGTTTCCCCCAGTCTGCCGCTGCCTGTTCCCTCCCTGTCAGGCACCGAAGCAAAGGGGAGTCACTTCCCCAGGGATGGTACAGCCCTGTCTGATTATGTCAGGCCAATGGGAAGCTGCGGAGCCCAGAAAGCAGAGCTGCCTTCATCTACGGAATAGTTCCACTTACTCAGGGGTACAGCACCTACTGCAGCCTGATTCCGACTGTGTATAAAGGGGCCTTAGCCTGTGAGTTTGTTCCTAATATCCTTATCATTTACAGTAGGGGGTACATTATCCCTTATAATACATGAGTGATACCTAGAGTTCCCTGTATAACTCAGCCTGCAGCCTTGTGCCTTTATATGGTCACAGAACCCTTCAGTGACTTCTAATATCCTTATCATTTACAGTAGGGGGTACATTATCCCTTATAATACATGAGTGATACTCAGAGTTCCCTGTATAACTCAGCCTGCAGCCTTGTGCCTTTATATGGGCACAGAACCCCTCAGTGACTTCTAATATCCTTATCATTTACAGTAGGGGGTACATTATCCCTTATAATACATGAGTGATACCCAGAGTTCCCTGTATAACTCAGCCTGCAGCCTTGTGCACAGAACACCTCAGTGACCTCAATACACTTGGCAGTAGGTATGTTATTCCATTTAGAATTATAGGTTGTAGGTAGTTTATTCCTCTGCACTGCTGGCTCTGACTTTGTAAAGAATGTAGCAGAAGGCGGCGGAATAGCTGACCAAAACTGGCTTCTGCTACATTCTTTCCAGAGTCAGAGAACAGAAAGGGACAGCCAGACGCTGCCTCAATAGCAATTACAGTTACAAATAACTATAAAACCAGTGAGAATGTATAATGAATGTGTAGGTTGCACAGGGGAGACCAGACAAAAGAATTGCATTTTCAACCTAAAACTAGACTAGCAGGTTCCTTTGGCTCGGGTGCATGCTGGGAGTTTGTGCGATTCACAGGGTGACGGCGCAGAGGTCAGTGAGCTCTAGGTACGGCTGCAGCTACACGGCACATAAGCAAAGGTTATCTGTAGGCTGCAATGTGTATAAAGCAGCTAGGCCTGGGCTCTCCATCTCGTACACACAGCAGCCAAAAAGGGCATCTGCTCACGCACCAATATTTACTTCAGATGGAGACCTGCGCTTGGCGCTTATATTCAGCAGGGGGAAAGGCCCAGGGCGAGAACCGTGCCAGTTGGCAGGACGGGAGGGGGCCTGAAGCGAACAAAGCTCGCATTATTGTAATCCTTCCTGCAAGCCTTGGAGTAAGGGAGATGAAAGCGAGCGCAGGGGTTGTTGGTTACAGGACATGGCACGGCCGCCTAAAATTCTCCCAGCACAAAGGATGGAGAAGGAGGAGGACGGGGGAGAGCATGAAATGAGAGGAGAGACGGGGAACAAAAGGAACAGTGAAGGCAAGGGGGGCAGATAAGGTAATAGAGGGAATATCCTGTACTATTTTTGCCATATATTTGATGGGTATTAAGCTGAGGGAAAATTCAGTGGCATTTAAACGGTAACTCCACCCAAAAACGAAAGTAAAACGTTTTATAATATACAAACTGCAACGGCATTAAATCTATTTATTCATGTAATTGCTACTGAGAGCAGCATCTCATTGACTGATGATCTTTTGCTGCTGGTTCTGACTCCTGAAACAATGTAGCAGAAGCCAACAGCCCTGGAAGAACTGGCTTCTGCTACATTGTTTCAAGAGACCAAACCAGAGAGCAGAATGGATAAACAAATACTGCTTTCAATAGCAATTACATTTTACAATTACATTTTTTTTTTTTTCATTATGGTCCATAGCCTTCAGTATAAAAAAAAGTGGACAGGGGTGTGCTTTTAACCTGGTGGTGTTTACTGAATGTAAGCGAGCAGAACCCGCGCTGACGTCAGTGCAAATCCGTGCTCAAGTGTAAAGCCCCGGGCTCTGCTGAGGATTAAACACACAGAAAGATCTCAGGGCAAAAATGAAAAACAAATATACAGTGCTGACTTTAACTGGGGGGGTGTAAGGTGACTCACGGAGATCCGAATAGAGTCACGTGGGCAGTGTGTTATGGTGGCTCAGAAAGCAACAGGTGTCATTTATAGGAGCGTGAAATATACACTCCGGCCCTGGGGAATTAGCAAATTGCAACAGATGGAAGCTAAACCTGTTCAGGAGTCTGAAATCCCACTCCAAGAAATTAACCACAGCGGGCTGTTTGGGTTTCCTTTCCCCTCTTCCCATGGCAGAGAATATGTAGTGGAGTAAAATAAGGGAATATACAAGCAGGAGGGGAGGGGGGCGGCTGGGAGATGTAGAAAGCAGAGTTTGCTGTGGTCTTGTTGCACTTAACAACCAATCAAATGTTTGCTTTTAGCATGTTTTCACCAGGACAAATCTTCCCACGGCTACCAATGAACACATATTGCCTTTAAAGGGCTACTTAGGTTGGACACAGATTTGGTCAAGCACTTTGCGCGATGTTGCCCCCATTGCCCGCCCATCTGTGGGTATCTCAGCCCCTTGGGGCAGCACCGTGGCCCTGTGGTGCTTTGTATGTTATATAACAGAACCCTGCCTGAGATTAGTACTGAGTCACAGCGAGCAGTGAGTGCCAGTGAGTTGGAATGACAGGATTCCACGCACACCTATGGGTTTTTATAGCTCATAACGGGATGCATTTTTGGCAGCGATGTACAAACGTGCATTCAGAATAAGAATGAGGCATTGAAATTAAAGGGAAAGGCTCAAGGCTATGGCGTAGCCGTTTCAGTTGACATGTGGGTAATGCCAAATGTCAGCTTGCCAACAAAAGGGATAGGTCCGCAGCCATCCAACGGTTCTAAATTAGGGGGGTACAATTACAAATTGCAGAACGTGATAAAGAGGGGCTTACAGTAAAGTGGTCTTGGTTTTGGGCAGGCTGTCGGCGTGGTGGGTCATGGCCTAAATATTCTTTCTAAATATTGGAATGTATGACCGAAGCCATGGCAGCCGTAGGCTTCCTTCCTTACAAGGAGAGTGAAGTCCCACTTTATCCCACAAATATCTTAAGCGAAAGGCAAAGTGCTAGGCAGGTCATTCCTGGCGCAATACAAAGAAAAGCTAAAAATGTATTATTTAGACTGTGCAAAGCCCCGACCCATGGCAGCCGGACAATAACTTGCTGCTGGCAGGGCTGCCCATTCCTTTGCACTGTGCTCAAGGAAGAAGCGAACGTCCCTCACCCCCCCAACTGAGCACAACGTCCAAAATAGAAGCAAGCGGAAGGAGGCCTTGCAGCAGACATTGTTCCCTCTAAAGCAATGGCTTTATGGTTCTAGTTCCCTGTTGCACCCCACATTGGGTCAGGCTCTTCATTAAGTCAATGTAACGCAATAGGAAAATGTGGTGGAATCCATCATCTGACTACACCTACAGCAAACTACACCTCCCATCCTGCTGCTGCCATAATCAATAGCACAGCTTTGATTTCCTATCCCTGATGCAGGGTTGCTTCACAGAGGCGGCCATTAATACCACACACCATGAACCCAGCAGGCCCAGTTCTGCCCAGCGCTGAGGTAATTATAGGGGTTTTTTTTCAAGGTGAACTATATATTCTGACTGAAAACATAAACAGATCATGTATATCCTAATTTGTGATCAATTAAGGAATCTTATCAAACTGGCATACCCATACCAGAAAATATAGATATCATTATCCTTGATTCTCTGTTTTGTGAGTCAACTCATGTTCTCTCAATATCACCTGACAGGAAACTAATGGAAAACAGCAACAAGACCCGCCTCTGTCCATTTAAAGGTATGGAACCTGTTATCCAGAATGCATGGGACTTGGGGTTCTCTGGATAAGGGGTCTTTCCGTAATTCGAATCTCCTACCTTAAGTCTACTGAAAAAAGTATATAAACATAATAATAAAATATAAACTCAATAGGATTGTTTTGGCTCCAATAAGGATTAATCATATCTTAATTGGGATCAAGTACAGGTACTGTTTTATTATTACAGAGAAAAGGGAATCATTTAACCATTAAATAAACCCAATAGGGCTGTTCTGCCCCAAATAAGGGGTAATTATATCTTAGTTGGGATCAAGTACAAGGTACTGTTTTATTATTACAGAGAAAAGGGAATCATTTAACCATTAAATAAACCCAATAGGGCTGTTCTGCCCCAATAAGGGGTAATTATATCTTAGTTGGGATCAAGTACAGGTACTGTTTTATTATTACAGAGAAAAGGGAATCATTTAACCATGAAATAAACCCAATAGGGCTGTTCTGCCCCCAATAAGGGGTAATTATATCTTAGTTGGGATCAAGTACAGGTACTGTTTTATTATTACAGAGAAAAGGGAATCATTTAACCATGAAATAAACCCAATAGGGCTGTTCTGCCCCCAATAAGGGGTAATTATATCTTAGTTGGGATCAAGTACAGGTACTGTTTTATTATTACAGAGAAAAAGGAAATCATTTTTAAAAATATGAATTATTTGATTAAAATGGAGTCTATGGGAGATGACCTTTCTGTAATTCGGAACTTTCTGGATAATGGGTTTCCGGATAAGGGATCAGATACTTGCACTAGCTTGTGTAACCTGGCATGTAGGGTTCCCTTGGCCTTGGTACATGTGTAAGGACTCTGCTTCATACGAACCCAAGATTTTAGAGCTTAAAATGGCAGTGTTTCCATTTGGGATTATCCAATGACACACCACATTTTCATTTATTAGGAAAATACTTTTATATTACTCAGTCATTTACATATATTTACAAACTAATCATATCTATTGCTTTGCATTTGACTATTAAATTGCAGGGCTCAAATTAATTTGGATGTAAATTACGGGGAGGGGGATCCTGCTACTGTGTGTGACCGGGGTAAGGGGTTGGACAAAAATTGGATGAGTCAAAAAAAATGTGAATAGACATGTCCGTGGTTGCTATTCATATATTCAGAATTACTGGAGCCGACAGTAGAAATTAGAGGCTGTCACAAGGAGAGATCAATACGGAATGACACCTATAACACAATTTGCACATTCCAGATCTTCAGGAGAGAAGAAAGAGTTAGTCACCAAGGCCTGGCAATTCCATTCACCTTAGAAGCCATTAGTGAGAGGATATGGGGGGATTGTAGGAAATGAGGCTAGGGGCCTTCGACTAATATGACAGTCACCTGTGATTTCTCTCGGGGATCGTGGGTAATTGCACCTCCACAGGCCGCCAGAGGACAAAGCAACGCGAGACAGGAAGTGTGTGGAGGCGTCGGAAGGGAAGAAAGTTATTTTAGAAGTTCAGTTATAGAAGGAGCGGCTCAAAATGACAACAAAAAAAACTGGAAAGTAGGAGGTCATCTCATAACCATGACTCCCAAAAAAAGCCGATAAATATGGGTGAAGACACAGAGCTACTAGTAGCAGCTACTTGTTGTGACTACTAAAATAGACAATGCTGATCATTTACTGATAATCGTCTCTACGTGTGTTTTAGCAGAGGCAATTCTCAGTATTATCTATGGCAGGGTATCTTATGGCATTTAGTAGCCATGAAAAAGAAGCTGTTACTAGTAGCTCTTGTGTCTTTACCTTTAGGGTGAAGACACACAGAGATACTAGTAGCAGCTACTTTTTTCACGGCTACTGAACGCCAGAAAATCCCCTGCCATAGACAATACTGAGAATTGCCTCTGCTAAAACACACAGACAATTATCAGTAAATGATCAGCATTGTCTATTTTGGTAGCCACGACATGTAGCTGCTTCTAGTAGCTCCGTGTGTCTTTACCTTTTTTTTTTTTTTACCAGTTTCATCCAGGTACAAAATGCTTGTTATAATGGTGCTTCCCCTTACATTAATGTGTATGTAGACAATAAGCAATATCTTTCTATTCAGATCTTCTCCTATTAATTGTTCTGAGTGCAGCTTTCCTGTCCCTTGGCGGTTTGTGTAAGGATCTGATAGACTAGAGAAATTTTTAAAGACACTTCTCCAACCTATCCGATCAATGGCCAAACCACAGTCAAGTATTAAGGTTGCAGACTGATGTGCGGGTCAACCTGTACCTGACCTTAACCCATCCACGGGCAGCTCGCCAGTATTTATAGACCGGTGCCCAACCAGACAGCTCACACTTACATATACAAAAACATTTAAAAATCAATGAATTTTTCTTAACAAATGTAAATCAGAGAGCTGCACAAAATGTAAACTCTCTCATTAAGCATCATGTTTGGGTTGACATCCCCTTTAAAAGCATAAGGCAGACTGCGTTTTCAGGAAAGGGTTATATATCCCTAAACAAATGCCCTTAAGGAGGGTGTAATTGGAATATGACCCAATACCCAAAATAACTAATCCGTCTGCTTTTCTTTTTTTTTTTAAAAAAAATGCAGTCGGATTCCACCAGCAGAAAGGGGTCTGTCCGTGCCCTTATATGGCTATTCAGAGAGAGCGGATTTATCCTGCAGACGCGGCTTTCTGCTCAATCACACGGCCACTTTCTAGCAAATCAAATCTGTACCCCCAGAAGCCTCTCCATCACTCACGGCTTCTAATCTCCCGTGCCAGGGAAAGTTTGCAGAAACACTTAGAAGATTTAGCCGCGTGTTAAGGGAAAGGTGTCAGCCTGACGAAAGCTCTCCGATAAATTTTAAGGCTCAGGCATAGTTCATAAGCAGGAAGGGGGAAAGATTGGACTATTAACCTACTGCTGGGGGGAAAAGTTAATTTATAGTGTAATCTAGATTACCCTAAAAGCAACATGGCATCTGTTTATGCCTTTCTGTGCTCTGGTTCTGACTCTTGAAACAATGTAGCATGCTAGTCCTCATCAGGGAAATCAAATGGCTTTGGATATATTGTTTCAAGAATAAGGAATAGATGTGCTCTGCCCAGAGTCCAAACAGTTGGCAAGATGAGTGGTTCCTACTGAATAAGTGATAGTTGGGCTCTACCCAGAGTGCAAACAGTTGGCAAGGAGAGTGGTTCCTAAGAAAAAATAACAGATGTGCTCTGTCCAGAGTCCAAACTGAGGGTGAGGTAAGTGGTTCCTACAGAGTAAGGAATAGATGTGCCCTGCCCAGTTCCAAACAGAGGGTAAGGTGAGTGGTTCCTAAGAAAAAGTAATAGATGTGCTCTTCCCAGCACCCAGGAAGTGGTGTGATGCCATGAAAGTGCAGGTCCATGAATGTACATGTGACTTTTTAATATTTGACTTAATAAAAGGACTGTTTTTAAATCCAGCTCTCTTAGTGCTCCACATTTTTTCCTATTTCTGCATCCAGACAGAGGGCACAGAGAGTGGTTCCTAAGAAAAAATTACAGATGGAAAGGTAAGTGGTTTCTACAGAATAAGTGATAGATGTGTTCTGCCCAGAGGGCAAGTTGAGTGGCACAAAGATAATTTAACCATGGACATAAGCTACCGATAAAAAGTGGCACATAAAGACCGGCTGTAGCTTGATCCTACAAAAGGAAATGTTAGTGGAACCAGGGATATACCCTGACCAGAGAGAGGGAAAGAATAAATGACCAAAGATGCACCTAAAGAGAGTTTAACAGATGTACCCACACAGAGGGTAAGGTTAACAAAGCATAAATAATAAGCAACCACAGATGCACTCTCTCAGACCATGATGAATGGCCTACAAAAGAACAAGTACTCTGTACCCTGCCTGGACAGAAGGGGAGAGTGACTATCTATATAAGGAGGACTACTCTATGATCTCTACTATGGCATAATGAAACAAACAGGCAGGGCAATGTTGGGGTGACGGTTACTTTGTTGGTGACAGATTCCATAGCAAAATAAAGAGGTTGGAAAAGGCATGAATGGAATATATGTAGGGTAAATGATCACTATTCGTTGTGTGTGTGTGTGTAACTAGAGAAACCTGCCGAGAAATGTCATCGGTGTACCTCCTCTGAACCGTCAGAACCAGGCCGAGCGCTACTGTGTACTCTGTAACGTAGGGGTGGAACAATGGCTTGTTATGATCCTGTCACTGGTAGAGGTCACCGTGCAGCCACATTCAAAAGGTTCCCGACACCCCGAGAGAGACACCTCGCTACTACTGACATGATTTAAACCCGTAGGCGCCTCCTCGGCGGAGGCCAAAGACGCTTCATTATTCTCCCCCACCCATGCTGTAAAAGTTAGCTTTGTAGCCCTAAGTGTCTGCATGGAGGAATGCATTCTCTGTTTGTTTTCTCTCTCGGAAGGGGCTCTGGGCTAAGTTCTGTCAATCTGTTCCTTACTGGGTCTGTCCTGTTAACCGCCTAACCCTAACAGGAGGGCTTTGCAAATACATAGGAGGAACCATATTGGCAGCAAAAAGGCCTCTACAGACGCAAGGGAAAGTCCCTACAGCTGGAAATTAAAGGGGAACTCAACCAAAACATAACTTGAACTTTTTAAAAAGAAAACAATTTCAAGCAACTGCAATATACATTACCGTATATACTCGAGTATAAGCCGATCCGAATATAAGCCGAGGTACCTAATTTTACCTAAGAAAACTGGCAAAACCTATTTAAAATTACATTAATTGAGGCATCAGTGGGGTATATGTTTTTAAATATTTATTTCCAAGAAAAACAGTAAACTAGCTCTGTAAGTGGAGAAGAGGGTCAACAAAAACAATAAGAGTACTACCCCATGCTCATTGCACATTGGCAAACTGGCAGCAGACCCAGTCCCGGAGGAGATGTAAGGGCAAATAAGTATTGCTAGTGGGAGCCTAGGCCAGGGGCACTGGAGGATCTGGTTGCGGGGGGCCTAATTTGCACACAAAGGAGAGAGGGTGCTAGTCTAGAGGGACCCATGGCACCCGACTCGAGTATAAGCCGAGGGTGACTTTTTCAGCACATTTTGGGTGCTGAAAAACTAGGCTTATACTCGAGTATATACAGTAATTAAAAATATGCAGCCTTTTCCTGATCTGTAATGTAATAATATGGTTTGGAACAGATGCCTAAGCCCCGCCCCCTGTTCCCCAGCTGATCTGGCTGGCTACTTTGAGACTCAAATAAAATGCAACAGTAGTCGCCTGCCATCAGCCTGCATCCTCCCAATCCCACAATTCCCTGCACACGTGATGTCAATAAGGAAAGGAACATCACAGTGCAATGCATTGTGGGTTATGTAGTTCCTGCATTCAAGCTGTGGAGAAGTTGTAACATCAATGTTTTAGTCTCTCCTCCCCTGCCAGGATTTCAAATGATGCAGAAAGAGAAGAACTGTTTTGCAGCTGGATTTCAGCATATAAAAATGGTATTTATTCATACTTTTTGAAGGAACAGATTAGTGATAGGTATATTGGGGGTTTCTGTGTTGTGTGCGGCTCTTTAACAAATTTTGGTTATGAAGCTTGAGTTCCCGTTTGACAATAAATTCTCGCTCATTATACAAGCACAAAGGTTTGCTAGGCCTCAAGGCTTAACTGGAGTCTATACAGACCTATCAGGAGGAGGCTGCCCCTAATGAGATCTGGCTGATCTATAATGACATAACAGTTGGGCAGCCCTTGTCTCTCCCCATACAATAATACATGTTTCCTTTACTGTCCCTTTAAGGCCAGAAAGTTATTAAAAATTAAAAAAAAAAAAAACCTTCCAGCCCTTTTTCAGCAAGGAACAGCTGACCTGTTTGACAGCGAAAAGGGTTCACATCTGTTTCCAATTCCTGCTGCACACACATTTCATCTCCTAATCCTCCTGCAGATTCACACGGATATGTATGTGGGGGGGCTCAGGCTGGCAATGGGTCTGAATTTTCCAAGAACTGTTGGAAGAGACCACTAGGGTAAGGTTACCGGATCAGAACAATCCGGGACACTTCTAACTAGTACAAGTTGTGGGCTGTGCAGAATGGAAATGGATTGTTTTTGATTTGCACAGGATTTTAAAAGATCCGGTAATGTTAACCTACTATTGTAAATTACCCCCTACTGTAAATGATAAGGATATTAGAAGTCACTGAGGGGTTCTGTGCCCATATAAAAGGCACAAGGCTGCAGGCTGAGTTATACAGGGAACTCTGAGTATCACTCATGTATTATAAGGGATAATGTACCCCCTACTGTAAATGATAAGGATATTAGCAGTCACTGAGGGGTTCTGTGCCCATATAAAAGGCACAAGGCTGCAGGCTGAGTTATACAGGGAACTCTGAGTATCACTCATGTATTATAAGGGATAATGTACCCCCTACTGTAAATGATAAGGATATTAGAAGTCAGGGGATTAGTCAATTTAGCCACGTAACCTAGCCCTCAATATAATCTTGGCCTTGGAAATTCCTGAAAAACTTGCATACCTTTTATTGTCTCTTTCAGTGGAAAACTTCCCTTTGATCCAACCCTGAAAAAGTAATTTTTTTTTTTTCTTTTTTAGGAATCTGTTGAAAGTTTATCTAGGCCTGTGCCCAGTTCCAGACAATCTTGATAAAAGTTTGGAACAAGCCTGGAACATTTGGATCCGAGCAGGAAGCAGCTGGGCTCCTGGACAGTCTCTCTGATTTGCTACAGCACGTTTTGGCTGAGGATTATGGGAACTGCATCCAAGATTTCTTACGTACATTAAAGCTCTCTGTCCAATAAGAACTTGAGCACACAGAACAAGAAAACCCACAATTCAAGCTGATAAGAAAACACTAATGCTAAGGAAATAGATTTTCCATAAAATCAATATAAAATATCCCTTAACAATTACTTTTTGGGGAGGGGTTACTGATCTTTAACAGGATACTCAGGACCTGGGACTTTTTTTTAGATAAGGGGTCTTCCATAATTTGGATCTCCATACCCTAAGGGCAATGGCCCACAGAGAGATTAGTCACCAGCGGCATTTAGGGCTTTTGCTAAAAAATCATTTCAACATTACACTGGGCTACTAGTAGCAGCTAATTTTTCATGGCTACTAAACTGCAGAAAATCCTCTGCCATAGACAATACTGAGAATTGCCTCTGCTAATACACATGTAGATATAATTATCAGTAAATGATCAGCATTGTCAGTTTTAGTAGCCACGACAATTAGCTGCTACTAGTAGCTCTGTGTGTCTTCACCCTTAATAAACCCAACAGAATTGCTTTGCCCCCAATAAGGGGTAATTATATCTTAGTTGGGATCAAGTACAGGTACTGTTTTATTATTACAGAGAAAAGGGAATCATTTAACCATTAAATAAACCCAATAGGGCTGTTCTGCCCCCAATAAGGGGTAATTATATCTTAGTTGGGATCAAGTACAAGGTACTGTTTTTATAAAGGAAATCATTTATAAAAATTTGATTAAAATTGAGTCTATAAGAGATGGCCTTCCCGTAAGTGTGAGCTTTCTGGATAACTGGTTTCCAGATAACGGATCCCATACCTGTACAGGGAATAAGTACTATATATGAATAACTGGCAATTATTTGCTGGCACCATAAAAGACATAAATGTCAGTACTGCGCAACCCTACTACAGTGAGTGCCAAGGACTTGGGCCTAGTGCTTATCCTGAGTTGGGCAATGCGAGGATGCATTTAGTGTATGGGAACAGAACAATTCTGGGGGTAAGGAAGTAATTAGAGCTGACCCTCAGGCCTTAAGTACAGTTTTACTCCCCTCTCTGACCAATTTCACAACATCCTTCCCCCCCCCCCCCCCCCAATACCACCCAGCAACCCCAACGCAGTGTCACACAACGAGCCTTGCTCTGTATGTTACTGAGCCCTCTACTTCCCCTTCCCTACAGCTGGGAAAACGTAAAAATAATGCACCAATTAGGCAGGCAGCCAAGGGGGGGGGGGGAGAATATCCAAATATAGGAATGCTTGAGAAGAGCCCGGGGCGCAGGCTTCCCACAGACTGCAGGGGGCCAAGGGTGGGATCTCAAGGGGTCGAAGGCCTGAAAGCCGGGTAACTTCCCACATTAGAAATGAATAAAAATGATAATAAAAAAAAAAAAACAGTTACAGCAGGAAAGGATGAGCCTAAATTTAGGCAAGAAAAATAAAGATTTATGTATGTGCAGAGAGGGAAGAGAACGTGCATAGGGTTAGGAGATGTAGGACGCCGACAGACAGGGGCCACCGGCTTGCTAACCTTCTTCTAAGGACACCGGTGTGACTAGCTAAGGATTCTGGGACAGGAGCCAACTCCAAAATTAAAAAACACAAAAGGCGGCACAGGATTTATTCTTTTCCAGGCCCTTTGCAGTAGGAAGAGCTTTAGACAAACGGGGCGTATTCTCCACAGGCCTCAATCGTACCCAGGAACTTGTCACTAGTTTGAATGAAAACCCTCCCAACAGCACCTTGCGAGAGCCACTGTAGTTCCGAGCACACAAACCAATCAAATTATGAGTTATTGAGGCCATCGCTCGATGATCAGTGCCTGCAATGTCAATACGGTCTCTGCCATTCTGCGGTGATTTGTAGGCAAAGCCGCGAGCCCAGGGGCGGTTATTTATGCGTTAATATTATACACGTCAATGCTTTAATGGGAGTTTTGCAGGAAGACGGAAAGGCCTGACTGCTAATGGAAACTTACGCAAAATGGAATTGATGTTTCAAGGTTAGTTGTGTTCTCTCATTAACAGAAATCCATGGCAATCCATGACTTGCAATTTGCCTTAAAGGGACTATACCCCTGAACACTGTGGGGCTCTATAAAAATATATTACATACAACAGACAATATATTAAATAAAGCTTCATCCAAAAAACAATTTTTTTTTACAAAAAAAATGTACTTGTACGATTGGACAGTCCTGAATAGAAAGCTGCCATTTTAAATACTAATGGCCACCCCCATGGCTCATAAAATTCACTGTGCTAACACAAACCCAGGGCACACGTACTTGCTAGGTTATAGCAGCCAATGAATGGACAGAGCACTGTCTTTTACTTACAGATTTCTTCTGGTTACAATTAAGAGATGCATAATTTCCTGTCAGGTGATCTCTAACGGAAGTACACAAGAGTATACAAAATGGCGACTCAAGGTAAAAGGGTAAAATCTACTGATATATAAGCCAACGTGGTCAGATAGCTTAATAGATCACTTAAAAATGACCTAATAAGCATTCATTTTAAAAGGTATAGTTTATCTTCAGCGGGTTAGTTGACCTTTAAGTTCACTTTTATTATGTTAAAGAATACATCTATTTTAACAACTCTTTAAGTGGTCATATATATATATTTGAATTACTTGTCACTTTCTGGCATGCAGTTTATAATGACAGAAAAAATCTGTTGTGAAGTTTAATAATTTTTAAAGGAGAAGGAAAGGTACAACCACTTGTGCGGGGGCCCAAAAAATTAGGCACCTCCCATTGCTTACCTTACACCCTGGGCTGGTATAAGGTAAGCGATTACAGTGAATGGGGGTTGCCTAATATTTTGTCACCCCCCCCCCTCGGTGATTGTACCTTTCCTTCTCCTTTAATACTTATATCCAGTCTATTATTCAAACCACTGCCTGGTTGCTAGAGTACTTTGGACCCTGGCAACCAGATAACTGGAGAGGTGTGGAACAACCTTTTATAACAAAAATATATTTATAAAAAAAAAAAAAAAAAAAAAAAAAGATAAAGACCAAATTGTCTCACTGCCTGCATCTTACTCAAAGTTAATATTAATGCGAACTGCCCCTTTAAATGCCTATAATCTACGATTTGCGCTCAAACCATGAATGTGCCCATAACAGGGAAACTCCGGAATGATCGCATTTGCTGCAATTTGCCCAGGAATGGCTGGGACGATCAAAAACAAAACCGTAATTTTTTCAAGGCTTTGTGGGGAGCAATTTTTCCTGTGTAATTACCCAGAGCAGCTACTGCAGGAGTCTCACAGAGCCAGACTCAGGCGCTAGCAACAGCTGTTAGTGGCACTACGAACAGATGGACTCTCTTAGGGATATGACATCAGCCCTTAACCCCTTCCCTGTCGTGCGGAAGATTCGCCAAGGGTTAAAGGGAAAAAGGATAAGAGGCTGCCCAACAAGTTCCTTATTATCTTAGAATATTTTTGCTTCATGGCCCCTCCCTTTAATTTAGATTAAACAATCACACCTTTAACAAAGAGAAAAAAAAACATGACTGAAGAGCCGGCAGAAAGAAAGATTTTGAGGCAGGTATAGGACCCATTATCCAAATGCTCAGGACCAAGGGTATTCCGGATAAGGGGTCTTTCCGTAATTTGGATCTCCATACCTTAAGTCTACTAAAAAAATTAAAAAACCATTAATCAAACCCAAAAGGAGTGTTCTGCCCCCAATAAGGGGTAATTATATCTTAGTTGGGATCAAGTACAGGTACTATTTTATTATTACAGAGAAAAGGGAATCATTTAACCATTAAATAAACCCAATAGGGCTGTTCTGCCCCAATAAGGGGTAATTATATCTTAGTTGGGATAAAGTACAGGTACTGTTTTATTATTACAGAGAAAAGGGAATCATTTAACCATTAAATAAACCCAATAGGGCTGTTCTGCCCCCAATAAGGGGTAATTATATCTTAGTTGGGATCAAGTACAGGTACTGTTTTATTATTACAGAGAAAAGGGAATCATTTAACCATTAAATAAACCCAATAGGGCTGTTCTGCCCCCAATAAGGGGTAATTATATCTTAGTTGGGATCAAGTACAAGGTACGGTTTTATTATTACAGAGAAAAGGGAATCATTTAACCATTAAATAAACCCAATAGGATTGTTCTGCCCCCAATAAGGGGTAATTATATCTTAGTTGGGATCAAGTACAAGGTACTGTTTTATTATTACAGAGAAAAGGGAATCATTTAACCATTTAATAAACCCAATAGGATTGTTCTGCCCCCAATAAGGGGTAATTATATCTTAGTTGGGATCAAGTACAAGGTACTGTTTTATTATTACAGAGAAAAAAAAAAACAATCAAGTTTGAAAATCTGAATTTTTTACGGAGACAGGCTTTCTGTAATTCTGAGATTTCTGGAAAATGGTTTTCCGAACAAGGGATCCCATACCTGTACAACAATTACCAACAATTTTGTACATGTGATTCCTACTGGAAAAACGTGCCCTGCACTCATAGCTGGTTCTGACTATTCAAACAATGTAGTAGTCTCCACAGCCAAGACTCCAGCCTGACAATGCTTCTGCACAGGTCTATAAAAACACTGTAGCAGAAACCAGCAATGCAAAGACTATTCAATAAGATAATGCTGAAATTTCTGCCCAAAATGTCTAGCCCCAACACAGTTAGAAGTGCTTAAGATGCTGGGTTGCTGGCACTTGCATAGGGCAATATGGGCAGCAACCAGCTTTCCAACTCTGCTTGGCAAGGGTCCTTCTACCCCAAAGCAACCCCCCCAACCCAGCACATAATTCTCCTGAGCTCGGGGCCAGATTGGCACCAAACTGGAACTGACAATCTGAGGGTTGTGGCAAATGCCAGAGGGGCTGCTGCAAGCTGCCATAGACCATCATTATTTATTAGGCCTGTGGGGGCTGTTTGGGCCTCTGTGTAACTGAAATGCCAGGGACTATTTTGATTCTCAGTCTGGACCTGAAGGGCAGGTCTTTTAACCCAACACAACTCCCTGCTACACATAGAACCTGCATTATTTCCTGTCAGGTGATCAGTAAAGTGACACAGCCAGACCATCACAAAATGGCGGCTGTAGGGAAATACATAAAAGGGCAATATCTACTGCTACTTATATACCAGTCTAACTAGATTATTTAATTCTTAATAGGATATATATAACATTTATTGCTAGTTTTTCTTCAGAACTTATGGATTTCCATTAAAGTTACCACAGAATATTAAGCTTGTGTGCAAGAGCTTGCAATCTATACACAGGGGATTATGGGAATTTGCTGGTATTATGTGACATTAACCCACACTGTTTGGGGTTATTACAGAAGACCCATAAAGGTCAAGTTCCCTCCATTTCTTTGTGTCCGGCTGCTTTATCTAAGCTGGGGCATTAGTAAGGAGCACTAGGGTAATTAGAAGGAACAATTCATGGCATTCCTGCTCTGCCACAGACCTGTCAACACAGCACGGAGTATGGGAAGCGGCAGCTCTAGCCCCGCGCAGTGCGTGAAACCTCCTCCCCGTGTAGTGGGAAAAAAAGGGATGAGATAGGAAATCATGGGTGGTTTATCTCAGATTCCTAATTCATATGGTTACAATTAGGAAATGGGCCCTTCAGTTATGCTAGGGCTGCCTTTTAAGATGAACACAAAAGCACAGGCAGGACAGTTGCTGTTGAACTACCACTCCCAGCATCTCTCACTTTTGGAAACAGCAGTTTAACAATCTATAAAGATCTGTACTGTGCGCCCTCCCGCCCCCATGGGTAGGTCCAAAGTCCTTCCGCAACAGACAGAATCTATAGCTGTCTCTAAAAATAACCACACAATTCTACATTCCTGCCTGAGGGATCCCTGCCTGACGCTGCCAGCCATTGGTTGATTATTCCCCATTCATTTTAATGGGAAGCAAAGGCACTCACAGTTTGCCCCTTACATTGATCAATACAAGAGCTTCAGTGTTGCACTGAAGTTTTAATCTGAGATAATAAATAACTGTATAAGATATGGGCTGTTCCTGCTAGCATAGTTACATGTTTTTTTTTATTATGCAGTCAATGAGCAAACTTAGGGGGCTGTTCCTGCTGAATTGTGCTCAGTACAGGGGAATACCTATGCTGGGATAGTTTTATTGCAGATTGGACACCCCTGGCTAGATTCCCTGACGAGCAGGTCTGTACTGAGCTGTGCAGAAAACGTTCTTCCCACTTAGCTCTATAGATAATATAATAAATGCGGGACTGCCGGACAGAACGTGGGGGAGCAGCATTGTTGGCAGCGGAGCACAGTCCTGCGGAACAATTACGTGAGCATCATTATATAACGGCAACCTTGGCTCCCGTTGGCTGCAGGGAGATCGGCGCAGTGAAACCCAACACCTAATGGCAGAAGGAAGGCCACATGCAATGAACTCACGTCTCTGCCAGGAGAGGCAGCAATTTAATATCTGCATCACAGACCCTCTTAGGCCCAACAGACAGCAGGACTGCAGCATTATTATCAACATGCCCTGCAAGGTATTGCTGCTGTGTTGCCCTTATCCCCTGACACTTTCAGGACTAAACTCTCATTTGGATAAAATTGTCTCTTGGTGCCCTGGATAGAAATGCACTCCAACTGGCTGAAAATGCTCCTGAACTCATAGGTAATTTGGTGCAACCGAATGAGCTACTAAAAAACACAGGGCCCAAAAAATGCCCAACATGACATTGATCTTATAACAGTGCCTCTCCATCCCCTCTGGCTTCAGCGTGGGCACTATTAAGCACTGTGGGGAGCAATGCCCAGGCATAGGCGCCCCTGGAGAGTGCCACTTTGCGACACTGAACTAAGAGTGGGGTGGCAAATGCTTTAAATAACCGGAAAAGCAAAGCGATTGGCAAAAAGTTTAATAAAACCACTAATAGGTAGTGTGTGCCAACACAGAGCACAAAGGACCACATTTGCTTCAGCCAACACAAGCAATCCCCTACCTCAATATAAGTGTTAACCCCTAACAAGCCATAACCCTACTTTGCAGCCAGGTACAGGCAGAGTCTAATTACATACAGGTTATACGTGGTAACCTGCTCAGCTTCACTTCCTATAGGTGACCTTACACCCCATCCCCCTCCCAGTGCCTCCAGCACCCAATGCACCTTTATCTCCTTCAGACTCTAAAGTCACTGCTGCCAAAGGACAAGCGCTCATGTTATAACCCTTAGCAGAGTAAGCGTGGATTGGCTTTGCAGGAGATTAGAGAGTCGCGGGCAGAAATGCACACACTCATTTCCCTTTCCATCTGGCTTTCTTCCCAATGCTGATCAGGGAAGGTAAGCAACAAGGGCGCCAAGTTATTTCACTCATAATGAACACTAGTGCCAGAGCAGCCCGACGTGGCTTCTACGTCACTTACTGACAACTGTTTATAATAATAATAATAATAATAATAATAATACGTTACTAGGTTAAGAGTCACTCAGCTTAGATCTAGGCTCAGTGGAGAACCAAAGGCCCATCTATAAGGAGAGAGCACAACCCAGCCCCGTGCAATTTCCTAGGCAAGTCTCCAATGCATTGCAAGCATTTGTTTTCCCTAAATGCGCATTATTCCCAGCAGAGCGACCCAGCCCCCATTACTGCTGACAGAGATTTACTATGACTTACTACTAATGGTCTCATCCACTAACACAGCCAAGATTTGCCAATCAGTATTAACATTCTGTACCTATTAGTATGTCAACAAGATGGAAAGTGGTCAACACAAAGGCGAATCGGTTTCCCTATTATCTCCAAGAATTGAGCGATGGATAAGCCCCCTATAATTCTGAGACACAGTGAAAGTTCACTTTCATGTAGTCCATTCAATATTGATGAATAAGCCGGCTTGAGATGGACACAGGCCCGGCACGACCATCTGCAGCCCGAGAGCGGCTATCATATTGCAACTAATTAAAACACCATTCTTGGGGCTGTAAATGGATTATCTACCACATGGAACACCTGGAGACTACTATATATGGAAATACCTGAAAGCTAAAGCAGTAAAGCCAATGGCGCACAGGGCATACTCCCCACCAACATTTCTGAGGTGGCAAACAAATGCCTGAACGTGGCCATGCAGACTGTTGTTGGCATGAAAGGAATCCTAGGGTTACATCACGGCTCAGTCACGGTCCCATCCATTTGCTCTGGTCTGTGATCATAACATGCTCAGTAAGAGCAGCATTGGCTGCAAGCTAAAATGGCTCTGGGGGTTACTGACAATGCATGGCATGCTGGCCAATCAATGGCTGTCAGCTGTGTGAAGAGACAGTTCTGTAGCAGCGGTGGATTAGGTGGGGGCAAACCTTTAATTGGTTGAAAGCTTGGGGGTACAGGTTGGTTGGCTTTACTATACCCCCAAACAATGTAGGCCTCTATAACAAATATATTGCATAAAGCAGCTCATATGTAAAAACCCTGCTTCATCTAAATAAACCATTTTCATAAAAAAATACATTTTTAGAAGAATTAAGGGCCGCCCCCTGGGATCATAGGATTCACAGTGCACACAAACAAACCAAGGGCACACACAAATGCTAGGCCCTATCAGCCAATGAGTGGACAGAGTTCTGCCTCCCATACTACTTCCCGTTCCAGTTAGAGCTGCATTATTTCTGGTCATATGATCTCTAAAGGGGGCACACAACCCATTACCAAATGGGGAGAGGATGTAAAAGGGCAATATTTATGGATATATATATTCCAGTTTGGCGAGATTCTTTAATAGGCCACTTAATATGATATGAACTGTTAAGTATTCATTTTGGTAGTATAGTTTTCCTTTAAAGAACGGTTCAACCACTGTCTATGTACCGCAGATGACACAAATATGCTTGGGCCAAGGTTTCTCCAGTTCGTGTAACCCACAGCAACCAATTAAAGCTCTGCGGCTTATTGGTAACTACGACTCACCCTCATAAGGCGATCATTCTGCCCCTTTTAACCCTGGCTGTCCCGCCCATGGGAACTGGAACCTGTGACACATTCAAATACTAGGTAAAGAAGTGGGGCAACTAAAGCATATGAGGTGCATTTGGTCGCCTTGGAGTCGACTACACCATATGACTTTCTCAAAGAATCATGGGAAAGCGGGTGGAGTTTGTTTAGTAGTAACATAACGATGGCCATAAAGAAACCTATAATTTGGGCAAAATACATAAGAAGTACATGTTCAACTAAATTCTCAGCCATAATGTTATAGCTGCGCCCAATAACACAGCATATACGTAGGTGTCGATGTGGCGCTTCATGCACCCCTTTTTTTTAGTGCAGTTCCATTATGTACTAAGCACCCTTGAATATCCCTTCCATTGCTCCCTTGTAAGGTGCATCTCGTAGATATTCTGCTGGAACACGCACCCCCGTTAACAGTTGCTGGGAGACGACACGCTTCATGCGAGACTTTATTGTGTCACTCACCATTAATAATTGAGCCCACTTGGTCTAACCTTACCGGAGCCTTCCACATGATTTGGTTACACCATTGTGCTACAGTAGGACAGCGCGGTCATCGGGCCGTTAACCCCTCAGATACCAGACTGAAGTAATAGTTTAGAAACACTAGGGAATGGCTAGGGGTGAATAGTTAAATATTGTCATTTCTCACAGCCACCACAGTAATGTATCAGCCCAGGCACAGAAGGCAGATAGTTTATGCCGGCACGGGCATACAGACCTACAGTGAGGAAGAGGAGGGCCCAAGGAATGTACAATGTTCTATACAGAGTCGGGCCGCAGGTACGGACATGCTCCGGCATTCATATCACACGCGCGCGCCGCCAAATTTCTCGCTTTTGTACTAAAACCCTTTCCCAGCCAGCACCTATCTACTAATGGCAATCATGCGGGGATGTTTTAGTATGTTACAGAAAAGTGATCCCCAACCAGTGGCTCGGGGGCACCATGATGCTCCCCAACCCCTTGGATGTTGCTCCCAGTGCCCCCAAACCAGGTAGTTAGTTTTGAATTCCTGACTTGGGGGCAAGTTTTGGTTGAATAAAAACAAGATTTAGTACCAAATAAAGCCCCTGTAAGCTGATAGGGTGCATAGAGGCTGCCTAATAGCCAATCACAGCCCTTATTTGGCTCCTTCATGAACTTTTATGGTGCTTGTGTTGCTCCCCAAGTCTTTTTACATTTGACTGTGGCTCCCGAGTAAGAAAGGTTGGGGATCCCTGCTATAAAATGACCTATCCTAAGCAACTTTTTCATTGGTCTCCATTATTTATTTGTTATAGTTTTTGAATCATTCATCTTCTTTTTCTAACTCTTTGCACCTTTCAAATGGGGGTCACTGACCCCAGCAGCCAAAAAACTATTGCTCTGTGAGGCTGCAGTTTTATTGTTATGGTTACCTTTATTTTCTATTCAGTCCCTCTCCTATTCATATACCAGTCTCATCCAAACCACTCTCTGGTTGCTAAGGTAACTTGGACCCTAGCAACCAAATAACTGCTGAAACTCTAAACTGGGGAGCTCCTGAACTAAAAATGAAATAACTAAAAAACTATAAATAATAAAAAATGAAGACCAATTGCAAATTGTCTCAGAATATCACTCTCTGCATCATACTAAAAGTTAACTCAAAGGTGAACAATTCCTTTTTAAGTCAGGGCCGCAGCCATAGGGAGAAGATATATACAAGCAAAGGAAACCTACAGCAAATGGTAGATGTACCCCCAAACGGAGCCTGGGATAATAGCCTGTGACAGCTGCTACCTCTAAAAGGCAAAGAACAGGGTTGTTGTTTTTTTACTGCTGCATCTCAGAGTCCTTCGGCTCTTCCAACCTCTTTTTTCCATGTTTATTGGCTTGTGGATTCCATTGCTGCTGGGCTGTATAACATTCATAAATTCCACTTTCCGTCATTTGCACTTAATGGGTTCGGCTGGTGGTTTTTACTGTAACTACCCCGCTGGCTGCTTAAGTACTCATGGATCCGTGGCTTACTCCTAACTTATATACATGGAAGGGGAGGGGGGTGCTTTCATCTGAGAGTGATTGATAGCTCTGAATCCCAGTGATTCTTTGCACACAAGTTAAGAAGAGGCAACTGGCAAGACATATTTATTATGCTTTATTTATATAGCACCGACGAGTTTATGCAGAGATTATACACCAGCCCCTGCGCTGAAGGAGCTTACAATCTAAGGTCCCTATCACATTCATAGAGTTTTATCAGGAGCCAGTTAACCTGCCTGTATGTTTTTAGATTGTAGAAGAACTTTCAAGCAACTTTGCCCAGGTCAGAATTGAACTCAAGACTCCCAGTGCTGGGGTTGTGAGTTCAGTTCCGAACTGGGCACTTTTGCAAGGTGCTTGGATTTTCTTTCACAATCCAAAAAGAAAACATACAGACAGGTTATTTGCAAGGCATTATAGCAGAAAACACATAGGCCTTCAAATTAGAATGAAAAAGGATAATAGCTGTATTCAAGTGTCCACCCCTGCTGAACCCCTTTAATCCCCTCCATACACTATTTCAGCTGCCTTTCAGGCCCACAGCGAGGGGTGGGGATGCACTGCCACTTGTACAGACAGCCGTTTACACAGTCCCCCAGTTATGTGAGAAATGCGCTGCCGGTGCCATGGAACACTGGCGGACAGAAGTGCTTTAAGATACATTTCTTTCCTGTGCAACTCTGCCTTTAATAACAAGCTCACACCCAGCCAAACTCACTCGGCAGAAAGCTCTGACAAGCGTCCAGCCTGTGGAACGTGTTACTGTCTGCAGCTGTTGCAGGGGAGGGACACTACAGAACATAAGCTGTTTGAGTGCCAACTGCTGAATCCGAAACTACAACTCCCAACACCCCCTTGCTAACTGTGTGTGTGTGTGCGCCCTGAAACACAGCAAGCTATTGTTCTGCCGCCGTGCCAAGGCTTTCCAGTGCCAGGTGCCAAGGATAATGAGAGTTGTATTCTAGTGGCAGCAGATGAGCCGCGGGCTGTGTACCTTGGTAAGTACATGTAATTAAGGCAGCTAACACACAACTACAAAACTGTGATGCCTACAGTTAGAGCAAAGCCTAATTAACCCAATTGACTGCCGTAGAAAGACTTATCTCAGTAACAGTAACCAATCAGCAACTTATTTTCACCGGTCGACTGCAGTTAGAAAGATGAAAGCAAAAATCTAATTGGCTGACATAACCTGCTAGCTAAGCAGAGGCAAATAAAAGTAACCAAAACACAGGCCGCGTGAGTAATGGACACAAGCTGAGGATCAGAAGTCCAAAACAATCCAGAAAATATATTAACCCTTAAAACAGGTGACACGGAACTGTTACAGCCGTGGTCCCAAACTGATCAACAGCCGAGGACATGAGGAGTTAGAAATAGCAATGAAAGGTTTGGCTTACCATCTCATCCAGTGCGTATCTCAGCAGCCCATGTTCGTACAGGATGAAGAACCTTCTCTGCCATTTCTGCATGGGAAGAAAAAAATATACTGAGTCTTACTGATCAAGAAGTGGCACTCTTCAGTGGTACACACTTCATCCTCCCACCCCAGCGGCACACACACTGCATCCTCCCACCCCAGCGGCACACACACTGCATCCTCCCACCCCAGCGGCACACACACTGCATCCTCCCACCCCAGCGGCACACACACAGCATCCTCCCACCCCAGCAGTACACACACAGTATCCTCCCACCCCAGCGGTACATACACAGCATCCTCCCACCCCAGCGGTACATACACAGCATCCTCTCACCCCAGCGGTACACACACAGTATCCTCCCACCCCAGCGGTTCAAAGTTCCTCCCACCCCAGCAGTTCACAGTTCCTCCATGCCCAACAGCATTCTCCCACTTCATCGGTACACACAGAATGTTGGATTCATTGTTTCCTCAGTATAATGTGTTTTACTAATAAATTCTCATTTGAGCTCCTGTGTGCATGTATTTAATGCATGTTTATCACATATGGGTGCCACCATGACACCTGGATAACCCAGAGTAAGTTCTGATAGCTGTCTCCCTCTCTTCAGCAGAACAATTACCTAAACCCTTTAATTACTGAGCACTGACTATACATTCTGCGGGGCAATAGTTCTGCTAAAGGCAAGCTCTCATCAGTCAGCACTGCCCCATAAAGCCTGCCTGATTATGGAACTGTTCAGGTACCTCCAAGTACACGCACAATGCTATGTGGAAGCACCCATATGTAAACACTCAAATTTGCTATACTTACATTTTTCTTCAAATACATTTAATTAGATATCAGGGAGGTAAAATAATATATATTGAGAGTGGATTACTAACTAACAATCATTAAAAAATGGACCCAGGCCTGAATGCCCATTTAATCCCAAGGGGCCTGGGAGTAAGTGCAGAATATCCAATTAAAGTGAGAGTTATGGGCCAGCGGAGAGGGGTCCCTCTCTATCTGTATTGGTTCCATAGCGGGAAGGTTAATATTCTTCACTACAGGCATGCTATACATTGGGCTATCATGTGTTATTTATTAACCTGCCGACATTTCCCTATCAGTTAAGCCATCACACACAGTGACTCAAGAGCCGGGGGAATTTTGCTCATGCCGCCTGTGCGGGTTTTCAGCGAGTCAGGCGCTGCTCTCTTGAGCCTGAACAGAACAGCTGATCCGAGTAATAGATACTCTGCGTGTTTATAACAATGAGAACCCCCCTTGGCAGACAGCATACATCACCTAAATATTACCTATTTGTCAAGAACAAAGCCTCTCAATGAGCATTAGAGGCCTCAGCCAGATGTTTAGGAGAAGGCTCGGTGGAGGAGTTCAAAGAGGGGGCCGACTACAGCTGTATTTCCAAGTGGATATTGGAAGGTGGGGGTCCCCCTGCTCTTAAAGAGATACTGTAATCTCTAAATGTAGCTCTGCATAAATGCAATGCAGGAGACCACCGTATCACACAATGGTTCACCCACAACACCCTATATGGGTGCTAAATGTAGCCTCAAGGGATTCTGATGTATCCAAGTACAAATAAATTGTGCACACCGAGATGCCATGATCACACATTCGCTCTGCCTGGCTATATGCACTCAAACAGAACCAGACAGGCCAAGTACATTAATCCATTTGGATCTATGTGCAGTTATCATCCTCTACCAAGTAGATTTCCAGCTCAGTTGGAAACTGGAACTGCCCTGGATATGAGCAACCAGTACATATTTGGGCCCTGATGGGGAACTAGAACTATTCAAATATCAGAGGATTATTTACCGAGTAAATCCCTCTCTAGGTGGGAACCAAGGTACAGGGAACAGGATTTTAGGGTCGGACTGGGTCTCCTTGGGCCCACAAGAGAACATGAGATCCAGGACCCACTCTCCAACAGTAAGAAGAAAATGGTATAGGGTCATAAGAAGGAAATGGCTTGTGTGAAGTGACCGGGACTGGGGCCTACTAGTTCCTTGATCCCATAGGACAGGGATCCCCAGCCTTTCTTACTCGTGAGCCATAGTCAAATGTAAAAAGACTTGGAGAGCAACACAAGCACCATAAAAGTTCATGGAGGTGCCAAATAAGGGCTAAGATTGGCTATTAGGCAGCCTCTATGCACACTGCCAGCTTACAGGGGGCTTTATTTGGCAGTAAATCTTGTTTTTATTCAACCAAAACTTGCCCCCAAGTCAGGAATTCAAAAATAACTCCCTGGTTTGGGGGCACTGAGAGCAACATCCAAGGGGTTGGTGAGCAACATGTTGCCCCAGAGCTACTGGTTGGGGATCATTGCCACAGCACATCCTCTGGAAGCTTTGCAGATATTTTTTTTCGGGTCAGAGTACAGGTTGGATATGTCCAAAAATTGAGGTCCCTTCCAGTTACACTTCTTTAATATCCTGACTATACAGAAAACCAAATCTCATTGCAGTGAATGCTGTTCAGGCCCCACGCACACACAGCGTTTTGCCCCTAGGAGGACCAGTTCCAGACTTTGGGAGACGTCCATGAAGGTTTGCCACGAAGTGCAGACAAACTGTGACCTGGCGGCCGACCTGGTCCCGGGAAGCCATTCTAATACCAGGCAGCGGCATCTCTCGTCACAGCTCATGGCTCCCATTCTTTTGATGCCCATTTAAGGCTGCGCTCTCCAGAAAGGAGACGCACTCTAATAAAGAGAAGCTTCATGTTTCACATGCGGGGATGAAAAGGATAAAAGATCCCCTGATCATGGCCTAAAACTTGCTTTTTTTTCCCCCCAGTGGCTCTTTGCCTGCAAACAGGTCAGACACTGGGAGAGGAGAATTTACAGGAGTTCTGCGGCCCCTGGAAGCGGCAATACAAAAGTTCATTGTTCAGCAGAGGAGCAAAGGCTTTGGCCACCCAAGGTCAAACAGAACAAGGGCGCTGTGTAATAAAACATGGCAGAGGGACTTTATATAGAATGAAGCTGCCCGGCTATGGCACAGCAAGTGAAGCGGTCGAGCGGCATTCACTTCTTCGGACGTATTTTCCTTGCAGCCTTTATACATTAAGAAAGTAAAGAAGGCCATAGATGAGGCAATCAAATCTGTCAATTTTGCCCTTCTAGGCTGAGGTGGCAGCTTATCAGCACGTGTATAAGGCTCTCCCAATGGCCAATCAGCAGGGCAGGTTAGAAAATCCTGTCAGACAAGGGCCATATAAGCAAGGTCCTCTTCCTATGGGCAACTATAGGCTTTTTTTGTACCCCCAGTGGCCCAGCATCCTCTTCGCCGCCCCGAAGGAATGCATGTCATAGTACAGAAATTAGTTGCCAATGTATGTACTGCGCATAGGCAAGCACAGTGGATAAAAGGCCACCAGAAGTGTGTGGCGGCTTGGCAGTAAGAAAAATAACCCAGGTCTGAGGTAAGCAACTAAAATCACTGTGGTTGCCACACAATTTGCCACCCCAAGTGATTCCACCTTCCTTGCTCTTGAAGTAAAATGGCCAGAGCTTACTGCAGCCCTGTAGCACACACCAACCAACCAGAAGTCAGCTTTTACTGCTCTAGTGCTGGCAGAATGATAAGGAAAATATCTGATTGGTTGCCATGGGTTACTAAGTCCAGGACACACTTTGCCTGTTGTGCTGCACTGCATAACTTTCTAGTTTTAGGTTATTTGAAGAAAAGCTTTAACAACTTAAAAAGTTAAGGAGTCTTGTGGTTCTTTTACATCTGATCGCTAACTGGGCATGAGTAAAACGATCAATAGCCATTAGGAGGAGGTGGCTGTCCATGTCAGCATCGGAGGGGCTTACGCCATCTATGAATAACTGGTGGAAACAATGTGTCTATTGCCGAGTTATGTGGGTTTGGCTCTCTCCCTGTTTGATGCTGCGTAATCCCCGAAACGCGGGCTTTTATATTGGTGAGTCTTCTAAATTTAATCTGTTATTAGCCAGTGAGGTCAGAGACAGGAAAAAACAAAGCTGAAATGAGATGAGATACTTTAGCAACCCGTCGGCTCCGATGGGAACTGCGAGGGGGCTTAAGGAACTGGAGCAGGGTTTAACCCTTTCGGCCGACGTTGGCCCTGGGTCTTACGGCAACACACATAACATTCTGTCTTTCCTTACAGCACTGCAGCGAGCAGAACAGAGGCCCCTGAGGAGTTATTCTGTGCATTATACCATATTCTCGCTGGGGCTTCTCCCTATGAGACCGCACACACAGATAGGCGCCAGCTTGGGACTAATATGGTTCTCTGGTAAGCAGCACTATACATCCATCATAAAAACAGGGGCCAAGTACAGCCAGCAGGGCCGTATGAGACAAAATGGCTGCTGTGAGGGATACAGAGGCATCATGGGTAAAGAGAAGCCCTTCATGGGACACTGTGCTCACACATAAACCAAGGGAATGCACACATGCTAAGTTACAACAGCCAATAAATGGCTCACACTACTTCCTGTTAGTTAGAGCCGCATTATTTCCTGTCAGGTGATCAGTGAGGAAGCACACAGCCCATCACAAAACGGTGGCTCAATATTTACTGATACGCAGATTCCAATTAGATAGGATTTGTAAGTAGGTGTAATAGGATATATATAATGTCGATGAAGATTTCAGAACCCAGTTCTACTTTAAAGGGCCAGTAACACCAGGAAATAAAAATTCTGCAGAAAGACTTTACCATGGTTTACTTGGTCAAAACTTGACAGGAAAGCATGTTAATTTGTATCTGGAAATACCTGTAGATTATCGCGGGCTTTTAGGAGCAGCCAATGAACATAGATTTTCTAAGGCTCAACTAAACACCACAGATAACACAGGGTTCAGACTCGGTTAAAGACTAAGGTTAAGATCTATGCTCAGCAGTGATATGGCACCATCAATATAACATAGAATTTAAAAAGAGTACATTCAGCTACAAATTATATTTTTACTGAGGTCCTCCAAGTGTCGCTAAACTACAATACCCAGCAACCCTAGAAAGGACAGGATATCAGGAAGTTTAGGTAACTGTGGCTTAACAATACCATAGTCTGCAGTTCCCCCCCATCCCTGCTCTACATGGAGCAATTCAACAGGTCCATAATTTTGGCCTCCTTACCCGTGTTCTATGCATCGGATTGTCAAAGTCCGTCCCCTCTGGAGCCAGCAGCAGCCATCCTCCGTAAATGGGCTTCGCCTGCAAGAGAGGAACAAACACAAAGCGTGTGAGATAGAAGCGATGAACTACAGGCCTCAGATACCTGTGCAACCCTCATTGGTTGACCCCAGACTGGCAACGAGAATAAAAAAGGGCCACAGTCGTGTGAACATGGGAGGTTAACGGTTACTGCCAGAGCTAAATGGCCGCTGTATCACCTGTATATACAGACAAGCAGCACAAAGCTCTGCTCTGCATCAAATGGGACAGGGACACCTGAACTGAAGCCAACCAGTGAGAAGAAGCAGAGAGAGGCCAGCAGGAAGCACTTGGCATCATTTATACGATAAATATCTGATACTAAGCAGCAACGTGCAACTCAGACAGGAAGATTAGTCAGCAATAGACCCGCGGTGGGTTGCACAGCCCACACAGTCTGATTCGGCTCTGCCTAACATACATGTCTCTACCATAGACGCATGGCTTTCTATGCACTAAGGACCTCTCCTCACTCAAATCAAGCTATGGGGAGATATATGACTATATAAGGTCTATGTTGACAGGAGAAGCTCTTATAAACAGTTTACTTTGAGACCTCAAATGTGCGGAGAGGAAGCACAAAGAATGTTTACACGGCACATAAACCCCTTTCGTTGATTAGCCAAGACTTGCTATTTAGCCAATCAGAGGATGGAAAGCTTAGGAGATGGATGCCTCTTTAACCAGAGGGCATAAACTGTAGACATGCTTACCACTGGTGGCTAACCACAGTATTAATGTTATGGTTTCCAGAGCTGGCGGGGGCTGGGGTGGGCACTTAGTTTCAAGGCCCTTATTTACAGTAACATCCATTTTGTTGTTATGAAGTCCTTATAAAAATAGCAGAGGCCTAGGACAGGTCACTAACACATGAGAGAACTCAATTTGGAGACAATAATTTCTTTAGGAAAAGATTGGCAGAACTGTTTGACAAGCCAGCAGTTGGGTCAGGAACCTATATAACTATTAAGCACAAAGGAGGCAAGAGATATGACAGCAAGGAGAAGATACAGTGAGATGACTTTGGAAAGCAAAGTAATGGGATGTTGATGCCCTACACGCGTCAAGAGATCATCGCACCACTAAAAATGTTCTCTGAACCTTAAAGTGCTCCTCACACGAGCAAGGACCTGCTTGAATTGATTGCCCAGTACTAACAAGCCAGGTTTTTGGGCCTATATTTTTAAGGAGCAAGAGAAGGAGAAACAGGAATATACTCGCAAAGGGTTATTCCTATTGTAGACTTCAGAACACTGCACCGTAAACCCGCAACGAGAAATAATTGTCAGGTAGTTTAATTAATCAGGATTGGTAGGAAAATTAAGACTTAACTTTTATTACTAAATTTTAAAAAATATAATTTGTCACAGACAAAACCCTCTTAAAAACGCGTAGGGTGAAAATGCTACTCCAAAGAGAACTGTAACACACTATGAGGCTGTTCAGAGTTCACCCATCTCATTAGGCTCGCTACAATGTTTCAGCTTGCAGAGTAGCCATTATGCTTCCACTCTCCCAGCCATATATACTATTGTAGCAGAATTGTTGCCAAAAAAGAGAACGAGAATCTGGTTATTTTGTGATCTAAGATCACTGTTTAACCAACTAGGGAATTTAACCCCGTTATAATTAGGTCCTTGAGAAAGCTCCGAGTGTATAGGAGCGAAACGCGCGTCGGGCGTTTAGGGGGGAATGAGCGGGTGTTGATGTGGGGTTTGGTGATTGGAAGGGCGGGCTGAACGGGTTGCACGAATGATGTGCATTTTAACAAGCGGGGGTGCTGCAATCCATAAATAAGAGACTGGGCTGAAACACAGGGTTACCTACGCTTTACTTAGGGTTGTTGGATACCTAAACTACTGTATGATAGCCTTTTGCTAAACAGAAAATCGCACTCTTTACCTAATTATAACGGGGTTAAATTCCCTAGTTGGTTAAACAGTGATCTTAGATCACAAAATAACCAGATTCTCGTTCTCTTTTTTGGCAACAATTCTGCTACAATAGTATATATGGCTGGGAGAGTGGAAGCATAATGGCTACTCTGCAAGCTGAAACATTGTAGCGAGCCTAATGAGATGGGTGAACTCTGAACAGCCTCATAGTGTGTTACAGTTCTCTTTGGAGTAGCATTTTCACCCTACGCGTTTTTAAGAGGGTTTTGTCTGTGACAAATTATATTTTTTAAAATTTAGTAATAAAAGTTAAGTCTTAATTTTCCTACCAATCCTGATTAATTAAACTACCTGACAATTATTTCTCGTTGCGGGTTTACGGTGCAGTGTTCTGAAGTCTACAATAGGAATAACCCTTTGCTAGTATATTCCTGTTTCTCCTTCTCTTGCTTCATAATTTTACTTCAGTTGCACGTTACCCCCATATTCTCATTACTTTCATATACAGTTAGTGTGGACGGTGCTAGCTCTTCCCAATTTTGCACTATATTTTTAAGGAGCCTGGGGTTTGGGATACCAGGCCTACTGAAATGACTGCAAATAGTGATGAACCAAGAGATAAGACCAGGGAACCTACAGTAGTAGATGGCTGCAAGTACAGGAGAGCCAAAGGTTAGAGGCGTAGGACTAGAAAAGAATAGATGGATAGAAGCACTGCAGAGCAAGGGCTGCTGGTCCTAGAGAAATAGAAGGATGGAGGTTACTGAGAAGGCAAAGCTTTGGGTTATGGGAACTAGAGCAGGCTGAGTAGGGTCCTTCTAAAAAGGCTGGGAGTTAGGATCTAGAGATGTACATGAATAGATGGTTTCATATACAGTGAGAGAGCGTTTATGTCTTAGATACCTACATGAATAGATAAGGAGGTGCAAGGGCCAGGGAATCTGAACTAAAAGCACCAAGGAGCAAGGAATAAGAGCCACAGAACATAGAGAAAGGGAGCCATGGGTGGATTGAGGAGCCAGAGGTGAAAGCCGAGCAACCTATGGTAACAGCTGACACAGAGAACACCTAGCACATCATTGCATCAATAGATGGTACCTTCCAGAGTTTGGGAAACTAGCCCACTTGGTCCAAAAGGGTCACATTGACCGACCGATTTCCTTGAATGGCTTCTTTACAAACACCCATAAGCACAGGAGAGAACACCATCGCCATGTATTAGGACATCATTTGCACAAGTGATTTCATTACATTCTGGGAAACCTTTGTATTTCCTCAGAAGCCACTAACATTTCCCAAGAAGATAACAGGGAACAAATCGATTCTGGGGAATTTTACATTATAGAACATTAAGAACACATCCTGGGGACACAGTAGCACTGTCACTGGCCACTACATTAAGAATGCATTCTGGGGATACTGTACCGAGACATTCTAACACATTTTACATAGCAGCTGCCATGTTACTCTTACCCACACCCTTGTTCAAGCTAGTGATGGTGGAGCACAAGCAGGCACACTGGAAACCAACATGGTTATGGCCGTTAACCAACAGCCGGGGATCCAGCACCACTACTGCAGCAAATGCTAGAAACACTTAGAAAAGCAGTAAAACATAGAAGATAGGGGTTCCCCACAGAAGGCCTCATAGCGGAGGAGAACAAGGGGAAAAGTGAAACCCATAGCAGATATACCTTAGTTTCCTTACAGCAGCCAAAGTCCATCCTGATAACTATGCAAATTTGGAACACTCCCTTATTGGGGACACGCGCTGGAATGTAGGACACCACAGATTCCCAATGCTCTACAAGTCTGAAAGTCCAAGCAATGGTGCACCCTATATCCCTGCTCTAACATTTCAAAGTACTTGTTTGAGTAGAGATGAGGGGCAGCCTAGAAGTAGGGAATAAAAAGCCGGATGATCAAGGCCGAGATAGGATTCTGGCCTACGCCATAGGGCTGCTGTAAAATGCCACTGACGGTGACTAATAGCTGGCTAGTGAGGGGCCTTTTGGGCATCACTGTACTTGAAATGCCTTATCCTATCACAATGCACCATTTCTATTACTGCTTTAAGTGGCTAAAGGTCCCCATACACCATATGATCCGCTCACTTGGCGACATCTTCGCCCGATATCCCCCACCTACGGGTGGGCGATATCGGGAGAATCCAGGCTGAAGGTCCCCATACACGTGCCGATTCTAGCTGCCGATATGGGTCCCTTAGACTGATTCGGCAGCTAATCGGCCTGTGTATGCGGACTACCGACGGACCTCCCCGACCAACATCTGGCCTGAAATCGGCCAGATCTCGGTCGGGCAGGTTAGAAAATCTAGTCAGATCGGGGACCGCATTGGCTCGTTGATGTGGCCCCTGCACTGACTGCCCCATTGCCGCCAATATAATTCGATCGTTTGGCCCCAGGGCCAAAACACGATCTCGCCAAGCAAGCGAAACTTAATGTATGGTATGGGTACATTATAATGACGGGTAAAGTCGGCAAAAGTCGGATCCGACTAGATTTTTAAACCTGCCCGATCGAGATCTGGCCGATTTCAGGCCAGATATCGGTCGGGCAGGCCCATCGGTAGTGCCCATACACGGGCCAATAAGCTGCCCAATCAGTCTAAGAGACCCATATCAGCAGCTAGAATCGGCCCATGTATGGGGAACTTAAGTTGATTAATTGACCCACAGATGGCCCAAACAGCTTTCTGGCTAGCTACAAGTAGCAACTACTAATACCCCAGTACAACATAAGTCTGAAGACTGGTTAAAAGCTATAATTATAACATGGCCTAGTCTCCCCAATACAGTAGAGGCCAATACATATTGACCACTCACAGAGCACACAAGTCTACCGATCCACTTATTTCAGGCTGACCACTCCTCTTAACTCCCCAATATGGTGCATCGCCAGTTGAAATTTTCAATTTACCTTATCGACCAATTGGTCGGCACTGGCCCAACATGTATGTAATCATGCAAAACTCATGTAGGGCCAGCCATCTTGCTCAAGAGCATCCAATCCAGAACATCTGGTTGCCAATGGTTTCCATTTTGGAACAAGCCTTACTGCAATACTGAAATATCTATCTATCTATGTATGATAGGTTTAATTAGGTGAAAGCAGAGAGACGGCTCGCTTCCAAGCACTCTCATTGCACAAAGCTGCACTCTACTCATGGCAGCAAATGGAGGACCCCCAAGGCATTTCCTGCTATCTACTAAAGCCAATAGAGTGCAGCTTTGCAGAACGTTGCATTGGCAGAGAGCCTTCTCGTTACTTTCAGGTAATTAAGTCCAATTAATATGAGGATATTGCCAACGTAAGCCGGCAGAGAAAATGGAGGAGCACTGAAGGCATTTCCTTAGAAAGAGTGTAGTAAACAGTCTCCTCCGGGCCGGTACATCAAACAGGAAAACCTCTGGCTGCCGTGCCATAAAAATATAAAGGGGGGAAAACAAGGGCGCTTGTAAATGGTAAAACCTGGGGATGATTTAACTGCTTTTTCTTTGAAACTGTGTTTGTAGAAGGATCAAGCGAATGATTTTGAGAACAGAGAGGGCTGGCAGAACGGGCAGAGCCAAGCCACAGAACCACATTTACAGGGACCGCATAATCACAGGGTGAAGCCCTGAGTGGCACTTTGTGAAGCAGCATTAACCCTTCTGCCTGCAGAGGTCCAATAAAGCAGTTAAGTAGTTTAGCTTGTACCGAACTCACTGCCCGTCATACGATTTGTACCCCATAAGGAATGCTATCTGCACTTGAGTAGCCCAATTTTCACCCTGGGGACTTCCTCACCCAGATTCATTCCTCCCTAGAAGGAGCACCCCCCACCTAGAGCCATATTGTCACTTGTCACACTCCTGACACCCCCCTGAACGGAATGCTGACAAACACAACTACATCACTGATCAGACTTCTGCGGTCTGCAGGTTGTGCCATAAAGCAAGTGTCTGCTGCTGCATTATGAAACAGGTCACATGTTCCCCACATTAAGAGGCATTTGAGAATTGAAATATATCATTAAATAACTCAAACACCCCCTTCACACACACAAACCCACAGGGATGACAGGGTGGCAATCCTTCTATGAGGTGGAGTTAAAACTACATCTCCCAGTATCCCCCGCTGAGAGGGCGAGCTGCAGATGGCTGCTTTAAAACTATCCGGTTGCATGGGTCACTACCCCCTAGCAACCTGGAACTAGTCTTGGCAACACATTCCTTTTTTTCTATGTATTTTCTTGATAATCTGCTGGATTCCCCCCTTCCCCATGTTGATGCTCAGAGACCCATTTGCCCCATTAAATAATTATACAGTAATTAAAAGTGAATATACAAAGCTACTTCCTGCGACTGCCCTCAAGCAACTCAGCATCACTTCATATCTTCCCTCTTTGGCTAAACATATGGCTGCCAAATATACTGGGGGGGGGGGGCTAGAAGAACAGATGAATCATCCCCTGTGCCCCGTGGGGGTTTCTGTAGTTATAAAACCCCTCAGCCTGCGCCCCCCGCCCCCTTCCCTTCGCACCACAACCGCAGCCGCCCTGAGAGACCTTAAATCCTATTTCTGTAAAGTTTGGGAATAAATCGCTGCATGTACGCAGGAAACCCAGCTGGGGCTGAACTCTAACTCTCAGCGTTACAGGGCAGAATTTAGCATTAATGGAACTTTAATAAAAAGGGGGGGAACTTAACCCCAAAAAAATGTTACTCTAATGCACTTTCATTACATTCAATGAATCTTTATTTTAAAATATCATTGCTAAGGAAAGCAGTTTGTGTTTCTCTGGATTATTTGTTCTCTGCACTGCCGGTTCCGACCCCTGAAATAACAAGGCAAAACCAGCGGAGTTGCGAGACAACCAAATTCCGCTACACTGAATTATGTTGTTTCTTTGGTAACTCTACTGTTTACATTGCTTATCACTTACTGTATAAACTGTGTGTAGGCAGCATCCCATGGAGCACTGTGTGGGGCGAGAGTCACTGCTAGTATGAGAGTGCGTAGTGAGGAAGGCCTTACTATACACACCATACAACAGCCACTACCCCTTCCCCTCACACCATCTTGCCTTACTATATACAGGTACAGGCTATCCCAGAGATACAGCCCCCTTGCCTTACTATACACACACTGTCCCACAATTCCTAGAATGATGCCACAGCCAACATCCTTGGGTAGATATAGATATATATATATACTGGTGAGTGCCGATTCTTTACAAGACATATATATACTCACCAGTGTCGGGACAACGGCTAGGGGCTGACAAAAATATTGCATCAAACTCAACAGTAGAAAGCACTCACAGCTATAGCATCAATCAAGTCAGTGATTTATTTCAGCATACATATATACACTTAGATTGTAAGCTCTACTGGGCAGGGACCTCCTTTCTACTGTGTCTCATACCACATGGCACTTACTCCCTGTGTATTTATACTTATTTATTGTGTTTATTATAACACTTGTCCTCCCTGTGTGTAACTGTGTATATTGTAAGATTGTACAGCGCTGCGTACCCTTGTGGCGCTTTATAAATAAAGTTATACATACATACACATATATATATATATATATATATACAGTTCAAAATGTACAGCACTCACGAAATAAATGGTTACCGATTGCCTGGGTGCAGTCCTCATTAGCGTAGACAGTAGTTGAGAATGGATCGCATATATATATATATATATATAAAATTTGCCGTGAGAAAGGAGGACAGTGTGTAATGAGCCCAGGGCCCTTATGTAACTATCAGATGTCTAAAAACAGAGCAGCTCTGATTCGGACTTTAAAGAACACTGGGGCACTGAAGGCAATGAGTTTCCAGGCTTATTCCTAAGGGATTCCTTTATTTCTATCCTGTCACGCAGACAGTGGTAACTGCATGGATCATGCTACCGGCTGATAACCCGCTTTCAGCCCTTCAATCAGTATATGTAATAATGCATCACCCTAAAAAAGGGGGTACATTATCCTTTATAATACATGAGTGATACTCAGAGTTCCCTGTATAACTCAGCCTGCAGCCTTGTGCCTTTATATGGGCACAGAACCCCTCAGTGACTGCTAATATCCTTATCATTTACAGTAGGGGGTACATTATCCCTTATAATACATGAGTGATACTCAGAGTTCCCTGTATAACTCAGCCTGCAGCCTTGTGCCTTTATATGGTCACAGAACCCCTCAGTGACTGCTAATATCCTTATCATTTACAGTAGGGGGTACATTATCCCTTATAATACATGAGTGATACTCCGAGTTCCCTGTATAACTCAGCCTGCAGCCTTGTGCCTTTATATGGGCACAGAACCCCTCAGTGACTGCTAATATCCTTATCATTTACAGTAGGGGGTACATTATCCCTTATAATACATGAGTGATACTCCGAGTTCCCTGTATAACTCAGCCTGCAGCCTTGTGCCTTTATATGGGCACAGAACCCCTCAGTGACTGCTAATATCCTTATCATTTACAGTAGGGGGTACATTATCCCTTATAATACATGAGTGATACTCAGAGTTCCCTGTATAACTCAGCCTGCAGCCTTGTGCCTTTATATAACAGAATGCACTGAGTATTAGGAGTCACTGAGGGGTTCTGTGACCATACAAAGGGAGGCATTTATATGGACATATCCCCATACCAGAGACAATTTATCCCCTGATATAAAAGAACAAGTAGAAATCTGCCCGGTATGTTTGCACTAATAACTTGCCACAGTCACGCTGAAAAGGATGATACCAAAATAAACATTTGGGCCCAGATTGGCAGGGAGCAGCGCTAGCACAATAGGGGTCCGGCTGCCCTTATGGCGTATTTAGCTGCTTCCTCCCATACAGACGTCCGGATAAAGCCTGGTCCCAAACAATCCCAGCTGAGCCAAGGGACACACTTAGGAAGGTAAAAGGTTTAGCATAACAACCCCCTTCCGCCCCCCCCCCAAAAAAATCCCTCTTTTTTAAACTGAAATTGTTAAAAAAAATACTTTCTGCTATACACAGAATGTCATTGCTACTGGAATCAATATTGGCTTATTCTTTCCTGTTCCCTGGTTCTGACTCTCAAAACAATGTAGCAGAAGGCAGTTCTCCCCCTGGTATGTTCATCAGCTGTACTTTATTGTTTCCGGAGTCAGAAACAGCAGTGCAGGAAATACAAGCAGCCAGGTGGATTCGCTACTATAGGGGATGTGTAAATCATGTGTTAGGCTGGGAGGTGCAGTTCAGCTGAGGAGGGATAGTAAGACAGTGACTAAGCCCTGTCCTGAAACTGGCGCTGGATGACTTTACGACGGCAGGAAACCGTTCTGACCACATCTTACAGGGTAGCCATTTGCTTTTACAGTGCGGTTTATGAATCACGGCAAGAGGGTACTAAACGTTAGCGTTTAATGGCTGTGCCGAGTGCTACTGTCATCGTAAGGGCGGCCGGCCGGCTTCCGCACACCAACCATTACAGCCCTGCCTGCTCCACGTGCCCTCGGCCCCACAACTAGACACCCTAGGCCCAGAGTGAATGCTGGGTAACTTTAGGATCCCTCTAAAGGCTGCAAAATGCAGCCCCGGGCATATCACTCAGGCAGCACATACATTGGTATTAATGTTAATGTATTAATGTTACTGTATCTGGCACTACAGCCAATCCCAGGGAGAGTGGTTTAGAGAGGGGTGCTTCACCTTTCGATTGGTCATTATTTATTTGTTATAGTTTTTGAATTATCTGCCGCCTTCTTCTAACTCTTTGCAGTTTTTAAATGGGGGTCGCTGACCCCAGCAACGGAAAAAACTATCACTCGGTGAAGCTACAATTTAGAATAGAAACTTTATTTTCTATTCAGTCCCTCTCCTATTCATATACCAGTCTCTCATCCAAACCCCTCCCTGGTTGCTAAGTTAACCTGGACCCTAGTAACCAAATAGCTGCTGGAACGCCAAAATGGAGAGCTCCTGAACTGAAAATGAAACTAAAAAAAACTACAAATAATAAAAATGAAGACCAACTGCAAATTGGCTCAGAATATCACTTTCTACATCATACTAAAAGTTGTCAGCCCCTTTAATAATGGTCAGATGATCACCAAATGAGCGGATATTTCTGTGATAGGCCAATGTGGAACTGGGCAATATGGGCCTCTGAGGGTGAGGCCGAATCAACTAATGTAGGTTGTGCTGACACTTATAGTGAAAGTGGCCCTAGCAGATAAAAGGCTGCACAGCAGGGGAATGTTAGCAATGGCAATTGGCAGCAGAATACATCTACATTTACACACCCGCAGAATGCCATTAGCACGAGGGCACGGGGCAGCTGTCGGAAGCGACTGGATAGAACTCGGCAGGAATGAGAAAGCCGTGCCAGAGAATGTATTCCCTCGGGGCTTATTAGCTGTAATGTGTTGGCAGGTGGGGGGGGGGGAAGGATTACTTGGGGACGTGGATTAAGGTACTAAGGGAAGGAGACCCGGGTAGCAGAGGAACTTGAGATGCTGGGACTTGTAGTTCTTCAGCAGAGATAGCATTTACAGGGCCAGTCTGGAGAGGAGACAATGGCAGCCCCCCCCAGCGCATATCCTGCATCTGGCCAAATGTTTACATCCAGGCCCATTTATCCATCTGTTTAGACAGAATTCCCACGAGAAACACGCGCTGCGCTTATGGAAAGCCATATCCTGTCTGGCTGCACCGTGTCACCTGGGGTCAAGTTTGTCACATGACGCGGCGTATGGCGATGCACACAACCTATCCAAGGCTCCTCTTATTTACACTGCGGGGTGTTGTAAAGATCTCCCAAGGCGACTGATACCATAAATGGCCCTGTGCCCCGATACCATAAATGGCCCTGTGCCCCGATACCATAAATGGCCCTGTGCCCCGATACCATAAATGGCCCTGTGCCCCGATACCATAAATGGCCCTGTGCCCCGATACCATAAATGGCCCTGTGCCCCGATACCATAAATGGCCCTGTGACCCGATACCATAAATGGCCCGAACACCTAAAGGCTGCCAGACATATGTACAGTTATTCCTTCTGCACTACGCCACTGCTTCCTCCAGCTTTATGCACGCCAATGGGGTATGTACTCTACAAACTGGGCAGGCAGGTGAGCCAATGGGGCACAGAGTTACAGGTGAGCCAATGGGGCACAGAGTTACAGGTGAGCCACTGGGTAGTTCTATGTCCGGTAGTGGAACTAAAGGGACAGGAGACTCCACAGCTTAAAAAGGCGAAAATCCTTGAGTGCCCCAAAGTTACACCAAGGGGCATATTTATTATAGTAAGCGGACATCACCGGTGATGCTGCCGATGCCAAGCAATCAGCAATTAGAGTTAGATGGTCACCTAAAAGTTAGAAAACAAAATCAAAGATGTTGGCTTACACAACATAATAAATTTGCCCCCAACTGTCCAAGTCTGAGAGATGCTTTATTCAAATGTTATTCCTTCCAACTGATTGTGTCATGCCTCTCAATTGGCTTAGTCTCCAATGTCAGTGGGGGAGCAACCAGCCGAACAAGCTCATAAATATCACTCACTGTATTAGGGACCACACCTTAGGTTTGCTCGTAGCCTGTACAGAGAGATACCATAACACTATGGCACATAGGGATTCCCCTGTACTAAGCACAATTCAGCAGGAACAGCCCCCTAAGTTTGCCCATAGCCTGTACAGAGAGATACCATAACACTATGGCACATAGGGATTCCCCTGTACTAAGCACAATTCAGGAGGGAATACAGGAGGACATTGCGGCTTTTAAAACTTCTAACAGGAAGATTCAGCGGCCGAGCCAGGGAAACGTTACCATCTGTTATCACAAGTTTGTGCTGATCCAATTTCACTAGATACGGCCATGTAACCGATACCTCCAACGCTGGTGGCAGCGAAGGGGTTAACAACGAAATGCCTATAACGCAAGAGGACACCATGGAAGGGACAGCCAGAAATTCCCTGACTTGGCAGGGTCCCCCCGAGGCAATGGGACTTCTGGTTACATCACTCCGGCAGGCTCGTTGGAGAAATGGACCCAGGGCCTAGGCACCAACCGGATCCCCAATATATACCGGGGCGACCCACATCTAAGCCCCCACCCTTACATTCTGTCTATATTCCAAGCTGACTATCCCTCCCCCTACCCCCCATACTTCTCCTTGAAGGTAAAAAAGCGCCACCGGATCCTCCACATCAGCAGCTTCTCCCTTAACAACTCCTAAAAAGGTAAAAAGGAAAAGTGGGACGATCGCGTCTTGTGAAGTGGAAAGGGAAACAGATTTAGAACAAATGTGTTTTATACATGTCTGTAACCTTCCCCGGCGCCGACATCAAACGTCAGGAGGGAACCAGAAGCGCTCCTACCTCCCACTCGCTGCAACCGCCACTGGCGCATTGGGACACCACCAACGCAGGGTTCTAACACGGATATATTCCCATTCCCTAACACATAGGTATATGGTGCCAAACCAGCATTTATCATGGGACCTCCTGGGCCCAACCCCTGAGGGGTCTGATTCACATCAGTCGCTTCCCAAATCTGCCCAACCTATACCTGTGATCTACCCAAACGCCATCCACTTGCCTCTAAGCCCAATTCCACTGGTTCTTATCTTTCACCTCCTACCCCAGACTGCCCCATAAGCTTCTCAGCTTCTCTATCCTTCTCTAGATGTCTCAAGTGTCTCTTCCTCCATCTGCTCCTTCCCTGAAAAGTCCTCCCTCTGAAAATGTTCCACCTCCACTGCAACCACCGCTGTCCTGCATCCCTACAGCCAGATCACTGGGGGTCAAAATATCAGTTCTACAGTGGAACAGCCCAAGATGGAGCAGGTTACTAATGAGACCTACAGCAGTCATTGTGGAACTTCTTTGGTTGAAGTCCCCCCTAGAAGGTCCTTAGCTCATAACAAGGTTACAGATATAGGGAAACATAGGACCCCTCATAGTCACCCAAATCTAACCCTAACAGACTATCAAGTTTTTGGGATTATCTAGTAACAAAATTGGCCAGTTTCTCGAATTCTCACCCTAGTTTTGAGGACCACTGGCTTATTGGGTTCACTCTAGAACAATGATTGACTTTTCTATTCGAAGGGTCATTTGGAGGGCCTGAGCACATAACAAGGTTCGAGATACAGGAGCATATCACAATATAAATCATACTTTCGAGAATATCTTTTCACATAAAATCTCACCCTAAATGACCTACAAGTTGGGCCTTCGGGTGTATCTACAAAAGCAAAGCTGCTCCAAGCCTCCCCACCACAGTCTGGGAATAACTGCTTTAGATATATTCTATTCTTTATGAAAGCTGAGGAAATGGGCTTCATCATATAGAGTGGTGACTCCCAAATAGCTATCTTTTGGGGGGCCCAGTCTGAAGACGAGTTAGGGTAAGCACTGCAGAAGCAGTCTATTTGTCTTTCTAACCCAGTCTGAAGGGCAGTTATGGGTGAAACATATATTTGTAGCTCTAGTTATTACTGGATCTGGCTGATAAAGCTCTGCTTCTATATATCTGTAACCTTGTTATGGGCTAAGGGGGCCCAGCCTGAAGGCCAGTTAGGGGGGGATTTGGGGTGAGTGCTTATTTGTGCCCTGGGTACCCCTGGAACTATAGCAGGGTGACTGTTACCCCAATGTTTCTATATATCTGTAACCTTGTTATGGGCTAAGGGGGCCCAGCCTGAAGGCCAGTTAGGGGGGGATTTGGGGTGAGTGCTTATTTGTGCCCTGGGTACCCCTGGAACTATAGCAGGGTGACTGTTACCCCAATGTTTCTATATATCTGTAACCTTGTTATGGGCTAAGGGGGCCCAGCCTGAAGGCCAGTTAGGGGGGGGATTTGGGGTGAGTGCTTATTTGTGCCCTGGGTACCCCTGGAACTATAGCGGGGTGACTGTTACCCCAATGTTTCTATATATCTGTAACCTTGTTGTGGACTAAGTGGAGCCTGAACTGAAAATATATTTGAAAATGAAGGTATAGAGTTGCACCCAAATGGGCTCTGTAACACGGCACCAAGCTTTGGCACCGAGCTTTATGCCAGTGGGTAGATTCCATCTTGATCAGTTAATCCCAAAGCAATTTATCAGCATCTCTAATTTAGAAATGTGAATTAGTGAGATTATTGCTGCATATAAACAGGGATTCACTGGAGAAGCACAGGCAGCACACACCCAACTAAGCCTTCATGTCACCCTCTCTGTCAGCAGTTCCGAAAGCGCGTCTGGTGCGGACTAACAATACACAGGGCCTGAATGTGTATCCTCCAACACAATGCAAGGAAACAGCTTTACGGGGGCCCCACAGTTCCAAATGATCAAAAGACTTGCACCCGGATTCCACTGGGCAGAGCACATCGAGGTGTACTGGATATACAAGGACATTATTCTCAACATTATCCCTTATAATACATGAGTGATACTCAGAGTTCCCTGTATAACTCAGCCTGCAGCCTTGTGCCTTTATATGGGCACAGAACCCCTCAGTGACTGCTAATATCCTTATCATTTACAGTAGGGGGTACATTATCCCTTATAATACATGAGTGATACTCAGAGTTCCCTGTATAACTCAGCCTGCAGCCTTGTGCCTTTATATGGGCACAGAACCCCTCAGTGACTGCTAATATCCTTATCATTTACAGTAGGGGGTACATTATCCCTTATAATACATGAGTGATACTCAGAGTTCCCTGTATAACTCAGCCTGCAGCCTTGTGCCTTTATATGGGCACAGAACCCCTCAGTGACTGCTAATATCCTTATCATTTACAGTAGGGGGTACATTATCCCTTATAATACATGAGTGATACTCAGAGTTCCCTGTATAACTCAGCCTGCAGCCTTGTGCCTTTATATGGGCACAGAACCCCTCAGTGACTGCTAATATCCTTATCATTTACAGTAGGGGGTACATTATCCCTTATAATACATGAGTGATACTCAGAGTTGCCTGACCTATATAAGTCAGTCTGCAGATCAGAGAAGTCAATTTGCTCTGCTTTATAGATAGGAAAGAAATGACTTTCCCTTTAGAGAAGGCTAATAAAATACCCTTGTGCTTGTGCATATCAGCAAATCAATAGCCTTCATTATGCTCCTCCTAGGACACTATTGAGTGCACTGGCACTTGCAGTTACTTTGCAGGATTGTGGGCGATAGTGTGAACATCACAAAGGGCAAGTTAACCTCTAGAAGTGAAATAATGGCTTATTTACTATGTATGCGGAATGCACGTCCAGCAGTCAATCAACGCCCTGCTGGAAGGTGTCTCTCGGCTGATTGTAACAGTACTTGTGCACACCGTCCCAGATAAGATAAGGGCCCTTCTGAATAGGAAAAAAGGGTGGGAACTAATCTCAATCAATTAACTGCTTAAGATCTTGCCTTTCATTATTGGCTTCCCTAAAAAACAGGAGAGATCCCGTGCCGGGATTATAACTGCTCCATCCAGCAGTGAGCTTGGCTTCCAATTACAAAGAAAGGGCATGAAACGGATATTATAGGCATTAGCTCCAACCCTTTTAATCTTTAATGGTTAGTTGCCCTTTAAATAAAATGAATGCTCGTCTGACATATAGATTGTAAGCTCTACGGGGCAGGGACCTCCATCCTCTTGTGTCTGACTCTTAACTTATTGCAACTGTATCTTGTATTTATTTGTATTTATTGTTATACTTTGTATTTATCTATTACCTTAATAACCCCCTGTTTGTATTAATGTATTCTACTGTACAGCGCTGGGTACATAAGTAGCACTTTATAAATAAAAAAATACATACAAATGGTTGGGCAGATCAAGTTTGCAATTGTTTTCAATTAACTTCATTTGGAAAGCTGCTAAGAACTCAATTTGCTTTCACTAGGCAAAAACATTTTTTTTTAATGGTTAAGTTCCCCTTTAACATAGAGAGGCCAGGGTGAGCCCCACAATGACACTGCTGTTTATGGGTAAAGATCCTTCTCGTTCGGTACAATGGGGGCTGCACAAATAGAAAACAAAGAGCACGGACTGACCTTTAGCGACTGTCAGTTGTATGGGGAGGACTGAAAGGCACCCTTGTAGCCGGCAGTTTATACCGACACCATCAGCAAATGACCATAATAAAAGGTCATGGGTGGGGGTTAAGCTCCAATCACTTCAAAAATATTTAGTACGTGCTGCCACAATACAGTCTGCACAACAACATTTGATTGGCCTGCTATGTGCCTAAGCACCTTACTGACTTCTAAGGACTCCTCCCACTGCTTTCTAGGAAAGAAACATGGCTGCCTCCGCTGCTCTGCTTTTGAAAGGAGGTACAAGCTGGCAAATGGCAAAGAGAGGCAGGGCCAAGGGCCAATTTGAAAGAAACTATTGTACGTTCAATGACCAATACCACCAAACACAAGTTTATATACACTTTATATACATACTTTTTAATCCTAAATTACAATTATGCACAGTGTTACCATCCACTCATATAAGTTATAGAGCCATAAATGACTGTTTATGACCAGTGACTATAACTATTCTACATGTATAACCAGTTATGTGCTTTGCAGATGGGGCCCTAGAGCCTAACAGGACCCCACTGACCCCTCTTTCAAGGCAAATATTATATATGGGGGAGGGCAGCAGGAACTCAATAAGCTTAGGCTGCTCTGGAAAGAAGGAAAGCGGTTACTGAGTTCATCCAGGTCCCACGGGGGCTGTATCTTCCCTTGTGCTTCTGCTGTTTATCAATCTGACACCTGGGCCACTAATGGTTAAAATAGGATGTACTGCCCGTATATACATGTGGGGTAACGAGCAGCTCCGTGACCATATAAAGGCACAAGGGCACAGGGCTTGTCTTAGGCAAACTTTATTTTGAAGTGACTTCTTATATCTTCACAATCAGATCCAGAACCCCTCAATGACTTCTAATATCCTTATCATTTACAGTAGGGGGTACATTATCCCTTATAATACATGAGTGATACTCAGAGTTCCCTGTATAACTCAGCCTGCAGCCTTGTGCCTTTATATGGGCACAGAACCCCTCAGTAACTGCTAATATCCTTATCATTTACAGTAGGGGGTACATTATTCACAGTATACTTTACGATATATATACAGTGGTGTGAAAAACTATTTGCCCCCTTCCTGATTTCTTATTCTTTTGCATGTTTGTCACACTTAAATGTTTCTGCTCATCAAAAACCGCTAACTATTAGTCAAAGATAACATAATTGAACACAAAATGCAGTTTTTAAATGAAGGTTTACGTTATTAAGGGAGAAAAAAAACTCCAAATCTACATGGCCCTGTGTGAAAAAGTGATTGCCCCCCTTGTTAAAAAATAACTTAACTGTGGTTTATCAATTTCAATTTTCAATTTCAATATCAATTTCTGTAGTCACCCCCAGGCCTGATTACTGCCACACCTGTTTCAATCAAGAAATCACTTAAATAGGAGCTACCTGACACAGAGAAGTAGACCAAAAGCACCTCAAAAGCTAGACATCATGCCAAGATCCAAAGAAATTCAGGAACAAATGAGAACAAAAGTAATTGAGATCTATCAGTCTGGTAAAGGTTATAAAGCCATTTCTAAAGCTTTGGGACTCCAGCGAACCACAGTGAGAGCCATTATCCACAAATGGCAAAAACATGGAACAGTGGGGAACCTTCCCAGGAGTGGCCGGCCGACCAAAATTACCCCAAGAGCGCAGAGACAACTCATCCGAGAGGCCACAAAAGACCCCAGGACAACATCTAAAGAACTGCAGGCCTCACTTGCCTCAATTAAGGTCAGTGTTCACGACTCCACCATAAGAAAGAGACTGGGCAAAAACGGCCTGATGCGCAAACCACTTTTAAGCAAAAAGAACATTATGGCTCGTCTCAATTTTGCTAAAAAACATCTCAATGATTGCCAAGATCAATATCTTGTGGACCGACGAGACAAAAGTTGAACTTTTTGGAAGGTGCGTGTCCCATTACATCTGGCGTAAAAGTAACACAGCATTTCAGAAAAAGAACATCATACCAACAGTAAAATATGGTGGTGGTAGTGTGATGGTCTGGGGTTGTTTTGCTGCTTCAGGACCTGGAAGGCTTGCTGTGATTGATGGAACCATGAATTCTACTGTCTACCAAAAAATCCTGAAGGAGAATGTCTGGCCATCTGTTCATCAACTCAAGCTGAAGCGATCTTGGGTGCTGCAGCAGGACAATGACCCAAAACACACCAGCAAACCCACCTCTGAATGGCTGAAGAAAAACAAAATGAAGACTTTGGAGTGGCCTAGTCAAAGTCCTGACCTGAATCCTATTGAGATGTTGTGGCATGACCTTAAAAAGGCGGTTCATGCTAGAAAACCCTCAAATAAAGCTGAATTACAACAATTCTGCAAAGATGAGTGGGCCAAAATTCCTCCAGAACGCTGTAAAAGACTCATTGCAAGTTATCGCAAACGCTTGATTGCAGTTATTGCTGCTAAGGGTGGCCCAACCAGTTATTAGGTTCAGGGGGCAATTACTTTTTCACACAGGGCCATGTAGGTTTGGATTTTTTTTCTCCCTAAATAATAAAAACCCTCATTTAAAAACTGCATTTTGTGTTTACTTGTGTTATCTTTGACTAATAGTTAAATGTGTTTGATGATCAGAAACATTTTGTGTGACAAACATGCAAAAAAATAAGAAATCAGGAAGGGGGCAAATAGTTTTTCACACCACTGTATATATAATTTCTATGGAAGGTTTCTAGGATATGTTGGGGTATGGAGTGCACACATTACAGGCCCTCCCAAGCATTTGCAAGACATGAGGATAGGCAGAATATACTTGTAGAGACCTGAAATTTCACGCAGAAACTGCCCGGGGGTTTAGCTGTCAGTCTGGACAAGGTGATAAAGCACAAGTGAGAAATATCCATTTACTTCACTTAAGGCAAAAGAACATAAAAAAAGGGGCCCCTTCCATGTACAGAGCAGCGGAGTTGCCACAGGCAACAGCAGCAGAAAATACACGGCAGGAAATGCCCCGGCGAGGGCAAAATTAAGGGACCACATAAGAGGCACAAAGGGGAAATAGTTCTTTAATGAAGTGGCCACAGGTTATGCCCTGCCTCGTGCCCAGGAAATAGATACACAGACCAATGTCATTAAAGGCAAACTATACCATTGCGTTCTTTTTTTTATAAAATGTAATATGCATATATCTATTGCACAGGGCATCAGTGTGGCACCCTACTCAGTCCAGTTAGGTCCCAAGCTGGCAGCTATCGGACCAGCATTAACCTACTCGGTGCGACTAGCAACTCCCTGCACAAGCGGCCGTGTTTAGGAATCCTCCAAGCACCCAGGCAATCAACGTGGCAGCCTCCACTCTTGAGTGAGACCCCCCAAGGACAGAAGGCTGCCCATGTACCACCCCACATTCATCCCTCTGTGTGCAAAGGGGTATAAAAGTAAACGTATGCCCACTGATCTCCTCCTGTGGTTGCTATAATGCTGAGACTGGGGGCGCCAGCGAGTTTATAGATAACCCCGTGTCCAACGCACAATATATACAAAGGCAACCCAGGCTGCTCAGTGCATTCGGGACACTCCGTACCCAAGGCTGCCCACTGTTTACATCTGTTTATCACTTGCCCAGTACGGCCAAAAAGGAAATGGGATGGCACCAGTTACCCTCTGGGAAGCCACCCACAGGCAATAAACACTAGCCCTCCCCGTCCCGTCCGCTCAAGGCCAGACCCATCATTGCTGTTTATTGGGCAGTAGAAAGCAACACAAACAAACATGACAGCTGCTCTGGGAAGCCTCGGGGTAAAGAGGCATACAATGAGGGGTTAGGGTGGAGCAGAAACTACACAGGTTTGGGGGGAGGAGTACAAGGGGTAGGCGGTGGGTCACTACCAGGTGATCAGGGAGTGAGAGTGTATTTCACAGCAAAGGGGAAAAAAACATATCAGGGCGAGGTGCGAGACTACTGACAGGCTGCAATTATCTGGCAGGGTCAGGGGGGAACGGCACGTATGTGCACAGTCAGGTGGGAACCGCAACGGGGGGTAAAGGCAAAACACTGAGCACTGGGGTGAAAGGCTGGAATGGACGGGCTTTGGGGTGCACAGCTGGGCCTGGCTGTTAGTGGAGCTCAGCTGGGGTGCAGAGATGCTATAGCAGAACAGTGTATGGATAGAACCTGGGATGCAAATAATGAAGCGGGGATAGAAGGGTTAATAAGGAAGGGTAAATCTGGGGGGGGGGGGGGCTATAGAACAGGAGGCTGGGAGACAAGTAGGGAAACAGGGAAATGGGGTCAGTGAGCGCCTGGATATAACATCGCTTAAAATGGAATATGAGCTGGGGGAGTACTGGGGGGCACTGGGGGAGTACTGGGGGGCACTGGAACCCACAGCCTGGAGGGCAGCACTCAGCTAAGTTCCCAAGGACTGTGGTACCTAAGCAGTAGCTTGTGTAGCGGCACACACTGGCGGTACCCCGACACCATAGGGAAAGTGGTACCACGGTACTTGTATGGCAAGGTCAGGGGGCAAACATCTGGGAGAGTCACTGGCAGAGGGATAGGGGGAGTAGCGCTGCCACTCGTGCTACCGTGGGGGGGACAGGGGTACAGCGGGTTACACACACTGGGCATGGGGGAGACCACAGTCCCACAGAGGATGAACAGCTTCCATTCCCATAATTACTGGGGTCTCTGCCAGGACTTGCGACGATCAGAGTGGGGTGCACAGAGAATGACCCCCAGCACTGTGGGCCCTGGGTACACTGCAAATGGAGGCAATTGTGGGGCACCCCTATCCATAGAGTTTAACAAAGAGGTGGCCAGCAGGGAGGCACAAGGAATGAGCAACAGCAGGGTGCACAGGGAAGGGGCCCCTAAACTGAACAGTAAACTAATGCCTACACTGTGGGGTTCAGGCACTGGGGGGGGGGGGGCAGCAGGGAGCACAAGGAAGGGGCCCCTAAACTGAACAGTAAACAAATGCCTACACTGTGGGGTTCAGGCACTGGGGGGGGGCAGCAGGGTGCACAGGGAAGGGGCCCCTAAACTGAACAGTAAACTAATGCCTACACTGTGGGGTTCAGGCACTGAGGGGGGGGGGGCAGCAGGGAGCACAGGGAAGGGGCCCCAAAACTGAACAGTAAACTAATGCCTACACTGTGGGGTTCAGGCACTGGGGGGGGGGGGGGGGGCAGCAGGGAGCACAGGGAAGGGGCCCCAAAACTGAACAGTAAACTAATGCCTACACTGTGGGGTTCAGGCACTGAGGGGGGGGGCAGCAGGGAGCACAGGGAAGGGGCCCCAAAACTGAACAGTAAACTAATGCCTACACTGTGGGGTTCAGGCACTGGGGGGGGGGCAGCAGGGAGCACAGGGAAGGGGCCCCAAAACTGAACAGTAAACTAATGCCTACACTGTGGGGTTCAGGCACTGAGGGGGGGGCAGTAGAGAGGCAGAGTAATGAGCACAGGAAGCAATAGTGGGGGGCCCTAGTACTGGGGGGGCCATTATGAAAAGCCGACTGAGCTGATCGGGAGATTCTATCCAAGCAGGGGGGGGGGGGGAGCTGAGTAATGGGGGGGGGGCGCTGAGTAAGGGGGGGCTGAGTAACGGGGGGGGGCGCTGAGAAAGGGGGGGCTGAGTAACGGGGGGGGGCTCTGAGTAAGGGGGGGGCGCTGAGTAAGGGGGGGCTGAGTAACGGGGGGGGCGCTGAGAAAGGGGGGGCTGAGTAACGGGGGGGGGGGCTCTGAGTAAGGGGGGGGCGCTGAGTAAGGGGGGGGGCGCTGAGTAAGGGGGGGGCGCTGAGTAAGGGGGGGGGGCGCTGAGTAAGGGGGGGCTGAGTAACGGGGGGGGGGGGCTGAGTAACGGGGGGGGCTCTGAGTAAGGGGGGGGGCGCTGAGTAAGGGGGGGGCGCTGAGTAAGGGGGGGGGCGCTGAGTAAGGGGGGGCTGAGTAACGGGGGGGGGGCTGAGTAACGGGGGGGGCTCTGAGTAAGGGGGGGGCGCTGAGTAAGGGGGGGGCGCTGAGTAAGGGGGGGGCGCTGAGTAAGGGGGGGGGCGCTGAGTAAGGGGGGGGCGCTGAGTAAGGGGGGGGGGCGCTGAGTAACGGGGGGGGGGGGCTGAGTAACGGGGGGGGGCTCTGAGTAAGGGGGGGGGCTGAGTAAGGGGGGGGGCGCTGAGTAAGGGGGGGGGCGCTGAGTAAGGGGGGGCCCCTGCAGGGGAGCGGCACACACAGGTGCCCAGTGAGGCGGGGGTGGGGGCCAGAGGGCGGGGGGGGGCACCTTACCTGGTTGAGGTCCTCGTCGGACAGGAGGTGCGATTCCCGGGGCTTGAAGCAGTTCTGACATTTGCTCTTATTGAAGATATTGGCCTGGAACTTCTTGCACGGATTCTCCTTGGCGGACATGGTGCCTGCAGGCGGGGGGGGGGGGGGGCGCCAGCCGGAGAGGAGATTAGGGTTCCCGGGGGGGCAGCTCACCTTCCCCCATCACTCGGTGCCACATCCCTGGGGAGGGATTCTGCTTTCGGTACCGTTGCGCCTCGGCTCTCCCTGCAGCTTTCCGTGGCCGTTTCCGCCGCTGGCAGCGCAACTACTGAGACATTGTAACAAGCCCGGCGAGAAGCGCTGGGCGGAGCCAGCTCTGGCGAGACTGACAGCCGGCGCAGCCAATCAGAGAGCAGAGATCCATCCCCCAATCTATCATCAAGCAGGAAAACAAAAGAAAGCCAAGAGCCTGGGAATGAGCAAGTTCGGTTGCCGGCCGGAGGGCGGGACTAGAACGGTACAGATGGGTTGGCCTGCAGCATTCCCAAGGGATCCTGTGACAGCTGCTGGGGAGGAGCTAATTCTCTCTCTGGGGCGGAGCTAATAATGTATAGCGATGTGCTAATACTCTCTCCTGTAAATATGTACAGTTATGTGCTTATTCTCTATCCCTACTGTTAGTATATACAGTTATGTGCTTATTCTCTATCTCTACTGTTAGTATATACAGTAATGTGCTTATTCTCTATCTCTACTGTTAGTATATACAGTTATGTGCTTATTCTCTATCCCTACTGTTAGTATATACAGTTATGTGCTTATTCTCTATCCCTACTGTTAGTATATACAGTTATGTGCTTATTCTCTATCTCTACTGTTAGTATATACAGTAATGTGCTTATTCTCTATCCCTACTGTTAGTATATACAGTAATGTGCTTATTCTCTATCTCTACTGTTAGTATATACAGTTATGTGCTTATTCTCTATCCCTACTGTTAGTATATACAGTTATGTGCTTATTCTCTATCCCTACTGTTAGTATATACAGTTATGTGCTTATTCTCTATCCCTACTGTTAGTATATACAGTTATGTGCTTATTCTCTATCCCTACTGTTAGTATATACAGTTATGTGCTTATTCTCTATCCCTACTGTTAGTATATACAGTTATGTGCTTATTCTCTATCTCTACTGTTAGTATATACAGTAATGTGCTTATTCTCTATCTCTACTGTTAGTATATACAGTTATGTGCTTATTCTCTATCCCTACTGTTAGTATATACAGTTATGTGCTTATTCTCTATCCCTACTGTTAGTATATACAGTTATGTGCTTATTCTCTATCTCTACTGTTAGTATATACAGTAATGTGCTTATTCTCTATCCCTACTGTTAGTATATACAGTAATGTGCTTATTCTCTATCCCTACTGTTAGTATATACAGTAATGTGCTTATTCTCTATCCCTACTGTTAGTATATACAGTAATGTGCTTATTCTCTATCCCTACTGTTAGTATATACAGTAATGTGCTTATTCTCTATCCCTACTGTTAGTATATACAGTAATGTGCTTATTCTCTATCCCTACTGTTAGTATATACAGTTATGTGCTTATTCTCTATCCCTACTGTTAGTATATACAGTAATGTGCTTATTCTCTCTCTCTTCTATAAATATGTACAGTAATGTGCTTATTCTCTATCTCTACTGTTAGTATATACAGTTATGTGCTAATTCTCTCTCTTCTATAAATATGTACAGTATTGTGCTTATTCTCCATCTCTACTGTTAGGATATAAATATGTTGCTTACTGTCTCTCTCCTTGTAATGCATGCAGTAATGTTCTTATTCCCACAGTAAGTGGGTATATACATTAAACATCCATATTTACATACAAAACAAAGAGGGCCCTTTCCAATGAGCTTATAATCTAAAATATGTACAGCAAAGGTTGGACTGGACCATTGGAGAAAACAGGGGCCATGGCCCCTCCGACCCAGATCCCCTGTTGACCTCTCTCTCTCCCGCAGCAAGGTCAGTATGAGCTATGCACGACTGTGGGACAAGGGGTTGGACAGGCAGCAGGGGCCCCTGGGGTTGTGTGTGGGGGGGGCTCTGGAGTGGCAGACCCAGTGGGCCCTGCACCCCCCAGTCCGACCCTGTATCTAGCACAGCAAATAGACATTCCCCCAAATCTCTCCCTTAAGGTGCCCATACACGGGCCGATTGCAGCTGCCGATATCGATCCCTTAGACCAGTGCTGTCCAACTTCTGTTGTACCGAGGGCCGGAATTTTTCCGACCTACGTGGTGGAGGGCCGATAATGGAAGCCAGTTTTGACCACTCCCCTTTTTTAAACCGCACCCACTTGAAACCACACCCATGTTACCACATGAACATACCCATATTAATGGTTGTAGTACAGCAAAAACCTGCCATACTCTGCCTGCCCTACCCTGCCTGTGTGTGCCATACTCTGCCTGCCCTACCCTGCCTTTGTGTGTGCCATACTCTGCCTTCCCTACCCTGCCTGTGTGTGCCATACTCTGCCTTCCCTACCCTGCCTGTGTGCCATATTTTCACTGTGTGTGCCATTCTTGGCTGGTTTGTGCCATACTTTGCCTGTGTGTGCCATACTCTGCCTTCCCTACCCTGCCTGCGTGTGCCATACTTTCACTGTGTTTGCCATTCTTGGCTGGTTTGTGCCATACTTGGCCTGTGTGTGCCATACTCTGCCTTCCCTACCCTGCCTGTGTGTGCCATACTCTGCTTGCCCTATGCTGCCTGTGTGTGCCATACTCTGCTTGCCCTACCCTGCCTGTGTGTGCCATACTCTGCTTGCCCTATGCTGCCTGTGTATATGGCACACACAGGCAGCATACAGTGACACAATGCTGGCACTGCTCCTACAGTCTGCACAATAACTATATATTAAAAAGCTTTTTAATTGAAGTACCACTTCAGTATATGTTCTTTTTGTAGTGTGCAGGGATTATTTGTGGGTTTCTACTGCTCCTGAGGTGTGAACAGGGGAACAATGTGGGTGATTACAGCCTGAGCCTGAGGTGTGAACACTGCAGGGGGTGAACAATGCAGAGATTAAATGGTGTGAACAGTACAGGGGATTACATATTTAAACAATACAGAGGGATTACAGCCTGAATCTGAGGTGAGAACCATGCAGGGGGGGCAGTTAATCTCAGTACTGATACCATTTAAAGCTTACACAAGAGTAAGCCATCAAAGCAGCCAGACAGGTGGGGGGCCACACAGAGGGGGGTCGCGGCCAGTTGGACAGCACTGCCTTAGACCTATTCGGCAGCTAATTGGCCCGTGTATGGGCACTACCGACGGGACTGCCCGACCGATATCTGGCCTGAAATCGGGCAAATAGCGATTGGGCAGGTTTAAAAATTTAGTCGAATCGGGAACCGCATCGGCTCGTTGATGCGGTCCCCGAACCAACTGCGACTATACCCGTCGTTCTAATTCGATTGTTTGGCCCAAATTAGCCTGAATTAGCCCGATATTGCCCCCCCCCCCCATAGGTGGGGATATCGGGAGAAGATCCGTTTGCTTGGTGACCTCACCAAACGAGCAGATCTTAGCGTGTATGGCCACCTTAAGTCAAGGCCAGAACTAGGGGTAGGCAGAAGTGGCACCTGCTTAGGTTGCAAAGCTGGGGGGTGCTAGGGAGGTACCTCTCCTGCCTATGCCTGGTCCACCCTTTCCCCATTATTTTAAGCATAATTGCAAGATTCCCACAGTTGTGCTTGCACTTCAATGCAATTTTTACGTGACTAGTACCAACCTTTGCGTTGGGGGGCAGAATGTGATTTCATTAGGTGTCGGGTTATGACTTAAGGTGCCCATACACTATAAGATCCGCTCGCTTGGCGACATATCCCCACCTACGGGTGGGCGATATCGGGTAGCAAGAAAAAAAAAATAATCCGATCGTTTGGCCCTGGAGCCAAACGATCGGATTACATTTGTGGTTATGAGGCAGTCGGTTAGGGGACCGCATCAATGAGCCGATGCGGTCCCCAATCCGACTGGATTTTCTAACCTGGCCGATCGAGATCTGGCCAATTTCAGGCCAGATATCGGTCGACCAGGCCACTCTGTTCTGCCCATACATGGGCCAATTAGCTGCCGAATCGGTCCAAGGGACCGATATCGGCAGCTATAGTCGGCCCGTGTATGGGGGCCTTAAAGCCGACCATAAACGCACCGATAATATTGTACGAAACCTCGTTTTGTATGATATTCGGTGCGTGTATGTCGGCTTGAAGAGGAGACCAATATCACAAAAGGCTTGCGGATATTGGCCGATCAGTCAGGTGCCATTGAAGGTGCCCGAGCAAAATCGACGTTCAGAGCTGAATCGGCAGAAGGAGGTAGAATTCCTATTGTTTCTACCTCCATATCTGATGATTCAGCCTATCGAAAGTGCTATGTGTATGGTCACCTTAAGGGGTGGGGAAAGGTGGATGGGCCCAGTAAATAGGTGGGGAAATGAGTGGACTGGGCAGGATTATAGGTGGAGCAAAATTAGGCCCATAGTTATGTCAGGGAAGGGAGGGATTTATAGGCCATAACAAACTAACGGGCAAGTACCTTGCTGGTAAATTAGTAAGTAGCCGGTGATCTATCAGCAAGTTGGGTCAAATACCAGCCAGGTGGCTACCCTAGATACAAATTGGATGCGACTGGGCTGAAAATATTTGTTCCAGTTAAAGCAAGGACAGGCAAAGGGTATATACAACTTCTCACAGAATGGAGTGGGTCGCAGGTCGGCCTGGAAAACGTTTGCTTTTGCGTTTTCCAGGCCGACCTCCAATCTGCTCTGTGTGCCCACACTCGCCAGTTGCCATAGTAGAGGAGCGTACGGAAGCGGATCTGCTTCTGGTTGGCAGAAACTCCAGGGTCGTCTATAGGCGTAACTGGCTGAAATTCAGAACAGATATGGACCAAGGGGTGCAACTATAGGAAAGTGCTAAGTACTGTTAATAACTGGTATATCCTGCGCAACTTACTGCCGCCAATTACGTGGCCCTATAACTGGGCTTTTCTAACACATCACAAGTGGTGGAAAGTCGCCAATTGCCCCCCACGCTTATGTTTTTTATATTTTCTCTTCATAATTTACATTAAAGTATTAACGTATTAGGGTCAGTATTCTGCTGTCCACTGATAACATATATCTGCGCCTTTCATGTAATAATGAGGACCGCATGGAATATCATTGCTCTACAAATATGGGAGTTGTACCTAATTATGGGTATAACATTCCATCCGTGCCTGACCGCCAAGCAGTCACGCTTTGTTATTTCTCATTTAATCATACGGAGGCCGCAGGGTACGAAAAACTGATTGGAAATAAGCGGTGACTTTCATCTGCGCTAACTAGTTCCCCATTGGATTAGCGGCGTGGACTAGACTTTTAGTACGATGTTCAGGGTGCTATTGTGAGACAACAGCAATTGGTCTTCATTTTTTATTATGCGCGGTTTGTGAACTATTTAGCTTTTTCTTCAGCAGCTCTCCTGTTTGGAATTTCAACAGCTGTCTGGTTGCTAGGATCCAACTTAACCTAGCAACCAGCCAGTGGTTTATAAGAGAGACAGGAATACGAATCGGAGAGGGCCTGTATATAAGATATAAGAATTAATGGGGACATATTATGTGAAAAACAATATTGTGCCAATGAATTTTACTCGTCTATATATAGAAGGAATGTGCTTTACACAGTAGTGTTTAGGGCTGATTTATTGAAAATATCTCCAAAAACCCCACTAGTCCCACCCATCTATTCCATTTCCTTTCCCAGGCTGTGCAGGGGAGCCGGCAGCCCTCCATACACTGCACTGTAGGATAGGAACCAATCAACAGCTAGGCTGACCTGATAGGGAACTGAAGCCTGTCTTTGCTTGTGTGACTGCAAGGCTGTGATTGGCTACTCCCCTTCCTACTGCGTTTCTGGCAGGGAAGGGTTAGGACACGCCCACCCTTCATTTGAAACGCAGACAGGGATCTGAGAGGATCTATAGGGAGCTCCAATAAAGGGGCCGTTTTTACAGATAGTATTCATTTTTAGCAAAGAATTGGCCATTCTATAACATACTAAAAGTTAACCTATGTGGGAGGGGTGAGCGTGTAGCCACGCCCCCTACCAGTTCATTCAGATGTGCAAGTTAGGGAGCAGTGGAGGACACAGGTCTCAATGGGGCCCTTTCTTCATTGCCTGCCCTAAGCCGATTGCCCCAGGCAGAAATGCTCTGTGCATAAGCAAAGAGTAAATGCCCCCCAAATGGGATCTGCCTGCTATTAACTTAAGGCAATTTACTGTATTTAAAATGTGCCTTCAGTGTGCTCCGCCTGTGAGTGCACCTGTTCCATATTTAACATGGAGCTCGGATGCTGGAAGCAATGTGAACATGATGGGCTGTGCAGAATCCGTATGTATTGGAGGCAAGGTAACATCGCTTCAATTGGCACATTATCAGGGGTGGCTAGTAAAAATGTAAAATGCTGAATTTCTGTTTAAACTGGAAATATGGATCCTTTTGTCCATACTGGGGCGCTCACAGGCTCTCGACCGTGTGTGGGTACTGGGCAGTTGCCCAGGCTCAGACTAGAATTCAAAATAGGCCCTGGCATTTCAAGTACACAGAGGCCCAAACAGCCCCCCAGCAGTGACTTTCTATAGCATATTATACAAGCCCCTCTCCCACAGATTGCCAGTGCGGCCCTGCTTGGGCCTTCATGAAAGCAAACTGCTGGGAGCCAGGGCAGGAGAAGCAGTAGCCCATCCCGATAAATAGTAGGAAAAAACAGCATTATTTTTCGGCTGTATTTCTAGTCACGGCCTGATGGAGGTTCCTGGCTGTGAGTGGAAATGTGCACTGATGTGTGTTTGTACGTTACTCTCCAAACCTTCAGAACCTTCTGTGTCAACTGACCTTGAGATTCTGTAAGTATTAACCCTTACAGCACAGTTTCCTCCTGCAGGCAACTTCATGCGACTTCAAAAACCGAAGCGACACCAGCGACTTCTATTGTTGCCGATGGAAAGCCTTTTCGGACTCTCTCCGTGGGTTCTTACCCATAACGTGTGCATCTGAATGACGGGCAGGTTAGGGGCTGGGGTGTACGTAGTTACATGCCTCCCCCTCATGAATACAATGCAGCTGAAAGCAGGCAGCTCTGTATTCACTGGTCAGTGCTGGTCTGAGATCTGCAGCAAATTTTCTTGGTTCAGAGAAGGGTGCAAAGTGCAAAAAAAAACCTAGCAGGTTGCACCCATTTTTTGCACATTGCATTCTGCCCTGCACATGATAAATAACCCTTACTGGCCCTCTTGGTAGGGTTGTCAGCCTGCCGGTATAAATCTCCAACTAGGGCCAGGCCTGGAATTACAAAATTACATTACAAGTAAATTTGTAATACCTTTTAATCCATTCTTTACCTGATCATCTCCACTGCTGGATTTCCCCTTATAAGGACAGTCCTTTCTATGCCCCACCCATTTCCCCGCCCAGTCCGCCTATTTTCCTGCCCAGCCCACACATTACCTCAACCTGTCTGCTCATTTTCCCGCCCCCCATGTGACATCATCTCCTACATCCTCACCTGAAGGCCAGTATTACATCACAAAAAATTGGCAACCCTACCTCTTGGGCACCCATACAGTTACAACATTTGGGGATGCTTGTGATATAATAAAATTGCCCGGCAATATTAGAACTGTCATTTCTCCTTTCGTTAACAGTATTCATGACCCAGCCTGTGCCCATCCCTTGGCCTGAGCATAGGAAGGAGCACAGTTTTGAGCAATATTAGGAATGGTCAGGATGTGCCATGGTCATAGCCAAACTCCTCTCATAGGATAGGCCTGAACTTAGGCCAAAATAAAAGAATCAACCACCACAATGGCATACCAAAGTGGGGAACAGACCCCAAAGATACAGGTGGGGTGAGAAAGGCCATACCAAGGTCTATAAATGGATATAGAATTTAAAATCAGGTTTATTTGCCCAGTAAGATGAGGCCTGGGAGAGCTTTTCCATGAAGAGATTTTGCTGGCTTTTTGCTTAAAGTTCACCTGTATCCATGTGTAAACACAAATATACAGGAGAGAAATATTCCCTGCAGGCAATGAGCTATACCCCCATACAGTACTGTCTCTTTAAGACTTAACCATACCCCCATGCAGTACTGTCTCTTTAAGACTTAACCATACCCCCATAACGTACTGTCTCTTTAAGACTGAACTATACCCCCATGCAGTACTGTCTCTTTAAGACTTAACCATACCCCCATGCAGTACTGTCTCTTTAAGACTTAACCATACCCCCATAACGTACTGTCTCTTTAAGACTGAACTATACCCCCTATAAGGTACTGTCTCTATAAGACTGAACTATACCCCCATGCATTACTGTCTATTTAAGACTGAACTATACCCCCATAAGGTACTGTCTCTTTAAGATTGAACTGTACCCCCATAAGGTACTGTCTCTTTAAGACAGCCCTTGGCAGTCGATAGCAGACACTTAGCATCAGAACTGTTCCCTCCTACTCACAGCTCTGTCAGGGTTCTGCTGCACAAAAGCTTAACATAACCCCCTAATTATGTCAGTAATCGGCATTAATAGGAGGCTGTTTAATGGTTTGAGCGTCAGTAAGTTGGGCTCCGTGGCGGGAATTCTCTGCTGATAATGGGTTCATTTGTACTAACGAGAATGGCAGTTGCGGGGTTACCAGCCAGTGACCCGGTGCTCTTCACCGCCTTTGCAATCATTTTACCCCATTCCCTTTATACCCTGATACCCAAGCTACAGAACAGCCAGGGGGTAGGTGGGCAGAAAAGGTACATGCCTCGCGCCCCCACTGTTGCACCCTAGGCACGTGCCTTTTCTGCCTAAGCCCTAGTACCAGCCTTTGGAAATACACTGATTTATATGTGCAGATAATATATAGCTTTAGCACTGTATATAACATTATAGGAACACTTTTTAGGGGAGGCATGTGTGAAGACATGAGTCAAATCTACTGCCCGTGATGGAGTCCATGGCTTCTGGGGGGGGGGGCAAGAGTCAGGGTCTGCTACCACAGCAGTTAGTACCTATTAGTTATTTGGTAGGAGCCCATAGGCACTCAGTATTGTGCTTCCCGAATCACATGCAATGGATGGGCACCTCCGTGTCTCCACCAGGGCAAATGTTCTCTGCCTACTGTTTGTGTTGGCAGCCTCAATAATGCAGGATTTTGGGATAAGACAAGTGCGCTTCTCTACACAACTGACTTGGTGGCTGGGGGTTCAGTAGGATAACGTAACTGATGGAAATCAAAGAGAAGTAAAAATAGTAAGTGATGCAGAAATTCTGAATGCTCTCTGTAGCCAGGCTCTTATTACCTATCCCAGAGCAAAGGGGCCTACTATATCCACAGCGTAGAGGCCGAATATACAAATACATTAAAAACCAAATGAGACAATTTAGACCATGCCCATTTATAAACAGACACTCCCCTTTCATCAAAACCACACCCACTGCCCAGCGAAGCCCAGCACGATCAAAAGATCCGCGTAACGGCGAAAAATTTGCGAAACGGCGAAAATTTGTCACCTGCGACTATTCTTTTGTCGCCCGCGGCTATTATTTTGTCGGGCAGCTATTGTTTTGTCGCCCGCGGCTATTATTTTGTTGCGCGCCTATTGTTTCGTCACCAGCGGCTATTATTTTGTTGCGCGGCTATTGTTTTGTTGCCCGCGGCTATTGTTTTGTCGCGCGCCTATTGTTTCCTCGCCAGCAGCTATTATTTTGTCGCGCGGCTATTGTTTTGTCACCCGCGGCTATTATTTTGTCGCGCGGCTATTGTTTCATCGCCAGCGGCTATTATTTTGTTGCGCGGCTATTGTTTTGTCGCCAGCGGCTATTATTTCGTCGCACGGCTATTCTTTTGTCGCCAGCAGCTATTATTTCGTTGCTCGGCTATTCTTTTGACGCCCGCGACTATTCTTTTTTGACGCCGGCGACAATTTTTGGACGTGCGGCGAAACGCGGAAATTCGCCGCGAATCCATGCCTGCCGAAACATTTCGCCCATCACTAACAGTGACTCGTTATTGGGCCTATTGAGGATGGTTTGGCCTCTGTGTACTTAAATTACCAGGGCCTATTTTGAATCCCAGGCTGGATCTGATCCAATCAATGTGTTCCATGCCCTGACCCCAAGGGTGCCTTAAACAGACCCAGAGATGATTCAAACCAAGGAGCGTCAGTAGAAATCTAAAAAAAAAACGAGGGAAAAATGAACGTTTAATAAAAACTCTTAGATTTCTTTCCCAGATCTCAAAAGAAGGTGGGGCCTACTTGTTTACTGATGCAGGGGGATGCTCCAATGAGAACCCTGCATACTGTTATTTAACATAGGGAGATTAGTTACTCTGCTGTCCTGACTTGCAGTTGGGGCTGGGATATTATTGTTAAATTGTTTGGTTCTGGAATCTCTATTTAAAGTTTTCAGCCAAAAACAGGGATCCGGAGAGTACACACAACAGGAAGGATTCTTATTGGAGAATCTTCTTGCATTAAGTTGGGCGCTGGCCCAGAGGAGCTGGGGAATAATGTAGGCAGCAGGATAAACTCCTTATCGTCTTTATTTTGTATTTGGTTTTGCTGCTCTTCATCTGCCATTCTGCCTCCCAGACGGGCCGTGGTTGCAGCTCTGGATCCACCTGTTCCTTTGGTGCAGGAACCTCCCAGCGGAGTTGAGTGTTGCGCAAGGAAAATAGTCTGACCTAGGAAAGGGATTTAGCTGCTCAGGAAACAGGTGCAACGATTGTGTAAATGCCAGTATGTGTCGGTGGCCAAAGATCGGCACAACATTTCTGGGGTTAAACACACTTTTGTCCATCTGTTTCCTGAGCCGCGCTTTTTTGCCTGCTAAGTAGCCACAACCCAGTCCTGTCTGGTTTGGGTCATTTAACTGGTTTGGGGCCTTCTTAGTTTAGTGTGGCCTAGCACTAAATGCACTTTGCGGGGCCTTTTTACATATAAAGTTCTCTGCTCTTTTAGCTGCAATGGGGCTACTCTTTTTTCTCAGTATTTGGAAAATAAATATGATGATATTTAGGGTATTATACATGGAATTGGCACTGTATTTATCTGCCATGTGTTCTGGGGTATTATACATGGAATTGGCACTGTATTTATCCTGCCGTGGGTTCTGGGGTATTATACATGGAATTGGCACTGTATTTATCTGCCGTGTGTTCTGGGGTATTATACATGGAATTGGCACTGTATTTATCTGCCGTGTGTTCTGGGGTATTATACATGGAATTGGCACTGTATTTATCTGCCGTGTGTTCTGGGGTATTATACATGGAATTGGCACTGTATTTATCTGCCGTGTGTTCTGGGGTATTATACATGGAATTGGCACTGTATTTATCTGCCGTGTGTTCTGGGGTATTATACATGGAATTGGCACTGTATTTATCTGCCGTGTGTTCTGGGGTATTATACAAGGAATGGGTGCAGAAAATGTATTTAATCAACCCAAAAATCATCTGTGGCCTATGCGGCAGATAACTACAGCGCCAATGTATAATACCCCAGAACACAAGGCAGATAAATACAGTGCCAATTCCATGTATAATACCCCAGAACTCACGGCAGATAAATACAGTGCCAATCATGTATAATAACCCAGAACACACGGCAGATAAATACAGTGCCAATTCCATGTATAATACCCCAGAACACACGGCAGATAAATACAGTGCCAATTCCATGTATAATACCCCAGAACACAAGGCAGATAAATACAGTGCCAATTCCATGTATAATACCCCAGAACTCACGGCAGATAAATACAGTGCCAATCATGTATAATAACCCAGAACACACGGCAGATAAATACAGTACCAATTCCATGTATAATACCCCAGAACACACGGCAGATAAATACAGTGCCAATTCCATGTATAATACCCCAGAACACACGGCAGATAAATACAGTGCCAATTCCATGTATAATACCCCAGAACACACGGCAGATAAATACAGTGCCAATTCCATGTATAATACCCCAGAACACAAGGCAGATAAATACAGTGCCAATTCCATGTATAATACCCCAGAACACACGGCAGATAAATACAGTGCCAATTCCATGTATAATACCCCAGAACACAAGGCAGATAAATACAGTGCCAATTCCATGTATAATACCCCAGAACACACGGCAGATAAATACAGTGCCAATTCCATGTATAATACCCCAGAACACACGGCAGAAAAATACAGTGCCAATTCCATGTATAATACCCCAGAACACACGGCAGATAAATACAGTGCCAATTCCATGTATAATACCCCAGAACACACGGCAGATAAATACAGTGCCAATTCCATGTATAATACCCCAGAACACACGGCAGATAAATACAGTGCCAATTCCATGTATAATACCCCAGAACACAAGGCAGATAAATACAGTGCCAATTCCATGTATAATACCCCAGAACACAAGGCAGATAAATACAGTGCCAATTCCATGTATAATACCCCAGAACACAAGGCAGATAAATACAGTGCCAATTCCATGTATAATACCCCAGAACACACGGCAGATAAATACAGTGCCAATTCCATGTATAATACCCCAGAACACAAGGCAGATAAATACAGTGCCAATTCCATGTATAATACCCCAGAACACACGGCAGATAAATACAGTGCCAATTCCATGTATAATACCCCAGAACACAAGGCAGATAAATACAGTGCCAATTCCATGTATAATACCCCAGAACACACGGCAGATAAATACAGTGCCAATTCCGTGTATAATACCCCAGAACACAAGGCAGAAAAATACAGTGCCAATTCCATGTATAATACCCCAGAACACAAGGCAGATAAATACAGTGCCAATTCCATGTATAATACCCCAGAACACAAGGCAGATAAATACAGTGCCAATTCCATGTATAATACCCCAGAACACAAGGCAGATAAATACAGTGCCAATTCCATGTATAATACCCCAGAACACACGGCAGATAAATACAGTGCCAATTCCATGTATAATACCCCAGAACACAAGGCAGATAAATACAGTGCCAATTCCATGTATAATACCCCAGAACACACGGCAGATAAATACAGTGCCAATTCCATGTATAATACCCCAGAACACAAGGCAGATAAATACAGTGCCAATTCCATGTATAATACCCCAGAACACACGGCAGATAAATACAGTGCCAATTCCGTGTATAATACCCCAGAACACAAGGCAGATAAATACAGTGCCAATTCCATGTATAATACCCCAGAACACACGGCAGTTAAATACAGTGCCAATTCCATGTATAATACCCCAGAACACACGGCAGTTAAATACAGTGCCAATTCCATGTATAATACCCCAGAACACAAGGCAGATAAATACAGTGCCAATTCCATGTATAATACCCCAGAACACACGGCAGTTAAATACAGTGCCAATTCCATGTATAATACCCCAGAACACACGGCAGTTAAATACAGTGCCAATTCCATGTATAATACCCCAGAACACACGGCAGTTAAATACAGTGCCAATTCCATGTATAATACCCCAGAACACACGGCAGATAAATACAGTGCCAATTCCATGTATAATACCCCAGAACACACGGCAGTTAAATACAGTGCCAATTCCATGTATAATACCCCAGAACACACGGCAGATAAATACAGTGCCAATTCCATGTATAATACCCCAGAACACACGGCAGATAAATACAGTGCCAATTCCATGTATAATACCCCAGAACACACGGCAGATAAATACAGTGCCAATTCCATGTATAATACCCCAGAACACACGGCAGATAAATACAGTGCCAATTCCATGTATAATACCCCAGAAAACACGGCAGATAAATACAGTGCCAATTCCATGTATAATACCCCAGAACACAAGGCAGATAAATACAGTGCCAATTCCATGTATAATACCCCAGAACACACGGCAGATAAATACAGTGCCAATTCCATGTATAATACCCCAGAACACACGGCAGATAAATACAGTGCCAATTCCATGTATAATACCCCAGAACACACGGCAGATAAATACAGTGCCAATTCCATGTATAATACCCCAGAACACAAGGCAGATAAATACAGTGCCAATTCCATGTATAATACCCCAGAACACACGGCAGATAAATACAGTGCCAATTCCATGTATAATACCCCAGAACACACGGCAGATAAATACAGTGCCAGTTCCATGTATAATACCCCAGAAAACAACTAGATACAGTACCTATTTGATTTATTACATCCTAGAACATGCCATGGTAAACGTAGTGCCTGTTTCATGTATCATGTCCCCAGGACACATGGCTCCATGGGGCTCATTTACAATAACAAGTGCAATTGTTCAATTTCAAGTTGTCAGTGGAATAACTTGAAAGAGCAGGGCCAGTGAAAGTCGCCATGTTTTTTTTTTTCCTTTCCTTATCATTCCAGTGTAATTGCAGCTGCTAGGGGTAGATGCACCTGTGTTTAAGGCATCAAAACAGGCGCCATTGCACTTCGATCCTGATTGGACAGAGTCCGTTTCACTTGCACTCCTTGGTATTTACTATTCTGTAGCTACACATTCATTCAGAAGCCTGTTCAGATTGTTTCAGGCTAATCTTCTAAGCATATCCAACCCGCAATACATCAACACTTGCTGAGAAAAGAATGTGCAATTCTCTGAAATGGCCACGCACCACTGACCCAACAGCGGCCATATTTACACGCACCTACATTACGGAATTCCTTCCCGCATTTCAAGGGGAACTGTCGCGGCCATAAATTATGACTCTCAGTTGAGCGAGTGTGTAACGCAATATTTTGTATATCAGTTTAATTATAACTCTCTTACAGGGAGAGACCAATGAAATGAATTATTAGAGTGCTGCCTCGGTGTAACCTTTCCATGCTGCAAGCAATTTAGCTGTATAACAGTCAGGCATTCGTGGAAACTGACTCAAATCTGCCCCCATAATCTGCCTGGGTGGCCTGAGTGAGCCTGGGGTACTGATAATTTAATGTTCACTAAAAGCCTTTTTATAGAACTTAGTTCATCGAAAAGACATTTACCCATGACAGGTGTCTCTATGGACATTGGGGTACCCTGGAGCTAAAGCCTGGTGCTGGGAGTCGGACCAACTGACTCCTGAAATGTGACTGAGTTAGTATCTGATTCTAGTAATTAGGAATGATCCAAAATTTGCCAATAATCAATGTATTTGTCTTTATCTATAACCAAATCCTGAATTTTGTGCATCCCTGATATTGAAATATCCTCAGCAAAGCATACTATCATATTCCCACACCTTGTGTCTCGACCCTTTCTCCTTGTAGATTGTAAGCTCTTTTGGGCAGGGCTCTCTTCCCCTCTTGTATCGGTTACTGATTGCTTTATATGTTACTCCTTGTAGAGTGTAAGCTCTTTTGGGCAGGGCTCTCTTCACCTCTTGTATCGGGTATTGATTGCTTTATATGTTACTCCTTGTAGATTGTAAGCTCTTTTGGGCAGGGCCCTCTTCACCTCTTGTATTGGTTACTGATTGCTTTATATGTTACTCCTTGTAGATTGTAAGCTCTTTTGGGCAGGGCCCTCTTCACCTCTTGTATTGGTTATTGATTGCTTTATATGTTACTCCTTGTAGATTGTAAGCTCTTTTGGGCAGGGCTCTCTTCACCTCTTGTATCGGTTATTGATTGCTTTATATGTTACTCCTTGTAGATTGTAAGCTCTTTTGGGCAGGGCCCTCTTCACCTCTTGTATTGGTTATTGATTGCTTTATATGTTACTCCTTGTAGATTGTAAGCTCTTTTGGGCAGGGCTCTCTTCCCCTCTTGTATCGGTTACTGATTGCCTTATATGTTACTCCTTGTAGATTGTAAGCTCTTTTGGGCAGGGCTCTCTTCCCCTCTTGTATCGGTTATTGATTGCTTTATATGTTACTCCTTGTAGAGTGTAAGCTCTTTTGGGCAGGGCTCTCTTCCCCTCTTGTATCGGTTACTGATTGCCTTATATGTTACTCCTTGTAGATTGTAAGCTCTTTTGGGCAGGGCCCTCTTCACCTCTTGTATTGGTTATTGATTGCTTTATATGTTACTCCTTGTAGATTGTAAGCTCTTTTGGGCAGGGCTCTCTTCCCCTCTTGTATCGGTTACTGATTGCCTTATATGTTACTCCTTGTAGATTGTAAGCTCTTTTGGGCAGGGCTCTCTTCCCCTCTTGTATCGGTTATTGATTGCTTTATATGTTACTCCTTGTAGAGTGTAAGCTCTTTTGGGCAGGGCTCTCTTCACCTCTTGTATCGGTTATTGATTGCTTTATATGTTACTCCTTGTAGAGTGTAAGCTCTTTTGGGCAGGGCTCTCTTCCCCTCTTGTATCGGTTATTGATTGCTTTATATGTTACTCTGTATGTCCAATGTATGAAACCCACTTATTGTACAGCGCTGGGGGATATGTTGACGCTTTAAAATAAATGTTAATAATAATAATTATACAATGTGGTCATTTCCCTATGGCACAAAACTGTTCATTATATCCTTATAAATGGTGCTTAGTGATGTCATCAGTTCTAATCGGAGCTTAGTGATGTAACATGACTCACTCAATAAAAAATGTACCCCCTGTTGTAAAATGTGAGGATATTAGAAGTCATCTTGGAGTTCCATAAAAGTCCATATATAGTCATGGAACTCCTCGGTGACTTATAATATCCCTATAATTTACAATAGGGCTACATCCTTTCACAAGAGGGATCATTTTTTTTTTTTTTGCACTTTGCCCACTTATGCTGCTGTCTGCACGTAGGCCAGATTTCCAATATGGCGCTCCATGCAGAGAGCAACAAGCCTAAGGGGCTCAAGTCCTGCATTCTGTTAAATTAGCACTTAGGGGTGCTAGTGTGCTCTTGAGTCCATTTGGCTTAGCATGTGGGCGGCCAAATGAGAGGGTCTCACCATTTATGGCTCATGGCCCATGAGGGGATTGCCCTTGGCTACCACGGGCAACTAATCTCCCCGGCAACAAAATGAATCGATGGTGGAAAGGGACATTATGCCTTTCCAGGGGTGATTCACTTTATTACTGCTGGAAAAGCAATTCAGGGCAGCAGAGATATAGGGCAAAGACACATGGGGCGATTAGTCAATGCAACTTTTTAAAAAACAATTTTGCTGCCATGAGTTAATATCCAAGTTGCTGCATGCTAATTGGTCGCTGTGACTTTTATTAAAGTCATGGCGACTAATCACTCCGTGATCAGCACAGAAGCGAGTAGTGGTCCCAGCCGTTTTCCACCTGTTGCTGCCTTCTATCCTTATCCATAATCTCTTCTCGAGAGACTTGCGAAATGTCTATAACTTGCACATCACGGGGTAAGTGTCAATGGTGGGAGGGGGTTCCAAGGTGCCCAAGGTTCACCTAACCCACCTCTGCTGCCTGTGTCCACCCTGGCATTCAGACTTGCTTCATCCATCCTTGTTTGCACATCATTAAGGCCCAATAAAACTCACAGCATTTACCCTCCTGGTAAAAATTTAACATTACGAGTAGATAACAGTCATAAAAACAGAAAGGTATCTGGATGCCATGAAACAATAAGTGTTATTTAACACACCTCTTAAACCCAGAGTAAATGATGTTAACAATAAAGATTTAGATTGAGGGGAAGGAAGTGGTTTGTGTACAGACAACATGGCTATTTGCACTATTACACGATAAAGGAAGCATGGCAGAGGTAGATGGGACGCTAATAACTCTCTATTGGAGGCTAGAAGCATCAATCCCCTGGTACATGCCCTAGTTAAGGTGGGACATTCCCAGTTCAGAAGCTCCAAAAGGGCAGGATCTACCAAAAAATTCAACAGGATTAAGGTGGATTGAAGTGGTGGCCCTAATTGACATGGAGGATCTAATGGGTCGGACTGGGAAAAAACCTGGTGGGCCCCAGCGGGTCAGACCTGATCCCCGCTGGACCTCCCCAGGCTGAAGAACCTAGGGGGTTGGGTGGGTGTGGGTACCCCTAGGACAGCAGCCCCATTGGGCCCTGCACCCTTCAGTACGACCCTGTATATAATATGTTCACCTACTAGAAAAAGGTTTCTCTAGGGTAGAAGACTGTTAGTGGTGGGGTGATTCTGCTAGTGGCAGCTTACCACCTAGTGTAGGGGTACCCCAACCTTTTTTATCCCCAACCAGTGGCTCAGGAGCAACATGTTGCTCCCCAACCCCTTGGATGTTGCTCCCAGTGACCCTAAATTCCTGGTTTGGGGGCAAGTTTTGGTTGGTATTGCTAACCAGAGCCTTCTGTAGGCTACCAAATAGCCAATCACAGTCCTTATTTGGAACATTTTTCATGCTTGTTTTGCTCCCCAACTCTTTTTACATTTCAATGTAAAAATCCCCCGCTTTAAGGCCTTGGTGGCCCCTGGGCAATGATCAACCTTTTGGCCACCAAGCCTGTGAACACTAGCATACCGGCAGTGGGGGATGAGCAGTAATTCAGTAATAGGTAAGAGGCCGGAGGAAGTAATACATGCATAGTCAGAGTGGGCCTTGGGAAAATTCTCCCTTTTGGGCGAACCACACGCATTCTAAAGTAGAGTTGGCAGTGAAGCCAAGGGGCGACGAAGTAGATTAAAGATGGCGGCTTTTGTGGAATCTGTAGTGCTTTATAGCATGACTGGGGCTACAAGTGAAGTATCCAGTGTTTTTACCCCCCCCCCCTGCCCCCATCCTAATTCTGCAACCACTGGTATCCAACCAAAGCTGAGCGTGGGGATGTACCGTATACATAAATAGATTTGGCACCGCGACAAATCAGAGTTTATTTTACGCTTCTCGTCCAGTCCAACCCTTATGATTAACATGGAGAGAATCCGTACCTTAATCTTCAGTGAATATAAATCTGATTAAATATTTAGTGGAGTGTTTGGTATTTGGCCAAATTAAAAAGAATGAAGCATCGGGTGCCTCCCTGGTTTATGGGGCTCAGTTAACGTGGACACCGGCACGGCAGATTCAATCCTACAAAATATTTATTACTTATATACAGAAGTTATTGGTATTGTGTCTCCTTTCACTGTATCATGCAAGGTGTCTTTTTATTGGGAAGCAGAATGCTGTCTTTTTATATATCAAGTAGGTGGCAAATTATACATAAACATCTGTATAGCAAGGAACCATGCCCTAAACATACACTACTGACACTCAGTCCTGACCTGCAGCCTTATATACCCACAGAACCCCTAAGTGACTGCTAATATCCTTATCATTTACAGTAGGGGGTACATTATCCCTTATAATACATGAGTGATACTCAGAGTTCCCTGTATAACTCAGCCTGCAGCCTTGTGCCTTTATATGGGCACAGAACCCCTCAGTGACTGCTAATATCCTTATCATTTACAGTAGGGGGTACATTATCCCTTATAATACATGAGTGATACTCAGAGTTCCCTGTATAACTCAGCCTGCAGCCTTGTACCTTTATATGGGCACAGAACCCCTCAGTGACTGCTAATATCCTTATCATTTACAGTAGGGGGTACATTATCCCTTATAATACATGAGTGATACTCAGAGTTCCCTGTATAACTCAGCCTGCAGCCTTGTGCCTTTATATGGGGGGCACAGAACCCCTCAGTGACTGCTAATATCCTTATCATTTACAGTAGGGGGTACATTATCCCTTATAATACATGAGTGATACTCAGAGTTCCCTGTATAACTCAGCCTGCAGCCTTGTGCCTTTATATGGGGGGCACAGAACCCCTCAGTGACTGCTAATATCCTTATCATTTACAGTAGGGGGTACATTATCCCTTATAATACATGAGTGATACTCAGAGTTCCCTGTATAACTCAGCCTGCAGCCTTGTGCCTTTATATGGGCACAGAACCCCTCAGTGACTGCTAATATCCTTATCATTTACAGTAGGGGGTACATTATCCCTTATAATACATGAGTGATACTCAGAGTTCCCTGTATAACTCAGCCTGCAGCCTTGTGCCTTTATATGGGCACAGAACCTCTCAGTGACTGCTAATATCCTTATCATTTACAGTAGGGGGTACATTATCCCTTATGATACACTAGTAGATGGAATGTAATTAGTCACAGAGGTCCTATTCATACCTCTCCTACGCCGGTGCCATTCCTTACACAAAACCACCACAACTGACAGAAAAAGCCACAGAAGTCGCACCTGTGCATCTCCCCGTGGGATGGTGTCGCTATGAGCTTGTTTGTCCCGCGCTGACATCACCAGGTTCTAAAATAGACGGTTATTCTCAGCTATTGGTAGGAACGGTATAAACAAAGAGCTCATGTGTTACAGGGAACACATCACATCCAAGAAGTTTATGCGCAAGAATAACCAGAACGCTGGGTTTTATCCCACACAGAGAGATCTTCTGGTCTCACCAATCCTGGATAATATGGGGAGTGGGCACAATGAACCCACCCAACCCTCATCACCTCCTCCATCTCATAGGTGCAATGAATATGTGCAAAAAGGTGAGTTTTGGCACTAAAAAAGCATCCTATCTAACAGAATGGGCAGCAGCAGGTAGGCTTGCAGCTGGGAAGACTCATTTTGATAGGCTGCAGGCAATCTGACCTGCATAAAGCCCACCGCCCATTCAGTAGACCTAGATAATGGTTGGAAAACCAAATTGGGCATTTTTTTCACCCAAAAGTAGTTATTATGAAGCTTAGTTCTCCCATCTGAGGACAGCACTCTCACCCTTATGCTGCATAGCGGGGTGCCCAGTTTTTACACTTTGCACCCTGCCCACAGTACGCCCCCTGTACGTTCAGGTCAGACATACTTCCCGCTGTTGGTTCCGCCTCATGCCTGTGCTAAGCCTCTCGGTTCCGCTCCATGTATAGAACTAGCCGCTATGGTTGTGACCCCACTCGCTTTCTTCATGTTGCCTTCATATCTGACATTGTTTCACTTTTGGTGCCTTCCAATATTGCCATTGCTCTGTGGGTGTGTCCTGTCAACACAAGAAAAACTGTCACTCAGCTGCTGCCCCCATGTTGCCCTCCTGCAAACCCGAAAATGCGCAATAAGCACCCAGAAACATGGAAGGGTCTGGGCACAGTGATGTCTGAGACCCTCTTGATAGGCCAAGCCACCAGTCGGCTGGCACGCTGCCTGTGCTGCTGAGCCCTCCCAGATATACACAAGTTGGCAGTTAGGGGGTACACCATTACCTCCCTTATCAGCTCCCCCAAGACTGGGGGGGGGGGTTATTTTCATGTGTCTTTATAAAGATATATATTAGCAGCCCCCTCAAAGCTGCCACCCTGGGCCCTAAGACATCTATACTGAAATACAGCCGTGTTCAGCATCAAGGTCTATTGTCTCTTCTCATAGAGTCCCTATCTTGCCCTACTGTATCTATCTTCTATACCTACGCTTCCATCTAACACAGAGCCAGGCCACAGAGTAGGGTACCAAATTCAAGCCCCCTCCGCACCTACAACTCTCCCCTTCACTGGAAACTCCTCTCTCTCACCCCCACCCTGACCCTGCTCTCTCTCCGCACCCTGGACATTTGCCCCTGTTGATTCACAGGGCTGGAGTTAGAGGAGTGGTATGTATCCTAGTGCCCCCACTGTTGCCCCCTAGGCCTCTTCTGCCCAACTCTAGGTCTGCTGAGCTACGTTCTTCCCTGTATATAATCTAGAACCGGTCTAGAAAGGAGTCTGTAAGCAGCAGACCTTCAACTGGTGCCCAGTTTAGCTAGTATGTTCTTTAATGGGGGGGGCAGTTCACAGGTTGCCCATGGGGTGGCAGGATCGAGGAGTATACTTTGCTTGGGATGCAGCGTTACACCCCTGCCCATATCGGTAAAGTCAAGCCAAGCCAATCAGTAATGGCAAATGATTCAGTAACTGTAGCAGAGAAGCTGATTGGCTGAAGACCTCAGTGCCAGGTGGTGGCTGCCAAAGCTAATAAAGTCCTTATTCATAAACTGCTTCTGGCCCATACTGACCTACTGAGGTGTAGGGGGAATGCACATTGTAGCTCCTACTTAGGTAATATTGTAGATAGGCAGAAATAGAACATCCCCTGTGCATCACAATTATTTTCAGAAAGAGGTAGAGGTGAATATACTTTCCCTTGGTTTTAGCCCCTCCTTATGATGGCTATTTGAAATCAATATTGTCTCACAAAGCCGATTTATTAATTTAATGGCCGCCGCACTTGTGTTTATACCGAGGAAGTGGGATAACTCACCGTGTCACTCCCATTAGACAGATCATTATTGCTGCTTTTCCACTCGAATAAATGCTGGGACGCGTCCTGTGCGACAAAAAAAACCCAAAGATTATTTGGTCTGTAAATAAGGAGTTTGCCTTTATATTATAAAGCTGATAGATTGTAAGCTCTATGGGGCAGGTCCCTCATTGACCCCTGTATTCACCAATATTTGTATGTAATTAGTGCACGTACGGTTAATGTATACACCCCTATTGTACAGTGATGCAGAACAAGTTGGCACTTTATAAATAACTCTTAATAATATAATCATAGTATTTCCAGGTCCTAAAGGTCCATTTAAAATTTTCTGCAGAATCCTGAGTCAATGGTGTATCTATAGAGCCACCTGCTGGCAGTTAGTGTAATTACACTGGTGGCTCTGGAACCTTTGGAGGGTATGTACAGTAGGTATTTTTGCAGACAAAGCTATCTGCAGTCACATTGATTTCGATTGATGAAATGCCAGGTTCTGGTAAGCAGGGGGGGGGGGGTGACAATGGAAATACAGTCAATAGGTGAGGATAAGACCCCAGTGACACCAGACCAGCCTAGCCAGGCCATTGCACCTTGGGGAGGCGGTATATGGCAAAGTGTACAGCAGCCCTATGCACTGACACACAGAAAATATATCAATACGATTGTAAGGGAATTGTGATATATCCGTGATGCCTGGAATGGCAACAAGAGAATTATTATAACCCTTTATTTATATATTACCCACAGGACTTGGACGAACAACACTAAAAATGCCACTTTGGGGGGGGGTGGGGGGCCATGAACAGTGACTTTTCAATTCACTGCAGTCCTCTGGGGTTTGCAATATCCCCTGAGCTGTAGACTGGCTCCCTGGCCAATCAGATTGCTGTCTGTCCAGTCCCTCATTTATGTGGGGGTCATAAAAGACCCAGGCATAGGGGTGGCATGCCCCCCCACAGGTTGCACAGTCAGTAATAGAAAGAAGGGACTGGAATCGCAAGTGGGGGTGGTGAGAGTGTGCTTGGCCCCAGGGCCAGAACTAGGGGTGGGCAGAAGAGGTCAGGGTCGGACTGGGGGGGTGCAGGTGCCCCCGCCACCCCCCCGCAAACCCTAGCCCCCCTGCTAAGCTTCCCTTAACCCCCGCACGGTCCCCCACCTGACGTCCTCCCTTAAGCGCGTCAGAGGAACTGTTGGCCAGGAGAGCGCCAGCAAGGGTCGGGTCTGGGCCGGGGCCCACAAGGTTTTTTCCCGGTGTCCCGGCAGCCCAGTCCGACCCTGGAAAAGGTACATGCCCAGGGTGCCACAGTGGGGGGCAAACTAAAGGGAAGTGACTGGCATAGAGAAGGGGCAAGCAGAGTGACAGGAAGGCGGCAGATGGGCTGCAATGAGTTAATGCGGACAGGAATGGGCCCCCAAAACATTAGTAAATTGACCCGTTCTACCAAGATATATTGAACTTGCTAATTTATTTAGAATAACACTACACCCCTGGGAATGGGGATGATTCTGCCCCCACAGACTGAGGGTGGGGGGATAGTGATTAGGGCCCCCAGTCACCTAGCACTGCCTTGGGTGGCACCATTACGTGGCCTGGATCTGCTTGGGCCTGAGAACTAAAATCCAGCCCTGATCCTATTGGTGGCTTTTCCTAATGATGTCAGTGGCTGGGGGGGGGCATGAAGGGGCCGGGGCAGACCATGCAGTAGGGGTGTAAGTGCCCACTAAACCCATATAAGGGCTATAACTATAGAGGAAGCAGGTCCTGTGAGTGTTGTGGGGGCCAAGGGGTATATGGGGGACATCAGTAAATGTTCCTAAAATTAAGGGGGTCCTTAAATGATTTTGCAGTGTAGTTACCCCATTGCCCCTAAAATCCTATTGCCCAATAAGGAGAATGCATTAGCGACTATCCCCGGTATATACACAGAACAGATGCAGTGCGGGCGGCGGCGACTGTCACACACACACACATTGCTTAATTTGTCCCACTACACACAAACACAATTAGTGGATTAGCACACAAGGGCACACAGCCGCTAAGTCATTGCTTAAGAGGAAAATAACCGGCAATTATTTGGAACCGTTGGCGCCTCGCAGGCTAATTATTAACATTCTGCCGCTGCTCAGCTCAAACCATTCAGCCCACGGGGGGGGGGGGCTTGGCTGCTGTTTATTACAAATGAGGCACAGGAGTGAATCAAAAGGAACATATTGATGAGAGGTATTAGTTTATTGTAGCAAAGCAGTGTAATGTATGGCTGGGTGGGGTTTAGCCCACAAGCAGAAAGCACAGCAGCAGGGCAGTGTAAGTTGATAGCAGTCAAGGCCTCTGGGGGTCTCTAGAAATAGCAACCTGACCTCCCTGTCCCTTATTAATGTAATATGATGGCTCCTAAGGAGGAGGAATATAGAGTTATCATAATTTATCTATTTAAACCCACCCCAGATCTTTGAAAGGGTAAAATGTATTAATCAATTCCACATTCTGCCACTGGGTGGAGCATACACTGAAACCTTATAGCAGAGAATAATGTCTCATAACATGTTTGCTCGCCGGCATTGCTGCAACGGCTTTAGATATAATTGGGACCCACTCTCTCTGCATTCTCATCACTCACCTTACAGATGAATTACAATCCCTACATAGAGTTACTAAGGTCTAAATCTGACCTAAAGGAATCTATGGTAAAAAAGGCCTTGCTGCTGTGTTAATAGACAGCCAAGTTACTGCCTAGGAAGGACCTTAAAATGGCACTGTTTAGGCCATATGCCTGCTCTGCCCAGCCACACCCACTTATGCCCAGCCACACCTAAACCACATAATTCTGTTGTAACAGAACTGCAACTCCCAACATTGACCCAATCTTGTGCTTTCTAGCTCAGCAAAGGTTGAAGGGTAGCAATTCAGACATTTTATGTAATTACACCCCCAAAATGGAGTCTCCAGTCAGAAACAAACCAGGATATCCCACAAAAAGCACAATAAACTGAGGAGTCTCATAGTTTCTGTATCACAAGGGCAAATGCATTGCCATATTAGCTAAATTCCTCCCATCTGCAACTCCCAGAAGTACTCTGTGCTGAGTTATCAGAAGGATGCAGGATTTCTAAGACTGAATGTTTCCATATGGCTGCTGCAGTGTCACAAGTCCTGATTGTAAGCAGCAGTCCTGCCCTGCTTTATGGCTGAGATTCTAGCTATCTGTATAACAGAGCATTCTGTCACAGTGGCACAGATCCTATCTGATCCCCCCATTGTAAGCAGCAGTCCTGCCCTGCTTTATGGCTGAGATTCTAGCTATCTGTATAACAGAGCATTCTGTCACAGTGGCACAGATCCTATCTGATCCCCCCACTGTAAGCAGCAGTCCTGCCCTGCTTTATGGCTGAGATTCTAGCTATCTGTATAACAGAGCATTCTGTCACAGTGGCACAGATCCTATCTGATCCCCCCATTGTAAGCAGCAGTCCTGCCCTGCTTTATGGCTGAGATTCTAGATATCTGTATAACAGAGCATTCTGTCACAGTGGCACAGATCCTATCTGATACCCCCCATTGTAAGCAGCAGTCCTGCCCTGCTTTATGGCTGAGATTCTACCTATCTGTATAACAGAGCATTCTGTCACAGTGGCACAGATCCTATCTGATCCCCCCATTGTAAGCAGCAGTCCTGCCCTGCTTTATGGCTGAGATTCTAGCTATCTGTATAACAGAGCATTCTGTCACAGTGGCACAGATCCTATCTGATCCCCCCATTGTAAGCAACAGTCCTGCCCTGCTTTATGGCTGAGATTCTAGCTATCTGTATAACAGAGCATTCTGTCACAGTGGCACAGATCCTATCTGATCCCCCCATTGTAAGCAGCAGTCCTGCCCTGCTTTATGGCTGAGATTCTAGCTATGTGTATAACAGAGCATTCTGTCACAGTGGCACAGATCCTATCTGATCCCCCCCATTGTAAGCAGCAGTCCTGTCCTGCTTTATGGCTGAGATTCTAGCTATGTGTATAACAGAGCATTCTGTCACAGTGGCACAGATCCTATCTGATCCCCCCCCATTGTAAGCAGCAGTCCTGCCCTGCTTTATGGCTGAGATTCTAGCTATCTGTATAACAGAGCATTCTGTCACAGTGGCACAGATCCTATCTGATCCCCCCCATTGTAAGCAGCAGTCCTGCCCTGCTTTATGGCTGAGATTCTAGCTATCTGTATAACAGAGCATTCTGTCACAGTGGCACAGATCCTATCTGAATCCCATTGTAAGCAGCAGTCCTGCCCTGCTTTATGGCTAAGATTATAGCAATATTGACAACTATATTAAAGTTAAGATTGTTGGGACGATGATTTAACTTTCAAGGGAGGGATTTCTCCCTTTAAACCATTTTACCTGCATGGTACAAAAGGACCACAAGGTGGCGCTGGAACATAAGTTGTATTGTACCAATTACCAAGGAGCTCTACCCTTCCATTCCTGTTTCAGTCTGTTATTAGTGTGTATGTGAAACTTTTTTTAATAGCCCCAGAATGTGGGGGACAGTATCTCCAATATTGCCCTCTACTGGCCTGTATGAGGATATCCTGTATCTGTAAGAAACATAGGCTTGGCAGGGGATTCTTACCCTCTGAAATTCACTGCTGATCTCCTATCGCCCTGATATTAAGGGGTGTGTGTGTTTGGGGGGGGGGGGGGGGGTAATGCTTTGGCTTTTCTCCCTCATTTTAGTGAATTTTGTAAAACATGACAGGGAGTCGGTGGGTGCTGGGAGTTGTTCAACATCACCAAGAGGGCTGCAGGCAGGGCAATGCTGAAAAATGCTGTGCCATCTTGTATTACTCTCCAGTCTTCCTTCATACAACTTCTACACCTGATTTCTATGCTTGGGGCCATGGGCAACTAATCCTTTTTGCAAGGCCAGTTCTAACAGGGAATTTCTGTTGCCTGATTTCCAAAAACCCGAACCCATGAATATCCAGGGGTCAAATGGCAAAACCTACGGTTTGTTTCAAAACCACGTTCAACCAGCAGATGGCGATGGAGCTGCTGTAGGGAAGGCACTTGTTAAACTGAAGCGGCCTGCTCGTTATAAGTTGTAAACATAATAATGTTGGAAAAAGTAACAGGCCCAGACTGACAATCTGTGGGTTCAGGCAAATCCCAGAGGGGCTGCTGTAAGATACCATAGACAGTCACTATTTAGTGGCCTGATGGGGGGGCTGTTTGGTCCTCTGTGTACTTGAAATGCCAGGGCCTCTTTTGAAGGTTCCCTGTAGGGTTCCCACTACCCATCAATTCCCCTAATAATAAAGACCACACATGGGCGGGGGGGCTTTCTCTGAATCCTCTGTCAGACTCCCACTAAGCCAAGTTCCTTGACCATGTGTTATGTCAACACAGGAAAAAAAACAAATACAAAGATTTGCCACCAGGTGGCGCGTGGTCTATGGCATTTTTTATTGTGTTTTTCTGTGTCTTTGCACTCTAGCACCATCTAGAGGCAGGATTTTACACTCAAAAAATGGTGTCTGGATATGGTGAGATGAAATGTGAAAGCTTGCTGGTTGAATCTGTACCTCTACCATTTGGCCCACCTGGTGAAATATTAAGTTCAGTGTAGGGTTCTATGGGAAATGTTACCCTCAGTGGCGAGTTCTACCCCCCGGGGCACGCTTTTTGCACCAAGTTGGAGATTGTAATGGTTGCAATAGCTGTTACCCAGCCCCCCTAAACCCTTTATAAAAGCATATTCCGTGTGGGCTATACCAAGCCTGGATTCAGAGGGAAAGGATGAGACCACCAATAAAATCTATAAGATACAACCTAACGTTTAAATTCCTACATCAACTTAGTCATCCTAGCAGAACACAAACAAATGGAGAGAAGGACAGGAACTGGCAGAGGTGCTCATTCTTTGAGTCCTCCATTGTTCATATGGTCTAGGAATGCCCACAAATGTCTGAGGTGTTGGCCACTAGGTTAACCTATTGTGGAAATGCGTAGGGTTGGGTTCCCACAGATTAAAACAGCCCTCCAGGGCAAAGGTAGTGGGTAACTAGGAGAGCCAGATCAACTTGGCCTGGTGATTTTTTGCTATTTCTATCATAAATGGCCACTGCACGCTTAGCCCCACCCCTTTTATCTACCACGTGGCCATATGCAATGCCTCATAATATTACAGTTGTTTTTTCCCCTATGACCTATCCTGCCCAAGTACCCTGGTTAGGGCATTCATACATCCCTCCTTTTGTAGACTGCGTTGCATTTTTTCCCCTAGTGTCTCAGTTCTACATATGTAACATGTCCGCATCTCAGTATTTCAACCTCATTGGTCAATTTTTTGTATGTCCAAACTTTAAAATGTGAAAAGACCCACCAGACTCCCATGGGGTTATAGCTGGGGTACAGTCCAGAACTGGATCAGGTTCCATGGAATAGCTGCAAAGTAGTCTGGATTCGGACAGATCCTTGATGTCCCGACCATGCAGTTGGTCTGCAGGCACCCTTCAGGAGCAGTTGAGGAAGCTTCAGCAGCTATCTGGGGCAAAAAAATGAAAATCTACCAAACTGATCCATTGTGTGACATCAGTGCGAGATTTTGTGATGTCACTTCTGGGTTTTACAATTGTGACATCAGGGGCAGGTTGAATGAAAGTGGTTTGGGACAAGAATGCATCTTGGGCAGGGTGTCAGCAGACCCTCAGACCCCAAGGGCCCCCAACCCTGCCTACTACCGGCTAACACCACCACCATATTTCACACCACTTCTACAGCCTCCACCCCCGGTAACAACTCAGGGGTGCTTCGTAGATGGACAAGCCAGAGGTAGTGGGGCCCACTGGGATTTCTCCTGGGATGCTGGTGGGTCAGTCCAATCAGGAAGGGGACTAATTAAGCGTCCATTGTAAGTATTTTGCAACCATATCAAGTTAAAGGAGACATAAATGAAATAAATAAAACCCTAATTCTGTAGGCAATTATGAATAATATACGGTGCTGGTTTCACTTTGGGCTAAAAATGAACCCTTATCTGTAAATATGGCCCCTTTATTGGAGCTCCCTATAGATCCCATCAGGTCTCTGTCCGTGTTTGAAATGAAGGGTGGGCGTGTCCTACTGGTCCTTGCCAGAAGCACAGTAGGAAGGGGAGTAGCCAATCACAGCCCTGCAGTCACACAAGGACAGACAGGCTGTAGTTCCCTATCAGCTGCTGATTGGTTCTTATCCTACAGTGCAGCGTACTGATTCCCGCTGCCCCCTCTGTACATCAAAAGAACTCAGCCAGCAGGAAGTGGAACAGATGGGCGGGACTAGTGGGGTTTTGGTGGAATTTCTCAATGTATACATAAAGCCGGCCATACCAGTACCGATAAAATTATATGAAACGCAGTTTTGTACGATTTTCAGACCATGTGTGGGCTCTGAAATTATTTTCCCAATAATTTTTGTACGATGGGGATCAGTCATTAAGCCGATTGGACAGGTTAGAAAATTTTGGTCGGATAAGGATAAAATCTGCGCATGTATTGTGTATCTGCCGATATCCTTGGGGGGCCGACAGTGCATTTCCAGGAAGTCCCATTTGGTATTTTTAGGGCTTTCTCCTACAATTTCAGTTTAGATCGTTGCATTTAAACAGAAGATCGATATCCGAACGTTCGTCGGAAGAAGACTAAAACCTGTAGGTGTGTGGCCACTTCAATGGTGACCAGTAAGCCCAGGGGCCCAATGACTGGATCACCGCACAAGGGTGGTCAAATCGGCCAAGGATCCACTGGTCTGCATTCCCAGTTAAGCCAGTTGTTCTGCTGAAGGCCGACTCACAGCCTTCCTGATTATGGGACTGTACCGGTGCCACCATAAAGGATTCAATATGTAATAAATATGTATGAAATCATGTATTTATGTCTATCACTATGCTGGATATATTATGTACCATATGTCCAATGAATGCATTACCACAGAGGCCAATCTAAATGTATTATTACTCAGCCGACATTTAGAAGGAGAGTCGCCTTGCGGTGCCCGGGGAGCATGGCATGGGATATGTCAGAACAGACTTTGCCCATATTCACCCCGTAGGCTCCTCATTTGTAAACAGGCGTCCCGCCGAGCCTAATTACTGGAGTTAATTACCAGGGAAATGGCAGAAGAGAGCAGGTGACGGTCTTAAGGTGACATTTGCCTAATTGCCACTTTGCAGGTAGCTCGTGACATTTCGGACTCCTTCGGCAGCGCAGATTCCAGCACTGCAGCCACCTCAGCGCTTGGCTTGGGCCCGTGTCCCCGGTGGCTCTGACATTCTGCCCTCATTAGTGGTAATGACATGGGGAGATGGGGCTCCGGACAGCCCTGTCCATCACTGCGGGAGCGAGAGTCGCAGCTACAAGTCCATACATTTTAATAATGCAGAGGCACAAAGGGGAGGTCGACATTCTTCTTAAAGGGACACTAACTATATATATATATATATATATACTGTATATATTGCTTTTCCTTTATCCTATGAAGAGCTCTTCAGACTGCAGCGGTGTAAGTCACATAAATCTTATGAGGGTCTGTGGCCCTATTGGCACCCCTGTTCTGTTCCAAGCAGCAGTCCAACATTCCTCATTCTTCAGCATGGCAGAACGGTGTCTTTCTCTTTCAGAGGTGTAATGAAATAAACAACACCCCCCCCCCCCCCCCGCCCCTATCATTTACTGAACTGTGATGACTCCAGTGCTTCTAACAAGGATGGACCAGAGCGGAAGACCCCGCTGATTGGGAATCAGGTCAGCAACTGCTTTTAATTAGTCTCCTGGGGCAGTTTCCCCCATAAGGCAGCAGACAGCAATAAACGTTGCCAGTGATTTCCATTGGATGGACCCCCCCCTGCACATACAGATAACTGCCCCATAGTGCCAGCACAGGCTGAGCTATAACAGCACACAATCTGCACTTATGGTGAACTTCAGTTTCTCTTTCAAACCACTGCCTGGTCTGCCTGCATAGGGCCCACTGGGGCCTTATAATTAGGGGGCTAGGGGTTTTAATTGCACCCATATAGGGCCCTGTTGGGGACATCATATTCTATCCCTTTGCAGGACCTTATTATATATAATAAGGGGGGTAGAGGTTCTAGCTGCACCCATATAGGGCCCTGCTGGGGACACCATGTTCTATCCCTTTGCAGGACCTTATTATATATAATAAGGGGGGTAGGGGTTCTAACTGCACCCATATAGGGCCCTGCTGGGGCACCATGTTCTATCCCTTTGCAGGAACTTATTATATATAATAAAGGGGGGTAGAGGTTCTAGCTGCACCCATATAGGGCCCTTCTGGGGCACCATGTTCTTTCCCTTTGCAGGACCTTATTATATATAATAAAGGGGGGTAGAGGTTCTAGCTGCACCCATATAGGGCTCTTCTGGGGACACCATGTTCTATCCCTTTGCAGGACCTTATTATATATAATAAGGGGGGGGGGGGTAGAGGTTCTAGCTGCACCCATATAGGGCCCTGCTGGGGACACCATGTTCTATCCCTTTGCAGGACCTTATTATATATAATAAGGGGGGTAGGGGTTCTAACTGCACCCATATAGGGCCCTGCTAGGGACATCATATTCATCCCTTTGCAGGACCTTATTATATATAAGGGGGTAGGGGTTCCCACTGCACCCATATAGGGCCCTGCTGGGGCACCATGTTCTTTCCCTTTGCAGGACCTTATTATATATAATAAGGGGGGTAGGGGTTCTAACTGCACCCATATAGGGCCCTGCTGGGGCACCATGTTCTATCCCTTTGCAGGAACTTATTATATATAATAAAGGGGGGTAGAGGTTCTAGCTGCACCCATATAGGGCCCTTCTGGGGCACCATGTTCTTTCCCTTTGCAGGACCTTATTATATATAATAAAGGGGGGTAGAGGTTCTAGCTGCACCCATATAGGGCTCTTCTGGGGACACCATGTTCTATCCCTTTGCAGGACCTTATTATATATAATAAGGGGGGGGGGGTAGAGGTTCTAGCTGCACCCATATAGGGCCCTGCTGGGGACACCATGTTCTATCCCTTTGCAGGACCTTATTATATATAATAAGGGGGGTAGGGGTTCTAACTGCACCCATATAGGGCCCTGCTAGGGACATCATATTCTATCCCTTTGCAGGACCTTATTATATATAAGGGGGTAGGGGTTCCCACTGCACCCATATAGGGCCCTGCTGGGGCACCATGTTCTTTCCCTTTGCAGGACCTTATTATATATAATAAGGGGGGTAGGGGTTCTAACTGCACCCATATAGGGCCCTGCTGGGGCACCATGTTCTATCCCTTTGCAGGAACTTATTATATATAATAAAGGGGAGTAGAGGTTCTAGCTGCACCCATATAGGGCCCTTCTGGGGCACCATGTTCTTTCCCTTTGCAGGACCTTATTATATATAATAAAGGGGGGTAGAGGTTCTAGCTGCACCCATATAGGGCCCTTCTGGGGACACCATGTTCTATCCCTTTGCAGGAACTTATTATATATAATAAAGGGGGGTAGAGGTTCTAGCTGCACCCATATAGGGCTCTTCTGGGGACACCATGTTCTATCCCTTTGCAGGACCTTATTATATATAATAAGGGGGGGGGGGGGGGTAGAGGTTCTAGCTGCACCCATATAGGGCCCTGCTGGGGCACCATGTTCTATCCCTTTGCAGGAACTTATTATATATAATAAAGGGGGGTAGAGGTTTTAACTGCACCAATATAGGGCCCTTCTGGGGACACCATGTTCTTTCCCTTTGCCCAAACATTATTATATGTAAATACATACAGGCTGTGTTTTTGTGTTACTGTCTCTTTAATAATGGAAGAAATCGGTAGGTGATATAATCAGCTATTTACTTAGCATCTATTGTTTCTGGGGACAGAATTAATAATATTGTTTTTAGCCAGTGAGGTGCAGGATTGCCCAGAACGTCCGACTACCCCTTTAGCCCAAGGAATAAGTATTATAGGCAAAGCCAGCAATGACCCAGGGATTGGCCATAATCTTCCCCTTGTTGGATGGGCGCCATTGTGACCCTCCGCCGCAATAACCATTTCCCGTATTCGCATTAAACACTGCAGAAAACGCACGCAATTGGGAACAAAGCTAAACGACAGGCCGGGGTCACATTACAGCCAACAGATGAGCCTGAGCCTGTTTGATCGACTTGGACTCCTGCTGTATAGAAATGTGTTCAAACAACAGGTGGGGCCCCGAACAGAATCCTCGACATCCTTTAAATCCCTCAACATGTTAATTATGGATGCCCCCAGAGAGCGGGCCCTAAAAGTCATTATGCTCAGCCTGCTCTTTCACTATTAACATCATCCATGGCTTCTCCATTGGCTTCTGTTGTAAGAGGATTAAATACTATAAGCCCCAAGCTCCATTATTTTAATCATTTCTGATTACATTTCTACGCACTTCTGCAAATATATCCAGTTTTCATAATACAGATATTCAAAATGCAGTGGGGTTGTTTACTTTTCCCTTGCTAACCTTTCCAGTCTTAACCAGTCTGAAAACTTGAGTTTTAGTATGATATTTTCATACAACTTGCAATTGGTCTTCTTGGTTTCTGCATTATGTAGTTTTTTTGTTCAGCTGCTTTCCAGTTTGGAATTTCAGTAGCTGGTTGCTAGGGTCCAATGTACATAATCAACCAGGATAGAATGCTCTGTTATACAGATAGCTAGAATCTCAGCCATAAAGCAGGGCAGGACTGCTGCTTACAATGGGGGGGATCAGATAGGATCTGTGCCACTGTGACAGAATGCTCTGTTATACAGATAGCTAGAATCTCAGCCATAAAGCAGGGCAGGACTGCTGCTTACAATGGGGGGATCAGATAGGATCTGTGCCACTGTGACAGAATGCTCTGTTATACAGATAGCTAGAATCTCAGCCATAAAGCAGGGCAGGACTGCTGCTTACAATGGGGGGATCAGATGGGATCTGTGCCACTGTGACAGAATGCTCTGTTATACAGATAGCTAGAATCTCAGCCATAAAGCAGGGCAGGACTGCTGCTTACAATGGGGGGGGATCAGATAGGATCTGTGCCACTGTGACAGAATGCTCTGTTATACAGATAGCTAGAATCTCAGCCATAAAGCAGGGCAGGACTGCTGCTTACAATGAGGGGATCAGATAGGATCTGTGCCACTGTGACAGAATGCTCTGTTATACAGATAGCTAGAATCTCAGCCATAAAGCAGGGCAGAACTGCTGCTTACAATGGGTATGAACAGTGGCAGTGGGCCCTGAAAGTAAAATGGGGCCCCAATGAAACAAATCCCCCTGCACATGATCTATCTGCCCCAATTGTGCCCAAACCCCAGCCATCATTCACCCATATTATGCCCACTCCCTAAAAGCCCCACCCCCCTGGCATGACCTGCAAATCAAGCCTTTTTACTAGTGGCCCCTCTGGCCCCCCAGATCCCAATTCTGGATATAAATGTTTTTCAGGAACTTTTTAGTCTCAAAGGTGCACCGCTGCGGGGCAGTTCTAACAGAGCATCCTGCGATCCTATCACATTGCACTGAGCCTGTCCGGAACTGCAAATATCACCTGCTGATGCCGGTTCTTGGTCCATGGATGGGGGAACCAGGTGATCCGGAAACTCTGTTCCGTTTCCAATCAGATATCATGTGAATGACCAAAGTCATCATAGGGCAACAGGCTGGTCCATGTATGGCCATCTCATCTCAGCCCTTCGATTGCTCCAAATCTGTTTTATATTAAAAAAAAAAAAAAAAAAGATTTATTATGGAACAATCTGCTTGATGGGAATCCTGCAGCGAGGCCCCCTGGCAGGGGAATACATGTTGTGCAAATGTTTAGCCCATTCCCCTAATCTCAATGTATAATTAATACTAATCAGTGCAGCACAGCGGGCAGCCCTGACATTTCACTTACTTCTCTATTAGTGCTTGGGAAATCCCACAGCTCGTTATCACGCAAAGCAAAGGTGCATTACTTATTACTAAATGGGCTAATTGTTACCGTTAATTAGGTTTTCATAATGTTTCCTATCTCATAAATACCTGTCCCACAAAAGCTTTCCCAACAGTTATGAAGAAAGGCTTTACATATACATATTACCATTAGAGGGCGCTCTAGTTTGGTTGCTTTTGGGCAGTGGTCCTTAAGCTGTAGGACTGGAACACTGGGTGGGGTGCTCAGCCTGAAGGCCAGTTAGAGGGAGATTTGGGGTGAGTGCTTATTTGAGCCCTGGGTACCCCTGGAACTATAGCGGGGTGACTGTTACCCCAATGTTTCTATATATCTGTAACCTTGTTATGGGCTAAGGGGGCCCAGCCTGAAGGCCAGTTAGGGGGGGATTTGGGGTGAGTGCTTATTTGTGCCCTGGGTACCCCTGGAACTATAGCGGGGTGACTGTTACCCCAATGTTTCTATATATCTGTAACCTTGTTATGGGCTAAGGGGGCCCAGCCTGAAGGCCAGTTAGGGGGGGATTTGGGGTGAGAGTTTATTTGTGCCCTGGGTACCCCTGGAACTATAGCAGGGTGACTGTTACCCCAATGTTTCTATATATCTGTAACCTTGTTATGGGCTAAGGGGGCCCAGCCTGAAGGCCAGTTAGGGGGGGATTTGGGGTGAGTGCTTATTTGTGCCCTGGGTACCCCTGGAACTATAGCAGGGTGACTGTTACCCCAATGTTTCTATATATCTGTAACCTTGTTATGGGCTAAGGGGGCCCAGCCTGAAGGCCAGTTAGGGGGGGATTTGGGGTGAGTGCTTATTTGTGCCCTGGGTACCCCTGGAACTATAGCAGGGTGACTGTTACCCCAATGTTTCTATATATCTGTAACCTTGTTATGGGCTAAGGGGGCCCAGCCTGAAGGCCAGTTAGGGGGGGATTTGGGGTGAGTGCTTATTTGTGCCCTGGGTACCCCTGGAACTATAGCAGGGTGACTGTTACCCCAATGTTTCTATATATCTGTAACCTTGTTATGGGCTAAGGGGGCCCAGCCTGAAGGCCAGTTAGGGAGAGCCTTAGGGTGAGAGGCTTGTGCCTGTGGTGCAATCAGGGTGGAGCAGATTCTGCAATTGTGATTTTGCCAGAAGATAGGATTCCTGTTTAGTGACCCAATGAAACGTATTGTAACCCCCTATTTTAAAATACCAGGATATTCATAGAATGTCCAGCAGGTAAAAATACTTTTGGATTCTGCTTTTTCCCCATTGGTTATAATATTATAAAGGAAGTTTTATTCACCTTTCTCTCATTCTATTTCTGTAGGCTGATCATTAAATGGCAGCAAATGTTAATACAATATCCCCCCAACAGATTTCGCAATGTACCTGCAGGGGCTTTTATTTAAAGGGATGGGCTGAATCCATTATCCCATCCCGCTGAGAGCTGGAGCCCCCAGTAAACATGCGAGTGGCAGAAAACACTAACGCAAGGTGACATTTATATATTCACTCCTGCAGGGGAATGTGAGCCATCGCAGGAAACTGCAGAGATTCCACTGGAAACGGCATTCCGTACAGACTAAATTTTAACCTCTTTGTCATCACAGCTGTCATGATATAGCTTGTTTATTTGTTTTTTTTGGTCAATGAAAGACAATAACCACTGAAATCCATTGCTAAATCAGTATATTTGATAAGAAATTATATTATGTCACATAATAACTGTTTTCCAGATATGGAGAAATCCCAGGGGCCCCAGCAGAGGGCCTAGTCCCTAGACCTAGTCCATCCCACTACCAAATAAATTTGCACTCCCACATACTTGGTCATAAAAGGAAGAGTAGGGGTTGGTAGTCACTTGACTTATTTTCTTTAGTTCCCTGGGGTTGATGACCAACCAAGATTATGCAGCCACTTGACTTTCTGTCCCTAGGTCTCTGGCAATAATGGCCAACCAGGATTATGCTCAGTTAGGGTTGGCGGTCACTTGACTACCTATTCCTAGTTCTCTGATGTTCATGCCCCCCCAGGATCATGTGGCCACCTGACTTCCTGTCCCTAGGGCTCTGGTGGTGATGGGCAACCAGGATCATGCACAGTTAGGGTTAGCAGCCACTTGACTTCCTTTCCCTAGCTCTTTGGTGGTGATGGCTAAACAGTATCATGAGCAGTAAGGGTTGGCAGCACTTGATGTCCTGTCCCTAGCTTTCTGGTGGTGATGGCCAACCAGGATCATGAGCTGTAAGGGTTGGCAGCGCATGATGTCCTGTCCCTTAGCTTTCTGGTAGTGATGGCCAACTAGGATCATGAGCAGTAAGGGTTGGCAGCACTTGACGTCCTGTCCCTAGCTTACTGGTGGTGATGGCCAACCAAGATAATGCACATTGTGGTGTTGTTGTTTGTGCAATGCCATTCAATGTCCAGATGATTCCTGCACTTCCACATAGTTACGCTTGGTGGCGGTGTATCTGTCCTGTCCTGATTTCTGCATTACTGTATTCATGAGGGCCAGATGGGGAGGGGGGATTTAGTAATCTCCCTCCCAACTTCCCTACCTGTCCCCCAAGTTTCGCCCCACTAAGGTGCAAATGTTTCTTTCATTATGCAAAAACAGTGTTTGGGTGGTGTTCCCCTTTAATAAATCCCACTTAGAAAAAAAAGTAAAAAAGCTGAATTTTGATAAACATTGATAACTTTCCCCAAAGGACGGACTTGAATTTAGACGTTAAGAGACAGACACATGCAAGCACACAGAGGGCTGCAGTGTAAGTATGGTTTTCCCATTACCTTTCCTGGCCCAGTTTCCCTAGGGAACCCTGTATATAAATAGAGCCACAGATGGACACAGGGAATGGGCTTCCAACACTACTCAAGTTGCTTCAAAAGAGGGATGTTGCACTCCACTCTATCCCAAACCCACTTACTCACTCATTCACCTCACATAATCCCTGGCACTGGGACCTTCTCAAGTCATACGATAACCACTCCTGTGGCATTGAGAGATTTCTCTGCTTAGGCCAGATCAGTTTCTAAAGAAGGGGGCAAACAAAAGTGGTTACTCTGGGGTCCCTTATAGAGCACAGTCTTGTAGAGCAGCTCTTTTAGTTAAGAAGAGTGTGGAATCGCAGCAGGGCAAGATGCAATCAACAGCAGGGCAAGATGGAGACAGTAGAACAAGATGGAGACAGTAGGATAAGTTGGCAATAGCAGAACAAGATGGAGGCAGTAGGACACGCTGGTGACAGTAGGGCAGGGTGAAGACAGTAGGGCAAGGTAAAGACAGCTGAGCAAGATGGAGACAGTAGGACAAGTTGGCAGAACAAGATGGTGACAGCAGAGCAAAACAAGAACAATATGGAAAGATGGTGATAAAAGGACAAGTTGAAGATAGTAGGGTAAGGAGGCAACAACAGCAGAGCAAGATGGTGACAGTAGGACAAGATGGACATGATGGACAGAGTAGGTCAAAATGGCAACTTCATCCAACATATTTTGCTTTGGACCCCACGGCAAATAAAGAACATACCCTACCTCAGCACTCTCAAGTGAGAGAAATAATCTATTCCAATACCAACCTACCTAAAGGGGCCTATTCTGAGCCCTCCCACCAGAGAGCCCACCTAGGGACTCAAGCCGCATGGCTACGGTTCTTGCCATTAACTCCCTAGGAGCGGCTACTTGTTTATTCCATGTATCCCTCTGTTTCCTGTAAATGAAACGGTCCATTCTTAGATTAATGGAGGAACTGGAACGGGTACCAACACAATTTTACCATGTCTGCCGTGCCACTACTAGAGGGCAGTAGGTAGATAACATAAAAACAGCTGACTACTAATACAGTAGAGAAGCCATTGTCATGTTGATCATTTTCCATCTAAATCCACCTCTGATTTATGCTGAACTCAAATTTGTCAAAAATTTTCATTGAAAAAATTACAATTTTGGAATTTCAACCCCACTCACCATGGTTTACGCTTTCCCTGTAATTTACAACGTCCCCCAGCAGATAGTAATGCTAGGGATTCCATTTCACATTGCACAAATGGGTGCTCCTAGGGTGCAAATGTATGCACTGGTGCAATTGTAGATTGTAAGCTCTTTTGGGCAGGCCTCTCTTCACCCCTTGTATCGGTTATTGGTTGCTTTCTATGTTACTCTGTATGTCCAATGTATGAAACCCACTTATTGTACAGCGCTGCGGGATATGTTGGCGCTTTATAAATAAATGTTAATGTAAAATGTAATTGCTCTTGAAAGCAGCATTGTAGGTAAAAAAAAAATAAAATGGCGGTTTGTGCTTCTGTTTAGTGCTTAACACATAGCACCAGTATAGTAAATGATCCCCCCTAAAAGCTATCCCTCATAAAGGGCCGTGCTACACCCCCGCAGCCTGGTGCTAATGCCGGCGAGATCCCCGCGGGTATGCCAGGCACGTCGGGCGAGTTATGCAAGATTTAGAAGGAAAATGTGTTCCTGTGGAAAGTGCATCAGAAACGACTTTGGGACGGATTCTTGTGTCGGGCCAGGAATGCAGAAAGCCATCAGCCGGCCTTGCAGTTGTTCATCCCTTTCAAATGGGAGATTAACTTGAAACAGATGGTTGAAAGAGAGTTGCTCCAGGCCTGCAGCGTCAAATCATTTAACCATTGTGTCTAGAGATCATCGATTTTAAGGGGAACTCCACCCAAAAAGGTTTTGTTTTTGCACAGATATAGATGAATTATTAATGGTTTTAAACTTATGAGTAAATGTCACAATCGGTTGGGTGGCTATAAGGCTTATTTACGACTGCAATGGCAAGGTGCAAATTTTACCCATAAGGCAGCACTTTTCCCCATAATTCTGGCATAATTGAAGCCACACCCCATTTATACCCACCACAGCTGCTCCCAGTGTGTTGTGAAAACACTGAAAAATGTGCAAAATTTCACCAAATGCATTGGAGCTAATGGGCATTTCTTCTTGTGTTTTTTCTTCTGCGAAATGCGATGGAGTCAATGGACGTTTTTTCCCCACACATGTTTTTACAGTGAAACAAAACGTGTGGCAAAACTCAGGTTTGTGAAATTTTTTGCCCACAATTCTGTATTAGACAAAAAGATTTGCTTGTTCCCTACTAGTGATGTGCAGGCCAGCCCAAAAATTGTGGGTAGGTCCAATATTAACACACAGGGGCCCATTTATCAAAGTACGATTGAATCCAAATACAACAAAATCATATTTAAGTTTTCGTACTGTTTGTATTTTCGCTAATCTGCACAACGTTTTCGTACTGTGCGTCAAAATTTACTAGACAAAATTGTATTTGTTGCAACGAGTACAAAAGTTTCGGATTCATTCAAGCTTCGGTATGGTGACTTTCCTTGGGCCAGGGTGGAGCTGCAGAGTGCCATTGAGCCCTATGGGAGGCTTTCCTTGGGCCGGGTTGGAGCTGCAGAGTGCCATTGAGCCCTATGGGAGACTTTCCTTGGGCCGGGTTGGAGCTGCAGAGTGTCATTGAGCCCTATGGGAGACTTTCCTTGGGTCGGGTTGGAGCTGCAGAGTGCCATTGAGCCCTATGGGAGACTTTCCTTGGGCCAGGTTGGAGCTGCAGAGTGCCACTGAGCCCTATGGGAGACTTTCCTTGGGCTGGAGGTGCAGAGTGCCATTGAGCCCTATGGGAGATTTTCCTTGGGCCGGGTTGGAGCTGCAGAGTGCCATTGAGCCCTATGGGAGACTTTCCTTGGGCCGGGTTGGAGCTGCAGAGTGCCATTGAGCCCTATGGGAGACTTTCCTTGGGCCGGGTTGGAGCTGCAGAGTGCCATTGAGCCCTATGGGAGGCTTTCCTTGGGCCGGGTTGGAGCTGCAGAGTGCCATTGAGCCCTATGGGAGGCTTTCCTTGGGCCGGGTTGGAGCTGCAGAGTGCCATTGAGCCCTATGGGAGACTTTCCTTGGGCCGGGTTGGAGCTGCAGAGTGCCATTGAGCCCTATGGGAGACTTTCCTTGGGCCGGGTTGGAGCTGCAGAGTGCCATTGAGCCCTATGGGAGACTTTCCTTGGGCCGGGTTGGAGCTGCAGAGTGCCATTGAGCCCTATGGGAGACTTTCCTTGGGCCGGGTTGGAGCTGCAGAGTGCCATTGAGCCCTATGGGAGACTTTCCTTGGGCCGGGTTGGAGCTGCAGAGTGCCATTGAGCCCTATGGGAGACTTTCCTTGGGCCGGGTTGGAGCTGCAGAGTGCCGTTGAGCCCTATGGGAGACTTTCCTTGGGCCGGGTTGGAGCTGCAGAGTGCCGTTGAGCCCTATGGGAGATTTTCCTTGGGCCAGGTTGGAGCTGCAGAGTGCCGTTGAGCCCTATGGGAGATTTTCCTTGGGCCAGGTTGGAGCTGCAGAGTGCCATTGAGCCCTATGGGAGACTTTCCTTGGGCCGGGTTGGAGCTGCAGAGTGCCATTGAGCTCTATGGGAGACTTTCCTTGGGCCGGGTTGGAGCTGCAGAGTGCCATTGAGCTCTATGGGAGACTTTCCTTGGGCCAGGTTGGAGCTGCAGAGTGCCATTGAGCCCTATGGGAGACTTTCCTTGGGCCGGGTTGGAGCTGCAGGGTGCCATTGAGCCCTATGGGAGGCTTTCCTTGGGCCGGGTTGGAGCTGCAGGGTGCCATTGAGCCCTATGGGAGGCTTTCCTTGGGCCGGGTTGGAGCTGCAGAGTGCCATTGAGCCCTATGGGAGACTTTCCTTGGGCCAGGTTGGAGCTGCAGAGTGCCATTGAGCCCTATGGGAGACTTTCCTTGGGCCGGGTTGGAGCTGCAGGGTGCCATTGAGCCCTATGGGAGGCTTTCCTTGGGCCGGGTTGGAGCTGCAGAGTGCTATTGAGCCCTATGGGAGACTTTCCTTGGGCCAGGTTGGAGCTGCAGAGTGCCATTGAGCCCTATGGGAGACTTTCCTTGGGCCGGGTTGGAGCTGCAGAGTGCCATTGAGCCCTATGGGAGACTTTCCTTGGGCCGGGTTGGAGCTGCAGAGTACCATTGAGCCCTATGGGAGACTTTCCTTGGGTCGGGTTGGAGCTGCAGAGTGCCATTGAGCCCTATGGGAGACTTTCCTTGGGCCAGGTTGGAGCTGCAGAGTGCCATTGAGCCCTATGGGAGACTTTCCTTGGGCCGGGTTGGAGCTGCAGAGTGCCATTGAGCCCTATGGGAGACTTTCCTTGGGCCGGGTTGGAGCTGCAGAGTGCCATTGAGTCCTATGGGAGGCTTCCAAAATCATGCACTGAAGGATCAAAGTCAGAAAGGTTTTCCCGCCGTTTATGATCATTCAGATACGAAAATTTCGCAACTTTCGGATCGCCAATACGATATTATCGTGACTAATACGATTCTTTCGTAAAAACATTTTTGTAACATTTCCGATTATTGTATCTGTTCCGACTTTTACCCATTTCGGGATTCGAACTTGTACTTTGATGAATCAGCCCTATAATTTGCGGGTCGCGGCCATTATTTGTGAAAGCTCTCCCTGCCCGTGATCTAACAATGCCCCACCCCTTTGTGATGTCAGAGATGGGGCAAATCTGCAGCGCCTTTTGAAGCAACCTGCTGTGCCCAATGGAATAATTGGCACATTCAAGTAGCTCCAGAATTCCCCAGCACCAACAGTGGCACGTACCTAAGAAATAAAGACTTATAGGTCATGTATATTGGCAGGGTACAAGGCTACAGATCCTGCGTATTTTACTGTCCCTTCAGCTCGTTTCCGAGAGGCGTCCTGGTCACTTTAATTAGAATAAACACACACAGGCACATTTCCCAGTGATAGTGAGAAGACATTAATGGAGGTATTTACTGGAAACTCATTAAATTGTGTTTTTTTCTCTCTCTCTCGTTCTTCCCAATTCCCTTGCCCTTTAGCCCTCTTGTCGCCCTGAGCGTACCCGCGGCACTACAGCTATATTTGTTACAGGTGAGAGAGAACATTCCAGCAAATATTTACTGTTTGCTGCTGGCTTTATATTCTCTTTGGCATCACTCAGAGATGGCAAATCATCTGTTTTTGTGTGCGTATTATAATGTTTTAGCAAGAGGACAAAAAAAAACAAAAAACGAAGGGAACGTTAAATGCTAACAGACAAAAGTGACCACAGAACGGAAATGTATTAAAGGGATAATGACTCTTGGAGACAAATGGCGGCTCTGGATTTATTATTTAATGTAAATGAAAGTCATAGGGGCATATTTATCAAAGTACGACAGGTCCGATTACAAAAAAATCAAATTTTTCTAAATTTTACGACTTATGCGTATTTTCTGAGATATTTTTATTAATTTGCACAACTTTTTCGTACTTTGCAACAATCGTATTTGTCGCAACGAGTACAAAAGTTTCGGACTCATTCAAGCTTCGGTATCGTGACTTTCCTTGGGCCAGGTTGGAGCTGCAGAGTCCTATGGAAGCATTCCAAAATCATCAAAGTCAGAAAGTCCCGCCGTTTACGATCGTTTGGATACGAACATTGCGTAATTTTCGGATCGTTCCACGATATTTTTGGACAAGCATGACGCAACTTTTCGCAATATTAATGCACATCAGAAATTTTGGTATTTAATGCAAATTTTTGCAAATCGTACTCAGAATTCGTACTTTGATGAATGTGCCCCTTGGAGAATGTTTGTATGCAGCCACCATAGATCCATGCACAGTGTGCCTCTCTGTTCTGTATGTTGTCGGGGGGCGGGACTTCCTCTTTAAAAAGGCTGCAATGAAAGTATAAGTGTAACAAATACACCTAAGATCTCATTCACAAACGCAAGCACAAGTATAGTTGTACCAAAATGGATTAAAGTTGTTGCGCATATTGATCCCATTCGTTATTAAAGGTACATCTGCCCAAACACATTCCTTGCACTTAAGTTCGACACCAGTGTATTCATCCTGCCCCTCTCTGTTGAATCAAGAGCAAGTGACGCTACTGAGGCTGGGGAACCCTGGAGCTACCACCACCTTAAAGGAGAAGGAAAGGCTAATAAAGAGTTAATCTCAAGCTGCAGGCATACCTTCAGTTCTCTCAATAGTGCCCTTAAGTCTCTCCATATTTCTCCCGTTCAGATGATCAGAAGGTTCATAGGAAAAAAAACGTTGAGCTCTGTAAAGAAAGTTCCCATAATGCCTCGCTCCTGCACCAAGACCAATGTACATGCTCAGTTAGTTAGACTATGAGGAAGCTTCCTGCTGATTGGCTCAGATCACACATTCCTAAGGGATGGGAGGGAGTTCTTAGCATTCTTGAGGGGGGGGGGGAGCAGGAGAGGGAAGAGAGCAGAGAGCTGCGTGTCTCTGGCACAGGAAAACAAATAGACAACAAATCCTGTTTCTTTTGATAGAGGACTCAGTGCAGCTTCGTTGATTTGTTATAAAACATTAAAATCTGTGCCATGGGAGATTTGTCAAACAAAAACATCACCTTTTTCTCATGCACTTGTGGGGGAGGTATATTCCATTATACATCATGAACTTCATGAATATGACTTGTGCTGAGCATAATGTTTTACCTATTGTTTTATTTATGACAAGGAAATTGAAGTTACTCCATGTTTGGTCCTTGCGAGGCAGATAATTAAATTAACATAGTAGATAATCCCTAAGCATAATGAATATCTGCTAGGAAAACAGTCACAAAAAAGGACAAAGAAAGGGGTTGTATACTGGTAATATAATATTCTACCTTGCAAGGTACAAACATGGAGTAGCCTCAGTTTCCCTGTTTAGCTCATAGATTTTTCATAATTAAAATAATAGATTCAGCACAAGCTCCATTCATTGCACTCGTGTTAAACAAGGGGCTATACTATCCCTTTAAAAATCTTTGTTGTTCTTGAAGGTATCTGCCCTATAAAAAGTCAAAATAGTAAAGGATTAACCAGATGGACAACATAGTGGTTAAGAGACAACTGGGCAAGGATGTGCCAGTCTATAAAGAACAGAATGGAATTTTTCCCCCTTCGGCTGCAAATTAGAGAGGTTTCAGATGTTTTTTTTTGCCTTCCTCTGGATCAACTAGCAGTTATATATAGGCATTAAGGTTGAACTTGATGGACGTATGTTTTTTTTCAACCTAACTCACTTTATAGTTTTTGGAGAAAAAAAATATATATATATTTAGTAGTTTCAATTAAGAAAGGACCTTTCAACTTACATAACCTATCACAGCTTGACTGTGTTTGAAATACAACCCATTGCCTTTACATATTTGGTGGCAGTGATTGTTAGTGAGTTGGAGGGGTAGGGGAGAATAAACCAGGAGGACTTGACATTGGACAAGAGACAACAAAGGCCAGGACATGCCAGCCTATGAAAACGTAGACCAGAAGTCATCCATTAGGATCACCATATGGGATTTATCTTGCCATGGGCATGGTGGCTTCTCAGCTTCATGATCATAAAACAAATATGAAAAATGTAGCCAAACATAGCCAAAACAACAAGACTTTGGCTTGTCAGTGTTTAAAATGCATCCCATCGTGTTTGTATATCTGATGGCTGTGGTTATGGGCGAAAGTCCTGGGAGATAATCAACCAGAAGGAACAACGCATTGGTCAAGAGACAACCAGGCCAGGAGATGCCAGGATATAAAAATGAAGACCACAAATCAACCATTAGGACCACCATATGGGATTTATCCTGCCATGGGCATGGTGGCTTCTCAGCTTCATGATCTATGAAAAATGTAACCAAACATAGCCAATACAATAAGACTTTGGCTTGTCAGTGTTTAAAATGCATCCCATCGTGTTTGTATATCTGATGGCTGTGGTTGTGGGCAAAAGGAGTAGGAGAAAATCAACCAGAAGGAACAACTTATTGCCCAAGAGACAACCAGGCCAGGAGATTCCATGATATAAAAATGAAGACCACAAATTAACCATTAGGACCACCATAAGGGATTTATCTTGCCTTGGATATGGTGGCTTCTCAGCTTCATGATCATAAAACAAATATGAAAAATGTAACCAAACATAGCCAATACAATAAGACTTTGGCTTGTCAGTGTTTAAAATGCATCCCATCGTGTTTGTACATCTGATGGCCGTAGCTATGGTCAAAAGGAATAGGAGAAAATAAACCAGAAGGACCAACTCATTGGTCGAGAGACAACCAGGCCAGGAGATGCCAGGGATCTACCTTGTCATGGTCTTGATGGTTTCTCAGCTTCATGATCATAAAACAAATATGAAAAATGTAACCAAACATAGCCAAAACAACAAGACTTTGGCTTGACAGTGTTTAAAATGCTTCCCATCGTGTTTGTATATCTGATGGCAGTGGTTATGGGCGAAAGGTCTGGGAGATAATCAACCAGAAGGAACAACACATTGGTCAAGAGACAACCAGGCCAGGGGATGCCGGGATATAAAAATGAAAACCATAAATCAACCATTAGGATCACCGTATGTGATTTATCTTGCCATGTGCTTGGTGGTTTCTCAGCTTCATGATCATAAAACAAATATGAAAAATGTAACCAAACATAGCAAAAACAATAAAACTTTGGCTTGTCAGTGTTTAAAATGCATCCCATCGTGTTTGTATATCTGATGGCTGTGGTTGAAAGGAGTAGGAGAAAATCAACCAGAGGACCAACTCATTGGTCAAGAAACAACCAGGCCAGGAGATGCCAGGATATAAAAATGAAGACCACAAATTAACCATTAGGACCACCATAAAGGATTTATCTTGCCTTGGATATGGTGGCTTCTCAGCTTCATGATCATAAAACAAATATGAAAATGTAACCAAACATAGCCAATACAATAAGACTTTGGCTTGGCAGTGTTTAAAATGCATCCCATCGTGTTTGTATATCTGATGGCTGTGGTTATGGTCAAAAGGAGTAGGAGAAAATAAACCAGAAGGACCAACTCATTGGTCGAGAGACAACCAGGCCAGGAGATGCCAGGGATCTACCTTGTCATGGTCTTGGTGGTTTCTCAGCTTCATGATCATAAAACAAATGTGAAAAATGTAACCAAACATAGCCAATACAATAAGACTTTGGCGTGGCAGTGTTTAAAATGCATCCCATCGTGTTTGTATATCTGATGGCTGTGGTTATGGTCAAAAGGAGTAGGAGAAAATAAACCAGAAGGACCAACTCATTGGTCGAGAGACAACCAGGCCAGGAGATGCCGGGATATAAAAATGAAGACCACAAATCAACCATGAGGATCACCATATGGGATCTACCTTGTCATGGTCTTGGTGGTTTCTCAGCTTCATGATCATAAAACAATTAAGAAATAAACAGTCAATATGTTTTTCTCTTTGGTTGGTGGTAAAAACCTACATTTTTAAGTATATTTTTTAATTCTAATTGAAAAAAGTACCTTTCAACTTACATAACCTATCATCTTGCTTGACTGTGCAACCTATCGTCTGTATATAAATGTTGCCTGTGGTTGTTGGCAGTTGGTAGGGGGGGTGACTGCCATTAAAGAGAAAATGCGATATTTTTGCGCCTTTGACAACAGCAACATACGGACTCTAATTAGAAAAAAAAAAAACCTAGGCACGTGGCAGGACGGTTCCGGTGTGCCCAGACCACTCGCCGGTTAGGCAGCCGTCCTGAGTAATATAGCTTCCTCTTCCTCGATTGTCTCTTCATGACATTGGAAAATTCCAATATTATAAATTCATTCATAAAAAAAAAAAACAGAGCTTTGTTTAGCTGCTTCTACGGAGATTGGGCTATGGGATGCCTAAGGGGTTTGTTACCATGGTTACAACTGGATTCTGAGGCCCACGATCTGGTCCTAGTCTTAACCAATCCGGACGAGCAACCGATTCTGCAATATAAAGTACAGATTCCCATCTTCAGCCACATTGCACCCAGGAAAAAAAAAAAAAAAAAATTCGGTCTGAGAGTACTGGAGACTGCTGCTGCTCAATCTGACAATGGCTGCGCCCAAACATGGCGGACGGCGAAAAAATTAGCTGGAGACGAACGCAGCAGGAGCAGGTGAGAAAATTCAAACGCTTCTTCTATTTTTTTTTATCGTTTTACATCTTTTCTCATCTGCCACTTGCTTTCTTCTTTGGCACCCCATCACCCTTCCCATCAAACGCATCATAATTGACAGCGTTTGCCTCTTTTTTTTTTTTTTTTTATATGGAAAGCGTCCCCTTCCTTTGATTAGATAAAAAAGAACCTCTTTTTAGGCCTTTCAGATCGAATTTTGCAAAACAGCATTAGCGAAGCTTTCCAGCTGGGCTCTTATATAGTTTGATATTTTTTCTTCCATTCTCTCTCCGACCCCCACCCAACCCTGTCCTTTCCGTGCTTTATTTTTAATCGGGTTCTCGGCTATTTCGATAATGCAACAGAAATCAATGTGTATTTAACGCGTACGGGCGGCGAGCTCCGAACACCATTCATACGATTTCAAATCTCATTATTTGGAACATCTGATGGTAAATATTTTCAAAAGGACACTATGATATTGGTATTTAAATGAAAACCCCCCCCCCCCCGTTTCAGATCAAAGGGCGCGGAAGAAGTGGCTTTTATTTATTTATTTTTTGGCTCTCTGTTTTATTCTGGGGGGGGGGGGGGTTTGGAGACATTAAGTGAAGCGGCGGATCTACAGGACATCATGACAGCCGTCTGTTGTCATCCATATTACTGAGCGTCCCTGCTGTGTGACCCACTTTAGTTTCACTCCGGAATAGGGAAAAAAATCATCATAAATAACAGGCAAAATGGAAAAATTAGTGTATTTCAGAGACGGGATAGAAAGTTATATAAAAACGACACGAAATATGTAATGCCCCCCCCCAAGCTGATAGCTATTAACCCCCCTACCCGTCCCGGCAACAGATTAGCGATACAGAAGCAAAAAAAAAATACACTACCGCCGAGCTTTCCAGTGTTTGAAGATGCAGAGAAAATCCTTAGATTTCCCGTTCTTAAGCCATTTGGGTTTTATCCAGATAAAAATACCCAAATCAATGGAGATCTCTTTTCATCCGCTTGTGGGTTTATGCTTTGACACAGCCGACACTATCGTTTAATTACGCCATTCCAAATTGGCTAAGACGCAACGATAATTTCCAACCCCCCCCCTTCTTTTAAGTCGTTTGGAGGAAGGGGCAGCTGGGAACTCAAAGGGGTAACAGTAAGAAAAAAAAGATGAAAAAATAAGTCCGTGGAACTTCAATGGGTTCAATCTAACCCCCAATTGTTATATTGCTGGGTAAACCCAAAGACGTAAATCTTTTAATCCACTGTGGCTAATCCAGTCTACTTTTGTTGGCCGTCTTACATTCAACGGCTACAAAAGAACTTCAGCTGGACATAACCATACATAATGTATTTATAACCCTACGCTTTAAAGTTGGCCAGAAAGAGACATTTCGGGGGAGCTGGTGATACGAAGGCCCCACTCTGTTAGCCCCCCCAACCTTGATCTTCTACTTTCTCCATCTACACAATGTAAAGGGGAAGTATATTTTTAAACAAACATTGTAAGAATCACCCCACCTTCCTGCATAGATTCTATATTTTGTTTCATGATAAAGATATATTAGAAGTCACTGAGGGGTTCTGTGCCCATATAAAGGCACAAGGCTGCAGGCTGAGTTATACAGGGAACTCTGAGTATCACTCATGTATTATAAGGGATAATGTACCCCCTACTGTAAATGATAAGGATATTAGCAGTCACTGAGGGGTTCTGTGCCCATATAAAGGCACAAGGCTGCAGGCTGAGTTATACAGGGAACTCTGAGTATCACTCATGTATTATAAGGGATAATGTACCCCCTACTGTAAATGATAAGGATATTAGCAGTCACTGAGGGGTTCTGTGCCCATATAAAGACACAAGGCTGCAGGCTGAGTTATACAGGGAACTCTGAGTATCACTCATGTATTATAAGGGATAATGTACCCCCAATTGTAAATTATAAGGATATTAGCAGTCACTGAGGGGTTCTGTGCCCATATAAAGGCACAAGGCTGCAGGCTGAGTTATACAGGGAACTCTGAGTATCACTCATGTATTATAAGGGATAATGTACCCCCTACTGTAAATGATAAGGATATTAGCAGTCACTGAGGGGTTCTGTGCCCATATAAAGGCACAAGGCTGCAGGCTGAGTTATACAGGGAACTCTGAGTATCACTCATGTATTATAAGGGATAATGTACCCCCTACTGTAAATGATAAGGATATTAGAAGTCACAGAGAAGTTGTGTGACCATATAGAGGCAAAGGCTGCAGGCTGAACTATATACAGTGGTGTGAAAAACTATTTGCCCCCTTCCTGATTTCTTATTCTTTTGCATGTTTGTCACACTTAAATGTTTCTGCTCATCAAAAACCGTTAACTATTAGTCAAAGATAACATAATTGAACACAAAATGCAGTTTTAAAATGAAGGTTTACGTTATTAAGGGAGAAAAAAAACTCCAAATCTACATGGCCCTGTGTGAAAAAGTGATTGCCCCCCTTGTTAAAAAATAACTTAACTGTGGTTTATCAATTTCAATTTTCAATTTCAATATCAATTTCTGTAGTCACCCCCAGGCCTGATTACTGCCACACCTGTTTCAATCAAGAAATCACTTAAATAGGAGCTACCTGACACAGAGAAGTAGACCAAAAGCACCTCAAAAGCTAGACATCATGCCAAGATCCAAAGAAATTCAGGAACAAATGAGAACAAAAGTAATTGAGATCTATCAGTCTGGTAAAGGTTATAAAGCCATTTCTAAAGCTTTGGGACTCCAGCGAACCACAATGAGAGCCATTATCCACAAATGGCAAAAACATGGAACAGTGGTGAACCTTCCCAGGAGTGGCCGGCCGAGCAAAATAACCCCAAGAGCGCAGAGACAACTCATCCGAGAGGCCACAAAAGACCCCAGGACAACATCTAAAGAACTGCAGGCCTCACTTGCCTCAATTAAAGTCAGTGTTCACGACTCCACCATAAGAAAGAGACTGGGCAAAAACGGCCTGCATGGCAGATTTCCAAGGCGCAAACCACTTTTAAGCAAAAAGAACATTATGGCTCGTCTCAATTTTGCTAAAAAACATCTCAATGATTGCCAAGACTTTTGGGAAAATACCTTGTGGACCGACGAGACAAAAGTTTAACTTTTTGGAAGGTGCGTGTCCCGTTACATCTGGCGTAAAAGTAACACAGCATTTCAGAAAAAGAACATCATACCAACAGTAAAATATGGTGGTGGTAGTGTGATGGTCTGGGGTTGTTTTGCGGCTTCAGGACCTGGAAGGCTTGCTGTGATAGATGGAACCATGAATTCTACTGTCTACCAAAAATCCTGAAGGAGAATGTCCGGCCATCTGTTCGTCAACTCAAGCTGAAGCGATCTTGGGTGCTGCAGCAGGACAATGACCCAAAACACACCAGCAAATCCACCTCTGAATGGCTGAAGAAAAACAAAATGAAGACTTTGGAGTGGCCTAGTCAAAGTCCTGACCTGAATCCTATTGAGATGTTGTGGCATGACCTTAAAAAGGCGGTTCATGCTATAAAACCCTCAAATAAAGCTGAATTACAACAATTCTGCAAAGATGAGTGGGCCAAAATTCCTCCAGAGCGCTGTAAAAGACTCGTTGCAAGTTATCGCAAACGCTTGATTGAAGTTATTGCTGCTAAGGGTGGCCCAACCAGTTATTAGGTTCAGGGGGCAATTACTTTTTCACACAGGGCCATGTAGGTTTGGATTTTTTTTCTCCCTAAATAATAAAAACCCTCATTTAAAAACTGCATTTTGTGTTTACTCGTGTTATCTTTGACTAATAGTTAAATGTGTTTGATGATCAGAAACATTTTGTGTGACAAACATGCAAAAGAATAAGAAATCAGTAAGGGGGCAAATAGTTTTTCACACCACTGTAGGTATTCATATATTTAATATAAGGGGCATATTGATTTTTGTAATGTAACACATGATTATAATATATTACAAGTTACTAGCAAAAAAAAAAGGTTATATTATGTGAAGCATCACGGAGAAGTGAAGTGCCTGGAGGGGCAAAGACGAGAGACAGAGAAAAATTCAGCAGAAACAGAAAATTCTTATAAATAAGAGCAGAAACACCGGAGGAGCAGATAGCACAGCCTATGTATGGGAATAACATTTATACTGTATGGTGTCTGGAATTAATTTTCCATTTATTGTTGATGGGATTTTTGTTTTCTTTCCACCCAAAAAAAAAGTTATTAGGCTAAATAACTCATCTCCAGACATTAGGGCTATTAATACTCAGCAGGGATGGATAATGCCAAAACAATCCCAAGTTACTGTAGCAGTAACACTTGCCTCTCTATGGCTGCTTCAGTCATTTATATGTATCCAGGGCAGCCCGGGCACACCACTAGCATTTTGGGAATGGATAATCTCTAAGGAACTGACTTAGTGCTGCTGCTCAAGTAAAGCAAATGATAGAGTCAGATTCACAAATCCCCTATTAAATAGAAGGAAATATTTAAAGTGACGGCACACCGAACCATTATGGATTCCATGAAATGTTACAAAGGGGCGACTGGCTGCGTAAAACGAGGCAGAAAAGTCTAGAAGAAATGCAAAATTCTGATAAATCTGCCTTTGTTGAGCAAGGGGTTGCTAACATAATAACCCCTGAGTTACAAGCAGCGATCAGGGTTGGACAGGAGGGTGCAGGGCCCCCTTCTAAACTTTTTTCTGCCTGCCGCGTCCGCCCCCCACCAACTGAGCCTCCCTAACCTCCCACCCAATGTCTACCCCAGGGCGCACATAAGTTTTACGCGTCAGAGGAGGAATGGTCAGCTGGGGGAGTTCCGGCAAGGGTCTGGTCTGGACCCCTGAGTTACAAGCAGCGATCAGGGTTGGACAGGAGGGTGCAGGGCCCCCTTCTAAACTTTTTTCTGCCTGCCGCGTCCGCCCCCCCCCCAACTGAGCCTCCCTAACCTCCCACCCAATGTCCTCCCCAGGGCGCACATAAGTTTTACGTGTCAGAGGAGGAATGGTCAGCTGGGGGAGTTCCGGCAAGGGTCTGGTCTGGACCCCTGAGTTACAAGCAGCAATCAGGGTTGGTCAGGGGGGTACAGGGCCCCCTTCTAAACTTTTTTCTGCCTGCCGCATCCGCCCCCCCCAACTGAGCCTCCCACCCAATGTCCTCCCCAGGGCGCACATAAGTTTTACACGTCAGAGGAGGAATGGTCAGCTGGGGGAGTTCCGGCAAGGGTCTGGGCCGCCGGGGCCCACCGGGATTTTTCCCGGTGTCCCGGCGGCCCAGTCTGACTCTGGCACCGATTCCATACTCGCCAGTTGTAATATATGGTATCTATTATGGGCTATGGCTTCGGGACCTGGGTTCAATTGTAATCACTATGATTATAAATTTAGGGCCAGATTTACTAAAACTCAATAATTTGTCATTTTTTTGTAATTTTAAAATTGGACTAAACTCATTTCCTCGAATGTCTGACGTTTACTAAAAAAAAATCCGATATGAAAAGTTTGTGCGAGAAAAACTGCGACTTTTTAGTATTGTCGATGTGAATTTTTCGAGTTGTCGTACGAAAACCGCTACTTTATTGAATTTTCGCAAAAAAAAAAACTAGGGATGCACCGAATCCAGGATTCGGTTTGGTATTCGGCCTGGATTCTGCCTTTATCGGCAGGGTTTGGAGTCCGAATCCATGGTCCTGGCCAAACCGTATCCTAATTAGTATAGAATTGTATTGAATGTCCGCGTGAACACGGAAGTGAAAAAACGAAGGATTCGGTTCGGTATTCAGCCAAATCCCTTGGGATGGATTCAGGGGTTCGGCCGAACCCAAAAAACTGTGTTCGGTGCATCTCTAAAAACAACAGTGTAAAAAATCTGAAAACATCGATAGTTTCGAAACAAGGAAAGGGAGGGGACCCCTGGCCATTGACTTTTACATGATCATGGCAAATTTAATCCAGGCGAATTGTTGGATTAGGATTTTTAGCTGTTTGGATGCATAGTAAATCTCGAAAGAATGGCAACTTGTTTTTTCTGCGACTTTTAGTGCTAAAAATCCAAAATAAAACAAAAACCAGATGATCAGTAAATGGGCCCCTTACCATTAATAAAAATGTAATGTATTGATAGTTCTCCCGAGGGTAAATCTAGCAAGCAGTGATGTGCGGATCAACAAAAATCAACCTGACCCAGAGTGCCGTTGGTATTTATATACCCGCACTGATATATCCATCCCTGACGTCACCAAATGGGGCAGGGTGAAACAGACACAGGTCCATAACTACCGACTACCTTCTGAAAGCCCCCTCACTGGGACTGGGGCACTGACAGGACTTCTGTTTGTTACCCCCTGGTGGCCTGATTTGGCCAACTACATGCTGGTCCCTACCTGGCTGGAAGTAAATTGATCATAACAGGTTCCCCTGCAGGTCCATCAGGACAGGGCTGCATCAACGCAGTCCTTTCCCAATGTGATTTTCAAACCTGACCGATAGATATCAGTCAAGGAGGCAGTTGGAGAGTGTCCATACAGACAGATAGGCTCAGTGTCGGACTGGCCCACCAGGATACCAGGAAAACTCCCGGTGGGCCCAGGTGTAAGTGGGCCCTCCTGCTCCTGACCATTTGGCCTGTTTCATGCTCATTCCCTATTTCTGAATGGGAAGGAAGAGTAGAAGTAGATGGAAGAATAGATGCTAGCATGTAAATAAAAGAGACTAGGAGAATAAAGTGGTTGGGTGAGGAAAGGAGGGAAAATAGTTTGGAAAGCCGGCCTAGGGTTTAAGGTTTTCTGGCGGGCCCCTGGGTTCCCAGTCCGACACTGGATAGGCTGCTGACTTGGGCTGAATTAGCAGCTAAATCCTGCCCACGGATGACCAGCTTTACTCATGATCTTTCCCATTTGGTTCTAGGGTGTAACAGTAGAGGCCGCAGCTTACTGTCGGGGCGTACTGCGGGTCCTCAATCTTGCAGACTTGTTCCAATGAGGAGTGGTCTAAAATATCCTGCTGTGGGTCTCCATGTCTAGTAATACCAGGCTCCATTCCTATTGATATTTTATTAGAATGAAAGTATTACCCAAGCTGTTCTTCTTTCCTCCAGCCCACAGGAGGCACCATAAGTTTCAGGCACAGCTGCTAGGTACTACTGCTTCTCCTGCTATTAAGGATTGTTTTTAGATGGTTTATATCATATTAAGGTGGCCATATATTTGCTCATTTGGCGAGGTGGCCCCACACCTGGATCATATTGCCACCCTCATGCTGGGGCAAATTGAGCTGATCTGGATCATCCGTTGGGACCTACAGAACCCCACAAAGACGTTATCAATGTGCCGATGCGCTCCCCAGGCAGGTCTAGGTGCACACAGCAGTTTATACCTATACTGGCAGCCATTATTGCAACTATTTTTTACATGAAGGATAATCATCCTTTAGTCCCGTATTTGCAGCCCCTGGGGACAAACTGGGTTCATCCTTATAAGAACCGGTTCCTTACACTTCTACCAACGTATTCAAACATTTACACAGGTTTGTGTAGGTTACACAGCCCCGTTCCTCATAGTCCTAAACTGTAGCCTTTGAGCCTTGATTGAAACGCTGAAATTGTGCAAACATTTGTTACACAATTGGATTTCATGCTAGAATTCCACAACTCTGAGGTGTCGCATTTGTCATTTGAAATTCCGTGTTCCGTCATTCGCTCAAATGGACCTGCATTGTTGTCCGTTTCTGTTACTCGGAATTCTGAAGAGGCCGATTTTATTTCCAGCTGCCTTTGTTTGTTTCCATAGTGTCTACCAAGTTATAATTCAGCTTGCAGCTTCAGGGCTTCACATGGATCCACTGTTCTTGGGTTGCTTTCTGTCTTTCCCTGTACTAAGCACAATTCAGCAGGAACAGCCCCCTAAGTTTGCTCATAGCCTGTACAGAGAGATACCATAAAACTATGGCAGCATAGGGATTCTCCTGTACTAAGCACAATTCAGCAGGAACAGCCCCCTAAGTTTGCTCATAGCCTGTACAGAGAGATCCCATAAAAACTATGGCAGCATAGGAATTCCCCTGTACTAAGCACAATTCAGCAGGAACAGCCCCCTAAGTTTGATCATAGCCTGTACAGAGAGATACCATAAAACTATGGCAGCATAGGAATTCCCCTGTACTAAGCACAATTCAGCAGGAACAGCCCCCTAAGTTTGATCATAGCCTGTACAGAGAGATCCCATAAAACTATGGCAGCATAGGGATTCCCCTGTACTAAGCACAATTCAGCAGGAACAGCCCCCTAGGTTTGCTCATAATCTGCACAGGGAGATACCATTAGCATTAGAACTATGACCGCATAGGGATTTAAGTTTATTGTGTGTTCAGCAGGAAATATTGTATTGGTCCATAAATATGGAAATTCAGGCATCCTTCCTCATTTAAAAGGTACCTGATAAATAATTGACCTTAACCCTGGTTTTGCCAGGGCCTGGGTGGAAGGTGTATAATGCCGGAGCTTATTATGAGAATTAGTCTAATGGTGGCCAATTTTTGCATCTCGGTCCAGGGGATTCTAGATATGCCCTATGTTCAATATGTGCCAGTTAAAAAGACTAACAATTTTTTTACTTGCTGCTCCTCCTTCCATCCCCTGGAATCTGGGAAAGTGGTTCTGTATAAATAAGCTTGTCCTTTCCATCAGCTGCTGCCTGTGTCTTAGGTTTACAGATAAGGAGGAGTTCATTAAGGAGGAGTTTACCTGGAAATGATGTTTTTATTAATTGCCTTCTCCTCCCAAGAAAATGAATTTCCAGTACAAGCTCTAATTCAGGGGTCCTCAAACTTTGTAAATAGAGGGCCAGTTCATAGTCCCTCAGACTGTTAGTGGGGGGCGGACTATAGTTAGTCCTCAACTACTGCAGTGCCTGCGGTATGGTTCTACTGGCTTTCCCACCCCTTGCAGCCGACCACCACAGCAAGCCAACGCATGGAGAGTGGCTGGAGGAAAGAAAGCCCACAAAATAGGGCAGGAACCCAGAGATGTCAACGCTTCCAGTTTGGGCACTGGGTTCCAGCCCTCTTTTGTGGTCCAACCCGATATCTGACATATATTAGCTTTTATGCTGCCCCCAGAGCACACACCACAGATTGTAATGACTATGTGGTTTGAATACTTTGGGATCAGCCTCTGTGACTCTAGAACCGAACCTTTAGCAGGTTTTATACTCGTTTAATACAGTATGTAGAGTAGGTAAAATGCAGGCTACTGAAAACACGCAAAAGGCAAGAAGAAACCCGAAAGGGCTGGAGAGCTGAGATTGTGGAGTCTCTGAGTAATAAGGAGAACTGATCCTAATCGGAACCGACTACAGCGCAGGATTTGTGAGTAGTAATAGGACCCAAGTGGCCGACTCTTCCTCGGCAGCTCAGTAATGAATCATTTATTGACCACAAAGTACACCGGCGAATCACCCAGAGTCGGATTCTCATACACAAACCTACATTATGTATAGCAAAGAGAATTTTAATTAGCTCTTTCATTACATAATATTTCCTTCAGCCCAGGTGGGAATTGCAGTTGTTTTGCATGCCACGGTACGTGACCCCCCGTTACAAAATTTTAATGGGCTGTAAGGCGAGAGATTGAATCTGGGCTAATTCATTTTGTTGACAGACGTTGTTTAATTGGTTTCCGATTAGTTCTCAGCTAATTGTATAAAGTGCGGCTTCAACAAAACAAGGACATGTTAAAGGGGAAACTATGGCTTCGTTGTGATCGCCGGGGGTATAGTTGCAGTGGGCACAAGAATGCTGGGAAATTAAATCTGAGAAAGAATGCTGCATTTTGGGTAAAAATATGGAGAACAGCACCTATATATATATATATATATATATATATATATATACACATTTTTTTGCACTTTGATCTTGTTCAATAAACCAGCCCTTCTATCTTCTATTTATACTGCGGGTTTATCCACAATTCATAAAGGATAAGGTTTGTGGATAACAAACTGCAGGTACAGAGGACTTGATTTGTTTCCCCGTGACTCAGACCTTCCGAATGGCTGTTTCAAGGGCAGGGAAGCCCTTCATTATTGTGCATAGAGTCTGTAGAATAATTTACAGATAATGCAAAGTGAACTCAAACGATTAGGTCTCTCTTACACTTTATAAACTTTATGCTTAATAAGAGTTGAAAGGTTTCTCCAATTTTTTCTGAAGCTTGCGTGCTTATCCTTACCTACACTGCCACTGCCTCACTGTCTGACACATCTTACCTTCCACAGCCCTCCTGTTGTGTTATAATGCCGTTACAAAAAAGTCAATGAGGGACATAGCTTCTGTAAAGAAAGACAGCATAAAACTATGATAGAAGAGGCATTCCTATATGTATATATACTAAGCCAAGTTGTGCACGAAAAAAAAAATTACCGTAGCTCAAATTGTGTTTTTCACAGGAGAATATAAAGTATATCAAGTATAGAGATTAAATAGCCCGCAGCCTTGTACCTTTATATGGGCACAGAACCTCTCAGTGACTGCTAATATCCTTATGATTTACAGTAGGGGGTACATTATCCCTTATAATACATGAGTGATACTCAGAGTTCCCTGTATAACTCAGCCTGCAGCCTTGTGCCTTTATATGGGCACAGAACCCCTCAGTGACTTCTAATATCCTTATCATTTACAGTAGGGGGTACATTATCCCTTATAATACATGAGTGATACTCAGAGTTCCCTGTATAACTCAGCCTGCAGCCTTGTGCCTTTATATGGGCACAGAACCCCTCAGTGACTGCTAATATCCTTATCATTTACAGTAGGGGGTACATTATCCCTTATAATACATGAGTGATACTCAGAGTTCCCTGTATAACTCAGCCTGCAGCCTTGTGCCTTTATATGGGCACAGAACCCCTCAGTGACTTCTAATATCCTTATCATTTACAGTAGGGGGTACATTATCCCTTATAATACATGAGTGATACTCAGAGTTCCCTGTATAACTCAGCCTGCAGCCTTGTGCCTTTATATGGGCACAGAACCCCTTAGTGACTGCTAATATCCTTATCATTTACAGTAGGGGGTACATTATCCCTTATAATACATGAGTGATACTCAGAGTTCCCTGTATAACTCAGCCTGCAGCCTTGTGCCTTTATATGGGCACAGAACCCCTCAGTGACTGCTAATATCCTTATCATTTACAGTAGGGGGTACATTATCCCTTATAATACATGAGTGATACTCAGAGTTCCCTGTATAACTCAGCCTGCAGCCTTGTGCCTTGTCACAGAACCCCTCAGTGACTGCTAATATCCTTATCATTTACAGTAGGGGGTACATTATCCCTTATAATACATGAGTGATACTCAGAGTTCCCTGTATAACTCAGCCTTGTGCCCTTCTATGGTATCAGATGTCCTTGGTGACTTCTTATACACTTATAATATACTTTAGGGGGTACATTATCCTTACTATATATGAACTAGCTTGCTGACAGTTACGTGATAATAAGAGGATCTGGAAAAATACAGCTCTCACAATGACATATTGGTAATGTTCTCAATGGGAATGCCGTTCAGGCCCATGTTTGCATGCCTTTCATCACTGCTTTATCTACTTTCCATTTCAGTGTTTGCGGGATTGTTCCCTTACTTCGGCTGCACTTTTTATCTTACTGGCATCCCCGAGGAGAAGAACAAGAAAGAAAAGGAAAGGCAGGCAAGAATGGAAGAAAGACAGAAGGAAATAAGTGGGAGCAGTTACACATAGGAGATGCGGAGTACCAAAGCCGGGGAGATTAACTACACAAAACAAACAGCCGTGGATGGATTATAACTTGCATTTATAGAAGAAGCGAATACTTCGAGCAATGGAGCGGGGTCACGGGAATCCTGAGGTAATGTTACGTTTTTATTGGCTGCTTTAGAGTTGACATTAAAGTACAGAATTAACCCAATCCATAACTGCCCTAAAAAATCCTTGGGTGCTTTTGGTCAGAAGGTTTTCCTTTGTCTGTTTAAGGGATGAGTGACGACAGTGGAATGTAAAATTCAAAGGATTCCATATTATGGTGCAGAGCAAATGAGCATATTTTGGTGGCCTGACAACAATGGAGGCTGATACATGGCTGAAACAAATGAGCCAGTAGTACCCTCAGAAGCACAGAGGTAGATGTTTAGCTCAGTTACATAAAAAGAGAAAGTATTATGGTTCTAAACAACACATTAAATACTCTAGATCCGTGCTGCCCAACTTCTGTGGTACCGAGGGCTGGAATTTTTCTGGCCTATGTGGTGGAGGGCCGATAATGGAGGCCAGCTTTTAACTACACCTTCTTTAACCCACACCCACAACAACTTTTAACACCATACCCACAGGGAAAAAAATTATTAATAATAATTGGTGCTCACTGCAGGGATATTGCTTTTCACTCGTATGTGAAAGAAGTTTATTATGTCATACTAAGCCACACCCTTAAATTCATATGCCGCCTCCTCCCCTGTGGATAGCACAACAACCCCCAGCACATAATTAAACAACTATTTCCAAATGAAAACAAAATTCCAGAACAACCCTCCAGGTTCACCTCCCACAGGCAGCATAGAGCAGGGCAGGCAAAGTATGGCACACACAGGCAGCATAGGGCTGTAAGAGTATGGCACACACAGGCAAGGTAGGGCAGGTAGAGTATGGCACACACAGGCAGCATAGGGCAGGCAGAGTATGACACACTTAGGCAGCATAGGGCAGGCAGAGTATGGCACACACAGGCAGGGTAGGGCAGGCAGAGTATGGCACACACAGACAGCATAGGGCAGGCAGAGTATGGCACACACAGGCAGCATAGGGCAGGCAGAGTATGGCACATACAGGCAGCATAGGACAGGCAGAGTATGACACACTTAGGTAGCATAGAGAAGGCAAAGTATGGCACACACAGGCAGCGTAGGGCAGACAGAGTATGGCACACACAGGCAGCATAGGGCAGGCAGAGTATTGCACACACCAGCTAAAATGCAAATCGCCAGCGGGGAAACATAGTAGCCCAAAGTTCTTTTTTTGCAAGACCAAGCTACGCATGTTTTTTCCCACCAGCAATATACATTATTTCCAGAAGGAAAACATTTGCATGAGATCAGTCGCCGCGGTAGAAAGGATCTATTGCAGGTGACCAATTTCCTCCTCTGTCATTGCCCTAATATAGATGGGGGGAAGCCCATGGCACTGCACCTCATGCTCGTAATTGAGCTCCCCAACTTTACCCAGTAAGAGTGATGGGCCGCTGGGAAATTAGTCACCCCACAGGTGCAGGGACTAATCTCCCCGTGGGCCATCAGATATGGGTGCCCAAGGCTGCCTAATGAGAACCACCTCCCCGTGCCAGCCTACAACCCTGTCTGCTCCCATTCTGCCACCTTTTGCCAGCCCCCCCTTATTGCTGTCAACCGGCCGTTTGCTGCCTGCTCCACATCATTTGCTGTCACCCAGGCAATCGCTCTTCCTTTCGCCCTCACTACCTACAACCTAACTGTGGCCCACTTCTAGCAGCCTCTATTTATAGTCTTGCGCCTGGTTCGTGATGTCAGAGATGGGGCGGGTCTATAAATAGAGGTAGATTGCTGGGTTGGGCTGGGAACGGGCGGGTTAGGGTCGGCTCGCACATTACCAGCAAATGGTAACTTTGCAAAAATTACTTTTTAGAATCGTGTCCCTCCACAGTTGCACTCAAGGCACCTGCCTACCTCTGGTTCCGGCCCCGGTAATAAAGATTATTGGCATAGACATAAGCATTTATAATGTGCTTTGTTCTTTATTACAATGATTGGACCGAGAAGACTCCTTGTATCGTGCAGAAACACTTAGCTATTTTTAATTTCTAATCCCCGCTGACTGAACTCTAATTGTAAACAAACTTTGTTTAATCAAGCAAAGGAAGAGAAAGCAAACGCATTAACTGATTTATATAATCTTTCTTTGTCCACGGTTTGGCACGCACTGGCAGAACAATAAAGCAAAGTATTGTATTGAGGGCCAGGCGTACGACTATCCCCGAGTTACGCAAGTCCCTTGTGGACAATAAGGCATTATGATGTTATATAAATAGGTAAAGCACTGAAATAGTAATGAACTGGATTCTCTACAACCTGACAGGAGAAGTAGATAGGAGCATGGAGCAGCTAGCTTCTACCTTTATTTTTCCTTATATGTTATGAAGTGAATAGTGACCTGTGTAGATCTGTGCCCCATCCCAACCCATATCCCCTGTTCTGTTTTGCCGCTGCTTTAGGCACACTGCCAACTCAACTCCTTTGGAGGGGGCCTGGGGTTGTCAGTAAGCTTTCATTCTCCTATAAAAGAAAAGCTGGCCCGTACTATGGGTGGCATCACCTGGAAATGTCACTAAAGTGACAATGGTATCGGAGGTGGCCCAACGAGATAAAGCTAGACCCCCAACAATATACCAGGATACCAAAGCAGGGTGGCCATGGACTGTGTGCATGGTTAGGGATTTGGGGTATTATGTGGGTACCTGACATGGTGCAGGATTCTAAAGTGAAATATTTACGGTGTGAAATCAGCAGAAACATAAACATGTTAAGGTGCCCATACACGGATCGATTCTAGGAGCCGATATCAGTCCCTTAGACCGATTCGGCAGCTAATCGGGCCGTGTATGGGCACTACGTCGGTAGTACCTGAAATCAGGCAGATATCGATCGGGCAGGTTAAAAAATCTAGTTGGATCGGCTCGTTGATGCGGTCCCCGAACCGACTTTGCCTATACCCACCGTTATAATTCAATCGTTTGGCCATCGACATCGCCAATCGAGCGGATCTGAAGGTGTATGGCCACCTTTAATGTCCAGTGCAGGATAGAGCACTGCCATGGCTCCTTTATGCCAATGCCAGAAGGGGCCTGCAGATGAGCACCGGGCGATAATCACCCTGTACACTGGCATCAGCCTCTCCCTGTGCCCGCACCTGGAAACACTGCGTCAGCCCCGGTGCAGGCTAACTGAGCAGATTTTGGCGCTAAAATGCATACTTGTTCGTTTCAGATCCAAAATCTGCTCTGTGTGACTGCAACTTTGTGCTAAAAAAGCACCAGTGGAGAAGAACTGGGACCAGGGCGTTGTATGGTTGCTGGAAGGTGGTGCTAAATCAATACTTTTCTTTCGCATTCAGGCTAGTTTTTTTTTCCTTATCAGGAAGGACAATCTAACGCTACCTCTTTGAAGCTGTGTGTTTGCACAATCTGATAGCAAACAGTAGTTCAGAAACAATTCAGTCGATAAGGAACTGACTTCACTGAATAGACCAGCGATATCAGCATTCTGCTTGTTTTAACTTTCAGATAACTTAGAACTGAAGTTGAAATAATAGTATTTTAAACAGCTAAAACTAATATTTTCGGCTGCAATTTGCCTTGGCTGATGGCCAACATGCTTCACACATCACCTCAGTCCTCCCACGGAGAAGCACGGTGATCAAAATGTCCTAGCTAATGTCCGCTACTACCCATTATGGTACTTGCCACTGGATTGGTTTATCACATGCTTTGGCGGGACATTCACCTGTGCGTTGCGTGTCACTGGTGGTCCGGGAAGCCATGTTGTTATGCTCCTGGTGGTATGTAAAAAATTAAATAAGCACAGATGCTCCTTACTCAGTAAGTGGCAAATAAAAGATGAGACAGTATATACAGCTAATTACCCAGCCAGTACAGAGGGCAAAGTGAGTGAGAGAAGTGTAAGAATTTATTATAGAATACGGTACTAGAAACTTCCACGCATCCAATCCGCTCTGATGAACAGCACACAAGTCCAGTTTTGTACAATAGGGAAGCCCTGGACATGGAAGTAATTCCAGGATTCCCTTGGCAGGTTGCATTAAAGGGGTTGTTTTGAGACAATTCACAATTGGTTTTCATTTTTTTGTGGTTTTTCAGTTATCTAGCTTTTTGTTCTGTAGCTCCCTCGTTTGGAATTTCAGCAGCTATCTGGATGCTAGGGTCTTTTTTAACCTTAGTAACCAAGCGGTGGGTTGAATGAGAGACTGGAATATGAACAGGAGAGGGCCTGAATAAAAAGATAAAGAATAAAAAGTAACAATAATAACAAACTTGTAAACTCACAGAGCAATAGATTTTTGGCTGCCGGGGTCAGTGACCCCCTCCCCCACTGTATTGTGTGTTAAAAAATGGCAATTTGTACTACCTGCACTTGTAAATGAGCCCTAAGAGCCAAAATTGCTGTAAAACTAAAGCTAGATAACATTATAAGATCGTTCCTTCGGCAAGGTTGCCAAATGGACCTTTCCCTCATATTCCTGATATCAGACGGATCCGATCATTCGCCTCTAGGCCAAACAATCAAATCACAACGATGGGGATACATTCCACTGAGGCGGGGACTGCAACAACAAGACAATGCGGTCCTCAATCTGACAGGAAAATCAAACCTGCCCAATCAACATCTGGACGATTTTCAGCCTGTTGGACAAGGGCAAATAAGCTGTAGCATCAGTGTGAAGGGCCCGAATCGGCAGCTTAAGTCTGGCTGTGTATATCCACTGTAAAAAAAGATCAAACTGTGGGAAAAGTAAAGGTCCCCATACCTACGGATGGGCGATATCGGGAGAATCCAGGCTAATTCAATCGTAATTCTAACGACGGGCATAGGCAAAGTCGGTCCGGGGACCGCATCAACGAGCCGATGCGGTCCCCGATCCGACTAGATTTTTTAACCTGCCGATCGAGATCTGGGCGATTTCAGGCCAGATATCGGTCGGACAGGCCCGTCGGTAGTGCTCATACACGGGCCGATTAGCTGTTGAATTGGTCTAAGGGACCGATATCGGCAGCTAGAATCGGCCCGCGTATGGGGACCTTAAGCACTCTGGGTATTAGTGCTCACTGCAGTTTAGCAGCAACCCTCACCTATCCGAATCCTTTATCCCTGATGTATCCTTCCAGCGTGGGAAATAAACCGTTAAAACATAAACGATATGTTTTAACGAGCAAAAACTTTCCGACCATGAAAGTGAAAACAGCTTAGTAAGTAAAGCCCTAAGCCACGCAGTGAATAGGAGGAATACAAGCGTACTGTTGCTTTAGAAACTGTACTCCGTTCCAGCCCTTTTATTTTTGTTCCTTCTTCTTTCTTACACTCACTGTAAATCGTGCCTGGATGTGAAACACTTTGATCTCGGCTGTGTGTTTATGTCAAACTATGTGCTTAGAGAAGCTTTTTTAACTCTTCTTCCAATCTGTAAAGTATTCCCGTCACGGTATGCTGCGAGAGCTCTTTGAGTCGAGAACATGCGAGGGCAGTGTCAAAGTTCATTATTTTAAGGATTTGAAAATATGTCAGCGCAGTAAAGAAAATAAAAAGAGCCTTTGCCATATTTTTTTTTGTCTTGCACAAAAGCCAGTGACATCTAAAAGGACTGCGGGGTTCTTTGTCGAGCCTGGTGAGTTAAAGAGCCCGGTAATGATTGAGGCGTCGGAAAACATTCACATAGTTTTATTTGAAAATGGCCAGAAAGAAAGATAAAATAAATAGACTCGCCTATGGCGCGGCGCGCTGTATCGCCGCTGCTGACCCTTCCGAAAAGGCAGCATTCAGCGTGATAAGAAATCGTTCTGCCATTGTTTGAAAGCCACAAAGTTATTTTAATTTTTTGAGGATTTTATTTGCACTCTTCTGATAAGTATTTTGACAAAGCGGATTTATATGCCGCTCTGCCCTAGGTGTAGCTTTTCATCCACATCCTGCTCTGTCAAGAGTGTCCATTAGAATAGGCACCCAAGGGCTGCCCTGCTGAAGCTGCTGCTCCAGGGACCTCGAAAATGGCTTTAAGAAAATGGGGAGTGATAACACTTGACCTGAGACCTTACCTGTCCACCCACCACCTACTTGCTTGCAAGCTATTACCGTAAAGGTTTACTAACAAAATGGTCCATAAGGGTACTGCCCACCTATATCCCACCATTGGCAGGGGTCAGTGCTCTTCATATACTGCAGGCCAGCTTTGGGCCTTCTACCACAACCCCTGATCTTGCCCCCTACCCGCTTGCTTCTAAATTCCTTAGTCCAAGTCCAATTGAAGAGTCCCCTCTTACGCTCAATTCTACATCCTTCCATCTACTTATTGGCCACACCACCATTCTACACCTCTTCAACCCTTAAGGTCCCCATACACGGGCCGATTCTGGCTGCCGATATCGGTCCCTTAGACCTTAGGCCTGTCCGACCGATATCTGGCCTGAAATCGGGCAGATCTCGATCGGGCAGGTTAAAAAATCTAGTCGGATCGGGGACCGCATTGGCTCGTTGATGCGGTCCCCGGACCGACTTTTCCTATACCCATCGTTATAATTAGATTGTTGGGCCCCAGGGCCAAATGATCCAATTAGCTTGGATTCTGCCGATATCGCCCACCCGTAGGTGGGGGATATCGGGAGAAGATCCGCTCGCCTGGCGACATCGCCAAGCGAGCGGATCAGCCCGTGTATGGGGACCTTTAGGGTAAGAAACCATGGAGTGGTTGAGTAGCCCACGATAGATCGCTGCTATCGCGGGCAACAAACCGCTCCGAAAAGGCTTTCCATCTGCAACAATAGGAGTCGCTGGTGGAAAGTCCTTTGCAACGGTTCTTTTTCAGAAGTCACGTGAAGTTGCCCGCAGGAGGAAACTTCGTCCGACTTCGTATAACCAAAGCGTTGAGAAGGGCTTTCCAATAGGAGTTGCCGGTGGAAAGCCTTTTAGGAGTAATTTGTCACATGCAATAGCAGAGATCTATCGCGGGCGACTCAACTGCTCCGTGGGTTCTTACCCTTAAGGGTTAACACATGGAGCTACTAGTAGCAGCTACTTTTTCACGACTAATACTTTGCCATCGACAATACCCGTGAATTCCCTTTGCTAAAACACACATAGAGACATTTACAGTAAATGATCAGCATTGTCTATTTCTGTAGCTGCTACTAGTAGTTCTGTGTGTCTTCACCCTTATGTCTCTCAGTTCTTCTCCCCTGCCCTGTTTCTGGATTGGCAGCCAGTCAGTTTAGTGGCAAAAACAGCATGAATTTCTTCAAGAAATACCAGCTTCCTTTAAAGAAAAAAAAAAAATACCAGTTCTGGTCTCCTAGAAACATAACAACAGGGGACAGAATTTTTCTATAGCTCAGAGGAACCTACCTAATTATCCAAATGTCAATGTCTGTTTCAACTACTTCTAACAATTCTACATATTTATTCCAACTTTTTTTGACTGCTTATTCCAAAAGAACATTTCATTAAAAAAAAAAAGTGTCAACTTAAAAATAGGCATGGACCTCAATCCAGGATTTGCCTGCATTGCAGCGCTATTTGCAGGGTTCAAATTTAGCCGAATCCCACTGTTTATCCAAACCCTCAAAGTCACAGGACTTTTAAGCTATACATTACAACTTTTTGTCATACATTTTAAAACATTTCTTAAATAGGCAAGTTCACGTGAAAACTCAATGGATGAGATTCAATTTGAGGAGAAAAGACTTTTCTCCTAATTCAATTACAGCTTTTTCCTCTTAGAGTTTAACAGAGTTTTCACATGATACACATCATGATAAGTTTTTCTGAATTGAATTGCTTCCTAAATTGAATCTTGTCCATGAGTTTTCACGTGCTAAACCTTCTTCTCACTGAATTATACTGGCCCATAATATCAGTTTAATTTTATCCAGGAAATGTTTTAGTTCTTAATTCAATCCAATACGAATCTAAATGTTATGTAACCACTGGTTGATGATATCATATTTCAAGATGGACATGACTATAGTGTACACACAAACCTAGCGGTAACTGAAGTATGTCTGTGCCTTCAAAATATTTAGGCCACGTGTGCATGTGGTATAACTTAATGCAGTGATCCCCAACCAGTGGCTCGAGGGCAACATGTTGCTCACCAACCCCGTAGATGTTGCTCTCAGTGCCCCCAAACCAGGTAGTTATTTTTCAATTCCTGACTTGGGGGCAAGTTTTGGTTGAATAAAAACAAGATTTCCTACCCCCTGTAAGCTGATAGTGTGCATAGAGGCTGCCTAATAGCCAATCACAGCCCTTATTTGGCACCTCCATGAACTTTTATGGTGCTTGTGTTGCTCTTCAAGTCTTTTTACATTTGACTGTGGCTCACGAGTAAGAAAGGTTGGGGATCCCTGACTTAATGTATGAAACCCTGAACAAAAAGAGCCTGGGGACATTATTAAAGTATAATAAAGCCTCAAGCAAGTGGAGCCTTTCACCATCTACAATTTATTCCTACATTTTGGACAAAGGAGAGTCTTGGGTAACAGTTGGCCACCAGAAGCTCGTAACTGGTTTAATACATACTTGACTGAATTTTGACATTTCTGGACTTGGTGCATCCTCATCCCTAAAATGATATATCACTTTGCATTCATATGCAATACAGTTTCAGGCTTTTTTTTCTAGGACTTTGATGCAATGAGAATAAGTAAAAAATATTTCCGATAGAAATTAATATAGTGTTTATCCACTACACAAACAAACCAAACAGTAGGTAAAGGGTGTCTGTGCCTAAACAATGTTCTGCTTGTGTGCGCTTGTGGCATAACTTATGCCCATGTGAATGAGCATGGAGAGTAGTGAAGGTTTCAGGAGGCCATGACCCTAGCAAACAAAGCCTGGGGACATCATTATAAAAGTCCAAGAGAGCTTCAAGCAAGTAGATGCTTCCTAGTCAGTTCAACTGCTCCATGAAGCAAAGTGAATGGTAAATCCACAGGCTATCCAGCTATATAACCATGTATCTCATGTAGGCATATAAATAATGGTACGAAGGCCTCCATACTTGGACAAATAAGAATGCTAAATAGAATCAGAGTACTGTAATTGCTTCTGATTCACCAAATTGGACACAACTGCACATGCCCTTTGGTGCAAATAGGGCACAAAAGGGCTGAGTATTTTGGGGATCTGCCTGGTGTCCTTTGGTGAAATTACCAGTGTTCAGCGCACGAGTGACGTGTGCCCTTTTCTGTCAACATAACTCAATCCGGGCAATTGAAGCAGGACACTGAGGGAACCCTGGAGCTACCACCTGGTCAGGAGGTAATGGTAGCTCCAGTCTGGACTGGGTTTCAAAATAGGCTGTGGCATTTCGAAAGGCCCAGTAAATAGTGACTGTTTATGGCATCTATGGCATTTGCCAGAACCCAGAGATTGCCAGTCCGGGCCTGGCTTCAGGGTTCCCCTATGTCAATAGGTGCAGCACCGCTGCCTGGACTGGGTTTTAAAATAGGCTGTGGCGTTTCAAGTACACAGAGGCCAAAACAGCCCAATAGTGACTGTCTATGGCATCTATGGCGTTTGCCAGAACCCACAGATTGCCAGTCCGGGCCTGGCTTCAGGGTTCCCCTGTGTTAATAGGCGCAGTACCGCTGCCTGGACTGGGTTTTAAAAGAGGCTGTGGCGTTTCAAGTACACAGAGGCTCAAACGGCCCAATAAATAGTGACTGTCTGTGGCATTTGCCAGAACCCACAGATTCCAGTCCGGGCCTGGCCTCAGGGTTCCCCTGTGTTAATAGGCGCAGTACCGCTGCCTGGACTGGGTTTCAAAATAGGCTGTGGCGTTTGAAGTACACAGAGGCCCAAACAGCCCTCCAAAGGCCCAATAAATAGTGACTGTCTATGGCTTCTATGGCATTTGCAAGAACCCACAGACTGCCAGTCCAGGCCTGGCATCAGGGTTCCCCCATGTCAACAGATGCAGCACCGTCTTATTCGGAACAGAAGGCAGGAAGGAATAAGGGGCGCCGAGCACAACTATAAGGAGGAGCAAAGAGCGTATTTAGAGGCAAGTAACCGTTACAGAAAGTGGTTTTACATGCAAACGGCTGCAGGGAAATTGAGGGGACCTCAACTGCATTTGTGGACTAAATGAGCCCTAATATCTCTATGACGAGCAATGCTTTGTCGCATAAAAATCGCTCAAATAACAAAACTCTAAATTGCCATGTGCGCCATTGCACAATTAGTCCTATTTCTCTGTATATTTATATTTCTTTATGCATGGTTGGTATATTGCCGTAGGTAAATTAAAATTTCATACATTTGGGTAATGTATACTTCAGTTAATTATCTTCTACCACATGAAGATTCTCTTGGTATTTAGCAGTTCCTGTGTTATTAGTGAACTCTCTCATTACAGAGGAAACCAAATTTATTATAGAGGTTTCTACTCTGGCTTCCAAGTCTTAAAGCAGAATCTTTTTTTTTTTTCCAGAACGTTTTCACGGATACAAATATTCCCAGTAGCTTTTGAACTCATGTTTTTATGAGAATGTCATGGACAGAAAAATAGACTCAAGAAACACGCAGCCGAGTTGGTTGAGCTGCACTCTCAGAGCACTGACACCCTTAGCTACTTTTCCATTTAATCTATAGCTATTTTTGCTGAAGCTCCCTGCTTCATACTATGGCTACTAATGACTTCTCTGGGTAAAGAGCACAGACTCTAGCTAAGCCACTGACAATATGTCCAGTTCTTAACAAGACAACACATAAACTCGATGTACTTGTCAAGAAAATATAACCTGTTTACAGGTATTGTTTTTCTTACAGTACAGTAAGATTGCATAGCATGGATTCCAGGTTATAGCCTTGTGTGTTTGTATGGTCACAGCACCCCTCAGTGACTTCTAATATCCTTATCATTTACAGCAGGGGGTACATTATCCCTTATAATACATGAGTGATACTCAGAGTTCCCTGTATAATTTAGCCTGCAGCCTTGTGCCTTTATATGGGCACAGAACCCCTTAGTGACTTCTAATATCCTTATCATTTACAGTAGGGGGTACATTATCCCTTATAATACATGAGTGATACTCAGAGTTCCCTGTATAACTCAGCCTGCAGCCTTGTGCCTTTATATGGGCACAGAACCCCTCAATGACTTCTAATATCCTTATCATTTACAGTAGGGGGTACATTATCCCTTATAATACATGAGTGATACTCAGAGTTCCCTGTATAACTCAGCCTGCAGCCTTGTGTGTTTATATGGTCACAGAACCCCTCAGTGACTTCTAATATCCTTTATCCATTTAAAGTAGGGGGTAGCGCCCCAAACACAAATCCGGGGATGCCAGGATGACCACAGTAATGCAAAATGGAGACAGTAGGATATGATGGCCACATTATGGCATGATAGAGACATAAGCGCAAGAGGGAGACAGTAGATAAAGATGGCCACACAAATGTAAAATGGAGACGGTAGGAACGGCCACATTATAGCAAGATGGAGATAGTAGGGCAAGAGGGTGACAGTAGGCCAAGAGGGTGACAGTAGGCCAAGATGACCATATTAAGGCAAGATGGCCATATTAATGCAAGATGGAAATAATAGGGCAAGAGGGTATTGGTAGCATAAGATGGGATTAAAGCAAGAAGGAGACATTAAAGGAAGAAAAACGCAGCAGGGAAAGATGGAAACAGATGGACAAGATGGAGACAGTGGGGCAAGATGGCCACATTAAGGCAAGAAAAGAGACAGCACAACAAGATGGTGACAGTAGGCTAAGATGGCAACTGTAAGGCAAAAGGCGAAGCATATGGTAAGACAGTAGGATAAGAAGGTTACAACAAGGAAGACCATAACGCATCAGTGTTGCAAACCCACCAACTCTTTAATTGCAGTAAATGCCGAGCTTCCAGTGACCAGTGACAGCTAAAGGCTGTCAAGATGTTCTGAGACTTCTAGTTCAATAATTGCTAAGTGATCATTACATTTTGCACTAGGTCTAGTAACCCATAACAACCCATAGCAAATAAACAAAACATAACGGTCCTATGTTTAACAACAAACATCTGATGCTATTGGTTACTAGACCTTGGTGCAAACGCTGTGGTTTTTTTTTATTGCATTACCCTAATAGGTTTCTTATTTTTAACTTCAAAAACGTACTCTCTGTGAAAGACGAATGGCAATCAGGCCTGACATTTCCGTCTGTCAGCAGTAAACGTAAAGCCGTTTAAAGTTGCTGAAATGTTAAATGTATATTCACTTTCCCGATGAAGGAACGCCGTTATCACAAATATTATTGGCATGCCAAAGTTTGTCATCGAGGGGATCTTTAGCGTATCATGAACACAGGGCAAGTCCAATTTATTGTGACAGCAATGCTCTGGTATGTGCTGAGACACCATCTGAGAGCATATCCAGATGTTCCAAATGCTGTCTAATGGCAGATGGAAAGCATATCTGTTTGCCACCTGCTTGCCATTGATAAATGAGGGCACATCAAAATCAAAAATGAAGTCCAAACTTTTTAGTGTACAAAGAAGGGAAGGAGAGGGAAAAAAAATAGTCTCTTACTACTCGTGGCAACCATACACATAGGGCCAGATTCACTAAGACACGAATTCGAATCACGAAATCCAATCATTTATGATGATCACAAATGTCACGAAAATTCTTTCCGTTTGAATATGAAAATGTCGTACTTACAATCCGAAATTTTCGTATCCGAACGATCGTAAATGGCGGGAAAACCTTTCTGACTTTGGACCTTCAGTGCATGATTTTGGAAGCCTCCCATAGGACTCAATGGCACTCTGCAGCTTCAACCTGGCCAAAGGAAAGTCACGATACCAAAGCTTGAATGAATCCGAAACTTTTGTACTCGTTGCGACAAATACGATTTTGTCACACAAAGTACGAAAAAGTTGCGCAAATTAAGAAATCACAAATAATACACACAGTTCTAAAACTTAGAAAAAATAAGAATTTTTTGTATTCGGACTCAATCGTACTTTGATGTTCTCCATAATAGTTGAGTGTGTATGTGTGGAGGGGTTGTTAGGGAAAAGGCAGCAAAAAAATATAAGAAAGTGGCTCAAGTGGTTTCCCTTTTACTAATAATGGGACTTTCTGTACTTGTAACACAAATAATCAGTTGGGACTGCAGTCAATAATTGATCACTAGTGCCACAAGCCCCAGGGCTTCCCATTACTCATAAAGGAAAGATATTAGAGGAAATCTCTGGTGTTTTTATAATGCTATTTTTTTATTCTTTTCCTAAAAACAAATAACTGTACGGACATTTAAAACCCCAAGGTCCAAATCTTGGGTCAGAGCCTCCGTAGGTCATTCCATAGTTACAGATATAGGGAAATATTAGTGTTTCTGCCATGGTTCTATGGATATCTTCGGGGACTGAGGTGAATGTTGCATGGTTGTTTCTCTTCTGCCCCAAAGGTCCAGCCCCACATTCAGGTTACCACTGAATTTTACTCGGCGACTGTAATAAACATCTAAAGGCCAGATACCCATTTTTTGAGTTTGCGATTGATAAAGATCTGCAATCACAAGCCAAATCGCAACTAAACTTGTTCAACTTTATTCTTTTCTCATTTGTGTGCCCCCCCACCCCCACCCCAGATCGCTAACTGGAATGGTTTAATCTCATTTTACTTTGTAAACGAAAAATTGAGTGCAAATAAAAGTGGAATTTTTCAAACCACACTGTGCTTTTTGGAAACTGGTAGGGCAAATGTGGCTGTATCAGTGGAGCGCAATGGAACGGTTTGGGAAGGTGTCCATTTCAGCAGTTATAACAAATACATGGTTTTCATTATCGCTGACTTCTAGAGTTTTTGAGATTTGTTGTTACTTGAATATATCGCGAAAATTCAAGCCTTAAAAACCACAAATCAAGACAGCACTTTTTTAAACATTAGTTTAATCGAAACGTCGAACGAACGCCACTATAATGAAGTATTCATGTTGTGGTGCCACCTCTTTTAGTTTTTGAGACGCAGTTGGCTTATTTATGCATTCCTTTGCTAATGGTTTTCCCTTCAACAGGGAAAAAAAGTTAGGTTGTGCACTTCACAAGTAAATATAAATTTTGTAAAAATTCACAAAATGCAAAAGAAAAGAATTTATGAAACAGAATTACCCCGACAATCGGTGCATCAGTGTGCGGATGTAGGTTCCTTAGATCTTCTTGTCGTAATGATATCAAACCTGTGTTTGCAGAGATTTCCGGGTAAGAGCACATGATTTAGTCTTCATGGCCGCAGCTCAGTTAGACCAGCATCTCATTATTTTCCCATGTCGGCTGATCATAGCCGGAATCACGAGCCAGCGACACCTGTGGCCAATTATAATGCCTCTGTCGTTCTTAAGCCTTAACTTCCTCTTCATGTTGTTGTTAGGCTCTCTGTCCATTACGACTTGTCTCATATTCAGAACTTCTGCCTGTCACACACACATCTCAACTGACCCTTCCAGATTGTTTTGCACGTGAACAAAGACCCCGCTCTAAAGACCTTTAGTGTGTTCTCCTGCAGGTCTGTGAATCAGCTGGCTTCTGATACATCGTTTCAGGAGTCAGAGTCCTCAGTACAGAGAATATAAACAATAAATTTACGCATTTCTTTAAAACCACAGAACAATTTTGTAATGAATGGACATTGGAGAAGTTTCATAAAACTGAATTTTCAATTAACATGCAAAAGAAAACAAAACAGTTTGTTTTCCATGTCCATTAAGGGCTCTGGCACACGGGGAGTTTACGCCACTTGCCATCCCACCGGCGACAATGTAAGTCCCCGGTAGGATGGCACATGCGGCAGAGCGATTTCGGGAAATCGCCAAAGTTGCCTCGCAACTTTCTAATTAGTCTTGTGGCCAATTAAAAATCCTGAAGGATAAACACTGGGTTTTAGGAAGTTTCCTCAATACTTACCTCCAGACGGGTGTGATTTATATGATGTAATGTCACGGTCTCATCTCTGAACAAAGACTCCGGGAGTGGGCAGTTGGGGCAGGGAGGTATGCTGCTGTGAGGGGGCCTGATGGGGCCAAATAGGTCGAAATGGCTTTAGGCTGGTCCTGGTTTTATTTGAAACGTGACCACTGTAATCTAAAAGCTATGATATAAAGATAGCTAGGATTTCAGTCATAAAGTACAAAGAACCTGCTGTTTTACAGAGAAGGAAGACGACTTTAGAACAGGCCCAAATACTGGCTGATAAAAGCTACTGACCAGCCCCTCCAGATTGGTATGCGTATGGGGCCCACCCAGCAGCCTACTTGACCGATATCTGGCTGAACATTAGCCACATATCTACTGGTCAGATTTCAAAGTTCCACCAGCTTCAGTAAGTTGAGGTGGTCCTATCCCATGAGGTCTTTATGGGCCTGCAGTACAATCCGATCTGGACTTGGGGCTAAATAATCAGATAATTCCAATTAGAGGCCACATTGTGGGTAGCCTTTTACCAAACTTAAAAGAAAACAAAAGGGTTAATCATGGGGGGGCAGGGTGGCAATATGTTAGGAACCCTTCGTTTTAGGGGGTATCAATCCTTCAAAGCTTGTAGCTAAGATCTTTGATGGTTAGTACAATGTATACCCAATAGAAAAATGCCACATGCTTGCTTTGCTAAAAGACCTATGAATATTTTTACGCACAATACCTGTTTTTCTGCTAGTTGCTATGCCAACCTGTGTTCAAAGGCGTAGGTGAGCCCCTCTCTTAATCTACAGGATAAATGGCAGCCCTTATTAGCAGTTTTAATATGCATTCCAGGTGAGCTGTATATGAAAGAGCACCCAACAGGTGGCCTATTCTTTATAAAGGGGTCAGAGGCTGGGGGCATGGAAAGTGCAATAAGAATACAAGGTGTATCTGAAAGCTGTCAGTGGGATAGTGGGTTACCTTTTAAAGGCACAACGCCCCAATTAGTCATGGGTGCATTCACTTTCTATCCAGCAGGTGTGAGGCCAAATCTATGGCCAGGCCGTAGGTGTTTTTGCAACTGCCCAAACAGATTCAGGAGCCATGTATCTTTTAATGTGCCTGGGAAAGGTTGAGTGGAGTTGGAGTGGCTGAGCCATTTTGGCTTCATGGTCTGTTCAGTGCTCTTAATTAAATAAAAAATACTGTCCTAAGCTACTTTCCAATATACCCTCATTAGTTTTTTTTAAGTTAGGCGTGAATGGAATTGCTTTTAAAAGCAGAATCTGTCTGTTTATATTCTCTGTACTGCAGGTTGGGGTGCCTGAAATAATGTAGCACAAACCAGCTCTTTAACAGACCTGGAGACCTGGCTTCTGTTACACTGCGGCTCAGCGCAGCAATGGCGGACGCGCCTATAGACATACATGCTCCAGGGTGATTTCCTTGGTGCTACAGCAAATCGTATGCCTTCCCCCTGCCATACCGGCCAAATGCAGCGCTAGCGGGAAAACAAGCGAAGGGCCACACAGGCTGGGTGGCATTGATAGGACGCGTTACCGTAACCTTTGTTGCCTCACTATTCCCACCTTTCAGAGACCGCACCAATGGAAGGTGGGAAATTACCTAAATGAAAACCACAAGTCCCAGAACCTCCCTAGCAGCCACTGACTACCACAAAGTGTGATTGTTGCCTCAAAATTTCCACCATACAGGGGCCCCACCAATGGAAGGGTGGGGGAAACTACATACATTGAAGCCCCTAACTCCCAGGTCCTCCATGTCGGCCATTGCCTAGCAGAAACATACTGTGAGACACAAAGGGGCCGATTCACTAAGGTAAGAATCCGAATCACGAAATCCAATCATTTCTGAAGATCGGAAATGTCACGAAAATTATTTTCGTTTGAATATGAAAATTTCATACGTACAGTCCAAAAGTTCTGAAATTTTCATATCCCAACGATAGTAAACGGCGCAAAACCCTTTCTGACTTTGAAACTTCAGTGCATGATTTTGGAAGCCTCCCATAGGACTCAATGGCACTCTGCAGCTCCAACCCGACCCAATGAAAGTCTCCCATAGGGCTCAATGGCACTCTGCAGCTCCAACCCGGCCCAAGGAAAGTCTCCCATAGGGCTCAATGGCACTCTGCAGCTCCAACCTGGCCCAAGGAAAGTCTCCCATAGGGCTCAATGGCACTCTGCAGCTCCAACCTGGCCCAAGGAAAGTCTCCCATAGGGCTCAATGGCACTCTGCAGCTCCAACCCGACCCAAGGAAAGTCTCCCATAGGACTCAATGGCACTCTGCAGCTCCAACCCGGCCCAAGGAAAGTCTCCCATAGGGCTCAATGGCACTCTGCAGCTCCAACCCGACCCAAGGAAAGTCTCCCATAGGGCTCAATGGCACTCTGCAGCTCCAACCCGGCCCAAGGAAAGCCTCCCATAGGGCTCAATGGCACTCTGCAGCTCCAACCCGGCCAAGGAAAGTCTCCCATAAGGCTCAATGGCACTCTGCAGCTCCAACCCCGCCCAAGGAAAGTCACCCATAGGGCTCAATGGCACTCTGCAGCTCCAACCTGGCCCAAGGAAAGCCTCCCATAGGGCTCAATGGCACTCTGCAGCTCCAACCCGACCCAAGGAAAGTCTCCCATAGGGCTCAATGGCACTCTGCAGCTCCAACCTGGCCCAAGGAAAGTCTCCCATAGGGCTCAATGGCACTCTGCAGCTCCAACCTGGCCCAAGGACAGTCTCCCATAGGGCTCAATGGCACTCTGCAGCTCCAACCCGGCCCAAGGAAAGCCTCCCATAGGGCTCAATGGCACTCTGCAGCTCCAACCCGGCCCAAGGAAAGTCTCCCATAGGGCTCAATGGCACTCTGCAGCTCCAACCCGGCCCAAGGAAAGTCTCCCATAGGGCTCAATGGCACTCTGCAGCTCCAACCCGGCCCAAGGAAAGTCTCCCATAGGGCTCAATGGCACTCTGCAGCTCCAACCCGGCCCAAGGAAAGTCTCCCATAGGGCTCAATGGCACTCTGCAGCTCCAACCCGGCCCAAGGAAAGTCTCCCATAGGGCTCAATGGCACTCTTTCCTTGGGCCGGGTTGGAGCTGCAGAGTGCCATTGAGTCCTATGGGAGACTTTCCTTGGGCCGGGTTGGAGCTGCAGAGTGCCATTGAGCCCTATGGGAGACTTTCCTTGGGCCGGGTTGGAGCTGCAGAGTGCCATTGAGCCCTATGGGAGACTTTCCTTGGGCCGGGTTGGAGCTGCAGAGTGCCATTAAGCCCTATGGGAGGCTTCCAAAATCATGCACAGAAGGTTTCAAAGTTAGAAAGGTTTTCGCGCCATTTACGATCATTCGGACCGTACCACAATATTTACGTATGACCACGATACAAATTTTTCGCGTTTTTAACGCACATCATAAATTATCGGATTTAATACGAATTTTTTTCTATTGAAGTCCAGAATTCGGACTTCGATAGACGGGCCCCAAAGCGTGATTGTTACTTTAGTTGCCTCAATATTCCCACCAATAGAAGGCTGGGAGACATTACCTACATTAAAAACCACAACTCCCAGCCCCCCCCTGGCAGCCATTGGCTAGCTTTGGAATACTAGGACATACACTACAGGACCACAATTCACCCCATAACCAGAGTAGTTCTTGTGGGAGCTACAGCCCAAAAGCTTCCTCACCAACTCTTACCATCCCTCCTCAGAGAACCCTCCCACACTGGGGCCCTAGGGCCCATGGCTGCCCTACATATACTATTCCCACCTCACAGACACCCCATATTAGAGCCGGGGAGCGCATCCCTGAGGTAAAAAGCGGAGAGCTGCTTGGAGTCACATGACTGCGCGTACCAGCGGGGCGGGAAAAATCGCGAGAAGCTGCGGGGCCGCGCATGTGAGGCGCGGGCACGCCAATGCGCACTCCCGCGGGTGCCGTGCACGGTGTTTCTCTCACACACTCACTCACTGTGTATCGCACTGTCCGGGGCATGGCCGCATCCCGGCGCTCTGCGCTCTCCTGTTTCCCGAGTATCCCTGCGCGGTGGCGGCTCCAGCTGGAAGCTTGATGGGTGGCTGCGGAGCGGAGGGAGAGGGCCCGGAACGGCTGGGCACAAGAGCCGGCTCAGGGCTGCCTGGGTGAGGAGCAAGGCCACACGGCTCTCTGTCTGTCTGTGTGTGTGTGAGAGGAACGGGGGGAGGAAACTTTCCAGGAGAGGCGGACGGATCCAGTTTGTAGGCCAGGCCCCGGCTTTGCCAGTACCGCTGGGCCGCATCTTACTGGGAAGCCCCGTACCCTGGCCCGTCTATAGGCATGCATGGGAACCCTGTGGCCCTGTACGTGGCTGTGGTAATAGAGTCCATCACAGGTTGCTCTGCTGCCCTTATTCCCAACATTGGGGCTCTGAATGCTTTGCTTTTCTGCTAGAGCATGCTGGGAAATGTAGTCCCAGGGATGAACATCACCAGACACTGAATGACTACATCTCTGGGCTCAGAGGGGTTACTGGGAGTTTTAATTCAGCATCATCCACAGGGCTGTATGGGGGATATCTGTCAGCTTTACTGGGGCTTTACTACATCCTTACTATATCTGGGGGGGGGGGACTATTTTGCAGGGATCCCATCATTAATGGGGGGGAGACAACTTATCTACGTGATAAGCTGTTAGTGGGGTGATGGGAGTTGTTTCACTGGCAAATGCACTGTGGCTGCAAACGATGGAGAATCCACAGCAGTGCGGTATTAGGGTGAAGACACACGGAGCTACTAGTAGCAGCTACTTGTCACGGCTACTATTATAGACAATGCTGATCATTTACTGATAATTGTCTCTACGTGTGTTTTAGCAGAGGCAATTCTCTGTATTGTCTATGGCAGGGGATTTTCTAGAGTTTAGTAGCCATGAAAAAGTAGCTGCTACTAGTAGCTCAGTGTGTCTTCACCCTAAGGGTAAAGACACACGGAGCTACTAGTAGCAGCTACTTGTCACGGCTACAAAAATAGACAATGCTGATCATTTACTGATAATTGTCTCTACGTGTGTTTTAACAGAGGCAATTCTCAGTATTGTCAGGGTATTTTCTGGTGTTTTGCAGCCATGACAAGAAGCTGCTACTAAGTAGCTCCATGTGTCTTCACCCTTAGGGTGAAGACACAGAACTACTAGTAGCTGCCACTGCCATAGACAGTGGTTTTGAAGTTATGTGTAAATGTAATTGGTATGGAAAAACGCTGCCTGGATGTTTGTATTCTCTGCACTGCTGGCTCTGACTTCTGCATAGCGGGGTGATGGGAGTTGTTTCACTAGCAAATGCACTGTGGCTACAAACGCTGGAGAATCAGCAGCAGTGCAGTATTAGGGTGAAGACACACGGAGCTACTAGTAGCAGCTACTTGTCATGGCTACAAAAATAAACAATGCTGATCATTTACTGATAATTGTCTCTGCGTGTGTTTTAGCAGAGGCAATTCTTAGTATTGTCAGGGTGTTTTCTGGTGTTTTGCAGCCATGACAAGAAGCTGCTACTAAGTAGCTCCATGTGTCTTCACCCTTAGGTAGCTGCCACTGCCATAGACAATACTGAGAATTGTCTTCTAAAACACACATAGAGACAATTATCAGTAAATTATCAGCATTGTCTATTTTAGTTGCTGCTACTAGTAGCTCTGAGTGTCTTGACCATTAAATCGATCATGGTGGGAATTGTATTCTGTGGGTTGTCCGGCAGTTTCACCATGGGTGGGAATTGTAGTTCAGCAAGGTGTTTATTGACCATTGCTCACTGTGTTCCATCACCTACCTTGGGCTTCTCACCCTTAAGGAAACAGGGGGGCTGCTGTGGCAATACCCGCAGGGCCACAGGTTGCTCATTGCTGCTGTAGGGACTAAGCCAGTTTATGTGTGGGTTGGGGGTATGATTGGCTTTATAGTTTTCGTTACAACTGCAGTTTTATGTAAGAAATGCTAAGGTACCGTGGGAGTGTGGGGTATTGTCAGTTCATGCATTAGCACTTTCCATGGTGCCCAATATATATTGGGGGCAGAAGTTCTCCGCATTCTGTGCATGTCAGAATCTGAATGCCGTAGCCAGACGCCTTGGGGGTGTGGGGGACCCTGTTTCTTGTGTTCCTACCTGCCTACCTGATCCATCGGCACCCAGTGCTTGGTATATTACTGATATATACTGATCATTTGCAAATAATCCTGCAAGGCTGTGTGCCCACTCCTGACTTATTATATCTGCTTTTGGTCTGACCAAAGAAATCTATCCTCATTGTTGGGGGGGAAATGTCTATTTATAAAAAAAAAAAAAGTGAATATATGTGTAATGTGATGTGTGTAAAAAAGAAAATATATATGTATAGTATATATCAAATTGGAATTAGAACTCTCAGGACCAGCAACTTCTTTGTTATATAATATTTGTATTTTTGACACATTATACAGAAGTCTTATAGTTATCAAGGAGAGATAGATATTTAAAATATATTTTCGTTGTAACTGACATGTAACTGTAAGCAGTATATACATTCATAAATGTCATTGGTTTTGAAGTTATGTGTAAATGTAATTGGTATGGAAAAACGCTGCCTGGGTGTTTGTATTCTCTGCACTGCTGGCTCTGACTTCTGAATCAGTATAGCAGAAACTATCGAGAGCAGAACTAACTTGTTTCAGGAGTCGGAACCAGAGAAAAGGAATGCAGACACATGTAGCTGGCTAGAAAGAGGATTTTTACACTGTGTGTGTGGCGAGTTAGTCTATTATAGCCCCCACTGGAAACAGTAAAAGGGATTGCCGGGCAGAAGGTGATGTCGCCTAGTGGTGCTGAGGAGTAGAACGTGAGCAGTTGCATGTCTTGGGATGGGTAATATAGTATTTTAGTGTCCCTGGTTATTGCTTTATGCTGTTTATCTCTGCGGCACGGTTCAAAGTACCAATAGCTTTAATGGCCCTGGCAATAGCAGGTTCATTCATTCAGATACAGCCTATCTGGGTATGCCTCGAGCAGGGGGGGAATCCCAGGGAGCCTCTAAGTCTGATACACAAGAACATTTGGCGTCACACTCACGAACACACCTTGCGAGCAACCCTTGTCCTCTGCAGTATCCAGCTGTATTGTGCCTTGCTGGCTATGGGTAATTGTGGCTGGGCAGTTAGTGATGGCCGCTGCAATATCCAGCTGTATTGTGCCTTGCTGGCTATGGGTAATAGTGGCTGGGCAGTTAGTGATGGCCGCTGCAATATCCAGCTGTATTGTGCCTTGCTGGCTATGGGTAATTGTGGCTGGGCAGTCAATGATGGCCTCTGCAATATCCAGCTGTATTGTGCCTTGCTGGCTATGGGTAATTGTGGCTGGGCAGTCAATGATGGCCGCTGCAATATCCAGCTGTATTGTGCCTTGCTGGCTATGGGTAATTGTATCTGGGCAGTCAATGATGGCTGCTGCAATATCCAGCTGTATTGTGCCTTGCTGGCTATGGGTAATTGTGGCTGGGCAGTCAATGATGGCCGCTGCAATATCCAGCTGTATTGTGCCTTGCTGGCTATGGGTAATTGTATCTGGGCAGTCAATGATGGCTGCTGCAATATCCAGCTGTATTGTGCCTTGCTGGCTATGGGTAATTGTGGCTGGGCAGTTAACGATGCCCGCTATGCTTGCTATTATGTGCTATTGCTACAGCTGCTTTCTAGCTGGCACGCTTCCTCTGGTCTTCAAGCTCACTACACGTTCAGTCCCAACTGGGTGTGTGACTATATTATGAACAGTGGCTGCAAGTTGTTTTTGCATTCAAAAATTAGTGTCACTGCTGCAGTTGCCCAACGAGGACTGGCATTGTCACAGGTTTTCACTAAAGCTTCTATTGTGTTACTCAACTGCAATAAACCCAACTGCCGGTCTGTGATAGTCGTGTAAGATAAGTCCATTTCTGTTTGGCAATTGTCGCTTTCATTGCTGGCCCCAGACTATTTGCAGCTTAACCTTGGCAGCAGTGGCATCCCAGAGGATCACTTGCCAGCCACACACTTCAAATACGCACTTCCATAATTCATTCATGTTGGGCTCTTGACTAGGTAAATGGAAATGGCATTCTGTTTATCGCTTTTTGCTTTCTGGTTCTGACTCTTGAAACAATGTAACATATGTCGGTTATCCTCAGGGTCTTGTTAGTGAGCTGGCTTCTGCTGCATTTTTAGGAGACAGAACCAGCAGTGCAAAGACTCAGAACTGCCCCACAGATTCTGTTATTAACAAAAGTTACACTAAGGGTGAAGACACACGGGCTACTAGTATTTGCTACTTTTTCACAGCTACTAAACAACATAAAATACCCTGCCAATAGACAACTGAGAATTGCCTCTTCTAAGGGCAGTGGCAAATGGGGAGATTAGTTGCGCCGTGACAGATCTTCGTTACTGCGGGCGACTAATCTCCCCGCAATACCATCCCACTGGCAAGAACGTAAATTGCCAATGGGATGGCATACGTGATGATTCATTTTCCCGAAGTTGCCTCTCAAGAAAACTTTGGGCGACTTCAGGAAAACTAAGTGACGTGTATGCCATCCCACCGCCGATTTACATTCATGCCGGTAGGTTGGCATTGCGAGGAGATTAAGACACATGTAGAGACAGTTATCAGTAAATGATCAGCATTGTCTATTTTAGTAGCAGGGACAAGTAGCTGCTACTAGTAGCTCTGTGTGTCTTCACCCTGCAGATAACTCTAAAGCCACTAAATATGTGTCATGAATGTAATAGGAAAGTTGCTTAGAATTATATTTGTTTTTATTAGGTGTAAATACTGTTTTGGGTGGAGTTCCCCTTTAATGAAATGCAACAGTATAATGAGTAAGCGGAACTTAATTATCTTTTTCCTACTGACTTCTAAATGTTTCTTTGTTTTTTTTTCTTGGCAGGAGGCATACTTTTACCTGGGACCTTCTATTTACGATGTCCATATTCTGAATCAGTGTTTTATTCATCACTGTGTATACAAACGCCATCAAAATGAGTGTCAAAGGGAAAGGTTTCCCTTTGGACCTAGGGGGAAGCTTTACTGAAGATGCACCTAGGCCACCAGTTCCTGGCGAGGAAGGAGAACTGATTACAACAGATCAAAGACCCTTCAGCCACAGTTACTACTCTCTGAAAAACGATGGGATCAAAAACGAAACCTCAACAGCCACCCCTAGGAGACCAGACCTAGACTTGGGCTATGAGCCTGAAGGTAGTGCTTCCCCGACACCTCCGTACCTAAAATGGGCTGAGTCGTTGCACTCTCTTTTGGACGATCAGGATGGGATTAACTTGTTCAGGACTTTTTTGCAACAAGAGAACTGTGCGGACCTGCTGGACTTCTGGTTTGCATGCAGCGGCTTTCGGAAGCTGGAACCCAACGACTCAAAAGTGGAGAAGAGACTAAAACTGGCAAAAGCCATTTACAAAAAATACATTCTGGACAGCAACGGCATCGTGTCACGGCAGATCAAACCAGCGACCAAAAGCTTCATAAAAGATTGCGTTTTGAGGCAACAGATAGACCCAGCTATGTTTGACCAGGCCCAAACGGAAATCCAGTCCATGATGGAGGACAATACATATCCTGTGTTCCTTAAATCAGATACATATTTAGAATATACAACTATTGGTGGGGAAAGTCCTAAAAATTACAGTGATCAGAGCTCGGCATCTGGGACGGGGAAAGGGCCTTCTGGATATTTACCTACTCTAAATGAAGATGAGGAATGGAGGTGTGACCAAGGAGGGGAACTCGAAAGGGAGAGGGATTCTGTTCCCTCCAGCTTATTTACCCAGAAGCTTGTTTTAGACAGTTCGTCCCATTGTGTGGGGCCTAATAGAAGATTAAGTGACGGCAGAGAATTCAGGTATGTTTGTAAACTGTATGGAGGCACCAAGGTGTAGTTGCACAATGCACAATCCTGGCCACATAAGGGCCATTCATGGGATTGTGGAAATTGTTGCTTTCTGCATGTTCCTAGTCACATGATAACTGTGTTTGTGTTTGAAAGATATTTTATTCTAGCTACCAGCAGCATAGCAGCAATTTTTCTAAATATGAATGTGTGCAAATAATAAGCAATATAGCCTTAGTTGTAAAAAATAAGTATAGAAGGAGTCCTGTGCCCATATAAAGGCTTGAAGGTTTACTTTTTATGCTGATCATGGCTGTGCAGCCTGTTACGGTGACAGGTGGATTTCTTTCCAGAAACATTTGGGAGTTTTTGGGCCAAAATCAGAGAAAGGTGAATGATAAAGTGGAGAAGTGCCTGAACTTTATGTGCCATGAAATTTTCTTTCTGCATTTTGCAATTGGAGAGCTTTAGATGCTGTGTTTCTTAGGTTTTTTGGCACATTGACGTAAAGGCACAGAGCTCACCTTAGAATTAAGGTTTAGTGTGATGTTTATATTTATGCTTTTATATTCTTTGTGGTTAATGATTTATTTCAACTGCAGTTATGTACCAGGTCCAGTTTGGCTTCCGCTTTTATCTAGATGTGTGGGTCCTAATTAAAGGAGACATGTAGGATAAGCTAAAAAAGATTATTTTATAGGCAATTATGAATAATATATGGTACTGGTTTCACTTTGGTCAAAAAATTATTACTGTCTGTAAAAATGGCCCCTTTATTGGAGCGATAGATCCTCTCAGGTCTCTGTCTGTGTTTCAAATGAGGGGTGGGTGTGGCCTAACTGTCCCTGCCAGAAGCACAGTAGGAGGGAAAGTGCCTGTATGACTGCAGGGCTATGACTGGCTAAAGGTGGCCATACACGTTAAGATACCTTCGCTTGGCGAGGTCGAATTTAGGCTAATTCGGTTGTTTGGCCCTGGGACCAAATGATCGAATTAGAGCGCCGCAATAGGCGCATTCGTTTCGGGGTCCGAATCAACAAGCCGATGCGGTCCCAGATCCAACTACATTTTTAAACCTTCCCAATAGATATCTGGCCGATTTCAGGCCAGACGTCGGTCGGGCAGGCCTGTCATTTATGCCCATACACGGGCCGATAAGCTGCCGAGTCTGTCTAAGGGACCGATATCAGCAGCTACAGTCGGCCCGTGTATGGGGACCTTAAGACAGGCTTCAGTTCCCTATCAGGTCAGCCTATTGGGTCCCCCCTGCACAGCCTGGGAAAGGAGGCAGAAGGAAGAGGGACAGATGGGTGGGACTAATGGGGTTTTTGGAGAAAATTTCAATTAATCAGCCGGAAACACTACTTTTTAAAGCACATTCCTTCTGTATTAAGATGAGTACAATTCATTGGCACAATGTTGTTTTTCACACACTATGTTCCCTTTAAGGTGGCCATACACAGGCAGATTTAAGCCCTTCAGACCAATTGGGCAGCTCATCTGCCCAGGTATGGTGTCCCACCTTAGGTCGGCATATCTGGGGGATGATTTGCCTGTTTGGCGAGGTCATGAAACAAGTGGATCTTAACGTTAAGCTGAAAATTGGAACAAGAAGCAATAAAAAAAAAAAAAAAAAAATTCAATAACAATATAAATGTACCTGTGGGATTATTCTTGTTGCCGGGGTCAGTGGACCGGACAACCAGGCAGCATTTTAAATAGAAGTAGAATTTAAATATTGTTTGAGTGGCAACACTGATGAAGCCAATACAAGGATTACTCATTGGTTTATCATTGCCTATGTTACTAAGCAGCCTTATTACATAAAGTAAAATAAAACACCATATTTTCTCTGCGCTATATGCTAATGTTACAAATCCTAATAGGGTTGTGTTTGTGTGAGACACCGCAGCTTAATATGGGGTGGGGTGCACTTTAAAGAGGGACCTGTTACCCTAAAAAATCTAAATTAAGGCAAACTTTGTATCACCCCAAAATCTTGTGCTTTTACCATCCAGGTGATATCTGGAAAGTTAAAGTAATTGTAATTAAAAATCTGAGCTATCAATCATATATTGCCTACGGCATAGAGGCGGGGCAGGCAATATATGATTGACAGCTCAGATTTTTAAATACATTTAAAACAAAAAAAAATTTGGGTTTCATGTTTAATTTTTAAAGGTCTTTTACTATACAGGTTTGGGATCCCTTATCCAGAAAGCTCCGAATTATGGAAAGCTTGTCTCCCATAGACTCCATATTAATCAAACAATTCAGAATTTTAAAACTGATTTCCTTTTTCTCTGTAGAAATAAAACAGTACCTGTAATTGATCCCAACTAAGATATAATTACCCCTTATTGGGGGCAAAACAGCCCTATTGGGTTTATTTCATGGTTAAATGATTCCCTTTTCTCTGTAATAATAAAACAGTACCTGTACTTGATCCCAACTAAGATATAATTACCCCTTATTGGGGGCAGAACAGCCCTATTGGGTTTATTTAATGGTTAAATGATTCCCTTTTCTCTGTAATAATAAAACAGTACCTGTACTTGATCCCAACTAAGATATAATTACCCCTTATTGGGGGCAGAACAGCCCTATTGGGTTTATTTCATGGTTAAATGATTCCCTTTTCTCTGTAATAATAAAACAGTACCTGTACTTGATCTCAACTAAGATATAAATAATCCTTATTGAATGCAAAACAATCCTATGGGGTTTAATTAATGTTTATTTATTTTTTTTAGTAGACTTAAGGTATGGAGTTCCAAATTATGGAAAGACCCCTTATCCAGAATACCCTTGGATAACAGGTCCTATACCTGTACAGCTTTTTGTGTGTGGGTGACCGCTCCCCTTTATGCATAATGCTATTCCAGGCATGCACTTTTGCAGGGGGACCTCTTGAAGCTTCCATGATAGGAGTAGGGTAGGGAATTCCATAAACAAACGGCTACACCATAGGAGAGTGGGAGGCAGTTAGAAGGGGGGGGGGGACCTTGGTCGGAAGAAGCAAAGGGAGCTCAGATGGTTATATTTGGAGAGGAGAGCAGAGATGTAGGGAGGAGTGGCATTGTTAAGGGCACTGGAAGTTAAAATTAGAAACCCAATATCATTTGGGATGAAATAGTGAGCTCGCCAAAGAATTTGCCTGGTTGTGCAGCGGCACCAATTGGCAAAAATTTTGTTTTTTTGGTATTGTGACCCAGTTGCCTCACATAAGCAGCACCTGACACACACTGACACTAGAAATGCAGTTGTACTTACCCTTACTTTTCCCTCTGCGTTTATTTTTAGTTTCATGCCCGCCTGTTGTGTAGATCCTCCAGCATTCCTACTAACTTTGTGCCTTGATCAGTAGGGGACTGGGGGCAGGCGTGGGAAGGAGTTTCCCTATATAGGCTAACTTTCTGTCGGGCACGTTGAAAAGCCTTGCGATTGAAGCGGTAGTTCAGCTTTGAGTTAACTTGTAGTATGTTATAGTATGAGCAATTCTTAGCAACTCTTCAGTTGGTCTTCATTTTTATTTTTAATTATTTGCCGCCTTCTTCTGCCTCTTTCCAGTTTTCAGATGGGGGTCACTGACCCCAGAAGCTACAATTTTATTGTTATAGCTTATTTTTATTACATTCAGGTCCTCTCTTATTCATATTCCAATCTCTCATTGAAAACACCGCCTGGTTACTTGGGTGATTCAGACCATAGCAACCAGATAGCTGCTGGCATTCCAAACTGAAGAGCTGCTGCTCAAAAAGCTAAATAATTCAAAAACCCAAATAACACAAATAAAATAAAAAAAAACCCACAAATATTAAGTAGACCAATTGCAAATTGTCTCAGAATATCTCTCTACAAGGTGTACAACTCCTTTTACTTCTTTTGATCTAAATATAAATTAATGTCTGAAATTCAGGATTAAAAACATTATTTATGCACAGCTTTTGGGCACATAATGCAGTTAGCAGGATTTTGGGCAGCTGCCATCTACAGGCTGCTTAAGGGGAAACATTACCTGCTCTGAACCTGGGCACCCTTCCGCCCTGGCAAGTGGATCAGGTAAACTTGCATTGGCTGAAAGCCTCCATTGTATCTGTTGCACTGGGACACTCCTAATCTGTGCGTGACCATTTAAATGTGGTCTCATTTAAAGGAGAAGTAAAGCCTACAAAAGATTGTCTGGACATGCTGCATTTTATATAGGGAGCCTATTGTTCCAGCCCAGTGGTTGAGCAACCCTGTAATAGTAAGTATCCATTCCTTCGAAGCTGTGCACAGCAGCTCCCCATCTTGGATCATTTAGGTCATCTTTTGTGTGTCGGTGACACCGCACATGCTCAGTGTGCTCTAGCTATGCTTAGGGGTTGTTGCAAGTCGCCAGAACATTAGCAGAAAGCAAAGTATTAAGATTGGAGAAGCTGATGGTGCAGAGCTGATTATTAATCGGATCTGATGCAGAATGTGTATGTACTTCCATGTTATGTGAATCTGAATAAGTTACCGAATTATATGTTGTGTGCGAGGCTTGCTCCTTTGCGTGCCTGCCAGTGAAAGCAGAACCCTAACCTCGGCCATTGTTAGGCTTGAGGAATGTTTTTGTAATCGAGCGCTTGGCATTGTAATTGATAACACGCAACAGTGAAACCAGACACATATCTGCCCCGGCTTGGAAACGTGTTCCTATGTCAGTGTGCGGGTTCCGTGCCACCAGATGTTCCATTTGGAGCTGCAGCTCAAGGATCAGCAGGATTTTTTTTTTTTAAAGCAGCTTAGGGTATCTGTAGCCCTTCCTGCATAAGTGATACTGATATATTCCAGGTCTGTTGCAGGAATTTGTCAGTATCACTTTAAACAGCTCCTGGTACTACTGTAACTAAATTCCTGCCCTTCCCTAGACCCGGGATCCCCAACCTACTCTTGAGGCACACTCAATGTACATCTTACTCAAGATGTAAAAAGTTTTGGTGAGCCAGACAAGCATGAGAAAAGTTCTTTGGGGATGCCAAATAATGGCTGTGATTAGCCATTTGGTAGCCCCATGTGGACTGCTGGCCTGCAGAAGGATCTGCTGGGAGTAAAATTGGTTCTCTGAGCTTCCAAAACTTGCGTCCAAGCCAGAAATGTAAATATGGGCACCCAGGTTGAGGCTACTGGGAACAACATCAAAGGGAAGGGGGGGGGGGGTGAGCAACATGGTGCCTCCGAGCTACTAGTTGGGGAACACTGCCCTAGACCCATGTTAGCATTGTAGGACCCCAACATCCCTTCTCCCCAAGACTTTTGCAGCAATGATGTCGGACTTAAGACTGGATCTCCAGTCCATCAGGTCTTTGCTTCACCCCCAAGTCTAACCTCAAAGATGCAATTGTCATGAAAGGACACTTGTTCAAGTCTGACACCAGGAGGCCAGGGTTTCATTTAGAAAGAAGATGATAAACTTGGTCAGTTCCTATAAAAATGTGGCCTCCTCGAATCGATGGAAAGACTAGCCACCTAAAGTAGCATTTGTTATTCCAGGTGTTTCATGAGGTATTGTCTGAGCAAATCCTTGGAGCAGGGATCCCCAACCTTTCTTTCTTGTGAGCCACAGTCAAATGTAAAAAGTCTTGGAGAGCAACACAAGCACCATAAAAGTTCATGGAGGAGCCAAATAAGGGCTGTGATTGGCTATTAGGCAGCCTCTATGCACCCTATCAGCTTACAGGGGGCTTTATTTGGTAGGAAATCTTGTTTTTATTCAACCAAAACTTGCCCCCAAGTCAGGAATTCAAAAATAACTCCCTGGTTTGGGGGCACTGAGAGCAACATCCAAGGGGTTGGGGAGCAACATGTTGCCACTGGTTGGGGATCACTGCCTTAGTGAATTAGAGATTAGAGTGGAACCCAGGACCCCAAACACTATGCTACTGGCCTTTAAACCAGTACAGAAGTGGAGTCTACTTCACGGACCTATAAGAACCATTCTTCTGTTGCAATAGATTCTGAATATGTTTTGATGTCCTTTGGGTCTGTCACACTGTGCTGGCACTTAAGGTGGCCGTACATTATAAGATTCCCTCGTTAGGCAAGGTCGCTAAACGAGCAGACCTTTTTCCTGATATGGGTGATACTGTTTTCATCCGATTGCATTACAATGAAGGGGACCGTCGATCTGAAGGACCCAAATCAGCAACTTAAATCTGCCCATGTATGGCCACCTGTAGAGGGTTAAATCCCAGGATAGTAAGATTAAGGGTAACCATTAACCCATCGTTGCATTCAGAGTTTACCATTACTAAGTGAATGGGAGCCACAGAAAGGAATTCTCCCGGCCCACCCGATGGTACTGTTCCTTTAAACTCTTTTTGAGACGGAAAAAGGAAAAATTGAAGCCTCCTTCCTATAGTCGCGCTTCTGGCGTTGGGCACATCTGGCCTTTCGCCCACTGCTTCTGTAGAAGAGTAGAAATGCCCCCCTTTGATCCTCGCTTTCTTGGCGTATCTGAAGACCGGCCCCATTCCTCTAACCTGTTTCCTCAAATAAAATATCTCGTTCTGCCTTGAAGTTTTTTTTTTTATCATGTAAACTTTGCACCGGCTCAGTACTTGAATGGGGCCGCTGATAAGGCCGAGCGATAAATCAAGATGAATGTACAGCGTGACATCATTCCGACACCCCGGCTGGCGCTACTTGCCGCAGACTTGGAACCCTCTCCCGGGTAGATACAGCTTTTCATCTTTAAAGGAGAACTAACACTCAACAACAAAGGCTTCATCTTGACACGTTACTCCATCAGCTCCTGCTCCAGTTCCAGGCCACCGCAGCCCTCCGACAGTGAAGCATTTTCCGTAAAGGCATTAGGTGTGGCCCAGGCCAAACACTGCTCACTTGTCGTCCAAGTTGACGACTACCAGTAATTTTCTAAACTGTGCCCAAAAATAATGCGTGTGTGAGCCGAAAATGTGCTTTGGGAGTCAGGAAAAACAAACAATGTTAAGTTTTATTAAAGAAGATTTCTTTGAAATGGCATTACTGTAAGGTTTTTACGACTTCTATTAAAATCATGTATCTGTGCCCCGGGGGCAGTGGTTCCCAGGCATTGGGGGGGGGGGGGGAGCGAGTCCTTGACTCCTCAAGGGCTCCAGCCTGAAAACTTATTAGGGTGATTGGCATTCATGGAAGCCCAGCTTGAAGACCAGTTATTGGTAAGGTTTGGGTGTGTGCCTGTTTATTAGGGGCAACTAGTAGGCCTATAAGCATTGAGATGTTAATATATTCCCTAGTTGTTAGGCAGGGCAATTTTGGGTGCGGGGGGGGGCTTTAAATAGTGGATGGTGAGCCCCTGCGTATGGTGAATTGGATAAGTTCTTATTTTATCTTCTGGATATTTACAGGTATGGGACCTGTTATCCAGAATGCTCAGGACCTGGGGTTTTCTGGATAAGGGATCTTTCTGTAATTTGGATCTCCATAACTTAAGTCTGCTAAGATTATTTTAATATTGAATAAACACAATAGGCTTGTTCTGCCCCCAATAAGGGGTAATTATATCTTAGTTAGGATCAAGTACAGGTACTGTTTTATTATTACAGAGAAAAGGGAATCATTTAACCATTAAATAAACCCAATAGGGCTGTTCTGCCCCAATAAGGGGTAATTATATCTTAGTTGGGATCAAGTACAGGTACTGTTTTATTATTACAGAGAAAAGGGAATCATTTAACCATTAAATAAACCCAATAGGGCTGTTCTGCCCCAATAAGGGGTAATTATATCTTAGTTGGGATCAAGTACAGGTACTGTTTTATTATTACAGAGAAAAGGGAATCATTTAACCATTAAATAAACCCAATAGGGCTGTTCTGCCCCAATAAGGGGTAATTATATCTTAGTTGGGATCAAGTACAGGTACTGTTTTATTATTACAGAGAAAAGGGAATCATTTAACCATGAAATAAACCCAATAGGGCTGTTCCGCCCCCAATAAGGGGTAATTATATCTTAGTTGGGATCAAGTACAGGTACTGTTTTATTATTACAGAGAAAAGGGAATCATTTAACCATGAAATAAACCCAATAGGGCTGTTCTGCCCCCAATAAGGGGTAATTATATCTTAGTTGGGATCAAGTACAGGTTCTGTTTTATTATTACAGAGAAAAGGGAATCATTTAACCATTAAATAAACCCAATAGGGCTGTTCTGCCCCCAATAAGGGGTAATTATATCTTAGTTGGGATCAAGTACAGGTTCTGTTTTATTATTACAGAGAAAAGGGAAATCATTTAAAAAAATTAGAGTTATTTGTTTATAATGGAATCTATGGGAGATGGCCAAGGGGCTTATAACATGCGAGGGGGCAATCAGACTCTTTTACGCTCGATTATAGGGCACTAAACCCATAGTAGCCAATCAGCAGTTAGCTTTGATCGTTACGCTGCAGGTAGAATAATGAAACCAAGTCTTTAAGTGGCTACACAGTATTGGCAAAGGGAGTGTTTAAATTAGCCTTTGGGTTCTGCCCACGTGTAACTGGGTCAGTGCTATTCACTCAGCTCTCTGCATCTTTCTGCCTGGGGGCCTTTTTAAAAACAAACAAAATGCATCTTCCTTTCATATGCACATACGCTTCTGGGTCACAGGCAGTCAGGACCACCAGCCGAAATCTTGGGGTCCCTTTCATTTAAATAGCCAGCCCCCCTCATCAACATTAAAAAAATAAGAGCATCCCTGACTGCCCCCGCCGCTACTCCTATAATTCAAAGTCTCTTTTGTTATGGAAACAGATGCTCTGCTGGAGATGTTGCTAATAATACAGGCTGGTAACTGGGAGAGAATGGATATGCCTACATATTACTGAGCTCATTAACGTTGGGCAAGGAATGCGCCTCAGAGCCCCACGCAGGGTTTATTGGGCAAGTTTAAAAGCATATTCTCATACGGAGTAGCGTCGGCTCTTTTACCGTTATGTTGTACAGTCGAATTTGGGATCAGCTGACATTTGCACACAGGGTATTGACGACAGTGGTGGCCAATTGTGCATTTAAGTTTCAGGTTGGGGGCAGCTATCAGCTGATGGAATTGGGAAGACGTTGTGGGGAATACCTAGAGCAGGGGTGGCCAATACGTTGATCGCGGTCCACCAGTTGGTCCCCCGTGAATCACTGGTGGACCACGATGAAGCCGGGGATACAGAAGTGTCGCGTATGTACGCATTCATGCCGCACTTCCGCATTCCCCGGTCATCAGTTGACCGTGGAATAAAAAAAAGTCTGACCGCCCCTGACCTAGAGGAAAGCTGGCCATACACGTTAAAGGGGTAGTTCATCTTTAACTTAAGTTTTGCAATAATGTAGCCAATTTGCAATTGGTCTTCATTTTTTATTTTGCGGTTTTTAAATTAGTTTGCTTTTTGTTCAGCAGCTCTTCAGTTTGGAATTTCAGCAGCTATTTGGTTGCTAGGGTCTGATTTTACTTAGCAACCAGGCAGCAGATTGAAAGAGAGACAAGAATATGAACAGAGGAGGGCCTAAATAGAAAGATAAGTAATAAAAAGTAACAATTAAACTGTAGCCTCACAGAGAAATAGGTTTTTGGCTGCTGGGGGTCAGTGACCCCCATTTGAAAGTTAGAAAGAGTCAGAAGAAGAAGGCAAATAATTCAAAAAAAGAAATGAAGACCAATTAATTTGCTAGAATAGACCATTCTATAACCTGAAGGTGAACTACCCCTTTAAGATTGTTAAAAGAACTTTTTATTATCATAGGACCAGGCTTGTCTTGAAATGATCATTTAGGGTAAGAATTTAGGGTAATCGCCCTTCGCATTGCTTTGGTAATCCGAAGTCGCAAAAGGATTCCTCCTGCAGTCAAGTTCATGCAACTTAGGTAAAAGAAGCGATGCAAAGGGCTTTCCATCTGCAACTTCTATTATTACCATCGGATTGCACTGAAATTAGTCTCAGGCTAAAAATGAGTAGGGTCCCCCCCTTCCAATAGAACTATTCCTTGAGTGTAACCCTTTTGCTGACAATTCACTGCTAGCCAATGGTAACAAATAAATCTTTTTAGCAGTGACACTTGTGTGGGATCTAAGTTGTAAGCGCTGCTGAAAGCTCTCAATTGGTTACTGAATGTTCCACTAATGCACTTTTTTTGTGTTCTTTCCCTAATAGGCCCGGCACGTGGAGAGAGCCTGTTAACCCTTACTATGTCAACACTGGGTATGCTGTGGCACCGGTCACCAGTGCCAATGACAGCGAGCAGCAGAGTATGTCAAGCGATGCCGATACTATGTCATTAACTGACAGCAGTGTGTAAGTACTAGTGTGTTTTGCACCAACGTTATCCACGCACAGCGTTATCCACGCACATTTCACATTAACCCAGGAAACACACAGTTGTTTGATAAATTACAGTAGAAGCTTTATAACAACATCTGAGCTTTGATAGTATTCTGTGGGTGATTAAATAGGAAATGGCTTTTCCATTTGCCCAAAATGCCCCCCTTTATACTAAATTTCTTTATACTAAGTTCAGTTTGGTGGGAAACTGTTAGGGTATAGACTCTCAACTATAAATTGCTTTAAAATGCACGCCTTTTCTGATCATCCCTGTTACTTATTGCTCTTGCAGAGATGGGATCCCACCGTACAGACTCCGAAAACACTATCGCAGAGAAATGCAAGAAAGTGCCAACGCCAATGGTCGGGGGCCGCTACCTCACATTCCTGTACGTACCTGCATTTGTTTCAGTATTCAATACACATTGATGCTTTACTGGAACCTTTCATTTGAGCTTTCCCGCCAGCAGCCCCTGCATAGGCCCAGTGGGACTTATTTGGCAACACTGACCATATCTACTTCTTGACCAATATCGACCAATCAGCGGTTAGGTTTGATCTGTCTACTGCAGGCAGAATAAGGAATGCAAATCTCTGATGGGTTGTTACAGGTTTTTGCTATGTAGCAATTTTGCCCAGGGTTTGTAAATGAGCCCCAGTGTGGCATTTTATTTACTTGGTTTACATTGGGTTCGGTCTCCTTAAAACATTTGGTTCTAATTCTCTGTTCAGCCAGGATTGCAGGGAATGCAAACAGCCAGACAGATACTGCTTTTAATAGCAATTACATGGGAAATGAATGCTGGAATCGCTTAGAGGGGGTGCCAAGTTGTTTGGCACCCTTAGTGATTGTAGTCTCTTTCCTTACCCCAGGCTGGTACTAATCACTTATAAATAAATAAATCAACAAACTCCCAGGCTGGGCTACTGTGCACTGGGCTCTTCCATATTTTTCAGATTTCCCAGTTATCCCCTGACCTTTTACTATATAGGCACTTACACGGTACAGACATCTGTACATTTTCTGTATGAGACACAGAGCAGGGCATGTACTTGCTTAGGGTGGCCAAGGGATGTCTGAGTAATATGGCAGCATGGAGAGAGCACATTTATACCGGTGCATTTTTCAAGCAGATGTGGATCCCCAGCCTGGGGCAGCAGGTAAGAACCTATGGTCACTAAAAGGATGCCTAACAACATGGCACCCCTCCTAGCAGCCCCACATAGACTTGAATGTAAATCACTTTGCAAACATATATCGCCATTTACATTCAAGGCTTCATTCAGCATTTTGGCCTGATGTTTCCATCCTATTTACAAAAAAGTGGTGCTTCATGCACTCAAATTAGCCCCGTGTCTCATTGCCCTAAGGGCAGGGGTACACAAGGAAATTAGTCGACTCGGGGTAGGTCTGTGTGAGTGCGGAAAATCTCCCTTGTTTCCTATTTCTAATACAACAATGTCTTTTCTCTCCTTACTTAAAGTGAAGGACCCTTTACCATGTGAGAGAACGGGTGGCAGAAGGGTGTCGGCTCTTAATGCATTTATTTCAGCAGTTCAGCGCTTGGGGCACGGGAATATAATAGCTGGGGGTTTCAAATTGGCATACCTATCTCTGCTCCTCTTTCACAATCACTTTTTTTTTTTCTTACGCAGGCTTCAGGCTAAAGGTGAACTGTAAGTTAGGCTATAAATGAGATACCTGATGATCTGGGCTTCCCATCTTCTTTTCTGCTGATTCCCAGTATATGCTCTGGGCTGCCATCACCTGAGCTTAGGAAGCCACTCACTATATACTGTTGATAAACAAAATAACATTCATATTAATATATAAACGACACAAGCAAACGAAACATCTCCCATGTCCAGCAAGTTTCCATAAAGGACCAGCCCTGAATAAAATTGTTGTAACAGTAAACATAGATGTAGAGAGTAATATTCTGAGACTATTTGCAATTGGTCTTCATTTTCTATTATTGCTGGTTTTTGAATTATTTTACTTTTTTGTTTTCCTTTTTTGGAATTTCAGCAGTTATCTGGTCGCTAGGGGCCAATTTACCTTAGTTACCAGGGAGTGGGTTACGTTAGAGTGACTGATATATGAATAGGAGAGGGACTAAATAGAGATAAGTAATAAAAAGTAACAAAAATAAAACTCTAGCCGAACAGAGCAGGCAAATAATTCACAAACTTAAGGTAGAAAATGATGACCAATCAAAAAGTTGCTTATAATTGGCCGTTCTATAACATAGTCAAAGTTTATTTAGAGGTGAACCATGCCTTCAAAGAAGCAGGAACACTTGTCTATAATAATGTGAAATTTCTTTATAGAGTTATTATTTCTTTGTAGAATTACTAACCAAGCATATCCTTTAGCAGCACAGCCATTTTGGAATATTTATCCTTTATTGGGTCAGTGTATGTTCACCTTTAATTTACCCAGGTATGGGCAGGCTCTCTGCAAGGTACCCCATTGTGGGCCACTAATAGCCGAAATGTACCAGTTGCACAAACATCATTGATAGCATTTTTTACAATATATATTTATTTTTGTGTGTGTTCCCTTACTCTCTGTATGAGACATCCCAATCTGGATATGGAAGAATATTCATGTCCCCCTTGGAAGGGCTTGTCTGAAACCCCTTTTTATATTTTCTTTTTGAGCTCATTCTTATCCTTCAGACAGGGGGGTTTTGTCCTACTCGATTTGTTTCCATAGCTCTCAGCCATTATGCCTTAGCCCTGGGGTGCTGACTAATCTTTGTAGTTTTTGTTCCCCCCCTTGGAATGTTCTTTCAGGTTATTGAAAGCTCTGCAGCTCCTTCCCCTGCAGAGTTATTGGTCGGGATCCACCCAGAGTCAAGATGAAACTAATGAATGTCTTGTTTCCCTTTCCCTTCTTTCGCTTCCAGCAGATTTTATTTCCCTTTCAAGAAAACAACGGGGATATTATATTAAAAATTGTATTTAGAAAAATAGTCTTCCGTATCAAAGGCTTTAGGCTGTGCCCCTTTGTGTTGTATTGTTCTGCATATGGGAAGCTTGGCATTTAAACAGCCCTTGGTTGCTAGGGTGTAATTACCATAGCAACTGGGTAACACTCAAGCAATTTTCATCGAATGGGGAGAGCGCCTAAAAAAGGTTCAGCTGGGAAAGCTGCTTGGTTCATCTATAACATATAAGTTAATTTAAATGGAAATTGGTAGTGTTTTCTTCCATGCTGCCAACCACCCAAAGAAATGAAGTATTTGGAACCCAAAAATATACCTGGAATCATTAGGGCTGTGCATGAACCGTCGCACTCTGTTTTGCTGAATTGTTCCTTAATTAACTCTCTGACATATATTTCCCCCCAGCGTACATATCATATGCCAAAGGATATTCACGTCGATCCAGAAAAATTTGCTGCTGAACTTATTAGTCGCTTGGAGGGGGTCCTGAGAGACCGCGAAGCAGAACAGAAGCTTGAAGAGCGGCTTAAGCGCGTCCGAGCCGTAAGTACCGATTGCTTTATCTCTGATCACACTACAAGTTGTTATTATTATTATTATTATTAACATTTATTTATAAATCGCCAACATATTCCGCAGCGTTGTACAATAAGTGGGTTTCATACATTGGACATACAGAGTAACATATAAAGCAATCAATAACCGATACAAGAGCAAAAGAGCTTACAATCTATTGTTTTTGTTTTCAGTTGCTAAATTGCATCAGTTAAGTCAGCCCTATGTTGGGCAGCAGAGAAGCATTAGGCACATACATAATGGCCTAATAGCAATGGTATTCATGCCATTTCCGGGCCTTAGTTGCTTGAACACTTAAGGCTGAAACTGCCCTCCACTGCTTTCTATGGCACCTAAAAGCCCTTGTCGTATGTCAAGTTTAACCTTTTATGTATAAATAAAGCCTTCTTAACTCTTAAGGTGGCCATACATGGGCCGATTCTAGCTGCCAATATTGGTCCTTTAGACCGATTCGGCAGCTTGTCTGTCCGTGTATGGGCATGAATGGCGGGTCTGCCCGACTGACATCTGACGGGAAAATGGGCAGATCTCAATTGGCCAGGTTTCAATTTTCCGTCTGATCAGGGGATTGCATCGACTTGTTGATGCGATCCCCAGATCCGACGGAAAATTCAAACCTGACCAATTGAGATCTGCCCGTTTTCTGGGCACATGTCAGTCCGGCAGACCCGTCATTCGTCCCTGGATCCGATGGAAAAATCATACTGATGGCACCTATACCCGCTGTTTTAATTTGACCATTTGGCCTTAGGGCCAAAGACTGAATTAACCCAATATTGCCCACCTGTAGGTGTTTAAGGTTTAAAAACCTTAAATAGCACAAAGTATTTGGCAAAACACAGAAAAAAGGCATGGCATTGACTGAAAATTCTGAGCATGTATTGACCTGAAGGTGTCAGGGCAGTTACCTTTATTGTCAATGCAGAGGGTTTTGCCACATGTTTTGCAAGCTTCAAATAATGCACTTTGCTTAGTGAATGGCTGCGGTGACAGCATGAATACTTTCTAAGAGGCCGGTGTTTGTAGTAGATTTGATCTGTGTCGCGGTTTTCAACCCAAATTTATTTTTCCCTTTATAGGAAGAAGAAGGGGACGATGGGGATGTCTCCTCTGGACCTTCGATTATTAGCCACAAGTTGCCTTCAGGCCCGCCGATGCATCACTATAATTCACGCTATTCTGACATGGGATGCGTCGGAATGCAAGTCCGAGACGCCCATGAGGAAAATCCGGAATCTATTCTCGATGAGCACGTGCAGCGCGTCATGAAAACCCCAGGCTGCCAGTCTCCTGGGACCGGACGTCATTCCCCAAAACCCCGCTCCCCAGATGGCCATGTAAGCAAGACCCTTCCCGGGTCTCTGGGAACAATGCAAACGGGACATGGAAAGCATACGTCCAAGTCCGGCTCAAAAGTAGACTCTGGTAACATGCATCATCACAAGCACGTCTACCACCACGTCCATCACCATGGCGGGGTTAAACCAAAAGAGCAGATAGAGGCGGAAGCAACACAGCGAGTACAGACCAACTTCCCTTGGAATGTAGAGTCTCATAACTATGCAACCAAATCGCGCAATTATGCAGAGAGCATGGGTATGGCTCCCAATCCTATGGATTCTTTGGCTTACAGGTAACTAAAGGCAAAATTGTTATCTGTTTATATTTCACAGGTCTGTTAGATCCCTAAAAATGAAAATGTATAGCAAATTGTTAAATAACCTTTGCCAGAAGACCTCTCCATTCAACAAACTCCCCCTTCTCTGTAAGCTTAAGACACAAACAGTAACTGGATGAAGGATGAGGAATAGGCAGGAGTAGCTAGCAGCCATAAAGCAGTAACCTGTCTGTCTTCCACAGTGGCAAAGTCAGCATGCTTTCAAAAAGGAACGCTAAAAAGGCAGATTTAGGCAAGAGCGAAAGTGCCAGCTATGAGATGCCTGTTGTCCCTGAGGATGCAGAGAGACACCAGAAGATCTTACAGTGGATAATGGAGGGAGAGAAGGAAATAAGCAGACACAAGAAAAGTAACCACAGGTGAGTGCAAACCGGTTTATTCGCATACAGAATGCTGCCTTTTGGCTGGTGTGGGTGGCGGTACCATATAGTAACATAGTAAGTTAGGTTGAAAAAAGACATACGTCCGTCACGTTCAACCATAATAATAATAATATGGGGCCTTGTAACCATATGCAAGTCATTTTCTCCTGCATGTTTAGTCAAACATGATCCAGCCAGTAACATATGTGATTTTGAGTGTTTAGCCTCTTGAAAGAGGGGTTCGCCTTTCAATGAACTTTTACTATGATGTAGAGCAGGGGACCCCAACCTTTCTTACTCATGAGCCACAGTCAAATGTAGAAAGACTTGGGCAGCAACACAAGCACCATAAAAGTTCATGGAGGAGCCAAATAAGGGCTGTAATTGGCTATTAGGGGCCTCTATGCACACTATCAGCTTACAGGGGGCTTTATTCAACCAAAACTTGCCCCCAAGTCAGGAATTCAAAAATAACTCCCTGGTTTGGGGGCACTGAGAGCAACATCCAAGGGGTTGGGGAGCAACATGTTGCCCCCGAGCCACTGGTTGGGGATCCCTGGTGTAGAGAGTGCTATCCTGAGGCAATCTGCAATTGGGCTTCATTTTTAATTATCTGCAGTTTTTGAAACATTTAGCTTTTTGTTCAGCAGCTCTCCAGTTTGGAATTTCAGCAGCTATCTGGCTGCTAGGGTCCAATTTAATCCAACAATCAGGCAGTGGTTTAAAAGAGAGACAGGAATATAAATAGGAGAGGGCCTAAATAGAAAGTTAAGTAATACAAATTAACCATAACAATAAAATTGTAGCCTCACAGAGCAATAGTTTTTGGCTGCCGGGGTCAGTGACCCCCATTTGAAAGCTGGAAAGAGGCAGAAGAGGATGACAAATAATTCAAAAATTATAAAGAATAAAATATGAAAACATGCTAAGAATAGGCCATTCTATAACATACTGAAGGGGAACCACCCCTTTAACTTTTAGTATGTTATATATTTTTAATTGGCCTTTATTTTTTCTTTCTTTAAGTTACTGAATTATTTGCTTTCCACTTCCTTTCCAGGTTTCAAATGGGGGTCACTGACCCCATCAGCCAAAACAACAAATGTGCTGTAAGGCTATAATTGTAATGTTATTACAACTTTGTATTACCCATCTTTCTATTCAGGCGTGCTCCTGTTCATATTCCGTGCTCTTGTTTAAATCAATACCTCGTTGCTAGGGTAATATGAACCCTAACAACCAGGTAGCTGCTGAAATCCTGAACTGGATAACAGTTGAATAAAAAACGCAGTAACTCGAAAACCACAAATAATAAAATAGGAAGACCAATTACCAATTGTCTTAGAATATCACTCTCTACATTATACTAAAAGTTAATCTTAAGGCCCCTTTTGAATAAAAATTATTTTGCAGTTCTAGTCAGCCTACCTGTTGGATATTTCGCCATTTTTGAGAAAGATATTAATGAGGCAGGTTAGAAAATCCCATAGGGGGTTGAACACATTGTTGATGTGATCCTTTCCCATTGGTACTACCTAGGCCTGGGCTGCAAAAGGATCCACATTTTTGCTAAGCTTAATTTCATTGGCTGTGGGGTGCACATACTAAGTACCGATATTCATGCATAGCAACTGCTTCTTAAATTGCTTTGGGGTGACATATCTCATTTTGGGGTTACAGCTCCTCTGGTGCCAAGAAGCAGCCTCCTTCCGAATTGCCCAGACCACTTTCTATCGAGCGTCCCGGTGCCGTTCATCCTTGGGTCAGCGCTCAGCTCCGCAACGTGGTACAGCCTTCCCATCCCTTCATCCAAGACCCTACCATGCCCCCCAACCCTGCCCCTAATCCTCTGACGCAGCTGGAAGAAGCGAGGAGACGTCTCGAGGAAGAGGAGAAAAGAGCGGGGAAGATGCCGCAGAAACAAAGGTACCGGGGTCACACACACTATTGTTGTTTTTTGTGTTGGGGAGCGCTTTCATTCCTCCAGCCTTTATGAGAATGATGGTGAGATGCGGAGCATGTTTATTTGCTGCAGGAACTCTCTCAGGGTGGTGAAGTTGCAGCCATATATCTGTAACCATATGAGTGCACATACAGCTACAGGGGGTGCTTGCAGTAGTTGAACAGCAGCAGGTTGGGCAGTGTGGCTACACAAGGGTTACTATGACCACTTGATACCATTCCTACCTACCTGTACGGGCTGAGAGCAGTCACCCCCCTCTGAAGGCAGCTCAGGCCTTGTGTTTAGCTGGAGGCTCACTCCTAATTACAGCGTGCCCCTCCGGCTATGTGTCTGAAGGGACCTCGCTGCACTTGTCAGTAAGGACACAGCTGGACTGGAACTGTCCTTTAGCCGCAGGTAGGAACGCTGCTTCATTTTATTTATATTAAATGAGATAAGCTGTTGCGTCCCTGTGAAATGCCATATAAAAGGGAACGTTCTCTGGATGTAAGGGAACTAGCTGATCCCTCTTAGCACCAGTCTGTTGGTGCCATGGGACACCCATTATAGGAGCTCTCGCTTGTAAGTAGCTCATTATCCTTACGCTTTGGAGGCTATGCCAGGCAGTGGGGGGTTTGTGCTCGACAGCAGCCGACTCGCAGGGAGCCAAACTACTGCTTGTGCGCAGCTTTTAAACACATTAAAATTTCATATGGCTTTCCAAGCATTGCTGAAATTCAAAGTTACAATCTTTACTTTCAGAAATCAGAATATTTTCCTCCCACCCTTTTCCCCCTTATCCTGATAATGACGTTCAACTCATAAAAAAAAATCCAGTTACAGAGTTTATAGGTAGTGCCACACTTGGCTGTGTTTCGGATGGCTAAAATATGCAGGCCGGAAAACAGCCTGCCCACTTGTGCTTCTCTCCACACTTGAAATCTCCTCCATGATTCTTCTCCCGGGCCAGTGCAGAATGGAATGGCTGTTTCTCTGCCTGCATTTATACACAAAACCGATTATAGTTTATGGTAAAACTGTAGATTACAGGCAGTGGCATTGTATCCCAGAATTGTCATGTTTAAACCCCTAGTTTCATTGATTATCTCTGGAGAACCCACCTTGTGTCCCAAGGCACAGGCAGCAGCCCCCTTACTCAGCGCTACCCATATCCTCAGTAGCCCATTTAGGGCTTGTCGTGTTTACAGATATGCATTGTATTGACAAAATGACAGGGAAACCCTGTGTGTGGAAATCCCCAGGTCTCGAGCATAATAGTTCCCATAACTGTGTCTCTTGGTGCATCCAGTGAGTAAATAGTGGAAGCAAATTAGCTTTCCTCATAGCAGCCTCTGTGATTTATGTATTTTGTTCAAATATTTTCCCTCATAAAAGTGCAGGGGCCTTTGTGGGGCATACTCAGCGTGCCTAAGGGTAGGTGGTCCTCTCCTGCCTTCTGTAGGTGCCCAGTTGGGATGCCCTATGTAGGCTTTCAGTGGGGACGCTGACCAAAGGTTAGCCCTTCAGTGGGGACGCTGGCCAAAGGTTAGCCCTTCAGTGGGGACGCTGGCCAAAGGTTAGCCCTTCAGTGGGGACCCTGACCAAAGGTTAGCCCTTCAGTGGGGACCCTGACCAAAGGTTAGCCCTTCAGTGGGGACGCTGACCAAAGGTTAGCCCTTCAGTGGGGACGCTGACCAAAGGTTAGCCCTTCAGTGGGGACGCTGACCAAAGGTTAGCCCTTCAGTGGGGACGCTGACCAAAGGTTAGCCCTTCAGTGGGGACGCTGACCAAAGGTTAGCCCTTCAGTGGGGACGCTGAGCCAGTGTTGCTTTACCCACTGAGCTGCTGATTCGCAGGGTCCCCCATTAGCCCAATGGGTATTGGAGCAGATAAAAGCTGTATCCGTGCCTTTGCTTCCCCTTAGTTTGGCCACAGAACAAGCGTTGGCTCATGGGGCATATGATATAATTTCTAATATGTCAGGTTGTTCTCTAGGTATGTTCAAGAGGTTATCCAACGGGGCCGCTGCCCGGCCAGGCCAGCTTATGTCCCACTGCTGAATGTGGTGCCGGCTGTCTCCGACATGGACCTCTCAGAGGCAGAGTATGTGGCTCTTGTGTGTGTAACCCTGTCTGTAGTGTAACACTCTATCCTTGTGTAGAGGCTCCCCCTTGTGTGCGGCTAGTTTCCAGCCTTCCCGGCAGCTCTCAAGCTTATTGCGCCACTGTCTGTGTATCATTTATATTGTGTGTACTGTCCAGCACTGTGTGTGTATTCTCTGCATTTATAGGGAATATGGGCATCGCGCATCCGATTGGTTTATAGCTATTCCTTACGTGGGCCCATAAATTCTTCCAATCTAAGGTCCCTATCACATTCCCATCAGTCCAATGGAGCTTACAATCTAAGGTCCCTATCACATTCCCATCAGCCCCTGCCCCAGTGAGCTTACAATCTAAGGTCCCTATCACATTCCCATCAGCCCCTGCCCCAGTGAGCTTACAATCTAAGGTCCCTATCACATTCCCATCAGCCCCTGCCCCAGTGGAGCTTAAATCTAAGGTCCCTATCACATTCCCATCAGTCCCTGCCCCAGTGGAGCTTACAATCTAAGGTCCCTATCACATTCCCATCAGCCCCTGCCCCAATGGAGCTTACAATCTAAGGTCCCTATCACATTCCCATCAGTCCCTGCCCCAGTGGAGCTTACAATCTAAGGTCCCTATCACATTCCCATCAGCCCCTGCCCCAGTGGAGCTTACAATCTAAGGTCCCTATCACATTCCCATCAGTCCCTGCCCCAGTGGAGCTTACAATCTAAGGTCCCTATCACATTCCCATCAGTCCCTGCCCCAGTGAGCTTACAATCTAAGGTCCCTATCACATTCCCATCAGTCCCTGCCCCAGTGAGCTTACAATCTAAGGTCCCTATCACTTTCCCATCAGTCCCTGTCCCAGTGAGCTTACAATCTAAGGTCCCTATCACATTCCCATCAGTCCCTGCCCCAGTGGAGCTTACAATCTAAGGTCCCTATCACTTTCCCATCAGTCCCTGTCCCAGTGAGCTTACAATCTAAGGTCCCTATCACATTCCCATCAGTCCCTGCCCCAGTGGAGCTTACAATCTAAGGTCCCTATCACATTCCCATCAGCCCCTGCCCCAGTGGAGCTTACAATCTAAGGTCCCTATCACTTTCCCATCAGTCCCTGTCCCAGTGAGCTTACAATCTAAGGTCCCTATCACATTCCCATCAGTCCCTGCCCCAGTGAGCTTACAATCTAAGGTCCCTATCACATTCCCATCAGTCCCTGCCCCAGTGAGCTTACAATCTAAGGTCCCTATCACATTCCCATCAGTCCCTGCCCCAGTGAGCTTACAATCTAAGGTCCCTATCACATTCCCATCAGTCCCTGCCCCAGTGGTGCTTACAATCTAAGGTCCCTATCACATTCCCATCAGTCCCTGCCCCAGTGAGCTTACAATCTAAGGTCCCTATCACATTCCCATCAGCCCCTGCCCCAGTGGAGCTTACAATCTAAGGTCCCTATCACATTCTCATCAGTCCCTGCCCCAGTGGAGCTTACAATCTAAGGTCCCTATCACATTCCCATCAGCCCCTGCCCCAGTGGAGCTTTAAGTCTAAGGTCCCTTTGATACCATTCTCTCCCAAAAGGCCTGGGGCAACTATCAGATCATCCCCATTTGGCCTGTTGTAAAGAGCCCCCCCATTTGCAACCTTGCTGAATGAAGGGGTCTTATAATGTAGCCTTGGTGGGATTGAGTAGGATTTGGACGGACTGGTTCTAGGGTACGGTGATGCCACCTTTGGTTCTCCAGCTCCCTCCTTGCTCCCGCCTCCATCTGTTGTAGGTTTGTAGCAGAAGAATAGCCCGCATTCAGTCATTGGTGTAAACACTCCTGCTGAGTGGGAGAGTCCTATCAGAAGAGGGTGGGGCTTCAGAGCATAGTGGGCGGGGGTTTGACCAACCGTGATAGCATTCATTCAAAACCGTTCTGGGGGGTGGGGGTCAGGAAGTATACACTATCATGTGATCTGTGTACCTGGAAATGCTTGGAAAGTCGTACATTTAACCAATGGCTATTATTCCTAAAATCTGTTTGAGCCATATGAGATTGATGTTGAAATTTCAATGAGTTTTTTTTTTTTTCAAGTGTATTTAAAGTATGCATTTGAGTACATATGGGTGCCTCCATGGTAGGTATGCTGTGTCTATGGGAGGGGTTCCCTACAGTTGCACAGTAAGACTTCAGCGGAGCAGTTAACCCTGTAAGTGCTAGGGGTCCTGCAGGGACGAGGGTCAGGGGGTCGCTGCTGAAGGGTAAAACCTGCCAGCTTTTGGCATGGTCCCGGCAGCCTCCCTAAGTGGGTAACCTATGTGCCAATGTGCCAGTATGAGTAATAGTGCTATGGGCATGATGCCTGTAGTACGGGGATGCCCGTCTGTGTGCCAGTATGAGTAATAGTGCTATGGGCATGCTGCCTGTAGTACGGGGATGCCAGTCTGTGTGCCAGTATGAGTAATAGTGCTATGGGCATGCTGCCTGTAGTACGGGGATGCCCGTCTGTGTGCCAGTATGAGTAATAGTGCTATGGGCATGATGCCTGTAGTACGGGGATGCCTGGCTGTGTGCCAGTATGAGTAATAGTGCTATGGGCATGATGCCTGTAGTACGGGGATGCCCGTCTGTGTGCCAGTATGAGTAATAGTGCTATGGGCATGATGCCTGTAGTACGGGGATGCCCGTCTGTGTGCCAGTATGAGTAATAGTGCTATGGGCATGCTGCCTGTAGTACGGGGATGCCCGTCTGTGTGCCAGTATGAGTAATAGTGCTATGGGCATGATGCCTGTAGTACGGGGATGCCTGGCTGTGTGCCAGTATGAGTAATAGTGCTATGGGCATGATGCCTGTAGTACGGGGATGCCTGGCTGTGTGCCAGTATGAGTAATAGTGCTATGGGCATGCTGCCTGTAGTACGGGGATGCCCGTCTGTGTGCCAGTATGAGTAATAGTGCTATGGGCATGCTGCCTCTAGTATGGGGATGCCCGTCTGTGTGCCAGTATGAGTAATAGTGCTATGGGCATGATGCCTGTAGTACGGGGATGCCTGGCTGTGTGCCAGTATGAGTAATAGTGCTATGGGCATGATGCCTGTAGTACGGGGATGCCCGTCTGTGTGCCAGTATGAGTAATAGTGCTATGGGCATGATGCCTGTAGTACGGGGATGCCTGGCTGTGTGCCAGTATGAGTAATAGTGCTATGGGCATGATGCCTGTAGTACGGGGATGCCCGTCTGTGTGCCAGTATGAGTAATAGTGCTATGGGCATGATGCCTGTAGTACGGGGATGCCTGGCTGTGTGCCAGTATGAGTAATAGTGCTATGGGCATGATGCCTATAGTACGGGGATGCCTGGCTGTGTGCCAGTATGAGTAATAGTGCTATGGGCATGATGCCTGTAGTGCGTGGATGCCCGTCTGTTTGCCAGTATGAGTAATAGTGCTATGGGCATGATGCCTGTAGTACGGGGATGCCTGGCTGTTTGCCAGTATGAGTAATAGTGCTATGGGCATGATGCCTGTAGTACGGGGATGCCTGGCTGTGTGCCAGTATGAGTAATAGTGCTATGGGCATGATGCCTGTAGTACGGGGATGCCTGGCTGTGTGCCAGTATGAGTAATAGTGCTATGGGCATGATGCCTATAGTACGGGGATGCCTGGCTGTGTGCCAGTATGAGTAATAGTGCTATGGGCATGATGCCTGCAGTACGGGGATGCCTGGCTGTGTGCCAGTATGAGTAATAGTGCTATGGGCATGATGCCTGCAGTACGGGGATGCCTGGCTGTGTGCCAGTATGAGTAATAGTGCTATGGGCATGATGCCTGCAGTACGGGGATGCCTGGCTGTGTGCCAGTATGAGTAATAGTGCTATGGGCATGATGCCTGTAGTACGGGGATGCCTGGCTGTGTGCCAGTATGAGTAATAGTGCTATGGGCATGATGCCTGTAGTACGGGGATGCCTGGCTGTGTGCGGGCACTGTGCACTCTATGTAATCATTGCTATGGGGTGTCTAAGGATCCTGCTTTTCTCTATAACAGGTTGAAGGCGCAGAAGAAGAGCGTCGGCGTTCCTTCCCAGCTGTGCGACAACATCGTCGTGGCCTATTACTTCTGCGGGGAACCCATCCCCTACCGAACTATGGTGAAAGGGCGCGTGGTAACTCTGGGACAGTTCAAGGAGCTGCTTACCAAGAAAGGAAACTATAGGTGAGTCTTGTCGCTACGGCTGATTGGTTTATAGGGAGCGACTGGAATTCCTTGATGCTCTGACTGGCATCTTCCAAGTCTCCCGCTGTGGCCCACGCAGCAGGTTTTCGTTATTCAGATGAATGGGAGGAGAGTTTGGACCGTCGTGGTTCTCCATGTTGGTCCAAACATAACCTGCCCCTGTCTGCAGTCTGGGGTTCAAAATAGGCCCTGGCATCTTAAGTACAGGTATGGGATCCCTTATCTGGAAACCCGTTATCCAGAAAGCTCAGAATTATGGAAAGCCCATCTCACACAGACTCCATTTTAATCAAATAACTCAGAATTTTAAAACTGATTTCCTTTTTCTCTGTAATAATAAAACCGTACCTTGTAATTGATCCCAACTAAGATATAATTACCCCTTATTGGGGGCAGAACAGCCCTATTGGGTTTATTTAATGGTTAAATGATTCCCTTTTCTCTGTAATAATAAAACAGTACCTTGTACTTGATCCCAACTTAGATATAAATAATCCTTATTGGATACAAAACAATCCTATTGGGTTAAATTAATGTTTTATTGATTTTTTTTTAGTAGACTTAAGGTAGGAGATCCAAATTACTGAAAGACCCCTTATCCGGAATACCCTTTGTCCCGAGCATTCTGGATAATGGGTCCTATACACATTTTTTTTTTCCACCAGTTCGCCAGCCTGTGTGTCCCAAATGGGTTAATGCTGCTTGTGTCCCCCCAGGTATTACTTCAAGAAAGTAAGCGATGAATTTGATTGCGGAGTGGTATTCGAGGAGGTGCGAGAGGACGATATGATTCTGCCCATTTACGAAGAGAAGATTATCGGGAAAGTTGAAAAGATCGATTAAGGCTGTGACCCCTTTGCGCTTGGGAACAGAGCTTATACAAGATGAAAGGGCTACAGTCAGTGTGCGCGTGGGGAAGCGCCAATTGTCCCTCCGTATAGGAGCAAAGCTGTGTCGGCGCCCTGTCGGTGCCCGCGTTTGCAGCGTATTCCTACATCTCGTGCCAACCCGATGGCTGATCTCTTCAGATGCCGCGCCAGCCTGGATCCAGCGTCCTGCCGCCATCTTGAAAATAGCCGATGTATTGTAGCCGTGTACAGTTAGAGATTGCCATGGAAACTTGGCTCTGAAAGTTGCATATTTTTGATACATAATAATAAAGGGGAAGCAATTTCCACTGTCAGTGCTCTTACGTACACAGACGCCGAGGTGCTGAGCCCACCGGAACCAGCCCCACCGGACTGTCCATAACACTAATATCTCTCCCTGCAGCTCCACCATTAACCGGACCTTTAATTTATTTAATGATGTCGATTCTGTGGCTCTGTCCATGACTTACCCACTCGCCAAATATTTTTTTTTTCCCTCTCCTTCCCTGGCACCAATGTAGAATTCTCCAAGCTCACCCGTCCTGAGCCACACCGTCGGCAGCAGCGCATCCTTTATGGAATAAGAGGTAGCCAAAGATGCACCAATTCAACCTTCTGTACCAAGGAATATCGGGTGATTCGGGGAAGGGAAATACCAAGTTCATGATCATTTAGGGGGACCCCTGGCTGATAACATGGGACACATGGAGAATGCTGCCTGTTCCATTGCACTGTGGCCCTTCAGTTACAACTTAAATAATAAAGATAAAATGGAAAAGCCACACAATCGATCTATTATTTGGTTGCCAGGGGTCAGTGACCCCCAAGCAACCAGACAGCATTTTCATCTGCAGGCCTAAAATACTAATAAGTTACACACAAAAAAACCCCATAAAGAATAAACAATGAAGACCAGCTTTAGGGTAGGTCCATCTATAACATCTTTAAATGTTAATTGAAAGGCAGACTTCCCCTTTAAAGATAATTCCCACCGATTTTCCTGCTCAAAATGGCCATTGATGAACTGATTTCAGTCTGTGTGGTTTGTAAATACTGATTTCTATATATATATGCAATATATAATGCAGACTTTACAACTGTGCTGTATGTTTAAAGGGGAAATATCCCACATAACTATTCCCAGCCAAGTCAGACTTCAGAGAAAGTGCCTTAGACAGCCCGGCTCTACACACACTGCATCCCCAGTAACTCTGCTATTGATAGGACGCTGCGTTTATATGCAGCCAAGCTATTGGCTCAGTCTATCCAAGATATACGGCAGCTCCTATTCTGTTACGGCTAATTCTATTGGCCGATGTGATCCGCTGGCTATTTATAAAGACCACTTGGAAGCCTATTTTAAAGGGCCCCCTGTCACAGCCAGATCCATTCCAAGCTCCAATGGCGCACACCACAATTTGCTCCCCCCGCCAGTGGCTTCATATATGGCATGAATAAATGGGCGGGGTGATTGTGAGCCCCTATGACTTCACTGGGGGGGGGAACAACTGCCCATAAAGTCTCCCTACATGACATGAACCTATAGTATCCTTTGCCCATCCAAGGCCTAAATACCCCCAAATCTTCTCAATTCAATGATAAAAACCCGCCGTACAGAGGGTGGAATTGGTGCCCCCTATAGATCCAGCTCCACGCTGACCCGGAACTCTAACGATACCGCGACGGATCGAACCAAGTGCCCTTATTTCTTACATCCCATGAAGGATTTTGCTAGAAAGGTTCATGTTTTGGTGCATACAGAGAAAAAACACACGTTTGTGACACAGAACTGCTTTGTTAGATTTGTTTTGTATATTATGTTTTCTAATATATAAATAATATATTTACTGCATGTTGCCCCCCCCCCCCCTTTTTTTTTTTTAATATAAAAAAGCCAGTTTGGTGGAGGTGGAGCCTTGGAGCGGCCTAAGCTGGCAGTTTCTAAGGCCCCACCCACTACAAACTGCTGGAATGACATCTAAGTGAATATGTGTGTATATATATATGTGTATATACATATAGCTTGGATCTTAATTTAAACGTGTTCCTATTTCTTCTCGGAATTCCTCCAGCGCAACGTCACATGATCAATACTCGAAATCACTGAACTTTTTGTTCGTGGACGTTTTTTTTTTTTTTTTTTTGTCTTGTAAATCCTATAACCAGGTCTTTTTTTTTACCCCTTGGTTTTAATTGTATGAATGTACATAAATATATTTTAGAGGGGGGGGAGTCATGTCAGATTAATTGGTCGTTCTAGTCTAAATCCATGCTGTTTCACTATTAAAGGGGCAATTCCCCTTTAAAATAACTTTTAGTATGATAAAGGCTGTGATATTGTAAGACAATTTGCAATTGGTCTGCTTTTTTATTCATGTCTTAGCCGCTCTCCAGTTTGGTTGCTAGGGTCCAATTTACCCCAGCAACCAGGCAGTGGTTTAAATGAGACTGTGTGATAAACAGGTGAGAAACTGGTTAGAAAGATAAGCAATAAAAATAACAGTATAATTGTAGTTCTTGGTTGCTGGGGTCAGCGACCACCCATTTCAAAGCTTGGAAGTGATATAAGAGCAAAATAAAAGTTGACCAATTGAACAGGACTTTCTAGTTAAGATACTGAAAGTTACCTTCAAAGTGGAACTACCCCTTTAAGAAATCCTGGGTAGAAACCCTTTGCTTTTACCACTGTTGTGGGGGGGGGGGGGGGGTGAGTGTTTCTGGGAATGTCATTGATATACCCGTACATACACGCATTGGCAACTCCTTGCTTCCAACACTATGTATCACTTATTTGATCTAACTGCGCCAAATGGGAGGGGCCACGTGCCCGCTATAGTTTATCTGGATTGGGGTCTGTTCCCCGGCTATAGAAACAACACTGGCATATTCCAGGATTTACCAAAAAGCATTCCCTAGTTTGTAGGAAATGTTGGATCTACGTATAAATGCTCTTTCACCTTTTTTTTTTTTAAGCTCCACCCCCGAGGAGCAAGGTGCTTTCTAAATCACACTTTTATAGGCCGCGGTAGATCCTATGCTCCCAGAAACACTCCCCGTTGCTGTACCCAAGTGCTCTCCTCCCCCACAGCATCAGCACCAATCAGTCTAACTGCCAAGCACACACACATTTTATTTAATTTTTTTAAACCTATACGTACTGTACTTTTGTTTCATACTTCAATGTACCCAGTGTCGGGGGCCCTTGGCTGGTTGGTTATTACTGAATGATAAATACCAAGGCCTGTGTCTTTAACATACCTCTGTTATTGTGTAATTAGGTGCCCATCAGCGCAGACAAGCCAAACTAAGCGTGCCACATCCGTCTGAGTGGGGGGGGGGAGGGGATTGGGGGACAGTGGGAGAGAGACTTGGGCGGCCAACCCCGCCCCCCCTGTGTTTGGGTGTATAAGTGTTAGTCACAGAGTGCCTTCCAACTGGGGTTCCTCAGCAGAACTCGAACACGTTGCCGTTACCCAGGGATCTCAATGAGGCTTTTGTTTTTGTTACGTTTCACATTTTGGGGGGTAAACTGTAAATATGTACATTTTCCTATTAAAATATAATAAAATTAAAAAAAAAAAAGGGGTGTCCCGAAGCACAGTTGCACCCGTGTATCACTGATCAGTACCCACAGACGCCGGCTTGTACATTGGTTTTTTTTTTTTTTTTAAAGGTACTTGGAGAATAATAAAATAATAAACTGATAATACGCCATTGGTCTTTGTGTTTCCTTACTCCTCCGGCCTCCGGGGGGGCGCTGCTATACCTCACTGTTTCCCATGTGTTGGGTGAGACCCCCGTATTCTCCCAAGGCCTGATGTAGTTGCACCTATGTTCCACCATTGGCATTAGCTTAGGAATGGGCCCTTGGGTGCCATATAATAGCATGGAAAGGGTCTTCTCTTCTAGGGTTACAAACCAACCAATCAGCAGGTAGTATTTACTGAATGCAAGCATCCAATAGCTTGCTACGACTAACGACCTAGAGCCACCTCTGCTTAATAAGGACTTTGCTCCTCTGGCCAAGTTAGCAGCTTGTTGGGCCATGTATGGGGGACCCTTTCTGAAGTCCTTCTAAACCAGTATCCATCGGGATAGCAGGGAAAGTTCTGGTGGGCTTCTTTGTGGCCCCTTCTGTTCCGCTATCGGGTTGAGCAACTCACAGGTAGGTTGGCGGATGGAGGAGTTTGCAACTGGGGCAGGGGGTCCTAAGGTGGGAGTCCCAGTGGGCCTCAGATACCCCAGTCCAACACAGGAAATACCTGGTAGACAAGGTCTACTTCAGGACCAGCAGGTTACATTTATGGTTCAATAATTGAGCTCTAAGCTCAGCCAAGAACAATAAACCTGAGTGGGTTGGGCAGGGGGTTTCTTGTACTAGATCAGAGTTGTCCAAATAGTGGCCCTCAGGATGGGTTTGGCCCTCTAGACTAGAGGAATCTTTATGGCCAACAGTCTGCTCAAGATCTTCCATGGACTTCTTTTATCAACATCTTTTTAATACAATAAACATGCGGTATTAGAAAGACTTGCAAGCATCCAATAGCTTGCTACGGCTAACGACCTAGAGCCACCTCTGAGGCTTACATGGGTTGATAAGGACTTTGCTTCACTGGCCAAGTTAGCAGCTTGTTGGCCCATGTATGGGGGACCCTTTCTGAAGTCCTTCTAAACCAGTATCTGGCCAAAAATTGTTCCAATATCCGGGACATTGGAGCAGGGTCGTATGGCCCACCGGGATAGCAGGGAAAGTCCTTGTAGGCTTCTTTGTGGCCCCTTCTCAGTGGGCCTCAGTCCAATATAGGAAATACCTGGTGGACAAGGTCTACTTCAGGACCAGCAGGTTACATTTATGGTTCAATTATTGAACTCTAAGTTCAGCTAAGAACAATAAACCTGAGTGGGTTGGGCAGGGGGTTTCTTGTACTAGATCAGAGCTGTCCAAATAGTGGCCCTCAGTATGGATTTGGCCCTCTAAAGCAGTGGTTCTCAACCTTCCTAATGCCGTGACCCTTTAATACAGTTCCTCATGTTGTGGTGACCCCCAACCATCAAATTATTCCTAAGACCATCGGAAATATGTGTTTTCCGATGGTCTTCGGCGACTCCTGTGAAAGGGACGTTCGACCCCCAAAGGGGCCCCGACCCACAGGTTGAGAACCGCTGCTCTAAAGAAATCTTTATGGCCTCCAGTCTGCTCAAGATCTTCCATGGACTTCTTTGCTCAACATCTCTTTAATACAATAAACATGCGGTATAAGAAGGACTTGTCTTGGATGTTGCCTAAAGACTAGACCTGCTCCATGATTGGTTTCCTCCTTGTCCAGCCTTTTCTTTTAAAGGAAAACTAAAGCTTGACAAGCAGTGGCTAGAAATGCCCCCATTGGGCTCATACAGCAACTCCTGATGCTCAAAAAATGGCCTAACAAGGTCCATAAAGGGGAGCTGCTGTGGGCAACTTTGAAGATATGGACCATTCTTGCTACAGGGCTGCTGAACCCTTGGGCTGGTACCGTGAGAGGGAAGGGACTTGGGTCACTGAAATCCAACACAAACAAAGCAGACCAGGCTAATGTTAAATAAAAGTGTCCTTTAATGTCAAAAATGTTTTGGTAACAGCAACAAATGAAGAATACAAATCCTAGTTGTGCCTGAGCATTGGGCGGGGCAAGGGCCGGGGGGCCCCCGACTGACTGGTCATTTACACAAGCCATTGGCTCCCAGCGGGGCACTTTATCCCATAGCACAGGGTTACAACTCATCCTTTCCTTTGTCTTCCTCCGCCACTTCCTTGCTCTCCTCTGCTTCAGCATCCTAAGGAGATCAGATTGGGACCAATGAGAATTCAAGCCTGGGAGCAAAACTGCCAACATAAGGGGCAACTAGGGAGGATGGGTACTGGGTAACACACCAACATCAGAGCTGAGATATTAAATCCGATGTTTCTTCTAAAGGTGTCTCCATCTTCGATTTATATACTCATGCCTACTCCGCCCCCTCCAGTGATGTCAGCAATGGGTGGGCCCGGCATGGGTATATAAGAGATGGCATGGTGGGTTAGGTTTGGGTTGAGAGAGAGTAGGACCCTGGGCAATAATTTTTATATTATTTACTATATGGTGGCATAAGCCCAGGAGGACCTAATTACAGATGCAAGATAATGTTCCAATAAGAATCCTGCCTCCCAGTGCTACTGCCATCTTTATCCTAGCTAGCATAGGGAGAGCCCTGTACCACTCAAGCTTGCAGATATTATACTATGTGAAGGGTAAGGATATAGTGCTATTAAGATGTTCAGAGCCATAAAAAACACTTGTTATTGCCTTCAGCTCTGATAGGAAGAGCAAAGAATAGGGAGCAGGATTCTCATTGGAGGAGCCTCTCGCATAGAGTGGGCCATTGGACCTTGACAGCTGGGGAAAGTTTTATCAAATATTATTGATCGTAGAAACCACTCCTAGTGTTGTTTGGCCACAGCTCCTCTTAATAATATAATGGTAGTTGTAATTCAGCAACTTTTTTGTGGCAAGTTGGGAGCAGGTTTAAGAATCATGGCTGCATGGGGGGCTGGGGTGGGGGAGGCGCGTTGAGGTTTGGGCGCAGATTGTATAATTGTTGTTCCACACTTCACAATGCCTTGTTTGGCTTCTCTACAGGTGTGAAGCTAGCCATGGATGGAAATAAATGCTTGTATGTTGAGGCTCGGCTTGGCCACTGGGTGCTGGGCCAGATAAGCCAGTCTTAAAGCTTAGCCTAGGGGCCAATGATTGGCTTGTAACATGGGCCTATACAGACCCAGTGGGAGAAGGCCTCATAAGTTGCCATTTTCCCTTACTGAAATATCAGCAGGGGGTGGGTGATGACATCATGGGGCGGGGACTGTGGCATCCCACGGGTGGGCGGTGACACTGTGGGGGGGCGTAGCTATGACACAGCAATTGTTGATTGGCCAATCACCACATCAGTATCGGAAAGTCTTGGCCAGTTTTCCTATTAAACTGGGCAGACATTTTTGATCTGGGCGGTCCTTCTGTAATCTGGGATGTCGGGGTAAAACCAGAAGGGTGGCAAAAGGGTGCTTTATAATGCATTTGACTGCTAATGAACAGAATGTTCCCAGCCTGTGCCCAAACCACTTCTTGCCAACCTGCGCCCAGCCTGGCTAATGTGTGTGCAAATCACAAAGGAACCAATGTGACTGTCCCATAGCCGCCCATGTGACTGTCCCATAGCCACCCATGTGACTGTCCCATAGCCACCCATGTGACTGTCCCATAGCCACCCATGTGACTGTCCCATAGCCACCCATGTGACTGTCCCATAGCCACCCATGTGACTGTCCCATAGCCACCCATGTGACTGTCCCATAGCCACCCATGTGACTGTCCCATAGCCACCCATGTGACTGTCCCATAGCCACCCATGTCCCCATAGTGTACCCCTGTACCCCAGTTACACCCGAGTTTGCACCAACCTTTTCCACTTTCTCCTCGGGCAGCACCCCCCCACTGTCAATGAAGGCCGAAAACAGCTCAACGGTCCTTTCCTTTGTATATTCAATCATCTGTGAGTGACAGTAATGTCAGAACTGATCAAAAACACATTCGGACATAATGAGGCCACAGTAGGGGGCGCTGTAACATAGTTCAATCCACAGATTAACCAATAAAAGCCAAGCAGCAAACAGCCCCAATATCCCCTGATGTTACATCTCCCTTCGTATTTGGACCCTTGAAAACATAGTTACATAGTTACATAGGGTTGAAAAAAGACCAGAGTCCATCAAGTTCAACCTTAGTAAAGCCAGCACATGGAGTGGGATTTGTAGTCTTACAGACTGGCCGTACCTGAAGGGGCTACACATCCCAGGATACAAATACATGCAAAGGTCTCTTGGGCGTGTTGGGGGTTATAAATTGTGGGGGGCCATCTTTATTATCAACTATATCAGTGCTGTCCAACTTATTACAAGGAATGGGCCAATAGTATCCCATGCAGCTCGATGGGGGCCGGATTCAATTAAAATGATGGTGTCATATAGTGAAGTCTATGGAGCTTTTGAGCAGACTGGGGGGGGGGGGGGCACGGTCAGACTGGGCTGGTGGGGCAATAGGAAGAAAGCTGTTGGGCCCCTGGGACGGCAGTCTGACCCTGACTGGGGGGCCATACTGGGGGGGGGGGGGGGCACGGTCAGACTGGGCTGGTGGGGCAATAGGAAGAAAGCTGTTGGGCCCCTGGGACGGCAGTCTGACCCTGACTGGGGGGCCATACAAATCCCATGGAGGGTCACATCCGGCCCGCCGGCCCCCAGTTGGACAGTTCTGCACCCTAGTAATGTGCCAATATCCCAGTGATAATATGGATCCATTACCTTGCGCCCGGGGCCCGCAGGGAAAAACCTCAGGTTGGGGAATCCTCGTACTCGGAGCCCATCGATCTCGTTGGCGGTGGCGTCCATTTTGGCGATGATAACGCTCTCGTGGTCCTTGTACTTTTCCCCTAGTTCTTCCCAGACTGGTTCCAGCTCTTTGCAGTGAGAGCACCAAGGGGCATCTGCACAGACAGGCAGTGTGATTGGTGCAGAACCTTTATTGGATCCCTACTGAAGCCATGGGGCTCATGTATCAACACTGGGCAGATTTGCCCATGGGCAGTAACCCATGACAACCAATCAGTGATTGGCTTTTATAGCCAGCTGCAGGTAGAACAATGAATGCAACAATTTAATTGGCTGCCCATGGGCAAATGTGCCCAGTGTTGATAAATGACCCCAATCACTGTTGGCAATGGTGCATTTTGGCCTGGGAGGCAGTAAGGGGATCAATTTCAGCTGTTTTGACAAAATAAACCCGTGAAACATGGCATATTCTCCCGGGAAGGGCCCGTCATGCCAACCTTCTCACAGAAAGCCAGGAATTATTTTCAAATGCGTAGAAACCAAAACACAAAATAAAGAAACAGTGACATCTAGTGTCCGTATTGGTTACTGACAAGGGGACCCACTGATATTAGTTTTACCAAGGAGTCTATAGGGGATGTATATGTGCTAACCAGAGGCTAATGGTGCTGCTGTACAACTCCCAGCATCCTCCAACATATTAACAAAGGGTTACAGGATGCTGGGAGTTGTAGTGCAGCAACATCAGTGACCTTCACTCGACGCATTCTGAGCGCCTCATCAGAACTGTGTTAGATCAGCAAATCAAAACTGCCCAGTGATCTCCCTATGTTACACAGAAAATAGATGGGTGATGTGGGGCTGGTTGGCTACACAGGGCAGACACATGGGACTCCTGTCAGGGACCCCAACATATCATTATAGGGGGGCCAGTAAGGGATGTAGCAGGATGCTGAATGGATGGGGATTAGACAGATCAGGAAAGTAGTTGGGCATTGGGTGGAACTAGGGTGTGGCCTATTAAAGGGCAAGGAAAGCCATCACATCAAGTCCGTAGTATGTGGTAGAAACCCTGACCCCCCCCCCCCCGACCCTAGTGCATCACAGAATCTTGTGCGCTCACAAAAAATAACAAAAACTGCACAAATACTTTTGGGGGGTCAGGGTCGGCCAGGGCCGGCACCACCTTCTTACAAGGCTTTCCCAGTGGCCCCCAGGGTAGGGCAGGGTATTGCCCAGGGATAAGTCTACTCTGGGGTCATGGGGAATAGATAGATAGAGAGAGAGAGAGAGAGAGAGAGAGAGAGAGAGAGAGAGAGAGAGAGAGAGAGAGAGAGAGAGAGAGAGAGAGAGAGAGAGAGAGAGATAGATAGATAGATAGATAGATAGATAGATAGATAGATGATAGATAGATGATAGATAGATAGATAGATAGATAGATAGATGATAGATAGATAGATAGATAGATAGATAGATAGATAGATGATAGATAGATAGATAGATAGATAGATAGATAGATAGATAGATAGATGATAGATAGATAGATAGAGAGAGAGGATGGATAGATAGATAGATAGATAGAGAGAGAGGATAGATAGATAGATAGATAGATAGATAGATAGATAGATAGATAGATGATAGATAGAGAGATAGATAGATAGATAGATAGATAGATAGATAGATGATAGATAGATAGATAGATAGATGATAGAGAGAGAGAGAGAGAGAGAGAGAGAGATAGAGAGATAGATAGATAGATAGATAGATAGACAGACAGACAGACAGATATAGATAGATAGATAGATAGACAGACAAATAGATACTTACAGAATTCTACAAACACACTCTTGCTTTCATCATACGCCACCTCTTCAAAGTTCTTCCCCACCAGAACCTTCACTGGATTCTTATCCCAATCGGCCGGGATTTCCTCACTCATGAGGTTTTGCTGAATGTTAGAAGTGAAGTGGAGTTACACGGGAGCCACCATATCAGCGAGTGGGCCAGTACCGCCATGTCATTGCCCGGCACATCACTCTTACTGTGTTCCTTCTCTCACTGACCAAGAAGGTGTTAGTGTTCAGCGCTGCTGCTGAGTTGCCCTGAGCACTAACACCCTAAAAAACTAAGGGGTATGTTTACTAAGACTGGAGATAAATATCACCGGTGATGTTGCCCATAGCAACCAGTCAGCAATTAGATTTGAACAGTCACCTACAAGTTAGAAATCAAGAGCAAAGATCTGATTGGTTGCTACGGGCAACATCACCAGTGATATTTATCTCCAGGCTTAGTAAACATACCCCAGAATGCTCAGTCCATAGCTTTTTGCCCCTGTGTTCTAAGATTGAAATAAAGCTTATAAAGGCATATAAAGCAAAATACTTGGGTGAACAGGAGGGCCCACCGGCACTATTTCTGGTACCCTGGGGGGCCAGTCCAATACTGACTAGAGTTGACAGTGGAAGCCCTATGTAGTCTCCCAAAGTTCTGTATCCTAACTGCCGAGACGTTGCCTAGGCAACTACTGGCAACATCAGAGGACTTACCCTGGCCAGTTTGGGCACCTACAGCGCATAGATTGTAAGCTCTACGGGGCAGGGACCTCCTTCCTACTGTGTCTCATACCACATGGCACTTATATATATATATTTATTGTATTTATTATAACACTTGTCCTCCCTGTGTGTAATTGTGTATATTGTAAGATTGTACAGCGCTGCGTACCCTTGTGGCGCTTTATAAATAAAGTTATACATACATACATACATACATAGGACGCACTAAGTTGGCGCATTGCCATTGACACAAAACAACAGGAAGATTAAAAGGAATATCAACCCCCAAAGCCCTCTGAGCCCTTTTACAATTTAGAATAAAATTTTGTTTTCTAGTTTTCAAAATATCAGCAGTTTTTAAACTTCCAATATAATCCATTTGAAACAAGAGCGCCACCTGCTGGTCACATTGGCTACAAATGGCCGAACAATAATTGCAAAAGAACTAATAACGATTTTACCTTCATTTGTTTTGATTATTAACATTTCCTGATAATATGAGGCAACTCTGTAGGTTCAATGATACAGGGGCAAAGGCACCTCTGGGCTGGGGCAATAATCCCAATTAGTGATGAGCGAATCTGTTCCGTTTTGCTTCGCCGAAAAATTTGCGAATCTTTCAAAAGATCCGCGAAACGGCGAAAAATTCACGAAACGGCGAAAATGTTGTGCAACAAAAAAAATTGTCGCCCGCGACTATTCTTTTGTCGCCCACAGCTATTATTTTGTCGCGCGGCTATTGTTTCGTCGTCCGCGGCTATTATTTTGTCGTGCGGCTATTGTTTCGTCGCCCGTGGCTATTATTTTGTCATGCGGCTATTGTTTCGTCGCCCGCGGCTATTATTTTGTCGTGCGGCTATTGTTTCGTCGTCCGCGGCTATTATTTTGTCGTGCGGCTATTGTTTCGTCGCCCGCGGCTATTATTTTGTTGTGCGGCTATTGTTTCGTCGCCCGCGACTATTCTTTTGTCGCCCACAGCTATTATTTTGTCGCACGGCTATTGTTTCGTCGTCCGCGGCTATTATTTTGTTGTGTGGCTATTGTTTCGTCGCCCGCGGCTATTATTTTGTCGCACGGCTATTGTTTCGTCGCCTACGGCTATTATTTTATCACGTGGCTATTGTTTCGTCGCCCGCGGCTATTATTTTGTCACGCAGCTATTGTTTCGTCGCCCGCGGCTATTATTTTGTCACGCGGCTATTGTTTCGTCGCCCACGGCTATTATTTTGTCATGCGGCTATTGTTTCGTCGCCCGTGGCTATTATTTTGTCGCGCGGCTATTGTTTCGTCGCCCGCGACTATTCTTTTTTGACGCCGGCGACAATTTTTGGACGTGCGGCAAATTTTTCTGCGGCAAAATTTTTCATTCGTTTCGCGAAACAATCCACCAATGGCGAAACGCGGAAATTCGCCGCAAATCCATGCCTGCCGAAACATTACGCACATCACTAATCCCAATGCATACGGCACAGCATTCAGCCTTTAATAGCAAAACACCCATTCATTTTATCAATATGGCTTTATCCATAGGAGATGGATGTTGGAAGCTGACAGAAATCCTGTAATCCTATAAGAACAATCAGATAACACTGCCAGGCAGGGAGCTAGATTTATCCTCCATTGCCCTCACATAATCCATAGGCAGAGATGAAACATATGGATTATAGCTCTGAATTCTGCTCACGGTGCAATGAGAGAGGATGGGGTCGAGGAACAAACACACACAATACCCACCTTGACGTTTCCCTCAAGGACAGTCCTGCAGAATGTTTGGATAGTGTCTTCCGTGATTTCCGGGGCATCGAACGCGTACTTCTTCACCGACTCCAGGTTTATAAATCGGAGGGTTGGAACGTCCGATGATTTCAGCCCGAAATACTCAAGGACCGAAGAAAAACCGCCGTCGGAGTCGATAAAAACGAAGAGGATCTGGGCAGGGCAGATACAGTTAGAATGAAATATAATTAAACAGGTGGGTCATCTTTTAGTTAACGTATAGAATGGCCAGTTCTGAGCAACTTTTCAGTTGGTCTTCATTAATTATTTGTTATAGTTTTTGAAGTATTGTATATACTCGAGTATAAGCCTAGTTTTTCATCACCCAAAATGTGCTGAAAAAGTCACCCTTGGCTTATACTCGAATCGGGTGCTATAGACTAGGGTGCTCCAGACTAGCACCCTCTGTCCTTTTGGGGCAGATTTACTAATCCACGAACAGAGCGAAAGCATCCGAACGCGTATTTTCGCAATGATCGGCATTTTTGCGACTTTTTCATACGTCCTGTGATTTTTTCGTCGCAGTTACGACTTTATCGTATATTTTTCCGTGCCTTGTTCGCCGTCATCGCAAAGAAATCGGATTGGTTTTTCCGCCGTTTACAATGGCTCAATATGAAAAAAAAACGCGACGGCGACGAAAAAGTCGTGCAAAATACGATAAAGTCGTGACTGCGATGAAAAAAACGCGCAAAATACGAAAAAACCGCGACGGCGACAAAAAAGTTGCTAAATTTTTGTTTCCAATCCGATTTTTTCCCATTCGGGATTTGTGAATTAGTAAATGTGCCCCTTTCTGTTTTAGTGGTTGCTGATTGAGCTAAGGGGGTAGTATTCTTAAGGTATCGTCATTGATACCATATTGTTTTAGTTGACCCTCTTCTCCACTAGAGCTAGTTTACTGTTTAAATAAATATTTAAAAACACATACCCCACTCATTTAATGTAATTTTACTGGTATTTATTTTGATTATTGAAACTTAGTAGTAGCGGCTGCATTTCCCACCCTAGGCTTATACTCGAGTCAATACGTTTTTCCAGTTTTCTTAGGTAAAATTAGGTACCTCGGCTTATATTCGGGTCGGCTTATACTCGAGTATATACGGTATTTGTAATCTTCTTTTCAAATGGGGGTCACGGACCCCGGCAGCCACAAAACTATTGCTCTGTGAGGCTCCAGATTCATTGTTATTGTAACTATTTAGTCCCTCTCCTATCCATATAGTCGTTATTTCGATGAGCCAAGTGAGCAGAACATCTAAACTGTTCCAAAGATCTAAAGATGGCAGACCATCGTGCACTTACTTTCCCTTTAAAATGGGTCGCCGCTTTGCGGAAATGTTCCAACAGCGCCAGTTGGGAATCCTCAGTCTTATTGATAAAAAGCAGCAAGTGGTTGGGGATCTGGGCAGCAAAAATCTTATCGGAAGTCTGTGGAGCAACAGAAGCAATGGGTATTATAACATGGAGATAATAAATACGTATTAGCATTGGTTCAACTCCAACAGCGGAGATTTAACATGGCTACTAACTAACTAGCTCAGGGCAAGAGGTCTACATCTACCTACCAAGTTGGACAGCAAAATATAACCAACCAACCAACAGGTAGGAATGCACGGAATCCCGGATTTGGTTCGGGATTCGGCAGAATCCTTCTGGGTGGGTTCGGGGGTTCAGCCGAGCCAAAAAAAGTGGGTTTGGTGCATCCCTACCAACAGGACATGTGTTGTTAGATCTTCTACCAAGGTGCAACGTTAAAGACTCATTCAAAGGGCAAATAACAGCAAAATTGATCAGGGGGTCAAGGGTTAAAACTTCAGCAGATCTGTTAAAGGAGACATATAGGATAAACGGGAAAAAAACCCAAAAAAACCCTAACCCTGTAGGCAATTATAAATAATATACTGTGCTGGTTTCCCTTTGGGCTAAACATTAACCCTATCTGTAAAAATGGCCCCTTTAGCTCCCTATAGATCCTCTCAGGTCCCTGTCTGTGTTTTAAATGGGGGTGGGCGTGTCCTAACGGTCCCTGCCAGAAGCACAGTAGGAAGGGGAGTAGCCAATCACAGCCCTGCAGTCAGAGAAACAAAGATGGGCTTCAGTTCCCTATCAGGTCAGCCTAGCTGCACACATTCCTTCTATATTACAGTGTAATTCACAAAATATATCCCCTTTAATAGGGAAGGCTCAATAAATGGTCAGAAGTAAATCTCCTTAAGCAGAGAAACCTCAAAAGGACAAGTAGATCCATCAACACCTAGAAGTCACCAGATCTAGCAACAATATGCTGGGTACAAAGGGACTGATTGGCCTGTCTGACCCAATCAACAAACAAGCAACGTAGGACAGTTTGGTCCCATTACCATTACTCGTAACTAAGGTAACCAATATAGCCCCTATGTGCTCATTGGGCATCCCGATAGCTAGATTAGTTGGGTTGCTGACTAAGACTAAGATTCCAGTTGGGATTAGGTTCGCTTGGAGCACAGCCCATAGGCAGATGTTGGCCCATTTGGTGAAATGTTGGCCGGAGACAGAACATCAGAAGCTCCAGTTGGCAAAGGAGCCCACAGTGCTGATTTAATCGTGGCATCATCGTGCTTTTGACTTGGTGCCACAATAACATTGTTCCACCGAATTGTACTCATCTAGATATAGAAGGAACGTGCTTTAAAAAGTAGTGTTTCAGGCTGATTTATTGGAAATTTCTGCAAAAACCCTACTAGTCCCGCCCATCTGTCCCACTAGTCCCGCCCTGCTGCACTTCAGCAGCTAGGCTGACCTGATAGGGAACTGAAGCCTGTCTGTGCTTGTGTGAGTGCAGGGCTGTGATTGGCTACATCCCCCATTAGGACACACCCACCCCTGAGAGAATCTATAGGGAGCTCCAATAATAATACAGATAGTATTAATTTCTTGACCAAAGTGAAACCAGCTCCATATATTATCCATACATAGTAAATGGCTTTACCTCAGCGCTGTATTCTGTGACGAGGTCGATGTTGTTTATCTTGAGGAACTTGGAAAGCTCATCTTTGTCTAATCCAAGGTCTTCATCAACTTTAAACTCAGGCTTCTCCTCAGACTGACAAAGAAAAGGTTAAAAAAAACACATGTAAATTGTTTGTAGTATTCCTACATACAAATATATATATATTAGCAGGAGAAGCCATACTGCTTGTCTCCAATGGGGCATTTTCTCTAGATGTCAAACCCTAAATCTGAAATAGATAACACTAGTCTATTAATAACTATGGAAAATGACTTCGCTGGGTCAGTCAGTCTGGTAAAAATACATAGTAACATACATAGTAACATAGATAGTAACATAGTAACATAGTAAGTTGGGTTAAAAAAAGACCTACGTCCATCACGTTCAACCATAATGCCTATATATAACCTGCCTAACTGCTAGTTGATCCAGAGGAAGGCAAAAACCCCATCTGAGAAAGAAGAATATGGTTTAGTCCATATGGGTTGGTCCAATGGGTGGGTCTGACCAAGAAAATGAGATCCAGACACAGCTGGAAGGTCAAACATCAAGAAGGGTCTCTCTACTTGGGGATGGAATCATACTAACACCTCCCTCTGGTGGGCAGTCCCACACATCTATGACATCATCAAATGGCGTCAGTGGATATGGAAGCAGTGGACTCAGGTCAGCCAAGTCCATCATTAATATGTTTATAATATACAGTTTGGTCATTACCCCATGGGACCAAAGTGTAAATTATATCCTTATAAACGGTGCTTAGTGATGTCATCAGTTATAATCGGAGCTTAGTGATGTCATTTCTGTCACATGACTTATTGTAACATATAAGGATATTAGAAGTCACCTCGGAGTTCCATGACCTGTATAAGAGTATTACTGCCCTAGTCATGACGACATAGAAAGGCTCCTACGTTTTTGAAGAAGATGACCGTGTCTTCCGTCACTCCGAATTTCTCAAACAGTTTTGCATCGTGGGCCAGGGCAAAAGTGAAGTCTTCATTAAGCTCCGCAGCTTCATAAAATATTTTGATATCGGCATCTTCCGGGTTCTGGGGGGGAAGAAATGGTTAAGAGTAGTTACTCCATGTTGTTTCCAATGGTGGCCAAACAGATCAGTAGAATATGCCCAGTGGCCAAGATTTCAAACCCATGTACCATGGACCTCTATCAAAGCTCACATTCTTCTCAGGATACTCACAGATGTCAAGACCCCCATCCAAAAGGATGTTGCCTACTGGAAGGGTCTGTATGGCCCCTTGCAGTAGGGGATAAACAAAGGTAATTTGGCAACTATAATTGGCTCCCTAATCCACAAGGAGGGTCTGCAGGAAATGTTAGGTAAAGATCTTACAGATATCCTGATCGTTATCCTAGTGTTATCCTACTTTTTAGGTTCAAGTTCCTATTCAAGAGCCAGTTTTGTTTGGGGAACCCCATAGCTCTGAACAAGGTTTAGGAGGAGTATGAATAGATATTATGCTCAAATCCCACCCTAATTGTCCTACATCCTAAGCCCCCCCTGCCACTACTCTAGTCCACATTGAGGAGTCACTGTCCTAGTGGTAATGGAGTTGGCTTTATCTATAACAGCGGTTCTCAACCTGTGGGTCGGGACCCCTTTGGGAGTCGAACAACTCTTTCACAGGGGTCGCCTAAGACCATGGGAAAACACATATTTCCGATGGTGTTAGGAATAATTTTATGGTTGGGGGTCACCACAACATGAGGAACTGTATTAAAGGGTTGCGGCATTAGGAAGGTTGAGAACCACTGCTCTATAATATCAAAAATTCAGCCTTATCTATATATTTTGTCTGCCCTACCTTGTTGCTGGAAGGCCAGGGGCATTTAACATCTGTAATAGGGAACATTGGGCACCCCTTGCCCCCACCCTGTTGTGTGAAGAACCTGGAAATTATCTCTTAAACTCAATTCTACTCATTCTACGCCCACAATTCACAATACAAGAGAAACTTATTATGGGAGCTCATCAATAGCATTTGGTTGTAGAACTGGGGCAGCAAACATTTATTCACTGGAGGGTGCAAAAGTGGATCTATTTGCGTTTCTTTCCTAGTTATAATCAATCATTGCACATTAATATGCCTGCATGGGTAAAGATCCTCCTTCCAGCAAAAACATCTGGCTTTGTTTGAGGGCCATCGGAAACCTGACCAACCCTCTCCTGTAGCCATTTATAAAGGCCAAACCGTACAAACCAGTGGTTCTCAACCTCCCTAATGCCGCGACCCTTTAATACAGTTCCTCATGTTGTGGTGACCCCCAACCATAAAATTATTCCTAACACCATCGGAAATATGTGTTTTCCCATGGTCTTTGGCGACCCCTGTGAAAGGATCATTCCACCCCAAAGACGTCCCAACCCACATGTTGAGAACCGTTGGTATAAACTGAATCTGATACACAGGGATCCGGGGTAAGGTGCTTCTTACCTTGAAGAAACCAATCACTGGAGATTCTTGGGAGCTGGTGAATTTCTCAGCACTTTCTACTTTATCAAGCACAATGGCTGCCGGCCCCAAACGTCTCAGCATCCACTTCACCAAGCCATCTTGGTCCCTCTTTCCTAGATTTACAGAAACAAATGGCAATAAGCTTTGTGATACCCAGACTGGGAATGGAAACACTTTTGTTGGCTCTTAGAGAGACACTGAGCGTCGGGGTTTGAAGCTTTGAAAGGTCCAACCTGGGCCTGAGTCTTTGCTATAAATTATTTAAGTGGTGGAAACTTCTATCCATTCTGAATTGGAATAACGAATAAATGAAACATCTCCAAGAATCAGTCACTTGTTTTTATAAGTAAATAAGCATGTTGGACTGGTCTACCACAATACTAGGATGTTGGGCCCAGGTATCATTGGGTTCCCCTGCCAACAGAACCACTTGTACAGGTATCGGACCCCTTATCCAGAAACCCATTATCCAGAAAGTTCCAAATTACGGAAAGGCCATCTCCCATAGACTCCAATTTAATCAAATAATTCACATTTTTAAAACTTATTTCCCTTTTCTCTGTAATAATAAAACAGTACCTGTACTTGATCCCAACTAAGATATAATTACCCCTTATTGGGGGCAGAACAGCCCTATTGGGTTTATTTAATGGTTAAATGATTCCCTTTTCTCTGTAATAATAAAACAGTACCTGTACTTGATCCCAACTAAGATATAATTACCCCTTATTGGGGCAGAACAGCCCTATTGGGTTTATTTAATGGTTAAATGATTCCCTTTTCTCTGTAATAATAAAACAGTACCTGTACTTGATCCCAACTAAGATATAATTACCCCTTATTGGGGCAGAACAGCCCTATTGGGTTTATTTAATGGTTAAATGATTCCCTTTTCTCTGTAATAATAAAACAGTACCTGTACTTGATCCCAACTAAGATATAATTACCCCTTATTGGGGCAGAACAGCCCTATTGGGTTTATTTCATGGTTAAATGATTCCCTTTTCTCTGTAATAATAAAACAGTACCTGTACTTGATCCCAACTAAGTTTTAATTACCCCCTTATTGGAGCCGAAACAATCCTATTGGGTATAATTACTGTTTAAATAATTTTTTAAGTAGACTTAAGGTAGGAGATCCGAATTACGGAAAGACCCCTTATCCGGAATACCCCAGGTCCCAAGCATTGTGGATAACGGGTCCCATATATGTATTACTATGCCGGAACCATCAACATCAACCTTGTCTGTGTCAGAAATGGTAGAAAAGAGGAGAAGAAAGAAGCTGAGTGGAGAGAAGAAGGGAAGGTATTTTTGAGCTTATGGTTTAGGTCAGTGATCCCCAACCCCTTGGATGTTGCTCTCAATTTGAATTCCTGACTTGGGGGCAAGTTTTGGTTGAATAAAAACAAGATTTCCTACCAAATAAAGCCCCTGTAAGCTGATAGGGTGCATAGAGGCTGCCTAATAGCCAATCACAGCCCTTATTTGGCTCCTCCATGAACTTTTATGGTGCTTGTGTTGCTCTCCAAGTCTTTTTACATTTGACTGTGGCTCACAAGTAAGAAAGGTTGGGGATCCCCTGGTTTAGGGTTTCCCATTCAACCTCCCATGTGACTCCAAAACCACTTAAAAAAAAAAATAGTGGAAAAATAAAAGGAACCAAATTTGCTACCTCCATAATCGATGTGGCCCGTTCTGTTTCCACCTTTAAAGAATTTCAGGGTGGGATACCCATTCACATTAAACTCCGTGCTCAGTTCAGATTCTACGGTGGCATCTACTTTAGCCAGCCTCACTTCTTCTGACTTGTCCTTCAGGATCTCCGCCGCCTTGGCGTATTTTGGAGCAAGCTCTTGGCAATGACCGCACCAAGGAGCATCTTAGATAGAAAATAAGGAATTAATAGAAGATCCCAACATTTTACCACCAACCCCCCCCAAAAGAAATTGTTATAGATTTTTACCCAGTGCACCCTACACCCAACTTTGCAATAACTGAATGTGCTCCAAGATGGAATCCTTATTAGCTGTAACATATTTAATTCCGAGCCACTGGGAGAATGGAAGACTGTATTAATATTCATATTCTTTTTGGATTAATAAAATCTTTTTAAATTATCAATCAGATATAGGTCCTTGCAGGGAGAACGTCCAGTTCAAGACCAGATCCAACCCTCTGCCTGAAAAGGGTCACAGCTTACAGACTGGAAACAGAGCACAAGGTCTAAGCAAGTGCTGCAATCAGTGATATATATATATACACACAGGTATCGGACCCCTTATCTGGAAACCTGTATTCCGTATTACGGAAAGCCCGTCCCCCACAGACTCCATTTTAATCAAATAATTATGAATTTTAAACAGAACAGCCCTATTGGGTTTATTTCATGGTTAAATGATTCCCTTTTCTCTGTAATAATAAAACAGTACCTGTACTTGATCCCAACTAAGATATAATTACCCCTTATTGGAGGCAGAACAGCCCTATTGGGTTTATTTCATGGTTAAATGATTCCCTTTTCTCTGTAATAATAAAACAGTACCTGTACTTGATCCCAACTAAGATATAATTACCCCTTATTGGGGCAGAACAGCCCTATTGGGTTTATTTCATGGTTAAATGATTCCCTTTTCTCTGTAATAATAAAACAGTACCTGTACTTGATCCCAACTAAGATATAATTACCCCTTATTGGGGGCAGAACAATCCTATTGGGTTTATTTAATGGTTAAATGATTCCCTTTTCTCTGTAATAATAAAACAGTACCTGTACTTGATCCCAACTAAGATATAATTACCCCTTATTGGGGCAGAACAGCCCTATTGGGTTTATTTCATGGTTAAATGATTCCCTTTTCTCTGTAATAATAAAACAGTACCTGTACTTGATCCCAACTAAGATATAATTACCCCTTATTGGGGGCAGAACAGCCCTATTGGGTTTATTTCATGGTTAAATGATTCCCTTTTCTCTGTAATAATAAAACAGTACCTGTACTTGATCCCAACTAAGATATAATTACCCCTTATTGGGGGGCAGAACAGCCCTATTGGGTTTATTTCATGGTTAAATGATTCCCTTTTCTCTGTAATAATAAAACAGTACCTGTACTTGATCCCAACTAAGATATAATTACCCCTTATTGGGGGCAGAACAGCCCTATTGGGGTTAATTAATGTTTTATTGATTCTTTAGCAGACTTAAGGTATGGAGATCCAAATTACGGAAAGACCCCTTATCCGGAATACCCTTGGTCCCAAGCATTCTGGATAACGGGTCCTATACTGTATATATAATATACTGTACAGTGTGATTATCATTAGAATTTTCTCTGTGACATTGGGAGACAACAAGACACCATCATTGGACACTGTTTGTTACATTTGCCCCTTTGAGTACAATAAGACCCAGGGTCTTATGTAGGGAGATTCCCAGAATCCCTTTGGCTTTTATATGACTATCACAGAATGACAGATTTGTGTTTGATCAGGACAAAGCCAATGGGAACCAACCAGCTGGAACCCGAAGGTCAGGGCAGAAAATGGCTTCTCTGTAATGACTCTGCGCTGTTACACCTGCTCCTTCCCACAGAGGTGATAAAATGTAGCTCTGAGCTGAGTTATACAGGGGCACCGGATTCAGCCCCGACCTCCTCAGTGTCTCCGATTATCCATGGGCGCCATTATAATGCAAGCTGAGAAGAAGGGACAACCCCAATACCATGGACCCAACACTGCCCCGGAGTCAGAACACTCAGTCTACCCATTGCCTATTCCCTAGAAACATAACAAGAGTAAACCTATGTAATTGTATATTTAATAGCGTCCCTTAATAGAGGAAATTCAGCATGAGGGTGGGGGTGGGTTGGTGCAACCAAATGGAGATATGGACCTTTCTATAACACTGCTGAATTGACCAAATGTTTCTGCCATTATTCTCCCAGAACAGGCCAATATATCATCTAGGTTTGACGGGTAGTCCACCTTTAGGTTATCGTTTAATATTTCACAGAATGCCCAATTCTGCAATTGGTCTTTATTATTTATTTTAGTTTTTTTTAATTATTTGCCTTCCTCTTCTGACACTTTTCAGCTTTCCAATGGGGGTCACTGACCCCGGCAGCCAAACCCTATTGCTCTGTGAGGCTACAGTATTATTGTTATTGCTACTTTCTTTCCTTATCTTTCTATGCAGCCCCTCTCCTATTCATTTTCCTGTCTCTCATTCAAACGACTGCCTGGTTGCTATGGTATATAAGACTCTAGCAACCATATAGCTGCTAAAATACCAAACTGGAGAGCTGCTGGGAGTTGTAGTCAGGAAACACTACAATATAAATTTTCCTGAGCTCTATAGAACCAGCTAATCAGTAGATACCCTCCGGCAAGGTATATTTTTTGGCCCCTGTGCAGGGAATGGGGAGTGAAGGAATTGCAATTTACTGGGCCCCCTCTCTCCATTTGATCCCTACAGATATGGGGTCTGCTCCCGCTTTAGTTACACGATTGCTAGGGGTGGTCATGGGGGGTATTAAAGAAGGTTTTTATTCCCTTTATAATAATAGCAAAGGTGGAAGGTTGTAAAAGATTTACAAGGCAGTGGCAGTGCTTTACTGCAACCCAGAAGGAAAGGCTAAGTGCAACTCATATAACATCCTCGGAAGAGCTCGGGGGGGGGGGGTAACCGGTGGTGCATTTAATTGTGCTACATATGGAGCTTCACAATACCCTGTCTCTAGCTTCCTATGCCGATGGCGCCCATAGAAACGATCCTTTCCGGCCACAGCCCATCAGCATTTAATAGCAACCAGGATATTACCCTTTCCCATAGCAAGGGATGAGCAAGCAAATATCATGCATTAGTCAGTAAGTATTTCTAACACAGGCAGAACCATTACTAGTGACCCACCCTTTGTAATAACGGTACAACCAGACCCTTGTTCTTTGTTCATTCAAACTGTCCAGCCAATCACTTTATGGTACTGATTGGGGCTGCCTACACTGGGGAGTGCTATGGGGGTTGGTAATAGAATGGATCCCCCCAAGGGAAACCCTCACAACCAAAGGGAGAACATCCAAACACTGTACCACTACAACCCCTGCTGCCCGTAAATGTATATTTTCTATGTTGCAGTATGGGCCCCAGGGGTTTGACTCATGGGAGATGCCTGGATGCCATATAAAGTAGATATCATCCCTGTAAGCTCAATAGAAGTCTCTTACCTCTGTGGTAGGGGGCAAAGGGCTGACAGAATGATTAATTGTTGAAGAGAACATATTATGAAGCACCATAGTGTCAAGAGACTTATGGCTGTAGAAGTTAAACCCACTTGATTACGTTGGCATGGGCTGGCAAGATATGACTAAATTTCCTTGGCCAAGCTTTTCATTGGCCACCTAAACCACTGGGATTCTCTGCAAGACCTGATCTAGTTAGGATTTGACCAATATTGACTGAGGAGGGAATTGCTTTGGGCCCATACACTAACCAAAAGTCTGTCAGCTCACTCAAGAGTGGTTGGCTTGGCAGCCAATATTAAATGGTGTGTAGGCACCTTAATGGTTGGAGTATGTGGGTTGAAGCGATGGAAGCACATTAATCTTACCCAACTGTTTAATTTAAGGTGTAGAGGCTCAGTAATATCTGGATGAAGACTATGATACTTATGTAGCCTTCACTGGACCCTTCACATGGAGTTTGGGCTACAGACCAGCTACTTGTATAATCTGCTTCTACTAAGGACCCTGTGCCTTATGTTGAAATCACATGGTTGGGCATCTGAAATGCTATAGGACTGTTCCTCCAGCCTTACTGTTTTCTCCTTATTCTGGCAACTATAGGACTACACTCCATGTTGACAAGTGATAAAACTGCAAGTGGGAGCAAAGGTTCCTGGGTCTTACCAGCCTGTAGCCCCACCTGTACACCCTTATAGGCTCCTGGAGATGAAACATCAGCAAATGCTAAAAGACTGAAATATTGAGGCCAGGTCAATAAGCCTCAGCCTTTAGCTATGGAAGGGCAATGTATGGAAGAGGCTTTCTTTTTATTAACCAGCACAGCAGGAAGGTTTCCTGGTCTCCAATGGTCAAACTATAAGTGGATCTGTCGTCATAGATGGAGAGTTTTCGAATCTATAGGGTTCAGATTTTACTTTTACTCTATACAATGTTTTGTGCTTGGGTAATAAAGCTGTGTTGCTCCCATGGCCCCATGTTGGCTGCAGTACCAGCACCTGTACATCCCAGATGGGATTCTTCCCATGTACTCACCAGTCTGTTTCCAGCACTGGTTACATATGTCACAGGGAGGAATATGCTGCCGTATATAAAGCTCAGTTTGGTACAGGACCCAGAATGCTCGGGACCAAGGGTATTCTGGATAAGGGTTCTTTCCGTAATTTGAATCTCAATACCTTAAGTCTACTAAAAAATCAACAAAACATTAATTAAACCCAATAGGATTGTTTTGCATCCAATAAGGATTAATTATATCTTAGTTGGGATCAAGTACATGTACTGTTTTATTATTACAGAGAAAAGGGAATCATTTAACCATGAAATAAACCCAATAGGACTGTTCTGCCCCCAATAAGGGGTAATTATATCTTAGTTGGGATCAAGTACAGGTACTGTTTTATTATTACAGAGAAAAGGGAATCATTTAACCATGAAATAAACCCAATAGGGCTGTTCTGCCCCCAATAAGGGGTAATTATATCTTAGTTGGGATCAAGTACAGGTACTGTTTTATTATTACAGAGAAAAGGGAATCATTTAACCATGAAATAAACCCAATAGGGCTGTTCTGCCCCAATAAGGGGTAATTATATCTTAGTTGGGATCAAGTACAGGTACTGTTTTATTATTACAGAGAAAAGGGAATCATTTAACCATGAAATAAACCCAATAGGGCTGTTCTGCCCCCAATAAGGGGTAATTATATCTTAGTTGGGATCAAGTACAGGTACTGTTTTATTATTACAGAGAAAAGGGAATCATTTAACCATTAAATAAACCCAATAGGGCTGTTCTGCCCCCAATAAGGGGTAATTATATCTTAGTTGGGATCAAGTACAGGTACTGTTTTATTATTACAGAGAAAAGGGAATCATTTAACCATGAAATAAACCCAATAGGGCTGTTCTGCCCCAATAAGGGGTAATTATATCTTAGTTGGGATCAAGTACATGTACTGTTTTATTATTACAGAGAAAAGGGAATCATTTAACCATTAAATAAACCCAATAGGGCTGCTCTGCCCCCAATAAGGGGTAATTATATCTTAGTTGGGATCAATTACAAGGTACTGTTTTATTTCTACATAGAAAAAGGAAATCAGTTTTAAAATTCTGAATTATTTGATTAAAAATAAAATGGAGTCTATGGGAGACGGGCTTTCCGTAATTCCGAGCTTTCTGGATAATGGGTTTCCAGATAAGGGGTCCGATACCTGTTCTGCATTAATTCAGTAGTGGGAGTAGTACCTAGTGGAAGTAACTGTCCACCAATATCTACAGTAACCGTGTACCTTCTCAGAAGCTAAATAGGCATCCATCCCTTTCTGGAAGATATCTGAAGTATCTGCCGGAAAAACTATTCCACATATATATATATATATATGGGTTTGTGGGTTTGGTAATGCATTTAGTTTTGTCTGTGCAATGTAGAAGAAGACCTCCTCTACCCAACATGGCAAAGTGTCCATTGTTGGAGAGAGGGTCTGACAAGGTTGGATATAGACCTGATACATTTATATTTCTAGGAATATACTTACAGAACTCCACTAGGAGATATTTATAGGTCTCAAGGGCCTTGTCAAAGTTCTTCTTGTTTAGAACCAAGACGTTGTCCTCTTCCAGAAGCTCGTCTGATGTCTCCTCCTCGCTTGAGTTCTTCGTGGGTTCCTCAGAAGTCGCATTTTGGCCAAGCGCCACGGTATAAAACGTGCACAGAAGGCAGAGCTGGAGCACAGTGAGCCACCTCATGGCGGATATACCTGGTGCTTGACTGGCAAGCCAAAACAAATCTCCAAAAGAAGGAACGGCAAGAGAGAGAGCCGGAGATAAAGCCTGTGGGGCTGTGACGCCCAGGGACGTGGCATTCGTGGAACACTGTTACTGGTTTCCCAGGTGGATTTCATCGTTTGCTTAAATATTTACTCTGACCTATCACACGCCGGGCTGGGTGCTGCCAAGCTCTGAAGGGCAAATTAGACTAATGGCTAATAATATGGAGATATGAACTCAACTCAAGGTCTCTCAATCTATTTACAACTACTGGAAGCAACAGGGAATATTCCGGCAGCAAAATATTTCTAATTAAAATGAAATATATCAATTTATCAAGGGAGCTTTATCGTCTATGTATTATATATTTGAGAATAGTATATTATAGCCTATAGCTTTCACTATGTATTACCTCTATACATAAGTAGGAGCTGCCATATTTATCCCTATTACTTCAGCTCTATGGGGGATTAGTATAAGGGATATTTTTCTTACCTATGCTGATGGAGCCTCTCCCATTGAGAAGGGAACCTACATTTACTCACACCAGAGAAGTTTAGCAACACATAGCAACCAATCAGATTTACGTTAATTTTTATATTGCAGTAGACAGATGAAAGCTGATTGGTTGCAATGGGTTACTGCACTGAAAACCCTGTCCAATGTTGTTAATGAAATCCAGTATTTTTTTTACGGCTGCCATTGTCTTTCAATTATATATATAATATACTATATATGTTATATGATTATACATATAAACAATCTAGTTTTTTGCTTTAAAAAATAAAGATGAAGGTATTGCCCCTTTCAAGGTATAATTATAAAAAGCTTTATCAGAAAGGTCTATGTAAATACAGCCATAAGCACTCACAGAAATGCTCAATGAGTCCTCTATCAAAAGAAACACAGGATTTCTTTTCTTCTTTTGTGTACACATGTTCTTCTGTGTCAGACTCTCAGAAAAATCCTTCAGGGCATGGGCACGAGTCTGCTTAGTTCGCTCCTCTCTCCCCCTCCCATCATCTCTCTCCCCCTCCACTCTCTGCTGAGAGCTGCAGAACGGAAGCTACTGAGACTAAGCTTATAGGGCTGTTTACTAGGTATGGTAAAGCATTCTGCAGATTAAATATAGCGTTCTAGTTTGCATTAATGTAGCAAATCTATTGGCAGTAAAAAGCCTCTTACTCTCCTGCTGCTGCTGAACTACAGCTCCCAGAATCCTCTAGTGTTCAGCAGTAGCTCAGAAACAGAAATTTGCTTTGCAGTTTACTTCTATTAGGAGAGTAATATGAGGAGCCCATTACTGATCCAATGTCTGATCTCAGCAGCTGGTTGCAGATGGTTCATGCTATCCCCCCGTGTATGACCCCCAGTGTATATATATAATGGAGTTTTGCTCTCTGGCAAAGAGACAACTGTTAATGGGTTGCTAATGAGCCTCATCCTAGTGCATTCTCATTCTGCTGAATTAATGAAGTTAACACACAGTTTCTTTCTGCCATATCTTACAAAGGGAAACAGGATTCCTTGTTGGGGGGGAGGGGGTATGTGGGTGTTGGGAGTTGTGCTTCAAAAACAGCTAAAGGACTGCAAGATGGACAACACTGATATAAAATGTTACTAATCCTGACCTAATGTCTCCATGTTACCCAACTGTGGCCATCTTGCTGTCTTCTTACCAGCTTTGTCTGATGGCTTTTGCTCTATTGTCACCATCTTATCCAATCATCATTATCTTTCTATGTTCCTACCTTGCTCTATGGTCACCATATTGCCTTGTCCTACAGGTTTCCATCTTTTTTTCCACTGCCACCATCTTGCTCTATTGTTAGCAGCTTTTCTGCCACCAACTTGCCCTACTGTCCGTATCCTCTCTACTGTCACCGTCTTGCCCCACTGTCTCCTTATGGTGACAATATCCCCATGTGGTGAGCAGAGCTTTCCCTTTTGCTATAGTTTATACAGGAGCAGTGGCCAGCCCCATGTTGTAGTTGCCATTATTCCAACTTCTGTCAGGTGATCTCTCTGGTGTCCAATAAATTTGCTGGTCATTTTGGTAAACCTTAGACCAGGTCAGAGAATTCAAAAATACCTACCTGGTTTGGGGGCACTGAGAGCAACAACCAAGGGATTGATTAAGCAACATGTTGCCCCAGAGCCACTGGTTGGGGATCACTACCTTAGACCCTCAGATGGGACCACTCCAGACTACTCATTAAACATCTGGCTTACGGATTGTGGCACAAATCAGAGTTCTCTATCTCCACGGGTGGATTGATTATTGACTACAACAGCTCTACCAAAATCTTATTCTGCTTGCAGGGGTAATTCTATCCCCCACGCCACCCTGTGCTTATATTTCCTGCTCTAGAGGGGGTCTCATTTAGGGTCGGACTGGGCCGCCGGGACACCGGGAAAAATCCCGGTGGGCCCCGGCTCTAGTGGGCCCCAGCGGGCCAGACCTGACCCTTGTCGGCGCTCCCCCTGCCCGACCGCTCCTCCCCTGACGTGTTAAATGTATGCACTCAGGGGAAGACGTCGGGTGGGGGGCCATGTGAGGGGGCTTAGGGGGGCCCCTGCAGGGGATGGGGGGTTAGGGGACACAGCTGGCTGGGGCACCTGCAGGGCTCCTGGGACGGGAGCCCCGGTGGGCCCTTCACCCCTCAGTCCTACCCTGGTCTCATTGCAAGTACAGAAAAAGTATGTAAATTTACTTACAGTTACCAGGAATGGCTTTTTGCCACCCCTGGCTGCCACCTGAGGCAAGTTTCTCAGTTTACTTCATGGCAGCAGTACCCCTGCCTGCTAGGGAGCACTTTAACTTAAATACATGATACAAGTCACCTTTGTGGTATTGGTAGGTAGGGTGCCGGCTGCAATAAACATTCCAGGTGGCAATACACGGGCAGATGAAACCTGCCAGCTCTGCCCCTCCAAGTCAGCAGCTTATTGGATCACGCATGGAGCCTTCAGGAGGGCCTCATTAACTAATATTGTGCCAAGGAGACAGCCAACCCTCATTAAGAGAATGCCTAAACAAATCTGCCATTGCATATCCCCCCCATTATTATGGCAACCTAGTTCTTCTGGCTCTGAAAATGGAACGTTCCTTGCCGTTTCACTGGCCGATGATTCAGACGTTCGGTGCGGTTATGGGGCTTAGTGGTTTCTATTTCCCTCTCTAGTGCAATAGTCATATTTTCAAGGTTCCAGGAATGATATGCATCTGGCAGACTAACGGCACAACGTTACAGAAAGGGATTAATGTTGTATGTTGTTCCCCCAAAGGTAATATAAAAGGCCAACGGCTTCCAAGCACCTCAGCTCTAAACTATTGAAATGCAATTTCTTGTAAATGGAAATTATATTATAAAGCAGTGATCCCCAAGCAGTGGCTAAGTATCAATGTTGCTCCCCAACCCCTTGGATGTTGCACCCAGTGGCCCCAAAGTAGTTGCTTATTTTTGAGTTTCTGGCTTGGAGACAAGTTTTGGTTGCATAAAAACCACGAGTACTGCCAAACAGAACCTTCTGTAGGCTGCCAGTCCACATGGGACTACATAATAGCCAATCACAGCCCTTACTGGGCACCCACTAGGAATGTTTTCATGCTTGTGTTGCTCCCCAACTTTTTTCAAGTTTAAATGTTAATCCTCCACCCTTTACGTCCCAACTCCCTGCCCCTCCCTCAAGTGCCCCCTCCTTCTCAGGTAAGGGACTACTAAACCTATAGATGAAGCAGGACCCAGTGACCGTGGGGTCTGCATCCTATACAGCAGCGATCCCCAACCCCTTGGGTGTTGCTCCCAGTGCCCCCAAACCAGGGAGTTATTTTTGAATTCCTGACTTGGGGGCAAGTTTTGGTTGAATAAAATCAAAATTTCTATATCTGGCCGGCCATGCCCTTAATAATCATGCTTCTGCGTTGCTCGGTCACGTCCTCTTTTCATTCTTAAAGAACTATAACACAAAGGGAGAGCTGTGGGATTTAAAAGCAAACAAGCATACAGCTCAGTAAAGGTCCCTTAGACAGATTCGGCAGATCGGCCTGTGTATGGGCCCTACCCGACCGATATCTGGCCTAAAATCGGGCAGATCTCGATTGGGCAGGTTAAAAAATCAAGTCGGATCGGGGACCGCATCGGCTCGTTGATGTGGTCCCCGGACCGACTTTGCCTATAGGGCCAAACGATCGAATTAGCCTGGATTCTCCCAATATCGCCCACCCATAGGTGAGGATATCTTAAGGTGTATGGGGACCTTTAATATATATGACAGATAAGAGGGATATAATTATATGTTTATCACTTTATTATACATATGGCAAATACAAGCTACAATACAAATTACTTATATATATGATTACCCATTCAGCTGCTATGCTACATACAACACATTTAGGAGTATCTTGTAGATTATAAGCTCTTTAGGGCAGGGCCCTCTTCACCTCTTGTATCGGTTATTGATTGCTTTATATGTTACTCCTTGTAGATTGTAAGCTCTTTTGGGCAGGGCTCTCTTCCCCTCTTGTATCGGGTATTGATTGCTTTATATGTTACTCTGTATGTCCAATGTATGAAACCCAGTTATTGTACAGCGCTGCGGGATATGTTGGCGCTTTATAAATAAATGTTAATAATAATAATAATAATAATAAATGTGTAGATTGTAAGCTCTTTTGGGCAGGGCTCTCTTCACCTCTTGTATCGGTTATTGATTGCTTTATATGTTACTCCTTGTAGATTGTAAGCTCTTTTGGGCAGGGCTCCCTTCACCTCTTGTATCGGTTATTGATTGCTTTATATGTTACTCCTTGTAGATTGTAAGCTCTTTTGGGCAGGGCTCTCTTCCCCTCTTGTATCGGGTATTGATTGCTTTATATGTTACTCTGTATGTCCAATGTATGAAACCCACTTATTGTACAGCGCTGCGGGATATGTTGGTGCTTTATAAATAAATGTTAATAATAATAATAATGTTTTTGGGGAAGGAAAGCTGACACTGGTGTAGGGGGTCCAACGGATTTTCGGCCATGGCAATAAAGCAGGGGTACCTCAGCACTGGGGCAGACATTGGGCATGTAGCACAGGTCATGTGGTAACACTGGGCCCCAACCACTTGCATGGGGCCTTCAGAGATATAAGGTCTTTGCCTCAGGGACTTGTTACTTAGCAATAAAGGAAAGAGATTATGATCCCCATGGCAGAACTTTACATGGCGGGTCGGCCTTCAAATTCCATGCCAACAACTTGTATAACCCTGGGGGTGAGTGAAGTCCCTTTGGCTGCAGATTTCAGACCCATGAGGTCTGCAGACAACAAGAATTTCCACTGGGATCTATTGATATATGAAAGATCCCTCTAATCAGATCAAACTGCTCAGGAATCCAATCATTTTGGTGCTACACAATAGACACATTGGAGAAAGTGTTTTCTTTAGGAGAGAACTAAACCATGACCAGTCTGGGTGTGCATGTAATGTAATGCTTAGATTGTAAGCTCTACTGGGGCACAGCCTAAAAGTTGCCCATACCTACGGGTGGGCGATATCGGGGAACATGTAGGCTAATTCGATCTTTTGGCCTCAGGGCCAAATTTTAATGGCAGCAATGGGGCAGTCGGTTCGGGGGACGCATCAACAGGCGCTGTACAGATTATATATACACTAATTATTTGTGGGCTAGATTAAATGGGAAAAGGGCAAGTCACGGCCACAGAATGCCACACAGAGGGTCACACATAGCGCCATACCCACCCGGGCACAGAGCCTGTAGAAAGAAATACCTTAAATGAGGCAATCAGGGCCGCCATCAGGGGGGAGAGGGGGTACAATTGTGCTGTGCCCCATGAAATCTCCTTTTGTAAGGGGGACTGGTCACATGACGAGTTACGTAAACTGTCTAAGTTACACCAAAACTTACGCAATTTACGTAACTTCCGCAAAGACTGCCTAGAAAACTATGTAACTTGCCTAGAAACTTAAGTAACTTGTGTATAAAGTAAAAGCCAATGCAGAGAAGCTTTGCAGGGACGAACCCCAATGAATTAAAAAAACTTAAATTCCACTGCCCCAATGAACTGACTCATTAGCTTATTAATTATTCATTAACGATTTATAGGAACTGCTTATTATAGAGTCACATCAGCTGTTTATATTGGGATCTATTTACTGAATGATATCAGCGTCTCCTACATGAACTTTTCAGCAGGGGAATGTCTGGTTATTGGGCCCCACAGCAACATCATTGGGCCCCTACGCTTACATATAAATTGCACTGACCACCCCCCACCCCCCCCCCCCCCCCCCCCAAATTAAAAGACTGACTTATTAGTACACTAATTATTTTTACTATTTTTTTTAAACTACTACTGACTAGATATTGGGCCTCATAGCACGACTACTGGGCCCCATAGAAATAACTTGTGTGGGGCCGGTGGCAATACAGAAACTGCAACCCAGACCAAGGCAGGAAAATCTCATTGGATAAGGAGCACATTGGTTCAATGGTACAATCTTCATCTGACAGATCTCCATACCGTAGGTCCCAGAGGCAGTAATTGGATCAGTCCGACTTAAGCTGGCCATACACGAGCAGATCCGCTCGCTCGGCGATGTCGCCAAGCGAGCGGATCTTCACCCAATATCCCCACCTACAGGTGGCGATATCGGGGAGGCATGTAGGAGAATTCGATCGTATGTCCCTGGGGCCAAACGATTCGAATTCTGCACGCGGCAATGGGGCAGTCGGTTCGGGGACCGCATCAACGAGCCGATGCGGTCCCCGATCCGACTGGATTTTCTAACCTGGCCGATCGATATCTGCCCAATTTCAAGCCAGATATCGGTCGGCCAGGCCCCTCAGTTCTGCCCCTACACGGGCCGATAAGCAGCCGATTCGGTCCAAGGGACCGATATCGGCAGCTTCTATCGGCCCGTGTATGGGCCTTTAGGTGGCCAAATAAGGACAAAATCAGCTTGTTTGGTGGCCTTTCATACAGAACTGTGTTCGACTGCTCAGAGAATCCTTTTCGCTTCTGGATTCCCCGCTGCCCCCTACGTATTGGGTCGTACCTGCAATCCGACTTTAACCCAACACTCTTGTATCAGGGAGAAAGAAAAAATTCATATGTACAAACACACTCCAATCGAGGGTTCCATCATTATCAGCAGAACTTTATATTCCATCACATATGCACATTGGTTGAACATAAAAAATACAGGATTCCTTGGACCAATCACGATTAAAACCCACTTCCCGCGCGGCGTCACCGCGACGGCCTATTGGAAGCGACACAGACGGCAACACGGCAATATGGAGGGCGGCACAGAAAACGCCAGCGACTGAGCTAACTCTACGAACGTTTCACTGTCCACGACAAACATTCGGTTATAGAATTTAGTTTTTTTTTTTGTTTGTTTGTTTTTTTTTTTATTAAATACCATCTTTACATTCTTTTAGAAACTATAAGTAACTATTAGAAAACAGATGTAGAAACCAAGATATGCCTTGTACATTTTAATATGGGAGGGTAATATCTGCCTGTAATTATTAGCGCGATTAAAGAAAGGGGAGTTACTGTTGCGCCTCGCCGCCCTAGTCCTTCCAGTCTTTCTTTATGGCCAATTTCCACTCCCACGACAAATGGTCGCTTTTGTCGTCGTCCGTGAATTTGGATTTGATGAGGTAGGTGCCTCGGGCTATCATGCCTTTGGGCGCCTCCTCCAAGGGTGTCAGGTATTCGTATTCTTCTGCTCGGGGCCCGTAGCTTCCGACCATGTAGTTTTCACTATCAACTATGGAGAAAAAGCACAGGGGGGGGGGAAAAAAAGTCAGTTTTGGGCTATTCTGCACAAGGAGACTTGGGTTCATTCATGGGGGCAGCCATAATTGTTCTAAGGAGGTACCCGAATTTAAAGCCCCATCTTGTGCCCAAATGGTGAAGCAAACAAAATGGTCGTGGGGGGCCCCGGGACTGCAGGGTCTGCTTCCTCTATAGATTTAGCAACCCTACCACTCTCTACTACCTGAGAGCTAGTGGGCGAGGGCGTGGAACAAGATGGTGGGTAATGCTTGCACTGTACCCCTCCAAAGAATTTTTTGCAGGGGGGCCCAGCACAGTCTAGGAATGCCACTGGATACCAGTCCCCCCCAGTGATCTGCTGCATATACTGAATTCTAAAGGTGGCCATACATGGGCCGATTCTAGCTGCCGATATCGGTTCCTTAGACCAATTCAGCAGCTTATTGGCCAGTGTATGGGCACAAATGATGGGCCTGCCCGACCGACATCTGGCCTGAAATCGGCCAGATATCGATCGGGCAGGTAAAAAAATCTAGTTGGATCGACCAGGGCCAAACGACCGAATTAGCCTAAATTCACCCGATATCGCCCACCCATAGGTGGGGGATATCGGGAGAAGATCCGCTCGCTTGGCGACCTCGCCAAACAAACGGATCTTCACGTGTATGGCCACCATAAATCTTGTACAAGACAGAGGCAATGATTGGTGCAACGTACCTTTAACTCCTTTCCTGTAGGTGAGATGGACATATCTTAGCCCGGAAACAATCTCCTTATTCACCTAGGCACAACACACACAGAGCAAAGTCAATACCACTTTAGGGTAAAACAGGACAGATATTTAAGCATCTCCCTGACTGGGATTAAGGGGCGCTGTCTAATCGATGGGCAATATGATGGAATTAGGTAGCGCAGGGCATCATGGCAGCTTATCGGTGCTGCCCAACCTGCACACCTAAAGTTTAACTATAACACACTTCTCATTTACTTTTTCGAAGAACAATAACTGAGTGGCGTCTGCTTGAAATCCTGAATATCTAAAAATAAACAACAACAAAAACAACTTACCTTATAACTTATTTTTACCCTGTAGCTGCAACCTTCCTTTAGTAGATAGACCTTGTCCTTTAAATGGCTTATGTCACCTGAAGAGGTAAAACCAGAGAATTTTGCATTTACAATTAAAATGCACAGATAAAAGCAAGGGAAGTACAACTAGCTGCCAAATACAAGAGCTTTTTATTATGCTCTACATTACATTATCCCTTATAATACATGAGTGATACTCAGAGTTCCCTGTATAACTCAGCCTGCAGCCTTGTGCCTTTATATGGGCACAGAACCCCTCAGTGACTGCTAATATCCTTATCATTTACAGTAGGGGGTACATTATCCCTTATAATACATGAGTGATACTCAGAGTTCCCTGTATAACTCAGCCTGCAGCCTTGTGCCTTTATATGGGCACAGAACCCCTCAGTGACTGCTAATATCCTTATCATTTACAGTAGGGGGTACATTATCCCTTATAATACATGAGTGATACTCAGAGTTCCCTGTATAACTCAGCCTGCAGCCTTGTGCCTTTATATGGGCACAGAACCCCTCAGTGACTGCTAATATCCTTATCATTTACAGTAGGGGGTACATTATCCCTTATAATACATGAGTGATACTCAGAGTTCCCTGTATAACTCAGCCTGCAGCCTTGTGCCTTTATATGGGCACAGAACCCCTCAGTGACTGCTAATATCCTTATCATTTACAGTAGGGGGTACATTATCCCATATAATACATGAGTGATACTCAGAGTTCCCTGTATAACTCAGCCTGCAGCCTTGTGCCTTTATATGGGCACAGAACCCCTCAGTGACTGCTAATATCCTTATCATTTACAGTAGGGGGTACATTATCCCTTATAATACATGAGTGATACTCAGAGTTCCCTGTATAACTCAGCCTGCAGCCTTGTGCCTTTATATGGGCACAGAACCCCTCAGTGACTGCTAATATCCTTATCATTTACAGTAGGGGGTACATTATCCCTTATAATACATGAGTGATACTCAGAGTTCCCTGTATAACTCAGCCTGCAGCCTTGTGCCTTTATATGGGCACAGAACCCCTCAGTGACTGCTAATATCCTTATCATTTACAGTAGGGGGTACATTATCCCTTATAATACATGAGTGATACTCAGAGTTCCCTGTATAACTCAGCCTGCAGCCTTGTGCCTTTATATGGGCACAGAACCCTCAGTGACTGCTAATATCCTTATCATTTACAGTAGGGGGTACATTATCCCTTATAATACATGAGTGATACTCAGAGTTCCCTGTATAACTCAGCCTGCAGCCTTGTGCCTTTATATGGGCACAGAACCCCTCAGTGACTGCTAATATCCTTATCATTTACAGTAGGGGGTACATTATCCCTTATAATACATGAGTGATACTCAGAGTTCCCTGTATAACTCAGCCTGCAGCCTTGTGCCTTTATATGGGCACAGAACCCCTCAGTGACTGCTAATATCCTTATCATTTACAGTAGGGGGTACATTATCCCTTATATTACACGAGTGATACTCAGAGTTCCCTGTATAACTCAGCCTGCAGCCTTGTGCCTTTATATGGGCACAGAACCCCTCAGTGACTGCTAATATCCTTATCATTTACAGTAGGGGGTACATTATCCCTTATAATACATGAGTGATACTCAGAGTTCCCTGTATAACTCAGCCTGCAGCCTTGTGCCTTTATATGGGCACAGAACCCCTCAGTGACTGCTAATATCCTTATCATTTACAGTAGGGGGTACATTATCCCTTATAATACATGAGTGATACTCAGAGTTCCCTGTATAACTCAGCCTGCAGCCTTGTGCCTTTATATGGGCACAGAACCCCTCAGTGACTGCTAATATCCTTATCATTTACAGTAGGGGGTACATTATCCCATATAATACATGAGTGATACTCAGAGTTCCCTGTATAACTCAGCCTGCAGCCTTGTGCCTTTATATGGGCACAGAACCCCTCAGTGACTGCTAATATCCTTATCATTTACAGTAGGGGGTACATTATCCCTTATAATACATGAGTGATACTCAGAGTTCCCTGTATAACTCAGCCTGCAGCCTTGTGCCTTTATATGGGCACAGAACCCCTCAGTGACTGCTAATATCCTTATCATTTACAGTAGGGGGTACATTATCCCTTATAATACATGAGTGATACTCAGAGTTCCCTGTATAACTCAGCCTGCAGCCTTGTGCCTTTATATGGGCACAGAACCCCTCAGTGACTGCTAATATCCTTATCATTTACAGTAGGGGGTACATTATCCCTTATAATACATGAGTGATACTCAGAGTTCCCTGTATAACTCAGCCTGCAGCCTTGTGCCTTTATATGGGCACAGAACCCCTCAGTGACTGCTAATATCCTTATCATTTACAGTAGGGGGTACATTATCCCTTATAATACATGAGTGATACTCAGAGTTCCCTGTATAACTCAGCCTGCAGCCTTGTGCCTTTATATGGGCACAGAACCCCTCAGTGACTGCTAATATCCTTATCATTTACAGTAGGGGGTACATTATCCCTTATATTACACGAGTGATACTCAGAGTTCCCTGTATAACTCAGCCTGCAGCCTTGTGCCTTTATATGGGCACAGAACCCCTCAGTGACTGCTAATATCCTTATCATTTACAGTAGGGGGTACATTATCCCTTATAATACATGAGTGATACTCAGAGTTCCCTGTATAACTCTGAACCCCTTAGTGACAAGGTTGTTGGTCTTTGGAACAAAGACGGAAGGCTCTTTACCTGAAAGGTCCATTGTGATTGGTTCAGGGGCCTCGTCACAGAGGAGTGTCAGCCTTGTTACTTGAACATTGGGGGCATTAGAATCTGAAAGACAAAGTGAATGTACAGAAAATGAGTTTATTTTTCCCACCAATGGGGCTGCACTATTTTCAGTGCTCTGAAGTAACCCATCTGAATGCCATAATGACTGGGTCCCATTGATATGATCTGGTCATGCCATGGTGGGCATGGTGGGCTCATCCAATAACTCTCGCCCGTGCCAACAAATGGATCACACAGGACTCATTGGGGGATTTCTAACCTACCCAATATACACCTGGGTATTTGGGAGGGGGGGCAAAAAAAAAACCCATTGGATCCTGATGGTGCTGCAGTAGTTTTAATATCCTTTCAGTATCTGTTTGAAGGGTAACAACCCTATAAAGCAGTGCTGTCCAACTACTGTGCCCCAGAGATTGCCATCTAATAAACTACACCCCCCCCCTCCCTTTGGTCTTTGACATAAAAGCTATCTTTCTAGCCTTCACTTCCAACCTGGCATTTCAACTCAACTCTCTGGTTGCTATGAGCACTGGGCCTGGGAAGTAAGTAGTAATTTCTATTATAAATATAATATATAGTACGGTTACATTACATTGCTCATAAAGTTACCGATACTCTACTGCAGTTCAATGGAAATCCAAGCATTTACCCTACTGGCTTTTAGCGGAGTTCCCCTTTAAAAAGCCGGCACATTTGTACATCTTGGCCTCTTATCCCCCCGCTCTGCTCCGTCAACAAATCTACGGCAGGCTGGTTGGCTCAAAGCCAGCGACTCCACCATAAAAACCTAGAAAGCTGTGACCGCCCACCCACATATCGAATCATTCTCATAGCAGTGATGATCAGACACTTTTATAGAAGCTCCCATCGTACAGAGGCGCAGTCTAATCTGTAAATGACAGCGGCTGCCTCGCAAAACCAATTACACACAATCAGCTGGCGCCAAGGGACCCCCCATTCCAGGTCTCGGTGGAGAGAGGGGCAGAAGAAGATGAATTTAAGCAGCAATAGCAGCAGCAGACCATTTGCTAATCTGCCCGTGACCTTGTCTCTCTCTCAAGGAACCATTTCAAAGTGGCACCAGAAAATATAAACAGACAGATGTTGCTTTTAATACAGTTAGTTACAATCATGTGCCTTTTCCTCTCACGGGGCAGCAGTCCTGTCCTGTTTTATGGCTGAGATTGCGTATTTCCTGTTAAATCATGTGACTGCTTCTCTTTTCCTGCAGTCCTGTCCTGTTTTATGGCTGAGATTGTGTATTTCCTGTTAAATCATGTGACTGCTTCTCTTTTCCTGCAGTCCTGTCCTGTTTTATGGCTGAGATTGCGTATTTCCTGTTAAATCATGTGACTGCTTCTCTTTTCCTGCAGTCCTGTCCTGTTTTATGGCTGAGATTGCGTATTTCCTGTTAAATCATGTGACTGCTTCTCTTTTCCTGCAGTCCTGTCCTGTTTTATGGCTGAGATTGCGTATTTCCTGTTAAATCATGTGACTGCTTCTCTTTTCCTGCAGTCCTGTCCTGTTTTATGGCTGAGATTGCGTATTTCCTGTTAAATCATGTGACTGCTTCTCTTTTCCTGCAGTCCTGTCCTGTTTTATGGCTGAGATTGCGTATTTCCTGTTAAATCATGTGACTGCTTCTCTTTTCCTGCAGTCCTGTCCTGTTTTATGGCTGAGATTGCGTATTTCCTGTTAAATCATGTGACTGCTTCTCTTTTCCTGCAGTCCTGTCCTGTTTTATTACCGCGCTTGTGTTTTTCCTGTTGAATCTTGTGATTGTGTCACTTTTCTTCTCACGCTGACAGTGGCCCACGCCTGGCTTAAACGGTATATTTCCCGCCAAATCAAGTCACTTTAGGACTTATTTAACTTGGCCAATCAAACCTGCCTTATCGAGATCTGGACAATTTTAGGCCAGGTATTGATCAGGTAGGCCCCACTGGGGGTGCCCATACACGGGCAGATAAGCTGCCAAATCGGCAGCTGGGTACCTGTACTGGTGCAATTTAGCACCTATGTTTAGTTATCGGCCTCTGTGTCTCTTTATACAAAAATGCAGCAGTCCAGTCTTGCTTTATGACTGAGATTGTGTATTTCCTCCAGTTAGTCATGTGACTGTGAACCTACTATCACAATGCCACAGTTGCAACTTACTTTATGGCAGAGATTCTGGCTGTCACATAACCAATATTTAGGGGCATATTTATTATAGTGTATAAGCCACCATCACTGGCAATGTTCCCTATAGCAACCAATCAGCAATTAGATTTTAAAAGAGACCTATGCTAGAAAAAAAAAAAAAGCAAATATCTGATTAGTTGCTATGGAGCAACATCACCGGTGATTAGTGCCTATACATGGGCTGATAAGCCGCCAAATCTGTCAAAAGGACCAACATCGGCAACTAGAATTGGCCCGTGTACGGCCACAATAACTAGCTCAGCTGTTGATTGTCGGCACTACAGGTTCTGCCTCTTGAAACAATGTAGCAGAAGCCAGCTTGTTAACAGACCTGGAGAAGTGGACTTGTTATTGTGTTAGATAAGCCGGATCTGTTTATAATTCCAATTGGGGAGGGATTTTCTCCTTCTATAAGCAATCCCAACCCACACAGGAGGCCGGCACGGGGTCACATTGGAAATCATTAGAAATGAGCGCTCGTTCCGCTAAACAACTTTCAGAAGCGCTGCCAAGGATATGACTAATTCGACGGCATGAGTGATGGCACTTGGGCTATGTATTCCAAGCGGAGAATGCAGAATATTGATCGGGCAGGAACACCGCTCAGACTATATATCCCCATTAATGTATTTATAAAGCAGTTTGTCACTCTGACAGAGTATTAGCTTTCTGTGCCAATCCATCACTTGCATTATGGGAGCTCTTTGTGGCCCAGAGCCTGATACTGTAGCTGTGTGCCAGCAGAGTAATAAAGGTGCCAACTATAACATTCACACTGTAATATAGATGCTCTACTGGCCATAGGAATTCATATTACTACAGCCGCTCCAGTACTTGTAATGCATACCAACCACTGAGCATTAATTCTCCTCTTTGAAAGTACACATCTGATTGGTTACAATGAGCTCTTTGGGATTTTTACATAACCTAAAAAGCGCTTAGGCATTGTGGGAAAACACTTCTGCCGATGTAAACAATGTAGCACTCATAAGTATACATGAAAACATATAGTGCTCTGGTTAGGATTGAACCCAGGCACAGGGGTCTTGGGTTCAATCCTGACCAAGGCATTATGTACAAGGAGTTTGTATACCCTGTGTGGGTTTCCTCCATTTACCCCTGTTTCTTCCCACACTCCAAAAATAAAAATACACTAAGGGGCACATTTACTAATCCACGAATCCGAATGGGAAAAATTCGGATTGGAAACGAACATTTTGCGACTTTTTCGTATTTTTTGCTAATTTTTCGTCGCCGTTACGACTTGCGCAAATTGTCGCGACTTTTTCGTAGCCGTTACGATTTGCTCATATATTGTCGCGACTTTTTCGTATTGAGCGCTCGTAAACAGCGGGCAAACCTTTCAGACTTTGCATGATTTTGGAAGCCTCCCATAGGACTCAATGGCACTCTGCAGCTCCAACCCGGCCCAAGGAAAGTCTCCCATAGGGCTCAATGGCACTCTGCAGCTCCAACCCGACCCAAGGAAAGTCTCCCATAGGGCTCAATGGCACTCTGCAGCTCCAACCCGGCCCAAGGAAAGTCTCCCATAGGGCTCAATGGCACTCTGCAGCTCCAACCCGGCCCAAGGAAAGTCTCCCATAGGGCTCAATGGCACTCTGCAGCTCCAACCCGGCCCAAGGAAAGTCTCCCATAGGGCTCAATGGCACTCTGCAGCTCCAACCCGGCCCAAGGAAAGTCTCCCATAGGGCTCAATGGCACTCTGCAGCTCCAACCCGACCCAAGGAAAGTCTCCCATAGGGCTCAATGGCACTCTGCAGCTCCAACCCGGCCCAAGGAAAGTCTCCCATAGGGCTCAATGGCACTCTGCAGCTCCAACCCGGCCCAAGGAAAGTCTCCCATAGGGCTCAATGGCACTCTGCAGCTCCAACCCGGCCCAAGGAAAGTCTCCCACAGGGCTCAATGGCACTCTGCAGCTCCAACCCGGCCCAAGGAAAGTCTCCCATAGGGCTCAATGGCACTCTGCAGCTCCAACCCGGCCCAAGGAAAGTCTCCCATAGGGCTCAATGGCACTCTGCAGCTCCAACCCGACCCAAGGAAAGTCTCCCATAGGGCTCAATGGCACTCTGCAGCTCCAACCCGGCCCAAGGAAAGTCTCCCATAGGGCTCAATGGCACTCTGCAGCTCCAACCCGGCCCAAGGAAAGTCTCCCATAGGGCTCAATGGCACTCTGCAGCTCCAACCCGACCCAAGGAAAGTCTCCCATAGGGCTCAATGGCACTCTGCAGCTGCAACCCGGCCCAAGGAAAGTCTCCCATAGGGCTCAATGGCACTCTCCAGCTCCAACCCGGCCCAAGGAAAGTCTCCCATAGGGCTCAATGGCACTCTGCAGCTCCAACCCGGCCCAAGGAAAGTCTCCCATAGGGCTCAATGGCACTCTGCAGCTCCAACCCGGCCCAAGGAAAGTCTCCCATAGGGCTCAATGGCACTCTGCAGCTCCAACCTGGCCCAAGGAAAGTCTCCCATAGGGCTCAATGGCACTCTGCAGCTCCAACCCGGCCCAAGGAAAGTCTCCCATAGGGCTCAATGGCACTCTGCAGCTCCAACCCGGCCCAAGGAAAGTCTCCCATAGGGCTCAATGGCACTCTGCAGCTCCAACCCGGCCCAAGGAAAGTCTCCCATAGGGCTCAATGGCACTCTGCAGCTCCAACCCGGCCCAAGGAAAGTCTCCCATAGGGCTCAATGGCACTCTGCAGCTGCAACCCGGCCCAAGGAAAGTCTCCCATAGGGCTCAATGGCACTCTGCAGCTCCAACCCGGCCCAAGGAAAGTCTCCCATAGGGCTCAATGGCACTCTGTGAGCTCCAACCCGGCCCAAGGAAAGTCTCCCATAGGGCTCAATGGCACTCTGCAGCTCCAACCCGGCCCAAGGAAAGTCTCCCATAGGGCTCAATGGCACTCTGCAGCTCCAACCTGGCCCAAGGAAAGTCTCCCATAGGGCTCAATGGCACTCTGGAGCTCCAACTTGGCCCAAGGAAAGTCTCCCATAGGGCTCAATGGCACTCTGGAGCTCCAACTTGGCCCAAGGAAAGTCTCCCATAGGGCTCAATGAAAAAGTCGCGACAATTTACGGAAAAAGTCGTAACGGCTACGAAAAAGTCGCGACAATTTACGAAAAAATCGCAAAATACAGATCATTTTGAAAAAAACGCATTTGGACGCTTTTCGGACGTTCGTGGATTAGTAAATGTGCCCCTAGGTCAACTGCCATTTTTCACCTGACAAAGAAATGGCATTTCCTGCTCCCATTCACTTGAATGTAAAGCTCAATGTAAAATGTTTTTGGACTGGAAAGCACCAGTTACAGCGCTTTCATATGTTTCACATTCAAATAATCTGGAAGCAGCAGCAGCGGCTGATTCAGGCATTTCTCTGCTGACTGAGAACAGCTCCATAGATGCGCCATCAATTTCTCTCAAGCTACGCCAATATCCGCCCGCTAATCACAGAGAGGGAAAAGACAAAAGAGCTTTGATAAGATGGGCAAAAACTCAGGGCAGGACATTACTGGCAAGAAACAGAAGCCGTAATCCAATCAGGAAACAGAGATATCTTAATGGGCTCGGTAAGCTATTTTTATAATGTAATTGAGGATCCACAAGGTTAACCCCATCGCTCTTTCTCCCGGTCTCCACTACCCAGCTGAAATGTCAGCAGTTGGGTCAAGACCATTTATGAATATACAGAAAATTGTTTTCTTACTGCGGTCGGCCTGCATAGACAAGAAGGACTAAATTGAGCTTAACCTTTTGCCGTTAAAGGGGAACTTTTCATCTTCATTTTCTATTGTTTGTAATTGTATTTACCTACACTGAAAACATAATAATATAGTAAATAGTTTCCTGGGGGAGGGGTTGATGGATTTATTTTAGAATTGAAAGCATAAGCTACTATAATACTCCAATCAATCTTTAAAGGGTCACTAAACCTTCTAATATTTCCTGCTGAACTACGCTTTGTAATTTGTATGGTTTTGGGTTGGGATTAACGTTAAACCTGGCCTGGAAGCAGATAGGTAAATCCGGGTTAGACATGTTTCTGCTGGACTGGACCTTGCAAGATTTAACCATGTTCTCAGCCTGATGTGATTTTCAAACTTGCCCAATATTTGCCTGATTTTGGCCAGATACTTATTGTAGATAAGCCGCCGAATCGGCATCTTAAAGCCACTTGTGTATAGCCAGCTTTAGGCAAGGCTAAAACTGCCAGCTGTGCCAGTAACACTGTCATAGTAGTCTAGAACAAGAGGGAAATCATTATACCTTAAGCTCTTACGATTTCCACAAATACTAAAGGAATATAAAAGATGGTGGTATAGTGGCCCTTTAAGTAGACAGTAAAGTACCTGAGGTTAGGCCGCAGCATACAGGACACATTTCCTTTTCTTCTGCTTTGCCTTAGTACATATACTATAACTGGAATATTGCCCGCCTAATGGGCCTGGGACACTATTATATAAATGCCTTCAGTTATACCTAGAGGAACGCAACACAGGCAAACGCTTGTGAGTATGAGCCCTAAAGCACAATACATACATGGCCTCCCCTTAATAGTGACCCTTAATTATTGCCCCCCCCTTAATAGAATGACCCTTACTTAATGACAGTTAAAGCCTTTTAATGGAATAAATGGTATAAATGAAATATCCCACTTGTTAGAGCAGCCTTTGCCTATGTTTCAAGCAGGCGGTATATCGAGGGGCATTATATGCCTGCATTACTTGCCCTTTAATAGTGGGTAGCCATATAAAACGCAGCTGACAGTTTCTTTTTCTCGCAGTGAGGTTTGTGAATAAACGTTGCCAACTCGTAAATCAATTAATCTTCAATTTTACGCTCTCTTGATATTACATAAAGCACTTTCCGACATGCAAGGGATCTCTGGGTAACGTCCCACTGCTAAGTGCTCCATGCCGCTAGTGATAAATCATCCGCACAAAGCAGTCAGCCATCTGCGCCGGCACGTGGATCCGCCACCAGCTGAGCCCTGGCTGCTATTCACTTGCTGTAAGAGCCCACAGGTGGCTTTGTACACAATACGGCTGATTACAGAGGGGCTTTGTGTGTTTCAGCTGCTGGATCAGACTGCGTTGCTGCAACCACTGTGATCTAACGTTCAATCCTGACCAGGGCCCCAGCTTTCCTTTATATATGTGTATCATAGTGATGCATGGGTCAATCATATTTCAACAAGCCCCTAACCCGACACCAGCCTGACCCGGACTGCCTAATCATATAACTAATTTATATATTTATATATCTGCTCCTGGAAGGGAAGGAACCATTCCCAGTACTACAGTGAAACTGCTTCTTCCCTCCCACTGTCAGCACAGCTGCAAAACCCTTGTGAGAGGAGTATTCTATATACAGAGCCGCTTCCCAGGGGAGTAGGCACCTCTAACCAATTATCCTCTGGGCTGCCAAACAACAACCCGCAGTAACAGATGCTCTGCTACAGCAGCCAAAAATGCTATACACAATTAAATATATATAAGGACAACCTAAATTAAATGACAAGAAGTGCACTTTGAGAATATTCACCTGCAATTGCCCAGAGACTTTATTTAAAGCTTTAATTAAGGCCAGTGCCATACCCCTCTTCCGCCTATAGTGTGCCCTTAGTCTCACCAACCAATCCCAGCAAATGCTCCTGAGGCTGGGCGTCCATGCATTGTGCGTACTGTTTATTAATACATTAACCTACTGTCATGGATGCCTTTTGGCTAACAATAGGGTGCTGTGTGAAGCCAACGCTGGCAGAATGGTGCTCATTCAGTGATGGAAAACGTTCGGAGCCCCATAAGACAATGTTACCTTGCAGCTGCGCAAAGCAGACCCAGATTTTTTCCTTGACATGCTTTGCTGCTTCCAACCTCGCTGGTTTGATTTCCAATAAAGAAAGTGTTCATTAAATGCCAAGAGGATTCACCCTCTCTGCTGAACAACAAAGGACAATAAAGTCCCCTCTATACCTGCCGTTTGCCAACTAATATACAGCCCCCTGTGCTGGCAAAATATTCCTCCCACACAGCCCCCCTCCTGTGCCATATCTGAAGTATGAATACCCCCCCCAGACAAGAATGCACCCCGCTTATTATTATATGATCACTTCTTGACTCACCCACTACAGCAGGCAGTTGGCCCAGCAGCGCCTGCTTGTATTTGATTAAACTCTCGTCATCTTTGTCCAGCTCCTGGATTTCCTGCACAGATTTCATCTCTGGGGGCTTGTAGTTCGGTTCAACTTCTTCCTCCGCCTCCTCCTCACCGTGCTTGATCCCATCCTTGTCGGCCATGATGTCTGCAAGAAGGAAAGAACAGTTTGGCCGTTAGGTCATATGATAGAGTTGGAAGGTTTCTTTAGATCTCTGATAGGGTTATTTGTTGTTGTTAAGCAAGGGGAAGGGTATTTATAAACTCTGCTTGTATTATCTGCATTGTCTCATATCACTCATTTCCTCAATGGCTTCCTGACCGCTACGGCTGCCCAGAGCATTGCATGGAGGCTGAGGAAGCAACGGCACAATGGAAACTTACTTCCCGAAGCTTCAGAATAAAAGGATGGAATATATACTACTGCATATAAGCAGGAACCAGTTATAAACCCAAACTGCGCAGCCTATGTAAGCACAGAACAGTCTCTCTCTCTAATTGTGTATTTATACCTATAGACTGGAGCTGCCATACTGTTTCCCTTAGACAAGAATTCCCCCAGTAGTGATATGTGGGTTGGGCGGGTATTGGCTGACCAAGAGGCAGGTTGGTGTCAGGTCATGGTCGCCATCGTCCCACCGCTTTAGGCTGGATCAGTCCACTAGTAATAGGACAGCACTCACTAGCCTGCACCCTTTGATGATTTCAAAGATGGGCAGATTGGGCACGGGTAAATAAATCAGCAGGACAGGTCATGGCAGGGCATGGGTTGAAAAATTTGCTTCCCGTGCTTCCCCACTACCCCCCAAGCACCTACATTCCTGCCAAAAATAAATAAATAAAAATACCACCCTATTTTTCATACCTTTCCTCTCTATTATAGGAAAACTAAACCCCCAAACAAAGTAGGTCTTGTATATATTGCATAAACAAGCTCATATGTAAAACCCAGCTTCATCTAAATAAACCATTTTCATAAAAATATACTTTTTTAGTAGTATGTGCCATTGGGTAATCCTAAATAGGAAATTGCCATTTTAAGAATTAAGGGCCGCCCCCTGGGATCAAGGCACACAAACATGCTAGGCCCCATCAGCCAATGAATGGGCAGAGTTCTGTCTTTTACTCCCACACTACTTCCTGTTACAGTTAGAGCTGCATTACTTCCTGTCAGCTGATCTCTGAGGGAACACACAGACCATCACAAAATGGTGGCTCAAGGGAAAGGATGTAAAAGGGCAATATTAACTGATATATATATTCCAGTTTGGTGAGATTCTTTAATAGGCCACTTAACATAACATAAACTATTTATTTGTGGGTTAAGTACTCATTCTTGGGGTATAGTTTTCCTTTAAAAACATGGCCGTTCGGGTATCACGTGGGTAAAATAGCTGCCAGGTGGCAACCCTAGTAACAGACGAGTTCTCAGCACCAGTGTCTCTCCGTGTGGCTAAATCCCCGACTCCCCTGTTTAATTACTGAACAGTAACAGCAGAAGCCGGTGTGAGAACGACATCTCGGGACGCGTGAGCTGTAATTAAACACCGCCCCAGGGACCCGAGCCATGAATCATCCACTGAATAGGCATTAGTAGAGACATGACTAGCCGCGTCTTCAGGGGACTGCTATTGATCTGACCTTAGCAGTCATTCATCGGCTAGGGATGAGTTTCATGCAGGATAAAATTCATGTTATTATGTGGGGAATATCTACAGGGGATCCATTAAGAATACAAAGAGAGCTCCCAGCACCCTCTGTAGACTACAATTATCAGCAGTACGTCTCCCAATGGTGCCCATATAGGACAGGCACTCTTGAATGGAGAACCTAAATGGGCGTGGCTTATTGGACATTTGCCGTAGTTTCAGGTTTGTGCTTAACTGGGCGTGGACAGTGTTTATTGGGGACATGCCCTGAACTGTCCCACTTCTTAACATTGAACACTATAGCAGGGGATGTTGGGAGCTGTATAATGAAAGGTGGCCATACATGTTAAGATCTGCTCGCTTGGCAAGCGGATTGGATCTTCTCCCAATATCCCCACCTACGGGTGAGCGGTATCGGGGGAATTTAGGCCAAACGATTAAATTATAATGACGGTAATAGGTGCAGTCGGTTCGGGGACCGCATCTGACTGAATCTTTGAACCTGCCCGATCGATATCTGGGCCAGTCGTTGCTGCCCCTACACAGGCTGATGAGCTGCCGAATCGGCACCTTAAGGAAGATCAGGCAAGCCATATTAGCTGATGCCATTCGAACAATGAAAGATTACAAATGAAAAGTGGGTGGAGATCATGCCAGGTGATACAGCATGTGATAAAATGAGGGGGGGATTCTGGGAACAAATAGAGTCAACACAAAGGATTCTGTTTCCCCTCTGGTGTCTTGTATAGGGAATATCAATAACATAGCCAATAACATAAGGCTGCACCCCCTTGACATTAGGCAACGACCTTAATTTCAGTTCATTTGTTGATTATGGTATGGAAAGGAGAGCTACCTGAGCTGATAGGAAGGATGGGGGAAAATAGGCAACAATGGCACTTTTAGGCAAGGCTGAGTCTGTCAGAATGAGATGTCACATACTAGGAGCTCTGCAGATCTCCTAATTCCATGAATGAGAAGTACAACAGGTTGCTGTGATTTCAAGCAAACACGGGCCTGTAGCGACTAAAACACAAATCTGTTCTGCTATAATACATATTCTGTTTGTCTGCCCTGCTGCATCACTGAGAAATAAATACAGAAAAGCAATATATGTCCCTTCTCCTGTCCTTCAGCCCAAACCCCCTCATTATTATCATGGCCATCACATCAGCCCAGCCATCAAACCATCCCTCTATTGGCGAGATAAGCAGATGAATACATTAGAGGCTCATAAGAAATAGGGATGGTACTGAATCCAAACTACCATGTCGGATGTATTGGTTTCAAGGGGCTACGTAATGATGAAGGCTTGGGGGGGCCCTGGGGTCCTTGGTTTAATGGCTGCTCTACTATAACCCCCAGCTGGAACCAATCACATCTAACATCATCCCAGAGCCCTATTAAACATGTATTATCTTCTGCGCCACCACTAGCGTGCTTTATAACCTTCCATTAACTCCTGTGCATTCTCATCACCTGCTCGCTGGGAGATAAATAGGATATTCTAATTGCTCTAATAGAGCTGCGGTGATGGCGGTGGGTGGGGGGGTTCTCTGTGATTCCTGAGATATGACTGGAAGAACAATGAGATGAGATCTCCTGCGGCCAAGATGATGAATGTGTGTGATGTGATCTCTGCTTACTCAGGCCGGCGTCAGGTGAAAGGCAAAGTGATAGGATCATATGGGGGGGAAAAGGCGGTATTTGTGCCGGAACACCATGAGCAATGCTTAGTAACAGGGTCGGGACTGAAATGGTGTTTAGCCAACTTTTATTTTTTACTATCTTTAGAAAATTTGGATTTCCAAAATAATAGTCTTGGGTTTCCAGGTAGCTGCTCAGTAAGCCTGGTTGCTCTCTCAATATATTATATTATATATATAAATATATATATATATATAATTTATATATATAATTTATATATATATATATATATAATTATATATATATATATATATATATATATATATATATATATATATATATATATATTACACACACACACACACACACACACCCAGTGACATTACAATCACGCACAACATTACACCCACAGCCCACACCAAGGTCAAGCCAACAGCTTCCGCCTTCTGATATAATACATAACTGCTGACCAGTGCCAAATCAGTTCTATATTCTACTTGCTCAGCAACAATTTCAAATCACAAGGCAACTTGGTTAACCATGTGCGCTACACACGAACTGGGAACCGTGCACTTATTCTTGTATGTCGGTAACAAAATGCTGGGAACAACTCACTATATTACACAAGTATAAGGGTAAGTAACTTCCAGGATAGGCTTCCAGATATACAACCATCTTCTACCTGCCAACCTCAAAGGGCCCAGCCATCTATGTCTGTGCCCCACCCATCTTATCTATTCTCCTCCCATTTCTCCCCACTCTCCTATTACCTCTACCCATTGCCATTCTTACACCTGCTTAATCTCCTCCTACACTCCCCATAGCTCTGCCCTTATTCCTTCCCTACCTACATTCACTAAATTCCCCCCCCCCGTAGCCTATTCCATATAAATCCCATACCAATACCTGCTCACCCCTATACCTTAGCAATCTCTGCCCTTATACATGCCTGGCCAGTCTCCTTCCATTTCTCATTATTCCCTAGCAAACTCTGGCCCCTCCCTATCCCCGCCCATTTTCCCATTTCTTAGCACATGCAGAAACCTGTCTCCTAAACTGCACCCATTTACACCCACTCCCCAGCAATATCTCCCCTATTCTTGCCAACTCTCCTCACATTTCTCCTCAGAAATCCTTATTTTGACACACTTTTAAGCAACGGCCGCCACTTCCCACTCCTCCCATTTCTTCCCAGCAATCTTCACTCCTAACCCACAATTCTCAAGTTTCCCTCAGCAAACTCTGCCTCTTACAATACTCACCCCCCAACTCTCTACCCCATCCCAGCCACATCTTTTCCAAATTATCCTCCCATTCCCCCAAACTTCCAGCCAATCTAGGCCAGGTTAAAAAAAAAAAAAATCCTTGCAGACAAGGAGCCCATTTGCCCGTTGATGGAGCCCACTCCTGGCAGGGTCCCCTTGGCCCCATAACAGATTGTTGTTCTGTAGGGCAAATAAACGGATTGCTCCTTTGGCCCACAACATAGTTGGTCAAATGGGGTATCTTTGCCCTGAATTAACTTACTCACACATTCCTAATAACTGCCCAGAACCTGACACAATTCTGCCTGACTGTCCCCTGAAGCAGCCAAGTATTTATCTAAATAATTGCCTTCCAATTACTGCTCACTGCCCATTCATGGCTCCCACGGGATCTTCCTCAGACCCCAACCAAAAAGAAAAGCCCCAAAACAACTAGTACCGGTAGAAGCATCAGCCATTAGACCACAATTAGACTGCCTGTTGGACTGGGGGGGGGGGGGGGGGGGTAAATAGTTAACCCATTCCACACATGCTAATACCCCCTAATATTGAATGCAATTCCCACTCTTCACTAAAACAACCCTCCTTACGGTGCATTTAATCTTTATTACTGGAATACAGACTGGGGCTTGCCCACACTCACAACCAAACCCTCTGCTGTCGCTACATTATATGCCATGAACTAACAATTATACTTATGAAAATGCCAAGGCTACAATCTATTCCTTTGCTAAATATATGCTCCAAGAGGAGAGAATGTAAAAATATACAGAAGTCTTCAGGGCTTTGTTAAACTGCAACTCTCAGCATCTCACCAGCCGGAGGGGCTGCAGATCTTATTCAAGGATTTATTATTATTTCCCATTAATTATAGAGCACCGACCTATTCCAAGGGGTTTGTACAGAGATTATACATCATCAACATCAGTCCCTGCCCCAGTGAGCTTACAATCTAAGGTCCCTATCACATTCCCATCAGTCCCTGCCCCAGGGGAGCTTACAATCTAAGGTCCCTATCACATTCCCATCAGTCCCTGCCCCAGTGAGCTTACAATCTAAGGTCCCTATCACATTCCCATCAGTCCCTGCCCCAGTGGAGCTTACAATCTAAGGTCCCTATCACATTCCCATCAGTCCCTGCCCCAGTGAGCTTACAATCTAAGGTCCCTATCACATTCCCATCAGTCCCTGCCCCAGGGGAGCTTACAATCTAAGGTCCCTATCACATTCCCATCAGTCCCTGCCCCAGTGGAGCTTACAATCTAAGGTCCCTATCACATTCCCATCAGCCCCTGCCCCAGTGGAGCTTACAATCTAAGGTCCCTATCTCATTCCCATCAGCCCCTGCCCCAGTGGAGCTTACAATCTAAGGTCCCTATCTCATTCCCATCAGCCCCTGCCCCAGTGGTGCTTACAATCTAAGGTCCCTATCACATGCCCATCAGTCCCTGCCCCAGTGGAGCTTACAATCTAAGGTCCCTATCACATTCCCATCAGCCCCTGCCCCAGTGGAGCTTACAATCTAAGGTCCCTATCACATTCCCATCAGTCCCTGCCCCAGTGAGCTTACAATCTAAGGTCCCTATCACATTCCCATCAGCCCCAGCCCCAGTGGAGCTTACAATCTAAGGTCCCTATCACATTCCCATCAGTCCCTGCCCCAGTGAGGTCCCTATCACAGTCACACACACTAGGGTCACGCCCATAAACATTTAGGCAAAAACAAGGGATAAAACGAAGTTTCAACCAGATGTAAAGTTGGAAGAAAATTCAGCTTAATTTTTTTTTGTAATATTGAGGGCGGGGAGCAGAGTAAATGCACTCGTTAAGGAACCCAAAATTTCATCCACAAAAAATAAATAAATATATATAAATAAAATGAATGATACATTTTAAAGTAAGATGAAATTTAACTTTGTTTTTTGAAGAAATACTGTTCAAAAAATGAAAACCTCTCACCTCGGTAGCACACAGTCAGCCACATAAGTTGCAAAAGCTGCCCACCAAATTCACAGACATCCAAGCCCAGCATCTCCGGCTTGCTCCTAAGCATAATCCAACTTCCCAGGAAAAGAATACCAAAAATAACAATAAAAAAAAAAAACCCTCCAAAAAAAAAAAAAATATGTTTCTAAGGATTCCCCCCCAGTACCTGGTAAGTAAATAGAATGGGGTAAAAAAGAAAGAAACAAAAAGAAAACAAAACACAAAGATATTGTTAAAGGGCCATGAGAAGACACGGAACTATGGAGATCTCCTCCACCAATTTTTTTTTTCCTTCTGGAAGGGATACCTGGGTAGAGAGAGCCAGGAGAAGACGTAATGGGAAAATTGGATTTCTGACTGTAGACGCTATTGATTTGCTAGCTGGGCTGTGCCCCCCCCCACCCATTATCCACACACACACACACATAGACCCCCCTCCCCTTCGCTCTAGATCTCCTCCCTTTGCACTGAAAGGCTCCACCGGGCTCTATCAATTCAGCCCACTGCAATGATCTCATCCTTTTGGCTTATGCAGCACACGCGCACCAGAATACCAACAGCCCCAATGCAGAGGCAGCAGCAGCGCGTGGCACCGATTCAGCTGCAGCCGCTACCTGTGCAACTGCTCATGTGTCCCCCCACCAACTCAGGATGGATGCAGCCAGAGGGGAGTCGTGTATTGTATACACAGGGGGCAATTTGGGTCAGTAAGAGAAAGGCAACGCCTCGTTCTACCCTGGAAAACCCTGCAGGATCGGTGTGTAGCCAGACACAATAGGCTTCTGTTACACCCCCTTATTGGGGGCAGAACAGCCCTATTGGGTTTATTTCATGGTTAAATGATTCCCTTTTCTCTGTAATAATAAAACAGTACCTGTACTTGATCCCAACTAAGATATAATTACCCCTTATTGGGGGCAGAACAGTCCTATTGGGTTTATTTAATGGTTAAATGATTCCCTTTTCTCTGTAATAATAAAACAGTACCTGTACTTGATCCCAACTAAGATATAATTACCCCTTATTGGAGGCAGAACAGCCCTTTTGGGTTTATTTAATGGTTAAATGATTCCCCTTTCTCTGTAATAATAAAACAGTACCTGTACTTGATCCCAACTAAGATATAATTACCCCTTATTGGGGGCAGAACAGCCCTTTTGGGTTTATTTAATGGTTAAATGATTCCCTTTTCTCTGTAATAATAAAACAGTACCTGTACTTGATCCCAACTAAGATATAATTACCCCTTATTGGGGGCAGAACAGCCCTATTGGGTTTATTTAATGGTTAAATGATTCTCTGTAATAATAAAACAGTACCTGTACTTGATCCCAACTAAGATATAATTACCCCTTATTGGGGGCAGAACAGCCCTATTGGGTTTATTTCATGGTTAAATGATTCTCTGTAATAATAAAACAGTACCTGTACTTGATCCCAACTAAGATATAATTACCCCTTATTGGGGGCAGAACAGCCCTATTGGGTTTATTTCATGGTTAAATGATTCCCTTTTCTCTGTAATAATAAAACAGTACCTGTACTTGATCCCAACTAAGATATAATTACCCCTTATTGGGGCAGAACAGCCCTATTGGGTTTATTTAATGGTTAAATGATTCCCTTTTCTCTGTAATAATAAAACGGTACCTGTACTTGATCCCAACTAAGATATAATTTCCCCTTATTGAGGGCAAAACAATCCTATTGGGTTTAATTAATGTTTTATTGATTTTTTTAGTAGACTTAAGGTATGGAGATCCAAATTATGGAAAGATCCCTTCTTCCCGAGCATTCTGGATAACTGGTCCTATACCTGTATAATAAAAGTCCTTTGAAGATTAAACAGGGCAGGCAATATATGATTGACAGCTCAGATTTTTAATAACAATTACTTTAACTTTCCATTCAGCACTTTCTATACATCACCTAGATGAGAAAATCCATAAGATTTTGGGGAGATACAAAGCTTTCCCTTAATAACAGTGCACACAAAATGGCGCCGGCCTGCTGGCTGCGACTACCAATCCCAAGACTGAAGGGGAAATAAATTCAATCGCTGAAATAGTGTAAGTAAAGTTAAAGTTGCTTAGGCATTTTGACTGTACATTTTGGATGGAGAACCCCTTTAAGATACCCACGAGGGAAAAAAAAAAAAAGTGGCACTTTGCTATGAGATCTTCCACCGCAGACCAAGCACACCTGGCGCCACAGGCATGGGACATTATATTTACTTCAATGCTTTACGCTTCTTTACTTCCATTCACTTTTTTCTTAACGAATGCATAATGAAAAAGTTGGCCATAAACCAATATTGGGGTAGAGTTCCCTTTTAAATACTTCATTTATTTTAACAGAGGCTTTTGTGTCCCCACCATGGATAAAGAGAGCGGCCATTTTGCTATGAGATCTTCGGCCAAGCACACCTGCAATGCAAGACCGAACCTGTAGCTATACTATTATTTCATTTTTCTCGCCTTATACAACGTTCAAATTAGGGATGAACCGAACCCACTTTTTTGGGTTCTGCTGAACCCCCGAACCCACCCTGATGGATTCTGCCGAATCCTGAACCGAAAGGGTCAAAAGGGTCTGCCGAATCCCGAACCGAAAGGTCGCGCGCCCGCCTAAAACATTTTCCCACCTAAATTTTAACCCTTTCTGGATGCTAATGCAGGGACCGTGGATTCGGAATCAAAAAAATTCCGAACCGAATTCGGGATTCTGTGCATCCCTAGTTCAAATAGACGTTTAGGTCCAGACTTAAGGTGGCCATACACGTAGCAATTCTGATCTTTCGTGCGCCCACTGATCATTCCACGCTCCACTGCCGTTAAGGGCTGAATCGTCAGATATGGAGGTAGAAACAATAGAAATTCTACCCCCATCTGATGATTGAGCCCTGAATGTAGATTTTTCTCGGGCACCTTCAATGGCGCCCAATCAAAATATTTGAACCTTGACGATCGACTGATATCCGCAGCTTCTTCGAGCCAACATAGACGCACCGAATATTGTACAAAATGAAGTTTCGTACGATAATATCGGTGCGTGTATGGCCGGCTTTTTAGACAGGGTCACCATGATACCCTAAAATAGGTAAAATGTTCTTCTACAATAGAAAATAGTGATTTTAAAATCAGGAGCATAACTGGTACTGAACCCATTTTAGTCACTTAACTAGTTCCCCAAATTTGGGTTGGGTTTTGTTATGTGTCAGGGGCACTGCACACGCTCAGTGTACAGTAAGCTCAGCCCCAGGCCCCGATGGGGGATACAGTCCTGGCACTCCTTTCCTTCTGCCTCTGAATGACTCACAACATACAGGGTGGGAGTGGGGACGCCTATGTGCCTCCCTCTGCTCAGCCTCTATTAAAAAGGAGTTACTGCCTAAAGTGGGCAGCATTCTATTCCACATAGGAAAAAACAAAGGCCTCAACCTCCCTGCAAAAGGTTGGGTACTCGCGGATCACCCATAAGAAAAGCGGGTACCCTGCAGATGGTGGGTAGAATTTTCAGATATGGGTATAGATGCAAGTTTTACCCATATTTCTTATCTTATATTTTTTTTTCTTCCCGCCGCTGATTCCAGAGGTCGTTTCCTGTTTGCAACAACAGCGCTTCCTATTTAATGGTGGCCAACGGATCGCAGACTGGGATGTGGATAAGGCAAAGGTGAAGCAACTAAATATGTGGGTTGGTTCCAAATAAACCAATACACTGGCCAAAGTGCTATTTTGCATTAAAGCTATTTTACCCCATTGTCACCGATTTCAAGCACGTGTTTTTTATTTACGCTCCGATCGCTTCCCCCAATCCCCGTTACTGAATTCTGTTACTAAGGCATGAGAGCTGAAAGTCCTTTACTGCAGCTTTATAACTGTACATGTGTCTGGATAATGGGCCAATTCACCCCCCCCACAAGCCCGGCCCATTAACTCATATTACCAAAAGAAAAGTCTAAGGGCTATGATGCCAACATAACACGGAATTGTGTTGCGGAGAACAATTATAGTTCTTTATGGAACAAGCGATTTTTCTAGGTCAGCCTAATCCTGTTTGGTACAGTGTATTCTTGTTTCCTAGCTGAGACGACCAAGTAAAACAGGGAAAGAAGTTTAGCCAAGTACAGTTTAGCACAAAAAGAAAAAACTGATTCTAAACCCTGAATGCAGCCATGGCCATTGTGGCGACACATTTATTGTGACATTATTTCTATGCATAGCGACTCTTCCATGTATTTCCATTGAGCTAAGCCAAAAGTTGCTTTCTGGCCAACTACTCTAATGCTGGTACTCTGATACTGAAATGGATGTTGATGAGAGGAGGCAGCGGTTACTCGGCTGAAAAAAACCGAGAGCAAAAATTCTGGGGCATAGGCATTACTGAGAAGCCGTCCAACCCCTCCGATGAGGTCAGAGGGTTGGGCATGGGGTCAGAAAATGTGTTGTAGCCAGAAACTCGCCAACTTTTGGTGGACATATGCCAATTCTGTAGGACAATGTGGTTCAAAAAGTTCACTCTAAGGCTCATACCCCAGTGATGCCAACAGGCACTTGATCAGCCTGCACTACCTGTTGCTGAACAACTCCTAGTAAAAGTCAACTGAAAGGATTCTGGGATTTGTATAATTGCTAGATATGGAGATACCGCTATTAAGTCCCCCAATTAAACTCATCATTTTGTATAGAAAGTGTACGTTTTTAGAGCAATAAACAACAATGGATCTCAGATGCAAGGCAGAATCTGCAAGGATAAGCATAATACACCTACAAGTGAAAAAACTCCATGCAGGATTAGCACGATACACCAATTTAATTCTCATTATTTTTATTAGACAGTTACAGTGGGAGAATACTTTGAAAGGGGTTAGGGATTAAGTACTGCAATTGCGGTGTATTATTGCCATTTCATTTCCATTCAAATGATCTAGAGAAGCAATTTGGACCAAAAAGGCATCTAGCGTAATACATACACCAGCCAAATAGCAGCTGCCCTCCCGTCAGGTAAAGAAATGGGCTGGACATTTGCAATACTGACACAGCCCTATGTGCTGCGTATTGGAATTATACATTGCGTATATGAGTAACTGACACTTAACTCAATAACCGGCTATAAAAACAGCCCCTAGGTGGCACCGTACTTCAGCTCTTTACATTGAAACTCGGCAGCCACAAACGGATAGAATGGTTTCACTAATATTTACTCACAGTAACAGGAAAAATGAATAGGATTTTATTGTAAAGCTAATAAAAGTCAATATTGGAAGAAGCCGGAAACACAAATATTACAAACGAGTAGGGATGTATCGAATCCCGGATTCGGTTTGGGATTCAGGCTCGGAATCCAGCCTTTTTTTGGTGGATTTGGTTTCGTCCGAATCCGCGGTCCTGGCCAAACCGAATCCTAACTAGCATAAATTTACGCTATTTTTGTGCTTTTTAACCCCTTCCGATCCTAATTAACATGTTAAACTAGGATTCGGTTTGAATACGGTGCATCCCTACAAACGAGTGCTTGTCACTTGTGTCAAATAACCAAGTGATACATTGTATCAGGACAGACTTTGTGGGTTGGTCCGAATCTTTGCACGGTTCTTGTGGGTCGCCAGTGGGTTTGGTCCTACCTTCCGCTCTACCCGCCTGTGACCTTACTCTGCCCAGCAACACCTCCAGCAGTCTGTATTTATAGGCGCACATTTGTCGGCCCCACCCCCTTCGTGGCATCACGGATGGGCGGTTGGGCATGGGTCTATGAATACAGGTGCCTTGCCAGGTTAGCCCAGGCGGATTAGAGTTGGGTGTGGGTCAACATTGACCTGCCCAACACTAGCCCAAAACCCCTTCACACCCCCTCAATATATCACAACTCGTTGCACTTATGGGCACTAGATGTAAACCTCATGGGGGTAAGGTGCAAACCGTTATATTCGCATTCTACTCATTCCATGCAATTATTATTATAATAAATACGCAAATGACTAAAAACCAGCAAGGCAGAAACCTCATCCGTAACAGCGACGAATCCACTGCAGCAATTGGATTTCTAAATGATTATGCCGTACTTTTTTTTTTTTTCCATCCTTGAAAGAACATTAATTAAAATGCATTACCATAAAATACATTTGCCGAAAATGAAACTATTAATGAGATGAAAGATACTGTTTCTAAGGGAGGAAAAAAATGACTTTAGGGGGCGGGCAAGGAATTATTACGGGTTGTAATTAAATCATTTTTGACAATTCGGTTTTGATGATTCAACTTTTTTTCCAATTCCTCAGAAATGAAATAGATTAGGGCAATGGTTTCAAATCAAATGGAGGTGGGGTCCGGACCCTGAAGAGACCAAAGATCTCTGTATTAGAGCTTATATTTCTATGCTTCTTGTGATATCTTCAGTGTTTATGACATTAAAGCCACCAGTTGGAAATTTAAGAAGAGTGAAAAATAAGTAGAAGGTCAAGGAGGAACATTTAGTTTAAGTAGTAAAAAATGGCAATTTTGGCACATTCAGCAGCTTATCTGCCCATGTATGGGGACCTCTGACGGGCCTACCCAACCAATATCTCTCACATAATCAGCCAGATGTCAATCAGGCAAGGTTTGACTTTATCGTCAGATGGAGGACCACATCGGCTCCTTGATACTCTCCACTGCAAGGACCACATCAATGAGCTGATGCGGCCCCTGATCTGATGGGAAAACCTGCCCAATGGTTATCTGCTGAATTTTAGGAGGAAAAACGAGTCAAGATAGCACAGGGAGTAATAGTAGAGTGGTCTGGAACAGGAAAGACCAAGAGGAAAAGTATCAGGAAGAACCAAAAGAATAGGGAAAGGAAAGGAATGGCCAAGGGCTTGATGGGTGAGGGAGTTTAGTAGGAGTAGAGAGCACAGATGTTTGTAATTGAAGAATAGATGAAGGGAGGAGTGGGGATGTTATTTTAAGGGGCACATTTACTAATCCGCGAATCCGAATCACGAATGGGAAAAAATCGGATTGGAAACGAAAATTTCTGAAGATTGCAAATATCACGAAAATGCTTACGAAAAAATCGATTAGTCACGATAATATCGTATTGGCGATCTGAAAGTCACGAAATTTTCGTACCGGACAATTGTAAACAGCGGTAAAACCTTTCCGATTTGTTCGTGCAAACGTCCGAAAAAGTCGCGCAGCGTCCAAAAAAGTCGTGCGGACGCCCAAAAAAATCGGTGAAAATACGCTCGGAGCGTTCATGCTTTTGTAAATGTGCCCCTAAGTGTAAACTTACAATCTATTAAAAACAATACCCGTTGCATCTTTCCACGGCTCCATGTGGAACGCAAGGTTTCACAGTGACTGTAGATGAACATTTGTAGAGAAATACAAGATTACTGCCTACAACAAGGCCCTAACAATATAAAGAGAGGTTGAGCAGCTCCATAACCATTGTTTATACGAGAGATTAGGTGCAGTCTACAGAGGTTAGTATTAAAATGGCCATACACTGTAAGATCTGCTTGTTTGGCAAGGTCGCCAAGCGAGAAGATCTTTTCCCGTTATGCCCCCCAATGGGTTATTGGGATTGCTGGGCTAATTCGATTGCTTGGCCCTAGGGCCAAACATTCAAATTAAAATGGTGGGCATAGGTGCCAACATGCCGTTGCGATCCCAGATGCAACGCAAAAATCAAAACCTGCCTGATCGGGATCTGGCCAATTTCTATGGGGTTTCCAGAGACAGTGGGAGAGTGCTGGTATCGCTATGGAATGCAGCCTACCACAGATTGCCTAGTTGATGAAATGCCAACAATGTTAACTGGCCTGTACAACATCAGCCAAAAAACCGTGCTTTCTCACAGTCCAAGAGAGACATGGGGCTCCCAGCCAATCAGAAATTGTCCAGTACTTGGAACATGGATCAGTAATCGGCAGCACATTGGGTAAACAAACTCCCAGTATTCCGTTCAGAACATACGTAAATCTACCAATATAAATAAATTTATCATAAATTTCTATCATGGCACCAGGCATGAGGTGGGTGAAATCCGGCCAATCTAATCCAAGCAGTTGATCACAATAAAGGCAGGCCATCGAAGCACCGCGGCCCTTGTCCAGATAGGATTTTTAAACTTGCCCAAATTTTGTCCATCAGGGTCCCATACACAGACATATAAGCTGCTGGCTCAGTCTAAATGGTTCAAATTGGCAGCTTTAATCTGCCCTTGCGTGGCCACCTTAAGAATAAAAACCCAAGGAGAGAGTTAGTCAGCCGCAATAAATTTCTGCTAGCACGGGCGACTAACAGCTCCGAAAAAGGCTTTCCACCACAGATGCGCTGGTCGAAAACCCTTTGCATCGCTTCGGTAAAAAGTTGCGCAAAGCTTCCTCCTGCAGGTGACTTCGGAAACCGAAGCGATGTGAAGGGCTTTCCACTGGCGACTTCTGTTGCTAAAAGCCTTTTCGGAGCGGTTACTACCCTGCGATAGCAGAGATCTATCACGGGCGAGTAACTTGCTCTGTGGGTTCTTACCCTTATGGTGAAGACACACAGAGCTACTAGTAGCAGCTACTTGTTGTGGCTACAGCAATAGACAATGTTGATCATTTACTGATAACTGTCTCTATGTGTGTTTTAGCAGAGGCAATTCTCAGTACTGCCTATGGCAGGGTATTTTGTGGCATTTAGTAGCCGTGACAAGTAGCTGCTACTACGTAGCTCCATGTGTCTTCACCATTAGGCTTTTTTCATAACTACTAAACCCCAGAGAATACCCTGCCATAAACTACACTGAGAACTGCCTCTGCTAAAACACACAGAGACAATTATCAGTAAATGATCAGCATTGTCTGTTTTAGTAGCCGTGACAAGTAGCTGCTACTAGTAGCTCTGTGTGTCTTCACCCTTATACACAAATTTGAGAAGCCTCCTGTTGCCTGGCATTAATAAAATGCGGCCTATGAATTCTTAGTGATACTGTGAGTATTGCACAACGTTTTGTTCCCCCTTTCAGTATCAGTAAGGTAGATTATTAACTGAACACTGCACCTTTCTTCCCCCTTTCCTTATCATCATGTTCGACAGTGAAGGAGCCAGACAGAAAAACAGACTGGTGAGGAACTGATGTTTTACAAACATGAACGCTAAGGGCTCTGGCACACGGGGAGATTAGTCGCCCGCGGCAAAACTCCCTGCTCGCGGGCGACTTATCTCCCCGAGTTGCCTTCCCCCTGCCATCCCACCGGCGAACATGTAAGCCGCCGGCGGAATGGCAGACGCGGCGGGGCGATTTCGGGAAATCGAGCCGCTGCGTGTGCCATCCCACCGGCGACTTACATGTTCGCCGGTGGGATGGCGGGTCATGGCAACTCGGGGAGATTAGTCGCCCGCGAACAGGGAGTTTTGTCGCGGGCGACTAATTTCCCCGTGTGCCAGAGCCCTTAAACTTGGTGCGCTCAAGGAAGTTACAATGCAGAATACAGGAAATACATCTTAGTTAACGTACATGAGGTAATTTTGCACCAGAAAATAAATACTAAGGGAATTCTTGAAGGGGTTGCGCATTTTACCACAAGGGACTGCATGATTACCCCAAGCCCATTCTACTCTACACTGACCATATCCACTGGACTGAACTGAACCACCAAACACAGGGGAACCACCATTTCACTGGCTTGTACACACAGCTATCCAGAACTTTCCGTCTAGACAACACAGCCAGATTGATGGGACTCCCCCAAATCATGTGAAACATTGGCTCACAAACACTTATCAGAAAACTGAAACCCATTCAAACATTTCTATGTCAACAAGCCACAGTATTGACGTTTCAGTCACAAGCAACTTTCTGAAAAATCACTGCGTAAGAGAATGTATTCCTACATTCCCACTACGATTCACAGGCTTTCAACTTGTCCCACAAGGCAATTCATTGTGTATTGTGTGACCAGCCAAGCAAAATATGTGGGGTCAAAATTAGCAATGCAATTAGGCATGGCCTCCCAGTCAGGACCCCTCATAGGCCTAAAGGTGGCCATACACCCACGGGTGGGCGATATCGGGCGAATTTAGGCTAATTTGGTCATTTGGCCCTGGGGCCAAACGATCAAATTATAACAACATCAAGTCGATGCGGTCCCCGATCAGACTAAATTTTTTAACCTGCCCGATCGATATCTGCGTGATTTCAGGCCAGATGTCGGACGGACAAGCCCGTCGTTGCTGCCCCTACACGGCCCGATAAGCTGCCAAATCAGTCTAAGGGACCGATATCGGCAGCTACAATCGGCCCGTGTATGGGGACCTTTACAGACAGACATGGCACACTGCCAAGGACCTGCATACACCTTGCCAGACCAATAACAGCTAGAAATGGCTGCCTGCTTTCCCCATAAACAGACAAAATGGCTGCAATGCTTTAAAGGTGTCTAGCAATAGGCAAATGACTTGCCAAACATTTTATAGTAAAGAAGATAGTTACAGCTGTGAAATGCTATGGATTTATCCACCATTACATATATGATGCGCCGGAAACCATCGCTTGAGAATGTTATACATGCAATAACAATAACAAGCATTTTTACTTATTTTTTTCCCCTTCAATGAGCTGCTTTGCCTTGAATTCCGACCTTAGTTGACACCGGAGAAAATCCCTAATCAGCTGCCTAATATCCATGACATCTGCATTGTCTGGAAAGTGAAAGCACGGCGGCTTCAGCAGCCAATATAACCTATCAGTGACAAACATGGCTGCATAAATCACTGGAAATACTTGGCTTTATTGTACACAATATGCCCAAGCGTGACTATTAGTATTGGGCAGTCTGTTCATTTATGTGGATTATTAGGGTAAAACAAACAGAAATGTTGCAGAACTCATTTTCCACAAAGAGAGAAAAAGAAAAATAGAGATCTTCTCTAATCAACCCCAAAAGGCACCTTTCACCACAAAATTGTTTTCCCCACCAGAGTGGGTGCACTCTGGTTGGTGGAAACAACTTTTTTTTTTTTAATTGCCCCCCCCCCCCCCCCCCCCCCCCAGCAGTAGGATGGCCATGTTGTGGCAGAGAATTGTGTCACAACTTTCTCACATTATGTGCATGTATAGGTAAATTACTAACTATTTAGGGCTAGACTAATAAAAACACTGTATTTGCTCCTAAACCAGAAATATTTCTAATGATTTTTTACATGGTACATCTAATTTTATTCAATAATACATGGTGTATCTCATTACAAACAAGTACAGTGAAAGAAAAGAGGTTTTTACCCCCCCACACACCCCACAATGTACATAAAAGGTAGTAAATGTAGAACTGCATTCTTCTATGCTTCATTGACTTAATCCCAGGGTTATGAACCTTAATTCCACAGCAATATACAGTAACAAAATAAAAAAACATGACCCCGGCTGGCAGCCAGAGTGATGGAACACAGAGGCCGAGCAGAAATGTCCTTGCACCGGGTATGTAAATGGAATTACTAGATGTAATTATCGTATGAGAGAGATCTAGCAAGCCTGGATCAATACGCTGCCTATGAAGATCAATCTTTCAATAGCAATGCTAGTTTCCTTTGCTTCAGGTGACTGCCACTGGGCCAAATGAAGGTGGAACGGGTCTCTAATTAATGTGATTATCTGTATGTATCTGTATGAGTGTTGCTACCCAAGCGATATCCTAAGAACGGCAGCTATACCATGTATGGCCCCTCGTATACTGTCCATCTCTTCGCCCCCTTGGGCTGATCAGAAAAGTGTACCAGATCACTGAACCAACAGATTATATTAAGTGGCCTATTAAACAATATTGTAACTGGAATATATCAGTAAATATTGCCCTTTTACCACATTTACTTTTCCCTTAAGCCACCATTTTATTTTACAGTCTGTGTGTTCCCTCAGAGATCAGCTGACAGGAAATAATGCAGCTCTAACTGTAACAGGAATTAGTGTGGAAGCAAAATACAGAATTCTGCCCATTCATTGGCTGAAGGGGCCTAGCATGTATGTATGCCTTGGCGTGTTTGTGTGCACCATGAATCCTATGATCCCAGGGGGAGGTCCTTTATTCTTAAAATGGCAGTTTTCTATTTAGGATTACCCAATGGCACATACTACAAAAAACAAAAATGGATATTATTATTAAAATGGTTTAATGGATGAAGCAGAGTTTTACGAATGAGCTGGTTTATGCAATCTATTTTTTTTTTATAGAGATCTACATTGTTCAGGGGTAAAATTTACCTTTAAAGGAGAAGGAAATTAGAGCTGGGCAGTATGACCAAAAATTTATATCACGGTATTTTTCAAAATTATATCGGTGTCACGGTATTTGACGATATTTTTTTTTTTCCATGCATGATTAGGTGTTAACCCCATTTCCTAATAAATTAGAGAATAATTACTGCAGTATTGAAAATCAGAGTCAGGCAAGCGAAGGATCGGCAACAGAAAGTCGTAAGGTAAATCAGGCAGGCTTAGTTTCCCAGGCAAGGTCGCACACAACATAGCACAGGAGGAGGCGTTTGATAGCTTTAAATAACCCCCACGCATGCGCAGAACCGGCGCCGTCAGCGCGCCGCGGACATGCACGCTTTGACATGTACGTGCGCTTTGACGCACGCGCACCTGGGCGCGCGTGCGCAACGGGGCGCGCGAGACCGGGCCGCACGGGTGAGTACCCTGACACCCCGGTATGGCGGTATCTGAAAAATGAATATAGTTTAAAAAAAAAAAAAACAAAAAACACCGGTATTCGGTATTAAACGGTATATCGCCCAGCTCTAAAGGAAAGGTAAAAACTAAGTAAGCTTTATCAGAAAGGTCTATGTAAATACAGCCATAAGCACTCACAGAAATGCAGTCCTCTATCAAAAGAAACAGGATTTCTTGTCTCTGTAATTCCTGTGCCAGAGTCTGCAGCTCTCTCCTCTCTCCCCTTTCCTGCTCCCCCTCCCTCAAGAATGCTAAGAACTCATTTCCCCCCCCCCCCCCCCCCAGGAATATGTGATCAGCAGAAAGCTTCCTCATAGTCTAACTAACTGCCCATGTACAGGGGTCTTGGTGTAGGAGCGAGGCATTATGGGAATTTTCTAAGCGTTTTTTTTTTTTTTTTCTATGAGGCTTCTGATCATCTGAACGGGAGGAATATGGGGAGACTTAAGGGCACTATTGAGAGAACTGAAGGTATGCCTGCAGCTTCAGATTAACTCTTTATTAGCCTTTCCTTCTCCTTTAAGCTCTGGCCACTGCCCATCTCATGGGAGCACCCACCCATATTTGTAAAAGTAACAACTGGGAATGCTGGGATGCATGCAAACCATCTGTTGTTGGGGACTGCGTTCATATTTTATTTTTCTATATATTATTTTAGTGTATTGGGGACATGTACCATTCCTTGTTAAGTCAGCAGATATGGGTAGTTGTACACAAAAGTATTTTAGGGAACAACTTGTAGAGACGGTAGAGACGGCACTGAAGATGTCCTGTTGTGCACATCTGGTTAAAGTGAATAGTTGCGTGCTTGTTACTATAACATTTATGTCCATTCGTCACTATCTGTACAAACATATCCTCCCTGAGTTAAAGGCCAAAACTTAAAATAGGAACAATACTCCTATGGGCTATTTTATTTCTTTATTCCCTCAGATCGGGCAGAATAAAGCACATAATATGCCTTCTACACATATTTATACACAGAGCAGTTGATTTTGCAGTAGCTGAAAAGGCAGCCATGACAGTTTGTTTGCACTCTTTGTATTCTGAGGCCTCTACATAGAACAGAGTAGATGAGGTTGAAGAAAGATTCACCTGCATCGAGGTCAACCTTTATTTTTTGATTAAAACCTGCTTAACTGCTAGCTGATACAGGTATAGGACCGGTTATCCAGAATGCTCGGGACCAAGGGTATTCCGGATAAGGGGTCTTTCTCTAATTTGGATCTCCATACCTTAAGTCTATTACTCTGGGAGACAGGCTTTCCGTAATTCAGAGCTTTTTGGATATCGGGTTTCTGGATAAGGGATCCCATACCTGTACAGAACAAGGCGAAAAACCCAATATGAAGCCTCTCTAATTTGCCTCAGACGGGGGGAAAAATGCTTCCCAAGAGGCAATTGGACCAGTCCATGGGTCAACATCTTCTAGTCCCAGTGGATGCCGATCTGTCTGCTTAATAAAGAATCTGAGAGCTTATTGTATGGGCCACTTGTATATTTATACATAGTTTTATTCCCCATTAGAGGAGACTTGCTAGCATTAGTGATAATCCCCCTAATCTTGTAGGCCAATTAACTTTGGTAGGGAGCTTCAATAAAGGAGCCATTTTAAATCTGCTACTGGCCCGCTCCATAGTTTAAATTAGGGGTGGGCATATCCTGCCACCTAGCTGCTGATTATATATATATATACATATATTATTTATGACCAGCGTGCAGTGGTAAAGAGCTGATAGAAATACATATATACAGTGCTGGAACGCTGTGTTAACATCTCTAACTTTACAAGCAGAGGGAAAATAAACAGTGAAAAAAGTTGCTTATAAATCAGGCGCATTTATGAAAATTAGGATTGTCACGGCTTTATAGTGTTTCTGCAATCATGACTAAACTCATTTCCACGCATGTCAGTCATTTATTTAAAAATAAAAAAAAAAAAGCTGTGGTAAAAACGCTGAAACCTTTTTATTTTGGTGCATGAAAGCCACAACTTTTTCAGATCGTCGTACTCACAAAATCGCAAAAAGCTCTAAAACCACGAAGCAAAAAAGATCTTCCAGTTGTGAAAGGGACATCTGTCATTAACTTCTACATGATCTCAGCGGATTTTAGATGGCGTATTTTTTCAATCAGATTTGTCACGGTTTTGTCTCATAACAAAATGGTGATAAAAACAGTGATTTTCTCCTCACAAGAAAATCAGGTTTTGGCAGCAACAAAACCTAACCGAAAAAAACTAAGCATTAGTTAATGACTCCCTTTATTTGTTCTACTGAGCTGTGCTTAGAAGGATAAGTATATATATATATATGGTGGCGCAAATTATATTTATATTTTTAAATAAGCTAAAGGTGGCTATACAAAGGGCCAATAGGGAATGTGCTCTGATCCATTGGCCCATAGGCCGAACGGACATACAAGGATCAAACACTTAATGCACCATCGTGCCACAGAAAATGAAATGTTTAAACCCGCCTTATTCCCGAACCAACTAATATCCATGTTACATGGGTAGTGGCCCAATTGGTGGGCCACTGTATGCATACCAATAATCATATAAAACTAAATATTATTGTTATGCTTATGGCCAGCTAAAGTTGTGGCTTTCTAGTCAGGGAAAATAAAGCAAGATACAAGGGAGCAGTCCTGGCTTAATTCTTAAAAAAGATTGCAATCATTTGACAGGATTAATATTGAAGGAATGTAGTACCGGCAGCTCCATTAGCTTAAATTGATAAAGGTTGATGACCCTATAGAATAAATATATAAGTTGCAGTCAACTCGGAGCAAAGTATGTGATTTTATCTCTGTGCTCCCTGCAACTGCAGAGAAGCCCTACCTTCTAAATGATACAAGTCTATATGTGAATGCCTTACATAGTTTGGAGGTGAATCTGCTGAAAGGGCGGTGCTGCAGAGCAGGTTCAAATACTTCAGCCGAGTACTGGAGTAACAATCGAGTACAGACTCAAAAGGCCTCAAAGTAATATGATTATCTCATTATGGGGTTCTCTGTTGCGATCTCCTGCGGTGATGGGGTTGAGATAGGATCTCTGACCACTGTGGTCTGAATGTTAGATTTTAGCTATCTTCATCATCTAAGCCATAAAGCAGGGCAGGACTGCTGCTTACAATGGGGGGGATCAGATAGGATCTGTGCCACTGTGACAGAATGCTCTGTTATACAGATAGCTAGAATCTCAGCCATAAAGCAGGACAGGACTGCTGCTTACAATGGGGGAGATCAGATAGGATCTGTGCCACTGTGACAGAATGCTCTGTTACACAGATAGCTAGAATCTCAGCCATAAAGCAGGGCAGGACTGCTGCTTACAATGGGGGAGATCAGATAGGATCTGTGCCACTGTGACAGAATGCTCTGTTATACAGATAGCTAGAATCTCAGCCATAAAGCAGGGCAGGACTGCTGCTTACAATGGGGGGGGGGGGGGGGGGGTCAGATAGGATCTGTGCCACTGTGACAGAATGCTCTGTTATACAGATAGCTAGAATCTCAGCCATAAAGCAGGGCAGGACTGCTGCTTACAATGGGAGGATCAGATAGGATCTGTGCCACTGTGACAGAATGCTCTGTTATACAGAAAGCTAGAATCTCAGCCATAAAGCAGGGCAGGACTGCTGCTTACAATGGGGGGGATCAGATAGGATCTGTGCCACTGTGACAGAATGCTCTGTTATACAGATAGCTAGAATCTCAGCCATAAAGCAGGGCAGGACTGCTGCTTACAATGGGGGGATCAGATAGGATCTGTGCCACTGTGACAGAATGCTCTGTTATACAGATAGCTAGAATCTCAGCCATAAAGCAGGGCAGGACTGCTGCTTACAATGGGGGGGGGGGGGGGGATCAGATAGGATCTGTGCCACTGTGACAGAATGCTCTGTTATACAGATAGCTAGAATCTCAGCCATAAAGCAGGGCAGGACTGCTGCTTACAATGCGGGGGATCAGATAGGATCTGTGCCACTGTGACAGAATGCTCTGTTATACAGATAGCTAGAGTCTCAGCCATAAAGCAGGGCAGGACTGCTGCCTTGTGAAAGATAGGAAGGACACAACCATTTGATTACACTTTCGTGCAAAATCACACAATTTACTAAGTACTTTCATTAGGCAAACTTTTTTTTTTTTTTTTTTTTGGTTCTTAATTTACTGAAAAACAGCCAAAACTCATGGGTTTCCATATTTATATTTTTTTATCCGATTTCCTGCTTTAAAGTTTGGCTATTTCATTTTATTTTTCCTTTTATGTTATTATGAAACAAATCCCCCCTCAGAGCACAAGCATCTGATGTTTTTTCCTGTGAAAGTCACAAGTTGAAGAACTGACTTGACGAACTGGAAAAAAAGAATTCCTCGACTCTGGGCACTCAGGCCGAAACTTGTCTCGACAGAATTCTTTCCTGAAAAAGGTACAGGGTGGGGGGCGGGGAGACACCTCTTGTGCATTGGAGATTTTTAAGGGTAAAGGCACACAGGGTGCTATTATTTAGGGGCTGAATTTAACAGCTGCAGCTTTCTCTATAGCCAAGGTGCCTGCCAAGTCCATCCCTCAGCATGATCCCTTTGGAACAAACCATAGAACACTTTGTAAAGTAGTTTTTGAATTATTTCCCTTCTTATTCAAACCCTTTGTAGCTTTCAAATGGGGGTCACTGACCCCGGCAGCCCAAAACTATTGCTCTGTGAGGCTCCAGTTTCATTGTTATTGTTACTTATTATAATTTTTTTTCTATTCAGTCCCTCTCCTGTTCCTATACCAGTCTCGCATTCAAACCACTCCCTGGTTGCCAAGGTAATTTGGACCCTAGCAACCAGATAGCCATTATCACTTCAAACTGGAGAGTTGCTGAACAATTAGTGAAATAATAAAAAAAAAATTACAAGTAATAAGAAAAGACCAATTGCAAATTGACTTGGAATATTATTCTCTACATCATACTAAGGGGCACATTTACTAATCCACGAACGTCCGAAAGCATCCAAATGCGTTTTTTTCGTAATGATCGGTATTTTTACAATTTTTTCGTCGCCGTTGCGAAAAAATTCGGATTGTTTTTTCCGCCGTTTGCAATTGCTCAATGCGAAAAAAATCACAACGCCGATGAAAAAAATTGCGCAAAATATGAAAAAATCGCAACGGCAACAACAAAAAAAAAAACCGCGAAATTTTCGTTTCTAATCCAATTTTTTCCCATTCGGGATTCGGATTTGAGCATTAGTAAATGTGCCCCAGCGTGGCCAGTCAAACATGTAGCTCTCCATAGCAGCCGACACAACTTTCTAGTTTTATATGTATGTATGTATGTATAACTTTATTTATAAAGCGCCACAAGGGTAGGCTGCGCTGTACAGTCTTACAGAATACAAAATTACACACAGGGAGGACGAGTGATATAATAAATACAATAAATACATATATGTATATATATGTAGCATGTGGTAAGAGACACAGTAGGAAGGAGGTCCCTGCCCCGTAGAGCTTACAATCTGTATATATTGTCATTTCCATGAGTTTTAATCAACCAATTTTCAAGTGAATTTAAAACAGGGCAGTCTGCTACCCTTGGTTCCACACCCTTCTTCTCCAGCCCGCTTTGTTTTGCCTCCGCTCTATGTAGCTTTTACATTGGTTAAAAGGCCTAGATGCACCAGAGCACAGCAAGAAAACAGCTGAGAGTAAAGAACTGTATTTCCTTCTTTCTGCTTTGAACAAACAAGGCATTTGAGCAGCACCTGTGAGTTTCACCCAGATGCAGTAACCCTGGGGGCATTTTCCTGTGGGGACGGGGCACTAAGGACAGCAATTCCCAAGGAGCGAGCAGCAAGCTCAAAGGCCAGAAGCAACAAACCCATCTGAATAAATAACCACCCAGATTCCTAGTTGCATAAAAAAGGGAATATAGTCTATTCTTCCTCCTTTCAGACATAGGATCATAACTGTCTGCAGAACAGATATTTGGGCACATTCATTGGTCCTCGTCTAAACTGCTATTTATCCAAAGCATCTAAAAACATTTGTTTTCCTTTGCCAACAGCCTTCACTTTCCTTGTGCAAATGAATTAACCCGGCTGCTGAGTAATGAGAACAAACACAGCACCGCTGACTCTTGGACTCGGAGATGATCACATGACCAGAAGTAAGTAGATAGGCCCACAAGATGCAGGAAATGTGCAAGCACAGAAAACCCTATAGATTCATTTATCAAATAGGGTAATAAATATTTCTACTAGAACTTGCGACTATTTTTCAGTGGGGGGAAAGTGACCAGCTCTCTACTAAAGTATGGTGGGTCTTGCCCTTATAGGCCTTATTTTACAGTCTGTAAAAATGAGGTAAGTATTAAGGGTTGTAACCCCCCCCCCCAGTATATAATGTTTCATGGTACGTTTCAAAAATGCAAAAACTGGACAAATATGGGTGTTTTTGGTCAAATACGGATTTAGCATTCTCTAAAGCACTGGTACTTTATATGAATTCTTGTGTTTAGCATCAGTTATAATTCTGGCCACACACCGCCCCATAAGCTGCCAACTCAGTCCCTTCAGGCCAAGTTGGCCTTCTGATGGCCTGCCCAACCAATACCTGGCTGCAAATTGAGCAGATATCTGTTGGGCAAGTTTAAAAATCTCATGGGCCATGAACTGCCAATATGGTCCACTCCCAAAAGGCCCACATTATCCTGTTTTGGCCTAGCCTGTTGGTGGCCAACGTGGTTTAAAATTCGCTCATTGGCAACCTTGACAAGCAAGCAGATCTTATAAAAATATTTCCGCCTTTATGCGCTGCTACACCCCCCTGCTTGAAGTACAAACAGCAACTACCAGCAAAGTAGAAAAACCTGTTTTATAGGATTGTCCTCGGTTCGTATTCCATTTAGTGTCTTTACTTACAGGTATCACTGCGCACCCAATGTGTGTGAGCCTTGCACTTTACTGTATGCATGCACCCGTACATATGATGTTGCAGTTGAACATTCCGGGGGCTTCTATACTTAGAGATGGATGTTTCGAAATGTTTTTAGTGCCTCCAGTTGTTGCTGGACTACAGCTCCCAAAATGCCTTAACATTAAATGATGGTTAAGGTCTAGGGGGCCACAGTTCAAAGGTGGCCATAAACGGGCCGATTGTAGCTGCCGATATCGGTCCATTAGAGCGATTCGGCGGCTTATCGGCCCGTGTAGGGGCAGCAACGACGGGCCTGCCTGACCGACATCTGGCTTGAAATTGCCCAGATATTGATCGGGCAGGTTTAAAAATCAGCCGGATCGGAACCATAGGACGCCTATACCCGTCGTTATAGCCCAATATCGCCCACCGCTAGGTAGCGACCTCACCAAGCCAGCTAATCTTAGTGTGTATGGCCACCTTAACATACAGGGCATTAAATGATCAAGGTAACCTGACTGGTTGCTATGGGTAATTAGGCATTATATACAACATTTTACCTAATAAACCACTCCCCTTAGTTAAGAAAACCAACAGGGCAGCTCCTGCCCACGTGCAAATGCAGGGAAGCATGATATTATGTACACAACGAATTCCGCTTCATTGTCATCTACCTTAGGAACAGTGCCCAGAAAATAAACATTACCTATAAATAAAGGGGTATGTTGTACCTTAGGGTTACAGGGCCACACATGCAGATAACATATACTAAAAGCCCTTAATCCTTCTCAGACTCATCCCCAGGGTTGTGTTTTTACATAGCCGAGGACTATTTTAGAAGTCTGGACAATATTAAACACCGCCGGAGCTATTTTCCAAATTAACACACACGCCCAGGTCACTGGCGTCTGCTTTTTCCAAGCTGGATAATCATTCACACTAAGCATTTCAAGGGAAACTATGCCCCTGTACACTGCAGGTCCCTATAAAAATAAATCACATAAAACAGCCCATATGTAAAACATAAATAAAGAGTCTTCATTAAAAAAATATCTATATTTGCCATCGGATAGTCCCATTCTGAAGCACTGCCATTTTAAGAAGTAAAATCCTCAGGTTCATACGATTTACTGCGCTCACAAACAAACTAAGGGCACACATACATGCTGGGTTAGATCATCCAATGACGGACTAAGGCGGGCCTTTTACTCCCACACTTCTTCCTGCATTATTTCCTGTCAGGTGTTCTGTGACATCACAAAATGGTGGCTTCAGGTAAAACATGTAAAAGGGCAATATTTACGGATATGTATTTATCAGTTTGTTACTATTCTATGTTAAGTCCCTTATTAGGATCTAATTATCTATTGCTTGAATTTTCCTCAGAGTTTATAGTTCTCCTTTCAGTTCCATAGGCAACAGAACATCAATTAAAGGTGTAGCTTAACAGTCCTGGCTTTTTTTTCCACAGGGACACCAATAATACCTTTGTAATTGTGTCATTAGAATTAAATATCTACTAAAATCCCTACTACTTTGCTTTGACCACCCCCCCTCCACTTCCTTCTAGAAACATGTTATGGGCTTTGCTTGCAGTTTCAGACTTGACTACTAATAGCATGCCTGACCACAGCATTCCTTACCCCCCATAGCCTTCCAATTGTGTTACAAAGCCCCTTACAGGCAGCCATTTTAGCGACCAACACATAAGGACAGATGTAATAGGGGAAAGTGGTTGAAATAGCTTGTAGAGAGTTTGGGCAGCCTGCAAATTGTTGATAATTCCATCTAGGGGACACCGGCATACAGCCACTTACCTTTTTTCTGGTGCCTACATTTCTAAATTGGCTTCCTTATAAATAAGCGTTGTTAATTTATGACTGATGTCACAATGTACAATACAACTGGTATAGTCCTGCAAGTGCAGCGACCCCCTCCTACAATTTTATAAATCATAAGAATATTACAAGTCACAGTGGTTCCATGACCCGTGCATTTATGGGAAAAAATAAATAAATTCAGTCATGTGATACGTGTGACATCATTTACAGCTGATGACATCACAAAGCTCTGGTACTAAGGAAATCTTTTTCAGTTTATCCAAGGCCACAGCTACCATTTTCAGAACAAGCATATGGCTCTTTTTCCTCGCTACTTGCTTCCGAGACATGAATATTCTACAGCCGAGGTGTTAAACATTTCCCTTTGCAGCGCACAGCGGCACGGCACGAAACGCCTTCACCTGAGGTGCCGGAGACTGAAATACAGAATCCAATTATGTAGCTTTTCTTAAAAAAAAATTTACACTCCCACGCACATAGTTAATTACTGGAAACACAAGGCGAGGAATTGCCCCACTGTGCAGGGGCCCACTGTGTGTTTCTTATACTTGCCTTACCCTGTTATAGATGTGGCACAAACAAAACAAGGCGAAGAAGCGTGGGCTAACTTCCTGCTGGCCAAGTTCCCCTACTCCCAGCCAGATGTTAAAATAATTTACCTCATGCAGAAACCTTAAAACTGCTTAAGATCGACCGAGGCCAAACTAACATTACCCAGGGCAGGCAACAGCGACCAGAACCAGCCCTTACGGCACCTGAACCCATCCAAATAGCGATGCATGGCCAGTGGATAACTTTTCTAGTGGTGTATGGGCAAGTGTTGGGCCGGCTACAGCATCAATGTGCACCTATTTCTCTTATGCCCTGGCTCCATTGCTTTTTTTATATACAGGTATGGGACCTATTATCCAGAATGCTCGGGACCTGGAGGATTTCGGATAAGGGATCTTTGCATAATTTGGATCTCCATACCTTAAGTCTGCTAAATAAATCATTGAAATAATGAATAAACCTAATAAGATTGTTTTGCCTTCAATAAGGGGTAATTATATCTTAGTAGGAATCAAGTACCGGTACTGTTTTATTATTACAGAGAAAAGGGAATCATTTAACCATGAAATAAACCCAATAGGGCTGTTCTGCCCCCAATAAGGGGTAATTATATCTTAGTTGGGATCAAGTACAGGTACTGTTTTATTATTACAGAGAAAAGGGAATCATTTAACCATTAAATAAACCCAATAGGGCTGTTCTGCCCCCATAAGGGGTAATTATATCTTAGTTGGGATCAAGTACAGGTACTGTTTTATTATTACAGAGAAAAGGGAGTCATTTAACCATGAAATAAACCCAATAGGGCTGTTCTGCCCCAATAAGGGGTAATTATATCTTAGTTGGGATCAAGTACAGGTACTGTTTTATTATTATAGAGAAAAGGAAATCATTTAACCATGAAATAAACCCAATAGGGCTGTTCTGCCCCCAATAAGGGGTAATTATATCTTAGTTGGGATCAAGTACAGGTACTGTTTTATTATAACAGAGAAAAAGGAAATCAATTTCAAAAATTAGAATTATTTGCTTATAATGGAGTCTATGGGAGACGGCCATTCTGTAATTCGGAACTTTCTGGATAACGGATCCCATACCTGTACTTGCGCTTGTCCTGCCCTGCAGCAACATTAGAGTTGGGATGAGCCGCTGGGTCAGGTTGGGTACAGGTTTAAAGCGGGCAGACTAAGGGCAAGTTAGACCTGCACACTGTTACACCCAAGTCCTCCTACCTCTACTTTTTTTCCCTGGACTGAATGGAGACATCGCAAAGGGTCCATTCCATTGACATCACTGAGGCAGAGAGGCGACAGGAAAAACACCCAGATGCAATGAAGGGAAGGTGCAGGGGCTAAAGGTGGCAGCTCTAGCGATACCAGCAGCTGGGCCCACCTCAGCCCAAAACAAGGACATCCCTTCCTGACCCAAACCACTAAAGTCCACCCACGGCTTACCAATGGGGAGCACTTTTAGTCACAAACAAAAAAATAAAACATAGACTTATCCTGGAAATACATTGGCCAATACTAGTGTGAAGGCAGCTCATCATTGGCCAGAGCATGTGGGGAAAAAACATGGCTTTCTGCCTTTGGAACCAGTTCCTGTATAACTGTACGTGTATCATTTCCTTTGTGCAAATGGGCAACTAATAACCAATGGGGTTGAAGGCACACAGGGCCGCAATCTCCTGTATGAGCTTGTCCCATTGTCTTGCCAAACAATCGCTGGCAAACGATCTTGTAGCTATAGGCCCTCACATGGTAAAAAAGAGTAGAAAGGTGAATAATAACAACAATAAAAATGTGTCAAATCAAGCAAAGGATTGCAAAAATTATGTACACTTTTTCCTGTTTGCAGTGCAGAGCTTCCTGTCTGGTATTCATGTGACTTGTAGCTTTTATGTACAAACATGTCCAGTCTGCTCTGCATAGTAAGGAAGGACTCCAGTCTGTAAATACATGATTCAGTTGAAGGCAGTGGGGGCCACCACTCCCAGATTACCCACACCTAACACAACAGGCAGCTGTACCACTCCCTCAGTCACTAGTGGCCACACAAACCGCCTTACACAACAGAATAACCAGTTCAGAGCACAGGTGGTGACAGAGACAGGGCCATGTCTTAAAGAGCCCTTCTAAACAGGTACCACATCTTATCAGTAGGGCAGCACCACTACACCTTCATTTTATTATTGGCCACACCCCCCACTGTCTGAGATTAGGCAACGGCTGGCTGGCTGAGCAATCAAGCACCTAAGTGTTTGACGTCACAATGTGACTAATGCTGGCAATTGTGGCATTACTCTTAAGATGGTTAAAAAAAAAGGGTAAGTAAAAAAGAAAATATATAGAGACTGAATAGTTATGAAAATGATATTTCCCTCTGATTCATGCAGAACAGTATGGCAGCAGATATGCCGCTACTGTAGCCCCTCAATACAATCATGCCATTAATAAATCAGCCTTCAATAGTCGGGACATTCTTTACATAACAAGTTTGTCATTCCAGCAGGGGTTAAGACAGCAGTGTCAGGGGTGAGCTGCCTTCCGGCCAGATTTGTTTTTAAGACCCACAGGAAGACATGTCCAAACTGAAAGCCAGTACAGTCTGCAGCAGTGGCTAAAGGGCTTGGAAGCCTACCAGTTACCAGTATGGACAACCCTCTACAATAAATGGAGTTTCCCGCTGCTCAGTCTGTGAGGCCTGCTGGCATCCCTTTGGGTAGGATATACACACACAATGCCTTCAAACCAGCCAGTGGGATGAATGCAGAAATGAAACCCATGGTAGTCAATGGCATAAGACATACAGGGGTTCACACTTACTTCTGTTTTCTGCTTAATGAAATGCAACTTTGTATCCATAAAGAGGGAAATTCAAATAGTACCTGGCGGGCAGCTTTCCAGGCGCCTGTACCTGAATTGTTGGACTTTATTCAAGTCGATTTGGCAATTACCTTATACCGCCAAGTATACACCCTGCTGATCCGGAACTACAACTCCCACAATCCCCACTTCCACCTCCCCTGCTTAATTGTAGTGCAACAGAATTCAGAATCACAAGGGTGCAGATCAGCCATCCCTGCACTCATATCTAGGGGCAATTCTGCCTCTATCACCCCCCACAGCCCCATGTAACAGGCCCAGGCAGGAAGCAGCAGTTCTACTGCAGATCTGGCTTCTCATTTCAACAAACTGCTCAGAATTTCGGGCCTGCTACAGATTCTGGGGGGTTTGTGCTGTGGAACTGTCAAGGAATCATAATGACATGGCCAACATGCAGCTACAATGGAGCTGCTAAGGATGCTGGGAGTTGTAGTCCAGCTATAGCATGAAGGGAGAAGTTGGGTTAATGCAGTACAGGTGTAGGCATAGACATTCCTTTCCAGCGGAAAATCGAAGTGCCTGTTCATGTAACAACGTGTTGGGTGAAAGTTAGTTAGGAGTCAGCCTGGCAGCCACGCCTTGTAGGCTCCATTCTACAGATCTAAGTCCCTTCCCGGCCTACAGGGCCCATGCAAACGCTGTTCAGCCCCATAGGTATCGGCCCCCCTTGGGGTTGCCCTACTCTCCCACCCCTGATCTGCCCCGTTACCTTAGCGCTGAGACGTTTTGCCCCGGAACAGTCCGACTTCCCGCAGTACTGAGCGCTGCAAGCGGCACACTAACAGGCTGGGCTCACACGGCAAAAGAGGGAGCACTTTGCAGCCAATCAGCGAGCAGAACCGCGCACTTTGCGGCCAATCAGCGAGCAGAACCACGCACTTTGCGGCCAATCAGCGAGCAGAACCGCGCACTTTGCCGCCAATGAACTGCCAGAGCTGAGCGCTCTCCGAGAAGGAGGTGGGAAGAGAGAAAGAGAGAGGAAGTGGGGAGCTGCCTGTGACAAAGCGCTGCATTCACACACAGGCAGGGCTAGGGGGCTGCGCTCTGCTCATTGGTGGGAACAGGGGAAATGGGGGGATTGTGGCGCAACACGGCTTACTGTGTCACTCTCAGTTTTTCCACAGTCCTCTGTACTGAAGTTTTTTTTGTACTATTTATTCTTCCCTCAATGAAATGGGGGCCCCTGGCAAGCCCGGAAGTCTGAGGAGAATGAAATGACTTACGTCAGGGATGTCAAACTAAAAGTTTGTTGCACTAGAACCAACAGTAAATGGCCTGCAGCCCTATTCATATTCTGAAATAAACTGTTATATCGTTTTCGTTCTTATACTCCTCCTCAGTGCCACTTCTAATTGTTACATACATAGTTACATATGGTTGAAAATAGACCAGAGTCCATCAAATTCAACCCTTCCAAGTAAACCCAGCACACACAAACCTATACTTACCAATCTATACACTCACATAATTATTATTATATCTTCCCAATAAATATATATACAGTATAAATATAGCTTTGATGCTGTACTGTACCCTAAAATCAACCCTTTTTGTTATTCACCTGTATGTTTCTGGAAATCTTAGGGGGCGATCCCACCGGCTAGAATGTAACTGCCTTGAGAGGAAACTTTGGCAACTTCAGCAAATCGCGGCGCCGCATATAGTTACATAGTTACATAGGGTTGAAAAAAGACCAGTGTCCATCAAGTTCAACCCATCCAAGTAAACCCAGCACACACAACCTATACTTACCAATCTATACACTCACATACATAAACTATATATACAACCACTAGTACTAACTGTAGATATTAGTATCACAATAGCCTTGGGTACTCTATTTGTTCAAGAACTCATCCAGGCCCCTCTTATAGGCATTAACAGAATCTGCCATTACCCCATCTCTAGGAAGGGCATTCCCCAACCTTACTTCCCTCACCGTGAGGAACCCCCTACCCAACATCCCCCGGCAGGGCATTCCCCAACCTCACTGCCCTCACCATGAGGAACCCCCTACCCAACATCCCCCGGCAGGGCATTCCCCAACCTCACTGCCCTCACCGTGAGGAACCCCCTACCCAACATCCCCCGGCAGGGCATTCCCCAACCCCCTCACTGCCCTCACTGTGAGGAACCCCCTACCCAACATCCCCCGGCAGGGCATTCCCCAACCCCCTCACTGCCCTCACCGTGAGGAACCCCCTACCCAACATCCCCCGGCAGGACATTCCCCAACCTCACTGCCCTCACCGTGAGGAACCCCCTACCCAACACCCCCGGCAGGGCATTCCCCAACCTCACTGCCCTCACCGTGAGGAACCCCCTACCCAACATCCCCCGGCAGGGCATTCCCCAACCTCACTGCCCTCACCATGAGGAACCCCCTACCCAACATCCCCCGGCAGGGCATTCCGCAACCTCACTGCCCTCACTGTGAGGAACCCCCTACCCAACATCCCCCGGCAGGGCATTCCCCAACCCCCTCACTGCCCTCACCGTGAGGAACCCCCTACCCAACATCCCCCGGCAGGACATTCCCCAACCTCACTGCCCTCACCGTGAGGAACCCCCTACCCAACACCCCCGGCAGGGCATTCCCCAACCTCACTGCCCTCACCGTGAGGAACCCCCTACCCAACATCCCCCGGCAGGGCATTCCCCAACCTCACTGCCCTCACCGTGAGGAACCCCCTACCCAACACCCCCGGCAGGGCATTCCCCAACCTCACTGCCCTCACCGTGAGGAACCCCCTATGCTGCTTCAAATGGAAGCTCCGTTCCTCTAATCTAAAGGGGGGGCCTCTGGTGCGTTGATTGTTTTTATGGGAAAAAAGAACATCCCCCATCTGCCTATAATCCCCTCTAATGTACTTGTACAGAGTAATCATGTTCCCTCGCAAGCGCCTCTTTTCCAGAGAAAACAACCTCAACCTCGACAGTCTCACCTCATAGTTTAAATCTTCCATCCCCTTTACCAGTTTAGTTGCAGTCTCTGCACTCTCTCCAGCTCATTAATATCCTTCTTAAGGACTGGAGCCCAACACTGCCCCCATACTCACGGTGAGGCCTTACCAGGGACCTATAAAGGGGCAAAATTATGTTCTCATCCCTTGAGTCAATGCCCTTTTTTTATACAAGACAGCACTTTATTTGCTGTAGTAGCCACAGAATGACACTGCCTGGAATTAGACAACTTGTTATCAACAAAAACCCCTAGATCCTTCTCCATTAAGGATACCCCCAACACACTACCATTCAGTAGATAGTTTGCGTTTATATTATTTCTACCAAAATGCATAACTTTGCACTTATCAACATTGAACGTTGGCGTATGCCATGTGGGATGGCGTATGCCATCCCACAGGTGATTTACATTCTAGCCGGTGGGATGGCATTGTGGGGACATTTGTCGCGGCACAACTAATCTCCCCGTGTGTCACGGCCTTTAGGGTTGCCACCTTTTCTGAGAAGAAATACCGACCTTCCTATATTTTTATCTTTTTTCCCTATTAATAACATTGTGATCAAGCTTAATTTTTACTGGCCAGGTGGCAACCCCATGTCCAGTTGTAGCTTATACCATGTTGAGAGAAGCGCTTAAAAATCTTTCTTGCAAGCCACTTTATACAGGTATGGGATCCCTTATCCGGAAACCCGTAATCCAGAAAGTTCTGGATTACGGAAAGGCCATCTCCCATAGACTTCATTATAAGCAAATAATTCACATTTTTAAAAATGATTTCCTTTTTCTCTGTAATTATAAAACAGTACCTTGTACTTGATCCCAACTAAGATATAATTACCCCTTATTGGGGGCAGAACAGTCCTATTGGGTTTATTTAATGGTTAAATGATTCCCTTTTCTCTGTAATAATAAAACAGTACCTGTACTTGATCCCAACTAAGATATAATTACCCCTTATTGGGGCAGAACAGCCCTATTGGGTTTATTTAATGGTTAAATGATTCCCTTTTCTCTGTAATAATAAAACAGTACCTTGTACTTGATCCCAACTAAGATATAATTACCCCTTATTGGGGGCAGAACAGTCCTATTGGGTTTATTTAATGGTTAAATGATTCCCTTTTCTCTGTAATAATAAAACAGTACCTGTACTTGATCCCAACTAAGATATAATTACCCCTTATTGGGGGCAGAACAGCCCTATTGGGTTTATTTCATGGTTAAATGATTCCCTTTTCTCTGTAATAATAAAACAGTACCTTGTACTTGATCCCAACTAAGATATAATTACCCCTTATTGGGGGCAGAACAGTCCTATTGGGTTTATTTCATGGTTAAATGATTCCCTTTTCTCTGTAATAATAAAACAGTACCTTGTACTTGATCCCAACTAAGATATAATTACCCCTTATTGGGGGCAGAACAGTCCTATTGGGTTTATTTAATGGTTAAATGATTCCCTTTTCTCTGTAATAATAAAACAGTACCTGTACTTGATCCCAACTAAGATATAATTACCCCTTATTGGGGGCAGAACAGCCCTATTGGGTTTATTTCATGGTTAAATGATTCCCTTTTCTCTGTAATAATAAAACAGTACCTTGTACTTGATCCCAACTAAGATATAATTACCCCTTATTGGGGGCAGAACAGTCCTATTGGGTTTATTTCATGGTTAAATGATTCCCTTTTCTCTGTAATAATAAAACAGTACCTGTACTTGATCCCAACTAAGATATAATTACCCCTTATTGGGGCAGAACAGTCCTATTGGGTTTATTTAATGGTTAAATGATTCCCTTTTCTCTGTAATAATAAAACAGTACCTGTACTTGATCCCAACTAAGATATAATTACCCCTTATTGGGGCAGAACAGCCCTATTGGGTTTATTTCATGGTTAAATGATTCCCTTTTCTCTGTAATAATAAAACAGTACCTTGTACTTGATCCCAACTAAGATATAATTACCCCTTATTGGGGGCAGAACAGCCCCATTGGGTTTATTTCATGTTTAAATGATTCCCTTTTCTCTGTAGTAATAAAACAGTACCTGTACTTGATCCCAACTTAGATATAATTAATCCTTATAGGAGGCAAAATAAGCCTATTGGGTTTATTTAATATTTAATTTTTTCAGACAGGTTATGGCGATCCAAATTATGGAAAGATCCCTTATCCGGAAAACCCCATGTCCCGAGCATTCTGGATAACAGGTCCAATACCTGTAATGCTAAACTACATCTAGGGGGCTGCAGGGTAAGATAGTGTTAGAGGGCTAAATACTCATTCAGAAGGCCCAGACTGGCAATCTGTGGGTTCTAGCAAATGCCAGAGGGGCTGCTGTAAGGTTCCATACACAATGACTATTTATTGGGCCTGTGGGGAGACTGTTGGGGGCCTATTTTGAATCTTGGTCCGGACCTATCAAACACCTGCCAAGACTAGGGCCCATAATACAGATTTATGCCAGTAAATTTGTAATACGCTTAGGGAAAGCACCCACAAAGCGACTTGCCTGCGATAGATCGCTGCTAACGTGGGCGAGTACCTGCTCCTGAAAAGGGTTTGCCCTGTCCTGACCCAATCTTAATTATTTGTTATTGTCGGGATATCGTCTTATCCGGTGCTTGTCATCCGAACGACATATGTGCTGCTGTAGGAACCCTACCAGAACCCTTCCAAAATCAATAGGCGCACTTACGCAAAATTCAGAGCAGAGGGTGGGACGAAGGCAGCAGCACTAAGCGCAGCTATAGGGAAGTGCAAGGAGCAATTTTGGACACAATGGCATTTCCCCTGCACCCATCCCCCTTGCTTGCTTGCAGTAGGTGCCAAAGTAAAAGTGGCCAAAGAGGCTGGAGAAGGGGACTACCATGCAGCCCCCCCCCCCCCCCCCCCACCGGCTCCTCTGCTGTATGTAAGTTATGTAATTTGCCAGACTTGTGGATTTTAGATTATTCAACACTATTATTCAACTTGTAGCCCTCTTTTGCTACTGCACGAGATCTAGCACGCATTCATCTGCGTGTGGCGCTACAGGAGCCCTGGGCCTCCGCTATATGGAAGGGCAGGTACACTGATAATGGCGTGCCTCCACCCAGGGTCAGGACAGGTTGGACTGCGGTACCCCTCCCTGGGAAACTTCTCTGATCCACAACACACAAACACAGGAAAGGTTGATGGATTTATTGGCAGGACGCTATACCTTTAAATTAGCAGAGATAGATACAGCCTGCCAGCCAGGGGCAACCTCACTCACATAACATACAGTAGGTGGTACTTTCTGCTGAGGGGAATCCCCCACTTATGTGGCAAGTGCTTCAGAGTCTTAGAACTCCCTTTGGCTTTCCGTGCCCTGAGAAGAGCACGCTTTGTTCTTCAGAGCCCTGTACAGGACCCCCTTTCCTTCCGCACCCTAAGAGAGCGCGCTTTCTGCCACTGGGGAGGATTCCCAATTACTTTATTATACAGAGCACTGTGTGAGCTACCTACACCTTGCTTGTCTGTCTGCTTCCTCGTTCCCAGCAGCCCCCTCTCCCCTCACTTCCTTCCTGTCAGCTCACACAGGGGGTGGGGGCTCCTCCTCCTTACACAGTAACAGCACAGAGGGGAGACAAGTATACACAGCTCCCCTACAAACTCAATAAATTTTAATTTTCTCTGACCATGGCCTGCCCAATTATTCCCAGATATGCATCCATTCTGCCCAAAACCCCACTCCCTTTTGGGGTAAACGCACCCTTTTGAGGATCCACGATTTGGGATCCTCCTGCCAAAACCAAGACCATTGGTTGGAGCAGACAGCATGCGTCTATTACATTTAGGCTAATGGCACACAGGATGAAATCGCCTGATAGGTGCCAGAAGCCAAAGACTGCCTGATCCAACCCCAGGCAGGACTCTAGTGGCCAGTTTAAGTCCATTTTACTTTCCTTAAATAAACAGGATTTTTCTTGTTTTTTAATTTGTAAAATTTTACAAAGTCAGCCCCCCGGCAGCTCATATTGCAGCTACTAGGAACAGATGCTTTTAGCACATATTTGTCTCTGAGAATTGTCTGCCATATGCTTTGTTAAAGGGACGCTCCTAACTCTGTTGTGTCTTTAGAGGATTGTGATTATCTGAGTACAATTTGTCTGGGAATTGCTTCTAAAAGCAAGGAGTTGTCCACAGATTTCGACGAAGAATGCAACTCCCATGTCTGGGGCCTGCTGCTTCCATTTTTCTGAGCAAGCGTCCAATCTTCATGATATCACGAATGGGAATCACCTTTTCCCTCTAGTTGAAGATGTATGTATGTATGCGATTAATATTTAATATCACCTTGACAAAACAATCAGTCTGACAATCCCAAAGGAGTAGAGAAATTGTACCCCCTACTGCAAATGATAAGGATATTAGAAGTCACTGAGGGGTTCTGTGACCATATAAAGGCACAAGGCTGCAGGCTGAGTTATACAGGGAACTCTGAGTATCACTCATGTATTATAAGGGATAATGTACCACCTACTGTAAATGATAAGGATATTAGAAGTCACTGAGGGGTTCTGTGCCCATATAAAGGCACAAGGCTGCAGGCTGAGTTATACAGGGAACTCTGAGTATCACTCATGTATTATAAGGGATAATGTACCCCCTACTGTAAATGATAAGGATATTAGCAGTCACTGAGGGGTTCTGTGCCCATATAAAGGCACAAGGCTGCAGGCTGAGTTATACAGGGAACTCTGAGTATCACTCATGTATTATAAGGGATAATGTACCCCCTACTGTAAATGATAAGGATATTAGCAGTCACTGAGGGGTTCTGTGCCCATATAAAGGCACAAGGCTGCAGGCTGAGTTATACAGGGAACTCTGAGTATCACTCATGTATTATAAGGGATAATGTACCCCCTACTGTAAATGATAAGGCTATTAGTCACTGGGGTGTAATTATCATATACACAAGGGGGGTGGATATTGTAAATGAGAAATTGACAAATGTGGCCTATTTGTAAAGAATATGTTTTTATGGCATTCCCATTTGCTCAACAATTATGGTCGCCACATTAAGAATTTCCTCCTTTAACTTAAATGCATCTAGCTTTCTATTTCCATTGCTTCCCTTCCCTCACATGATACCCATTTTTCCTCTTTCTGTTCTGCTATAATCTGTTTCCCTTTGTATCTAACTGATCTTCTGTTTCCCTTTGAGTCTATATGCACAGAAAGGCAAACCAGCGCTAAAAGCAATAAAAACTGGTGAATACTCCCTTCTGCCATAGCCCCTAACAAAGCAACAGTGTTCTTTATGTACGAATACAGATATCTTCCTGTACGTTTGTACTCTACCAATCACAATTCAGCAGAGAAAAACAGGTCCAAAGCAAATAATGTTTATTACTAAATTTAGCATGGCGAGCTCTATAGCCAAGGTGTCATCAACTGTCAGACGCCCTCAATAAGGAGACAGAAAAGGCCACATTTCCAGGCTGCTTGGAGATATTTCAGAGATAGTTCCAAGTGGTTGTATTTATAGCAATCTCATTGGCTTGAACCTGATAACTTGGGCTGCATATTTGTGCTGGGAATGGGGAAACCCTAAGCTCAGCACTTTCTCTAATCTTATGTGCCACATTGTGGAGTGAGCTCAATTCAGCAAAAGCAGCGAGTCGCCTACTCCCTGCTGAGATGGCCCAGGACTGGGGACTATGAGGCTTTTTTTTCTCCAGGACTGAAGATTATTTTTATTATATATCACCAACATATTCCACAGTGCTTTACAGAGATTAGACATCATTCACAGCAGTTCATGCACAGTGCCATTCATCTCAATTACTGCAAACAAGGGTCGGAATGGCCACCGAGGCACCGGAAAAAATTCTGGTGGGCCCAAGCGGCCCAGACCTGATACCTGTTTGCGCCTTTTACTTCCTGCTCAGGGGAGGACATTGAGTGGGTGCCAGGGGCGGTGCGAGGGATGTGGCCGTTGGGGGCACCTTGGGGGGCAGCCCTGGTGGGCCCTGCTCCCTCCAGTCTGACCCTGCAAGGGCCAGTACAGATATCGAATCCCTTATCCGGAAACGCATTATCCAGAAACTTCCAAATTACGGAAACGTCATCTCCCATAGACTCCATATTAATCAAATAATTCACATTTTTAAAAATAATTTCCTTTTTCTCTGTAATAATAAAACAGAACCTAGTACTTAATCCCAAGATTTAAGTAATCCTTATTTGAGCCAAAACAATTCTATTGGGTTTAATCGCTGTTTAAATCATTTTTTTTAGTAGACTAAAGGTAGGAGTTTCAAATTACGGAAAGATCCCTTATCCGGAAAACCCCAGGTCCCGAGCATTCTGGATAACAGGTCCCATACCTGTATTAGGCTCTTTGGTCATTTTGTCTATCGCCATTTTCCCTCTTTTTTTGTTAGCCTAAAATCTAAACTTCCCAATTTTTAATACAAGGTTTATTTTTTTCACAATTCATATTTTTTTGTGCTAAAACTCAAATTTTTTGTTTAAATAAATTGTGATTTTTTTTTCACCATTTATTATGTGTCAAAACTGGGACAAATACAAAAGTAAAAATACGCATGCAAATATATAAGCTGTCGAGGTCATGTAGAAGTCAATGGCAGCCGTCCTTCATTCCAACTTAAAGATCTTTCTTTGGTATTACAAGTTTTTGGATATTTCAGAGACTCCATTCACTGAAAAATGCAAAACATTGTGGTTTTCAAATGCTTTTTTGGGCTTTTTTTTAGAAGGCTGTTCTAATAAATCACTTGGCATTCGTGGTTTTACAGAAAATGAGTTTTTTTTGTGGTTTGAAAAACCTCTACAACCACAAAAATAAGAACTTTGATAAATGGGCCTCCCTGTTGGAAACCTGCCCAAATCTACAGGACCTATTGGCCACATAATAAACTGAATCTATGGTTGTAGAAAGATAAACAATAAGAGGAACAATAACACAACCCTCACAATGTGTGTGTTTTGGTTCCTGGGTAACCAGATAGCATTTCCAATATACATATTGGTAGTGATGAGCGAATCTGTTCTGTTTTGCTTCGCCGAAAAATTTGCGAATCTTTCAAAAGATCAGCGAAACGGCGAAAATGTTGTGCGACAAAAAAAATTTGTCGCCTGCGACTATTCTTTTGTCGCCCGCGGCTATTATTTTGTCACGCAGCTATTGTTTTGTTGCCCGCGGCTATTATTTTGTTGCGCGCCTATTGTTTCGTTGCCCGCAGCTATTATTTTGTCGCGCGGCTATTGTTTCGTCGCCCGCGGCTATTATTTTGTCGCGCGGCTATTGTTTCGTCGCCAGCGGCTATTATTTCGTTGCGCAGCTATTGTTTCGTCGCCAGCGGCTATTATTCCGTCGCACGCCTATTCTTTTGTCACCAGTGGCTATTATTTCGTCGTGCGGCTATTCTTTTGACGCCCGCGACTATTCTTTTTTGCCGCCGGCTACAATTTTTGGACGTGCGGCGAATTTTTACGCGGCGAATGTTTTTATTCGTTTCGCGAAACAATCCGCCAATGGCGAAACACAGAAATTCGCTGCGAATCCATGCCTGCCGAAACATTTCGCCCATCGCTACATATTGGAAATATGGGGCCAAACAATCGAATTAGAATGATGGGTATAGGCGTCCATCGCTTCAAGGACTGCATCAACGAGCCGATGTGGTCCCCGATCCGACTAGTTTTCAAACCTGCCTGATCGAGATCTGCCCGATTTCAGGCCAGATATTGGTCGGGCCGGCCTGTCGGTAGTGCCCCTACACGGGCCGATAAGCTGGTGAATCAGTCTAAGGTACCAATATCAGCAGCTAGAATCGGCCCGTGTATGGGGACCTTTAATCTGGGGCATCCAATAGTAGTTACATAGTTACATAGTTACATAGGGTTGAAAAAAGACCAGTGTCCATCAAGTTCAACCCATCCAAGTAAACCCAGCACACCTAACCCACACCTACCAATCTATACACTCACATACATAAACTATATATACAACCACTAGTACTAACTGTAGATATTAGTATCACAATAGCCTTGGATATTCTGATTGATCAAGAACTCATCCAGGCCCCTCTCAAAGGCATTAACAGAATCTGCCATTACCACATCACTAGGAAGGGCATTCCATAACCTCACTGCCCTCACCGTGAAAAACCACCTACGCTGCTTCAAATGGAAGCTCCTTTCCTCTAATCTAAAGGGGTGACCTCTGGTGCGCTGATTGTTTTTATGGGAAAAAAGAACATCCCCCAACTGCCTATAATCCCCTCTAATGTACTTGTACAGAGTAATCATGTCCCCTCGCAAGCGCCTCTTTTCCAGAGAAAACAACCCCAACCTCGACAGTCTCACCTCATAGTTTAACCCTCCCATCCCCTTTACCAGTTTAGTTGCAAACTCTGCACTCTCTCCAGCTCATTAATATCCTTCTTAAGGACTGGAGCCCAAAACTGCACTGCATACTCAAGGTGAGGCCTTACCAGGGACCTATAAAGGGGCAAAATTATGTTCTCATCCCTTGAGTCAATGCCCTTTTTATACAAGACAGCACTTTATTTGCTGTAGTAGCCACAGAATGACACTGCCTGGCATTAGACAACTTGTTATCAACAAAAACCCCTAGATCCTTCCCCATTAAGGATCCCCCCAACTCACTACCATTCAGTAGATAGTTTGCGTTTATATTATTCCTACCAAAATGCATAACTTTGCACTTATCAACATTGAACCTCATTTTCCAGTTTGCTGCCCAGTTATCTAATTTTGTCAAATCGCTCTGCAAAGCGGCAGAAATTCCTTCTTCTCTTAAGCTACACCTTCTCCTTCCAGTTGGAAAAACGTACAGTGTATGCGGCAATAGGTAGTGGGTTGCATACAAGAATAGATGAGATGGGGCAGTAGGGGGCAGTAGGGGGCAGTAAGTGACAGGCAGCAATGCAATGGGAGCTACTGCCAACATTAAATAACAGTATGGGAGGCATCGGGGAAATACAGCTAAGCTGAGAAATACGAAATATGTACAGATAAACCAAAAAAGAGGCAGTAACTTTCCGGCAAAGCTGCACCTGTTTCTAGTATAATATAGTAAGGGATAGGTAATGATATAACGGCATCTAATACATACTTCATCATGTAAATTCTGTTACATATTCATGGCCTAGCGCTGATAGGAGCGGCACTCTGCTGATTGAAAAGCAAATATCTTATTGAAAACTAAAGCTGGGCCGGAAATTAGTTGATTCTAAAGAGAGCGAGAGCGAGACAAAGAACAGAGACTGACAGCGAGACAGTGTGGCCTCATTTACACTTTACAATTTGTTAAATGTTTACAGATTTGTGATATTTTTTATATTATCTACAAAGCTAAAGCTATTACATGGGTTGTTAGACTTCCAATGAGAAGCCTGTCTACCAGCGGCAGGGTAAGCTTTCCAGCAGAGGTGGTAATAGAAAAACCTCATGCTTACAAGCTGAAGTGAGATGGATTAAAAGGTTTAAAGGGAAACTATACCAACAGAATGAATAGTTAACCAACAGATTATATTGTATTATATACCTTACCAAATTGGAATATATATATATGTCCATTCATTGGCTGATGTGACCTAACATATACAGTATGTGTGCCCTTGGTTTATTTTTATGTACCATGAATCGTATGATATATTTTTATAGAGAGATAGAGAGTTTATGTGAGTTAATGTGTCCCACTAACCTCGATGGGTTACCCTAGGCTCCAGGGAGGTGGGAAATAATGGCGTAAAAGGGGTTGTTCACCTTTAAATTCACTTTATAGTATGATGTAGAGAGTCTTTGATTTTTATTATTTTTTGGTTTCTGAAATATTTACCTTTTTATTCAGCAGTTCTCCAGTTTGGGGTTTTGGCATCTACATTATTGCTCGGGTCCATAATACCCAGCAACCAGGCAGTAGTTTGAATGAGAGACAGGAATAGGAATGGGTGTGAATAGAAAGATAAAGTCATAAAGTCATTGTAGCCCCAATAGTTTTTTGGCTGCCGGCGACAGTGATACCCTTTCGAAAGCTGGAAAGAGTCGGAAATTAAAAACGATCAAAAATAAAGAATGAAGACTAATTGAAAAGCTGCTAAGAACTGGCCATACTGAAAGTGAAAAAACCCCTTTTAATGACACGCCTTCATAAATACTGCCGTTATTTCCGTGTTCATTCCCTGACACACATTTCTTATGTATCGAGTGTCAAACTACACTCGAATCTGAACTGAACGCCTGAAGCCACCTTCCTTATGGCAAGACCCAACAGGTTCCCCCGCTCTGCTGAATCACTTCCATTCCATGGAGTAGGTAAGGAGGGGCTTAGTGCAGCCAATAGGAACTGGCCCCCAGTCACCAGCAGCCGTACCTATTATCTCTGCCTGACATGCCAGCAGCCTCTCTGTCCCTATGAGCCTCAGCCATATATTCATGGGGGGGATGCAGGTTTCTATGATCCATTCTCTGAGACCTGAAACTATGCATTTAGCATACAGGGCAGGGTGCACCGTGCCAAAACATCTTGCATTGTACCCATTTTTGCACCTTGCATGTATTAAATGCCCTAACGTGTAACATTTCTACCCTAATTCTTTTATGACCTTTAGTTCCCCTTTAAAGGAAAACCATACCCTCCAGAATGAATACTTAATCAGCAGATAGTTTATATCATATTATAGGAGAAGGAAAGTCATTTTGGCAAATTTACTGCCAATGGATTCAACACATTAGTGCAGGGTTGGAACTAGGGGTAGGCGGGAGAGGCACCGGCCTAGGGCGCAATGAATTGTGGGGGAACCTCTCCTGCCTACCCCTAGTCCGCACAGGGGCGAGGTGGCCAACTGGGTTGCCTAGGACACCCAGACTGCCTGGCTCACCTCTGCATTAATGCCTCCTAGAACGCTATACAGTAGAACCCCCATTTTACGTTTTTCAGGGGACCATGGAAAAAAGATGTAAAATCAGGGAAAATGTAAAATCAGGGAAATGTGTTAAAGACACATAAATGTAAGCTATTTAAAGGAAATAACTACAGGAACCATTTTCTATTTGTAACTGACACTCCACTCCGATGTTGACGGTCTACATTTCCCATCATTCTCCCGCATATTTTCAAGAGGCATGATGGGAAGTGTAGTCCTGCAATATCAGGGAGGGATTCTTAAAGCAACACCACACAATAAATTCTTTCTCCAAGTCCCATTTCAGTAGGATTTGGATCTAGATTTATAGCCCCAGTAATGTTGATGCTGGGGGAATCCTTGTAGTTTGGGGTTGTTATCCAAGACTAAGGGTCTGATTTACTAATCCACGAATCTGAATCCCGAATGGGAAAAAATCGGATTGGAAACGAACATTTTGCGACTCTTTTGTATTTTTTGCGATTTTTTCATCGCCGTCGCAACTTTTTCGTGAATTGTCACAACTTTTTCGTAGCTGTTATGACTTGCGCGAATTGTCGCGACTTTTTCGTAGCCGTTGCGACTTGCGCGAATTGTCGCGACTTTTTCGTATTGAGCGCTAGTAAACGGCGGGCAAACCTTTCCGATTTTGCCGCAACGGATACGAAAAAGTCGCAACAATTCGCGCAAGTCGTAATGGCTACGAAAAAGTTGCGACAATTTACGAAAAAGTCGCAACGGCGACGGAAAAAATCGCAAAATACCGATCATTACGAAAAAAACGCATTCGGACGCTTTCGATCCGTTCGTGGATTAGTAAATCGGCCCCCTAAGGTTTATTAAGGGTTTGTTTTGCATGGAATGTAGCAAATACGCATGATTTAGCATTCTCGCCATTCTCACCTCGCGCTTATAAATGAGTTTATTGCAGTCTGAGTGCCTCGTATCTCACTGCTACACAGAGATTTGTCTTCATTCCTCTGTGATGTTGGTTTGGCCACTAGGTGTCAATACTAATAAGGATTTAGTAGACCAAAGCCTGTGTGCAATGAAATTAGGAGCTTGCCGCGTGCATTCTCTAATGGTGTCTTTGGCCCCATGTTAACCCTTAATGATCCTGTTACTATGGTTAAGTGCCCACTTTTGGCACAAAACGCGCCAGGCTGTTTGAAATGTTTTTTTCTTTAAATAAAAAACAAACATGCTTTAATGGCAACACTTTTTGCTAATTGGTCCAGTCTTTTCTAGTGGCAGCCTTGTTTTCTCATTTTTTGAGGTACAGGTATGGGACCCGTTATCCAGAATGCTCGAGACCTGGGGGTTACGGGATAAGGGGTCTTTCTGTAATTCGCATCTCCTACCTTAAGTCTACTAAAAAAATGGTTTAAACAGTTATTAACCCCAATAGGATTGTTTTGCTCCAATAAGGATTGATTATATGTTAGTTGGGATCAAGTACAGGTACTGTTTTATTATTACAGAGAAAAGGGAATCATTTAACCATTAAATAAACCCAATAGGGCTGTTCTGCCCCCAATAAGGGGTAATTATATCTTAGTTGGGATCAAGTACAGGTACTGTTTTATTATTACAGAGAAAAGGGAATCATTTAACCATTAAATAAACCCAATAGGGCTGTTCTGCCCCCAATAAGGGGTAATTATATCTTAGTTGGGATCAAGTACAGGTACTGTTTTATTATTACAGAGAAAAGGGAATCATTTAACCATTAAATAAACCCAATAGGGCTGTTCTGCCCCAATAAGGGGTAATTATATCTTAGTTGGGATCAAGTACAGGTACTGTTTTATTATTACAGAGAAAAGGGAATCATTTAACCATTAAATAAACCCAATAGGGCTGTTCTGCCCCCAATAAGGGGTAATTAAGGAAAAAGGAAACCATTTTTAAAAATGTGAATTATTTGATTAAAATGGAGTCTATGGGAGATGGCCTTCCTGTAATAAGTTATAAAAATTAACAATAACAATAAAAATGGAGCCAGGCTGCTGGGGTCAGTGAGGCCCATTTAAAAGGTACAAGTAGAAGGCAAATAATTTAAAAACTATAAAATATAAATAATGAAAACCAGTTAAAAGGTTGCTTAGAATTGGCCATTCTATAACATACTAATAGTTAACTTAAAGGTGAACTACCCCTTTAAAGGAGAACTAAAGCCTAACTAAAGAAGTAGGGCAGAAATTATGTACAGTATGTTTTGGGCTTCTGTACCAACCCAAAGCAACCACTGGCAAAGCTGTTGTGTAGCCCCGGGGCAGCCATTCAAACTGAAAAAAAGGAGAAAAGGCACAGCAGATAACAGATTAGCCCTATAGAATACAATGGTGTTTTACCCAGCTTATCTGCATATATCTTCTTGCATATATGATTAAGTTGGCACACTGCCAATTCTGCCATCAGGTTGCACTTTACTAGAGAACATAAATGATCTTTGCATCCCCCTCTTGCTCTTATTGCAACCCCCCTGCAGTACTTGCCCATTAACGCACTACTCATTTGTATCCACAAGGTGGCAGCAGTGAGATGGGAGAGGAGCAGCCTGCCAGCCCACTGAGCCATCACTCTCCACATTAATACAGAGGGACACACAGCTTCCAAGGCAGCAGTTTCCCTTCAGCATTCAGCAATGACCATTAACAGTCTCCAACCAGGGAAGAATTGCAAAGTCCAGATGTCATGTTTGGCCAAGGTAAGTGCCTTTTCTTTCCCACCCTATCCCCACCGTAGGGTGTCACCTTTGTTCTACAGTGTCGCTGACAAGGGATCCCCAGGACCCTGGAGTTGTTGTGGGTGACAGTTTGCTCCTGGGATTGTTGCACGATGCCCTGACCCTTATTCTGCCAGCTGGGTACATATGTAGCTAAGGCTTGGCTGTGCCAGGGTGGGTTTGCACTGGTTCCTATGCGTTGCTGGTTAATAATTTAGCACTTTCCAGAATATTTCACTTGCTGCTCTGCCTGCCCAATTTAGTGTTAAACCAGGACACAGGGCTTTAGGGTTTGCCTTTATCCTCCATGGACTGCCAGTGTCCAGCTTGCATTCTATGGATTATATTTTATTTACATGGTTGCATCTTTCCTACTACAACTATAGCCAGAGATACCCCAAAGTGATGGATAACTCTAGACTATCCCTGATATCCTGGATTCTCACATGCAATTAGCAGTCAAATGAAGATACCCCTGAGTGCCTTTGGGGATAGTGGCGACTGCCTGTGTCCATGTATCAGTTAAAGTGGAACGGATCAGCTAAAGTACCAGGCTGACTTGTCTGAGTCCTTTCGATTGCACTCCTCGCCTCTCCTGTTCATTAGTTAATATGATATCATTCAGGCTAAGAGACCGTGACGGGGAAATGATGAGGTTAGTGAGTCTCGGAGGAGCAGCACATTGACTCAAAGCATTCAGAGAAGGATTTTTTGCACAGCTAAGTACTTGGGCAGGGGTTGGGCTACCTGTGGGCTGCTGAGCTGTCTTTATGGGGGGCCAAGTAAGGGTGCCCATAAGGTGTAAGGCATTACTTATAGTAGAAGAGATAATAGCACAGCAGTACTAACAGGCATAACACTGCGGCATTGGATAACAGGGGAGCAGCCTTATTATCAACTGGTATAATAGGGTAGCAATGGGCATCGCTTATAGTAGCACGGGTAATAGCACAACAGTACTATCAGGAATAACTGTGCAGCATCACTTAAAGTAGTGGGGATAATAGGGCAACAGCCTTTATAGTAACTGGTATAATAGGGCAGCAATGGGTACAGTAGCAGACTAACAGGGGAACAATGGGCATCATTGATAATAGCAGGGTTAATAGTACAGTAACACTTATAGCAGCAGGCATAACAGTGCAGCAGTGGTTATAGTAGCAGGGGTAACAGTGCAGCAGTGGGTATAGTAGCAGGCATAACAGTGCAGCAATGGGTATAGTAGCAGGCATAACAGTGCAGCAATGGGTATAGTAGCAGGGGTAACAGTGCAGCAGTGGGTATAGTAGCAGGCATAACAGTGCAGCAATGGGTACAATAGCAGACATAACAGTGCAGCAGTGGGTATAGTAGCAGGCATAACAGTGCAGCAATGGGTATAGTAGCAGACATAACAGTGCAGCAGTGGGTATAGTAGCAGGGGTAACAGTGCAACAATGGGTATAGTAGCAGGCATAACAGTGCAACAGTGGGTATAGTAGCAGGGGTAACAGTGCAGCAATGGGTATAGTAGCAGGGGTAACAGTGCAGCAGTGGGTATAGTAGCAGGGGTAACAGTGCAGCAATGGGTATAGTAGCAGGGGTAACAGTGCAGCAGTGGGTATAGTAGCAAGCATAACAGTGCAGCAATGGGTATAGTAGCAGACATAACAGTGCAGCAATGGGTATAGTAGAAGGGGTAACAGTGCAACAGTGGGTATAGTAGCAGGCATAACAGTGCAACAGTGGGTATAGTAGCAGGCATAACAGTGCAACAGGGGGTATAGTAGCAGGCATAACAGTGCAACAGTGGGTATAGTAGCAGACATAACAGTGCAACAGTGGGTATAATAGCAGGCATAACAGTGCAGCAATGGGTATAGTAGCAGGGGTAACAATGCAGCAATGGGTATAGTAGCAGGGGTAACAGTGCAGCAGTGGGTATAGTAGCAGGGGTAACAATGCAGCAATGGGTATAGTAGCAGGGGTAACAGTGCAGCAGTGGGTATAGTAGCAGGGGTAACAATGCAGCAATGGGTATAGTAGCAGGGGTAACAGTGCAACAGGGGGTATAGTAGCAGACATAACAGTGCAACAGTGGGTATAATAGCAGGCATAACAGTGCAGCAATGGGTATAGTAGCAGGGGTAACAATGCAGCAATGGGTATAGTAGCAGGGGTAACAGTGCAGCAGTGGGTATAGTAGCAGGGGTAACAATGCAGCAATGGGTATAGTAGCAGGGGTAACAGTGCAGCAGTGGGTATAGTAGCAGGGGTAACAATGCAGCAATGGGTATAGTAGCAGGGGTAACAGTGCAGCAGTAGGTATAGTAGCACGAGTAACAACCCAGCAGCAGGTATAGTAGTACAAGTAACAATCCAGCAGCAGGTACAGTAGCGGGGGTAACAGTGCAACAGCGGGTATAGTAGTAGGAGTAACAACACAGCAGTGGGTATAGTAGCAGGGGTAACAGTGCAACAGCGGGTATAGTAGTAGGAGTAACAACACAGCAGCGGGTATAGTAGCAGGGGTAACAGTGCAACAGCGGCTATAGTAGTAGGAGTAACAACACAGCAGCGGGTATAGTAGCGGGGGTAACAGTGCAACAGCGGGTATAGTAGCAGGGGTAACAGTGCAACAGCGGCTATAGTAGTAGGAGTAACAACACAGCAGCGGGTATAGTAGCAGGGGTAACAGTGCAACAGCGGCTATAGTAGTAGGAGTAACAACACAGCAGCGGGTATAGTAGCGGGGGTAACAGTGCAACAGCGGGTATAGTAGCAGGGGTAACAGTGCAACAGCGGCTATAGTAGTAGGAGTAACAACACAGCAGCGGGTATAGTAGCAGGGGTAACAGTGCAACAGCGGCTATAGTAGTAGGAGTAACAACACAGCAGCGGGTATAGTAGCGGGGGTAACAGTGCAACAGCGGGTATAGTAGCAGGGGTAACAGTGCAACAGCGGCTATAGTAGTAGGAGTAACAACACAGCAGCGGGTATAGTAGTGGGGTAACAGTGCAACAGCGGCTATAGTAGTAGGAGTAACAACACAGCAGCGGGTATAGTAGCGGGGGTAACAGTGCAACAGCGGGTATAGTAGCGGGGGTAACAGTGCAACAGCGGGTATAGTAGCAGGAATAACAACACAGCAGCACTCATATTAACAAGCATAACAGCCAAACATCAATTATAGTAACAGGGACAAAAGTACAGCAGCTATTATAGTAGCAGGTGAGATATCCATGAATCCTTTTGTACAGCCCCCAGTTGTTATTAACTACAACCCCTAGCAACAGACCTCATTATGACTATGGATACATAGGATGCCTAAAGAAAGCATTGCTGTGGTAGGATCTGGGGGTTATGTTATAAATTGTCTCACGTGGCCGTGTGTAAATCCCCTGTGTACCCTGCTCCATCCCAGAGATAAAAACTCTAATTGAGTGAAATCCTACCCCGCTCATAGTACATTTGCTGGAATCCATCATCTGTCCTTGCTTTCAAATAGCGAGAAATTGTAGAGGGAATAAATCATTAAAGGCGCCTTCTAATTACTCCGTAGGGGCTGCAGAATTCACTTTCCGAAGGAGGAAACTGAAGGTTCTATTTTCTAAAAGGTTTTGATCCAAAAGGAAAAATAAGTTTTACATTAGTTAGGGGTGGGCGCTCTGGGACACCATCTTGGGTCCAAACGCTTAAACGGAAGCTGGAATGGTTCAACCCCAAATCCACCAAACTTTTGTAATCAGATTTGCTGTATCTAATCTTTTATATTTCTCTAATAGTTCTTATATATTTATTAAATTAGTGGTCCCTGTCTTACTGCATATAACTACATATTGTAGGTAGGGAAAACGCGTTATCCAGAAAGTTCCGAATTACGGAATGGCCATCTCCCATAGATTCCATTATAAGCAAATAGTTCTAATTTTTAAAAATCATTCCCGTTTCTCTGTAATAATAAAACAGTACCTGTACTTGATCCCAACTAAGATATAATTACCCCTTATTGGGGCAGAACAGCCCTATTGGGTTTATTTCATGGTTAAATGATTCCCTTTTCTCTGTAATAATAAAACAGTACCTGTACTTGATCCCAACTAAGATATAATTACCCCTTATTGGGGCAGAACAGCCCTATTGGGTTTATTTAATGGTTAAATGATTCCCTTTTCTCTGTAATAATAAAACAGTACCTGTACTTGATCCCAACTAAGATATAATTACCCCTTATTGGGGGCAGAACAGCCCTATTGGGTTTATTTAATGGTTAAATGATTCCCTTTTCTCTGTAATAATAAAACAGTACCTGTACTTGATCCCAACTAAGATATAATTACCCCTTATTGGGGCAGAACAGCCCTATTGGGTTTATTTCATGGTTAAATGATTCCCTTTTCTCTGTAATAATAAAACAGTACCTGTACTTGATCCCAACTAAGATATAATTACCCCTTATTGGGGGCAGAACAGCCCTATTGGGTTTATTTCATGGTTAAATGATTCCCTTTTCTCTGTAATAATAAAACAGTATCTGTACTTGATCCCAACTAAGATATAATTACCCCTTATTGGGGCAGAACAGCCCTATTGGGTTTATTTAATGGTTAAATGATTCCCTTTTCTCTGTAATAATAAAACAGTACCTGTACTTGATCCCAACTAAGATATAATTACCCCTTATTGGGGCAGAACAGCCCTATTGGGTTTATTTCATGGTTAAATGATTCCCTTTTCTCTGTAATAATAAAACAGTACCAGTACTTGATCCCAACTAAGATATCAGTAATCCTTATTGGATGCAACAATCCTGTTGAGTTTAAATGATGTTTAAATGATTTTTAGCAGACTTAAGGGAGATCCAAATTACTGAAAGACCCCTTATCCGGAAAGCCCCAGGTCCCGAGCATTCTGGATAACAGGTCCTATACCTATAATACCAACCTTTGGGTTGGTGGAGTAGGCGGGGAGTAACATGAGAGTGGGGAAATGATGTCATAGGGTGGGGAAAATAGGTGGGGTATGGGCGGGTCTGTACTTTTAAGGAGCAATCCTTTCACAAAAGGAACAGGAAAGGGAGGAACTTGTAGGGTATTGCACATTAATTGCAAATAAATTGCCAGTAAAATTGTAATTTGGGGCCCCAGCCCTAGCAGGGGATTTACCAGCTGGGCCAGTCGAATACTAGCCAAGGCAGACGTGTGTGGGCAAGCTGCCATTAGAAATCACAGGACCCCATATTAGTTAGTTGGCAGGGTTTTCTCCTTAGGGGGCCTTGGACATTAGCCTACTGCCCACCTAAGCCCCTGTTGGGTTAGTAGAATGAGGCCTTGGTTTTAAATATGCTTATCAAAATAGATTATGTCCAGTGTGTGTCCATGTACTCTTACACCCGAACATGCCCAGAATTGTCCCAAAAGCCACCCACACTCTTGCAAGCCACGGGTCAGACTGAGCTGGGAACTGGGAGAAAACCCATTGGGCTCTGCCAACCCTGGCCTGCTGCCTGAGACTGGGGTGGTGGTTTGGGGCGGCGGGGGCCCTCCGTGGCTGGGATGGTGGGGTCTTTCAGGTGACTCTCCAGTCTGGCGCTGGGTAAGCCCAGTTATTGGTCCACAAATTGTGTCTGTCTGGCTTCCAGCTGGCACTGGGCCCCTCTTATGGCAGTGAACAGTGAAAATATGTCATTTTGGCTACAAAAATGAAGGGTTTGAATTTAACCTACCCAGCCAACAACTCTCTCTCAAGGGCAAATGTGCAATTCATACAAGCTGGGGATGCATCAATTCCACTATTTTCAGATTCAGTTGAACCGTAAGTCCTTTATAAAGGATTTGGCCAAATATTGGACCAAATTCGAATGGTTAAAGAGCAAGCAGCATGTGCTGAAAAAGGCCGAATCTTGGTCGAATCCTGAACCGAATCCTGGATTGGGTGCATCCCTAATACAAGCCCTGTGCTGACAGTGAGAAGGGAACTATAGAGCCACTTTAGTATCTCATGGTTTCTTTATGGGTGCCTGAATAAATATAAGGGTGGTGTCTTGACGTGGGTGTTTTTAAAATACACGGTTGTGCTTGAAAACTGGGTGCGGTGCCTGAACATTCATCTAGTCTGGTTGGCCCTCCATCACCCATGGTGATTTACACATACAGGGTCGGACTGGGGGGTGCAGGGCCCACCCTGCAGGTGCCCCGCTGGCCGTGTCCCCTAACCCCCCCCAAGGATTTTTCCTGGTGGCCCGGCGGCCCAGTCAGACCCTGTACACATAGGCTTGATGAGCACTCCCATATCCTGTAGATCAGGTTAAAAAGTCACTTGGCCATTAACTGATAGTTGTCTGTGGGTGCTTTAATACAAGTGACCAGGGCTAGGGCCCTTTATCTACTGAGATGTATTTTTGATTGCATTTATATGATGCTGGTGACTGTGCTATATCTAGGGGGTAATTCTGTGTGCTTATAATAGCTGCCCTGAGCTTTGACTGACAGCCAAACAAAACATTTGATTGACACGCAAGCCAAATATAACATGCTTAGCCCGGAAAATGACCTTTCTACAATAAGGATTATATACTTGGATCGGCTGCTTGGGAACCTCAGGTCTTCACTCTGGGGGATAACAGCTGGGATGGAGAAAGCTCTACTCTCATTTGATTACAATGCTACTTAATTCATTAGGGGGGGATTGTAAATCTTCCATAAGGCTTTCCCATTGCTATCTCCAGATCTTCAGAGTAGGAGGTCCACTTGAGCCACATACATAGATGCAGACTTCTTGCTGATCCATTGGAAGGGGCACTCAGTTTATCAAAGCACTTCACCCGAGGCTGCCCCCTTACACCATACCCTATCTGGTGTTAAAATGGGGACCAGCATAGCAGGGATGGTGGCCACCATGTTTAACCAACAAGTTGATCAGTGGAACAAACAACCCTTTATTGGCTCAATTTACAATAAAGCATTTCAGAATTTTTATTTTACAAACATACTATACCAAACGACAAACAGGTGTCTCCCAATGCCTCATGGTACCCTTACTTCGCCCTCCTAACACCTTTCACACCATTGGGTGCTTCATCAGAGGAGGTCCCCATGTTTGGCTGCATCGCATCTGGAGGCCAGGCTTCCTGGAGTTGATCACTGGCTTACAGTGCATGTTCCCCTGATTGGTGATCAGGGCTGGAACAAGGTGTAGGCAGAAGAGGCACACACCGAGGGCAGGAAGGTGGAGGGGTAGGAACCTGTTCTGCCCAGTCCTACCCATAGTTCCAGCTCTATGACTAAATTGAAGGATGTTTCTTTTACCTACTTCTGCTACTAGCAGGCACAGGGAGAGGGTAGGGTTGGAACTGAGGAAGAGTGAATGGTGGGGTGCAAGATGGATGGGGGGGTGCTGGGCCAAGTAGTTTTACCTTTGGTACAAATACAACTTGGCCTGGCTCTGTCTGCTCTTAACATTAAATCGCCTGGGTACCGGATGTGACACATCTACTCTTGGTTCTTAAGCCAGGAACAGGGAAAGGTAACAGCCTCAGGTGGAGAGGGGTAAGTGCAGTGTCGGACTGGCCCACAGGGATACCAGGAAAATTCCCTGTGGGCCCAGGTGTCAGTGGGTCCTCCTGCTTCTAGCCATTTGGCCTAATTCACAATAATTTCCTATTTCTCTATAGGAACAAAGCAACTAAATATACAGAAGAGTAGATTATAGTATGTAAAGAAAAAAAAACTAGGAAAATATAGAGTTTGAGTGAGAAGTGTATGAATAATAGTTTGAAGAGTGGGTCCATGGTGTAAGGTTTTCTGGTGGGCACGGCATCCCAGTCCGACACTGGGTAAGCGGGGAGGTAAAGGTTAATCAGAGGAACCACTCATTGGTTGTTAAAGTATGTATGTAAATTGTGTAACAAATATGTATTGGGAAGTTGCTTAGAATTCCTTTTTTTTTCATTATGGGTTAAGTTCCCCTTTAATAAGGATCAACACATTGAATAGACATCCACTGCAGGGCTGGTGGGAATGGGGTTTAGCACAGATTATGTACAAAGCATCTCCCATATCTGCTGCTGACCAGATGTTCCGCTGTCATTTCACTGGGGATGCTCTTTTTGTGTGACCTCCACCCCCCCGGGGGCCAGATGGAGTTTTATGAAAAAGGATAAGCTCTTTAGAGATGATTTCTGTACAGAAAAAAGGTCTGATGGATGGAGTATTTTTATCATTATGTACCGGGTACTTTAACCTAATGTTCTCGCCGTTCAGTTATAATATGAGCATGGATTCCCCCTGCCCCGCCCGCTGCGACTGAAATAAACGTGTGAGATATTTATTATCTGAACATCAAATCACATTAGCCGTAATAAACAGCATGTTAAGGTGAGGGTTTGCATAAAGGAATTCCCCAGCAACAAACAGGGTTGTAGTCTCAAAGTAATATTACTCAATGAAACTTTTTCCCCAGTGACTGCATTAAAATGCAAAATAATCGGCCAATGAGAGTCCCAGCTAATCTGCCTCCGTGGCATGTGTTCCTGCAACTGAAATTAGAAATATTAAGCACAGTTTCTCAGCACAAGTCTGTCCTTTATCCCTAGGTCTGATTCCAGCATAATATAAAGGGGTTGTAAACCCAAATAGTGATGAGCGAATTTTTTTTTCTGTGAAAATCCATTGTGGGAAAATTCGCCACGTCCCAAAATTTTTTGTCGCACGTCAAATTGGGTGCGGTTGCGGCAAAAAAGGCGCTGGGCACGGCAAAAAAGGCGCAGTCACATCAAATTGGACGTGGTCACGTAAAAAAAAAAGGCGCGGTTGCATAAAAAAAGGGCACAGTTGAGTCAAAAAAGGCTTGGGCGTGTCAAAAATGTGCGGGCGACAAAAAAAAAGACGCAGGCGACAAAAAAAAATTGTGTGACAAATGTGGTTTGCAAATTTTTCGCCGTTTTGCGAATTTTCTTGCCGTTATGCAAATTTTATAGCGAAGCGAAATCACTAAACCCAAACATAATGCTGTCCAACTGCGCACCCTGGTTTTTAAAAAATGTCATTATAAATGCAAAATCACTGACCAATGAGAACGCTGATTCCCAGCACTGTGCCAGGCATCTTGCTGGTACCTTACATATAGAGATAATTATGTCATTATTTCCCCTCATTATATGGCACAGGAATCAGACATGGGGATAAAGGGACAGACTTGTTCAGTGCTGGGAAACTGGGCTTAATGCTCCCAACTCCAATTGCAGGAACAGAGAACAGGGAGCCGGATTTACACAGATCAGCTGGGATTCTCATTGGAGGATTTTTTGCATTTGTAATGGTTATGAGATGAGCTCAGGAGAGAAGGTTAAGAGAAAAAAATAGGAGAGTTTCTATGGGAACCAGCTATCTCTTCATTGGCTGCTAGAATGGAGGGTGTGTTTTGTAACCTGAGCTGAAAAGAACTGAGCATGCTCAGTAGCCAACAGCTACATGTTCTTTAAGTTTTTCAGCAACATCTATAGAAACTAGGGGCACAGTGGGACAGCTTTTAGACTGATAAAACTACCCCCAGCCCTTCCAGGGCCAGTGGTCCACAGAATTCCTTTCCTGTTAGTCTAACATTAGCAAGCCAAAGCTGCATGGCAGTCTTCCCTTGTGTGATAAGAGCAAAACAAAGGCCATAGCGATGGTATGGACCATTATTACTAGAGCATCTTTTTTTGCACTAGTTATTAAGTTTGGGCCTCCTACAGCGCTAAGGGGCAAGGGGCACCAGTCCCCTATCACACTTGTCATCCACCAATGGGCTGCTCCGATTGCACCGCAGGACATTTTACCCAGGGCAGACTCAGGGCAGCAGCAGTGGAAGGCAGCCCCCCCCCCCCCCCCTTAGTAGTGCTTTAGGCAAATACCTACTCTACTTCCCTCCAGCCACATTAAGTGACAAGTGACAAATTTGATTTCAGAGAAAAAAGCCAGTTATGGCCATAAGAGGTCACTATAATGCCCCTTTCTTGCTTGTCTAGAAACTGGGGAAGAAAATTCCAACCCTAATCTTGCTGTCGTTCTGCATTGTTAGATGGAACGACTGGTCGTGTCCATGCAGGATCCAGACATGGGCATCAAAATGAGGAATCAGAGGCTCCTGATCACAGTTATACCTCATGCCATGACAGGTAAGTCCCTGGCCAACTTTAAACAGAGGTACATTTTTATTTTAAAGGGGAACTCCACCCAACTTTGCAACTTTATAAATAACGATTCACAGTCAGGGTTTGGCAAATAGCAGAAGAACACCACCTGCATGAAGGAGTATTGCTGATGGTGGAGGAGGATAATGTTCTGGGCTATTTATAATGGTTTGGGCAAACCTTAAGGCTACATTGTACAAAGCATTTTTGACAATTCCATGCTTCCTACCTTGAGGAACAGTTTGGGAAATGGCCTTTCTTAATTCAGCCATAATGCCCCAATGCTCCAAGCCAGGTCCCTACAGAATTGCTGATGGGAGTGAAAGACCTTGACTAGTTTGACCTCAACCAAACCAAACAACTGTAGGATGAACTGGAACCCTGAATGGGAGTTAGGCCTGATCCCCAACCTCTTACGTATGAATGGAAGCCAAACCCACCAATAATGTTCCACCATCTAGTGGAAGACTTTTCAGAAAAGTAAAAGCTTTAAGAACAGCAAATGGAGGTTCAACTTCATATTAATCCGTTTGATTTAGGAATGAGATGTTGGACAGACAGGTGTCTAGTAACTTTTGGCCACTAGGTGTATACATTAAAACCATTGATCCCCAACCAGTGGCTCAGGGGCAACATGTTGCTCCCCAACCCCTTGGATGTTGCTCTCAGTGCCCCCAAACCAGGGAGTTATTTTTGAATTCCTGACTTGGTGGCAAGTTTTGGTTGAATAAAAACAAGATTTCCTACCAAATAAAGCCCCTGTAAGCTGATAGGGTGCATAGAGGCCCCTAATAGCCAATCACAGCCCTTATTTGGCTCCTCCATGAACTTTTATGGTGCTTGTGTTGCTCCCCAAGTCTTTTTACATTCGACTGTGGCTCACGAGTAAGAAAGGTTGGGGACCCCTGCATTTAAACTACGTTGTCAGTTACTTCAGTACTGTTAACTGTTCAGTTAAGTAGTTAATGATAAATAAGGGGGTAATGAAGTGATGTCACAATCCCTAACTGCCATTTGCATGTGCCTACACACTTCAACCATAAAATCTTGCTGATAATGGGTTAATTTCTGAGCTCTATAATAACAAAATTTTCCATTGCGATGAAATAGGGAGTTGTTGCTCGCCATATGCAGCGCGTGCGCTCTGTATTCTTATTTTCTGAGATATTTCTAGAAACATTGCTATTATGCACGAAATTGAGAGAACTGCAGGAAAATTCCTCAGGGCATGTAGTTAAGGAAATCCACACTGAGCGGGTAGAGTTTCCATCCCTGGCAGTGGCATTAGTGAAGGAAAAACTGACAGGGCAAATGTATTTTTGGTACCAGTCTAGAGAATGGAATAAACCCTGCCTGAGGGGGTTTTATTTCGGAAAGGGAGGCCGGAGAGATGTTTCTTTTCTCAGAATACAGTGGGAGATTTTAGTTTTTTTTTTTAAAGTGTCGTAGGACACAAAGTACTTTATAGTAATCAAGCTCTGCCAACTCTGCATGTTAATACGTTAACTCAGTGTCGGACTGGGACCCAGGGGCCCACCAGAAAACCTTAGACCATAGGCCCACGCTCTAAACTATTTTTCCTCACCCAACCTCTTTATTCCCCTAGTCTCTGTTATTTACATGCTAGCATCTATTCTTCCATTTATTTCTACTCTTCCTTCCCATTCAGAAATTGGGAATGACCATGAAACAGGCCAAATAGTCAGGAGCAGGAGGGCCCCACCGACACCTGGGCCCACCGGGAGTTTTCCTGGTATTGTAGTGTGCCGGTCCAACACTGCCAACAGTTGGGCAACAGTAATATAAAGTGCAACTACCACTGTTTTGCCCTTTAGTTTCCATCTTACCCTCCTGCTGCCATCTTGCCTTCCTGCTGCCATCTTGCCCTACAGCAGCCATCTTGCCGTACTTCTGCATTCTTATTTCTCCTGTTGCCCCAGTATTGCACTAGAGCCACCAAAGTCGTCTACTATTGCATCTTGCCCCTTTTACCTAGTATCCCCACACACTTTCTACATACAGCTTCTACACTATGGATCCTAGGGTTGCCACCTTTTTTTTATTTACAATACTGGCCTTCGGGTTTAGGAGGTGGTTAGTGATGTCACTTGGGGCGGACGATGACATCAGAGGGTGGGGAAATGGGAGGGCTAGGTGGGGGAATTAGGATATGGGGCAGGGAAATGGGAGTGTGGGGGAGGGAAATGGGCGGGGCAGACTATTTAAAAAGGGACGAGTGAAGGAAGGGTGGAATTCATAAGTAGGGTTGCCAGCCGTACAAATTTACTGGCAGGTATATTGCTGGTAAATGTGTCACAGCAGCATCGACCCTAGCTGGCGATTTGTAGGTTAGGCTGGTCAAATACCGGCTGGGTGGCAACCCTAGTGGAGTCCCACTATTTGTGTATTTGTAGTGTTCTAGGTTCCAAACCTCAGCCCAAATGTTGTCTGTCTGGTGACAAGAAAGAGACATAAAAGAGTGAAGGCTGAAGGAAATAGGGGACGTTTAATATAGGAGGAGAAGATGGCGACTGGGGTGAAGATACAAGAAAAGGAAAGGTTGTTAGTGACATGGTGACAAAAAATGAGCGTCCTTTATAGGAGAGTGGGGATACAGAGGGAGGGCTGAGAACATGTATGCCTGGTATTGATGTTTGGGTCAGCCCAGGACTTGCAGGTCAGGCAGGTTTGGGCATAAAATTGCCTACTGCTTCAGGTGCAGGTGGTGTACTGGTCACAGTTGCCAACAGAACTTGTGCACTGGGGCTTGGCTTCCAGGGGCTTATCCCATAATTCAGGTTGGGACTGGGCTTCAAAATAGGTCCTTGCATTTCAAGTACACAGAGGCCCAAACAGCCCCCCAGCCCAATAAATAGTGACTGTCTATGGCATCTTACAGCCCCCCTGGCATTCCCAGTACCCAGAGGCACAAACAGCCCCCCAGCCCAATAAATAGTGACTGTCTATGGCACCTTACAGCCCCCCTGGCATTCCCAGTACCCAGAGGCACAAACAGCCCCCCCCAGCCCAATAAATAGTGACTGTCTGTGGCACCTTACAGCCCCCCTGGCATTCCCAGTACCCAGAGACACAAACAGCCTCCCCAGCCCAATAAATAGTGACTGTCTGTGGCACCTTACAGCCCCCCTGGCATTCCCAGTACCCAGAGGCACAAACAGCCCCCCCAGCCCAATAAATAGTGACTGTCTGTGGCACCTTACAGCCCCCCTGGCATTCCCAGTACCCAGAGACACAAACAGCCTCCCCAGCCCAATAAATAGTGACTGTGTCTGTGGCACCTTACAGCCCCCCTGGCATTCCCAGTACCCAGAGGCACAAACAGCCCCCCAGCCCAATAAATAGTGACTGTCTGTGGCACCTTACAGCCCCCCTGGCATTCCCAGTACCCAGAGGCACAAACAGCGCCCCACCAGCCCAATAAATAGTGACTATGGCATCTTACAGCAGCCCCTCTGGCATTTGCCCGAACCCACAGATTGCCAGCCCGGGCCTACCATAAGCTGACGTGATGTTGGGTGTTCAAGTCCCTTCTCAACCTTGGGCCTGGAATGAGAAGGGGCAGGTTAGGGTTGGTGTGGTTTGGACTGGTAGGTGTGAGACTGGTAAACTGACAGTTCTAAAGGAGAAGGGAATAGGGGAATTTGTATATATCAGACAGTGGTGGGACCCAGTGCAAATGTGTAGCCAACTCCATGGAAGCCCTTGAGCTTTTCCCCATCTTCCTATTGGTTTGGTGTTATTTTAGGAACATTTTTTAAACGATACCAGCTGGAATTTTATTGGGCTTTTAAGTTACATTAAATTATAGCCAGATGAACCTTAGATATAATATAAATCCACCCAGAGCTGGGTAGTAACCCCCCACCTTGCCACATCATGGCACAGGCACCCCCATCTCCCAGTACAGAGGCGCTGATGACAATACAGGTGCCTATTCAGAACATTTCCTTTTTGCGTTGCTGCTGTTTTCAAAATCTGTCGCTGGGAGTTTTTAGCTGTTTTTTTTTTCTCCAGCAACTTAACCTAATAAATAATTCATGGACTATAATTTAAAGAATCCAGAACCAGTTTAATCCCTTCATTGCCGGAGGGACTGACAGGCACTGCCGCGCTGCTTAGCAATATGCCTTAGCCTAGATTTAAAGGGGATATAAACACTGTAACTCAAATGCTGCCTGACCATAAATCCCGGGAATACTTTTAGGGTAAAATCATTTTTTTTAGGCCAAGTCCTACTGAACTTGTGCAGCCATACTCGCCCCCTGTTCTGCCAGTCCCCCCTCACCCCTGGTTGCCCCCAGTTGAGGTTGTGCAGAATTATGTTTGTGTTCTTAAAGCAACACTGCTCAATTGAATGTATGTCCAGCTCTTCAGGGCCCACGCCCAACCAATGCCAGAGGATCCTACCTAAGAATCCTGCAATAAGAAGCCTGTGTGCTCCCTGTTCCATGTTCTTTATTACTTTGCTCTGAGCTGGAGACAACGTTTCCACACTCAGTTCTCACCTAAAAACCAATTCGTCTTTGTCATGCAACATATTCATTTCAATCAAATCCCATACGACAAGCATATTAGAGTAAAACTGCCTGATAGAGAAGAGAAGAAGAAATAGGTAGTGGGCTGGACTAGACTGGACTCTATGGACTGGACTCTATCATGGCGGCTCACTGGGGGCAGGAGCAGGAAGTCACTCCAACATTGGGCGGGACTAGAACACACTAAAGGCAGATCTCCCTGTAATAGGGTTGGTGCCTTCTGGCAATGGGAATGTCAGATGGGGGATGGGGCAGTGCCGCCAAGGGGCGGAACACATGATATTGGGGGTGGGACTCATGATATCTGTGGGCAGGGCTATGACAAAGGGATTGGTGATTTGCCAATCGCCATGTCAATCAAAGGGCCTGTCAGATTTTCTAATTTAGAAAATCAGGCAGGAAGTTTTGACCTGGGCAGCACTACCCTCTGAGCCTGTGCTTGGTCCTTGCCTACCCAGTCGGCACTATTTGACACAGCAGCCAGCCAACCAACAGCTGTCATGTCATAGCCCCGCCTCACAAGCCCAGAGCTGTCAACTTGCAAGAAAAGAATTCCGGGAAATATTGTGCTGCCGCCAACATTTTTTGACCAAGTGATGTCACATGCGGTCACATGATGTCACAGGCATATGGGGTGGGGACTTTCTATAGCTATAGAGGAAGCAGACACCCCGTGTCCCAGGCCCCTCAGTGACCATAGGGTTTGCAACATTTAAATGTAAAAACTGTTGGGGATGACCCATAAGGGCTTTGATTTGTTATTTGATAGCCCAATGATGACTGGCAGACTACAGGAGGCTCTGCTTTGACAGTACACATGGTCTTTATGCCTCCAAATCTTGTCTTTAAGTCAGAAATTCAAAAATGAAAAGCTGCTTTGAAGCCATTGGGGGCAACATCAGAGGGTTGGTGAGCAACATGTTGCCCCCGAGCCACTGGTTGGGGATCACTGGGCTAACTGTTGTTCAGCAGGCAAGTATATTTATTTAGATATGTGCTGGTAACAATATCCAGGAAACATATGTATTCCATTAGGCCATGGAATGAATCGGTTCCTCCTGAGAGTGAAGTGCAAGGGTCAGCCCCTAAGGATAATTCCCACGTATGATTCATAATCTCTCAGTAAGGGTAACGCTCCTTTCCCTTCGGGGCTACACACATAACTGATCCCCCGGCTCTTGTTAATACACAGGGACTTCATCATTTCTGATTTAAATCCTCCTGTGTGTACATTTCCCCAAAAACCCAAGTCTCTTACATGGTGACAAATTACCTCAATTAATTAGCGTTAAAGAAGAATTACCCAGGGAAACAGTAATGTTACCTGCAGTCACCAGAATATCTGCTCTATGCAGCTGCGGGTTCCAGACCAAAAGATATATATATATATAGTCATTAATCAAAACCACATTGCTTAGCACTCCATGTTTAATTGCATTCACTGTGTATATACTAAGTGCCCAGGTACTGCCTTCAGGGGTCCAGCTGAATTGAGGGGGAGGGGACTGGACTGCATAGAAATGGGTTGGGACTCCTGCTAAAGGGGTGTGGTTTGGGCAGATCAGGGGTGGGATTAGGCAGGTATTGGGGACCACTGTGCCTAGAGCAATATAGAACTGTTGTTCACCAGAAAGGAAGTAAAAAAAGCCCCTTTAGTACCAGGGAATACAATTCTTCATGTAATCACTGTTTAGAAATAATGTAGAATGTCCCCCATCCCCAAATATTAATAGACAAAACCCTCCGGGGAACCAAATGCAAACCTGTTTTGAACCATGCACATAATACCCCTGGCCACTACCACGGCCCTTTCTCTGTCGAGCTGGGGTATATATATATATATATATATATATGTAGCCCACCTGAACAGATATCTGTGGTACTACTTGCTTACTTGGCGCTACAGGAGCCCTGAGCCCCGCTTACTTTGGGGGACAGGCGTTTCCCAGCAATGGCGTGCCTCCACCCAGGGATAGTGGTATGGACTTATTTCCTACCCCCTGGGAACTTCATAGGTTGGTGTGCTCCTCCGGACTAATAGATCTCACCACACGGTTATATGAATAAAGTAAATGAAAAGGTTTATTGGACGGACACCTCTCCAGGAGCAGCTTGACAATAGTAAACAGTGCAGAGTATATCTCCATACGTCTCATTGAGTACCATCTCCTGTTGGCCTACCCAATGGTACTCCCGACATGTACTCCCCTCTAGGGGCTCTCCCCGGTACTCACGGCAAGACACTCTACCATAGAGTTCCCCCGGTACTCACGCTAGGACGTTACCCCACAGGGACCCACACCGGTACTCTCACTGGGCATCCTCAGATCCGGCCTCCTGGACTAGTGGTGCCTTGGTACACCTTCCCTAGCCACTTAGTTCCCTGCACTCCGGCTGATATAATGCCGGGAGGTCTTGACCTCGCTACTACTCCTGGAGGGGCCATGTCCGCCCATTCTAAACTAGGCTGCCCTACATATCACTCCTAGAGCGATCTATTACAGGACTCCTATCTAAGAACTATGCCCGGGGCACTCACTCCACTACTGGAGCAGTCCCTGGACTAACCAACATTCCCCCACAGCACATGGCTGCTTCCCTTATATGGGCCTATGCACCACCCTGTGGCCATAACCCGTACTACAGGTGTACTCCCTATTAACTATTGACAACCCAGTCATCCCAGTGTTCCTGTTTCCCAGCACCACCCTGTGGCCTGTCCTAGGGGTTCCTGTCCTAAGGGCCCGTTTTTGGTAAACCCCTACATATATATAAATATGGGTGACTCTTAAGAAGTCCAGGAGAGTTGGAAGGTCTTTAATAGCATATTAGTGATGGCCAATGTGAGGAGGGGGAACACCTACATGAATACAGTGCTACTGAATGCAGGCAGCTCTGAATTCATGAAGGGAACACAGGCGCTCCATTTTGGAGTGGCAGTTTTTTAAGGTACAGGGCAAGGAATGACACCCCATATTCTAGCACCAAGGCTTTGCTATAAGTATTACAGGTTAGGGTGACGTACTATGTAATGTTAAGTGTGTAACTATTTTCATTTAATGGGTAGTTTTCTTACAGTATGGCATAAACAATATTCTAGATCAATTTGTAATTGTTTGTAATTTATGTTGTGTTTTTTGTGTGTTATTTGTGTATTATTTAACATGTATTGGATAGATTTGCTTATGTAATATACATATATATATATATATATATATACAATTGTCATGCATTTGCTGCACAGTCCAGTGCAGAGGCAGTAACTATTTTTACATCATCAATGGTCAGTTGGTTATTATGAGGTTTGACTAAATTACATATCACATATCCCTTCATTAATGCAAAATCAGCTTTGATTGCATTTGCTTTTATTCTGATACAGGGAACGATGTGGTGGAATGGCTGATTCAGAAGCTTTCTATCAGCGAGGAAGGTGAGTCACTCTGCTCTTGCCCGTGACTTGAATTTCACTGGTTCTAATGTAAAAATGCAAGTGACCGTATAATCCAACCACTGTTGTGCACAAGTGGCTAGTGAAGTGGATCTATTTAAGGTAAGAAATGTAATTATAAATATATTCGTCTTTACTCCTAATAAGCTATATTAGCCCATAACAAGGTTACAGATATATAAAAACATTGGGGTAACAGTCACCCTGCTATAGTTCCAGGGGTACCCAGGGCACAAATAAGCACTCACCCCAAATCCCCCCTAACTGGCCTTCAGGCTGGGCCCCCTTAGCCCATAACAAGGTTACAGATATATAGAAACATTGGGGTAACAGTCACCCCGCTATAGTTCCAGGGGTACCCAGGGCACAAATAAGCACTCACCCCAAATCCCCCCCTAACTGGCCTTCAGGCTGGGCCCCCTTAGCCCATAACAAGGTTACGGATATATAGAAACATTGGGGTAACAGTCACCCTGCTATAGTTCCTGGGGTACCCAGGGCACAAATAAGCACTCACCCCAAATCCCCCCCTAACTGGACTTTAGGCTGGGCCCCCTTAGCCCATAACAAGGTTACAGATATATAGAAACATTGGGGTAACAGTCACCCCGCTATAGTTCCAGGGGTACCCAGGGCACAAATAAGCACTCACCCCAAATCCCCCCCTAACTGGCCTCCAGGCTGGGCCCCCTTAGCCCATAACAAGGTTACAGATATATAGAAACATTGGGGTAACAGTCACCCCGCTATAGTTCCAGGGGTACCCAGGGCACAAATAAGCACTCACCCCAAATCCCCCCTAACTGGCCTTCAGGCTGGGCCCCCTTAGCCCATAACAAGGTTACAGATATATAGAAACATTGGGGTAACAGTCACCCTGCTATAGTTCCAGGGGTACCCAGGGCACAAATAAGCACTCACCCCAAATCCCCCCCTAACTGGCCTTCAGGCTGGGCCCCCTTAGCCCATAACAAGGTTACAGATATATAGAAACATTGGGGTAACAGTCACCCTGCTATAGTTCCAGGGGTACCCAGGGCACAAATAAGCACTCACCCCAAATCTCCCCCTAACTGGCCTTCAGGCTGGGCCCCCTTAGCCCATAACAAGGTTACAGATATATAGAAACATTGGGGTAACAGTCACCCTGCTATAGTTCCAGGGGTACCCAGGGCACAAATAAGCACTCACCCCAAATCCCCCCCTAACTGGCCTTCAGGCTGAGTCCCCTTAGCCCATAACAAGGTTACAGATATATAGAAACATTGGGGTAACAGTCACCCTGCTATAGTTCCAGGGGTACCCAGGGCACAAATAAGCACTCACCCCAAATCCCCCCCTAACTGGCCTTCAGGCTGGGCCCCCTTAGCCCATAACAAGGTTACAGATATATAGAAACATTGGGGTAACAGTCACCCCGCTATAGTTCCAGGGGTACCCAGGGCACAAATAAGCACTCACCCCAAATCCCCCCCTAACTGGCCTTCAGGCTGGGCCCCCTTAGCCCATAACAAGGTTACAGATATATAGAAACATTGGGGTAACAGTCACCCCGCTATAGTTCCAGGGGTACCCAGGGCACCATAACCCACTCACCCCAAATCCCCCCCTAACTGGCCTTCAGGCTGGGCCTCCTTAGCCCATAACAAGGTTACAGATATATAGAAACATTGGGGTAACAGTCACCCCGCTATAGTTCCAGGGGTACCCAGGGCACCATAACCCACTCACCCCAAATCCCCCCCTAACTGGCCTTCAGGCTGGGCCTCCTTAGCCCATAACAAGGTTACAGATATATAGAAACATTGGGGTAACAGTCACCCCGCTATAGTTCCAGGGGTACCCAGGGCACAAATAAGCACTCACCCCAAATCCCCCCCTAACTGGCCTTCAGGCTGGGCCTCCTTAGCCCATAACAAGGTTACAGATATATAGAAACATTGGGGTAACAGTCACCCCGCTATAGTTCCAGGGGTACCCAGGGCACCATAACCCACTCACCCCAAATCCCCCCCTAACTGGCCTTCAGGCTGGGCCCCCTTAGCCCATAACAAGGTTACAGATATATAGAAACATGACTGAGGCAGTTTTTTTTAAACCTCTATTTAATTGCCTTTTCCCACAGGATGTGTTCAGGTGCTACGGCCCCATAGTAATACAGTTATACCAGCTACACATGGTTCTATTGGATTCCACAGGGGCCCTCTGAGTGTCTGTTTATGGAATCCCTATCCCCAGGGGCAATGCACCACTGATTAACCACAGTTTCTTTTATCTCTTTCCGGCTTCTGTTTTTCCATTTTGCAATTTCTATCTGAGCGTCTCACAACTGCTGAGGAACAAAATCACTTTAGGAATTCATTTTAATGTTGAATGTAAATGAAGCATATCTTTAAAAAATCTCATTTACCCTGTAATAATATTTATTTTGATTGATTTAAAATACAGTAATCGGGTTTATTATTTAAGGTTCAATATATTCATATGGATTTCTAAAAATTACTGGACTTCTCCCACCTTACTGTCACCTGTGTGGTACCAGAAACATAGGCTGGTGCTCCTCTGGTTATTAGCAGTGGTTGTCAAGCACCCTTTGGAGGTCATACATTTGGCCAGGGTCCCACTTAGCCCATAACAAGGTTACAGATATATAGAAACATTGGGGTAACAGTCACCCCGCTATAGTTCCAGGGGTACCCAGGGCACAAATAAGCCCTCACCCCAAATCCCCCCCTAACTGGCCTTCAGGCTGGGCCCCCTTAGCCCATAACAAGGTTACAGATATATAGAAACATTGGGGTAACAGTCACCCTGCTATAGTTCCAGGGGTACCCAGGGCACAAATAAGCACTCACCCCAAATCCCCCCCTAACTGGCCTTCAGGCTGGGCCCCCTTAGCCCATAACAAGGTTACAGATATATACAAACATTGGGGTAACAGTTACCCCGCTATAGTTCCAGGGGTACCCAGGGCACAAATAAGCACTCACCCCAAATCCCCCCTAACTGGCCTTCAGGCTGGGCCCCCTTAGCCCATAACAAGGTTACAGATATATAGAAACATTGGGGTAACAGTCACCCTGCTATAGTTCCAGGGGTACCCAGGGCACAAATAAGCACTCACCCCAAATCCCCCCCTAACTGGCCTTCAGGCTGGGCCCCCTTAGCCCATAACAAGGTTACAGATATATAGAAACATTGGGGTAACAGTCACCCCGCTATAGTTCCAGGGGTACCCAGGGCACAAATAAGCACTCACCCCAAATCCCCCCCTAACTGGCCTTCAGGCTGGGCCCCCTTAGCCCATAACAAGGTTACAGATATATAGAAACATTGGGGTAACAGTCACCCTGCTATAGTTCCAGGGGTACCCAGGGCACAAATAAGCACTCACCCCAAATCCCCCCCTAACTGGCCTTCAGGCTGGGCCCCCTTAGCCCATAACAAGGTTACAGATAGATAGAAACATTGGGGTAACAGTCACCCTGCTATAGTTCCAGGGGTACCCAGGGCACAAATAAGCACTCACCCCAAATCCCCCCCTAACTGGCCTTCAGGCTGGGCCCCCTTAGCCCATAACAAGGTTACAGATATATAGAAACATTGGGGTAACAGTCACCCTGCTATAGTTCCAGGGGTACCCAGGGCACAAATAAGCACTCACCCCAAATCTCCCCCTAACTGGCCTTCAGGCTGGGCCCCCTTAGCCCATAACAAGGTTACAGATATATAGAAACATTGGGGTAACAGTCACCCTGCTATAGTTCCAGGGGTACCCAGGGCACAAATAAGCACTCACCCCAAATCTCCCCCTAACTGACCTTCAGGCTGGGTGGCTCAGGTTGGACTTTAGGTGGATCAGGGGTGGAAAATGGGTTGAGTGAGGGTAGAGAATGAGTGGATCTGGAGTGGGTCGGGGTAATTGCATGGTGAGACATGGGATAGAAGCAAAATAGTTCAAAGAGGGGTCTAGTATGCAGTTGTATGTGTATTACCCCCCCCCCTACACAGGAACAGTAGAAGATGCCAAGATGGTGCTGCCATTGGTTTAAAAGGCTATTTGGATAGGCACATTTTCTACCAACAGGAACACCAGCTGGGACAGAAGTTACGACTGGGGTACCAGGGGCCGGGGGTGCTTTGCAAAATGGTACCCCGCATTCCAACCTTTTGTAGCCCTTTAAATTGAAAAACAATACAGTTAATTTCCTCTCCTGTAGCCTAGAAACTGCATTGTTGTCCCTTGTAGTTTCCTACCGAGTCCTCCCGACGGCTGCGCTCTCATTAATGGAATGATTTGCTTGATTTCCTTTGTCATTCAATAGCAATTTGTTGCACTCACGTCAGAAATGAGGTTTGGGAGCATTATCTGAGCCGTTGCTGATAGTGGAGCAGAGACGCTGCGCATCAGCACAATGGGAGGAAGACGAGTTCCTACAAATAGGACACTGCTGATTTATGGGCTGAGAGGGAGTCGCAGGGGGTAACGCTTTGCAGCCAGGCGCCATTTTATGCACCACTACGTATTCTCTTTGCTCTGGGCCGTTGCTAGCAGAGGGATGCCAAGGAGTCTTTTCTGCCTTAGTTGAACATCAATTATGTGCAATAATTACAAAATAGAAGTATCTAATTATAGCAAATAACCAGACTCCTGAATGCCCATTTTGATGGGAAAATGTAAAAATAAATGAGGGGACAAGACCTGAGCAGCAGAGCTAGAGCACTAGAGGGCGCAAGAGAGCGCTTCAGAGAGTAGACTGCTGAACACAGGCCGGCTACCTACAGGGCTGGGTCATGGCCTTCTCAGCTGCTGTTTCCTTACTTGCACATCTGAATGACCCCCAAGTTAGGGGGCACACCTACATACCTCCCCCTGCCCACTGCTCATGAATACAGTGCAGCCAGATACAGGCAGCGCTGTATTCATGGGCGAGACCCGGTGTGGGAGAGAGAGAGAGGATGAGGAGATAATGGGTGGAGGTGCCAGGCCAAGTAGTATTGCTTCGGCAACAAGAAAAACATGGCCCAACTTTGAATATAGTATAGAGTGGGGTCAGTCATCCAGGACCACAGAGACGTGCAGTGTTTATAGTATAGAGTGGGGTCAGTCATCCAGAACCACAGAGACTTGCAGTGTTTATAGTATAGAGTGGGGTCAGTCATCTAGAACCACAGAGACTTGCAGTGTATATAGTACAGAGTGGGGTCAGTCATCCAGAACCACAGAGACTTGCAGTGTATATAGTACAGAGTGGGGTCAGTCATCCCGAACCACAGAGACTTGCAGTGTTTATAGTATAGAGTGGGGTCAGTCATCCAGAACCACAGAGACTTGCAATGTATATAGTACAGAGTGGGGTCAGTCATCCCGAACCACAGAGACTTGCAGTGTTTATAGTATAGAGTGGGGTCAGTCATCCAGAACCACAGAGACTTGCAATGTATATAGTACAGAGTGGGGTCAGTCATCCCGAACCACAGAGACTTGCAGTGTTTATAGTATAGAGTGGGGTCAGTCATCCCGAACCACTGAGACTTGCAGTGTATATTTGTACAGAGTGGGGTCAGTCATCCAGAACCACAGAGACTTGCAGTGTTTATAGTATAGAGTGGGGTCAGTCATCCAGAACCACAGAGACTTGCAGTGTTTATAGTATAGAGTGGGGTCAGTCATCCCGAACCACTGAGACTTGCAGTGTTTATAGTATAGAGTGGGGTCAGTCATCCAGAACCACAGAGACTTGCAGTGTTTATAGTATAGAGTGGGGTCAGTCATCCAGAACCACAGAGACTTGCAGTGTTTATAGTATAGAGTAGGGTCAGTCATCCAGAACCACAGAGACTTGCAGTGTTTATAGTATAGAGTGGGGTCAGTCATCCAGAACCACAGAGACTTGCAGTGTATATAGTACAGAGTGGGGTCAGTCATCCCGAACCACTGAGACTTGCAGTGTATATTTGTACAGAGTGGGGTCAGTCATCCAGAACCACAGAGACTTGCAGTGTTTATAGTATAGAGTGGGGTCAGTCATCCAGAACCACAGAGACTTGCAGTGTTTATAGTATAGAGTGGGGTCAGTCATCCAGAACCACAGAGACTTGCAGTGTTTATAGTATAGAGTGGGGTCAGTCATCCAGAACCACAGAGACTTGCAGTGTATATAGTACAGAGTGGGGTCAGTCATCCCGAACCACTGAGACTTGCAGTGTATATTTGTACAGAGTGGGGTCAGTCATCCAGAACCACAGAGACTTGCAGTGTTTATAGTATAGAGTGGGGTCAGTCATCCAGAACCACAGAGACTTGCAGTGTTTATAGTATAGAGTGGGGTCAGTCATCCAGAACCACAGAGACTTGCAGTGTATATAGTACAGAGTGGGGTCAGTCATCCCGAACCACAGAGACTTGCAGTAGTATAGTCTGACCCCACTCTATACTATATACATTGCAAGTCTCTGTGGTTCTGGATGACTGACCCCACTCTGTACTATATACACTGCAAGTCTCTGTGGTTCTGGATGACTGACCCCTCTCTGTACTATATACACTGTAAGTCTCTGTGGTTCTGGATGACTGACCCCACTCTGTACTATATACACTGTAAGTCTCTGTGGTTCTGGATGACTGACCCCACTCTGTACTATATACACTGCAAGTCTCTGTGGTTCTGGATGACAAACCCCTCTCTGTACTATATACACTGTAAGTCTCTGTGGTTCTGCATGACTGACTCCACTCTATACTATAAACACTGCAAGTCTCTGTGGTTCTAGATGACCGACCCCACTCTATACTATAAACACTGCAAGTCTCTGTGGTTCTAGATGACCGACCCCACTCTATACTATAAACACTGCAAGTCTCTGTGGTTCTGGATGACTGACCTCATTCTATACTATAAACACTGCAAGTCTCTGTGGTTCTGGATGACTGACCCCACTCTATACTATATACACTGCAAGTCTCTGTGGTTCTGGATGACTGACCCCACTCTATACTATAAACACTGCAAGTCTCTGTGGTTCTAGATGACCGACCCCACTCTATACTATAAACACTGCAAGTCTCTGTGGTTCTAGATGACCGACCCCACTCTATACTATATACACTGCAAGTCTCTGTGGTTCTGGATGACCGACCCCACTCTATACTATATACACTGCAAGTCTCTGTGGTTCTGGATGACCGACCCCACTCTATACTATAAACACTGCAAGTCTCTGTGGTTCTAGATGACCGACCCCACTCTATACTATAAACACTGCAAGTCTCTGTGGTTCTAGATGACCGACCCCACTCTATACTATATACACTGCAAGTCTCTGTGGTTCTGGATGACCGACCCCACTCTATACTATATACACTGCAAGTCTCTGTGGTTCTGGATGACCGACCCCACTCTATACTATAAACACTGCAAGTCTCTGTGGTTCTAGATGACCGACCCCACTCTATACTATAAACACTGCAAGTCTCTGTGGTTCTGGATGACCGACCCCACTCTATACTATATACACTGCAAGTCTCTGTGGTTCTGGATGACCGACCCCACTCTATACTATAAACACTGCAAGTCTCTGTGGTTCTAGATGACCGACCCCACTCTATACTATAAACACTGCAAGTCTCTGTGGTTCTAGATGACCGACCCCACTCTATACTATATACACTGCAAGTCTCTGTGGTTCTGGATGACCGACCCCACTCTATACTATATACACTGCAAGTCTCTGTGGTTCTGGATGACCGACCCCACTCTATACTATAAACACTGCAAGTCTCTGTGGTTCTAGATGACCGACCCCACTCTATACTATAAACACTGCAAGTCTCTGTGGTTCTGGATGACCGACCCCACTCTATACTATAAACACTGCAAGTCTCTGTGGTTCTAGATGACCGACCCCACTCTATACTATAAACACTGCAAGTCTCTGTGGTTCTGGATGACTGACCCCACTCTATACTATAAACACTGCAAGTCTCTGTGGTTCTGGATGACTGACCCCACTCTATACTATATACACTGCAAGTCTCTGTGGTTCTGGATGACTGACCCCACTCTATACTATATTCAAAGTTGGGCCATGTTTTTCTTGTGCCCGAAGCAATACTACTTGGCCTGGCACCTCCACCCATTATCTCCTCGTCCTCTCTCTCTCCCACACCGGGTCTCGCTCCATTACACCTACTACAAACCCCCGCTAGAAGCTCACTCATAGCCCCCACGCCAGCTTTTTGTTCAGCCTCTCTGTCTGACTTACACCCCTCACCTCTAGTGCCCTAAACAGCTGCCTCCCCTGCCCACCCCTAGTTCTGGCCCTGATTATATTCTTATGTATTTCATTTACTAACAGACTCTTCCTCCCGCATGATATGTTACATATTAAAGAGGAATCCATTAGGAAATATGTATGTTGAGCCGCGGGTAAGCGCAGGCATCAGATTAATCGCTCGCCCTTCAAGCATCTGCCCTTTGGTTTTGTTTTGGGGAACAAAAGGTCCGGCGTCAGCGGAAAGTACAGCAAATGCCTGCGGATCAGAGAGCTTTCACTTGCCGTTATTTATTCATGGGTCCGGCACTCAGGGGGAAAGGATACGCCATGCACTTCCCAGCATAGATTTAATGCTTCCAATGTGCTATCAGAATGATCCCATATACATTAGGGTGTCGGAGATAGGGACAGAACTCCACATAGAAAGAACAAGTTGACATAATCATTGCACACTTGCCCTTTAAACATGGGCTGAATTATTTCTGTGTCATTTCTGGCAGAGTTGTTTGGATAAAACCATATAATTCCAATGGGCTATAGAATTGTTGCTAAGCGTTAGTTCAAGGGAACCTACAATCACATTTATTTCTATATAACATTCATTTTATTATTGATTATTTAATACAGGTGCAGTTTAATGTTATTAACATTAAATGTAGGTCTCTATAAAACTATATTGCATAAACAAGCTCATATGTATCTAAATAAACCATTTTCATGGATTCCCCTATACTAAGCACAATTCAGCAGGAACAGCCCCCTAAGTTTGCTCATAGCCTGTACAGAGAGATACCATAAAACTATGGCAGCATAGGGATTCCCCTGTACTAAGCACAATTCAGCAGGAACTGCCCACTAGTGCTCACCTGACCGTGTGTGCTGCTGGGTGCTGATCGCAGGTTGTGTGGTGCTCGTTGAGCTCAATCATGAGCAATTGCAGCCCTGGAGGGTGTGGTGCGCCCAAGGATGCTGATCCAGGAAAGCCCCAGGCCTCATCTGAGTCACCTAGGCCTCGGGGTGCTTCTGCAGAAGGAGGAGTTTCTGAGGGGCCCCAAGCGGAGTCCCCAGTGCAAGTTGCGGGGTTTAACCCTGATATGCTGCCGCATGAACCGGGATTCCAGGAAAATCTGGCCAAGGGAATTCAGAAGTTTAAGGAGAAAAGGGCTGAGCTTGCGGCTCTGAAATCTCTAATAAAGACCAAGAGGTATGAGTGCGCTAAGGCCTACAGCCTGGCCCGGCCCCGCAAGAAGGTAGAGATTGCTGCCCTGTGCGACAAGCAGCGCACTCTGGAGCGGGAGCTGGACTTCCCTGGCAAGGGAATTGGTGCGGTAAAGGAATCGTTTGATAATGCCGAGCGGTTCCGCGAGATGGAGCAGAGACGCCAGGAGGAAAAATACAGGGCATCGCTGAGAAGCAGAGCCATTACTGAGGTGTCCAGCGATGAGGAGCCTGAAAGCTCTGGGGCCCTCCAGCCAAACCGGCCAGCTCCAAAGAGCCCTGGGACCCCCACTGGCACTCCTACTGGTACCCCCACTGGTACCCCCTCAGGTACACCGGGCCTCCTAAGGGAGATCAGGCAGGTGGAGTCTCCTTGCTCCCTGAGGCCGCAAAAAATGGTCTTTTCTTTGGAAGAAATTGATGATATTGACCCCAAGGAAAAGGTGAAAGCAAAGGAAAAGAAACAGCAGCTGGAAGTAAGTAGCTTTGTCTACACAGAATCTGATTTCCCTGTCCTGCCCTCACCCCAAAATCAGCCTATGTCTATGGGTGTCTCCCAGGCTGCCCCTCAGTCAGCTGAGGATGTTGGGGTGCAGTCAGCCCCTGCTGCGTTGGCCAGTTGGGCACAAAAAGCAAATGCCAATGTGGCTGCAGCAGGGAACAGTGAGAATCTGCCATCTGGGAGGAATGCAGGGCAGCCGGCGCAGAAAATGGCTGAAAGGGAGTCAGTTTGCCACACTGCTGCAAACATCGGTGCAGAACAACAAGCGGGCCCTGAGGGTGACATCTCACAGCAGCCAGAGGCCATTACATCCACTACTGTGTCTCTCCCAGACCAGGAAAAAGCCAGTTGTGATGGGAACAACTCGGAGCGGAACCATAAAGGCAAAGCTGCAGTCGCTGAGCAGCAGGAGGAACAGCGAAAGGGAAACAAGAAGAAGGAGACCAAGCCTGCTCCTAAATCTGGCAGGAAGAAGGCGGCTGCAAAAGACTCGGCAGCGGACTCTTGTAGTTCAGCAATTCCAACTGCTGCCATTTCCAATGGTGCAAGTGTGTGTGGGCGTGACTGCAGTGAGGGGATCGGTGAGCGACTGCCTGAGGCTGGTGAGTGCACTGGGAATGTGAATTCTGTGGGTGTAAATGTGTGTGGGGGGAAAGTGTTGGGGGGCTCGGGTCCAACTGTGCAAGGGTCAAATGCTGTTGTGCAAGAGGTGAATGTGGGTGCAGATACAAGTGTTGTGGGTGCAGGTATGAGTGCTGTGGGTGCAGGTACGAGACCTGTGGGTGCAGGTACGAGTGCTGTGGGTGCAGGTACAAGAGCTGTGGGTGCAGGGGTGAATGACCCAACTGGTGCAGTTAATGCCACAGCGGCGGGTGTAAGTGCAGCGAATGAGGTGGCGGGAGTGAGTGGCCAAAGCTTTGCTAATATTGTCCGTGGCAAGGCTAAAGGGCCTGGCAGTGTGAATGTGGCGAAGGTGGCAGTGAGTGGGGCGCGTGTGAGTGACAAACCTGCAGTGGGGAATTACCCCCGACGTGGGAGGATCTACCCCGCAGACTCGGGGAGGCGCAGGAATGTGGTGCGGTTGCAGTGGGAGGGGGAGGGTCCCTTGCCTGAAGGAAATATTGTCGTTGATAAGATCTGTGATATGGGCTTCACTGCAAATGATATTTATTGTTTTGTGCATAACAAAGTGTTCAAAGATTATACCATCAGCTTCATGAGGCCCCAGGAGTTGGACGAGTTCTGGGAAAAGTTTAGGGATGCCACAGGGATGTGGGAGGGGTTTCGGGCAGTGCCCGTGTCTAGGCCTGGGGTCTGCAAGGTCACCATTCTCATAGAGAACGAGTCCATCCCCCCCGCAGACCTAAAGATCTGGCTGAGAAGGTATGGGGATGTGATAGGGGAGCTGGAGAGGGACTTTGGGTACAGGGGGATATGGACGGGGGGCTGGCAGGCTAAGGTGCGCCTACGCACAGTAGGCAATGTCACCCAGCACATCCCCAGCTCCGCATACATTGGCCGGGATTTAGTCTGCTGCTTTTATCCCGGGCAGCCCAGGGAATGTTGGAAGTGCGGCTCCACCAGGCATTTCAGTATTAGTTGCGATGTACTGAAATGCGCCATGTGCCTTGGGGTAGGTCATGTGGCAAAGCACTGTCCCAAAAGTATCCGGTGCAACTTGTGCGGAGAGCTCGGCCATGCGTACGGTTCCTGTCCTATGTCGTGGCAAAGCATTGATGAGGAATACCGCAAGGAAATTGGGGTGCTGGAGTCCGAGGCCACACAGGGTCAGGTGGTTGGGGAAACTCAGCCTGTGCCTGATCCTGACCCGTTCATCCCCCATAATTCATCTCAGCCTCCCCAGGGCCCCCAGCCTTCCCGGGCCCCGCAGTCTTCCCAGGCCCCACAGTCTTCCCGGGCCCTGCAGTCTTCCCAGGCCCCACAGTCTTCCCGGGCCCTGCAGTCTTCCCAGGCCCCGCAGTCCTTCACATCCGTTAGGGCAACACGGGGAAGGGGCAGAGGGAGAGGGCAACCTAGTGGACGGTCACTAATGTCCCAAAGGGTAGTTCAGGAGACCCCCCCTTCTGAGCGGCCTAGTGTGGCTAACAACACATTGGGGGATTGGGTTAAAGTAGGCGAACCCCAGAAAGCCACCTTGGCCAAACAAAAGGCTACCAACTCGAGTGGGGGGAATCACAGGAAGAAAGAGGAAAGGGCAGAGGGTGCCCATGCAAAGGAGGGGGCTGATCCCTTTCCTTTATCTGTAAACAGATTTGCTCCTTTATCTTGGGGGGAGAGGGCAGAGTTGGAGGAGGAGGAGGAGCTAAACAGGGAGCTGGCACGGTCTGATAACGCCAACTCTTCCTCTTCGGAATTTGAGGACATAAGTCCGGCTGAAGCTGAAAAGCTTCCATCTGGTCTCTCTGCAAAGAGGGAATGCTCTGACGATGATAGGAAGGTAAAAAGGAGGGTGGAAACCTCCTCATCTTAATCACCCTGTAAATGGCTGTTCCCCCTCCGATACGCGTCGTGACCATTAATGTCGCGAGCGTTAAGTCTGTAGGTGCAAGAGACACGGCCTTCTTTTTTCTCTCCCGAGTTGAGGCAGACATTTTATTTTTGCAAGAGACCAGATTATGCAATCTTCAGGTGCTCCATAGGGCCAAGAAGGAATGGGTGCACGGTCCTTCTTACTGGTCTCTTGCGGCCGAGATGTACAGCGGAGTGGCGGTCCTTTTTAAGACCAGTAAGGTAACAGTCAAACGGGTGATTGAGGTAGAGATGGGCAGATGTATGGTCTTAGACGTCCTGCTGAATGGGCAGAATCTTCGCCTTATTAATGTGTACGGTCCTCAGACCCTAAAGGCGAGGAGGGACCTGTTTAGCAGGATTAAGCCCTTTCTTTTTACAGCCCGGCCGATAATTTTTGGCGGTGACTTTAACACCGTGACTAGGCCTATGGATAGGGGAGGTGCCGCAGGTCGGCTGGGCTACGATAGCATTTACCTGAATAGCATAGTTAGTCAGGCCGGCCTAGAGGATGTGCACATTCGCCACTTCCCTGACCGCACGGGTTTCACTTTTTATAGAGGAACATGTAGAAGTAGGATAGACAGGTTTTTTGTTAAACAGGACTTCATAGTGTCTCCTCCTGAGGTGACAGCCGTGGAGTTCTCCGATCACTGTATGGTGAGTGTGTCCTTGAATGTTTCAGAGTCCCCTCAGAGGGGAAGGGGTCTTTGGCGCCTGAATTCGGCCCTCCTGGGGGAGGAGTGTGTAAATCAGTCCTTCAGGGAGTTCTTTCAGGCTCAGGAATCCTTATTAGATCTGTGCAACACTAAGGCGGAGTGGTGGGAGATGGTCAAAAAGAGGGCAGCAGGACTCTTTCGAGGCCTAGCAAACAAGATACAAATTGATAAAGATCGTGCCTACCAATCTCTCAGGAGAAAGTTAGACAGACTGGTGTCTGATGGGGCCCAAGGTGGGGAAGTTGCCAGGGTCCGTGCCCTCATGAAGGAGTATCAGTATGACAGGTACTCTTCCCTGGTTTTGGAGAGGGACTACGGGAAGCACCACTCGCCCGACCCTTACCAAAACTGCCGGGAAGTGTTTTCCCGCAAGTCCATACACGGCTTGCAAAATGAGGCTGGGGTACTAGAGACTTCGGTCCCTGGTATTCTCAGAGTTGTTAAGAACTACTATGCTGAACTCCTGAAGGGGCAGGGGCTCTCCCGGGCCAGTATGTCTTCCTTTCTGGAAGAGACCCCTATTCTGCAAGATGAGAATATTTCTTTTGACGAATTGGAGTGTGAGATTGGAGTTGAGGAGGTCAGGAAGGCAATTGAAGGCTTAGGCCTCAAAAAGTCTCCAGGGCCTGACGGTTTAACAGGCGAATTTTATAAACAGTTTGTTGATGTCCTGGCCCCTCGTCTCACAGAGGTATTCAATAGCACCCTGGAAGAGGGCCTACTCCCTCCCTCTATGAGACACTCAGCTCTTATTCTCCTCTCCAAGGGTTTGGACCAGTCTAAGGTTGAGAACTGGCGCCCCATCGCTCTTCTCAATACAGACCGAAAGATTCTGGCAAAGGTCATGTTCAACCGCCTTTTTCCTTTTGCAGAAAGGCTTCTTTCCCCCTCTCAGCACTGCACAGTGAAGGGCCGCAGCACCTTTTCCGCTGTCCTTGGCATCCGGGAGGTCCTAGAGCGGTGCAGGATCTGCGAGTGGGGTAAGTATCTGCTGACTTTGGATCAGTCAAAGGCTTTTGATAGGGTAAACCACGAGTATCTCTGGTTGCTCCTTGACAGGTACGGTCTTCCGGGTAAATTTGTTAATTGGCTAAAGATTTTGTATAAAGGGGCCGAGAGTTTCCCACTTGTGAATGGTTGGTCCGGGGAGAGCTTTGGGGTTTCTTCTGGGGTCCGACAGGGCTGTCCTTTGAGCCCTTTGCTTTATGTATTTGCCATTGATCCCCTCATAAGGCGGATAGAGTGCGATGCATTAGCAGGGGTTCCTCTGTCTCCCGGGAGGGCCCTGAAGGTCTCCGCTTATGCAGACGATGTCACAGTAGTCGTGTCTAGTGGGGAGGAGGCAGAGACTGTGGCACGGGTGCTAAGGGACTACTCAAGGGCCTCTGGGTCCTTGATTAATCAGAATAAGTGTGAAACTTTCTGGATGGGGAAGGGAGATCCTGCCTTCGATCTTCCGGATGTCTTCCCAGTGGCCCAGCCCAAAATTAAAATTCTTGGTATCGAATTTGGCCATGGCGATTATGCCAAGCAAATTTGGGAGGGCAAGTTGGAAACCGCATCTGTTCTGGTGAACCGGTGGAAAGGGTTGAAATTTACCCTCAGAGAAAGGGTGGATCTTATCAAAACCTACCTGATTCCAATCTTTTTGTATCTCAGCCATGTGTGCCTTTTGCCAGAAGCTTTCTACGTTAAGATCAAAGGTCTCTTCTTCCAACTGTTATGGGGGAATAAGACAAACCTCATCAAAAGAAATATTACCTACCTACAAAGGAAGGAGGGGGGTCTCGGTATGGTGAACCCCGTTGTGTTCTTCGTGAACACCTTTATTAAGTATAACTATAACAACCTCCTGTTGGAGAAGCCTCCTTTGTGGGTGGAGATCTTCAGAGTTTGGGCCCTTCCTTTTCTTGAGTGTTGGAAGAGAGGCGGCTTGGTAAAGAGCGTGCGTGCTCCTCATGCCCCTCTCCCGCCTTATGTTGCCGTGAGTCTGAAGGTGATGAGGCGGTGGTGTGTGTCTGTTGGGGAGATCAGGGCTTCTCCAAGAAGGGACATCGATAGGAGAGTCTTGGGTTCCTACTTTCATGCATCACTGGCCCTGAAAGACTGTCCAGACGAGGTGTTGAGATCAGGGCTCTCTTTAGTCAATTCCCCAAGGGTTCCCCCGAAGCTCAGGGATGTCGTCTGGCGCTCCTTCCACGGGAAGCTCTATGTTAATGGGAATCTGAAGTACAGACGCACTGATGACCGTGACTGCCCACGAGAGGAATGCTCTGGGGAAGTGGAAACGATGGACCACTTCTTGCTTCAGTGCCCCTTTAACATAGATGTTTACAAACAAGTCTCTGCTGCCTTGGGCATTCCTTGCCTCTCTGGTTGTAATTACCAGGAGTGGGCCTATGGGGCATTCAAGCGACACAGGGGGTATGATTTGGGCACTCTTTTCTTAGTCAGCTCTGTTGTCCGCTTTTACACCTGGAACACACGGTGCAAGGTTTCTCTCAGGCGTGAAGTCCTCCCCTGTCCAGTGGTGGTGGATATGGTACTGGGTGAGCTCGGGAAGATACGCTCTTTGGAGAGACAAAGGATGGATGAAGCAAGGTGGAAGGGTCTGTGGAGGGGCATTCAGTTTGACCCACCGTGAGTCTCTTGCTAATTCTGATGTCTCTTTGGTGTTGGGCTAGTTCTTTTCACCCCCCTTAGATTTTTGCCTTCGTCGTATTTTTCTGATGGGGCTTCATACAGTTTTAGGTGAGTAGCCCAATCTTTTGCCTTCCTGGAGTCAGAGCCATGTTTTGTGTATATAGTTGTTTATAGTAGAGTGGCACCCAGCCAGGCTGAGCCACTCATTGAAGTTGAGTTAAAGTTGGAAATTGAGCAGCGTTGTATAGCTCAGGTGCGACTATACATCAGCTTTGTAACATTTGTACAGTTGCCCAGAGAGCAAGCGGATACGTTTATAGGATAAGCTAATTATGTTTACTGCATGTAAATCTATTTAATGCTTTTGCTTATTTGTTATGTTATTTTAAGCTTTATTGTATTAGGATGCAAGAACTCAATAAACAAAAATTTCCCCTGTACTAAGCACAATTCAGCAGGAACAGCCCCCTAAGTTTGCTCATAGCCTGTACAGAGAGATACCATAAAACTATGGCAGCATAGGGATTCCCCTGTACTAAGCACAATTCAGCAGGAACAGCCCCCTAAGTTTGCTCATAGCCTGTACAGAGAGATCCCATAAAACAGCCGCTGGCTGCAGGATAATTTGCATTATTGCTGAATGTGTATTTATTGCTGATTTTGTTTCCGTTGCTCAGAGGCTCAGCACCTGGGGAACCTGCTGGTTCGGTACGGCTACATCTACCCCTTGAAGGATCCGCGGAACCTCATCCTAAGAGCCGACGACTCCCCCTACAGGTTCCAGGTAAGGTTGGCACCCCATGGGGAGAGTCTAGCTCGGGCCTCTTTAATATCAGCGCAATAAAAAGCAACTGGGAAAGTTTTGAGGTGAGAATTCCATGTAGGAAAAATCCCTTTAAATGATACAGAATCTCGCCCCCATAGTTTAAAATTAACCGTAGAGATCTGCATTGAATACTAAATATGTGGGAAGAACTGACAAAGAGCGAGTCCCTTCCTGACTTGTGTGGTGCCTACAGCTCCCAGCTTGACTCACTCATTAAACAGAATACGTGGCCAATGCCACACGGGAGCGTTTCAGACTCACGCTGCTTTGTACCGGGAGCTGCAAGAAACATAGGAGAAATGAAGTCGGAACAGGGAGAGAGATCAAAGAAATAAAGGGCCAGGAGACTGGGCTCATTTAAACATTCTTATTATTCCTACTTTAACCTATCACTGGTCATTCTAGCCAGCAGCACTGTAAGTGAAGCAGATGTTTTGTCTTGAGCTAAGCACCCCGACATTATACCCAAGATATACATTCTTTTCTGCCAGAAGGGGGAACCGGGTAGAGTCCAGTCAGGTGTCCTGTGTAAAGGGGGCCCCATTCTTGTGGAGGGAATGGTTTGTGTGCAGGGTCAGATACTGATAAAATCCTGGTGGGCTCTTGTCCTGCTGGGCCCTGGCTCACCCTGGCTAGTCCTGCTGCCTTTCCCAGCCAACAGCCCTGTGGTGCCACTGGAGGAGGTGATCTTGGTGTATGTGGTACCAGCAGTGGCCAGCGGGGGGCCCTAGAGATCTGCTTTTTCTGGTGGGGGGCTGCAGAACTTCATTACAGCACTGTTTGGGTGAGTCTCCGGCAGGGTTTGGCTGTAATGGGAAGTGTCTGGGGGGATTGGGCAGTGATCAGACCTGCAATTTAATTGGGCATTTTGCTTCATTGAGGCCCTATTCTATGTAGTTGGCAGGCCTATTGCCCAGGGAACCGAGCCCTTTAGGAGTGGATGGCCCTGCTGTCTAAGCAGTATGGGGCCCCATGATTTCTGGGGCTGCCCTCAGGCAAGAAAAAGCTACAGGGCTCATTTACTGCCCCTCAGGGCTGCCATCAGAAATCACGGGGCCCCTAACAAAAAAATTTTCTGCCCCCCTCCTCCCATGCCCCGCCCCCCAATTTCCCCTCCCCTGGTGACCCCTCCTCAGTACAAAGGATACACAGACATTGGTAGCCAGGGCCCCCCTAAAATACTGGTAGCCAGGGGTTACGTTTTGCATTGGTGCCAGGGCATGGACCCCCTAAAACATTGCTATCCAGTCCAGGCCCCCCTAAAACATTGCTGGTCCTCCCCCTTCTCCCCCCCAGCATCCTCCGGCTCCCCCCAGCATCGTCCAGCTTCCCCCCCCAGCCTCCGCCTGCTTCTCTGGCTGCTTTCTCCGGCTGTGCCCTCTTGCTATGCCCCCCGGCTCCCTGCTGCATCCATTCTATTATAAGGTTCCGCCCAATGCGTACTGACGTCACACATATGCATGGGGAGCAACCAATCAAATTACTTGCTGACCACCAATGACATAAATTCTTTAAAGGGGGCCTGAGCTTAAAAACTATCTCGGCCAGGCCCCCTTTAAAGTGAAGATCGCCCAGGCCCGGGACAACTGTCCCCCCTGTGCCCCTCTGATGGTGGCCCTGCTGCCTCTTACGTACCCCTTGCATTTATTGCATTTCTGCTAGTAATGCTGGGGAACCCCACAGTGGCCTGTACCAGTGGTGGCCATATGCCTGTGCCACTTGTGGCTGTAAATGAGCCCTTATAACTTGCCCAGATGGCACTATCTTTAAATGTGAAGCCTTTCTGTGCCGACACCAATCTCCCCTTCAGGCAGAATTTCTGTATCAATAGAATGAAAGTGGGTATTTTTGTTGTGCCGGGCACAGCGAGGGCAGCATTAAAGGGAACAAAGGCTTTCGTTGGTCGGAATAAAGCATGTCAGGAGCAATTTATTCTCAGTCATAGTTGCTCCCAATCAGGTCAAGAGTTTTGCCTTCTCCTTTCATTACACTAACATGCCGTGAATGCGGCAGATGAGCAGGCGCTTCTCCGGGGGTATAAAGCCAACGACGAGCGACACAAAGACATTGATTTAAGTGCAGCCTGTCAGCTGACTGCATATTGTCTCATCACATTCATGTTAAAGGGGAAAATGTCTTCCTAAGCAATCCAGTATTTGTCTGGCTGTTTACATTCCCTGCACTGCTGGTTCTCACTCCTGAAACAATGTAGCAGAAGTCAGCTGAACAATAGACCTGGAGGAGAACGGGCTTCTGCTACAATGCTTCAAGATAGCAAAATGAAAGAGCGCACACCTTCTATTGTAACAAACAGAGGAGGTGCAAAACACTGGAGAAAATCCATTCAAAAGAATCCAAGAAAGCAAAAAGTATCTGCACACTCCTATAAGCACCTTATTCCTATAGAAATTTGTTTATCCCCTTTATGTCCTCTGGTTCTGACTCTTGAAGCATTGTAAGAAAGCAACAAGTATCTGCACACTCAAAAAAGTATATCAAAAATAGAAAACGTATTCAGTTCAATACAAAGTATATCCCAACGCGTTTCAACCGATAAAGGGTCTTCATCGGGGGCAAAAATGAACCCTGTCCTTTTTTTTCCCCCCTGATGAAGACCCGTTATGGGTTGAAACGCGTTGAGCTACACTTGTTATGATGTATTTTTGTATTGAATACATTTTCTATTTTTTATATACTTTTTTGAGTGTGCAGATACTTTTTGCTTTCTTATAATGCGTCAAGAGTCGGAACCAGAGGACATAAAGGGGATAAACAAATTTCAATAGGAATTACTTGGATTCAGGGGAAGAGGCTGTAAGTGTGGGATAGGAGAGTGTTAATAGTACGGCAAGATAGTATCATAGAGGGGCTGAATGTATGTAGGACAATGTACATAGTTGGTGCCGAGTGTGGGATAGGGAATGTTGGCCTGACCTGCACCGTATCCAAGCACTGGTCTCCGGACAGACCATGGTCGGGTTGACCATCCTGGACAATTGGAACAGCAGGCAGTGGATAATTCTTGATTTACAAGGATCACCCAGTAATTGGCCATAAATACGGGCGTTACGGGACCCAACCAAATCTGGGTATGCACAGCCAGACTTACTGGGCAGTAAGGCAGAAAGATAACGTTTATATACTGTGTGTCCAATCTGTGTCCAAAGTCCTTCTTTTCTCTCCTAGACCCCGTACTTTTGGACTACAAATAAATGGCCGGCCACTGAGTTGGATTACGGTAAGAGCCTCCGCTGAACCTCAATAAAGGTGGGAGTAATGGGGAATGGCTACAGAGGATTATGGGTTAGGTTACCTTTCACCACAAGGACATATTGCTATTACTTTGGACTATATGGCTATGGACTCTATTGTAACTCAATGAAAGATTTGTTTGGACTCAAGAGGCGTTGGGGATGGAGGTGGATCTGGCCTCCTTTTCACTATTAAAAGTCACTTGGCTTGACAAAGGGCCCTGTAGAGACCCGAAATGTTGTTTTGTAAACAAATAGAACAGTATACACTGGCTTCACAGTATCAGTAGTGCTATTGGTGTTTATGGGTTAGGTAATGGGTGGGCGGAGTATGAAACCTCCCATCATTCGAAAAACAAAATTTGGGACGTATTATCTGTTTATATGAAATAAGGAATTTCATGGCTTAGGAACCATGATCATAGAGAAGTAGAAGCAGTATTTAGTATGGGGCTTCATTTGCACCTCTAGCAGCACCCCTGCAGCTTCTCGTGCCACCTCAAGCCAGAAAGGTGCTGTGTACCATGATGCCCTCTGTACCTGCCCAAGGACCCACCTTGCACTGACGTGGGGAACCTTAGCCATAAGGACGTGGTGGGTAATGAGCAGCTACAGATGGACAACACCCAGAGGAACATTCACTGTGACACTGGAGCCCCTGAGATCAGGAGGTCCAGGGGGTCCAGACAGTTAAGGGATCTGCTGTATGATTACCTCCTCCATCCGTTGTGGTCTACAGCAAGTGGGTGGACAGGAGTATGGGTGGGTGGTGTGGGTAGAAACTAGGGGCGGATAAAGTTATGCAAAGTATGAACATTCTTTTTGGTAAGGGAACATGGTACAGTATCATTATGCCACTGGGCAACGCCTACTTGCTTTCTCCAGCCACCCCTCATGAATACAGTGCTGCTGAATGTAGGCCGTGCTTTATTCATGGGGCACATACAGGCCTCTGCTATACCTTTTGGAACTGCAGGACATAAAAAATCATTATTATTATTATATTTGGTCACTCTTTCTATCTGTCATTCAAACCACCACCTGGTTGCTAGAGAAAGGGGGACCAGGCAACAGTTTCCAAGCGGAAACAGTTCCAAAGTGGAAAATTGAAAATAACTCAATATTTTGTATTTCAGTCCTTCTTTTATATTTTGCCTTTTATAGCAATATATCTTGCAAAGAAAAACATCAGGAAACAAGGAGAACTGGTCGAATATGAAAAGGTGAGTCACGTGGCCATTAGTTCGGGCTATAGAATACAATGTAAGTTGGTTTTTAAATTCCTTCATTCATTTTTCATTTGTAAGAGAAGAATTTCAGGCTCTGGAGCTCAGAATGAAATGAAAACCACTTGATTCTTCATTTTTGGTTCAGAATTGCTGTGTTGGATGATTTTCCTGTTATGGGGGAGACTTCTGATTGCTTTGTGTTGTTTCAGGATAATTACAATCAGCTGCACAAACGGATCAACCACACGTGGGACTTCGTAGTGATGCAGGCAAGGGAACAGCTCAGGTTGGTTATGTGCCCAAGCCTATACCCTACTAATCGGAAATAAAATAATATATTCTGTTTATTATCAATCAACAATATTTTGGGACTTGATACTTGTTTTTAAGCCTGGTCCGCGCTATGCTGTGGGGTGGTACTTCTACCTACGGGTTTAACAGCGGGTGGGCAATATCGGGCTAATTTGATCGGATTTCAGGCCAGATGTTGGTCAGAGAGGCCTATTGGTGGTGCCCATACACGGGCAGTTAAGCTGCCAAATTGGTCTAAAGGACCGATATCAGCAGCTACAATCGGCCTGTGTATGACTTGACCAAACTGACATGTTTAATTTTGATTTTTTTTTTTTATTTTGTGAAATATATCTGAAGATCTCCACTCTGGAACTCAGACTGCCATCAGGTTTCTAGGCCTTATTATCCCAAGAACCATGCTGTGGGTTGGAATTCAGACTGAAAGAGGAATAGAAAGTTCTCACAAATGCACAAGTATTTTTGACATTTTTAAAATCTGTAACTCTTAGGCTGATGCCACACATGGCGTTTTTCCGCTGCGTTTTTTCTCGGCCTAAAAACGTGCTAATAGTGCGAAATAGCAAAAAACGCTGCGTATTTCCGCTAGGTCTGGCAGCTGCCTTTGCGTATACATAGGAATAGCTTGCTGTGCAAATACTGGCGTATTTCGGCCTACGCTTGAAAAATCCGTGCTAAGGCGTTTTCTAGCGTATTTTCGCATTGTGTGGTTTGCTTCGAGTCTTTTTAAGCTATTTCTATGGATGATGATATTGGGCGTTTTTCAGCCGCCGAGAGAATTAGAAAATACACAGCGGAAAAACGCCACGTGTGGCATCAGCCTTAAGTGGAATAAATATAGAGGGCCTAGACCATGTGGACCCTGGGGGGGCCCTAGAAAATAGGGAGCCCACAGGCAATGTCAGACTGGCCCCCCAGGATACCAGGAAAACTCCCGGTGGGCCCAGGTGTAAGTGGGCCCTCCTGCTCCTGACTATTTGGCCTGTTTCATGGTCATTCCCTATTTCTGAATGGCAAGGAAGAGGAGAAATAGATGGAAGAATAGATGCTAGCATGTAAATAAAAGAGACTAGGGGAATAAAGAGGTTGGGTGAGGAAAGGAGGAAAAATAGTTTGGAAAGCGGCCTAGGGTCTACGGTTTTCTGGTGGGCCCCTGGGGTCATTCTTGATTTCCTTGGTGGGGGACCCTGAAAAATGTTTGTTTGCAGCCCATAGTGAAGTTCAGGAAGCCTAAAGCCATTAGTGCAAGCTGAAAAATAGCCTCAATTCATATATATATATTGTTATTCTGTATAAAAAAGCAGGAATTGACATCAAAAAATGTTTAAAAATAGCTTCAGGCAACTGAATGCGACGGAGAACTTGACTATTGTTCACGGATTATGCCAATTCCCCCCCTCAGATTTGAGTATTTGGCCCAGTATTTAGCAGAATCATGTGCGGAGACTTCCACATTTGTCTGAATCCAAACACGACATAGTCGGAGCGCGCCTACTAAAGTCCCTGAACACACAAATAAAGGGCACCCAGTCCGTGATAATGTTCTGTAGGTGTTGGACCTGAGCAATAAAGCGCCTAAAGCGCCTAGCGTGCACAACCTCATTTACTGCACTTCGGCTACAAGTTTCATATTTCATGATGTTTTTTAAAGGCACCATAAATAAATAAAGCGGCTCTTCCCGATGCTTAATACAGGAAATAACCATGAATTATTCACGTAGAGCCGTCATCAAAAATGCAAGGTTAATCTAAATCCCAGGAATTTTCCAGAAAGTGCGCAACAACCAATTGTGTGTCTGTGTTGGAACTGGCTGTAAGCATCTACATATAGTAAATCTGTATGAAAATATTATACACTGTCAAAAGAATGGGAGAATAACTGACTGCGGATAAATAGCAACTGTGGCTCAGGCACGTAACTGTCGGGAACGGCTGTCATATTAATTATAACGAGCTTCATTTCAAGTCCCTTTCACTTAGTCATGGCAGAAGGTTGGCGGCTGAAATCAACAAATGTCTCCAGTTCATCAGGAAATCATAGAGCCTGCTGCCCCATGGAATATGTTCTGTTATATAGAAATATCTGCCCCCTGTATGTGTCTGGCTGGATCCTTTGGGTTTGCATCTGATTCACATCAAAGCACGAGTGCATGTAGGGGCATTTTCCTGTGAATCGGATTCTATTAATTTTCCAGGTGGCAACGACATGTTGCCCAATTCTCTAGGCGTGATTTCGCTGCATGTTTTGACACTGACCACAATGAGAAACTTTGAGTTAAGGCCACCTTTGAGGTGGTGGTAGCTCCTTGGACCTTTGAGGCCACCTTTGAAGTGGTGGTAACTCCAAGGACCTTTGAGGCCACCTTTGAGGTGGTAGTAGCTCCAAGTACCTTTGAAGTGGTAGTAGCTCCTTGGATGTTTTAGGCCACTTTTGAAGTGGTAGTAGCTCCTTGGATGTTTTAGGCCACCTTTGAATTGGTAGTAGCTCCTTGGACGTTTGAGGCCACCTTTGAAGTGGTGGTAGCTCCAAGGACCTTTGAGGCCACCTTTGAGTTGGTGGTAGCTCCAAGGACCTTTGAGGTGGTAGCTCCAAGTACCTTTGAGGTGGTGGTAGCTCCAAGGACCTTTGAGGCCACCTTTGAGGTGGTGGTAACTCCAAGGACCTTTGCGGTGGTAGCTCCAAGTACCCTTGAGGCCACCTTCGAAGTGGTGGTAGCTCCAAGGATCTTTGAGGCGGTGGTAGCTCCAAGGACCTTTGAGGCTACCTTTGAGGTGGTGGTAGCTCCAAGGACCTTTGAGGTGGTGGTAGCTTCAAGGACCTTTGAGGTGGTGGTAGCTTCAAGGACCTTTGAGGTGGTGGTAGCTCCTTGGACCTCTAAGGCCACATTTGAAGTGGTGGTAGCTCAAGGGTCCTTTGAGGTTGCAGTAGCTCCAGGGTTCCCCGGTGCTAAATGCTGTACTTGCTTGAAACGTATCAACTTGAGAGCTCATTGTCACCAAAACATGCAAGTGCATGGAACGATTTCGACCACAATTAACTTTAACAAATGATGTCAGTGTGGATTGAAATAGATGATGCAATTTGAATAAAAGTTCAGATGTGCTTCAGTAACCCTTTCTGGAGGATTGAGCCAAACTCACAAATTTTGTATTTGGTACACCCCTAATATATGTACAGGATATATACTATAGGTGTCCCCTACACCTCCACTTGTCTCCTTCCATCTTTTCTTCTTCCTCCTGTAGAACTTTAAAGTCATGGCTCAATCTCCATGTGATGCCATCTTTGTATGACATTGGTTCTCTGTAGTTGTGTCAGCTAATGGTTAAACTTTGGGTACTAGAACTAGATTAAAGCTGCTGAAACCTGCCTTCGTTATAATTCCCCCTTTAGAGTTACCTTGGTTACATTCTGTTCATGCTTAATTGCCCAGGTGGGACATGGATTGGCCCTTTATGGCTGCCATTTGTAAAACATAATCACACAGGGTGACCAAAATTACTTTTTTTATTGCCCTTACCCACCAGCACACAGGGGGCCAAGCCAAGGCTCTAATTATTGTTATTACAATTTATTTATTCATGTTCCACATTCTCACCACTGCCGTACAATGAAAGAGGCCAACAATGACCACTAAATCAAAATTAAAGTTGCCGTGGGCTTTACTAGTGAGAGAAGAATAAAATGCTTACCGTACCAAAGATAAGATTTAATAACTTCCCATAGTTTTTATTGTTTTCTGAGCCTGAAGGTTTCTCTTTTTTTAACTTGTATGTGTTTGATCAAAAATTCTATAATGTACAAAGAAAATATCTCCTGACCTTATTCGTTGGTCCCTCAGGCTCTACATCCATCACCTGGGGCTTTTTATAAAGATAGGAGAAATATCCAAAAGTTTACATAAAGAAGGTTATCCAATGTAAGAGCCATTTGGCAAAGCACTTTGGCCTCTAGGTCAATGACTTGATCATAGAATATTCTAGGGAGACCCATTGGGAGAGGACCATATCAATGCACTGATGCAATCCATGTCTGACAGGGCTTTCTAACCTTTGAGGTGGTTGTAGCTACAAGGACATTTGAGATTTGAGGCCACCTTTGTGGTGGTGCCAGTTCCAAGGACCTTTGAGGCCACCTTTGAGTTGATGGTAGCTCCTTGGACCTTTAAGGCCACCTTTGAGTTGATGGTAGCTCCTTGGACCTTTGAGGCCACCTTTGAAGTGGTGGCAGTTCCAAGGACCTTTGAGGTGGTGGTAGTTCCAAGGACCTTTGAGGTGGTGGTAGTTCCAAGGACCTTTGAGGTGGTGGTAGTTCCAAGGACCTTTGAGGTGGTGGTAGTTCCAAGGACCTTTGAGGTGGTGGCAGTTCCAAGGATCTTTGAGGCAGTGGTAGTTCCAAGGACCTTTGAGGTGGTGGTAGTTCCAAGGACTTTTGAGGTGGTGGTAGTTCCAAGGACTTTTGAGGTGGTGGTAGTTCCAAGGACTTTTGAGGTGGTGGTAGTTCCAAGGACCTTTGAGGTGGTGGTAGTTCCAAGGACTTTTGAGGTGGTGGTAGTTCCAAGGACCTTTGAAGTGGTGGCAGTTCCAAGGACCTTTGAGGTGGTGGTAGTTCCAAGGACCTTACTAACAGGCTGGTGGCTGGCTGATCAACTTGCTTTCATTTCAACTAAAAAGGGATAAGTATTCTTTACTAACTTTATCAAAACCATTGTGTTTTTTTAACTGTTGGGTTTTATTTTTTTTCATAAGTAATTGTTGTTTTTGGAGCTAATTTACAAAGTTTGTGGGATCCATAGGCTTACAGCAGGTTACATTCCCTTGTAATTACCCTCAGCTTGAGGAGGGTGGGGTTTGATTAGTTCACCTTTACAGACTGCATAAATAGAACCACAGGAACTCCAGTGGAGCTTGCTCTGGTGGTAGGTGCTCTGTAAGTGATTTCTCTTGAAGTGGGGGCTCTGTAAGTGGAGTTATAAACTCAGGGAGTTAGTGGGGGCTCTGTAAGTGGAGTTATAAACTCAGGGAGTTAGTGGGGGCTCTGTAAGTGGAGTTATAAACTCAGGGAGTTAAACACTAAGGGAGTTAAAAACAAGGTAAAACAAGGTATTTACTACAAGTCCTTACACCTATTTTTGTTTAACTGTTCTTGTAACTGGGAGGATGAGTTGTAGCAACATTGAAGGTCTGACACAGTGCACAGCCTGCCACATGTATGCAGTTGTGGAACAACAGTTCCAAAGTGCATACCTCTGTTGTGGATGTGAGCGAATTGCCACTTTAGAGGCTCGCGTTAGAGCCCTAGAGGAACACGTCGCAACACTGCGTTCAATCAACAATCTTGAGAGGGGTCTCTTGCTAACTGAACAAGAACTAGTGGGGTCAGATAGTATGTGGGGAGGGGAGCAAGGAAAGGATGATAGGGCAGTAAGCTGGGTGACAGTTAGAAAATCTAGTGTGGGGAAAAGGAAAAGGGAGGCTGCTCCAGGGTTTGCGCATCCCAACAGATTTGCCAGATTGTGTGAAGAAGATGGGAGTGTGAACTCTGGATTGGCGGTTCTAGGTGAGGCTGATCTCTCTAACAGCCGGGAGACCAGTTTCTCTAGTAGTGGTGGGGAGGAAAGCAGAGCTAGGCCTAAACAGATAGTGGTTATAGGGGATTCGATCATTAGGAAAGTGGACAGGGTAATCTGTCAAGCGGATCGCTTCAACCGGACAGTTTGCTGTCTTCCTGGTGCCAGGGTTCGGCATGTGGTTGATCGGGTTGACACATTATTGGGAGGGGCTGGGCATGACCCGGCTGTCTTGGTACATATCGGTACTAACGACAAAATGAACGGTAGGTGGGGGACTTTAAAGAGTGAGTTCAGGGATCTAGGCTCTAAGATTAGGCAAAGGTCCTCCAATGTCATTTTTTCGTTTAGGGAGACAGCGGGAGCTTAGGGAGCTAAATGCGTGGCTAAAGTCTTGGTGTAGGAAGGAAGGGTTTGGGTTCCTAGAGCACTGGGCTGACTTTTCCTTGGGGTACAATCTATACAGCCCTGACGGATGGAAGGGGGTCTACTGTGCTAGGGGAGAGAATGGTTAAGAGGTTGGAGGAGTGTTTAAACTAGACAAGGGGGGGGGTGGGTGAGCTAGAATTCTATGGGAAAATTAGTGTAGACGGGGTAGGGGGACTAGCAAAGGGTTGTGGGGGAGGAGTGAGGGGGGCATATAGTTTATCAGATAAGGAGCTTCCGTTACAAGGAAAGCAGTCTCATAATTGCCTTAGCTCTAATTCTCCCTTAGCTAATGTAAACATCAGAGGGAGAAGTAGTAATCTCCGCTGCATGCTGGCTAATGCGCGTAGCTTGTCGGGTAAATTAGGGGAGCTGCAAGCTATTGCATGTATTGAAAATTATGACTTAATTGGTATCACTGAGACCTGGTGGGATGATAAATGCGACTGGGCTGCGAATTTAAATGGTTATACACTTTTTAGGAGGGACAGAGAGATTAAAAAGGGTGGAGGGGTTTGTCTTTACGTAAAGTCAGACTTAAAGCCATGTAATAAAGACATTACCAATGAAAACGTCGAATCTCTTTGGGTAGAAATTTCAGTAGGGCTGAAGGTCACAAAGAAAATGATCATTGGTGTCTGCTATAAACCACCCCGTATAGATGAGGGGGATGAGGCCCAGCTATTGTTGCAAATGGAGGAGGCTTCAAAACTAGGTCAAGTTGTTGTTATGGGGGACTTTAATTATCCGGACATTGACTGGAGTAATGGGGTGGCTAAGTCAGAAAAAGCTAGTAGGTTTGTAAATATGCTAAATGACAACTTTTTATTTCAGGCGGTTCAAGAACCCACTAGGAATGACTCTATTTTGGACCTGGTGATATCTAATAATAATGAACTTATCTCTAATATTTGTGTGGGTGAGCATTTGGGGAACAGTGATCACAACATGGTCTCCTTTGAGATAATGCTGCAGAGACAGCTCTATAAGGGAGTAACTAAAACGCTCAATTTTAGACGTGCAGACTTTGCCAGTTTAAGGGCATCTCTGCAATGTGTCAACTGGGAAAGGCTTTTCATGGGGTTAGACACAGAAGGAAAATGGAACATCTTTAAAACATTGCTTTGCAGGTATACGCAACAGTATATCCCCCTTGTAAGCAAGGAGAGGCATCGCAAAGCAAAACCTTTATGGCTGAATAAAAGAGTTAAGGTCGAGGTTGGTAAGAAAAAACGTGCTTTTAGGGCATTCAAGTTAGCTGGGACAGCAGAAACTTTCATCAGGTACAAGGAAGCAAATAAAGCAGCAAAAAAGCTATCAGGCAAGCTAAAATAGAGATGGAAAGGGATATTGCAGCAAGGAGTAAAAAGAATCCAAAATTATTTTTTAATTATGTGAATAGTAAAAAAATGAAGCAAGAAGGGGTGGGAACTTTATTATCACGGGGGGGTAAGTTGGTTGATGAGAACGGGGAAAAAGCTGAAATTTTGAACTCTTATTTTTCATCTGTCTATACATCTGAGGAGCCAGATAATGAAGGCTTCCCTTGTAATATACCCAGTGCTAGTAATTTAGCTACTGACGCATGGGTCACTCGGGAGGGAATTCAAAAGAGACTTGAACATGTAAAGGTAAACAAAGGTCCAGGGCCGGATGGGATTCATCCCAGGGTATTAAATGAGCTGAGCGCTGTGATTGCCAAACCTCTTCACTTAATTTTTCAGGATTCATTGAGGTCTGGCATGGTGCCGAGAGACTGGCGGATTGCTAATGTGGTGCCGTTATTTAAAAAGGGATCCCGTTCTCAGCCTGAAAACTATAGGCCTGTTAGTCTGACATCAGTAGTAGGAAAACTTTTGGAAGGGGTAATAAGGGATAGGGTACTTGAATACATTGCAGTTCACAATACTATTAGTTTGTGCCAGCATGGTTTTATGCGTAACAGATCTTGCCAGACTAATTTAGTTGCCTTTTATGAGGAGGTGAGTAGGAACCTTGATGCTGGAATGGCAGTTGATGTCATCTACTTAGATTTTGCTAAAGCGTTTGATACAGTACCTCACAGAAGGTTAATGATCAAATTAAGGAATATTGGCCTAGAACATAATATTTGTAATTGGATAGAGAACTGGCTGAAGGATAGATTACAAAGAGTGGGGGTAAATGGAACATTTTCTAATTGGACCAGTGTGGTTAGTGGAGTACCGCAGGGGTCAGTCCTTGGTCCTTTGCTTTTTAACTTGTTTATTAATGACCTGGAGGTGGGCATAGAGAGTACTGTTTCTATTTTTGCTGATGACACTAAATTGTGCAAAACTATAAGTTCCATGCAGGATGCTGCTGCTTTGCAGAGCGATTTGACAAAATTGGAAAACTGGGCAGCAAACTGGAAAATGAGGTTCAATGTTGATAAGTGCAAAGTTATGCATTTTGGTAGAAATAATATAAACGCAAACTATCTACTGAATGGTAGTGTGTTGGGGGCATCCTTAATGGAGAAGGATCTAGGGGTTTTTGTAGATCACAAGTTGTCTAATGCCAGGCAGTGTCATTCTGTGGCTACTAAAGCAAATAAAGTGCTGTCTTGTATAAAAAAGGGCATTGACTCAAGGGATGAGAACATAATTTTGCCCCTTTATAGGTCCCTGGTAAGGCCTCACCTTGAGTATGGGGGCAGTTTTGGGCTCCAGTCCTTAAGAAGGATATTAATGAGCTGGAGAAAGTGCAGAGACGTGCAACTAAACTGGTAAAGGGGATGGAAGATTTAAGCTATGAGGTGAGACTGTCGAGGTTGGGGTTGTTTTCTCTGGAAAAGAGGCGCTTGCGAGGGGACATGATTACTCTATACAAGTACATTAGAGGGGATTATAGGCAGTTGGGGGATGTTCTTTTTTCCCATAAAAACAATCAGCGCACCAGAGGTCACCCCTTTAGATTAGAGGAACGGAGCTTCCATTTGAAGCAGCGTAGGGGGTTCCTCACGGTGAGGGCAGTGAGGTTGGGGAATGCCCTGCCGGGGGATGTTGGGTAGGGGGTTCCTCACAGTGAGGGCAGTGAGGTTGGGGAATGCCCTTCCTAGTGATGGGGTAATGGCAGATTCTGTTAATGCCTATAAGAGGGGCCTGGATGAGTTCTTGAACAAGCAGAATACCCAAGGCTATTGTGATACTAATATCTACAGTTAGTACTAGTGGTTGTATTTATAGTTTATGTATGTGAGTGTATAGATTGGTAGGTGTGGGTTTGTGTGTGCTGGGTTTACTTGGATGGGTTGAACTTGATGGACACTGGTCTTTTTTCAACCCTATGTAACTATGTAACTATGACCTTTGAGATGTTGGCAGCTCCAAGGACCAAGGGCCTGGGTATGTCACCTTAAACCACTGCCCCTGTTCCTTTCAAGCTAGCACAATATTGTCCTTCCGTGGTAAAATATTTTCGTTAGAAGATAAATCGCCAATTCTGTACCAAATAAGAGACCCTACACGGAATCTCAGGCATGTGTGGCTCCATCTTAAAAACATACAGGATGCCTAAATGGCACGAAGTTCACTCCGCCTTCCTAAGGAAAGAGAAAAAATGTGCAAACAGCATAGTATTATAAGAGATATTGAGTCTGCTTCTGTTAAGTACAGTATACCTGCCTTTGGTACATTCCTAGATGGGTTATTTTATACGGTTGGTGGCCCAATCTGCTCTTCCTTGTCCGGTAGAGAGTTCAGCTTATTCCCCCATAAGGAGCATGCCCAAGGAAGGATGGAAGCGCCCAATGAAAAGCATTATGCTTGAGTTGGAAATGGGACCAAAAGGGTAAATGTAGGCCTTTGGTGGGGCTGCTCTAGTGCCATTGCCCAGCTCATATAAGTTCTATCTGGCCAAGCTGTCTCAGTGTTTCATGGCGTAATTGCTGTCCCAGGCCCATTGGCCACTATTGCACTTTTGTTTGTAAATGAGCCTTATGTAACAGCACTGCCCTTATGTCTGCCCCTCTGTTTCATGCCTCGCAGGGCGGCCAAGCAACGAAGAAAAGGAGATCGAATTGTTATTGAATGTCAGGAGCAGGCGTATTGGCTGGTCAGCAAACCGTCGGTGAGTTGCCTGCGCTGCTGCCTTCATGGAGCCTCCAAGTTCTTAAGTTCTTCCAAATTCCAAGTGCTGGAATATTTGGGCCTCTAGAAGTCAGACTGCTTAGAGCAGTAGCCACTCCACCATCTCCTCCCCATTTTTTTAAACAGGGTGAGAATCATCGGTGAGATAACCAGACTGAGTTGCCACCTGGCTGGCATTTATCTGGCCTAGTTGGTAAAGCACCAGCTATGGCAATGTAGTTGCTGGTAGATTTGTAAAACCCTATAAATCCCCCCCTTCCTTACTCTCCACTGCTGATCAGCCTTTATAATCACAGGCCCACCTCTGCCCCACCCATTCCCCCACCCAGTACGCCCATTTCCCTGCCTATTCACCAGTCACATTCTCCCTTTCCCCACCCAGTCTGGCCATTTCCTGACCCCCTTGCACCATAGCCCTGCCCCAAATGACATCATGGCCGTCCCTGACCCAAAGGCCAGTATTATGGGAAAAAAGATGTCACCCCTAGGACCTGTACACACAGCAACCGCTACCGGCACCAGTATTACAAATTTACGGGCAACCTAAATGCTGGTAAATTTGTGAAGGTGGCAACCCTACCTATAATCCCTTCCTTCCCTGACTCTTTCCACAGCAGATCAGCCCCTTTTATATAGAGACAAGCCTCTGCCCCACCCATTAACCCCTATCACCCACCCATTTCCCTGCCCCATCCAGGCCATCGCACTTGTCCACAGGAGTTTGCCATTTTGTATCTTGTTAGGCCATGCTTACATTGTCAGTGGCACTGCACGTGCTCAGTGTGCTCTGGGCTGCTGCTGAGAGGCTAACCGTAGGGGTTGCCAGAAACCTAACACTAGCAGAAAGCCTTGCCTTACTCTCTCTATATACAGTATATTGTACGTCTGTCCCCAAACACAGGTAAGTGACAGCAGCCCAGAGCATGTTCTGGAAGGGGGGCTACTGGGGGCATGCTCAGAGGTGCAGATCTTCCCTGCTAAAGGGCTGTGGTTCCCTTGGGCTGGGCCAAAACATAATATTTAACATTTACGTCTCCTTTATTACTGTACAGTGAGAGGTTGGGGAATTCTCTCCCTGAAGCAGTTGTACTGGCGGATACACTAGATAGTTTCAAGAAATACCATTTGAGTTTAATGACCCCCAGGGACGGGGAATTAGTTCTGTGCAGCAAGGAAGCCCAAACTTCACAAGCGCGAGTGCAGCTGCCGGCCCCATTCCAGCTCCTATTTATTTCTACTTGATTTGTTATTATAACCTTCCTTTCAGCAGACTTTCCGCGGCGGAGCCATTAACGTAACGCTCACATCTGTCCTCCTCGGGGGATCTTTTAAGCATAATTTCTCCCACGCTCTCTTCTCTTAGCCGGGGGTTCATTTTTATATATATATAAATATATCAGGCTGTCGCTTTTTTCCCCTGATCTGAAGTGACGTTAAACGGAAGATCTATAAAGGCGATTTCGCGTGTGACCTCTCGCTCGGCCCTTTTATGTTCCCAAACGCCAGCCTTCAAACGGCCAATCAAAGCGCATCGCTCAGCAACAGTTTTAGGAATATTAATTGAAGCCTTTTTTTTTTTTGTCGTGTCTCCTATAATTAAGTGTGCAGGAGTCGCTTTCTGCAGTGCAGCAACAAATATAACATTGCTAGTATTTATTTTTTTGGTGATTTCCTAAATTTAGTCCTTGGAGCGCATCCAAGCAGGGTTTTTATTGGGCGACGGGGACGTCAGGGAAATGATGGAGTGTATGCAGAGCGGCAGATAAGGGGGTTTCATTATAAGGCTCAGCTGGTAATATTTCCAGTTTATGGCTCGAGTCCTCATAGGAAACATATTGCAATATTGTGCAAGCAAATGGAATGGGAGGCAGCAGGAGGCCTAGAGGGGGACATTTATCATTAGGGCAGAAATAAGAAAACATTGTCTCTGTATCCAACCCCCCCCCCAGCACTAATGTATTACATGACGCAGAGGCAAGAAAGTTGGCGGAGAAATTGGGCAGATTTGGAGGGGGGGGGGGAATTGTTGGCTGTTGGCTTCTGCTACATTTTTCAGTAATCAGAACTAGTGATGAGCGAATTTTTTTCAGCAGGCACGGATTCGCCGTGAATTTCAGCATTTCGCCATTGGCGAATTGTTTGTGTCGAGTGGAACTTTTTTTTGTCGTGCGTCAAATTGGGCGCGGTCGCATCAAATTGGGCGCAGCTGTGTCACAAAAAAGCGCGGTCGTGTCAAAAGTGGGCACCGTCGCGTCAAAAAGCGCGGGCGACAAAAAAAATAGACGTGGGCGACAGAAAATAGACGCAGGCGAAAAAAAAGGCGTGGGCGACAAAAGCAACAAATGTGTTTCGCAATTTTACCGAGAATTTTCTTGCCGTTTCGCAAAATTTTATGGCGAGGCGAAACAGGACAGATTCGCTCATCACTAGTCAGAACCAGCATTGCAGGGTGCAGCAAGGGGCAGACAGATACAGCTTTAATAGCAATTACATTTGCACATAACCTTCATTTTTTTTTAAAGCTGTAAATTGATTTAGGTTTTTTTCATTAGGAAAAATTGGATCCTTAGGGTTACATCCCCTTTAAAGAGGCTGCGCTGTGATGATAAAGTAACTAAGGGGTATATTCATCATGCTGTGTAAAAAGTGCGGTGATGTTGCTCACAGCAGCCAATCAGATGCTTTGCTTTGGTTTTCTAACTGTTGGAACCTAATTGCTGATTGGTTGCCCTGGGCAACATCACTGATAATGCTTCACTTTTTACACTGCATGATAAATATACTCCCAAGTCTCCTGTTTTCTAGCGATAGGGGCCCATGTACTAAATAGATAGAAGGGTGCAAAGTGGGAAATAAAATGGGTGCCAGTGCTTTTTAAAAGTATTTTTTTTTGCACCTAGTGCTCTACCACCGTGGTAACAGTAGGCAACCCCTTTAATGTACTTAAAGCAGAAATGGCATTTCCAAAATATTAGCAGTCTTTCTGTTTTTGAGTGTGACAGATACTGTGACAGATGTGCCAATACTTCTCCATGCAGAGCGTGCTTTCTGCTCTGTAGTGTGCCAGAGGCTGGTTCCTTTGGTACAGGCTTTGATGTCTGACTGGATTAAACACCTGCCAATCAGAGATAATAGCCTGCCAGCAGAGGGAGCCCCACCCCCTTGGCGCACTACAGAGCAGAAAGCTCACAGTGCATGGAGGAGTCGTCGACTGGTGCAATTACATGTATTTATAAGCCAGGAATCCAAGGCCGGTGATGGTTTGGTATCAGTATCACTTTAAGAAACCACCTCATTAGATCACTCAGCTTCTAAATCTGATTATGAAGATAATATGTTGTTTCCTCTGAACCTGAACCTTAATAAATGACTTCCAAGCACTCTGTACAGAAACCTGATTGGGTATTCATTCATCTCTCAAGCCAACAACTGTTTGTTCTGAGGTCTCATAGGCTTCTCATTAATGTGACGATGTTGCTTTGCAGCCCGGTTGCCTGAATGTGATGGAGCACGGGCCGGAGAGAGGGAACGCCTGCGGGGGCACCATGCAGCTAGTAAGTACCCACCCACGCTTTGCTCTTTGTTATATATTCAGAAAAATTGTTTACGATTCAGGCATTCGTTGTATCGTTTGTCACATAGGCTGATGGGGTGGTGGGGGAGAACCATAAGACCTGGGACTGTGGCCATGGTTATCATAAGGAATCGTTTGCCTTTATACACCTGCCTCATCCTGATCCAACCAACCCTGCCCCAATCTGGCCAACTCCACCCCTAATCTACCTTTACCCCACCCATTTAGCTGGAAGCTCCATCCATTTTCAGGCAGTCCAGGGCACTTAGAGCACTCTCACCTGTAACCCCCAACCCCCGAAGTTGGCACTGACTGCAGGGGCGGGCCAAGCCGACCGGGCGCCCTAGACAACCCGGTCGGCCAACTCCGCCCACCTCCCCGCCCCCCCCAACGGCGCATGCGCGCCAAAGTGCAGGGGCGGGGGCGGTGCGATTAGATCGGTCATTGCCTCCGCCGCTAATGACAAGCGGCGGAGGCAATGACAAAGTAGCACTAGGGGTAGGCAGGAGAGGCTGCCTGGCACCCCCCAATCGTTGTGCCCTAGGCAGCTGCCTCTTCTGCCTACCCCTAGTTCCGGCCCTGACTGACTGCGGCTAAACCCAACAAACCGGTTGGCATTACCGGTGATGTTGCCCAGGGCAACCAATCAGCAATTAGATTTCAATAGTTAGAAAACCAAAGCAAAGCATCTGATTGGCTGCTATGAGCAACACTACGCTTCACTTTCCACTCACTTTTTGTTGCTTTTTCTCATGTTCTCTAGTCTAATGCCCAAGAAGTCCCAACAGGTATCTGTGAATACAACAGTATATGGGCCCTAAGGGTCTCAAAGTAGTCAACTACTGACTAAAGGAAGGAACAAAGGAAGAAGGTAGGTTGGTTGGTCTTCACCCCCAAAGAGCAACCTACCTACCAACCTTCTTCCTTTGTTCCTTCCTTCCTTCAGTGGTTTGAATCAAGGACTGTTTATAGTCTACACAAGTGGAGAGTGCGGCATTTACAGCAACAGCCTGCTTAATACAACAGGATCTTCCAATGAGAATTGTAACTGCTCTGTAAACAACTGACGCCATATTCTTTCTTCATGGAAACATTCAGTACTTGACCTTGTGTTATTTCATAACAACGTGATAGTAACAAGCCCAAACGGCACATTAATCTCCCTATGTTAGATGTCAGCAAGATGGCTGGTAAAATGGAATCTCACTGGAGAATTCTTTTGCATCTGTAATTAGCTTTGCTCCTCCTACTTTGAAGTGCAGTGGGACCGTTTTATAGGAAGTTTATTGATGCTAACCCCGTACTGAAGCCCCGTTGGCATCAGGAAGCCAGTGACAGCCGTTTTCCCTACAAGACAATATTGCTGAGCCCAAGGAAACAGAGCTCACAACTCCGCTGCTTTCTCACAGTCTCTGTTGCCATAGCAATACCAATCTTCAAAGCGGATTCTTTTTTGGATTGTTAGCAGGAAATCTAAACTCTATATTATTTGAAATAATTGGCTTTTTTATATCTCGCTCCAACCCCCCCCTCCAATTAAAAAAAAAAAAAAAACAAGAAAAAAAATGTTGCAAACTTTGCGTAATTAGAATATTCCCAGCAACAAAAATCTTACAAAATCCTATGGTTGGACAATGTGTGAGTATGAGCATTCCAAATAAACCCCCAGAGGCACCCTCAGACCCAGTCTATGCTTCTAGAGAGCTTCTAGAGAGCTTGGTTGAGGGATTCCTCACTGATATAAGAAGGATAGCAACTTTTTTTCAACCATGGTATAGTGTGCCCTTTACTTACCATGAATGCCTCAGCCAAGCCAAGCGGATGGGAAACTCCCAATGATATGGTCTATGTTCTTAGTAAGATATATGTTCGTGCTTTTTATTCTAAGAAATGGATTTTAATTGCCCCTAATAGCCATATGTTATGATGTTTTGCTTTGGAAGATGATTGATCTCTAAACATATGTTTTATTTCCAGGGAAAGAACATTGATTTTTATAAAAGAGAGGTACGTAGCATTTCTGTCCTTGTATTTTATATATTAAGTTCTGACCGCTCCTCAGGGGTGGAGTCATGGTAACAGAAGCAGATGGTTACCCTTTGAAATAAGGCCTCCTTGCTGTAGCTCTCAAAGGAAAACCATAGCTACGGTCACCATGGTATTTTTTTATTTATTAGTTAATTATATCATTAACTAAGTAATGTTAATTATTATTATTATTATTGAATATTTAAGGTTTCTATACACTACTGTGTCCAATGTTAGCCAAATATGTAGTTCCTCCAGTGAGGTATTTCCCTATTGTTGAGTAAAAACATATGCTTTAGGCTATGCAGATATTACATGGGGGGGGGGCACTTAATAAGGGCAACTATTTCAATTTGGTATCTGCCTATTCCATGTTTAAAGCCCTTTTGGCTTAGGGTGGAAGTTTCCAAACTACAGGACTGGTCCCGCTTAGGGTGGAGGTAAAGCAGTTGATTTAGGGCCCAAGATGAAGTCTACTTTGCTTGAGGTTTGGAACGACTGTTCATTTATTCTCTGGAAGTCCAACCTAAGGTCAAATAAGGTTAGCTTTGGGGTTCACACTGATAACACAATGTGCCATATATCTGTAACATATACAAGGAGCCAACAAAAGAGTTGAAACATTACTGGCAGTCTTCATTAGTCTTCAAGTAGAGGCATACTGAGATGGTAGACCTGTTAGGTATCATATCAATGGGGTTCTTTGCTTTCGTTCAGATGGACTACTTGAAGAAAGCCATGGGAAGAACAAGAGTGAAGTCTTCAATCTGCCTCGAAGGGTGAGATATACAGCCTGTGAAGTACAATACTTCTCCAATCAGCAGGTTAATAGGAGGCGGTGTTTTATATCATTTAGAAAGTAATATTTGATGTTAACAAGGTAGAGTCTTTAGATTCGGAGCTCAGCATATCACAGAGGAGAAGGAAGGGTGGTTAACTTAAGGGAACTTGAGGTTTATTCTCCAAGAAATGATTTGTTTCCTCCATTCTTCTGGTTTTCCTACCAAGAGGAGACATGGAAGTGAGGACATGTTCATAAAAGGCTATAAATAAATATCTCCTAAAATGCCCCTCAACATTTCTCCAATGTTACCTAGGATACACCAATAACACTATTTCAGGGTGTATTTATAGCTCGTTCTGCCACAGGCCATTACTGAAGCTCCCCGTAACTTTTGGGAAATATGCCAAAACATTATTACCTATCCAACCCTAAATCCCGTTCTCAGACCCCCACAAGGTACAGTAGCTAGATGTTTGCTAACATGACACAGTTACACCACAGACAAAAAACCTTATGTGCTCAGAACCCTCTTGGTTTAGGAGTAGTACCTCAGTATGTCCTACTAGCGACCTACTAGTATGTCATTATAGGTGCAGGTCAAAGTGGGTTCTGAATCATCTTCTCCACCTCAGGCTGGCTTGGGCCTGTGTTGAGAAAGGGCGGGTACAGGACAGCAAGTACTTGTGACCTAACCACCCCCCTGCAAGCCCACCCTATATGATCTCATCTCTGATGTCATTATAGGCGCAGATCAAAGTAGGTTCTGAATCACCTTCTCCACCTCAGGCTGGCTTGGGCCTGTGTTGAGAACAGGCAGGTACAGGACAGGAAATACTTGTGACCTAACCACCCCCCTGCAAGCCCACCTTATATGATGTCATCTCTGATGTCATTGTAGGCGCAGATCAAAGTAGGTTCTGAATCACCTTCTCCACCTCAGGCTGGCTTGGGCCTGTGTTGAGAAAGGGCGGGTACAGGACAGGAAGTACTTGTGACCTAACCACCCCCCTGCAAGCCCACCCTATATGATGTCATCTCTGATGTCATTATAGGCGCAGATCAAAGTGGGTTCTTACCTACTCAAACTCAGGCTGGGTTACGTCTTTGTTGAGAAAGGGCAGGTATGGGTTAGGCCATCAAATAACTCAGCAGTAGTCACCATAGCAGGTCACGGCAGCACCCCTCAGGTTCCCTGTCTGCACCACTCCCGGCTCTGGGTAGACATTCACCCTCCTCACTGAGGGGGTCCAAGAGACGGAACTAAGAGACTCCCATATCTTTTATACACCCAGGAGGTCACCTGATCCTGCCTGTATCACATGGGACTCTGGCCACTCCCACAGAATCTGACATCACTATAGTGGAGCTACTCTAGGCTCTCCTGCTATCTTCTACCCCAGGGAAACAGCATCTTGCCAGATAGGAACTCCAACCCCTCTACCTCATTAGGGGCCCACAATAATGGGGGCACTCGCTTGTAAGTATGTTATTTTACCAAATCCCTACACATATAAACATTATTATACAATACATTATAGTATTTAGAATATATTTGATCTTGTTATTCTATATGGTTTACTCTCCATTGTAGGGGTTGGGGGGGGGGGGGTTGTGGATTAGATACCTGCTATAAGCTTTGGGGAACTGGAAGGAAGGGTTGACTTTGATAGATTAGTGCCCTTTTTCAAGTGGATTTACCTAAATGTCAATGGGAAATAAACAGAAAGCAGTCGGATGAGGGGAAAGTGTATTTTGGGCGCAGACTGGCTGCAGACTGGCTGCAGGGTTCATTCAGTCATTCAGTATAGCCGACAGACGAGTAGAGGTTCAGGGACTACAGGGTAGAGTAGTGGGCTAGTAAAGCATGTTTATGGGCCGCATTATATTAAAATGGTCTTTAAAGCAAGTCTATGGAGCCCTTGAGAAAACTAGGAGCCAAAAAAATCCCATGGAGGCAGGGTTGCATCCAGCATCCAATTAGGCAGCTTTATTCAAGCTTTTCAAAATGGCTGCCCCATGGAAGCCCTTGAGGAATTATTATCAAGCAATTAACCCTTTGAAATTGAAGGGCTGCTATAAACTCATATCCAATTACAGAATATCCACCAACAGAATTGTGCTTAGAAGAGCAGGGTCGGAATGGGCCAATAGGGCACCGGGAAAAACTTGGTGGGCCCACTTCCCCCGGCCAAAAACTGCGGGCCCTACCCCTCTCATCGCAGTCACAAGTAGGAAGTGTCCATCACAGTGGAAGGGGGGTATAGCAGCTCTGGGGTGGGGGGTCCACAGGTGGCAGCCCTGGTGGGCTCCGGATACCCCAGTCCAACACTGTAGAAGAGGGCAGTACCTATGCAGGCATGGATTTATGATTTATGGCATGGTATGCTCAGGCAATAGGAAGTCCAAAGGAGTTTTCCTTGCTATGGCCATATTCAACCAGCCAGGGTTGGACTGGGGGGTGCAGGGCCCACCGGGGCTCCCACCCCAGGGGCCCTGCAGGTGCCCCCGCCGGCTGCGTCCCCTAACACCCCCCCCCCACAGGGGCCCCCTAACCCCCCTCGCAGGGTCCCCCACCTGACATCCTCCCCCGAGCACAGTCCGACCCTGCAACTAACTATGCCAGAATTATACCATCCTATGGGCACCTAGGCCACACCCCCTCAAAAACTGAGGTGCAGTGGCCATGACAACACCTGCATCTTTAAGAATGGAGAAAATAACAATCTGTTTCCCTCCCCTGACATCAGGCTGTATCTGTGCTATTCAACCAACGATTCTGGACACATAGGTGACCACAGGGGCATTAAGGAGTCATTTGCATGTCTCCGCCTATAATTCCTTACGTAAAAGCTAAAGCCTCTCATTTTTTTGTTTTATGGTAGTTATAACTGTAGATGTGAATTCCTTCTGTTTTATAAAGGCTCTCGGTACATGTTTTGCATTAGAAGGGTTCTTTGGCTCCGTTTAGCCCTTCTCTCCCTAACCCGTATGATCCTTATGCATCACTGTCCACTGACAGGCCTGGTGCGGATGTAAAACAGTACATTTTTGTGCCGAACTAATAGCCTTCTGTTTTAGAAGAACTTGCAAATGGAAAAGGATAGAGGAAAGTCACACATGTCACATTATGGATCATTAGACCAGATGGTTGATGAAATACTGACAATCAATGAAGACGTTGCGTTAATTGAGCAGAGTTGTTGCCAAGTTAACGCTTACTCGGGGGGCAAATGGAGGTGACGGAGAACCAGTCTCATTTACTTCTTCTTCCCTTTCAGCTTTCTGAAGTTCAGCGAACAGTACCTCCCCCATGATCCCATCATGTCTGGCTGCCTTCCCAGCAACCCCTGGATCACCGACGACGTCACGTACTGGACCATAAATGCACCCATGTCAGTAGGCGATTTTTTTTTATAAAGAAAAACATTTGGAATAAAACTGGCTTTCTAGGGGTTTACTAGTCTTGTCTGAAGGGAAACATCTGATTGGTTCTTATCAGGGTCAGATGGGACACCGGGAAAAAACCTGGTGGGCACCAGCGGCCCAGACCCGATCCCTATTGCTGCTTCCCCAGGCTGCGATGTCCTTCCCTGACGTGTTTCACTTAGTTGTGCTCAGGGGAGGACGTCGGGCATGTGGTGGGGGCCCCTGCAGGGGGTTATGGGGGTGCGGCGGGTTCTTATGGGCTGACCTGGTGAAACAAATTATTATTAACATTTATTTATAAAGCGCCAACATATCCCGCAGCGCTGTACAATAAGTGGGTTTCATACATTGGGCATACAGAGTAACATATAAAGCAATCAATAACCGATACAAGAGGGGAAGGGAGCCCTGCCCAAAAGAGCTTACAATCTACAAGGAGTAACATATAAAGCAATCAGTAACCGATACAAGAGGGGAAGAGAGCCCTGCCCAAAAGAGCTTACACTCTACAAGGAGTAACATATAAAGCAATCAATAACCGATACAGGAGGGGAAGAGAGCCCTGCCCAAAAGAGCTTACAATCTACAAGGAGTAACATATAAAGCAATCAATAACCGATACAAGAGGGGAAGAGAGCCCTGCCCAAAAGAGCTTACACTCTACAAGGAGTAACATATAAAGCAATCAATAACCGATACAAGAGGTGAAGAGAGCCCTGCCCAAAAGAGCTTACAATCTACAAGATTATTATTATTATTAACATTTATTTATAAAGCGCCAACATATCCCGCAGCGCTGTACAATAAGTGGGTTACATACATTGGACATACAGAGTAACATATAAAACAATCAATAACCGATACAAGAGGTGAAGAGAGCCCTGCCCAAAAGAGCTTACAATCTACAAGCAAATGTGACTTTTATTACATTACCCCATAAATCCCAAACTGGGGGTGGTTCGATATAAGGTACATTGGGAAAAAACGAGAGAGACTGAAGGGGTATTAAAATTCCAGGTTTAAATAAAGGACTAAATGAACATGTAAAATAAAATGCCATTGCATGAATAGAATTTCAGTGACTGACTGAGCGACTGTAGAGAGATTTGCAGTATGTAATGGTTTCTTCCAATTTAACCCTAGAAACTGCGGCATGGTACCTGTTATTGTGCCACAGTTTCTAGAGTTAAACTAAAACTATTGCTACCCCAATACTGACCTGCTGAGCTTTATACAGTTACCAATCATTTTGGTTGCATTTTTTCCTTTTCTGCCCCAGGGTGGCGATGCCAAGCAAGCTCAGAGTGGATCGTTGGACCTTTAATTTTATGGAGCTTCTAAATGATCCACGTGGACGGAAGGAGTTCCTGCAGTTTTTGGAGAAGGAATTCAGTGGTAAGGAGCAAGCACTCTATGCCGCCTAATACTCACGCAGGCAGATAGGCAGTGTTTTGTGTTAGGTTACAGATATATAGAAACATTGGGGTAACAGTCACCCCGCTATAGTTCCAGGGGTACCCAGGGCACAAATAAGCACTCACCCCAAATCCCCCCTTACTGGCTTTCAGGCTGGGCCCCCTTAGCCCATAACAAGGTTACAGATATATAGAAACATTGGGGTAACAGTCACCCCGCTATAGTTCCAGGGGTACCCAGGGCACAAATAAGCACTCACCCCAAATCCCCCCCTAACTGGCCTTCAGGCTGGGCCCCCTTAGCCCATAACAAGGTTACAGATATATAGAAACATTGGGGTAACAGTCACCCTGCTATAGTTCCAGGGGTACCCAGGGCACAAATAAGCACTCACCCCAAATCCCCCCCTAACTGGCCTTCAGGCTGGGCCCCCTTAGCCCATAACAAGGTTACAGATATATAGAAACATTGGGGTAACAGTCACCCTGCTATAGTTCCAGGGGTACCCAGGGCACAAATAAGCACTCACCCCAAATCCCCCCTTACTGGCTTTCAGGCTGGGCCCCCTTAGCCCATAACAAGGTTACAGATATATAGAAACATTGGGGTAACAGTCACCCTGCTATAGTTCCAGGGGTACCCAGAATGCTGCCCCCATGGTGCAGTTATTATGGTGGAACTGAGGACCCGCAGCGTTAGGAGCACAAACTGCCGCAGCCTCGGTTCTAACTGACCTACTTTGAGCAGAAAATATCCTTCTTTCAGGCTTAGCAAGAAACCTCGCAGGCAGCAATGTGTATAGTGATCACAGTACAGATGCAACAGAAATGACATTTCCCCTCTGAATTTTTACAAAGAACTGGAAAGTAGGTTACGTTGCCCAATTTCCCGAAGGCCGGCTGTGAGCCTGTGTCGGTGCCGCCTCGGCTGTGCCCAAACTCACTTAATGGCCCATCAGTTCCAGACTGTAGAGCCCGGGTCTCCTTCATCATTTCTGAGTCTTGGCCTAATCAATATTTTTGTTTCAGCTGGGATGATTTGGGCTTTTTTGCTCACACTATAAACATACAGCTCTCTCCTGTTGCATTAGGAATATCCTCAGCTCCTAATGTTCTTTCTATTGGAAGAGTCTGATTTCCTATCTGTATATTAAAGGGGAAGTTCATAGTTTAATAGTCATTTATTTTTGTGTGTGTGTTTATTAATTCGGAAAGTAGACTGACTGCTTTTAACACTTATACATATTCACTTGTCCATATATATATATTTATTCCCTCCAGCGGAGAACCTCTGTTTTTGGGAGGCCTGTGAAGAGTTACGTTATGGAGAGCAATCTAAGATTGCTTCAACGGTGGAGTCCGTCTATCAGTAAGTAAGGATTCAGCTGTAGATCACATTATTTGGTCCAACTTCTGATTGTTTGGCATTGATTTTTTGTGGCGGGGCTTTTTCAATGTTCCAGGCCACGCTGATCTGGTTTCTTTTCATAGGATATTGATCAATGCACATTTTCTGGCCCAGTGTCCACCATGACTACTTTATGCAGTTAACCCTGACATGGCTATGGTGGCTTAGAAGCTGGGGACTGGGGAATGTCCACTGATCAGTGTTTAACCATAGAAAATATTACCCAGCACACTCAGTGCTCAGTCTAGAGGGTTAGCACCCAAGAATCTGACCGGCACAACAGGGGCAATTACACTGATCATTGTTGCACTGAAGACAATTGGACCCACCGGAGGACCTGATGCCCAGGGCTGGCACCGCTGCTTTCCTCCATGTTGACAGCACAAACCACCCCTCACCCTTTGGTATCGCCCACCCCATTGACACAAACCCACACACCTGATGGCTAATGGATCCAGGGGCACGTGGGGTCCACTGGGATTTCTCCCTGTATTCTAGTGGGCCAGTGGGACACTGATCTTTATTGTATGTATGCAGTAAGTTTTAACCAGGTCAGTAGCACTTCCAATATACTTTAAGACACACAGAGCTACTAGTAGCAGCTACTTGTCACAGCTACTAAACTCCAGAAAATCCCCTGCCATAGACAATACTGAGAATTGCCTCTGCTAAAACACACAGAGACAATTATCAGTAAATGATCAGCACTGTCTATTTCTGTAGCCACGACAAGTAGCTGCTACTAGTAGCTCCGTGTGTCTTCACCCTAATAAAACATTATGATATAAGATTATAAATTGAGATTTTGGCCAGCCAGCCTAAGGGACAATGGCAGCTTAGACAAGACTGGGACTGCAAGCTGAGTCAGGAACCCTTCCATAAAAGCTGCAGAGTTTTGAGCAAAAGGAAAATAATGTTACATATATATTTTCCGATCTTGTGTTTGTCCCCCAACAGGCAGTTTTTAGCTCCCGGCGCCACCCGCTGGGTAAACATCGACAGCAAGACCATGGAAAAGACTTTAGAAGGGATAAAGAATCCCCACCGCTATGTGCTGGATGATGCCCAGATGCACATCTACATGCTCATGAAAAAGGTGGGTTCCATTTTTACATATAGGGTGAAGACACACGGAGCTACTTAGTAGCGGCTACTAAACACCAGAAAATCCCCTGCCATAGACAATACTGAGAATTGCCTCTGCTAAAACACACATAGAGACAATTATCAGTAAATGATCAGCATTGTCTGTTTTAGTAGCCCTGACAAGTAGCTGCTACTAGTAGCTCTGTGTGTCTTCCGTGTTTACTTTTCAGAGCATTTCCTGTCAAACAGAAAGGGCACCGCCTACTGCATTCTCAGAACATTCCATCCACCAATCAACAACAGCTAAGGGGCTCCTAAAATTCTTATTTCCCTTCCTCTTCTGCCTCTTTCCAGCTTGCAAATGGGGGTCACTGACCCCGGCAGCCAGAAACTATCGCTCTGTGAGGCTACAATTGGATTCTTATTGTTACTTTTTATTACTTATCTTTCTATTAAGGGCCCTCTCCTATTCATATTCCTATTCATTCCCCGTCTCTCTTTTTTAAATCACTGCCTGGTTGCTAGGGTCAATAAGCAACTAGATAGCTGCTGAAATTGGGGACTGCTAAACAAAATGCTGCAATAATGAGTTAAAGAAAGTAACGGGGGGGGGGGTTTCTGGCAGATATAACCACTTGATCCATAATCACCGGAATATTCATTATCATCAGTAATAAGCCTCTGAAACCAAACACTCACGTAATGGCTTTAGTCAATAGCAGTAGATCCTCCATCTCCTCCTTTTGTAAGTGAGCGCAAACATTCGCCTCCCATTAACCCCTACAGCTCACCAAATCCTTATTACTCCGAGGAAGTGAATCCAAACCGTAGGGGGGCCACTACCTACTACTACCTATTTTTTTCTTTTCCCGATTATAGCCTTAAAAGATTTACTATCCTTCCAAATGGCTAAAAATCCAAATTCGACAATTTTCCAGCTAAAACTTGCCAATTAGTAATGAGCGAATTTTATCACCGCACATGAATTCATAGTGAATTTCCACATTTTGCCATTGGCTAATTGTTTCGCGAAACTTCTGCGAAAATTCTACGCAAAAAAATGTGCACGCGGTCGTGTAAACTTGGGTGCGGTCGCATCAAAATAGCTGTTGTTGCGACAAATTGGGCAGTCACGTCAAAGCAGACCCGTCAAATTGGACGCGGTCATGTAAAAATGGGCGTAATTGCGTAAAAATGGGTGGGGTTGCGGCAAAATAGGCGTGGTCGCTGCAAAAAAAGATGCGCGCAACAAAAAGAGATGTGTGCAAGAAAATCGTATGCCAAACGTTTTCACCGTTTAGCAAATTTTCCTGTCGTTTCGCTAATTTTTCGGCGAAGCAAAACGGGACAGATTCGCTCATCGCTATTGCCGAGATCATGTAGCAGCCAATGGCAGAAGTCCCTTCCCTGGGGGATTCTTCTATTGCTTCAAAATTGTAGAGTTTTTGGATTTTTGACGCTGGTTTTTTTTTTGTGTGACAATTCAAAAAAAGTCGCAGTTTCTATGAGACAAGTTGCGACTTTTCCTGCGCTGACTTTTTCAGTTCAGACACTGAACTGCATGTCTGTATATATATTCAGTTTCTATAGGTTCTCAACTAACTTTGCTCCCTTCTCAACTAGGGGAATCCTCTGGGGATTACGTTATTACCACACTATCACATATATAAGAAAATATGACTCGTTTGCAATTAGATCTTCCCCTTTGAGCCTTAAATGTAGAGACCGTAAATGATTTATGTACCCAGTACTATACAATCCGCAGAGCGCCGGGTAATGGTGCCATAGCCAACAGCATTGGCGAGACTGCGCACGAACTGACGGTTTCTATTACGCGTCTCATCGATGGCAGGCCTTGCGTGAGTTGACACAAATTGAATTACCTCCATTTTGCCTTCCAGGATTCCTATCCGAGGTATCTAAAATCTGATATGTATAAGAACCTCCTGGGCCAGGCGTTCATCCCTCCGGAGACCAAGAAAGGGTCAGTAGCCTATTCCAGTAAAACTATTATTATGCACATTAAAATACACAGCTGCCTCCTATCTACTTGTAAATGAACGTCTACACTGCCAGTCAGCTAGTGGCCCCCTAAGGATGCTGGGAGTTGAGGCTGGGTTGCATACAGAAGGCTACCAGTTGCCCAACATAACTGGTCTACACAGTTTAGCCTGCAGAAGAGTTGGACCCTCTCTTGGAATGTGGGTTGGTCGATATTTCTTTTTTACCCCCATGTTCAACATGGGCTAATGACTAAGGCTTATACCAATCATACCTGTTGCCTATTTACTTTCTTAAGCCTAATGTAGCAAAACAGCGAAACATTATTTTCCAACATGGTGGGAGGATACGGTAGTTAATTAGATAACCAGTACACAGATAACCCCTCCTATCTGTAAGCCAGAGACATAGACAAAACAAAAGGGGGAAAGGCAGGGGGTTGTTTTAACAGAGCTCACTATCTTGATTCAAACTAACTCAGCTGATTAGGGGAAGGAGTTAAAGGGAGGAGCAGTATAAAAACTAAACAATAATCCATAAGTGTGTTCTGTTTATGCTGCTCAGGTTGTACAGGGCTGTATATATTGGTATATGGATGGTGCCAGGCTCATGTGTGGGCAGCTGCCCATTTTGGAAATGGAGAATACAGGCTATGGGGAAATCTATTGAGTTGGGCTACTCCAGGGAATCAATATGGCTGCTCCTGAGACTTCTATTTCCCCATTCTCTCTCCTCCGCAGAGTTTTCCCATTCATGAGAAGGCAGCGACACTCCAGCCCCAGTCCAGCGTTCTTACTGCCCCAGGGGGAGCAAGAGGGAAGAACAGAACCGCTCACCCCCGCCGCTCTCTCCCAGGTGATTTCCCATAATCTCCTTGAATGCAATAGCGTGAATATGTGTATGAATGAGAATAAACAAGATGGGGGGGGGAATCTGCTGCCCTTGTGGTTGGGCTACATTTATACATTGGGAGAGTCAGGGGTTGGCCAGTTCTGGTGTAAAATATGGCTAAAGTAGGGTTGCCTGGCCCCCCCCCTAGTGATAATAGTGGCAGCGAGTATTTGTTTCTGCTGCTTGTACTGGCCCAGTGGTTGGGTTGGGTGGTAGGGTTGCCGCTTATTCAATCCCAGAATTCCCGGCCAGGGCAGGCGGGGGGCGGTGACATAGGAGTAATGGGACAGTTATGTAAAGGGGTGGGGCAATGTTACTAATAGGTAAAGAGATGACATGAATGGGCAGGCCATGGGGCAGATTTAGAGGTATCGGGGAGGGGGAGGGGGATTTTGCAGGAATTGGGGTGGAACAAGAGGTTATTACAAATTTGTAATACTGGTCCCAGGCTTGGAGGCTATGTTACCCTCTAGCCCAGCTGGTTAGTAGCCCTATGTAGCTGGGATGTGCAACTACTCTCAGGGACTCCCTTATATACAGCTCACCCCTATACTTAGGGTTACCATCCATCTAGTACTTACCAGCCAGTAAATACCCTACCAATCCCTCCCTTCCCTGACCCTCTCCACAGGCACATTACCCCTTAAAACACTAGACCCTCCTATATTCTCTGCCCATTTCCCTGCCCACTCCACCCATTTCCCTGCCCACTTCACCCATTCGCCCACTCCACCAATTTCCCTGCTCACTTCAACCATTTCCCTGCCCACTCCACCCATTTCCCTGCCCACTCCACCCATTTCCCTGCCCACTTCAACTATTTCCCTGCCCACTCCACCCATTTCCCTGCCCACTCCACCCATTTCCCTGCCCACTTCAACCATTTCCCTGCCCACTCCACCTATTTCTATGCCCACTCCACCTATTTCTATGCCCACTCCACCCATTTCCCTGCCCACTCCACCCATTTCCCTGCCCACTTCAACCATTTCCCTGCCCACTCCACCTATTTCTATGCCCACTCCAACCATTTCCCTGCCCACTCCACCCATTTCCCTGCTCACACCACCCATTTCCCTGCCCACTCCACCTATTTCTATGCCCACTCCAACCATTTCCCTGCCCACTCCAACCATTTCCCTGCCCACTCCAACCATTTCCCTGCCCACTCCAACCATTTCCCTGCCCACTCCACCCATTTCCCTGCTCACACCACCCATTTCCCTGCCCGCTCCACCCATTCGCCCACTCCACCCATTTCCCTGCCCACTCCAACCATTTCCCTGCCCACTCCAACCATTTCCCTGCCCACTCCACCCATTTCCCTGCTCACACCACCCATTTCCCTGCCCGCTCCACCCATTCGCCCACTCCAACCATTTCCCTGCCCACTCCACCTATTTCTATGCCCACTCCACCAATTTCCCTGCCCACTCCAACCATTTCCCTGCCCCATGTGATGTGCCCGCCTGCTTCCCCAACCCAAAGGCACGTCTAAATGTGAAAAAAATGGTGGAAACCCTACCAATAATAGAACCGCCCCTGAGTAACTGTCTACCCAATCATTCACTGTTTGCCTGCATTAAGGAGCAGTTAATGAATTTTAAACCATGGGAGGAACTTAAAACCTTACAAGCTAGAGGTGCATAGTGAATGCCGAGAAGTCTTTACCCTTGAAATGGAATCCTTATTCCGCGACTCCCAGCCATTCCTGACCTCTCCAGCAATTAATCCCCCCCCCCCCGCACACTGTGTTTTCAGCCCATTAAAATGCAGAAAGTGGTTCCTTCCAGAGTGTCATTACGGAGAGCCCATGCAGTACATTAATGTATAATTAGTTTATTATTACGGGATCAAACTGCCCAGTGCACACACGCAGGTCTATTACTCACAGGCGACAGTCATGCCAAACCCACCCCCCTCCCATTAATTTAGTAATTTTTTTTGTAATTGGATTTTATTTCCGATACAACCCAGAAATAGAGAAAGCGAAATAGATCAAGCGGAACTGCCGTAGCTGGTTTAATGGGAAACTGCAATTATATGTGCACTGATTATTTCCCTTCATTTTATCCCTCTTTGTCACTCCCTGCTTTATAAGTATTAGTTAATATATTCAGCATTTGGCCACTAGGTGGCGCAGCGAGAAACTAACCGCAATGGAAAGACTTTGGTAGAATCCTTGCAAAGTGGCATTGCAGCATCTATGGCTGCCACCCAACTGGTATTTGACCAGTGTAGCCAGTATTACAGATTTACCCGCAATATAAATGCCAGTAAATTTGGCATCCCTACCTATATTCCCTCCCTTCCCTCTTTCTGTAGCAGCTCACTCCCTTTTATATGGAGGCCTTTGCCCCACCCATTAACCCCACCCACCATCTGCCCATTACCCTGCCTATCCCACTCAGGGGGATCAGGGAAGGGAGGGATTGGTAGGATATTTACTGGCTGGTAAGTACCAGATGGATGGTAACCCTAAGGGGCACATTTACTAATCCACGAATGTCCGAAAAGCGTCCGAATGCGTTTTTTTCGTAATGATCGGTACTTTGCGACTTTTTCGCGAATTGTCGCGACTTTTTCGAGCTCTCAATATGAAAGTTGCGATAATTCGCGAAAGTCGTAATGGCTATGAAAAAGTTGCGACAATTCACGAAATTTGTTATGGCTATGAAAAAAGAACAATTCGCGCAAGTCGTACCGGTTACGAAAAAGTCGCGACAATTTACGGGAAAGTCGTAACGGCGACGACAAAATCGCAAAAATACGAAAAAGTCGCAAAATGTTCGTTTTCCAATCCGAATTTTTCTCATTCGGATTCAGATTCGTGGATTAGTAAATCAGCCCCTAAGTATAGGGGTGAGCTGTATATATATAGGTGCACATCCCAGCTACATAGGGCTACTAACCAGCTGGGCTAGCCGGTAAAAAAGCCTCCAAGCCTTGGGACCAGTATTACAAATTTGTAATAACCCCTTGTTCCACCCCAATTCCTGCAAAATCCCCCTCCCCCTCCCCGATACCTCTAAATCTGCCCCATGGCCTGCCCATTCATGTCATCTCTTTACCTATTTGTAACATTGCCCCACCCCTTTACATCATTGTCCCATTACTCCCATGTCACCGCCCCGCCCTCAGCCTGCCCTGGCCGGGAATTCTGGGATTGAAAAAGTGGCAACCCTACCGCCCAACCCAACCATTGGTCCAAACCAGTACTCCGCCCCCTAGTGACATCACTGCCTGCCCCAAACCTAAAGGCCACTATTAATAGATGAAAAAGGTGGCAACCCTACAGATATCCCTTAGGGCAGGTTGTAAGTACATGGCCTTGTTGTGTCCTGCGTCCACCCCGGTCCCTAACTTGTGCACTGCACCAGTATTTTGCACTTTGCACCCTGCACATAATAATAATGACCCCTATTTTCTGTCTGACCTTGTCTCTACATAGGGAATTTTTCCAGAATTTCTCCATATTTGTTATGGTGCATTGTCAGGCCGGATATATATGAATAGTGGTACTCCATGGGGTCCATTAGAGCACCCATTTATTTTCAGTGTGTTACTGGAGCAATGGCGTAACTACCTATACAGCAGACCCCCAGGGCGACCAGAGAGACAGTGTGGCCCAAACAATGGGGTCTGCAGTATTGTATTTCCCAAGGCCCCTCTCGTACCTTTAACATAGTGGTGTGTTGCAGGCTGGGAGGTGCCGTATGAGCAAGCAAGGTGGGGGGTGAGGGAGAAGGGAGCATTCATGCCAGGCCCCTCAGACAATTTATTTGTGGGGTGCACCCAAGTACTGTACTGGAGCAAGGCAAACTGCCCCCATTACTAGCATTAAATGCTGAGATACCACTTTCTTTACAGTCAACCCCCCCCCACTCACTAGCCGCCATGATAAGACACGGTGTTCGCTGTCCCGGGGTAACATAAGGCAATGGCGGAGATTGTATAATGTTTATATCTTGGCACCGGATCCAGCTTTTCACAATGTTTTGGAGTCTCGTGAGGGAAGAATTCCCAGGGCCTTGACTCTGCAAGTTCCTATTTATATCTCTCTCTCTGGAGGGTTCCCCTGTAGAACATCTGTTGGCTCAGCTTCAGCCTCTGTCCTTCCAACAAAATACAGTATTCTGGGACAGCTGCACCCACTTGTCTGCATGTTAAAAACCCCTTTAAACTGGGGGGTCCCAAACCTGTTTAAGTTTGTTAATTCTAATAGGGAGGCCAGGTAAGATAGTGCTGTGGTACAGCCAATCACTGGTTTCCCAGTCTCCAATAACTGCAACAGGGCCAACCACCCAATCTCCAGTTTCTTATACAGGGTCCGCTACCCAGTTTCCAGTTCCAGATTCAACGCTGGTTTCTCAATCTCCAATTCCTGCAACAGGACCAGCTGCCCAATCTCAATTTCCTTCTACAGGGCCAGATTCTCAATCTCCAGTTCCTGTTCCAGAACCAGCTTCTCAATCTCCAGTTCCTGTTCCAGAACCAGCTTCTCAATCTCCAGTTTCTGTTCCAGAACCAGCTCCTCAATCTCCAGTTCCTTTCCCAGAACCATCTTCTCAATCTCCAGTTTCTTTCCCAGAACCAGCTTCTCAATCTCCAGTTCCTTTCCCAGAACCAGCTTCTCAATCTCCAGTTCCTGTTCCAGAACCAGCTTCTCAATCTCCAGTTCCTGTTCCAGAACCAGCTTCTCAATCTCCAGTTCCTTTCCCAGAACCAGCTTCTCAATCTCCGGTTCCTTTCCCAGAACCAGCTTCTCAATCTCCAGTTCCTGTTCCAGAACCAGCTTCTCAATCTCCAGTTCCTGTTCCAGAACCAGCTCCTCAATCTCCAGTTCCTTTCCCAGAACCAGCGTCTCAATCTCCAGTTCCTGTTCCAGAACCAGCTTCTCAATCTCCAGTTCCTGTTCCAGAACCAGCTTCTCAATCTCCAGTTCCTTTCCCAGAACCAGCTTCTCAATCTCCAGTTCCTGTTCCAGAACCAGCTTCTCAATCTCCAGTTCCTGTTCCAGAACCAGCTTCTCAATCTCCAGTTCCTTTCCCAGAACCAGCTTCTCAATCTCCGGTTCCTTTCCCAGAACCAGCTTCTCAATCTCCAGTTCCTTTCCCAGAACCAGCTTCTCAATCTCCAGTTCCTTTCCCAGAACCAGCTTCTCAATCTCCAGTTCCTGTTCCAGAACCAGCTTCTCAATCTCCAGTTCCTGTTCCAGAACCAGCTTCTCAATCTCCAGTTCCTGTTCCAGAACCAGCTTCTCAATCTCCAGTTCCTGTTCCAGAACCAGCTTCTCAATCTCCGGTTCCTTTCCCAGAACCAGCTTCTCAATCTCCAATTCCTTTCCCAGAACCAGCTTCTCAATCTCCAGTTCCTTTCCCAGAACCATCTTCTCAATCTCCAGTTCCTTTCCCAGAACCAGCGTCTCAATCTCCAGTTCCTGTTCCAGAACCAGCTTCTCAATCTCCACTTCCTTTCCCAGAACCAGCTTCTCAATCTCCAGTTCCTTTTCCAGAACCACAAAAAGAGGTTGTGGGAGCACTCCAAGGCTAAATAAAGTATACAAATACAATGGAAGTGCAACTGATCTGGCCAAATTAACTACAAACATACAGAAAGACAAAAGGGATTGATCAATGCACATTCCCTGGTCCCCTGTTTCATAAGTAAATTGTCTATTAGTTTCATGCTAGTGCATACAGTATATTGACAAGAAACAGGGGTTTTTAGTTACAAAATTATGATCATAAGATTGGTAAGCCACCATACCACGTCAAGGTAAACCCCGTATGGTGGTCCTATCTATTTACCTCTGGTCATATTTTTCAAAGGCTGGCACTCCCGTGCACTATTGCCATTCTTGACCTGGGGGCTGGTTTGAATCAGAGGGCTTAGTCACTCCCATGCCTTTTGCTTATATAGAGAGAGATTGCCTGGTTCCCCAGACCAAATCCTCCCCCGCTTGCGGCTTGTAGAGGAGAAGACTGCCCATTAACCAACACCCATTCTTTTTAAAGGCATAAGACCACCATTAAAGGGACGGGTGTGGGGGTGCTGAACCCACATGGAAGTTTGGCCATTCTTCCTGCAGAATTAAATCTGCTAAAATACATAAATACACAAAAAGAGGTTGTGGGAGCACTCCAAGGCTAAATAAAGTATACAAATACAATCCCTTTTGCCTTTTCCAGAACCAGCTTCTCAATCTCCAGTTCCTTTCCCAGAACCAGCTTCTCAATCTACAGTTCCTTTCCCAGAACCAGCTTCTCAATCTCCAGTTCCTTTAACAGAACAAGCTTCTCAATCTCCAGTTCCTTTCCCAGAACCAGCTTCTCAATCTCCAGTTCCTTTCCCAGAACCAGCTTCTCAATCTCCAGTTCCTGTTCCAGAACCAGCTTCCCAATCTCCAGTTCCTTTCCCAGAACCAGCTTCTTAATCTCCAGTTCCTTTCCTAGAACCAGCTTCTCAATCTCCAGTTCCTGTTCCAGAACCAGCTTCTCAATCTCCAGGTCTTTTCCAGAACCAGCTTCTCAATCTCCAGTTCCTTTTCCAGAACCAGCTTCTCAATCTCCAGTTCTTTTCCAGAACCAGCTTCTCAATCTCCAGTTCTTTTCCAGAACCAGCTTCTCAATCTCCAGTTCCTTTCTCAGAACCAGCTTCTCAATCTCCAGTTCTTTTCCAGAACCAGCTTCTCAATCTCCAGTTCCTTTTCCAGAACCAGCTTCTCAATCTCCAGTTCTTTTCCAGAACCAGCTTCTCAATCTCCAGTTCTTTTCCAGAACCAGCTCCTCAATCTCCAGGTCTTTCTCAGTACCAGCTCCTCAATCTCCACTCCAGTTCCTTTTCCAGGCCCAGCTGCCCAGCCTATAGAAATAGAGGACCATTAGGACACAGGTTCTGGTCTGGACCATGCTGAGAATGGACTGGATTTCTGCCAGTTTAGCACCATTTGGGATCCCAGTGCCCAGACCAAACATGCCTCACATGAGGTACATTAGGTAGATCACATGCATTGCAGGGACCTGTTACTTTATAAATGATAGAAAACCTACTGTACTACAGTTCCTATCAGTTGTTGGTGGGTGGCACTGATCAGTGAAGTCAGTGTGATGGGACCCTTGGCCTAAAAGCTGATTGCGGTGTGTTATTATTATTATTATTTTGTGTGGGGTTTTGTGGGTCCGGTTATCCTCTCAGTTGAGATGTTACTGCCGTTCTATCAGCAGATGCCGCCTGGTTTCTTTGTGAATTCATTTCTTTATCTGTTTCATTTCATACAGCTTTGTCCCTTAAGCAATCCTCTGGCCGCGCTGCCCGAAGCAACCCTACCTACCTGCCCCGAAGAACTCCAACCTTACTCCTTGCCTGATGGCTCCTCCCTTTGCCTGGAAGCCCCAACCATCTTCACCTTCCCGACTCCCACCACCAATGGCTCTGAGAGGTTCTCTGCCTTATAAAGTCTTCATATCATGGCTGTTTATTCAAGGCCAAGTTTCATACTTTACAGAATTGCATGGTGATGGGTTTGGTGTTCAACTATAAACCCAATGCAGTTGTGCACAAGTCTTCTTTCTCTCCATCTGTCGCTCATTGTCCTCTGCTGTCCCTGCCTCTTTCCTCATGTTCTAATATAAAATGCTGCATATCTTTGCCTCACCTGTAGGCTGAGTTATACAGTATTATACAGTTATATTGTACCCCCTACTGTAAATGATAAGGATATTAGAAGTCACTGAGGGGTTCTGTGCCCATATAAAGGCACAAGGCTGCAGGCTGAGTTATACAGGGAACTCTGAGTATCACTCATGTATTATAAGGGATAATGTACCCCCTACTGTAAATGATAAGGATATTAGCAGTCACTGAGGGGTTCTGTGCCCATATAAAGGCACAAGGCTGCAGGCTGAGTTATACCGGGAACTCTGAGTATCACTCATGTATTATAAGGGATAATGTACCCCCTACTGTAAATGATTAGGATATTAGCAGTCACTGAGGGGTTCTGTGCCCATATAAAGGCACAAGGCTGCAGGCTGAGTTATACAGGGAACTCTGAGTATCACTCATGTATTATAAGGGATAATGTACCCCCTACTGTAAATGATAAGGATATTAGCAGTCACTGAGGGGTTCTGTGCCCATATAAAGGCACAAGGCTGCAGGCTGAGTTATACAGGGAACTCTGAGTATCACTCATGTATTATAAGGGATAATGTACCCCCTACTGTAAATGATAAGGATATTAGCAGTCACTGAGGGGTTCTGTGCCCATATAAAGGCACAAGGCTGCAGGCTGAGTTATACAGGGAACTCTGAGTATCACTCATGTATTATAAGGGATAATGTACCCCCTACTGTAAATGATAAGGATATTAGCAGTCACTGAGGGGTTCTGTGCCCATATAAAGGCACAAGGCTGCAGAGTTATATAGGTCAGGCCAGATGTAGATCATATACATGCACTTTGATAGTTAATACTTATGCTTTCCCATAAAACATACACCTGAAAAAAAGCAAATTTAATTATATTTTCAGTGTGACCCAATTCACAGTGGAGGATTATATATATATATACACATTGCCATTAAGCCGTACCATGATCTCAGCTGCCACCTTATAAACGTTTCCCTCACTTTCCTAATGGGAAGCTGCACTCTGCCCCTCCCTATAGAGATATATATATATATATATACAGTGTATACTGCTGATGCCGGCTCTGGGCCTTTTAACAAGGCTTCTTGCTGATCTTAAATTCACTGCCCAAGGGACCCAGAGCGGCTTTCACTTGCACAGAATAAACGCCTTCTGCCAGATGAGCACTTTGCTACACAGAATACTGAGCCTCCGGGCGGCTTTTAGAGATAAAACGCCATCCCTGATCCTACTTAGGAAAACTATAGAACCTCTATGCGCCGCCGGGAAACAGCACTTGCTCCCTATCAATAGTATTTATTGATTATTGAGCAAATTTATACCCATAATAAACCCTAACAAGGTGCCATGGTATGTGATTAAATGAAAATATATCAAATAAACAGATTTTACAATTAAACCTAAAGCAACAGTTCAGTGTAAAAATGAAACTGGGTAAGATCGACAGACTGAGCAAAATAAAAACTATTTGTAATATAGTTAGTTAGGCAAAAATGTCATCTATAAAGGCTGGAGTCAGCGGAGATCTAACATAATAGCCAGAACACTACATCCTGCTTTACAGTTCTATAAGTGGCTTGGTGGGGGAGGCATATGGGTAATAACTGTTAAGGTAGTTTGTGAGCGCGCAGGTCAGATTCGAATGCAAACTAACTGACAGTTATGTCCCATATGCTCCCCTTAAGTCACTGATTGGTTACTGACAGCTTGGAGAGCTGTATTACAAACAGTGTTGGACTGGGACCCCAGGGGCCCACCAGAAAACCTTAGACCCTAGGCCCACTTTCCAAACTATTTTGCCTCCTTTCCTCACCCAACCTCTTTATTCTCCTAGTCTCTTTTATTTACATGCTAGCATCTATTCTTCCATCTATTTCTCCTCTTTCTTCCCATTCAGAAATAGGGAATGAGCATGAAACAGGCCAAATGGTCAGGAGCAGGAGGGCCCACTGACACCTGGGCCCACCGGGAGTTTTCCTGGTATCCTGGTGGGCCAGTCCCACACTGATTACAAATATTTTTTATTTGGCGCAGTCTGTCTATTTCACCCAGTTTCATTTTGCATGCAGACTCCTGCTCTCCTATTCATTACTTGATCAATAGGGTGACGCCGGCGCCATCATGTGGGGATCTACTGCAACTGCACAGGCTTCCTGGGTATTTCCTCCTAATGATGGCAGTAGGTGTGAGGAGTTCCATTATACTAGGCAGAAAACCTGACACCAGGGGGGAGCAGATAGATAGATACATAGATGATTGATAGATAAATAGATAGATAGATAGATAGATGATAGATAGATACATAGATAGATACATAGATGATAGATAGATAGATAGATAGATAGATGATAGATAGATAGATACATACATACATAGATGATAGATAGATAGATGATAGATAGATACATAGATAGATACATAGATGATAGATAGATAGATAGATACATACATACATAGATGATAGATAGATAGATAGATAGATAGATAGATAGATAGATAGATAGATGATAGATAGATAGATACATACATACATAGATGATAGATAGATAGATAGATAGATGATAGATAGATACATAGATGATAGATAAGATGATAGATAGATACATAGATGATAGATAAATAGATAGATAGATAGATGATAGATAGATAGATAGATATAGATGATTGATAGATAGATAGATAGATAGATAGATAGATCGATACATACATACATATATACATACATACATAGATGAAAGATAGATAGATAATAGATAGATAGACAGACAGACAGATAGATGATAGATAGATAGATAGATAGATCGATACATACATACATATATACATACATACATAGATGAATAGATAGATAGACAGACAGACAGACAGATAGATAGATAGATGATAGATAGATATAAATAGTGATAGCACTTGTTTCATGACATAGACACTATCGCCACCTAGGGGACATTACTGAATATGCATGATAGCTGTGAATGACCAATGGGTTTCCACGTTGCTTCTAGTCTCTATTAAGAATATAGAAGTTTTCATGCATTGGGATTGGATGTCCCCCAACCTCCACGGGGATCTGCATCCTACTGGGCCCCACTAAAAGCCCTTTGTTCTTCAGTCTCCATTACTGTGCCCCCTGCATCGCCCATTTTCTGCCCTGCCTGCTCCCTTCTCCATTATATGTTGGTATCCGGCATGGACTCCATGGATCTCGCTTCTGAGCTGTTGTTTTTCTCTTTGTTTGCAGCCATGAGAGAGGGCCATGCCCCCGGGATCCCTTCTGTGCCCCCCTAGAGACCCCCCGGCGCCAGGAGGAGGAAGGGGAAAGCATTCTGACATCGACTGCACTTTGAACCGGGCCCCCCGCTCTCCCACTCCAACACCCAATGGTGCCTTTATCTAGCGACACGCAGGGGGCACTGGCGGAATCCTCCCCTGGCACAGACACTGACGCAGTCGCTGTTTGCTTTCCATCTGGCCTCATTCCCTACTCTCTCTAGTTCTAATAAGGGATTCTATCCCTCCCAGCTATTCCCTACTCCTGAGACTCCAAGCTGGTATCGGACTGGGCCGGCGGGACACTGGAAGAAAACCCTATGGGCCCCCAATGACCCATGGACTAAGGAGGCAAAGTTCTGCATTGCTGCCCAGTATGATGCTGGCTGGGATGTTGAGAGTTGTAGTTCAAGGTAGTGCAGTTATACTAAGCAGGTCCCAACTGGGATTCTACATAAGCCCTGGCATTCCAAGGCCCAAACAGCCCCCCCCCCCCCAGCCCAATAAATAGTGAGTGTCTATGGCATCTTACAGCCCCCCTGGCATTTGCCTGAACCCACAGATTGGCAGTTTGGGCCTGATACCAAGCCGTGATTGGAGGACGGTAATGGCTTCACTTTTTGGCATAGGCCCGGAACATCTCTGAATACTACCTGGCTAGGTGACCATTTGCCAAGCTGGCACGTGCCCATGAGGGAATAAGCTCCCTGTATCTGCCCAGTGGCTGCTGGGAGATTCCTGAGGGTGGGGGAGCAGTAGGGAACCAACCTGCAGCCTTTAAATGGGCCTAGAATAAAAGCCCCCGGAGCCCTGACAGGCAGTTTTAGCTCAATATCATTCTGTAGATTAAACAGTTAAACAGTAAAGGCCAAGCTAACCACTTTTTGTAGAATTTTAGATTTTTTTTAATAGAAATTCTAGTTTTCCTTGAATGCGCGGATACTAACAACTGAAAGTCATTTCCAAATAGGAGCAGAAATGTCCCAGGGAGGACCTGATAGGGAACTGAAGCCTGTCTGTGCTTGTGTGACTGCAGGGCTGTGATTGGCTACTCCCCCTCTTACTGTGCTTCTGGCAGGGACTGTTGGGACACGCCCACCCCTCTATTGAAACACAGACGGGGACCTGAGAGGACCTATAGGGAGCTCCGATATTAATTCCTAGGCCAGAGAATATTCCACTTCTGTGATAAAGAGCTGAATGTTTATGTAACGGAGGATTGCATGGCGCCCCTAAACATTTATATGTCATTTCTTGATCGATGTTGACCTTTTTCTTGTACATTCCCTTTGCCCATAGACTATTCTGCCGATTTATTCCCCCCCCCCAACCCCAGGCAAGGGTAGAAATGAGCTCATTGTTCTGCCATTGTTATTTCCACCCTGTGCTGCCTGTGCTCTCAGGAGTAATGATTATACATAGGGAAGGGCTCAATATTGACTTTGCAGATCCTGGGGAAGGGAAAGTGCACTGTGTATCGTAGGGAAATAGGGAAAATACTTGTTTTTACATTTTATCAATCAGCTAGAAGGGCACCTGTAGAACAAGAGACTATTTATTGGGTTTATGTCCAACCTACAGGCAGAGTTCCCCTTTAATAAGGGCATTTCCCCAAATCTTTTCTCTTTTTTTCAGATACAAACGACGGAAGGGGTTAATTAAACGTCGTTGCAAATTGCACAATGAATTCATTTGAAATAAAACATTAAATGAGTCGAGAAACTGTCGTCTGTGTCGCTAAACACGTCGAACGGGCGACGGTGAGCATTATATGGAGTAAAGGGAACGTAAAGCCTCAAAATGAATTAACGTGACGTTGTTCTTCTGAGCACTTTGTGCACTTTTGCAATTGACGTGATTGCTGTTTTTTTTAACTTAAATAATGGATTACAGCGCCATCTGCTGTTCAGTTTGACTGACTGAAGGCGGCAGAAAATGAGGCGAGTGAGAAGAGGAAAGTCATGTGATGTTGTTCTGTTACAATTGACCAGAGAACTATTGAACTACTCTTCTCTACTCCCCAGCGCCAGACCAAGCACTACGTGTGCCCGGCGCAAGAACCGCCTGACACGACTCCCTCTGTAACGCCACCTATCCTTAGAACCACTGCCAGCCCTGCTGCTCACACACTTTACTTAATGAGCAGACCAACATCTGCTGCTAAATTTTCTACCCACGGTGTCCGGTTGGCTGAACTGACCAGCAGGTGGCACTGTTGTTTCCAATTCATTATATCAGTAGTACGTTGTATATAAACAGCTAATACTTGAAAACTGGAAGGCACTCTGAGCAATTAAATACGGATTTCCTGTAAAGGAACGGTTCAGTGTAAAAATTAAACTGAGTAAAATAGAGTGCGCAAAATCTTTGTAATATAGTTAGTAAGGCAAAAATGTCAACTATAAAGGTTGGAGTGGGCAGATGTCTAACATAACAGCCAGAACACTACTTCCTCCTTCACAGCTCTCTAAGCTGTTAGCAGTTAGTAACCAATCAGTGACTTGAGGGGGGGCATATGGGACATAACTTTTCAGTTAGTTTGTATTTAAATCTGACCTGCGCACAGGGTCGGATTGGGGCTGCAGGGTCCAAGGGGACTGCCGCCCCAGGGGCCCCACACCCCACAAGGTGCCCCCACCATCCCCGGCCCCCTGCCGCGCTCGGTCCCCCAACATGCCCCCCTAAACGCCCACAGGGGCCCCATGCTCCCCTGAGCGCCAGTGGAGCGGCAACAGGCATCGAGTCTGGGCCACCGGGGTCTACTAGGGCCGGGGCCCACTGGGTTTTTTCCTGCTATCCCGGCGACCCTGTCCGACCCTGCCTGCGTGCTCACAAACTAACTGAACAGTTATGTCCCATTTGGCACCCCCTAGTCACTGACTAACTAAGAGGTTAGAGAGCTGAAAGCAGGAAGTAGTGTTCTGGCTATTATGTTAGACATCTGCCCACTCCAGCCTTTATAGATTACATTTTTGCCTAACTAGATTGAAAACTCCACTAGGGGGCGGCGAGGGATGTATAATCTCTATAGAATGCCGCCATTCCATTTAATTTATCATCATTCCAGCCCCCTAGGTGGCGCTGTGCTTTGCCCCCTCAATACAAACTTTGTTTAGGGTTAATAAGTCAAATCATTTTGCACCATAGCTGTCCCTGTTGGGTCCCAGAGCCCAAATGCGGTTGCAGACGACTCCTATGCAGGTCGGTGGCACAACCAGCGCTATAAAAACAGAGGATATTTGGAATATTTGCCCTTATTTTCATTCATGGAGGCATTTCCCTGTATTCCTGTGAATATAAGGAATATATCTGACACACAAAAGAGACCAAGGACACATTGGAACATGTCTGGAGTGTTCTCTCGGTCACTGACCCCCCTCCAGCTGATTGGCCGGCACAAGCAGCCAAATCCTCACAGCTCACCTAGCATTACAGCCTGCGTCAGAGCACAGACAAGAATCCCAGATAAACACGCTCTGCGCCTTTCATCTACTATAACATTAAGCTGAAAAGGTTCCATTCCTTTATGATGAGAGAAGCCGTGTATGTCGGATCCCCTCATTCACATTAAATGCCCCTTTAACCCCTTCAGCGCCAGGGCTATCCACAAACACAAGGTATAATGTGATATCGGCCCGGGTGAATTTATCACTTGCTTTCTAAAGACTGGTCAGTCCGGGGTGATGTTTGCACTGGGTGCTTGTGCCTTTCAAATTCAATTTTTTTCCACCCAAATGTTACTGGATATTTCACATTATTCTAAAGGGTTAAAACAAAACTTGCCTTTTCAAAAACACTCTCTTAAAAGGGCATCAAAACCCAATAGTAAAGCTGCCCCTCTGTGCCCCATAGTTTTCTATAGAAGTTGACAAAAAACATAATTACAAATGCAAGAAAATCCACCAATGACAATGCTGATTCCCAGCAATATGTCAGCCATCTTGCTCTTATGTTACATATAGAGTTGCCACCACCCACATCATTGGACTGGGCGCAGGGGCACCGGGAAAAAACCCAGTGGGCCCCGGCGGCCCAGACCCAACTCCCCAGGGTGCTCCCGCAATCCGCCGGTCTCCCTCCCCTGATGCACCGCAGGTGAGTTTCATTTCGGCACACTCGGGGGAGGGGGTTGGAGGTTTTTGGGGGCTCCTGTGGGGGGTTGTGAATGCAACGGGGGCCATTATAGGGTGCAGGAGCCCCTGAGGCAGAATCTCTTGTGGGCCCTGCACCCCCCAGTCCGACCCTGGGGGGGTGGGGGGCTGGGTAGGAGATTATCTGCGCACTGGACCACTCTAAAAACTTTTTGCATACATCACAACCCCACCCCCAGTGTCATGGACCCGCCCCTAAAAAAAAGAGAGAGTTAACAGGTGGCAACCCTAGTTACATATGGAGATTATTATGCCATTTTGTCATATGCCACAGGAATCAGACATGGGGATAAAGGGACAGACTTGTTCAGTGCTGGGAAACTGGGCTTAATGCTCCCAACTCCAATTGCAGGAACAGAGAACAGGGAGCCGGATTTACACAGATCAGCTGGGATTCTCATTGGAGGATTCTTTTGCATATTAATGTAGCTGCTGGCTCTGGAGAGCTGGTGTTATTGAGCAATGTTGCTTTAAGACTATACAGTAGTAAAGTCTTCCCAGCATCCCCCAGCATGCTTTAACTTGATAACATGATAGTACAATGGGATTCGGAGTCCAGCAAAGTCTCAGCAGCACAGAGTGGTGTTTGGCTCTCCTTATTACTGATGCAAGAGAACTGTCCAATAAGCATCCTTTGAGCACTAAGTCATCTTACTGTTACATAACATAGGGAGAGCGCTCGGCAATCAGACCCTTGGCTAGCCGCCGGTGATTACAATCACAGTTACAAAAAATAGCTGCAGTACATTAGTTTCCCCCCCCAGGGGCACTGTGGCCACACTCCTTGGTTTATCAACATAGGAACAATAGAAAACTGGAGACAGCGGCCAATAAACTCCACTTCTCCAAGTGCCAGAAGGACAAAGGGTTCTCCATGGATGATCTTCTCGCACCAAGTTGTCCACTGGTTCCAAGGAGATAAGGGAGTTCAGTGCTAATGGTTGTTTTGAAAGCGCCTGTGGGGGAAGCCATTTTACCATGATAGGTGCCCTTTTAATGGAGATGTTAACATCGTTGCTCAACCTTACTTGCTGGACCACAAGTCCCAGCAGGCTTTTACCCTTGTTGATAGGCTAAAGAATGCTGGTAGCTGTAGTCTAGCAACACCCAATGTCGGAAAGTTTGTAAGTTACTGTATATTCATTGCAACAATGTGAGAGAATCCTGCAGTGAGAACCACGTGGGGGTTAGGGTAAAGAGAAATGCTTGGCTGTTGTGGTGAGCGAGACTGGGGACAAGGCTCTTGGCTGGAAGTTGTAGGTGTGAAGAGTAAATGAGTTAGGGAAGGGCTTTCCAACTGGAGCCCTGTGGGCTGGATGTGGCCCTCCATTTATTTGCCTGCCCCCCAGCAGGGCCCCACATGGGGACAGAAGGACAGAAGCTCATACCCAGTCTCTGCTCCCATTGGCTCCTCTGTGCTCAGTTCTACCTGCTCAGTGATGTCAGGGATTAACAAGTTGCTGACTCAGGTGATTGTGTCGTACGGCTGAGACGATTGGCTAATCCCCCGTGTGCAGCTAATGCCCTGTAACTGCAGTCTGGCCTGCCCCCTTACATACAATATATAAATAATTAGGGCAGTGCTGCTGGTTACACTCCCTTACGTTTTCAAGAATCTGTAGGTCCCTATCACATTCCCATCAGTCCCTGCCCCAGTGAGCTTACAATCTAAGGTCCCTATCACATTCCCATCAGTCCCTGCCCCAGTGAGCTTACAATCTAAGGTCCCTATCACATTCCCATCAGTCCCTGCCCCAGTGAGCTTACAATCTAAGGTCCATATCACATTCCCATCAGTCCCTGCCCCAGTGAGCTTACAATCTAAGGTCCCTATCACATTCCCATCAGTCCCTGCCCCAGCGGAGCTTACAATCTAAGGTCCCTATCCCATTCCCATCAGTCCCTGCCCCAGTGAGCTTACAATCTAAGGTCCCTATCACATTCCCATCAGTCCCTGCCCCAGTGGAGCTTACAATCTAAGGTCCCTATCACATTCCCATCAGTCCCTGCCCCAGTGGAGTTTACAATCTAAGGTCCCTATCACATTCCCATCAGCCCCTGCCCCAGTGGAGCTTACAATCTAAGGTCCCTATCCCATTCCCATCAGTCCCTGCCCCAGTGGAGCTTACAATCTAAGGTCCCTATCACATTCCCATCAGCCCCTGCCCCAGTGAGCTTACAATCTAAGGTCCCTATCACATTCCCATCAGTCCCTGCCCCAGTGGAGCTTACAATCTAAGGTCCCTATCACATTCCCATCAGCCCCTGCCCCAGTGAGCTTACAATCTAAGGTCCCTATCACATTCCCATCAGTCCCTGCCCCAGTGGAGCTTACAATCTAAGGTCCCTATCACATTCCCATCAGTCCCTGCCCCAGTGGAGCTTACAATCTAAGGTCCCTATCACATTCCCATCAGTCCCTGCCCCAGTGGAGCTTACAATCTAAGGTCCCTATCACACACTAGGGTCAGTTTTATACCGAGCCAAGTCCTGCTGCAGGAAGCGCAGGTGACAAAACATCCCATGTGCCATTGCGCTTAAGGTTTTCTAGATAATGGATATCCAGATTACAGATGCCATACCATATTCTGTAGGAAAAATACAGTAATGTATTTATAAATACTCAGTTGAGTTTAATCTGCATTGCATGTGAGCCCCAGACCTCGGACGTGTTTCTGCTACTTAATGATGTCACCAGGCAACTCTAAGCCCCTATTAATATGCTCCGCTGCCCGGCACGCTGCTTAATAGGACATTCTTGTATTTACAGACAGGTAAAGTAACTACAAACAAGGCTACCCAAGAGAAGCACACATAGCAATAGTAAGTATCACTTTCTGCCTTTTATCCTCTACCAGTCAGTTACCAAAGATAAATCCATTATTGTATGATTATTACATTACAAGAACTGATTTACAATACTCCTCATCAGAAAATTTTATTTAAAAAAAGTATTTATTTTTGAAAACATTAAAACAATTTTTATTAATGTAATTAAGAACCAATCTTAGCGAAAAAACAGAGGCGAGGGATTTATGTATTTTTTAGATTTTGCGTGTTTTTATACAGACATATATGTCAATGATTTATATAGATGACAATGATAGAGATTGGTAGTCCCAAGATTGCACTTGTCTTCTTGCATGTGTGTACATTGTAGCATTTATAGGGAATAGGTAGTGTGAATAGGAGGGTATATTGTATATAACATTATTGACCTCTGTGGCACACCAGGGTCTGTTTAAATACTGTAGTTTATAGCACTAAACTACCATTAACATTTCAGTCTGATTCCCAGACTTTCATAATGGTCTGAGAATAAAGCCGATACATTGATGATGTTTTTGTGAAATAGATGCTTGAAAGAGTCTCCGACATGCCACAGAGTCTATACAGGTCATCTGCAGGAGTACACATTTTTATATTTTACTTCTTACTGTATTGTGGGCTTCATTTTAGTCTATTCAATGGGAATAATGGGAAAAAAAATGAAGCCATTGTGGAAAATAATGTTACAAAACTACCATTACGGGTATGGGATCCCTTATCCGGAAACCTGTAATCCAGAAAGTTCCGAATTACGGAAAGGCCATCTCCCATAGACTCCATTATAAGCAAATAATTCTAATTTTTAAAAATGATTTCCTTTTTCTCTGTAATAATAAAACGGTACCTGTACTTGATCCCAACTAAGATATAATTACCCCTTATTGGGGGCAGAACAGCCCTATTGGGTTTATTTAATGGTTAAATGATTCCCTTTTCTCTGTAATAATAAAACAGTACCTGTACTTGATCCCAACTAAGATATAATTACCCCTTATTGGGGGCAGAACAGCCCTATTGGGTTTATTTCATGGTTAAATGATTCCCTTTTCTCTGTAATAATAAAACAGTACCTGTACTTGATCCCAACTAAGATATAATTACCCCTTATTGGGGGCAGAACAGCCCTATTGGGTTTATTTCATGGTTAAATGATTCCCTTTTCTCTGTAATAATAAAACAGTACCTGTACTTGATCCCAACTAAGATATAATTACCCCTTATTGGGGGCAGAACAGCCCTATTGGGTTTATTTAATGGTTAAATGATTCCCTTTTCTCTGTAATAATAAAACAGTACCTGTACTTGATCCCAACTAAGATATAATTACCCCTTATTGGGGCAGAACAGCCCTATTGGGTTTATTTAATGGTTAAATGATTCCCTTTTCTCTGTAATAATAAAACAGTACTTTGTACTTGATCCCAACTAAGATATAATTACCCCTTATTGGGGGCAGAACAGCCCTATTGGGTTTATTTAATGGTTAAATGATTCCCTTTTCTCTGTAATAATAAAACAGTACCTGTACTTGATCCCAACTAAGATATAATTACCCCTTATTGGGGGCAGAACAGCCCTATTGGGTTTATTTAATGGTTAAATGATTCCCTTTTCTCTGTAATAATAAAACAGTACCTGTACTTGATCCCAACTAAGATATAATTACCCCTTATTGGGGGCAGAACAGCCCTATTGGGTTTATTTAATGGTTAAATGATTCCCTTTTCTCTGTAATAATAAAACAGTACCTGTACTTGATCCCAACTAAGATATAATTACCCCTTATTGGGGCAGAACAGCCCTATTGGGTTTATTTAATGGTTAAATGATTCCCTTTTCTCTGTAATAATAAAACAGTACCTGTACTTGATCCCAACTAAGATATAATTACCCCTTATTGGGGGCAGAACAGCCCTATTGGGTTTATTTAATGGTTAAATGATTCCCTTTTCTCTGTAATAATAAAACAGTACCTGTACTTGATCCCAACTAAGATATAATTACCCCTTATTGGAGGCAAAACAAGCCTTTTTGGGTTTATTCAGTACTTAAATGCTTTTTAGTAGACTTAAGGTAGGAGATCCAAATTACGGAAAGACCCGTTATCTGGAAAATCCCAGGTCCCGAGCATTCTGGATAACAGGTCCCATACCTGTATTAAAATCCAATTATTATGAATGCTGTTCGGTTATAAGATTATAATGATAGCGATTAGGCGTCATTGTTTCATCTTGATAAGTAGGTTGGGAATTAGGGTCGCAGACCTACATTGACAGATTTATAGACTTCAAATGAAACCCAAGAGCAAAAATAATGTATCTGATTAACAAGAGGCGGCTAAACATGAAGGAACATAATGATCGAAAAGCAGCATTTACTCTAAAAGCTAATAGACTAGAAGGAAATTGCTTTAATAATGAAGAGCGTGTAGGAATATGTGTAATCTAAAACAATAAAGCAGGCATTGAGGCTAGTAAGCGCAACTTTATTATTCTACTACAAAAATGAGCTGAAATTCCCAATTGCAAGAGCAATGGAGAAATAAGGAGACTATATAGGGAAGAGGTTTTGCTATTAAGGGTTTTTGCGTACATTTTGAGTACTGTCCATTCAGTGAATCTGTATCCGCTGTCATTGAGCAACTTGGTGAAGTAACTTGGCCAATATGGCCAATATGACCAGTGACAAATTGTGGGGGAAAACATCATTGTCATCTATTATTATTATTATTATTAACATTTATTTATAAACATATTCCGCAGCGCTATATATAAATCATCGACCTATATGTCTGTATAAAAACATACAAATTCTAAAAAATACATAAATCCCTCGGCTCTGTTTTTTCGCTAAGATAGGTTCTTAATTACGTTAATAAAAATTGTTTTAATGTTTTCAAAAATAAATCCTTTTTTTAAATAAAATTTTCTGTTTAGGAGTATTGTAAATAAGTCCTTGTAATGACTGTAAATAATGTAATAATCATGTAATTACATAAATTGCCAGGCAGTCACACCTGACCAGAGCGATACGGAACAGAAACAGATCTAGGTCTCTTAATGCCTGTCTACCATATGGCCACCTCGGGTCATTTATCATCACCTACAGCCTAATTAGGTCTAATACTCACCTTGTGGGATGAACCGTTTTAAACATGTAATCCCCTCCATTGCCCAAGTTTTATAACAGTGTAAAGAAATACAGCAGTAGAAGTGATGCCTTTTGCCTTTGGGTACTGTCAGTTGTGAAGCCATTGTGTTATTCTTGTATTCGTACTCTAGACTCCACTCATACTCTAGACTCCACTCATACTCTAGACTCCACTATCATATATACATATTCCACACACATTTTAGGGTGAAGACACACGGAGCTACTAGTAGCAGCTACTTGTCACAGCTACTAAAACAGACTGATCATTTACTGATAATTGTCTCTACGTGTGTTTTAGCAGAGGCAATTCTTAGTATTATCTATGGAAGGGGATTTCTGGGGTATTTCTGAAGCAAAATAACCTACCCTTGCGGTACACTGTTAGGAAACCTGAGAACATGGTGGGAACCCACACAAACACAGTAAAACTCAGCAGCCAATTGAAAGATACATACAGTATGTTGCACCCAAGAAAATTAAACCATTTAACCACAATGGGCAGATCTTATTGTCATTCCATAATAATGTACTCTTCATATTAACCTCTAGGGTAGAGGTTCCCAAACTGCGGAGTGCAAGTCAGAACCAAATTTGGGGTACCTCTTTCCTTCCCTGGAATATAAGAGCGATGGATGCAACCATTTTTTTTATCCATAACATTGTTTTGAACTAGGGAAGGTGTCAATCAAATGTTTTAGCATATGAAGGAGAAGTTAAACCTATAACATCTGAAGGCCTTCTGGTTTAGGTCTTGATATATCTCTGATCAAGAAACCCATATAATACAGGTCTGCTCCTTCTAATATTTCAGCAGTAACAGATTCTTCATTGAGCCTCTGTCTACAGTGTTGGATTGGGACCCCAGGGGCCCACCAGAAATCCTTAGACCCTAGGACCACTCTCTAAATTTTTCCTCCTTTCCTCACCCAACCTCTTTATTCTCCTAGTCTCTTTTATTTACATGCTAGCATCTATTCTTCCATCTTTTTCTACTCTTCCTTCCCATTCAGAAATAGGGAATGACCATGAAACAGGCCAAATGGTCAGGAGCAGGGAGGCCTACTTACACCAGGCCCACCAAGAGTTTTCCTGGTATCCTGGTGGGCCAGTCCAACACTGTCTGTCTATAAACTAACATTCCTGATACCCCCAGCTTGCTCAGTTGGACATCCCTACTCTAGAAGATTCTAGTTGATACAAAAAATGAAAGATTCTGGATTAGGCCCTTAGAGCTTAAACTCAGACCATGAAATCTGTAAAGAAACCATGAATTAATGTTTTAGAGATATGTGTAGACCATATAATAGCATGAATTTTGTGTCAATTATGTTCACAGGAAGGTAAAATAAACTACTTGTCCCATATTCTTTTGTACGTTTTTGCTTTTGTAAGTACAAAGCAGACTATGAAACAGTTAATAACCTGTTGAATTATGGGTTGCAGATGGATAACGACCTAGATGAAGATACCAAGGCTGGTGGAAGATTTAAGAAACGAGAACCATTCAAAAGGAGACATCGATAAGTATCTACAGATTCCTCCTATCTAAAACACAGTTACTAAAGGTGGCCATACACCTTCAGATCTGCTCGCTTGGCGATGTCACCAAGCGAGCAGATCTTCTCCCGATATCCTCCACCTATTGGGAGAAGCACAAATTGCTGCTGCATTTTTCCAAAAATATGGATCTCACAAACTTTTAGGCATACTGCTCTTCCGCATGGGTAATAAAGTCAGTGTGACTTTTGCCCACAAATTGTGCTTCTCCCAGTTTTTGAGACCACTTAGAAAGTACCCATTCCTAGTTAGCGCCTAACTAACGGAGTTCATGTGAATGCCAGACTATGGCAATAATCTTTCTCCTTAGACCAGCGGTTCTCAACCTGTGGGTCGGGACCCCTTTGGGGTTCGAACGACCCTTTCACAGGGGTCACCTAAGACCATCGGAAAACACATATTTCTGATGGCCTTAGGAATAATTTTATGGTTGGGGATTACCACAACATGAGGAACTGTATTAAAGGGTCGCGACATTAGGAAGGTTGAGAACCACTGACTGATGGTTGTTGAAGACAACATTTTAGGGTGAAAATAAAACAAATGTTTACTGAGGTTTTCTTTTCCTTTACAGGATTACAACAGCTGCGCCTTCAGAGAACAGAAGACAAGTGGAAACACCAGCCCCGTCCCCTGTAGCAGCAATCAGTGCAGCTGAAGAAAAAAGCCAAGAAGAAAAACCAGCCCAGGCTGAAGAGAAGGTCCAAGTTGAAGCGAAGGTCCAAGTTGAAGAGAAGGTCCCAGTTGAAGAGAAGGTTCCAGTTGAAGAGAAGGTTCCAGTTGAAGAGAAGGTCCCAGTTGAAGAGAAGGTTCCAGTTGAAGAGAAGGTCCCAGTTGAAGTGAAGGTCCCAGTTGAAGTGAAGGTTCCAGCTGAAGATGAAAGTCGACCACCAGAGAAAGAGACAACAGAACAGAACGATGTAAAAAATAAAATTGAAGAGAAAGTGGAAGAAGTGACCAAAGAACCAAATAAAATCACTATGGGGAAAAGTACTGATGTTCTAGATAAAAAGCGAAAAGAAACTGAAGTTAAAGCTGCAGAGGAAGTAAACGTGCCTTCAGAAAACATTGGTGCAACATCGTCCCAGCCTCCAGCTCGTCAGAGAAAAGGACCAAAATTCAAACAAAGAGGGTCGAAGGAATTCAAAAGCAAACCGCCCAAGAAAGGAGTGATCGGGTAAGTGATTGGGTGACCATCAGGTATTTTGGTCTTGAAACTTTCTGCAACAATAAACAGACACATGTAAGACACAAGGTAGAGGGTATTCATACTATGCATGGAGGATTTTTGGAAAATCTGCCCTTTTTTCACTGAAATTCTCCGATGAACATAAAATTCAAAGGCAAATCTGTCCATTTGCCAGTTTGTAGGCCGACACTATCCATAAAGGTAATTGTTTAGACACAAAATAAATTCCATTTTCTTGGCAACTATAACATTATCATAAAAATCATAAAGGGAACATGATACTGATTTGTTCTTTGAGCTTTTGGGATGTCTGAACAGGAGCTATTTGGTTACTGCACCAGTGATTTTGAAGAGTCTCTTCGGGCTAAGGGGGGACAAACCGAGGTCTCAGATTTGTTGCAATATCAACATTTGTAAATTTGTCTTCCTCTCTTTTGGATCTAGATTTGAAGAAATCCCTGGAATGGAGGGCTTGGGCCAAGGTTGGTATCTCTGTTCTGTTTTCTGCAGTTTTAGTAACCTAGATGATACTATCTGCCTCAGCGGTGGAGTTCTCTACAGAAACAAAAATAGCATCTTTATTGACAGTTGAGGGAGCTGTTGCTACTGTGGTTCATTAACATGTCTCAGTGCAAAGAATACATTTCACTTTACATGAGTTATGGTCCTGCACCTGAATCTCATGGACCAACCTGCCCCAAAACAATTAAGGGGTGTCAGCAGGAATGTGTGTTGCTGTCCCAATACACCTTTAATCGAAGTTCTATAGAAAAGGGCTTACATTTTTTATTATTATTTTGGCATTTTACTGCCAATAGATTAGCCACATTTATTCTGCAGAAAGCTTTACCATGCCCGAGTAAAGAGCCCTAGAAGCTCCCTCTGTTTGTTTAAGATTGCAGCTGCCATTTTAGCTTGGTCTCAGTAGCTTCCTGCTGTAGCTCTGACTGCTGGTAGCTCAAATTACAGCATAGTTGGAAGGGGAAGAGAAAGATGATGAGAGGGGGAGCAGGAGAGGGGAGACAACTGTACAGACTCTGGCCTCCAGAATGAAGGATTTTTTTGAGAGAGAAAGTCAGATACCCTAAGAACATGTTTACAAACAAGGAGACAAGAAATCCTGTGTTTCTTTTGATACTTAGTTTTTACCTTTTTGGGCACCTGGGTGTTGACTTAAGCCGTGTCCATATTTTCAGTAGCAAGCAATATAAAGACCTGACATGTTTTTGAATTTCACCAAAGCTCAAATTTTTTAAACGGAGCCCTCAAGTTTCATCGAAACCAACGCCCAGTGGTCTTACATGTAATCTTCAGAAAGCAGCCATTTCCTAAATATAAAATCCAAACTAATTATGAAAACAAAATGGAACCCAATTAATAGAAAAAGTGAGCTGAGTAGAACACGTCGGCCGCTTTCTCTGTTTTTTGCTGACACGAGGCCCAGAGGAGCTTAAGAGGATTCCTGTTTTCTCCAAGTTAAGCTTCTTAACCTTCCCAGATATCTTATCACCGACGGGAAAGTGAAGATTGGGGACACTGAAACTTGATGACAAGGAGAACTTAATGCAGATTTACTCAACTAATTACATTAAACTTGTATTAACCCACGCCTGGCCAGAGCAGTAAGCAATGAGGGCACCATCAGGGTCGGGATACTCGAATTCCATAGACTCTTTCTGCTCATAAACAATTTTTGTTTGGGGCTTATTTACAAATGAGTTCATATATTTATTTAAAACATTTTCTTAGGGAAAAATGTCCAACTTGTCGTAGATAGTGATGAGCAAATCTGTCCTGTTTCGCTCCGCCATAAAATTCGTGAAACGGCAAGAAAATTTGCAAAATTCGGAAAAAATAGCAAAACGCATTTGCCGCCTGTGTTTTTTTGTCGGCCACACCTTTTTTGGTCGCCCGTGTCATTTTTTTTGTCCCCTGCGCTTTTTCAACGTGCCCGCTGCCTTTTTTTGACGTGATGGCGCCCAACTTGACATAATTTTTTACATGAGGCAAATTTTTGGCTGCAAATTTCCAGGAAGTTTTGGGAAACAATTAATCAATGGTGAAATGCGGAAATTTGCTGCGAATCCATGCCTGACGAAAAAATTCGCTCATCACTAGTCGTAGACTGTCCAAAACATTGCTGATTGGTTGCTATTGGGACAATTTAGCAATTTTGCCCTATGTTTGTAAATCAGCCGAGCTTTTTTTCACAAAAAGACTATAAAAACCTCCATAGAGAAAAAGACTTTCGAAATTTTCAGATTTTTCATGAAGTGAAAATCATTTTATAGAAGTGATAAATTTCTATAATATTTTAACCAGGGTCGGACTGGGGGGTCGGACTGGGGCCCACGCCCCCTAAGGTGCCCCCTCTGGCCGCGCCACCCACACCCACCACAGGGGCACGACCCGCCCGATGTCCTCCGCCAACATAAGTGAAACGCGTCAGGGGAGGACATCGCCGGCTGGGGAAGTGGCAGCAGGGATCGGATCTGGCCTAGTCCAACCCCCGATTTTAATATTTTGATTATGTGAATTGACAATACCGTCAACTAAATGACTTGATTTCCACCACAATATTTGTAAGAAGGCAATTCTATTAAAACCGTCAATGGATGTCGAAAAAAGAAATTCAGTTTGATTTTTGAACAAATTATAAATCGTATAAATGTGATATTTGACTATTTCGAATCAATAATAATCTCAACTAAATGACTCTCCACGTGCTCTCGCCTGTCTTGTGCAAAAAATCCACCAAAAAATCCACCAATGCTGATTCCCTGTGAATCCGTGCATGCTGAATAGTTTCACCCATCACTAATCATAAAATATGGAATGATACCCTAGGGGGCAGATTCATCAAAGTACGAGTTCGAATCCCGAAATGGGTAAAATTCGTATTAGATACGAAAATTTCTGATGATCGGAAATGTCACGAAAATGCTTACGAAAAAATCGTAATAGTCACGATAATATCGTATTGGTGATCCGAAAGTCACAAAATTTTCCCAAGGAAAGTCACGATACCGAAGCTTGAAAGAATCCCAAACTTTCATACTCGACACGACAATAGGATTTTGTTGCACGAAAAAATACGATTTTTTTGTATTCGGAAACAATCATACTTTGATAAATGTGCCCCTAGGAGTGACTGTAAAACTATGCTGCCACCTAGTGTTTGGCAGGCAGTATCTTTCTAACACAATCTCTTCATTGTTTCAGATATCACCGTCGTTTGCCCCTGGGAAGCGTACAGCCATCTTGAGTTGCACGAACTTGCGCAATATGGAATTATTTGAAGATTACGGTTTTTCTACGGTTTTTTTGTATATATGTTTTTTATCTAAGGAGCCTTCTCTGCAATTTAGAAGTTGCATCATTACAGAGTGGATAAAAGTAGCCAGAGAAATGAAGGAAGGGAATGACTACCATTGCTGGAGGAGAGTTCATGGCAAGAGTCTAAGGTTGTTTTTTTTTTTATATAAATATCCATGAAAATGTATGAGAGGTCAATTTAGTTGCCGGGGCTTCCTTGCCCCAGTGTCGAGGCTGCAGATACAATATCAGCTGTGATTGGTCAGTCGCAGGCCTTGGGCGATGGTTAAGAACCATGTAGATGCTGTATAGATGAGAGGTTTGCTGTAGCTACTGGAGGAAGCAGGCAGTAGATCTAGGTCTTGGTCTAGAACTCTATGAAAAACAGCAATTTGTTGTTGGAAGACTGGGGTCCAATCACGAGGGTTGCTTTATCAGTTAAAGCAAATGGTGGGTTGTAATGGATATTAACCATGTCCTGAAGAGTTACAACGCTATGCTGGGGGCGCTGGGACTTTAAACAGATCATGGGCAACACATCAAGTATTTCCAGTCAACTTTGGGAAATGAGGCTCCTACCCACATCGTGTTCCTTCAACACGGAACCCAATAATATTTCTCTAGTGTTCTTTTCTATACAATGTATTCAATGCCCTTAATTTACTAATCTTTTGGGTCAGGGGAGGAATATATAGTAAGGATATTGGGGTTATTTTGTATATGTCGGCATATGCTGTAGGGTTCTGTGTTGTCTTTCTTGTGTCGTCAGATTGTTCTGTAGAATTTTCAATACTGACCTTTAGAATGTTTTTGAATGTTCTAGAATGGAAAACTTCTTAATAAAAAAAGCAAAAATTGTGTTTCTTGAATACGTTCATTAGGAAGTTGTTGTGATGCTAAAACAGAATTATATAAGAAGTTTGACGAGAATAAAAAACAAATTTCTAGATTCAATTTCATTTTTCACTTTAGAACAGCGGCTGTTGGACTCTGGGACCGCCCCCTCGGGGGATCTTGGAGAAGTTTTGTGGGGCTCAAGCTGAATGTCGGCTTGGGTGAGATTTGGGTTGAATGGCTATTTACTCTCCTAGATACACTTAGGGGGGTGATTGATCAAGGCTTGAATTTGAAATTTTCTCAACGATTACAATTATGTTGAGCTAAAAAGAATGAGAAATTGTTAGAGTTTTAGTAAATCTGCCCCTAAAATCACTAAAGGTCAACTTGATGGTCAGTTACCGTTAGGAACCTATTTGAAGTCCTAGATACTTTGGGCTGATACACCAATATCATTTTATATCTGATAACTGTTGGGTCCATTGTGAATGTCGAAGTCATGAAGCCTTTAGCGCCCCCCTTGGTATTCAATATTCCACGCCAAACAAAGACACAATCCACACACACAATATATTCCGGCTGTTTATTAAAACAAATTTGTGGACAGATTTCAATAGAAAATAAAGTGTCGTTGCACATCTACTCCAAAAATATTGCATATTCTCCAAAATACACAATCAACGGAAAGAGAAAAATAAAGCGTTTTCATCTAGAGAAATTGGCGAGTCCTAAGAATATCTGTGGGATTTATGAAGAAGACACATGATATGACCGGCACCGTATCCTTTGGAGTTAATGGAGAAGACATCTTGGTTGAAAGTGAAGAAGGAAGTATATTGTATATAGAGTCTTAATATATTGACTCCACCCTCCTCCGCTGTTGGTTGGACAGTTTAGGGAGCAGAATCATTGGTGCATCTGAAGCAGATAAGGACGTCCCCCTTTAGATCCTTTCCTTGCACAATGATATCTCTCCGTGTCCTTTCCAGCCGTCCCTTAGTTCGATTCCTTGCCTTGGGGCGGTGGGGGAAACAAAAGGTTTTATACATAACAAATATGTGCAATTTGCCCTTTGGGCCTCGGGGATAAGGAGAGAACAGCTGAACGATCAAATGACAAAAGAAAATCATTTTGGATAGTGTTTGGGTTATTAATAGTTAATAAGATTTCCAGAATATCTTGGCTAGGAACGGAAACTTTCTATCTGTAAACTCAGTAACAAATTGAACCAAAGCCAGGGTAGGATTGGGGGGTGAAGGGCCCACGGGGCTGCCGCCCCAGAGTCCCTCGAACGGGCCCTTCATTCCCCAATTTGGTTCCCCCAAGGTTCAAAGGCATCCCCCGCCACGCCCCCTAAACCCCCCCAACAGGGGCCCCGGCCACTGCCCGACCTCCTCCCCTGAAGTGAAATGCGTCAGGGGAGGGACAACTGTGGGCAGGGCAAGCGCTGACAAGGGTTGGGTCTGGGCTGCTGGGGGCCTACCGGGTTTTTTCCCAGTGTCCCGGCGGCCCAGCCCAGTCCTGAAGAAAGTCCTACCTATTGGTCAGCTAAGGAAACAGTGTTATTGAACACAGAAACAGCAAGGGGGGGATTTATCAACATTCAAATACAAACTGATACAACGATTCAAGTTTTTTTTCCACTAAAACTTCCAATAGTCGAAATATGGTTCAAAAATGTGAATATCCGATATTTAATAAGAGCAAAAAACCCCAAAAACTCGAATGTGAATCTTCGCCATCTAAGAGCTTGGGAGTTTATGTAGAAGCCAATGGGAGTCGCAATTTTTTAGTTTTTTGTTTTTTTTGTAAACTCCCAAATTTGAGTTATTCTAGTTTTTCTTATTTGGATTTTTTAATCAACATTCAAGTTTTTTTTTTTTCGAATCAAAAAGAAAACTCTCCAATAGCGATGGGAGAAATTTTTCGCCATTGTGCAAAACTGTGGAAATGTTTTTTGCCATGTGACATTTTCGCCAGGTCAGTGGTTTTTTAGAAGACGGTTGCCATGGGGTGGGAAGTTAGCAACTGCAGTAACAGGTGGGTGCCCAACATATTGGCGCCCCCTCAGTATTTTTCATTTTCTTTCTTCTTTTTTTAGTTCACTATGGAGCAGATTTATTAAGATTTGAGGAGTTTCATGGTAAAAACCCCCAATCTTGACCAGGGATGCACCAAACACACTTTTTTGGGTTCGGCTGAACCCCCAAACACACCCTGATAGATTCTGCCGAATCCTAATTAGAAGGGGTTAAAGAATTTCTTTCCCGACCATTTAACACTAATTAGGGTTCGTTTCAGCTGGGACGATGGATTCGGCCGAAACCGAATCCTTCAAAAAAAGCCCTAATTCCGAACTGAATCCGGGATTCGGTGCATCCCTAATCTCGACTATATTGGAATTTGGGTTTTCAATTCAAACATTTGAGGTTTATTACGTGAAAACGCAAAAATAATCGACAGCTAAAACCTGGCGAGTTTCTGTAGAAGCCTATGGGGGGCGTATTTTCTAAATACTTTTAAAAGAATTGATGCTTTTGAGATACTTTCAACATTAACAGGTGGTACGGTCGGGTTAGAACTGTTACCGTGTAGCTGTGGGGCCCTGGGTTCAGTTCCAACCAGGACACTCTCTGCATAGAGTTTGTACAATCTGCCTCTGAAGTCTAATTAGCGCCTGATGAACTTGCCCCCCGTGTGAGCTACACAATAAATCCTACTGAGAAACTGCCTACATTTCCCGTCACTCAAATATTTTGATAATTTGGCCAACATTAAGGGGCTGATTTACTAATCCACGAATCCGAATGAGAAAAATTCGGATTGTAAAACGAACATTTTGCGACTTTTTCGTACTTTTTGCGATTTTTTCGTCGCCATTACGACTTTCCCGTAAATTGTCGCGACTTTTTCGTAACCGGTACGACTTGCGCGAATTGTCGCGACTTTTTCATAGCCATTACAAATTTCGTGAATTGTCGCGACTTTTTCATTGCCATTATGACTTTCGAGAATTGTCGCAACTTTTTCATTGCCTTTACGACTTTCGCGAATTGTCGCAACTTTCGTATTGAGAGCTCGAAAAAGTCGCAAAGTACCGATCATTACGAAAAAAACGCATTCGGACGCTTTTCGGACGTTCGTGGATTAGTAAATGTGCCCCTAAGTCTTTTTCAGACGGATTAGGCCAAATCCAGGCCTCTGACCGAACCCGATCCGAATCCTTACAATCATGTGACTTTTTGTCAAATAAACACGGAAGTTGATTCAGCCAAATCTTTCACAAAGGATTCTGGGTTTGGCCAGATCCTAAAATTGGGTTGAGAGCCACTGCTATAGAACAGTGATCCCCAACCAGTGGCTCGTGAGTAACATGTTGCTCCCCAATCCCTTGGATGTTGCTCCAAAGTAGGTGCTTATTTTTGAATTTCTGGCTTGGGGGCAAGTTTTGTTTGCATAAAACCCAGTGTAAAGCCAAACAGAGCCTTCTATAGGCTGCCAGTCCCCATAGGGGCTACCAAATAGCCAATTATAGCTCTTATTTGCACCCCCAGGAACCTTTTTCATGCTTATGTTGCTCCCCAACACTTTTTCCATTTGAATGTGGCTCACAGGTATAAAAGGTTGGGGATCCCTGCATTAGAAGGTGGAATGTCTACTTAATGAAACAATGGGGGTATTTACCCCCCCCCAGAGCAGAAGTGCAATACACTAAGGATATTAAGAGCACAAATTCCCCTATTTGGCGCACCCCTAATGTTCCAATAACAGTAGCTTTCCCAGCTATTTCTAGCTGCATCTGATCTCCCATCATTTCATTATCAGCTCATAATTTGGCTTAGAATTAAGGCTAGATTCATACAAAGAAATAACGTATCGGCACAACAGGAATTAAAAACAACAGCAAAAAATATTAATTGTCCCTCATGGCTGGAAACAAACCAGGGAGGGGCAGATTATCAAACTTAAAATTCAAGTTTCCAAAACTCGATTTTTCCAGATTTTATTAAAGGTGCCCATACATGGCAAGGTCACCAATGAGCAGGTCTTCTCCCGATATCCTCACCTACGGGGGGGGGGGGGCGATATCAGGGGAATTTAGGCTAATTCGGTTGTTTGGCCCCGGGGCCAAACAACTGACTTAAAACGACAGTAATGGGCACAGACTACATTTTTTAACCTGCCTGATCGATATCTGGGCAATTTCAGGCCAGATATCGGTCGGGCAGTCCCGTCGTTGGTCCGATAAGCTGCCGAATCAGTCTAAGGGACCGATATCCGCAGCTTGAATTGGCCCGTGTATGGCCAACATAAGAGCAGGAAACTGGATGAGCTAATGCTGATTGGCTCACTACAAGTTCCCAGCAGCCTCCATGAAATGAACCCCTGCCCAGCAGTTTAGGAGTCACAGCAGCCAATTGACACAATGCTCAGCATTTCACGGTGATCTAAACAATAACATTGTCATTTTATAGCACCTTTAGGTGGGCTGTGGGTGCCTCTATTTCTGGTAATGGAGTTCCCATTAGTTCGAGCAGGTCAGATATGTTTAAACTGAACCCGCTACTTCCCAACCAGCCATGAAGCCCTCTTCTACTTTATGACCCGTATCCAACTAAGCCAGTGGTTCCCAACCTTCCTAATGCCGCCACCCTTTAATACAGTTCCTCATGTTGTGGTGACCCCCAACCATAAAATTATTCCTAAGGCCATCGGAAATATGTGTTTTCCCATGGTCTTAGGTGACCCCTGTGAAAGGGTCATTCCACCCCAAAGACATCCCGACCCACAGGTTGAGAACCACTGAACTAAGGGTTTGCACTATTACATCATCAAAGAGGAGGGGTCTTGCTTGAAGTTGGACTCACCACCCAACCAAAGGACTAACATAACTTCTTGGTTGACCCAGTCCCATAGGCAAACACTCTGTTCCCAGGGTTCTTAGGTCACTAGTTCTAATCCAGCCTGCAGCAGGTTTCAGGCTCTATAGACATTACTCAACAGTCTATGTGCCTGGGCAAGTCCAAGAGCAAGCACATTTATTGCATAGATTACATGACCTCCATTGAGCAGAATGGTGCACTACAGCACAGTGATGGCAGCTTCCAGCTGAACCAATACAGTTTTGACATCTACCCCTTGTCTTTACTGATACCAAATGATACAGAGTGAGGCCTGGACCTGGTTTTTCCTTTTTGAGATCATATAAACTGACAATTGAAAATATTAAGTTCAAAAGGTTTTTGGGGAAAAAACACACCTTAAAGGGGTAGTTCGCCTTAAAAGAGGGAAAAAAGGTAAATACAGTCATAAGCACTCACAGAAACACTGCACTGAGTCCTCTACCAAAATAAACACAGGATTTCTTGTCTCCTTTTTTGTAAACATGTTCTTTGGGTTTCTGACTTCCACTCTCAGAAAAATCCTTAAGGGCACGGGCACGAGTCTGCTTAGTTTGCTCCTCTCTCCCTCCCACTTCTGCTGCTCCACCTCCCACCTGTGCTGTGTAATCTGAGCTATAACAGCTAGAGCTGCAGCAGGAATCTATGGTGAGCAAACTAAAATGGCAGCTGCTATATTAAACAAACAGAGGGAGCTTCTATGGCTGTTTACTCAGGTATGGTAAAGCTTTCTGCAGGATAAATATAGTGCTCTAGGTGGCACTAATGTGGCAAATCTATTGGCAGTAAAATGTCAAAATGCTTTTCCTTCTTCTTTTAAAGAAGAAAGGTAAAAACTAAATACGCTTTATCAGAAAGGTCTATGTTAATACAGCCATAACCACTTTAAGTAATGCTGAGTGCTTATGGAGTCCTCTATCAAAAGAAACACAGGATTTCTTGTCTCCTTTTTTGTAAACATGATGTTCCAGTGTCTGACTTCCTCTCTCAGAAACAGCCTTAATTCCCAGGGCCAGAGTCTGCACAGTTCTCTCCTTTCTCCTGCTCCACCCTCCCACTAGAATGCTAAGAACTCCCGCCCCCCTCCTTTAGGAATGTGTGATCTCAGCTATAACGCTTAGACTGCAGGAAGGAAGCTACCTAAAATGGCAGCTGCTATCTTAAGCAAACGGAGAAAGCTTCTAAAGCTGTTTACTCAGGTATGGGAATGGTTTCTGCCGAATAAATATAGTGTTCTAGGTGGCACTAATTTGGCAAATCTATTGGCAGTAAAATGCCAAAATGACTTTCAGTATGTTATAGAATGGCCAATACTTAGCAAATTTTCAATTTGCTTTCTTCTTCTTCTGACACTTTCCAGCTTTCAAACGGGGGTCACCGACCCCGGGCAGTCAAAAACTGTTGCTCCATGAGGCTACAGTTTTGTATTGTTATTGCTGCTTTTCATGCCTTATCTTTTATATATATATTTATATTCATATTCCTGTCTCTCATTCAAACAACTGCCTGGTTGTTAGGGTAAATTGAACCCTAGCAACCATATAGCTGTTATAAATCCAAACTGGAAAACAGTTAAACTAAAAGCTAAATGAGTAACATAAACAACAAAAAGTGAAGACCAATTGCAAACTGACTCAGAAAGACGCTCTTCCTACATCATTTAAGGTGAACAACCCCTTTAACCGAGTTAATTTCTGAAGCCTCAGTAAAAAACGAGATCCATATGATGGTTTAGTTCTCGTTTAACGAGTGGAGATAAAATACAAACTGTCCAAATTCTTCATTTCGGCACAAAGATGGAGCACGCCACAAGCCTATACACACCAATTTGGTTGTTGTTGGAAATTATTTGGGTGGATTTGGTAGACAGTGGTCTCCTCATTTGCCCCAAGGAGTGAGGTATTTGCCGAGTAAGCTCCTCCCTCCCCCATATAATATAGTGGCTGTAACATTTCATTTATGTACCAAAATAATATATACTGTATTGCAATAAAATAGTGTGTGTTTATAGAACCAGTATTTTTATCAGATTCTCTTTGAAAAATAAAAGGCTCCTTTTATATTCCCATATATACATATCTGTTGTTGCCACTATTACCCCCAACAGAGCTATTAAATTAACACAATGCTAAAAAAATAAAAAATCAAGACAAACTTATAGGATGACAGACATGGTTCCTGAAAAGCTGACAAACCTAGAGAGAAGAAAGGAAAGAAGTGGTCCAAGTCAGGTCGCAGCTCCTTAATTTGGTTGGTTAATGGTGCCTACCCCCGGGCAAAATGGTGCCTTGTTCCAGGGCACAAGGGTGCCCTAGTTCCAGAGCACAATGGTGCCCTAGTTCCAGAGCACAATGGTGCCCTAGTTCCAGAGCACAATGGTGCCCTAGTTCCAGAGCACAATGGTGCCCTAGTTCCAGAGCACAATGGTGCCCTAGTTCCAGAGCACAATGGTGCCCTAGTTCCAGAGCACAATGGTGCCCTAGTTCCAGAGCACAATGGTGCCCTAGTTCCAGAGCACAATGGTGCCCTAGTTCCAGAGCACAATGGTGCCTTGCCCCCCGGCAAAAGGGTGCCTTGCCCCAGAGCAAAATGGTGCCTTGCCCCAGAGCAAAATGGTGCCTACCCCCAGGCTCGAATACAAATAATTAGAAATATGACCTGTGACCAAGACACATAGGAAGGGAAGGAGTGCTGGGAAAAATGGCTTCTCCCAATCAGAAAATGGAAAAATAAAAATATATATCTGTAAACTCTTCTGTTGCAAAAGCCCAACGCCGGCAGTCTCCTTCCCTCATTGCAGCAAAACAGTCATTTTATTTTTTATTCCCCAAAAAACCCCTCTTTGGGTATTTATTAGAGCTGCCGTGCTATTCTTGCTTGTTATGATTGTAGTGTAGAAGCACCGGTTTCAAGACTTAGAACATCTCTCCTCCCTCGTACAGTGGTCTGAAATAAAAAAACAAAAAACGGCCCCTTTGTAAATTCTCATGTCACCACAAATAATTCCTCGCGGTCGTCGTGGCAGATCTTGTACCTACAGCCCAGCAGCTGCTTAAAATTCCACGGTTTCTTGTTTCTGTCTCGGGGCGGGAGCAAGAAGGCCACGCTCCCGGCCACCATGATGTGCCACAGACTGTGGGTATAAAAGTAATTGCTGTTGGTCTGGGCAAAGACGTAGATGGCCAGGGCAATGAGGGCCAGGGAGATTCCCGGCACCAGGTAGAAGAGCCAGCGCTTCCAGCTGGGGGGGTAACAGTGCCTGCGCCTCACTCCGCGGTAAGTCTGGAAACAGAAGGGAGAGGGGGTGACTTCTATGGGAAGAAGTTATATAGATGTATTGTAAACAGTGCTGTCCCAAAGCAGAATGTTTAATGGGGTAATAGGGTCTCTGACTACATGACTTCTCCACCTTGGTCACATAAGGGGTCATTTATTATTCATTCATTTATTATAAGGGGTGCAAGATCATGCCCCTTAGTGCTCACTTACCAAGCACTTACCCCCCGGGGAATGCTTCTATTTACATTGTGTGCTGGATCTGAAATCTGGTCCTTACCCCCTGCCCTAAGGCACCTCTGGCACTTGGTGCAAAAAGCAGTGTCAGGAGGTGCAGCTGAGCCCTGTCCTTAATGTTTGCATTAGGGAAGGGGGTAAGGACAGGGTAAGGATAGGTCCCTGGTAAGGCCTCACCTTGAGTATGGGGGCAGTTTTGGGCTCCAGTCCTTAAGAAGGATATTAATGAGCTGGAGAGAGTGCAGAGACTACAACTAAACTGGTTAAGGGGATGGAAGGGTTAAACTATGAGGTGAGACTGTCAGGGTTGGGGTTGTTTTCTCTGGAAAAGAGGCGCTTGCGAGGGGACATGATTACTCTGTACAAGTACATTAGAGGGGATTATAGGCAGATGGGGGGTGTCCTTTTTTCCCATAAAAACAATCAACGCACCAGAGGCCCCCCCTTTAGATTAGAGGAACGGAGCTTCCATTTGAAGCAGCGTAGGGGGTTCCTCACGGTGAGGGCAGTGAGGTTGGGGAATGCCCTGCCGGGGGATGTTGGGTAGGGGGTTCCTCACGGTGAGGGCAGTGAGGGGGTTGGGGGATGCTCTGCCGGGGGATGTTGGGTAGGGGGTTCCTCACGGTGAGGGCAGTGAGGTTGGGGAATGCCCTGCCGGGGGATGTTGGGTAGGGGGTTCCTCACGGTGAGGGCAGTGAGGGGGTTGGGGAATGCTCTGCCGGGGGATGTTGGGTAGGGGGTTCCTCACGGTGAGGGCAGTGAGGGGGTTGGGGGATGCCCTGCCGGGGGATGTTGGGTAGGGGGTTCCTCACGGTGAGGGTAGTGAGGGGGTTGGGGAATGCCCTGCCGGGGGATGTTGGGTAGGGGGTTCCTCACGGTGAGGGCAGTGAGGTTGGGGAATGCCCTGCCGGGGGATGTTGGGTAGGGGGTTCCTCACGGTGAGGGCAGTGAGGGGGTTGGGGAATGCCCTGCCGGGGGATGTTGGGTAGGGGGTTCCTCACGGTGAGGGTAGTGAGGGGGTTGGGGAATGCCCTGCCGGGGGATGTTGGGTAGGGGGTTCCTCACGGTGAGGGTAGTGAGGTTGGGGAATGCCCTGCCGGGGGATGTTGGGTAGGGGGTTCCTCACGGTGAGGGCAGTGAGGGGGTTGGGGAATGCCCTGCCGGGGGATGTTGGGTAGGGGGTTCCTCACGGTGAGGGCAGTGAGGTTGGGGAATGCCCTGCCGGGGGATGTTGGGTAGGGGGTTCCTCACGGTGAGGGCAGTGAGGTTGGGGAAAGCCCTGCCGGGGGATGTTGGGTAGGGGGTTCCTCACGGTGAGGGCAGTGAGGTTGGGGAAAGTCCTGCCCGGGGATGTTGGGTAGGAGGTTCCTCACGGTGAGGGTAGTGAGGTTGGGGAATGCCCTGCCGGGGGTGTTGGGTAGGGGGTTCCTCGCGGTGAGGGCAGTGAGGTTGGGGAATGCCCTGCCGGGGGATGTTGGGTAGGGGGTTCCTCACGGTGAGGGCAGTGAGGTTGGGGAATGCCCTGCCGGGGGATGTTGGGTAGGGGGTTCCTCACGGTGAGGGCAGTGAGGGGGTTGGGGAATGCCCTGCCGGGGGATGTTGGGTAGGGGGTTCCTCACGGTGAGGGCAGTGAGGTTGGGGAATGCCCTGCCGGGGGATGTTGGGTAGGGGGTTCCTCACGGTGAGGGCAGTGAGGTTGGGGAATGCCCTGCCGGGGGATGTTGGGTAGGGGGTTCCTCACGGTGAGGGCAGTGAGGTTGGGGAATGCCCTGCCGGGGGATGTTGGGTAGGGGGTTCCTCACGGTGAGGGCAGTGAGGGGGTTGGGGAATACCCTGCCGGGGGATGTTGGGTAGGGGGTTCCTCACGGTGAGGGCAGTGAGGTTGGGGAATGCCCTTCCTAGTGATGCTGTAATGGCAGATTCTGTTAATGCCTATAAGAGGGGCCTGGATGAGTTCTTGAACAAGCAGAATATCCAAGGCTATTGTGATACTAATACCTACAGTTAGTATTAGTGGTTGTATATATAGTGTATGTATGTGAGTGTATAGATTGGTAAGTATAGGTTGTGTGTGCTGGGTTTACTTGGAAGGGTTGAACTTGATGGACTTTGGTCTTTTTTCAACTCTATGTAACTATGTACTGCATATCTGAATAGATGGGTGAGGGGCATGACAAAAGACCTGCCCCACTTGCCCCTCTTGGATGGCGTGCAGACTAATGCAGGCAATGCGCTACTTAAGGGGCCAGATGCAGGTCTGTGCACTCCAGAACAGATCTCCTATAGTCTCTCATTCCAGACCTTCTATTTTGTCCTACTAAGGCCTGCTCATACTTACAGCTCTAAACCCATTCTACCATGGCCAAAAAACAGAAACTACCCGACTACCACCCCACCGACCAAATTCCATAGTTCTTACTTACCCATGCAATTACCAGTATAACTAGTGCAAAGAGGCAAGGTCCCAGCATATTCCAGATTCCTCTTCGGTCCAGCTGCATGGAAAGGGCAATAAGTAATGTTCCCAGCATGAACAGGACCTGTATTCACAAAGGGAGAATGTCAGTACAATGACTATGTTATATTACACACACTAAATAGCAAATGGAAATAAATCATCGCTGTCCTTAACTAACCCAGCAACGAGCAAAGTCCAGCGAGACAGGGTGTTGCTATGAGACTGGAACTAGGAAGCCGATGGCACTAAACCAAACACAGTGATTTAATACTTACATATTTCAGATGCTGCTTGAGTCTGGCCATGCATAGGATGGTCACCCAAATGGACACGACGGAGCCAAAGAAATCACAGTACTGTAAGGTGTCATAATCCATGATGCACATCACTGCCTCCCCGGGCTGGTCACACGCGTGATAGAACTGAAACGGCAGGCGTTATGGAAACGTTGGAAAGGGTTGTGGTTCTATTGGTGGCGGCACAGCACCAGAAATGCTATAGGGGCATCAGTCGCGGCTATGGGGAGCCACATGGGCAGATAAATATCTTTATACAACTGTATATGTGTATAGCTGGCAGGCAGAAGGAGAAAAGCTCTACGTACGGTGGAGAAGAACATGTTGTACGCATACACCGCCGCCTCCACGAAGTAAAACTTGTAAACGGCCACTATGATGGTGGGCACGAACATGAAGTTGCTCAGTGTCAGCAGCAAAGTGGCGGCCAACTGCTGTTGATAGGAGAGTGCCTTACTGCTGTCCGTGCAGCTCCAGCCGCTCCAGCCTGGGGGGAACAGAAAGACATATATGTACGTAAATCAGCCTGTGTGCTATCTGTCTATGGGGACCATGGAGAGAATAGCTGGATATTGCCCCATTTGGCCTTTTTCAAGTAAAAGGGTCACACATAGCCTTTGGGGCAAGTCTCAACCATAGAAATGCTGAGTTTGGATCAGCCCAGAGGTAGGAGGCAGACTTACACACTCTCCGTACTCACAACCATTTTTGATCAGCACCTTCCAGATAATGATGTTGGGTGCAAGTTACACAATGGCCAAATCCGATCATCCAGCATCCTTGGAATAGACAGCACCACCAAGGCAATTTCTCCGAAAAAGCCTTCATTGAAAAAAAGGGTTCTGACCCGGGCTATTGCCTTGGTGCTGTCTTTTTCAAAGATGACAAACTCTCCGTACCCAACACACGTATAAATTTGCAGCAGTGCAGGATTCCATAGCAGCCCCATATGGATCTAAGCAAACTGCCGACTGGATACATTCAATTACCGCCACGGTACAAACGCTGAACCCTGCAGTTTCTATGTTTACAAAGCAACCCAGGAATCTCACCGGACTTGCAGCTGCAGGCAGCGTACAGGTAACTGTTCCTCCGAAAAAGCCGGCAGTCTCCGTTGGGCCCGCAGTTATCTTCGCATGGACTGAGAGCAGAACCGAACAGAACTCTGGGGGATAGGGACTGGCAGTCACTGAAAGGGCAAACAGAACAAAGTTACAATTTTAACCCCTCTCTTTCAGGAAAAACAGCTCTCACACTACAGGATGCAGTTGTTAATGGAACTAAAACACGGGAAGAGTTGTTTGTATTGTTGAGTTGTTTGTATGATTTCACCAGACTTTGGTTTCTATAAGATGAAAAGAAAGGAGACTTCTGTATTACCTGTCATTCAGTGGGCAGAGCAGCTGCATAGAGAGGTACCAACTGGCAGTCACTGGGTAGGGGAGGTTTAGGGAAATGTTTGGCACGCTGCTGTTCATTAGTAGTGCATAGCCCTGAGAAAAAGCTGGGAAAAGACATTTACTTATTAGCCACAGTATTCTCTGGCTGTCTGTATAGCACTAATACACAGCCATTAATGACTGCTTTACAGCCTTGGGACACAGGAGAAGGTACAGGGATACTATGGATTATAATGGTGCGTTTACCTGTTGTGCAGTTCTGCGAGGTGTTCAGAGCGAGTACAGGGGAATCAGCACTCAAACAAGCCAGCACTGACGCAGAGGAGTTTCCCATGGTCGTCTGAAACAACACAACTTACTTAGAACCAATCGCTGAGGTTTTATATGTCTGGCGGGGACAGTAAGTATCAGTAACAAGGGGGTTACCCCAAAAATATGCAAAGCCTGTGCCTCGCTCACAAAAAAAAAGCTCCTATCCAGCGAGAGACGTGTAAGATTTCTTTTACGAAATCAAGGACTTATAAGAAAGGCAGTCACTATATCCAATGGGAAAATATAATCTAAAGGCGGCCATACACGGTCCAATAAAAGCTGCTGATGGACATACAGGCCTGTCAAACTGAAAATCAGGCAGATGTCCATTTGAAAATCTCATTGGGGCAAGGAAGGCATCCCGTTTGGCCTTTGGGCCAAATCAGTCTGATATCATTCACCTTAAGGTGGGCATAGTGGTGAAAGATTCCCTCTTCAACCTTGACAAATGAGCAGATCCTTCAGTGTATGGGCAGCTTTAGTGTGCCAAGCTGGGGAGTCGCCCCTGTACCAGTGCATAAATGCATATTAAAAGAACCAACATATAAAAAGGGTATATTGTATCTGGAAGCTCTGTCCGGGCAGCTAAAATGGCAGCTGATTCTGTAGAGAGTGGATAAGTGGGCTTGTCAGAAACCCATTAGCCTAACGAGAGGTTTATCTACTATAACATAATGCACGTCACCTTGTTCAGCTGCAAAGACACTATCAGCATTCCGCCACTATCCATTTCCGAATCCAGATTGAGGAGCATAATGGAGGGCATTTCAGCCGTCACTGGCACGTATGGGCTTTTAACCGACTGGAACCTCACCGACACGACGTCCATATCCTCCCGTACCAGGGGGTACTTGTGCAGGCAGGAGCCGGAACGGGCAGCCAGCGGCTGGGTTTCATTGGTGTCAGTGGCGTTTTTGACAGCTTTAAGGATTTCCTGCTCCATTAATGTAAACACCGACCTGCGGCTTACAACTTTCCCTGGTTTACAGGCTGCAAAACACAGAAGCCAATGTATCTTATATATAGATATACGTACGGGTAATAAACCCTCTTAATCCAAAGTGTCATGTCCAACTGTGTACAACAAAGACGAGAACTACACAATTATATATATATATATATATGGTGCAGGTCAAAAACAAAAATATAATAGAAAGAGTGCCGCACTCACAGGGGCTTGATACAAAAGAAAAAGTGTTTTTATTAAAAATTATATATATATCCTTACATATACAATGTATAAAACCCACTAATTGTACAGCGCTGCGGAATATGTTGGCGCTTTATAAATAAATGTTAATAATAATAATAATAATAATAATATACATCATATATAACTCTCTTACAGCAGTGAAAGAATCTACCACTAGGTGGCATTACCTCTATATGCCTCCATACATATATGACTTGCAGTGCTCTCTGGAAACCACAAAATGGCAGCGTTACAATACAGAAAAATATTTAAAATACGCCCTTGCTTGGACCCCCCCCAACACATACTTTGCACCTCTAGGTTGATGGATAAATGCACAATTGGTCATGCATCAAGTTAAATACTTAGATCTAACCATAAAACAATGCAATGTATAACAAACTGGAACCAGGAGGGATCCAAAGTGGTGTGCAGGGGTCCAACCTGACTAGGAATTGGCTTCAGGACTTGTTCCCTTATTATATTATATTATACCATATTATATTATGGAAGCTTAGTCTGCAGCCTTTCACAGCTTTACCAATAGCAGTAAGGGGAATAGAGTGCCCTAAAACCCACCTGAGATTTGATGGACAATCTCAAAGGACACGCTGGCGTTTATTCCTTGGGAGAGCTCAACTAGCACATTCAGCCACTTGCCCCAGGGCGGGGAGCGTAAGGGGATAGCGCATTCGGGGCCTTCACTGCAGTTCACTGTTCTTTGGATGGACGGCAGCTCGGAGACTGACCCCACTGTAACCAGCAATGGGCAAGGCCCCGGCGTGCTGTCCGACGTGCAATTCTGCAGCTGCAGCCTCAGGTCCTGCGTGTATTCAGGTATAAACATTCTGAAATGAAAGACAAGAAGAGATTATATCACCCTGTGATATTTATTGCTTCTATCTTTGGCCATTTTTCAGCTACATATCTATTGGATAGGCCATCTGACAGGGCCCACACACGGGCAGATACGCTACTGGCTTGGTCTGAAGGGGCTGAATCGTTGGCCCTTGTATGGCCAGTTTATTATATGTACAAGGCTTGGGCTATAAAGCTGTATATAAGGGATTTTACATGAGAATATACTATAGGATGAAGGGATGAAGTAAAGTAACCATAACTGTAAGTGTAATCAGGGCTGCCATCAGAAACTTTGGGCCCCGCACAAGTTATTTATATGGGCCCCCCATAAACACAAGTGCACCGTACTATAATGTTAGCCACGCCCCTTGAATATAAACAGCTGATGTTACTTTATAATAAGCAGTTCCTATAGAGAGTTCCACTTGTAAATGAGCTAATAAGTCATTCAGTTTATTGGGGGTCAGTTGGGTTTGCCCTAAGTTTTAACCCCTTCCCACCTACCTGTCCCTGCGCAGTGTGGTTATTGCTTGGCTTTTACTTGATACACAAGTTACTTAAGTTTCTAGGTCGTTTTCTAGGCAGTTTTTGCGGAATTTACATTTACATTTACAATTCGCACAACTTTAGTGACTGGGCCCTCTTACAAAGCAAGATTTGATGGGGCCCGGCACAATTGTACCCCTATATCCCCCTGATGGCGGCCCTGAGTGTAATTATAAAGGCACTGGTATTTCTGGGTGCTACCGGCCCTTTAAGCAGGGTATGCAAACAAGTCGTAAATGTGTCACTTACTTGAAATTCGCTGAGCTTCCAGGTGGCGACAGGGTTTTCTGCATGGGCGCCCCGGCCTGTAATATCGGGATGCCGACCTCCCGAAGGATAAACAGGTCTGGCTGGAAGAAGTATTTGCACGTGCTGGTGAATCCCTGGAGATGAAATAGGAAGGGGCAGCCATAAGCATCTCACCGTACAGCAGCATTATGCAATTCTATTGGCTGAAAGTGATGCATATGTTTTAGGTTATTAAAGTATCAGCAGGGTAAAGCAATCTGGCAGCTCCAGCCCATGTAAGGATCAATGCATTAAGGTATATTGCAATATAAATATAAACCTGCCTGTTTCTGTTCCGCCCTGACCCCAACCTGCCTGTTTCTGTTCCGCCCTGACCCCAACCTGCCTGCTTCTGTTCCGCCCTGACCCCAACCTGCCTGCTTCTGTTCCACTCCTGACCCCAACCTGCCTGCTTCTGTTCCACCCCTGACCCCAACCTGCCTGCTTCTGTTCCACCCCTGACCCCAACCTGCCTGCTTCTGTTCCACCCCTGACCCCAACCTGCCTGCTTCTGTTCCACCCCTGACCCCAACCTGCCTGCTTCTGTTCCACTCCTGACCCCAACCTGCCTGCTTCTGTTCCACCCCTGACTCCAACCTGCCTGCTTCTGTTCCACCCCTGACTCCAACCTGCCTGCTTCTGTTCCACCCCTGACTCCAACCTGCCTGCTTCCGTTCCGCCCTGACCCCAACCTGCCTGCTTCCGTTCCACCCCTGACCCCAACCTGCCTGCTTCTGTTCCACCCCTGACCCCAACCTGCCTGCTTCTGTTCCACCCCTGACCCCAACCTGCCTGCTTCTGTTCCGCCCTGACCCCAACCTGCCTGCTTCTGTTCCACCCCTGACCCCAACCTGCCTGCTTCTGTTCCACTCCTGACCCCAACCTGCCTGCTTCTGTTCCACCCCTGACTCCAACCTGCCTGCTTCTGTTCCACCCCTGACTCCAACCTGCCTGCTTCTGTTCCACCCCTGACCCCAACCTGCCTGCTTCTGTTCCACCCCTGACTCCAACCTGCCTGCTTCTGTTCCACCCCTGACCCCAACCTGCCTGCTTCTGTTCCACCCCTGACCCCATTTGGTCGATCTTTCCTGCAACCTGCAAGAGTTACATGGATGCTAACCCAAATAGCCCATGCTGCCAGTGGCAACGTAACTGCCAGTGATAGCATTTTTCTTTATCCCTTTCAGGCTCCGACTCTTGAAACAGTAGTAGTAGTAGCAGGAGTCAGGTGGAACGCAGGTACTAACTGGTCCGGGCCCAACCTTCCCCCGGGCCTGCTGTACAGAAGAGACGCCAGAATTGGGTTGTACTGCTTTGCCCTAAAGAAATATACAACCCATTTCTGGCAGTGGGACAATGCTTTACAGCTGATGTTACTGTAAGTTGCTGGCGGGCTATAAATATATCTATATTATATATATAGGAGTTCCTTGTGCAGGTATAAGCAGAGCAGGACACTGCCCAGCACAATAACAGGAGGAAGGGGCCGTGCTGCCGTCTCTCTATCAGATGCACATAACACAAAGCTAATTTACCTCAGGGAGCTCCAGTTTCCCTTCCTACCCAGTCTGCCTTTGTTCGGGCAGCAGAAGGAAGAGCTCTATGGCCGCTGCTACGTACAATTGACAATAACATTCTTTCAGCTGAAAGAGGAGGCAGCAGCGGCAGAGCAGGTTCCTCGAATGGCGAGAGTGCTGCGTTGTCTCTTTCCTACTGGTATATGAATGCTGTCTCTTTTTCTACGCACAATAAGCGGCTCATTATTCCTCCTTTGCCTCCGAGCACCCTAATACCTTCCCTGACTATCAGGAGCCACAGTAACCCATTGTATGGTGCGGAGCAGGCCTCAGCTATCAGTGCAAAATGGAGCAGATGGTGGGATAGTGGTCGGTTACTAAACCTGTCACAATTATCCTTTATTATTGTTTATATGCTTAATGGATTGTGATTTCTCACCCTAACGTAGCTGTAGCTGCCCCAGACAGATTTCACCTGCACTAATTGGCTGATACCGGCAGGGGGCAGTCATTCACAATGCACAGGTCTTTCCACCTGCGACTCCTATTGCTGCTGGTGGAAGGGCATTTAGGAGCAGTTAGTCACCTACAATAGCAGAGATCGATCGAGGGCAACTAACTTGCTCCGTGGGGGTCACAAGTGGGGGTCACTGACCCCAGCAGCAAAAAAACTATTGCTCTGTGAGGCTACAGTTTTATTGTTACTTTTTGTAACTTTTTTTTCTATTCAGTCCCTTTTCTATTCATATAAGGGTCTCTCTTCCAAACCACTCCCTGGTTGCTAAGGTAACTGGGACCCTAGCAACCAAATAACTGAAGAAACTCCAAATGGGAGAGCCGCTGAACTGAAAATGAAATAACTAAACACACTACAAATAATAAAAAATGAAGACCAATTGCAAACTGTCTCAGAATATCACTCTCTACATCATAATAAAAGTTAACTTAAAGGCAAACAAACCCCTTTAAAGTAGCACCGTGTCTTAGCCCTAAGGCTACTGCCACACGGGGCAGATCGGAGCTAAGGGGCGTAGATACTGCCCCTCAGCTCTGATCTGCTTTGTGGTGTGTCTGCACACAGAGACATTGCGTCGGCCTGGGGGAAGACACACAGAGCAGATTTCAGCACAAAAATGCTTATTTACATGTTTTGGTGCCCAAATCCGCTCTGTGTGACTGCACCTAGGTTTGTGGGTGCAGAGATCACCTGATGTTTCTCTGGTCAGTTCTAAGGAAAATTTTCCTGTTGCCACAAACTTGATTTTTACTGAAACTGCACAAACAAAACAGCAGGTGGCACTGTTGCTTCAAACTCACTTTGCCAGCAGTGTAAAAACTGCTATTATCGTGAAAAGTATGGAAAACATGAGTGTAAAGTGCTTAAAAGAGTGCCCTGAGCAATTTTATATTAATTCAGGGTTTGCGTTGCCTTTAATACAAAAGCTGATGATGTAAGCGAGTCTGCTGGCATCCTATTTGAGCATTACTCCTAAAATGGCACTGCGGCAGTTTGGAAGGGTGACGGAACCATACAAGGGTGGGCGGCTGCATGAAACATGATAAAGTCGCACAAACATCTTGATCTGCCTAAAATTAGCAACAACGTCTCAGTCAGAGAATCTTTCCCAAATTTAGCAGAACTGGTGAGAGCAGCCAAATGTGAAAAGGGGATTTTCTGCCCTAAAAAAGAAAGCCTGCTAGAGACATTGCTTGAGAACATTATATTGTCTCATGTTGAGTTGTCCGGAGGCTCCAAGTGACTTTGATTATGAGAATCAGTGTCGGTCGGGGGTATCTCGGCCAACCATAAACTCTCACCATAAAGACCCCCCCACCCACACTGTACTTCTGTCCACCGCCACTGCCCAGTGTTATAGACATCCCCCCATAGGCAAACATCTGCCCTCACCTCACAGGTCAGTGGCCAGATGCAGTGGGACCTACCAGGGCTAGGGCCCAAAGAAACCAATAACTGGCCTCTATACGGGTATGGAATCGGTTATCCGGAGACCCATTATTCAGAAAGCTCCGAATTACAGAAAGCCTGTCTCCCATAGACTCCATTTTAATGAAATAATTCAGATTTTTCATATTGATTTCCTTTTTCTTTGTAATAATAAAACAGCTACCTTGTACTTGATCCCAACTAAGATATAATTACCCCTTATTGGGGGCAGAACAGCCCTATTGGGTTTATTTAATGGTTAAATGATTCCCTTTTCTTTGTAATAATAAAACAGTACCTGTACTTGATCCCAACTAAGATATAATTACCCCTTATTGGGGCAGAACAGCCTTATTGGGTTTATTTAATGGTTAAATGATTCCCTTTTCTCTGTAATAATAAAACAGTACCTGTACTTGATCCCAACTAAGATATAATTACCCCTTATTGGGGCAGAACAGCCCTATTGGGTTTATTTAATGGTTAAATGATTCCCTTTTCTCTGTAATAATAAAACAGTACCTGTACTTGATCCCAACTAAGATATAATTACCCCTTATTGGGGGCAGAACAGCCCTATTGGGTTTATTTAATGGTTAAATGATTCCCTTTTCTCTGTAATAATAAAACAGTACCTGTACTTGATCCCAACTAAGATATAATTACCCCTTATTGGGGCAGAACAGCCCTATTGGGTTTATTTAATGGTTAAATGATTCCCTTTTCTCTGTAATAATAAAACAGTACCTGTACTTGATCCCAACTAAGATATAATTACCCCTTATTGGGGCAGAACAGCCCTATTGGGTTTATTTAATGGTTAAATGATTCCCTTTTCTCTGTAATAATAAAACAGTACCTGTACTTGATCCCAACTAAGATATAATTACCCCTTATTGGGGGCAGAACAGCCCTATTGGGTTTATTTCATGGTTAAATGATTCCCTTTTCTCTGTAATAATAAAACAGTACCTGTACTTGATCCCAACTAAGATATAATTACCCCTTATTGGGGGCAGAACAGCCCTATTGGGTTTATTTCATGGTTAAATTATTCCCTTTTCTCTGTAATAATAAAACAGTACCTGTACTTGATCCCAACTAAGATATAATTACCCCTTATTGGGGGCAGAACAGCCCTATTGGGTTTATTTCATGGTTAAATGATTCCCTTTTCTCTGTAATAATAAAACAGTACCTGTACTTGATCCCAACTAAGATATAATTACCCCTTATTGGGGGCAGAACAGCCCTATTGGGTTTATTTCATGTTTTAATGATTTTTTAGTAGACTTAAGGTATGGTGATCCAAATTACAGAAAGACCCCTTATCCAGAATAACCTTGGTCCCGATCATTCTGGATAATGGGTCCTATACCTGTACTTTTCCTCTTCAAATATGGTTTATAATTGTCGCCCCCAAATCCCTGCCCTCCTTGATCACGCTGATCAGTGAGATTCATCCTTCAAATGAGCCATATATGACATTGATTGTAAGGTTATCCCAACAACAGATTATCCTCATCATCAACTGACCATGTCCATGTAGCAAATGAAGGAAGCCATGCCCCTCATCATTGCCTGGAGGTAGCCCAGAATAACAAAGCAATTAGCTACTTAGTAATACAGCTACGCCCACAATTTCATAGATTATAAAAATGGTTAGACCACACCTTGCTTTGGGCACCCATATTATAAAATAGGTCCTTGGGCATTAAGCGCAGACAATTAGGGCCAGGACTAATAAAGAAAGGCTAGGCAAACTGGATTTGTTTGTTTACAGCACATAACAGATGGCTTGGCTATCAGGCACAAAGGAACAAAAGGTTACATTTATTTGCATGTGATAAAAGAAAATTAACAGACTGGAGGAAAGGAGATTTAATCACCCGCATAGAGCAGGTACTGTTCCTTTACTGCAGGGGCAGTCAACTAATTAAAAATGCCTAAAGGCGGCCATACATGAACTGACTTAAGGCCCCCATACACGGGTCGATAGAAGCTGCCGATATGGGTCCCTTGCACCGACTCAGCAGCTTATCTGCGTGTATGGGCAGAAACGAGTGGGCTGGCCGACCGATATCTGGCCTGAAATTGGCCAGATATCGATCGGCCAGGTTAAAAGATTCAGTCGGATCGGGGGCCACATTGGCCCGTTGATGCGGTCCCCGAACTTCAAGCTCCCCGATATCGCCCACCCGTAGGTGGGGATATTGGGGGAAGATCCGCTCGCTTGACGATCTCGCCAAGCGAGCGGATCTTACCGTGTATGGGGACCCCAGGGCCAAACGATCGAATTAGCCTGGATTCTCCTGATCTCGCCCACCGGTAGGTGGGGAATATCGGGAGAAGTGTACGGGGACCTTTAAGGTGACAATACACCTTAAGATCTCGCTTGGCGACACCTACGGGTGGGCGAGATCGGGAGAATCCAGGGTAATTCGATCATTTGGCCCTGGGGGCAAACAATCAAATTATTATGGCGGGTATAGGCAAAGTTAGTTCGGGGATCGCATCAACGAGATCGCCGGACAAACGAGATCGCCAAGTGAGCGGATCTTCTCCCGATATCCCCCACCTACGGGTGGGCAATATTGGGAGAATCCAGGCAAATTCGATCGTTTGGCCCTGGGGGCAAACGATCAAATTATTATGGCGGGTATAGGCAAAGTTAGTTCGGGGATCGCATCAACGAGCCGATGTGGTCCCCGATCCGACTAGATTTTTTTAACCTGCCCGATCGAGATCTGGCCGAATTCAGCCCAGATATCGGTCGTGCAGGTCTGTCGGTAGTGCCCATACACAGGCCAATTAGCTGCCAAATTGGTCTAAGGGCAACCAATGACGGTAAACGCCTTGGATATCGATCATCTCGTTGATGGGGCAGGACTGAAAATTTTGATCAGGTGCCTTTGAAAGTCCCCGGACATTGTAACATTAAAGGGGTTTAAGGAAGAGAGTAATATTCTGAGCCAACTTGCAATTGGTCTTCGCTTTTAATTTGTAGTTTTTTTTTTAGTTATTTCATTTTCAGTTCAGGAGCTCTACTGTTTGGAGTTTCAGCAGCTATTTTGGTTGCTAGGGTTCTAGCTAGCTTAGCAACCAGGGAGTGGTTTGGATGAGAGTTGGAAGAAGGCCGCAAAGAATTCAAAAACTATAACAAATAAATAAATAATGAAGACCTATTGCAAAGTTGCTAGGAACAGGGCATTCCATAACATACTCAGAGTTAACCTCCCCTTTAATGCTGAATCATCAGACAGGAGTAAAGAATTCCTTTGTTTTTACCCGTGTAGCTGACGATTCAGGTGACTGCTCTTGGAAACAATTTACCAGGGAAACGTTTACCATAACACAGTGACAGCTTTACCTGTGATTGGCGCATAAAGGTACATGCTTATTCCATGTGTCAGAATCACTTTGTGTAATAACTCCTCAAATAATTCCCTCTGCCATTAAACATTTTATTCTTTATTTGTAGCTGTAATATTGGTGTGTAGGCGCCATCTCAGTGCATTGTGCCTGAGTCTGAGCTTTCAGCCAGCGCTACACATTAGAACTGCTTTCAGCTAACCTATTGTTTCTCCTACTCCCATGTAACTGGAGGAGTCCCAAGCCGGACTTGGATTTCTTACTATTGAGTGCTATTCTGATACCTACTGGGAGCTGCTATCTTGCTCCCTTCCCATTGTTCTGCTGATCGGCTGCTGGGGGCGAGGGGGGGGGGGAGATATCACTCCAACTTGCAGCGCAACAGTAAAGTGTGCCTGAGTCTGAGCTTTCAGAAGGAGCCAGCGCTACACATTAGAACTGCTTTCAGCTAACCTATTGTTTCTCCTACTCCCATGTAACTGGAGGAGTCCCAAGCCGGACTTGGATTTCTTACTATTGAGTGCTATTCTGATACCTACTGGGAGCTGCTATCTTGCTCCCTTCCCATTGTTCTGCTGATCTGCTGCTGGGGGGGAGGGGGGATATCACTCCAACTTGCAGCAGAGCAGTTAAGTGTGACTGAAGTTTATCAGAACACAGGTCACGTGGCTGTGGTACCCTGGGAATTGAAGAATATGGCTAGCCCCATGGGAAAAACAGATTACAATGCAGGATTCTGCGGGAGAAGCTCTATTAACTGATGGGTTTTGAAAAAACCTGTTTTCCCATGACAGTATTGCTTTAACCAGGGTAAATGCAAACAAACAAAACAAGGAGCAATATCCACAACAAAACTGCACACAATTGGCCTAATGTTGACCATTGCATTAGCACTACAAAACCAGGAGGATGACAGGTGACTTACCCACAATCCCCATCTCACAAAAGCTGCTGAGGAAGGGAATGCGGCAATGAACCCACAGGCAGCTTTAGCAAATAAAGGGCAAGTCCCCAGCCAACCGCTTACCTGGATTTGAATTTTTTCTGGGTCTTTGGGCAGGTGGGCTACGATATACCAGTCCCCCGGCTCCGGGTTGGTGATGTTCAGGAAGGTGTTATTGTTCAGCGAGTTTGTAAAAGTCAGCGGCATGTTGAAAGAATAAGGGACGCGGGTGGCAGGGGAAAAAGCCGTTCCCAGGGGGTTAATCACCGGTGGGGCTCCGTGGCGGAAATGTCTGCAAAGAAAATGGGCACGTAGTTTGTAATGGAATGTTCTGTCTTTTGGTTATATGCAGCACCCCTTCCCCTTACAGAGATATCCCATATACTATGGCAGCATAGGGATTCCCCTGTACTAAGCACAATTCAGCAGGAACAGTCCCCTAAGTTTGCTCATAGCCTGTACAGAGAGATACCATAAACCTATGGCAGCATAGGGATTCCCCTGTACTAAGCACAATTCAGCAGGAACAGCCCCCTAAGTTTGCTCATAGCCTGTACAGAGAGATACCATAAAACTATGGCAGCATAGGGATTCCCCTGTACTAAGCTCAATTCAGCAGGAACAGCCCCTAAGTTTGCTCATAGCCTGTACAGAGAGATCCCATAAAACTATGGCAGCATAGGGATTCCCCTGTACTAAGCACAATTCAGCAGGAACAGTCCCCTAAGTTTGCTCATAGCCTGTACAGAGAGATACCATAAAACTATGGCAGCATAGGGATTCCCCTGTACTAAGCACAATTCAGCAGGAACAGCCCCCTACGTTTGCTCATAGCCTGTACAGAGAGATACCATAAAACTATGGCACATAGGGATTCCCCTGTACTAAGCTCAATTCAGCAGGAACAGCCCCTAAGTTTGCTCATAGCCTGTACAGAGAGATCCCATAAAACTATGGCAGCATAGGGATTCCCCTGTACTAAGCACAATTCAGCAGGAACAGCCCCCCCCCCACACATGAAAGCTTTTAAACAGGAAGAGCAGATAATAAAAAGACACTTACACAGTAATTTCCACATCCCCGCAATCAGCTTTGTCCCGTGAAGCCTGTAGAAGCCACCGGAGAAGAGCAGTGTCGGGGGGGACCCGGAATTGAAATAACCGTGCATTTCCGTACCAGCTGTAAAAGGAGAGCTGCTGTGGAATCTGGGAGTAGAATTCTGAGGTATAGACAACATCTGAAATAGAAAAAAACATGATGTTTTTACTCTAGAGGAGGCTGCAGTTTTTGGCTGCTTCTTCCAGGCAATGCCCTAGAGGTGAAGACACACAGAGCTACTAGTAGCAGCTTCTTGTCGTGGCTACTAAAACAGACAATGCTGATCATTTACTGATAATTGTCTCTACGTGTGTTTTAGCAGAGGCAATTCTCAGTATTGTCTATGGCAGGGGATTTTATGGGGTTTAGTAGATGCTACTAAGTAGCTTGGTGTGTCTTCACCCTATAATGTCAGACTTTGTCCAGGTAAGTACAACAAGGCAACCAGTAGCCCCCTGGATATAACTGAACTACCACTCCCATAAACCCACTGGCTAACTTTGGATGTGTGCGGGTTTCTGGGAGTTGTAGCTAAGGGATACCTAGCCAGCCCATGGTTGTCCTTTATGTGCCAAAGCCATTGCCTTAGCCTCTGTGTTTCTATGTTTGATCTAAGCCTGGCAACAGTCCACAAGGCAGATCAAGGACATTTTGGAATTCTTACAGAAAAGATTTAATATGAATATTTTCAATCCAGACACTCAATAGAGACCCTGCTATGTGTAACACAGGGCCAGGGAACATGCATGGTTCAATTATTAGCCTTGTGACCCCACCCCCCCCATAACCCCCTTGTACTGCAGTAGAGACCCCCCTCCTCACCCAGCAAGGCAACAGCAAGTCAGTATAATCCTACCCCACAGCTATGAAACCTCTTGTGCGAATGACTTTCCCTGACCTAATTACTCCCATGGTAAACAATTAACTGGGACTAGAAAAGTAGGGTATTCTAGCAATTTCCTAGCACATAAAAAGGCACAAGGCTGCACGCCGAGTATCACTCATGTATTATAAGGGATAATGTACCCCCTACTGTAAATGATAAGGATATTAGCAGTCACTGAGGGGTTCTGTGCCCATATAAAGGCACAAGGCTGCAGGCTGAGTTATACAGGGAACTCTGAGTATCACTCATGTATTATAAGGGATAATGTACCCCCTATTGTAAATGATAAGGATATTAGCAGTCTCTGAGGGGTTCTGTGCCCATATAAAGGCACAAGGCTGCAGGCTGAGTTATACAGGGAACCCTGAGTATCACTCATGTATTATAAGGGATAATGTACCCCCTACTGTAAATGATAAGGATATTAGAAGTCAGAGAAGTTAAACAATAGTCAGAGAAACACAAATTGTGACTTATTTGCATCAGGGCACTATTTTTACTACTGAAGGAGTCTGTTTAGATGAATACTAAGTGTGCGACACACAGACAAGTCCCGACAAGGCAGCAGGAGAGGTAGGACTGGTTTCGAGTGATAACAAAACAGGCAGGATAAACACACCATAAAGGAGAGGCCGGCTAATGACTACTGGGCATGAAACCAGGCTCCTACTTAAACACAGATAATATAACGAGCAGAGATGTGTGAAACACGTTCCGGCCTGCGCGGGGCACATACGCTACTGTATTATACTACAAGGCTGCAGCAATGAGCAAAAATAAAAGGTGACGCGGCCAAGAGGAATGCAATATAAAGTTTACACATATCTAATTGAGCAGTAATTCAGAATGACACAGGATACAATTAGTTAAATCTAAGTCCAAAGTAAGATAATTGGGTGCAAATTTCTACTGGTTTCTACCCTGAATCACTTCCGACCTGGGTTGGCATCTCTGCCAATTATGACTTTCAGACTATTACCTGGTTGCTAGGAGAATAACGCTCAAGTAACCAGACAGCAGCTGCAATCCCTACTGCCAGACGATTGGTAAGGATATTACCACCTGGAAAGATCATACTACAGGTATGGGACCTGTTATCCAGAATGCTTGGGACCTGGGCTTTTCCGGTTAAGGGATCTTTCAGTAATTTGGCTCTCCATAACATAAGATCATTAAAACATGAAATAAACCCAATAGGAGAGTTTTGCCTCCATTAAGGATTAATTATATCTTAGAATCAAATACCAGATACTGTTTTATTATTACAGGTATGGGATCCCTTATCCGGAAACCCGTTATCCAGAAAGTTCCAAATTACGAAAAGGTCATCTCCCATAGACTCCATTATAAGCAAATAATTCTAATTTTTAAATATGATTTCCCTTTTCCCTGTAATAATAAAACAGTACCTGTACTTGATCCCAACTAAGATATAATTACCCCTTATTGGGGGCAGAACAGCCCTATTGGGTTTATTTCATGGTTAAATGATTCCCTTTTCTCTGTAATAATAAAACAGTACCTGTACTTGATCCCAACTAAGATATAATTACCCCTTATTGGGGGCAGAACAGCCCTATTGGGTTTATTTAATGGTTAAATGATTCCCTTTTCTCTGTAATAATAAAACAGTACCTGTACTTGATCCCAACTAAGATATAATTACCCCTTATTGGGGCAGAACAGCCCTATTGGGTTTATTTAATGGTTAAATTATTCCCTTTTCTCTGTAATAATAAAACAGTACCTGTACTTGATCCCAACTAAGATATAATTACCCCTTATTGGGGGCAGAACAGCCCTATTGGGTTTATTTCATGGTTAAATGATTCCCTTTTCTCTGTAATAATAAAACAGTACCTGTACTTGATCCCAACTAAGATATAATTACCCCTTATTGGGGCAGAACAGCCCTATTGGGTTTATTTCATGGTTAAATGATTCCCTTTTCTCTGTAATAATAAAACAGTACCTGTACTTGATCCCAACTAAGATATAATTACCCCTTATTGGGGGCAGAACAGCCCTATTGGGTTTATTTAATGGTTAAATGATTCCCTTTTCTCTGTAATAATAAAACAGTACCTGTACTTGATCCCAACTAAGATATAATTACCCCTTATTGGGGAAGAACAGCCCTATTGGGTTTATTCAATATTTAAATGATTTTTAGCAGACTTGAGTTATGGAGATCCAAATTACGCAAAGATCCCTTATCCAGAAAACCCCAGGTCCTGAGCATTCTGGATAACAGGTCCCATACATGTACAAATAGAAAAGGAAATCATTTTTTAAAAAAACGAAAATTATTTGCTTATAATAGAGTCTATGGAAGATGGTCTTCGGATTCTCCTGGATAATGGGTTTCTGGATAACAGATCCCATACCTGTAATATCATCACATGATTGGCCGTACACCAACCAACACCTATGGCATAAGTATATCATACAAAATCAATATATGTGTGTATGTATGGCCGGTGTAAGATTTTCATAATAGAAATACTCATATCAAACACGTAGCCAATAATTGGAGCAGAAACAAGAATGTCAGTCATGTGACCCACAACAATACGTAGCTTGACTTACCTGTAGGGTAAGGTGTTTTCACCAAGTAGGAAGGTGACCTGTGAGTGATACACATACATGGAATTCCCAGTTTGCAGCTAATAAACATGCCACCCGTGAGCTAAACATGTCAGGCACGGCATTCAATTTCCATGTCATTAAAGTTCCAGGCCGCACATTTCTCCCAAGGCCACAAGTGAAGTGAACAAAGTGCGATTTCAGGCATTTGGGCTTTTACGAGCTCTGCTCGCAGTTGTAAAAGCCCCCTACGACTGCTCAAAAGGAACATAAGTACTCAGTAGAGTAACCCAAAACCTCTCTATGGTACTCTAGTAACCAGACGCCTCTCTATGGTTCTCTGGTAACCAGACGCCTCTCTATGGTTCTCTGGTAACCAGACGCCTCTCTATGGTTCTCTGGTAACCAGACGCCACTCTATGGTTCTCTGGTAACCATACGCCTCTCTATGGTTCTCTGGTAACCATACGCCTCTCTATGGTTCTCTGGTAACCATACGCCTCTCTATGGTTCTCTGGTAACCATACGCCTCTCTATGGTACTCTAGTAACCAGACAACTCTCTATGGTACTCTGGTAACCAGACGCCTCTCTATGGTTCTCTGGTAACCAGACGCCTCTCTATGGTTCTCTGGTAACCATACCTAGTAACCATGTGCCTCTCTACACTGTTAACCAGACGCCTCTCTATGGTACTCTGGCAACCAGACGCCTCTCTATGGTACTCTGGTAACCAGACGCCTCTCTATGGTACTCTGGTAACCAGACGCCTCTCTATGGTACTCTGGCAACCAGACGCCTCTCTATGGTACTCTGGCAACCAGACGCCTCTCTATGGTACTCTGGCAACCAGACGCCTCTCTATGGTACTCTAGTAACCATACCTAGTAACCCCGTGCCTCTCTACCCTGTTAACCAGAAGCCTCTTTGCAGTACTCTAGTAACCAGAAGCCTCTCTATGGTACTCTGGGAACCAAAAGCCTCTCTAGTAACCATAATACAGGTGTGGGACCTGTTGTCCAGAATTCTTGGGACCTGGGGTTTTCCAAGTAAGGAGTCTTTCCGTAATTTGGATCTCCATACCTCAAGTCTACTGAAAAATCATTTAAACATTAAATAAACCCAATATGATTGTTTTGCCTCTAATAAGAATTAATTATATCTTCATTAGGATCAAATACAAGGTTCCCTTTTATTATTACAAAGAAAAAGGATTAAAGAATTAAATGATTAAAATGGAGTCTATGGAAGATGGCTTTCCCGGAAGCTTTCTGGATAAGGGGTTTCTGCATAAGGGATCCCATACCTACAATAGCAATCAGACACACAACAGTGGAACCGCAGAACTACGAGAATAATCCCTGCTATTAAAATACGGATTTATTGTCAAGGTTTTTTTATTAACATTACCATCAAGTTTAATAAGCGGTGATTATTTTACAGAAAGCACGCGTTTGTGCCGTTTGTGCCGTGCCCAGTGATACACTGCAATAACATGTACTCAGCCGGCTCATTATCTACTTGCAAGGTGCCAATTAAATAAGCCAGCTCTAATTATGCCTGGCGCCAGCAGTGGCCACATCATATCATGTCATTCAGTAACACTGCCTGCCTCTCACACCCAGCTAAGCACCCATTGACCTACTGTACATTATGAACTTGCTTGCAATCGGATATGGCAGGAAGGAAGTTGTGCCACTTGTGCCGTAACTTTCCCTTTCCTACCTTTCTGGGAAACTTATGGTTTCTCTTACCTTGTAGTATCAGGGGCTACACAATACAGATCTCTATGCCCCTGTTATATATTACTTTTTATGTACATGACATTAAAGGGAATAAACCCCCCCAAAAATGTCAGCCCACTCTTATGATGTCATTTATAGGTGGACTTGGTGGGTGACAAGTCAGACAGTACAGGGACCTATTTCCTCTAGGGACATTCTGGATGCAATTCTCCGGTAACCAAAAGCCTCTCTATGGTACTCTGGTAACCAAAAGCCTCTCTAGGGAACTCTGGTAACCAAAAGCCTCTCTATGGTACTCTGGTAACCAAAAGCCTCTCTATGGTACTCTGGTAACCAAAAGCCTCTCTATGGTACTCTGGTATCCATAGCTAGTAACCATATGCGTCTCTACTCTGTTAACCAGAAGCCTCTCTACTGTACTCTAGTAACCACATGCCTCTCTATGATACACTACTAACCAGAAGCCACTCTACGGTACTCTGGTAAACAGACACCTCTCTACGGTACTCTGGTAAACAGACACCTCTCTACGGTACTCTGGTACCAGAAAGGAAGAGATTGCATCCAGAATATCCCTAAAGGAAAAAGGGCCCTGTACTGTCTGATCTGTCACCCACCCAAACCCAAGCCTGTGGTTAAGGTCCATGGCCCAAGCACTAACCCAATGAGGTAATTTATAGCTGGGATTGGATGGAATGTCCTTGCACCCACCTGAACCCAGTTCTGTGGCTAAAGCTCTTGACCCAAGTACCAACCCAGCCCACTCTGCTGATGGCATTTATAGGCAGTGTTGGCATCACTAATAGTGGTGTGCCAGAAAGGAAGAGAGTTGTTTCACCAAAGGCCAAAGGGGACAGGGGCTTGCACTGTTGACTTTCCACCCACCTGATTCAGGCTAAGGTCCTGAACCCCTGGACGGGCCCGGTTGGGCAGACCCCTGCCCAACCCAGACCTGCAACACCACTACTATGCCCAGACCTGCTACCCAACCCACATTTGCAATAGGTTTACTTTCCACCCGACCTGGAAGAAGGATCAACCAGGGAGAAACTTGCTTAAACGTCAGGGTTGGGCAGAAAGGCAGAGACCCGCATCTAAGCCACTTACCCACAAGGGTACCCACAAGCTATCAGTCTGCTTAGTGAATCGGGAACTTTCTACCTGAAACCAGATCATTTTGAGGCTATTCTAGGGGTACCTGACCCGCTGCAGGTCTCAAGGCCCAGACATGCCCAACCTACGGGTTCTGGCCAAAACCATTTATCTCAAAACAGAAGCCCCATCTGACTTTAAAGTATGGATTTAAGAGCTACACATTAGGGCCACAATCCCACAGCATCAAGCAAGATCACACCCCTATAAATGAGAGGCTGACATGGTGCCAAGAGGGAAGCAGGAGTAGCTAAACCATAAAGTAAAAACAATATAACCACAGGTATTTTCTTACTAAACACTTACAGGGAAGCAAATGCCGAAAACAAAGATATTGTCCCAACACAGCTCGGTATGATAGATGTGATTTTAGTCACAACAAATGGTAATGTATGTAACCAGAGACAGACGTGCCACAGGAGTGGTGTAGTCACGCAGCCTGAGAAGTGCGGGGTATAAGGGAGGGTATAAAGGGTGGTGCAAAGGGGGGGCAAACTTTGAGCCAGGGCCGTAAGGCTTTAAACACGACCAGACTTACTGTTCAACATGTGCTTTACACCAGATATCCCCTGCCTCTCATTCTGTGCGACTGGCACATTGGGCACAATTGCTGAGGGTAAATGAGTCCCTTTTCCTGCAGGGAACTACAAAACCTTTCACATAAGGTCCAGCAATCTGCTTATATACAACTTTCCAATATATGTGAAAGGAAGAGTACTAACTGGCCATCCGCCTCACTCCCCAACCACTGTGCTGCCCCCCCATCCAGCTGATTCACACCCACTTCAATCTTCCACTATTGTGATGGCAAGTTGGGCCCTGTAAAATAGGGCTTAGTTCCCCTTTAGGGTGAAGACACATGGAGCTACTAGTAGCAGCTATTTTTTCACGGCTACTAAATTCCAGAAAATACCCTGCCATAGACAATACTGAGAATTGCCTCTGCTACAACACACCTAGAGACAATTTTCGGCATTGTCTATTTTAGTAGCCACGACAAGTAGCTGCTACTAGTAGCTCTGTGTGTCTTCAACCTTAGGGTGAAGACACATGGAGCTACTAGTAGCAGCTACTTGTCTTGGCTACTAAAATAGACAATGCTGATCATTTACTGATAACAGTCTCTACATGTGTTTTAGGAGAGTCAGTTCCCAGTATTGTCTATGGCAGAGTATTTTTTGGAGTTTAGTAGCTGTGAAAAAGTAGCTGCTATGGGTAGCTCCATGTCTTCACCCTAAAGGTGGCCATACATGGGCCGATTCTAGCTGCCGATATCAGTCGCTTAGAACGACACGGCAGCTTATCGGCCCGTGTAGGGGCACTAACGACGGGCCTGCCCGACATCTGGCCTGAAATTGGGCAGATATCGATCGGCCAGGTTTAAACATTTAGTCGGATCGGGGACCGCATTGGCTCATTGATACTGTCCCCAAATCACTGCACCTTTACCCATCGTTTTAATTCGATTGTTTGGCCCCAGGGCCAAACGACCGAATTAGCCCGATATCGCCCACCCGTAGGTGGGGATATCGGGAGAAGATCTGCTCGCTTGGTGACCTCGCCAAGCGAGCGGATCTTAGCATGTATGGCCACATTTAGGGTGAAGACACATGGAGCTACTAGTAGCAGCTACTTGTCATGGCTACTAAAACAGACAATTCTGATCATTTACTAATAATTGTTTTTACGTGTGTTTTAGCAGAGGCAATTCTCAGTACTGTTCATGGCAGGGGATTTTCTGGCGTTTAGTAGCTGTGAAAAAGTAGCTTCTACTAGTAGCGCCATGTGTCTTCACCCTTAATCATTCTGAATTCTCCTTCCTCTCGTCAAGTCAACCATTTGATTGTTCTGATATTACCTTTATTAGAAGGGACAATGGCAGCTGTAAATAGGCGGAGAGCTGCGGTTATCAAGCATTAAATGACTGCGTAACAAAGGTCACACCAGCATATTTACCATTGTGTGCTATGTGTGCATTCGCCTTAGCACACACAATGTAACAACATCAAACTCAGGCATGGGAAGCCCTAGCGCTTAAAGGGCAAATAAAAACTGCAACAAAGGCAGTTTAACCTCCTCTACTGCAATGGGGGTGCCATACGTCCAGCTGCATGGGCAAATGTGTCAGCTCACCTGCGATTTGACAGGATGATCCAATGAAAGGGCCTCATAACCTGATACGGATGTCTAGATGGTTGGGCATTTTGGCCGAAATTGGGCAAACTGCCGACCAAATCTGGGCGTCACGCTTTAGTTGCTCTTTAACAGGTCACAGGGTAAAGTGTTTGAATGCAATAAATACTTTTACCTGTATGGCAGCTCTGTATGCTGTAGTAAGCACTGGGGACTCCTGGGGGGGGGCTGTCTATTATATTAACTAATATATTAATTAGTTAATAAGTTAATATGTGAGTGATAAAGGTTTCTATGCTCCTATTGCATTGTCCGTATATTCCACCTGCTTCTAAAACATACGCCCAGTAAGCAGATCCCCTGAAAGCCCTGTATATGCCCCACCCACCCTAGTACTAGTATTAATACAGGTTAGGTGGAAGCTATTGTTGGACTACAACTCCCAGAAATCTTCCTTAATCTGAACGGCTGCCTGTCTTGCGTTAGTGTCTAATGAATAAGACAGAACCCACTCCCTCCCCAAGGACTCCCACCTCATTCATTGCTCACTTATTATGGATATTCTTTTAGTTTTGGGGTGAGGTTCCCCTTTAACATCATCGCAAGGATGACATCATAGGGAAATCTAAGCTACTTAGAAAGAAGAAGGCTGTCAGGGGATGCTGGGAATTGTAGTTAATGAAAGAAGGACACCCTGGCCATTAGCCCACACCCCTGAGGTGGCCATACTTACCACTGGATAGGCTCCTAGCTGCTGGCAAGAAGTGGATGATGCCCAGGATGAGCAGGTAGGGGAGAGCCATGCCGGGCACAGCTCACAGGAGGGATCAGGAAGCCTTTATGCCACACAGCCTGGCCCCACTTGGCATCATGCCCTCACAGGCTCCTGTCACCGCAATGCAGTCACAAGGGCAGACTGGCACCTTCTCTGCCGGCTCCTTCCCCCGCTCCCTGTGACTCACCCGGGCAGGAAAAGCCAACTGTGTCTCCCAGGAAGTGTGGCAACAGCGGCCCTTGCACCCTCAGCAGCTCGCCCAGCTGCACTTCTCTCACACACGCACCGCTCCTGCCAGGTAAGGGCAAAACAAATGGAGACCAAGCCACGCCCCCCAGCTTCGGGCTCACCGCCCCCTTCCAAGTAAAGCTTTCACATTGGCCGGTCCGACTTCCCATACTTCCGGCTTCTGCTGCCAGTCACTTCCAATCCCCGCCTACCAACACTGCAAGCCTTGTTATCTATGCCCAGGCCCTCCTTTGCCTGGTTCCCCCCGTTTCTCCCAGTCACGCCCACATTCCCTCCTCTAAACTTCATTAGAACCCTCCCACACCTTCCAGTCCCTCACACTGTCCTTTCTCAATACACTGCGAGTTTTGTAATGACTTACGTTTTCTAGTCTCCGCCCAGGTCTCCCTGCCACGCCCACATTCCCCTCCTACTTCTCTTATAATTTCATGTGGGAACTCATGGTAAAGTAGCCAGGGTTGCCAAGTTAGAGTTTTTTCCCCCAAATTGGGCTACTAATTTAAAGCCCAGGCGGGTTTGTAAAATAAAACCCGCTAAGGTACAGATTTGGGTTAGTTTTTGGTGTTTGTAGTTTGGAAACTAGCTATAGTTTTTTTTCCCCTAGTAAACCTGACATGCCTGCCCACTGCATGCTGGGTAATGTAGTTTGTAGCTAACAAACAGCCTACAGCTAGGATTAACATAAAACTACAACACCCAGCATGCAATTGGACATTATAGACAGAGGCTCCCATTTCTATTCTATTCAGGCTCAACCTGTCTGCTTTACAACCTGCTCCCTGCTTTATAGGGTATGAGATTGTACCATTACTTTCTACTGGGGTGTGGGGGTGCTGCCATTTGTTACTTTCTGCAGTTGATCCTTAAGGTATAATTCTCAGGATCTCAGGCTTCTGAGAGTTGTAGTTTATCCCTCCCATATGTATATCACGTCTGGGGTTAATGCAGCATTCTGAATCCATTTCTGTAGTGACTTCCCAGCTGGACTGGACACAGAGAGCAGGGAATTATCAGTCATCGTGCATATTGGGCTACATTTGTAAGAAAAACTGTGCTCAAGTCAGAAAAAATACAAAATTTGTAGGCGCTGTATACGAGTGCACAGCTTAGAAGGAATGTGGTTAAGGTGCAGATGGGTTGCTGCCATTTTTATAAGAAATACCGGCCTTTATATCTCTTCTCTTTTTTCCTAGTAACATGGGCGCGGGGCAGCATTTGTACTGACCGTGCTAGTGGCGTAAGTAGATGTAACTGGGCCCCACTGCAGGGTCAATATAGTGCTCCAAAGCATTGGTAAGTTGACCTATTGCATTAAGATATATTGACCCTAGACCAGGGGTGGCCAAGATCGTGGTCCACCAGTCGATCCCCCGTGGATTTCTAGCAGACCGCGACGAAGCCGGGGGATGCGGAAGTGCGACGTCAATGCGTATGTGCGCTGCGTCTTGGGGGAGGAGTCATCGGTCGATCACCGATGGAAAAAGTCTGGCCATCCCTGCCCTAGTTAGTGCCCATAAAATATCAGCCAGCCTATATGATAAATAAGGCCCTGTAGCCTAATATGCTTAGTGCTTTGTGACCTAAATTCTTGGAAACCACCTAGGTGATCACGCGACTGCGACAAGCATTTTACATTCCACCCTTGCCCAGTAGGGATATGCGGGTCGCAAAAACTATGACCCACCCCTAGGAAACCTGCCCTGCCTATGGGTCCCCTCATTATTTTCTGCTTTACCCAGTGTCAAAGAGAAGTTAATCCCCTCATTGTTTCTGTTTCACCCAGTTTCAAGGGGAAGTTAATCCCCTCATTGTTTCTGTTTCACCCAGTTTCAAGAGGAAGTTAATCCCCTCATTGTTTTGGTCCACTCAGCTTCCAGGGAAAGTTAATCCCCTCATTGTTTCTGTTTCACCCAGTTTCAAGGGGAAGTTAATCCCCTCATTGTTTTGGTTCACCCAGTTTCAAGAGGAAGTTAATCCCCTCATTGTTTTGGTTCACTCAGCTTCCAGGGGAAGTTAATCCCCTCATTGTTTTCTGTTTTACCCAGTTTCAAGGAGAAGTTAATCCCCTCATTGTTTTATGTTTCACTCAGTTTCAAGGAGAAGGTAACCCCCTCATTGTTTTCTGTTTCACTCAGCTTCAACGGGAAGTTAATCACTTCATTGTTTTCTATTTTTGCCCAGCCCATGGATCCTTACCTCAAACTGAATCACCCACCAGTGATGTCAGGCCCAAACTGCCAATCTGTGGATTCCGCTAAATGCCAGAGGGGCGACTGTAAGATGCCACAGACAGTCGCTATTTATTGGGCTGCTGGGGGGCTGTTTGGGCCTCTGGGTACTTGAAATTCCAGGGTCTATTTTGAATCTCATTCCCGACCTGGGTAATGTAATGGAAGGGGCTGTCACTGACATCACCAACAGGGAGTGCTCACTGGAACATAATGCAAGGTGCAAGGTGTCAGGTTTGACAGAAAAAATCTGGACCTGTACGAACCTGCACCCCCAGCCCCAATATGTAACCAACCCGCAGGTGTCGAATATATCTACATATCGCAAATTCCCAATGTATTCATATGTGCCATTTAGTTGTCAAATGGTTGCGTGCCCAAGGCAAGTTTCTGATCAGACGCGCCCCCATGCTCAAGCAAGAGAGGGGCAGGGTGTAATTGGCTAGAAGCTCAGACCCCCTGCTTGTCTTTATGAAAAGTGCATCTGGTGATTCTCCAGAACCCTAGGGGTAGGCATTGTGTCCCGGTACTCGGCACCTCTCAGGGAAACTTCCAAAGTTGCCACCCATTTAAAGACATGGAAACATGCTCCAAGAATAAAGTTCTTGTACTCCTTAGACTCGAGCTTGCCATTACAATGGGGGTGGTTGCCCCCACCGACCCTAGATCAACTGTGCCAGTGAGTACATATACATTTTAATAAACCTTTTGATATCAACCTCTACTGGGGCTTTTGATTTCCACCCTATAAGAAGAATGGCTATTGATTTCTGAAGTTAAGTAATCTGGATCTTGGAAATGTAAGAGGTGCAAATACAGTTTTTATGGCAGAGCGTACCTCAGGAGTAAATATGCCTTGTGTGTATACGCCCCCTAGTGGACATGTGAGCAAGATACAATGGTGAAAACCTAGAAAGTTGAGACGGCATAGTTACAGCTAGGGGCACATTTAGTAAGAAATTTTGAGAAAAAGTCCATTTTTTTTTTTACTTCTAGATATTTTCAAGGTTTATGGATGGGTTTTTGCCAGTACTCACTTTTTCTGATATTGTTTCTTGAAAAATTTGAGTTTTTCAGAAAATTTGCCCGAAAAATTTGAGTTTTTCAAAAATAACTCCCATAGTTCATGAATTATTAATGTTTAGTTAACTTTTTTTTTTTATTTGTTGAGTACCATTGGAGGCTTAGAATAGTCAGTGACAGCCTGTCCTTGACACATTTTCAAGGAGAAGTTAATCCCTTCATTGTTTTCTGTTTTACCCAGTTTCAAGAAGTTAATCCCCTCATTATTTTCTGTTTTACCTAGTTTCAAGGGCAAGTTAAACTGCTCATTGTTTTACCTAGTTTCAAGGGGAAATTAATCCCATCATTGTTTTCTACTTCACCCAGTTTCAAGTGAAACGTAAACGCATTTTTGTTTTCCACAAGTTCCTTGTGACCTAAATTCTTGGAGACCACATAGGTGATCACACAACTGTGACTAGCAATTTACATTCCACCTTTGCCCAGTAGTGATATGTGGGTCACAAAAACTATGACCCACCCCTTGTAAACCTGCCCAGCCCATGGATCCTTACTTTGAACTGTATCCGTCCCCACCGGTGATGTCAGGCTTGGACTGGCAATCTGTAGATCCTGGCAAATGCCAGAGTGGCTGCTAAAGATGCCATAGACAGTCACTATTTATTGGTCCGGTGGGGGGCTGTTTGGGCCTCTGTGTACTTGAAATGCCAGGGCCTATTTTGAATCTCATTCTGGACCTGGGTGATTTAATGGAGGGGGCTGTCACTGACGTCACCAGCAGGGAGCGCTGTTGTAAAGGCTATTTCACAGGGGTTGCCAAAATGCTTTGGGTCCTTTAGACCGATTCAGCAGCTTATCTGCCTGTGAATGGACACCCACTACGGGACTAAAATTGGCCAGATCTCAATCGGGCAGGTTTGATTTTCCCGTCTGATCAGGGACTGCGTCAGTGCATTGATAAGGTCTTCCTTTCCAAATACCCATTGTTTTAATTCAATCCCTTGACATTAGGGCCTTTCCAAACAAGCAGATCATGACGTGTATGGCCACCTCAAGTGATAAGAAAAGGTTAAGTTCTTTATTATGATCTTGCTGATGGTTTCACTTTCATTACAGTATGTACAAGTGCAGCTAAACATGGCATCTTCCCGGCTTAGACAAGAACTTGTCTGCCCCATCTGCCTCGACATTTATAGGAACCCAGTCATCCTGAGATGTGGGCACAACTTCTGTAGCAGTTGCATTGAGAGCGTGTTTGACTCCCAGGAAGACAGCTGGCTATACACATGTCCCGAGTGCAGAAAGAGATTCATGGTGAGACCTTTACCTCGAAGGAACTTCAAGTTGAGCAACATAGCCAGTCGCTATCTGGAACATCAAACAGAAGAGGAGGAGGAGGCTGGGATTCATTGCACTTACTGTGTTGACTTCCCTGCTCCTGCTGTAAAAACATGTCTTCAGTGTGAAGCTTCTTTCTGTGACAGACACCTGAAAAAACACTGCAAGTCTCAAGAACACATCTTGGTTGAACCTAACACTCCCAAAGATGACATACAATGCCCCACTCACTGTGGCCTGCTAATATACTACTGCTTTGATGATGCATCCAGAGTCTGTTTGTCCTGCTACCTGGTGGGAGAGCACCAAGGACATCACGTGGAGCTGCTGAATGATGCCTGTGAGGACAAGAAGCGGAAATGGACACGTGCTCTCGAGAAAACAATCTCCATTCGAGATGAAGCTGAGGAGAAAATCCAGAGCCTGCAGAAGCGTCGGAGACACGTCAAAGAAAAATTGTCCAGTGCCGCCGACAAAGTGACAGCTCTGTTTAGGAACTTTCACAAACAGCCGAGGGCACAAGGGAAACAAGTTCTTGATGAGATCAAAAGGGAGGTAGAACGAGTGTCCCTCCAGATCTCTAATCATATAAAGGGCTTGGAAATAAAGAAGGAAGAACTGTCCAAAACGATTGTTCAGCTTGAGGAGCTGTGCAGCTTGACTGACCCGCTGTTGGTGCTGAGAGCCATGGAACCCAATGTTGCACAGAGCGATAGTGCAGCTGAAATTCCTTCCTCTTGCCAACTGGATCATGTTCTTATTTCATTAATAGTACAGCGGCATCTTGAGAAGTATGATCCCTTCATTCCTAAACTTCTGGCAATAGAAAGTCTCCTTCTTGAAAATACAGGCAGTCTTTTACTGGAAGTCAGGACAAACCACAACACAATCCCTCTGTTGCCTGAACACAAAACTGTGTCGTTCTCTGCTGAAAACTGGACATGTAATGCTGGGTCGGAGCTATTCACGGCTGGTCAGGTTCTAAGTTCTACGGGGATTTCGTCTGGAGAACACCTCTGGGAAGTAGAGGTTAGCCAAAATGGCTTTCGATGCATCGGCGTGGCCTATCCCAGTGTTGTCAGGACGGGGCCACAGTCCTTTATTGGATATAATGATAAATCCTGGAGCTTGACGTGGATCAATGATTTTGTTGGTGTCAGCCATAATAATGAATGCAGACCGTTATCTAAAGTTCGCCTCATGGGGAAACTTGGAATCTATATAGATTATGAAGCTGGAGTTTTGTCCTTCTACCAACTGAGTGACCCCATCAGGCGTTTGCACTCCTTCACTGCTACCTTTATAGAACCTTTACATCTTGCCTTTAATGTACTCAATGGCTGGGTGAGAGTAAATAACAAAGCAATCTGGGGCAAAAGATTGTTGCTTAGTTAACAATGATATGTTACCAATTGTAGCATTGATCTCCCTGGAGGAGAATAAAGATGGCCATACACGGGCTGCTTTTAGCTGCAGATATCGGTCCTTTAGACAGATTTGGCAGCTTATCTGCCCGTGTATGGGCACCCCCGATGAGCCTCCCCGACCGACATCTGGCCTGAAATTGGCCAGATCTTAATCAGGCAGATTTGATTTCTCTATCGGTTTGTTGATCTGACGTATGCCCCCCTGTCATAACTGAGATATGATTAATCCTTATTGGAGGTCATATTATCCTATTTGGTTTATTTAATGTCTATTTAATGATTTTTAGTAGACTTCTATATCATGGGTATGGAAAGATCCCCTATTTGGAAAACCTCCATGTCCCAAGCATTCTGGATAATAGAAGAGTAAAATAGTGAATAAGGTACCCAATGTTGTAAAATGTAAGCACTAGAAATTACAAAGGTCAGGGAGCTGTGAGTATCACTCATGTATTATAAGGGATAATGTACCCCCTACTGTAAATGATAAGGATATTAGCAGTCACTGAGGGGCTCTGTGCCCATATAAAGGCACAAGGCTGCAGGCTGAGTTATACAGGGAACTCTGAGTATCACTCATGTATTATAAGGGATAATGTACCCCCTACTGTAAATGATAAGGATATTAGCAGTCACTGAGGGGTTCTGTGCCCATATAAAGGCACAAGGCTGCAGGCTGAGTTATACAGGGAACTCTGAGTATCACTCATGTATTATAAGGGATAATGTACCCCCTACTGTAAATGATAAGGATATTAGCAGTCACTGAGGGGTTCTGTGCCCATATAAAGGCACAAGGCTGCAGGCTGAGTTATACAGGGAACTCTGAGTATCACTCATGTATTATAAGGGATAATGTACCCCCTACTGTAAATGATAAGGATATTAGCAGTCACTGAGGGGTTCTGTGCCCATATAAAGGCACAAGGCTGCAGGCTGAGTTATACAGGGAACTCTGAGTATCACTCATGTATTATAAGGGATAATGTACCCCCTACTGTAAATGATAAGGATATTAGCAGTCACTGAGGGGTTCTGTGCCCATATAAAGGCACAAGGCTGCAGGCTGAGTTATACAGGGAACTCTGAGTATCACTCATGTATTATAAGGGATAATGTACCCCCTACTGTAAATGATAAGGATATTAGCAGTCACTGAGGGGTTCTGTGCCCATATAAAGGCACAAGGCTGCAGGCTGAGTTATACAGGGAACTCTGAGTATCACTCATGTATTATAAGGGATAATGTACCCCCTACTGTAAATGATAAGGATATTAGCAGTCACTGAGGGGTTCTGTGCCCATATAAAGGCACAAGGCTGCAGGCTTGTATTTTAAAATAGGAGTACATTATTTTCTATATACATATTTTCAAGTTTTGAGTTTAGGTTATTTGTGGCTCTAGTATTGCATGATTATTAGTATTCCATAAATACCTGAAAACAGAAAGATAATAAAAAAAGATAAAATGCAAATTGTGGTGTCATGGGGAATGCTGTGGGATTTCCTCAGCAGGAAATGTACTTTTGCTTTCATTCTCAGGCAAAAATATTCCCTTGTTAAATCTGAGTCATAACCTCCATTTTTATTGCGTTTGTAAATCAACCACGAATTGTGTGAACATGCAAGTACATGAACGTTTGGCAGATGAATGTAAAATAAACCAATACATTTTAAAGGAAAAAAAACTATATGTAAGGTGTCTTCATGATTGGTTTCCATCTCACGTTGTATATGGGCTTGCATAAGGCTGATGCCCCAAGGAGCGAGTTAGTCACTGGTCCTTCTCAACACTTTATAATTTTGCCTTAAATGTATTTGCCCAATGCTGTTATATTCCCTATCTGATCCCCCCTGTTCCTCTATGAGGTGGCGGCCATATTTGTGCAGCAGGAGTCCGTTAGCATTAGAGGTTAGCTTGTGGCTATGGCTGGTCAAAAATGTTCTGATGGGTGTGTGCACCTTGGACCTTAGGACATTATGTGCAACAGGAATCACTCTGTATGCCATGGGCCTTGGGGTAAAGGCAGGTGATGTTCTTTTTAGCAACATGTACAGGTGGTGGGAATGGCTGCAGCTGTCATGGCAACAGCTCCCCTAGTGGCCTTAATTGGAAAGCTGGATAAAACGAATGCACGTTCCAAATTTTCTCTTTTATAAAGGAGCCTGTCATAGCAACATTCTCTTTGAATATTTCAGCTTGATATTTCTATCGTATTAGGCTACTGCCACACGCTCCTAAAAGCTTCTGTATGTGCCTGAACCCAGAGCTGTTACACTGGGCCAGGTGCTTGGCACATGGAGCGGATTTTGGCGCTGAACTGCTCAAGTATGCAGTGTGTGTGCCTCCACCTGGCCCAATGCAATGGCTCCGGGTGCCGGCACGTAAAGAAGCTTTAAGGAGTTGCGGTTTCTTACCCTGTGTTTATCCACAGCCTGAGGATTGCCCATGTGTGGCAGTAGCTTAAAGGAACAGTAACACCAAAAAATGAAAGTGTATAAAAGTAACTAAAATATAATGTGCTGCTGCCCTGCACTGGTAAAAGTTGTGTGTTTACTTCAGAAAGTCTACTATAATTTATATAAATAAGCTGCTGTGTAGCCATGGGGGCAGCTATTCAAAGGAGAAAAGGCACAGGCACATAGCAGATAACAGATAAAACACTATTGTATTCTACAGAGCTTATCTGTTATCTGCTATGTAACCTGTGCCTTTTCTCCTTTTTTCCAACTTGAATGGCTGCCCCCATGGCTACACCGCAGCTTATTATATAAATTATAGTAGTGTTACTGTAGCAAACACACCAGTTTTACCAGTGCAGGGCAACAGTGCATTATATTTTTATTACTTTAAGGCTCTTTTATTTTTTGGTGTTACTGTTCCTTTAAGCTGGCCAAACACGTTCAGATTTTAGTCGTCTTCTGGCGAACATTCGTATATCGATTGTACGTTTAAATGCAACGATCTAAAACTAACATTCACACTGAAATTGTAGGATAAAGCAAATCGGAGAATGTTCTGAATATGAAACAGTTGGCAGCACTAATCATACGAAAGTGACTTCCTGGGAATGCATTGTAGGTCCCCCAAGCATATCGGCAGATACATGCACAGATTTTATCCTTATCCAACTGAAATTTTCTAACCTGCTCGATCGACTCGATCGCCATGGTACGGAAATGATCAGGATGATTATTCTGAGCCCACACACAACACACTGTCCAAATATGATTCTATCGGTGCATGTAAAAAGCTTAAAGAGATACATACACCTGACCTTAAACTGTTTTCTGTATATCTGTACATCAGTAGTCCATTAGCATTAGAAGCTATAACTGACAGGCTGAAAATCGACTGTCAGGTTGGCAAAACAGTCAGGTTTAGGGACTTCAAGTAACAATTACTTACAAAAGCAGCCCTATCAATGAAAAACCATCAACATGACCAGGCAACTTTTTATGTACATTCATGTTTTGAAAAGTAGTTTTTTCATGTCAGTATCACTGTAAAGGTGCCCATACACGTTAAGATCCGCTTGCTTGGCGAGGTCGCCAAGCGAGCGGATCTTCTCCCGATATCCCCACCGACAGGAGGGCGATATCGGGAAAATGTAGGCCCCAGGGCCAAACAATCAAATTCTAACGGCGGCAATGGCACAGTCAGTTCGGGGACCACATCAGCGAGCCGATGCGGTCCCCGATCTGACTAAATCTTTTAACCTGCCCGATCGATATCTGGGCAATTTCAGGCCAGATATCAGTCGAGCATGGCCGTCGTTTCTGCCCCTACACAGGCCGATAAGCTGCCGAATTGGTCCAAGGGACCCATAGCAGCTACAATCGGCCCATGTATGGCCACCTTAAATGCTAGGCATTTTTAGGCTACCTCTTAATCTTTTTTGTGCCTTTCTTTTCCCAATCACTCTGCCAAGTATGATCCTTGGGTTGGGTTACTTAGAAATAAGCATAGATGAGGGTGACACCAGTGGGAATTTCCTTCACCGTCTGACTTTTTCACTTTCATTTCTGCTTGCAGCTGATTGGGAAAGAGCGACGCCCGCAGGTATTTGCCTTTCATTTGGCAATGGCATCTGCTAAGCTCACACAGGAGTTATGTTGCTCCATCTGCCTGGACTTCTACAGAAAACCTGTCATTCTCCGATGTGGCCATAATTTCTGCCAGGACTGTATTACAGGAGTGTTCAACACCCAGGAGGAGGAATCTGCATTTTATACCTGCCCCGAATGCAGGAAACGATTTAAGGCGAGGCCTTTGCCTGTGAGAAACCTGGCTCTCAGTAATATAGCAGAGCTGTACCAGGTTGGCCGACCAAGGCCAGAAGCGACCGGAATCCTCTGCACTTACTGTATAGACATCCCTCAAGCTGCAATTAAGACCTGCCTGCACTGTGACGCCTCCTTATGTGAACTGCACCTTACAGCACACAGTGCATCGGAGGAACATATCTTACTGGACGCCACCAGTCCCCTCCAGAATCGGCACTGCCCCATTCACAGAAAGCTCCTCGCATATTACTGTTCTGAGGATGCTGCCTACTTATGTGTATGCTGCTGCCTTTCTGAGGAGCACCGGGGACACCACCTAGAATGTTTAAATAAGGCGTCTCAGATAAAGAAAGCTGAACTAAGTCAAATTCTAGAGCACTTGGGTCTCCTGAAAGCAAAGAAAAACCTGGTGAACCTGAACCTTATTCGCCACAGCAGGAAGGTAGAACAGGAGAGTGCGGTTCTAACCAAGAACGTTGCTTCCCTGTTTGCTGAAATCAGAGAACAACTTGAGGCTCTAGAACGCCGCATCCTTAATGAGATAACGCTCGAGGAGCAAAAGGTTCTTGTTCCAATCGGCAAGATGATCGGCAAGTTGGAATCACAGAGAGATGAACTGACCAGAAAAATGAATTCCATAGAGGAGCTGTGCAATAATACTGACCCCCTGGCTGTGTTACGGGAGCAGGAATTGGGCAGGGCATTGGATAATGAAGAAGATAATGACGATGATGATGATGATGATGATGATGATAGGTATAGCAAGTATCTGATAGCATCAAGTCACCTAGATCGGCTGCTTCTGTCTGTAAGAATACAGAAAGGCCTAGAGCGATTTGTTGCTAGTATTTCCGACATTATGGCCGACAGATTCACCAATGTGGAATGCGTGTCTGATCTTTTATTGGACATCAACACGGCTGGTCATAACATTTGTCTGTCAGGTGACCTGAAAACCGCATCGTACTTAACAGAGAAACAGGAGTGGAGCACCGGTCCTTGCAGGTTCACAACAGCACAAGTTCTGAGTACCACCAGCTTCTCATCCGGAAACCATTTCTGGGAGGTGGAGGTTAGTGAAGATGGCCTTAGGAGTGTAGGGGTGGCCTATGCCAGCATCCCCAGGGTAGGGCCGGAATCCATTATAGGTTATAACAGCCAATCCTGGAGCCTAACCTGGATCAATGACCTGATTGGAGTAAGTCATAATTCTGAGTGCAAGACTGTATCTAAAAGCTCAACGATGAGGAACGTTGGAATCTCCCTAGACTATGAAGCAGGACTACTGACCTTCTATCAGCTGTGCGACCCCATCAGACACCTGCACACCTTCAGCTCCACATTCACCGAACCTCTTCATCTCGCCTTCCATGTCGAAAAAGGCTGGGTGAGAATAAGCAGCAAAGCATCCTGGGCTATTCCAAGTACCGGCAAATCCAAAGTTGGGGATCCGTGAGTGTTTCCCGGTGCAACTAAGGCCCCAGTTCCTAATAATTTCAGTCAGACAAGCCTATTTGGGATGATGGGAATGGAAATACAAATGCATTATTAAAGTAGATTTTGGTGTTACTTCCCCTTTAATAACTGTTAATTCTTACATAGACATGATGCAAGAGTCAGAACACTTTGAGCACTTGTTGATAGGAACTATCTTTAGGTTCTTGGGGTATCTAAACAGGTATCAGATGCTCTGGTCTATTTTATGTTCAATGTATTTTTTGTTTACTTGTGGGTATTATCAGTATTGGATTGGCCCACAGGATACCAGAAACCCCCCACCCGTAGGCTAAGGTGATAGGTGCCCTCCTGTGTCCATATATGCCTATACTTTGGCCATTCACCAGTCCCTTTTTCTTTCTGGGGGATATGGAGAGAAGGAAATGTATGTACAGTTATAAAGACGGTGAGTCAGGAGATGGACGGGAGAGTGGGATTGTGGTGTAAGGGTTTCTGATGGGCCCCTGGCCCCCAGTCCCACAGTCCCCCAGTCCCCCAGTCCCACACTGAGTGTTATCTCCATAATCCTTTTTTGTTCTTCATTTTGTTACTTTATTGTAAAACCCTTGGTGGCTTGTGTGCACTGTATAAATAAACAATAGTGAGCATAAAAAGCTGTTCCTTTACTTTAATACTGGAGATATAACCTGCTATATACAGGCTGAGTTATACAGGGAACTCTGAGTATCACTCATGTATTATAAGGGATAATGTACCCCCTACTGTAAATGATAAGGATATTAGCAGTCACTGAGGGGTTCTGTGACCATATAAAGGCACAAGGCTGCAGGCTGAGTTATACAGGGAACTCTGAGTATCACTCATGTATTATAAGGGATAATGTACCCCCTACTGTAAATGATAAGGATATTAGCAGTCACTGAGGGGTTCTGTGCCCATATAAAGGCTGCAGGCTGAGTTATACAGGGAACTCTGAGTATCACTCATGTATTATAAGGGATAATGTACCCCCTACTGTAAATGATAAGGATATTAGCAGTCACTGAGGGGTTCTGTGCCCATATAAAGGCACAAGGCTGCAGGCTGAGTTATACAGGGAACTGAGTATCACTCATGTATTATAAGGGATAATGTACCCCCTACTGTAAATGATAAGGATATTAGAAGTCACTGAGGGGTTCTGTACCCATATAAAGGCACAAGGCTGCAGGCTGAGTTATACAGGGAACTCTGAGTATCATTCATGTATTATAAGGGATAATGTACCCCCTACTGTAAATGATAAGGATATTAGCAGTCACTGAGGGGTTCTGTGCCCATATAAAGGCACAAGGCTGCAGGCTGAGTTATACAGGGAACTCTGAGTATCACTCATGTATTATAAGGGATACTGTACCCCCTACTGTAAATGATAAGGATATTAGCAGTCACTGAGGGGTTCTGTGCCCCCCATATAAAGGCACAAGGCTGCAGGCTGAGTTATACAGGGAACTCTGAGTATCACTCATGTATTATAAGGGATAATGTACCCCCTACTGTAAATGATAAGGATATTAGCAGTCACTGAGGGGTTCTGTGCCCATATAAAGGCACAAGGCTGCAGGCTGAGTTATACAGGGAACTCTGAGTATCACTCATGTATTATAAGGGATAATGTACCCCCTACTGTAAATGATAAGGATATTAGCAGTCACTGAGGGGTTCTGTGCCCATATAAAGGCACAAGGCTGCAGGCTGAGTTATACAGGGAACTCTGAGTATCACTCATGTATTATAAGGGATAATGTACCCCCTACTGTAAATGATAAGGATATTAGCAGTCACTGAGGGGTTCTGTGCCCATATAAAGGCACAAGGCTGCAGGCTGAGTTATACAGGGAACTCTGAGTATCACTCATGTATTATAAGGGATAATGTACCCCCTACTGTAAATGATAAGGATATTAAAAGTCACAAACAAAAAGTTAAAGTGAATGATGTGACACCACAAAGAACCAGATGCACGGAGTTTGTATATAACTATAATCACAGGTTACCCATGCTTTGTGTGTGAGACATACTCTGTAACAATAGTGACCATGAAAGGAGGATGTCATTGAAATCCTGAATCCTTGTGAGTGGATTAAAATGAAAACCGATAGCGACTGGGTTGCAACGTTTAATGTCGACCTGGCTGCGCACACGCTACTCACACCCCCGCCGGCAGATAATAGTACCAGCCCGACCCAGGGGCATGCCGGGAAATGTGTTTTTAGCCAGCTTCCTTTCCGTCTCCTTGTACGGTTCGCGGCCGGATGTCGCACTACATATCCCAGAATGCACCGGGCTTAGGGAAAGCGTGTATCTCTGACATTGGACAGCTGCCTGGGAATGAGTTGAATTAACCGAGGCGCAGGGTACCACTACTGCTTCCCCTGTCGTACCTGGGACTCCGGCTTCGCACCCCACAAGGAGGAACTTCTCATCCCACACTGGTGAGGTACCTAGGGGGCTGCCATTTATGAAAACTTTCTGGGCCCTGGTTGTTAGGGACACTCACCCTAGTAACTGAAGAGTATTTTCACATTTAAGTATGAGAGAAAGGGCAAAAATGGCAGCAAGTGGCACAAAGCCTTAGGATTATATGACAAGAAAATGTATCCATTGTTGCTGGTTGAGGTGTAGGAGCCCAGGGCACCCACAGAGGGCGCTGTAGGGCTCACTCCTATTGGTGGTGCTGCTCCTGTTTCATCTCTTGTATCCTGTATGTTATTATTATTATTATTATTAACATTTATTTATAAAGCGCCAACATATCCCGCAGCGCTGTACAATAAGTGGGTTACATACATTGGACATACAGAGTAACATATAAAGCAATCAATAACCAATACAAGAGGGGAAGAGAGCCCTGCCCAAAAGAGCTTACAATCTACAAGGAGTAACATATAAGGCAATCAATAACCGATACAAGAGGGGAAGAGAGCCCTGCCCAAAAGAGCTTACAATCTACAAGGAGTAACATATAAAGCAATCAATAACCGATACAAGAGGTGAAGAGAGCCCTGCCCAAAAGAGCTTACAATCTACAAGGAGTAACATATAAAGCAATCAATAACCGATACAAGAGGTGAAGAGAGCCCTGCCCAAAAGAGCTTACAATCTACAAGGAGTAACATATAAAGCAATCAATAACCGATACAAGAGGTGAAGAGAGCCCTGCCCAAAAGAGCTTACAATCTACAAGGTATGTATAACTTTATTTATAAAGCGCCACAAGGGTACACAGCGCTGTAAGTCTTACAATATACAGAATTACACACAGGGAGGACAAGTATAATAAATACAATAAATAAGTATAAATACACAGGGAGTAAGTGCCATGTGGTATGAAACACAGTAGGAAGGAGGTCCCTGCCCTGTAGAGCTTACAATCTACAAGGTATGTATAACTTTATTTATAAAGCGCCACAAGGGTACGCAGCGCTGTACAATCTTACAATATACACGATTACACACAGGGAGGAATAGTGTTATAATAAATACAATAAATAAGTATAAATACACAGGGAGTACCAGGTGGTATGAGACACAGTAGGAAGGAGGTCCCTGCCCTGTTGAGCTTACAATCTACAAGGTATGTATAACTTTATTTATAAAGCGCCACAAGGGTACGCAGTGATGTACAATCTTACAATATACACAATTACACACAGGGAGGACAAGTGTTAGAATAAATACAATAAATAAGTATAAATACACAGGGAGTACCAGGTGGTATGAGACACAGTAGGAAGGAGGTCCCTGCCCCGTAGAGCTTACAATCTAATTAATAGTTACCTGTGTTTTGTCTTTCAGTCGTGGGCGCAGGGAAGGGAGTATCTCCGGATCAGATGGCACTTTGCACCCGAATTCTGCTCATCCTGCAGGCGTTTATACCCCTGGCGCTGCCAGAACAGACGGGTTACACAGAGACGGACGGTGGCTGGTAAGCACAGAGTCCTGGGGATGGGGCACAAACATGTACGGGACTGGCACAGCCCAATATCACCATCATTGTCTCCTCCATGCAGGCACCTGTACCATTACTCCGCTGCCCAGGAAGAGGAGAGATGCACAGTGGAGAGGGTCGATGCTTCCCTTACCTATGCCTCATTCATGCAACAGTAAGTGCACCCATCTTGCACCCATGGCTGGACTGGGTGTCTCAGTAGGCCCTGGCATTTTAAGCACACACAGGCCCAATTTAAAGAAACATTTACACCAAAAAAAATTATGTTTATTAAAGTGATTCAAATATTATGTAGTGCTGCCCTGCACTGGTTTGCTTTAGAAACCCTACTATACTTTATATAAACTGCTGTATAGCTATGGGGGCAGCTGTTCCAGCTAAAATAGGGCTAAATGGCACAGGTTACACAACAGGAAATGGTTAAAAGCTCTGTCAAACACCATTGTATTCTACAGAGCTTAAATGGTATCTGCTATTTAACCTGTGCCTTTTATCCTTTTTTTACCACTTGAATGGCTGCCCCTGTGGCTACACAGCAGCTTTGTTTATATAAACTATAGTAGCCTTTGTAGCAAAGACAAAACATTTACCAGTGCAGAGCAACAGTTCATTATCTTTTAATCACTTTAGAACACTTTCATTTTTGAGTTAACTTTTAGTATGGGATAAAAAGTCATAGTCTAAGACAATTTGCAATTGGTCTTCATTTTTTATTATTTGGGTTTTTTCACTTTTTGCTCAGCAACTCTGCGATTTGGAATTTCAGCAGCTATCTGGTTGCTAGGGTTCAAATTAAATTAGCAACCTGGCAGTGGTTTGAATGAGAGACTGATATATTCATAGGAGAGGATCGGAATAGAAATACAAGTAATAAAAAGTAACAATAAAACTGCAGCCTCACTGAGCAATAGTTTTTGTCTGTCGGGGTCAGTGACCCCCATTTGAAAGCTGGAAATTGAAGAAGAAGGCCTGGTCCGATTGCCATCTTGGAGTCAGGAAAGAATTGTTTCCCCTCTGGGGCAAATTAGAGAGGCTTCAGGTGAGGTTTTTTGCCTTCCTCTGGATCAACTAGTAGTTAGGCAGGTTATATATAGGCATTATGGTTGAACGTGATGGATGTGTGTCTTTTTTCAACCTAACTTACTATGTTACTATGAATTTAAAAAAATCGTTAGATAATAATGACCAATTGAAAAGCTGCTTAGAATTGGCCATTCTGTTACATTATAAAAGTTAACATAAAGGTTAATCATCTGCAGCCAAAGACTTTTGCCGTTTTATATAGATTTCCAGTCTGGGCCCACTTGCATCTGACTTTCTATTTTCCTTTTCTCTCTTTACTTCCCCTTTCATTTTCACACTCTCTACTAGAATTGGACTCTCTGGTTGTTTCCCTGAGCCTGGGCTAAGCTGTGCCTCTCCTCTCTCCCTGCCAGGTATGCATACAAAAGCCCGGTTATCCTACAGGGAATCACCGATAACTCGGTAAGTGGAGCTGGGCTTGGAGTGTAACTGCAGTTCTGCACACAACCACAAGGGTGAGCTAATGAGCAATTTAGTGCTACTTACTGTTCACACATGGGCAAAAACCAGAGATATTAACAGTAATTATGCTGGCCTTGTGGACAATTATGCATACAGAACAGCCAGTTAATTAGCACTCGTTTTTTGGTGCCTACAGGGGCACAGTGCCCCCAACGTTATAAGGGTAGGATTATCTTAACGCCCCTTTAAAGTGACTCCATCTTGTTTTGTCGCGCAGGAATTTAGAACTCTGTGCAGTAAGCAGCGCCTTCTTCAGGAGTATGGGGAGCGACTGGTGCGACTAAGTACAGCCAACACTTACTCCTATGAGAAATGTGAGTACTTCTTTCTCATCATTTCACCTTTAGCTATTGCACGGACCAATGGGGGACAGCCATGGACCTTAAACTCAAACCCCTATAAATTGGCTTCCATTTGAGAAGTAAAATACAAAATACTGGGGGGATTTCATCTTTACTGTGCTTCCAGGTGTAGAGTAGAACTTCCAGGAAGTCACCCCAAAAGGGACACCTGGGAGCACAGGAAATATGTCACTGCTGTGCTCTGCAACAAACAGTCCCCGGCCAGTTAGTCTTTTTGGAAGCTCCCAGTATTTTATACTTTACTTGTCCTTTATTAGCAATAGCTGAAGGGGCGGTCCCTTCCGTGCAACAGGTCACATGATGCTGCATTTCCACTGGGCCTCATTGTTTCATTCTCTCTCCTCCCACAGTGGACATTCCATTCCGGGAATATGTAGAACATTATCTCAGACCCCAAGATATGAACGCTCTGGGAATCGGTACGTGATGTTTATACGCCCATTTGTGTTGCTCCGCCCCTTCCCTTACACAGGCTGAGCATTTACCTTATGACAGTGGATAATGCAGATTTGTCTCCTCCCACAGATACCTTGTATTTCTTTGGGGATAACAACTTCACAGAATGGGGTGCCCTGTTTGAGAAATACACTCCGCCCCCATTTAAGATTCCTGGCACAAGTGGCGCCTACAGCTTTGGTATAGCGGGTAAGTGAGATGCCAGTGTGGCCTTCTATATCTGAGAAACTCCCATGTTCCCAGCTTTTGTATAGCAGGTAAGTGGCCAGGCAGTGTCTTTTGGATTTGTACCCTCCATTGTACCCTAGTCCTGCTGAGTCCTGCCCCTTTTGCCTATTTATTTAAAAGGCCCTGCCCCATTCGCTGTGCCACTTTGACGCATTTGTTGTATTTTTTTTGCCACAGGCTCGGGAACAGGAGTTCCTTTCCACTGGCATGGCCCGGGCTACTCTGAGGTCATATACGGCAGGAAGGTGGGTGCCTTTTCATGATTTGTAATATAATAATATGGTTTGTTACAGTTCCCTAAGCCCCGCCCCCTGTTGATCTGGTTGGCTACTTTGAGACTCAAATAAAATGTAACAGTAGTCGCCTGTCCTCAGCCTGCATCCTCCCAGTCCCACAATTCCCTGCACATGGGATGTCAATAAGGAAAGGAACATCACAGTGCAATGCATTGTGGGTTATGTAGTTCCTGCATTCTGTCTGTAAGCTGTGGAGAAGTTGTTACAACTTGTAACATCAATGTTTTAGTCCCTCCTCCCCTGCCAGAATTTTAAATGATGCAGAAAGAGAAGAACTGTTTTACAGCTGGATTTCAGCATATAAAATGGTATTTATTCATACTTATTGAAGGAACAGATTACAGTGATGGGTATATTAGGGGTTTCTGTGTTGTGAGGGGCTCTTTAACAAAGTTTGGTTCCCCTTTAATATACTACTAATTTACTACAGTAGAAGAGCATGTTTGTAGGAATGACAGTTCCCCATTAAATGAGTTACTTATGTTGATACTTATTTCTCCTCTCGTTCAGCGCTGGTTCCTCTACCCCCCAGACAAGACCCCAGAATTTAACCCCAACAGAACAACCCTTTCATGGCTCCTGGACACATACCCCTTCCTCCCGGAAGAAGATCGCCCCATAGAATGTACAATACGGCCTGGAGAGGTACAGTATGTCATAGTAACATAGTAAGTTAGGTTGAAAAAAGACGTATGTCCATCACGTTCCACCATAATGCCTATATATAACCTGCCTAACTGCTAGTTGATCCAAAGGATCCTGCTGACAGGCTCTTGCAACCTGCTTTTACTAGATACTGGGAAAGAGTGAAGGGTTATGGTCCCAGAGCACCTTCAGCCTTGTACCATTTGCCTGTGGATAGGGATTTAACCCCATGTGTAGTTTGTGTTTTCCCGAAGTGAATAGCTTTATTTTGAACTAAACTGTCCCTTTAATCAGGCCATTATGTGGGGGCACTGTAGGTTGATTTACCGATTTTTCCTTATTACAGATATATATATATATATATATATATATATATAATGTAATAAGGAAAGCACCAAGTGAAAGGTCAGCAGTATGAAATGATGTGCAGGAGGGAGGCAAGGGGGCATATAGAGAGATTAACACGAGTGACATGATTTAGTGATAAATCATAGGGTTGAGGAGACCACCTCATACATATGCAAATAAACACATGGAATTCTGGGAACTAGTACCACAGAGCTCCAATAAAATCTCATTTACATGGGTTTATCCTATAGGCTAAAGCTCACCCATTGGGTTTATAAAGCAGAAGCCAGGATAAAAGCTGATCAGATTCCCAACTACAGACCGGTTTCACCCTCCTTGGGGCTCATCAGTATAACGCAGGGTTTTCTGATCAGCTTAGGGAGAGCCAGGAGTGTGGATCCACAGACAAATCAAAAGGGTTGAGCTGAAAACCCTGCGCTACACTGATGAGCCCCAAGGAGGGTGAAACCGGTCTGTAGTTGGGAATCTGAACAGCTTTTATCCTGGCTTTTGCTTTATAAACCCAATGGGTGAGCTTTAGCCTATAGGAGAAACCCATGCAAATGGAGCTCTTTGGGATTAGTTCCCAGAATTCCCTGTGTTTATGATTTAGTGACTGTCGCCTCTGTCTCCCATTTTTCAGGTGTTGTACTTCCCAGACCGATGGTGGCATGCCACTCTTAACCTGGATACCAGTGTGTTCATTTCCACATTCCTGGGATAGGCAGCAGAGCTTCCAGCATCCCACTGACAGCCCAAGGCCAGTAGAACCGCGTGAATGTGCATCTGGAGGAAGGCAGGTGTCGCCCAACTTTGTTTTAAAGCCTCAGGGAAATCAAAACTAAACTAGTAAATTACCACTCAGTCTCCCCAAAAATCTTTTCCTGGCACCGCCCAAGTGCCTCCGGGGGGGGCTCAACAACGGACTGTTCATTTAATGAAACCTCTTCAAAGGGGAAGTTCATCTTGAACTTTTCTAGGACAAACTGCAGTTGGTCTTTTTTTATGCAGTTGTTGAACTACCAGCCATTCGGTTCTACAAATCTCCTGCATGAAATGTGATAAATGCTAGATTTGTATTGGAGTTCAGTGTCTCTGGTAACAAGAAAGCAGATTTATATGAAGGGTAGATTAGTATTATAATGAATATTGCTAGCATTTCTTATTCAACCCATCTCCTGTTGCTAGGGTGAGTGAGACCCCAGCAACAAGTTTAAATTCCAAGTTGTAGAGCTGCAGAACAAACAATAACTATGGCAATGTAATAAGTCTTACATTTGCCCACATTTTACCCATAGCAACCAGTCGGATGTTTTCAGGCAACTGACCAGTAAATCTGCTGATTTGTTGCTAAGGGTTACTAGGCTAGTAGCAAATGTAAGACTTTAGATTAGCCAAAATTAATTTAAACAACAAGAAATAACATAAGCCCAACTGCAGATTGTCTTTAAATACCACTGAGTAGTCCATTCCAAGTTGTACTGCCTCTTTAAAAAAAAATGACCAAATGTTTTTAATTTGCTATATTAGTAAAATCTCTTGGAAAATAAATTAATTTTATACTAAAGATACACTTCCGCTGCTCTTACTCATTTGTGAGGCTTCTGAGAGTTGGGCGGGGTCATTTAGTACGAAGGAAGCAGGTTTCTAGATGCCCTGCACCTCTGAGACTCCAGATACATCAACATATAAAGGCTGCAGGATATTCATCCCCATGGTGCTTCCACCCCCAGTTTAGAGAAAAGAAAGGTCACAGATTTTTTGTGATTCTGTCTGTCACACTTTACTGCTGCGCTGCAAGTTGGAGTGATATCCCCCCCGTCCCAGCAGCCGATCAGCAGAACAATGGGAAGGGAGCAAGATAGCAGCTCCCAGTAGGTATCAGAATAGCACTCAATAGTAAGAAATCCAAGTCCGGCTTGGGACTCCTCCAGTTACATGGGAGTAGGAGAAACAATAGGTTAGCTGAAAGCAGTTCTAATGTGTAGCGCTGGCTGAAAGCTCAGACTCAGGCACAATGCACTGAGATGGCGCCTACACACCAATATTACAGCTAAAACATACATTTGTTGGTTCAAGAAAAAAATTATAAATGGTAGAGTGAATTATTTGCTATGTAAACAGTGTAATTTAGGAATATAAAATATACCATAAAAATCATGACAGTATCCCTTTGAAACAGACTCGGCAGTTTATCTGCCCATGTACGGGGCCCTCCAACAAGCCTCCACAACCACTATCTGGCCAAATATTGGCCAGATGATGTTCGGACAGGCTTTGTCATCGGGTCGGGGACAACATAGGCTCATTAACACACTACGATTTTTCCTTTCCCCTTTATTGCAATGTGAATCGTTTGGCCCTAGGGGAAATATTTGCTCATTTGCCGTCCTTCCCAAAGGAGTAAATTGGTGTATTACAGCCACAAGAATGATTGGCTGGTTTCCTCCCACATTCCAGGAACACACAGGCAGGTGGTTCCTGAGAAAATTCCCAGTGTGTGAGATAGGGACGTTAGATTGTAAACTCCACTGGGATGTGAGTGACATTTAATCTCTGTACAGAGTTATAGGAATAAATGGTAAGGGTGTGAATTGAGCCAGGCACAGCAGTACAGCGTAACTCCTTTAATGTATGCATCTGTACTGACGGAAGGGCTGCCACACTCCTCAATGGCCACATACATATCAGAGACACTAGAACATATTTACATGGACTATGTACAAAGTAAAGCCAAGGAGTTCAAATCCCGGGGTGGATACATTCATTGCTGCAGATGTGCATTTGGTGTAGTTAGGGCTGAGTCAATACAAATCCTTCCATCTGCAGCTTCGGGAACCACAATCTAAAGGTTTTTATGCGTTTCATGCATTGCACTGCCTGCAGCAGTTAGTCGCCATACCGGACAAAGGGCACCGTTTAGCCCGGACTCTTAGTTCACAGCCATTGTATATAATTTGCCATACTAAGCCAACATCCTGCAAAGCCCACACTGAAGGTTCTGCTGTGCTGCTTTTAGTGTCTTGCCAGCAGAGGGTGCTGTTCCACGAATCACAGCTGCTGCAACGCAGCGCAAATGAACCAATGCAGGGCGGGTTGAGGACTTCACAAAAAAGAAAAATTCAACGTTGAACTCCACAGTCAAGCAGCTAAATAAGAACACGCTATATTCGGCTGGCAAAATATTGGCATACAGAAGACATCACGGGCTTGTTCATATACCACTGTAGCCCAGTCTGAGAGTTGTACTAAATACTTCTAGGTGTGAGATGATGGCTGGCAGAGTGCATGCTGTGTCGGCAAACAAGTCATCACCAGAACATAGTTCTTCAGCCCTTAAACCACACAGCTATAAAATACTCTACTGGAAGTGGAAAGGAAATGAACCAGGAAGCCGAAGCAGGCAAGCGTTCCACTCGCTAGAAGGTTACCGCAGTAGTGAATCTGGGAAAAGCACACAAACAAGAGACTGGGAATCCAGGGAGGTCCGGAAGAGTAAGGACCAAAGCAGCAGACTTGGGTTGCTGGACCTAGAAGAGACTACTGGCAGAGGGCTCAGAGACACAGGGGAGGAGAGTAAGGCTTAAGGCTGGACAGGCACAGTCTGTGACACAAGAGGAGTAGGACTCTAATGGCAATGCCAGGCTTCTGCAGTCTTCCCCATGATCAATAGTCCTCCACCCAGCCATTCTCTGATATGAACGCATCAATGACCTCCTTCATGGCCAGGTTGGGGATGAGCTGGTCTTGAGTCAAAGGGCTTCGAGTCACTGGATCAAAGTGGCCGACTCTCTGGTTAAAGAATAAACAAGTGAGACTGGGGCTGGCACACATACATGTCCTGAAAGCTTTGCAAGTGCCTGTATCACTGTGCTGGCAGTTACAGCAGAATGAAACCCCCCCAGTGTATATATGAGCAGCTGATGCTCACTTCCAATAGCTGCACATCTGCCAATTTCAGCTCTTACATGTGCACATAAATATAATTCATCACTATACCATGTTCTGAGATGTCAAATTGTAATATACTGGTCTGGAATTATCTGCCCCACACCCACTGCTAACCCACCCCCATTACCTGCCTCCTCGGAGACACACAGAGACACAACTTGCAGGGCTGGAGTAATCTGTTGGCCCCAACCCATAGGCAGGCCCATGCAATATAAATATCCTTTAATTATTCTATTCTGAATGGACTTTTCCAAGATCTGTCTTAGTGAGATTATTATGAATCCTGAAACAGGGGAGTCACTGTCCCTTCAGAGTTTATCACAATTGGGTTGGGGCCCACGAGGGCCAGGGCCTGCTGGGTTTTTACCCGGTATCCCCACAGAACAATCTGGCCCTGTCCATCTACACCTACATCGTTCCTTCATTCCAACATTTCCCAGCCCTCCCTCCCATACCGCTCCCCATATTACATTACCTGAAGATGCTCCTCGATGTCTTTCCTATCGTACGTGATGCCGCTGGGTGTTATGCAGGGTTCTCTCATAAGCTCAAAGCTGATCTTGCCGCACAGGTAATCTGGGATATCTCTCTTCTGTTAAGAGAAGGACCGGGAGAGCTTAGAATAAAGACAACATCATGGCAGCTCTACACACGGCTTTTCTCATTTCTTATAGCTGCCAAACCCAAGCTGGAAACACGGATATAACGGAATACCGGTAACTCTAGGAGGCTGAAAAGGAAAGCTCTGGGCCCTGTATGAGCTATGACTGCTGTCGAGTATTAAACACTCACCTTTCTCTTTTCATCCACTTGAGAGAAAAGCTCCTCCATCTCAGCAAGATGCTTGTCCTAGAGAGCAACAAAAAAAAAAAACAGTGTTGGCGACTGCAGCTGTACAGTGATAAAGATGTTCCCTTTATCCATAAAGATGTCTTTCCTCACCAGGACCCCTCTCTGTGCAGAGTGTGATTTCTGCTCTGTAGTGTTCCAGGGAGCGGGACTTCAGCTGCTACAGGGGCACTGGCTGATAGGGTAACTCACCTGCCACTCAGAGCACAGATCACAGCTGTACAACATGACAAGGCCTCAGCTGATACAACCAATAAACCAGCATCCCTTATATATATTAAGCGGGGTGTTTTGGCATGGAACTTGGCTCTGATGGGCACAACCCTAAATATGGCCAACGGTATGGGAGTTCTAAGCAACTTTATAACTGGTCTTCGTTATTTATTTGTTATAGTTTTTTAATCATTTGCCTTTTTCTCCAAAATCTTTGCAGTTTTTACATGGGGGTCACTGACCCCAGCAGCCCAAAAACTACTGCTCTGTGAGGCTCCAGTTTTATTGTTACTTTTTGTAACTTTCTCTTCTATTCAGGCCCTCTGATATCCAAACCACTCCCTGGTTGCTAAGGTAACTTGAACCCTAGCATCCAAATAGCTGTTGAAACTCCAAGCTGGAGAGCTCCAGGACTGAAAAGAAAATAACTAAAAAACTACAAATATTAAGAAATGAAGACCAATCTCAGAATATCATTCTACATCATACTAAAAGTTAACTCAAAGCTGAACAACCCCTTTAAAGCTGACATAAACCGAATAGGATTGTTTAGTCACCAATATGGATTCATACAGCTTAGTTACCATCAAGTAAAAGGGACTGTCTTATTGAGCACAGTGGCACCCCTCTCCAACATGGTTTCCCTTTAGGTACTGAGACAGTGGAAAAGCAGTATATAAAGGTGGCCATATACAAGTAGATTTAAGCTTCTGATTGGAGTGATTTAGACTGATTCAAAACCTTATCTGCCCATGTATGGGGCCCCCTGATGGACCTTCGGGGACCGCATCGACTCATTGACGGCTCATTGTAATTTGGTCCTAAGGCCAAATGATCAAATTATCCCGATGTTGCCCACCTGAAATGGGCATATCAGGAGAAGATCTGCTCGTTTGGTGACCTTGTGTATTGTAGGTAATGTAGGTGGGCAACATCGGGATAATTTGACCTTATGAACTCTGCCTACACAATCAAATATCTCTGCCACAACCCTTACAAGCAGGAATATCCATGGAAATTTCCATCCTGCGTTAGATAACCCAGCCTAGCAAGAAAGACAATAATGGTGCAAGAAACCCCAGAACACTATGCCCCCATAAGACTCCTACTCACATGTTTGGAAGCCACACTAGACAACAGGGCTCGACTTCTACTCTCCTCTACACTATCCTCTTGGTGTTTTCGCTTTGCTTCTTCAAGTTCTCTGTAAACGAAGGATAAAATAAAAATATTAGCTGAGGCCGAGCTGTGGCGGAGACGTGATCCATAGACATGTTCAAAGAACCCAACATAAAAGCTCATTCCCATCCCATACAAGTATCTTATGGCCGAGGCTGAAGGCCAAATGGCCACCCCCACCTCTCTTTCTCGGCCAGGATGAGTTTGGTGAGATAGGAGTGCAGCTCATTCTCCTGGTTGATTCGTCTCTCTTCTATGCTGTTCCAACGTTTCTTCTTGGCGATTCTCAGGGCACTGGGGATATCATCTCCGAAGTTCAGCCTCTGCTCCTTGGCCAGGTTATAGGCTGCAGGGGAAGGAAGGAAATACCAGTTAAAGATTTGTAATGTGGAAACTGGCTGTTGGTTTAGGTTGTGCAATACAAAGGAACACAGGTAAAGGTACATTGCTAAAATAATCCATAAAGAGGGACTATGTTCAACGCTCTCTGTGTTTATACAGAGAAAGATACACAAAAGCCCCAGTAACACTGCTGCCAATATGACACTATGCTACGGACTTAACGCTTGCTCATTTGTAGCCCAGTCACTGAATGCCTCCCCCTTGGTAGCTAATTCAATCAAAAATTCATTTTTAATTTCTATAGTAACCATAAAGAGGTAGGGCTGCTTAAAAGGTACCAGGGGGCCCTGGGCAAAATTTCACTGGTGGGCCCCCACTGCCCCAAGCAATTTGTGATAGAATAACCCTCAAGCACGTAAAGTTTGATATAGTAAAGCAGGCAGTAAAGAAATGGTCTGGTTTGACTGAAGACATGGCTTTCCACCTTTGCCAGGTTATAAACCCAGAAAAAGGGGTGTTTGTGATGATGTCACCACACAAACCGCTGATGTCATCACCTATCTAACCCAGACAGGTGGCAACCCTTGATCCACTGGTGTGCTGCCCTCGACCAACAGCCCTGGGTGATGCCAAAGGAAAAATGGAAAGAAATTACAATAACCCTACTATAGAGCTCTTCAAGTTAATGAGGGGTCAGCCATCTTTGCTCAATGCTTCTGCCAAAAGTTTGCCCCTTGGCAAATGCCCCTTTTGCCCATTTATTAAAAGGGCCCTGTAAAGAGGTATCCACCCTGTGTTGAATTCATGGGAATAAGGGGGGGTCACTGCCGGCACTCAACTCTGCCACGGTCAAGTCAATAGGTCTGTTTAAAGCTAAGCTGACTCTTATAACCCCCGCCATCTATACTATAAAATTATCTGTCAGCCATACGTAACAAACATGCACAAATAAATACATATTTCTAAGGGGACGTGAATCCCCATAACCACAAGATTATTAGCCCTGCCTGGCACACTATACAGTAATACATATGAGACAGGGGTCATTTACAGCTTCTAAATAAAGCTGATTTTTCCCTAGCTGCATTAATCAATAATACACACATATGTACACTCAGTTTATTCTCTACCCAAACACAACTTGAGCTTTTTGAAAAGTAAACATAATTTCAAGCAACTTTGCAATATACATCAATTAAAAATATGCAGCCTTTTCATAATTTGTAATGTAATAATATGGTTTGTAACAGTTCCCTAAGCCCCGCCCCCTGCTGATCTGACTACTTTGAGGCTCAAATAAAATGTATCAGTAGTCGCCTGTCCTGTCAGTCTGCATCCTCCATATCCCACAATTCCCTGTACATATGATGCCATTAAGGAAAGGAACATCACAGTGCAATGCATTATGGGTTATATAGTTCCTGCATGCTGTCTGTAAGCTGTGGAGAAGTTGTTACAATTTGTAACATCAATGTTTTAGTCCCTCCTCCCCTGCCAGGATTTCAAATGATGCAGAAAGAGAAGAACTGCTTTGCAGCTGGATTTCAGCATATAAAAATGGTATTCATTCCTACTTTAAGGAACAGATTACAGTGATGGGTATATTAGGGGTTTCTGTGTTTAACAAATATTGTTTCAGAAGCCGGAGTTCCCCTTTAATAGCATTGCCCTCAGCTGACTCCAGTATACAGAGTACAACAATCTGCCTCGCTATCTGGGGCTTCCCGCACGTGTCACCTTCAAGGGAATCTAAAGCTTCTGGAAGTCAGAGTGTGTCCAAGAGCTAACGCCTTGCTAAACCTGTGTGCCCGGCCTCGGTGTTCCTGTTTTTCAAGCTGGTTCATGACCTAAATATACTCTTGCTGTCAGGCAGCACTAAGTCCGCCGGGGTAAACAAACAAATATCATTTGTTGCTGCGTAAGCTCTTCTGCAATTAAACAGATATCAGGAGTTCTGCTCCACAAATAGCACAGGCACTATAAGGGCTCTGGCACACGGGGAGATTAGTCGCCCGCGACAAATCTCCCTGTTCGCGGGCGACTAATCTCCCCGGATTGCCATCCCATCGGTGAAAATGTAAGTCGTCGGTGGGATGGCACACGCTGCGCAGGCGATTTCGGCAAATCGCCGAAAATGCCTCGCGAGGCAACTTCGGCGATTTGCCGAAATCGTCTGCGCAGCGTGTGCCATCCCACCGGCGACTTACATTTTTGCCGGTGGGATGGTAGTTCGGGGAGATTAGTCGCCCGTGACAAGGGAGATTTGCCGCGGGCGACTAATCTCCCCGTGTGCCAGAGCCCTAAGCCATTTTTAGGGCATATGCTGCGTTTTATTCTATTGGATAAAGGTGAACGCAAAGTAAAAATCATTGGTAGGGGGTGGCACCAATCTGTTACAATAAAATCCATGACCTATTATCCTGGTCCGGCTTTTCCCTTCTTTAAAAAAATGCTGCATATGCGCAGCTTGGTGCCGCCATCTTTTTTTCCCCAGGTCCCAGCCAATCGTAAGTGGACACAATTGCTAAAGAAGTTTTGTACTTCACAGGTATCTGCTCAGGGCAGCATGACGGGTACCTGGGAGCAAAGAAAGAGATGGCAGCCCTGTGTGCTACAGGAAAGTACCCTGGGGTGGTTTGTTTAATGGGTTATAGGAGCCGTGGGGCCAAGGACAACATCAATGAGCCGATGTGTCATCGATCCGACGTGAGACTCAAACCTGCCCAATTGACACATGGCCGGTTTTCAGCCAGTCAGGGAGGCCCGTTGGGGGGGCCCCATTCAGGGGCAGTTAAGCTGACTAATCAGTCTAAAGGACAATCAGCAGCCTGTGTGTGGCCCCCTTAATAAGCGCGGCCCAGTGGCTTACCTCTCTGTAGATTGGCAATGGCTTCATCATAGTTCTCTAGTTCCATCTGGCACTGCCCCAGGAAGAAGTGGGCCTTCACTGACTGGCAGTCCAACTCTAAGGCATGTTTGCAGTCTGCCAGGGCCTTGTCCAGCTGCTGCATCTTCAGGTAGCATAGCGCCCGGTTAGTGTAATACACGGCAATGGAGGAGTTTCGGGTCTACAGAGAGGGCCAGAGAGGAAAAGCTCACCATTAACAATATATAGAGAATAAGAAGCACTGGTTGTGATCCATTTTCTTATACAATTTCTACTGTGTGTGACCAGTTGCTACATTAACACCCACCCATGAAACTGTAAACTGCATTCATCCATAGCTAACAGTCAGATCTTTGCTTTTGTTTTCTATCTTGTAGAAATAATTGCAGACTGGTTGCTTTGGAAGACTGCACTACAATCACTTATAGGCGGTCCAATAACCCTCCCATATATGGCTCCGATTCTGCAAAGGAGGTTGCCCAAAAAAATAAATATGCAAAAGAATGTTCCAATGATAATCCCCCCCCTACCAGCATGATGTCAGCCATCTTGTTGTGCTCTAACATAGAGAGAGCACTGAGTAATATGGGCTTGCTAATAGCTCACTTTAATAAAATATCAGGAAGGTGAAGTATTAGGAAGTATTACAGGAAAAAAAGGAACAGGAACAGGATGGGCGTATACAGAACAGTCAGGATTCACACTTTGTTGGAGTTGCAGCTTAGTAACACTCCGGGGCAGCACTGTTGTTGAATAAGGTTTTAAGAGACAACGGCAACTAAAGTGGGCTGCACACTCATATACCTGCTTGTTTGGTCGCCCTTATGCTGGGCCAAATAGGGTTGATCTATTCTTCTGGCCACTGGGCCAATAAACAGGTCATAACACGAGCCTACATAGACCTGTTGGGTGAGGAGCAGACTTGATGCACCTTAGCACTCAATGTCTACTATTTAACCCTATAAGTCTTTGGGGAAACCCCTAACCACTTGCCCTAAATCTGAAAGCACTTGGTATATTCTAAACCAATACTGTGCAAGTGAAGGCCCTAGGATTGCCCAAAGACATTCATAGACTTCTTTGTATTAGTTTAATATCAGGCTGGGAAACACTGGCCAGCACTGTTCTATGCAAGGAATGAAATATGTGCCCTGGCATCATTATATACAAATATACCATATACACATTGGTTAGAGATGTGATACTTACAATGGCCTTGCTATAACAGGACACAGCCTCTTGGTATTTCCGGGCCACAAACAGTCTGTTGCCTTGTTCTTTCAGCTCTTGGGCGCTGACACTCTTCTCAGGGCTACCTCCGGTGCCGCCAGAACCCCCACTAACCCCCGAGGGGCGTCCTCCGCCTCCCTCCTCCTTCCCTTTCATCCCAGGGCCTCCCGCAGTCACCCCTCCAATCCTCGGGATGCTTGGTGCCACCCCCAATTTCACAGATGGCGCGGGGACCCCTTGATCAAGGGGACCCAAAAATGATATCTAAAAAAAGAAAAAGTTGGGGGCCTCCCCCAAGATCAAAACAAAAAGAGACTATGATCCCTAAATATCTAGTTTCGCCTGTTGTTACACTTGGCTCTTAATGTAACCATTCAAAGTAATCAAGGTTTTCTAATGATGGCGCTACTTTAGTGTCCCACGTAAACAGCCAACAAGAGACCCCCCCCCTTATAACGTAATGAATCCTATCAAACCTGACCAGGGTCTCTGTATAAATATAACCGCCAACTGAACCCCACAAGCACTCACAGCTTATTCTCAAGTTACAGTAGTATACATACAAATTAATTAAGGTCCCTATAATCCCTCTAGCACCCACAGATGTAATACTTACAGTACTATACACAGAATTAATAATAGCCCTTATATCCTCCCTAAACCTTACAGGTTAACCTCATAGGGCCCTATAACCCACCCACAAGAACAGGCCCCACTATATACCCTCTGGCAGCTCTTCATAACATAACTCAGCCCTGCCCCTATGTACCCGCCCAACTGCCCATACACATCCCCCAAAGGCAGCCCTGTGTCCCCCCCACAACAGGCCGCCCCTTTCTGTGTCTTCAAGCCCAGTTCGCAGACCGCTACACTGACACAGCTCCAGCCCAAACCCCTAAACACAGACAGCTGCTGCCTCCACCAGCCGGAACTTCCGGTCTGTCTTCAACAGTGACTTGCGGGGTTCTTCCGCACAGAGCTATCGTAGGACGGATTCCGTCACACCGAGGCTTGGAACGCAAATCCAGGAAGCTATAGTGAAATGAAAAGCCGCGCCCATAGAGAGGCTTGAGTTGTTAAGCCCCGCCCACTCGGGTTTAGTATGGCCGCGGTTTCTCTATGAGTGTTGGGCAGGAGTGAGATTCTGCTGTTTGTGCCACTGCCATCGCTTCCCCACAGCTAATAGCCATTTATTGGAGGTTGGCAACATATTTGTAATGCAGTTGTGTCATTTTTAGGGGCGTTGCTGCTGTACAGGCTGAAGCTGCAGTAAGAGGTGACACAAGTGCTGCCAGTACCATAGATAATCTGTTTATCCCTATACTTATAATCGTCAATTTTGACCATATGTGTTGTTTTTCTTCTTTATTTGATTTTTTTTCTTTGGGTCTCAAAGCTTGTCTGTGGCTTTGTTGTTTTTGTTACTAAATCCCTCCATCCTTTTCCTCTTTCCCTTTTAGGGCTCTGGCACACGAGGAGATTTGTTGCCTGCGTTTTTTCCACCAGGCGCTTTGGCGGCAAGTCGCCACGACAATACCCACGAAGAGATTTCATGCGAGTTGAGCTCCAGGCGATCTGCTACCCATGGTACACTCAACAGTTACCCCCCCCCCCCCCCACATGTTTACTCAAGTCGCTCAGAAAAGGGTCTGTGCGCGATTTGAAACAGCAGGCGACTTGAAGTAGCCTCGTATGTTTTGACGCTGGCGATTTCCATTGGTTTAGCATTGGCGTCTTGTCGCCAAATCGCTCTTTTAAAAATCGCCGGCGACAAATCTCCTCGTGTGCCAGAGCCCTTAAACTTTTTCTAATTACTTTGTTCTTCCCATAATGTGAGAGGTCAGGCTTGATTGGTCAGATCCTTTTGTTTCTTTCCGTTACGAAGATCAGCAGAACTGAAGATCATTTCTAGGTCTTTCAGTGTTGTTAATTAAAGGAACAGTAACACCAAAAAAATGAAAGAGCTTTAAAGTAACAAAAATATAATGCACTGTTGCCCTGCACTGGTAAAACTGGTGTGTTTGCTACAGTAACACTACTATAATTTATATAATAAGCTGCTGTGTAGCCACAGGGGGCAGCCATTTAAGCTGGAAACAAGGAGAAAAGGCACAGGTTACATAGCAGATAACAGATAAGCTCTGTAGAATACAATAGTGTTTTATCTGTTATCTGCTATGTGCCTGTGCCTTTTCTCCCTTGAATGGCTGCCTCCATGGCTACATAACAGCTTATTTATATAAATTATAGTAGACTTTCTGAAGTAAACACACAACTTTTACCAGTGCAGGGCAGCAGCACATTATATTTTAGTTACTTTTATATGCTTTCATTTTTTGGTGTTACTGTTCCTTTAAAGGAGACATATTGTGTTAAACACAAGAATGTACATTATATATATATATATATGTGTATATATATATATATATACCTATAAACCGGACCAGCACACCATTTCACAGCAATTCTTCTATTTATTCATTCACCACGTGCTCCAACGTTTCAGTCCCTCCTGGAACCTTTATCAAGGTCCTTGATAAAGGTCCCAGGAGGGACCGAAACGTTGGAACGCACTGTGAATGAATAAATAGAAGAATTGCTGTGAAATGGTGTGCTGGTCCGGTTTATAGGTATTTACATATTTTGACTTCAGCACCCATCTGTTAGACTGGTTTAAAGTGCAGACACACAGCTTGACTTTATATATGTGTGTGTGTGTGTATATATATATATATATATATATATATATATATATGTGTGTGTGTGTACATTATGCTCCTATAAATACAGAAGGAACGTGTTTTAAAAAGTAGTGTTTCGGGCTGATTTATTGAAGCTTTCTCCACAAACCCTACTAGTCCCGCCCATCTTTCCCTCTTGCCGCTGCCTCCTTTACCAGGCTGTGCAGGGGGTCCGGTGGCACTCAGCGCACTCCATTGTAGGATAGGAACCAATCAGCAACTAGATGGACCTGATTGGGAACTGAAGTATGTGTTTATTTGTTTGAATGCAGGCCTTTGATTGGCTACTCCCCCTCCTATTGTGCTTCTGGCAGGGACAATTAGAAAATGCCCACCCCTCATTTGAAACAGGGACAATAGCAGATCTATAGGGAGCTCAAATAAAGGGGCCATTTTAGCCAGTAAAACCAATGCACAAGGGTCGGACTGGGCCGCTGGGACACCGGAAAAATCCTTGTGGGCCCTGGCCCAGACCCGATCCTTGCCGGCGTTCCCCCAGCCGAATGTTTCTAAACTTACATGCTCAGGGGAGGACGTCGGGTGGGGGACCCTGCTGGGGGGCAGGATGTTACGGGGTGTGGGGTACTCGGCCGGTAGGGACACCCCCAAGGCACCTGGGGCGGGAGCCCCAGTGGGCCCTGCACCCCCAGTCCAACCCTGAATGCCACAAATAATTCATGATACAAGATTAGGGGGTGGAGGGGGTTATTTTATATTTCTCCTTTAATAATAATCCAAGGAGGCAAATTAATTGGACCCAATTAATCGTATGGATCATACATCAGACAGCAGGCCCAGTAGTTGCCGGTAAGTCTAAAGTAAAAAAGATCCCCAATATAAGTTTCAATAGGAAGGACATGGTCGTCCCCCCCCCCCCCCCCTTCATCCTACAGCACCTGAATAAACACACCTATACCTATCTGTACTGCCAGGACTCATTTTACAGTATTGACAAAACATTTTTTTTTGACGGCAGCACTCTGCTTTTAGACTGGACTGTGGGCCCTCAAGATGGCGCAGAATTCCGGACTTTTCCACTCTGAGGATCCTGCGGTCTGGCAGAAGGCGTCCGACATTTACTGGGATGTCATTGCGGCCAAAGGAGCCAAGCAAAAGAAACTCGTCTCGTTGGATAAATGGTGAGTGGGAGACAAATCAATGTACGACCACAAAATGTGACTTGGTCTGCCCTTGGAAGTATTTGTCACACAGAGATGACCACCTCCCCTAGTGGTCACCCTACAGTGTAAGTGCTACTGTGCTGCCCCATATAGCCATAAGCTGAATAGCCTATGTAGCTGCCATCTTGTTTTTGCCTTTTATGGGCATACATGATTGGATTAGCCAGTCATTGGCCCTAGGCCTAATTTAACCCAGCATGTAGGTGGCTGAAAGAGGCCCAGATCTGCTGGTTTGGCAAGGTCTGGCCATGTGCGGTCATCTTACGTTTCTCCTGACAGCATCAGCTATTATATATATTGTAATATTTTGACGACTCCTTCTTAAAGGGTAAGTAAGCCTTTTATTTTGAAATCCCCTAAAATGACTAAACAGCCCTAAACATAATATACCTTTCACCCTGCATGCAGATTGATTCTGTTTCACAAGCAGCTAAACTGCAATGTTTTTATGACTTCCTTGTCTAGAATGAAGCTCCGCCCCATTTTACTTTCTGAGCAATCCTCTCTCAGACTATGAAGACCTCAAAGAGGTGCCTGCTGGGCATGCTCACTGCCTCTGCTCCAACTACAATCAATCAGGCATGGCCAGTAGGCACCCTTTTGAGGTCTCATAGACGGAGAGAAGAGGAGGGCTCAGAAAGCAAAAGGGGCGGAGCTTCACAATAGACAAGGAAGTCAGTAAAACAGCTTCTTCAGCTTCTAAAAATGCGTGTGAGAACACAACCTCTTTCTGGTCAATAGGCTCTCAGTTTGTAACTACTTATCCCTTGTGGAAGTAAATCTCCCTACTCCCTACTATCAACAATGACTGGGTCCTGTGATTTAGTGGGGCACAAACCCATTGTGTTAGGAGGCCGAGTCCTGATAATACTATAGGTCTATATTACAGAGGTCCGTCTGTAGCCAGTGCCTTATCTTGGTTTTCCCTGGCTGCCAATAAGCCATGGTACTTACCCTCTTCTGCACATTTATACAGGTTCCAGGAGGAACTGCCTCCCTGCATAGCTGCCCGGCCTCACAAACACTTAACTCGGGAGGAGCTGGTGAAACTGATGGAGTGGAAGCTGACTGTGAGTATAACCATGGAGGCCACATTCAGTTTGTTGCAATATCTTTTGTATCGTCTGAGGCGGCTTGCTTTGGGCAGAAGGAACCCCCACTGGTAGTTACATTTATTACCATGTGGTACTTCCTATAAAAGAGCTTACAGACCCCCCCCCCCCCAATACCAATAGTATTTCTAACGGATCCATCTCTCATGTTCCTATTGGACAGAGGGGAAAGTTCCGCCCCCGCTTGCAGCAGTTGGTTGCATCCAATCCTGATGGAGCTGTGGAGACCTGCACGGAGAAAGCTTTCAAGCTCCTGCCTGAGGTTTCTGCTGCAATCAATGAGCTGTGCCAGCTAAAGGGTATTGGTCCTGCCACTGCTTCCGGTCAGTAAAGGGGAAGAAATAGTAGGGTTGTGCATAGAGGGGTTCTATCTATAGGGGATGATGCTGAACTACAACTCTGATTTGAATCCACCATGTTATCGAAACATTCTGGAAGTTGTAGTCCAGCAAAATCAGGATGGATGTTTAAGCTATTCCCATTTAAAGTATACTTGAGCATTTGGTTCCCAAACCATGGAGCTACAACATGTTGGGCGCCAAAAAGCTTTAAATAACTCTGTGTATTGTTATCCTATGGTTCCCTCTTAAATGCAATATATTTCCTTTAAACACACCCATTTGCACCTAAATGTTTTTTAAATTATGCAGTCCAAACTGAAGAACCAATGAGAATCCTGCATACCAATGTTTGGGTAGGGCACACTGTAACTGAAGGTTTATATCCCCTTTAAAATTAACTTCTAGTATATAATACATGGCAATCTTGTAAGGCAGTTTGCAGTTGGTCTTAATTTTTTCCTTTATCACAGTTTGGAATGTAAACTGTTACCTGGATGCTTGGATACCACGTACCCTAGCAACCGGGCAGTGGTTTGAATGACAGACTGGAAGATGAAAATATGATGTGTGTTATCCACTGGCTAATCATTTCCATAGGTTGGAAGCAGGACTTACTACTGAAACTCCTCCTACACTGTAATAACCCCCCTCTGCCCCCTTACTCCTATCAGCGGTGCTGGCTGCGGGGGCCCCGGAGCTGACAGCGTTTATGGCAGACGAGGCAGTAGAGAGTATCCCCGGGCTCACACCCGTGCAGTATACACTGAAGCATTACCTGCGCTACTTGGAGGAGTTACGGAAAAAAGCAGCAGCACTGAGCACTGAAGGTGATTGGTTAACCAGTTGGGGGGGGATAAGTCTGGCAGAGGGACAGAAGTTATAGCAGTTGGAGCAGCCCACTGTCTGCTTGGATTTTCCATAACTGGTATGGGAAGAAGAATGAGTTGACTCCTGGGCTGTAGAATAGAAGGTGTGTGGGACAGAAGCACAGGGTACAGGCTGCTGATGCACGGCAGAGCACTTTGTCATATTCACTGATATTTTTGCAAATGATTGCTAATCTTGGTGGAAGATAATATTTATGGTATCACATGTCCTTCTCAGCAGGCTGTGTCACGCTATAATATACTGCATTCTTACTGGTACATTACTGGGGGAGTTTCCTGCTCAAATGGGTCATTATATCCCTTTTGTTATCAGGGAGAAATCAGGGATAAATCCCCATACGTTTATACCAGCATAAATATTTCCCTGTACTAAGTACTATTCGGCAGGAAGAGCCCCCTAAGTTTGCTCATAGCCTGTACAGAGAGATACCATAAAACTATGGCACATAGGGATTCCCCTGTACTAAGCACAATTCAGCAGGAACAGCCCCCTAAGTTTGCTCATAGCCTGTACAGAGAGATACCATAAACTATGGCACATAGGGATTCCCCTGTACTAAGCACAATTCAGCAGGAACAGCCCCCTAAGTTTGCTCATAGCCTGTACAGAGAGATACCATAAAACTATGGCACATAGGGATTCCCCTGTACTAAGCACAATTCAGCAGGAACAGCCCCCTAAGTTTGCTCATAGCCTGTACAGAGAGATACCATAAAACTATGGCACATAGGGATTCCCCTGTACTAAGCACAATTCAGCAGGAACAGCCCCCTAAGTTTGCTCATAGCCTGTACAGAGAGATACCATAAAACTATGGCACATAGGGATTCTCCTGTACTAAGCACAATTCAGCAGGAACAGCCCCCTAAGTTTGCTCATAGCCTGTACAGAGAGATACCATAAACCTATGGCAGCATTGGCATTGCCCTGAGCACAGTAGGGGAACATATAGGTCGGTGGCCCGATAGAAACAACACTTACAATAAATAACACACAGTTAAGATGCTCTGTTTCTGTTGCAGGATCCAGTGAAAAGTGGACACCGCATCAGGTTGAACTGTGTCTGTGGGCGTGGGGGGTTGCACGGAAACTCTGCCCCAATCTCTTGGGGTCTCAGGAAAGTGGGAAGATTGAGGAGCGGCCCAAGAAAAAACTGAAGACAAAGTGATAGCTAAAGGGCGTGGCTACCAATGTCCTTACAGCACTTAGAATTGGTTATTAGGCCCAATATCTGCCTATCATTTATCTGTTCAACAGAACTTACTGAGCCCATTCACATTTCTATAAATGAGTGAGAGCTGCCATATTGCTTGCCTTGTAAATCTGTACCCATTGGTGACATCATGGTGAGGGAGGGGCCTGCCACTGACATCACCAACAGGGAGGGCTCACCAGAAGGTGACACTCAGGGACTCTAGGTCTGGCAGTAGCAAAATCTGAACCCGCCATCTGCCCCAAACCCACACTGGCACCCCCTGTTTGTAATCTTTAACTTGTATTTCTACCAGATAAAAATAACTTCCCCTTGAAAAGCCCAGATCTACTATCACAGACTGAATATTACCCGTAAGTAAAGTAAAGGGCAAGCAAGCCTTTGTACAGCATGTAGGTTTTATTTAACAGCTTCAGGTAACGCAGTTTCACCCTGTACCCACAAAACCAACCGGGTAAAAAAAAAAAAAAAAACCCATGTGGCAACAACGGAGTTAATAGAATAGAAATTTGCTGTTCGTTCTGGCGGTTGGTTTATGTGTCCTTTATTCCCGAGTTCTGTCCATAGGAAAGAGGCGAGGGGGTCTCCAAAAATGTCACAAATGTGTTCATCTACAGTTATATATATATATATATTTTAGGAATATTTTTACATTTAGTCCTAAATGTTTCTATTTTATAAAATACCCATATTTTGATTACTTTTTATATAAAATACAGAATTTGCAGTAGGCGGGGCATGTTTTAAACTGATGCCGCTTTATCTTCCCTAAATAAAAATAAATATTTGCATTAGAATTGCTTTTTTTTTTTTTTTAATCATCTTTTGGCACAGGAGTAGCCGGGCTCATTCTCTTATGCAGGGTAGATTTGCCCCTTTGCTGCTACGAGCCATAGCAACCAATCAGCAATTGGCTTTGATCAGTCTATTGCGGCTAGAATAATAATGGTTGCCATGGGGTACTGCTCTTGGGCAGATTTGCCTACTGTCGGCAATGAGCTACACTGAGTCAGTAACAGACCAATTCACTGGGAGGGGCCAGTTTGTTTACTCACCACCTCCATATTAAATGTAATCACTTATCTTGGACCCTGGGCCATTGTTACTTTCTAAAAGCCATACACAGCCTGGAGCCATGCCGCCATCTTTGTCTATACTCCCAGTGTTTTATAGTGCTGCCCAGGGAAAGGGCAGTATAGTTATTATGCCAACATTACTGTACCCTTCATGCCCTTCCCCAGGGGGGCAGCAAAGGAAGCACTGGGAGTATAGACAAAGATGGAGGCACAGCTCTCTAATGACAAGTATTTGGGGCTTTTCAAAAAGACTAGTGCCAGAATAGGGTCCAAGGTGAGCAATTAGATTCACTGGGGGAAGGGTCTCCAAGAAATTGGTGAAACCCCTGTAATTTGGCCTTTTGTTGTCCATTAAGGTAACGCTGAATGTAATTTCCAGATCTGGAGGGGTCCTCTGGCAGCGATGGGTGTAGCCCCTTGGTTGGCTATGGCCTCCCAGTATGGAGAGGCCTCTCTGATTCTAAAGCTTAGGACAAAAATTCAAATGGTTTAAAATGGCTGCCAGGTACTTCCTGTCGGAGGTGGGACAGGTTGGGGGATGGCAATCAACACCCTGCAGTTCAACACAAGTAGCGAATTAAGGGTTTCTAAGGGGGGGGGGGGGAAGTATTCTGGGGTAACCCCCAACTGTACAGAGATCCTTTCGCCAGACCTGAGATTGTTTATATTATATATATATATTATTACCTTACGTAGGTAAGGTCTCTATGTCCAGCGCATGAAGAGCATCAGGGGGTGGGTTTTCATCAGGACAGGCAGAGATTAGGGTGCACTGCATTTGTGCAATGATAAATATTCCAAGGCATCTATTTAATGGTCCCAAACAGCCCCCCTTACTTTTAGGACATAATGGTGACAATAAAGGGAAAAAAACAGCTATCGTTATGTGTCCAAGTTGACCAGGGCCAAGCATGGTGGAACTATATCTCTCCCTATATCCTGTATAGCATTCTTATGGTACCAAGTGGGGTTCTACGATAGCGGTACACCTTTATATTTCCATATGTAGATGTCAGCCCCATGAATCTGTGTGAGTGTTTGGTGAAGGAAGAATGATATGTTTTATTGCCTGATGATAACCCAACTCCTGAACATCTCCGAGTCCAGGTCAAGAAGAGTTGTAACAGTAAGAGCTTATAAAATCACCCGGCCACATAGGTACATACATATAAAGAGCAAACAGCATCACATGACCCTGCTTTGTCACATATCTACCCCCGACCTCCCGCATCTGGATCCCGTGTAGAAGGTCCAGCAATGTGTTGGAGCGATACATCTTAGCTGGTTCCTCAGCTGAGGAACGATTGAGGATAAGCAGTCTCCCACCTTAGGAGCTTCAGTGGAGGGACTTGCCTGGTCCAGAGGTCAGGGGGGATGTGGTATCTGCACTCCTAGAAGGTCATAGGCAAAGACATTCCAAAAGATAGCGAAGGCAAGGAAGGTAGCGTAACACAGTAAGATGACCCACCAGCCGCACTGGTCCTGGAGGTTCTCTTCGTAGCTGCGCAAAATGGTCAAACCCATGCTGACACCCACAGCCGCACCAGCCAGATGAGCCATGAAACTGGGCTGGGGTCCAGCTGCTGGGAGCGGTGGGGAGAAACGGAGCCAGACGGCACGACCTACTTCTGAGCTCACTGTGAACAAAAGGAGAGAAGGAGAAAGCTTGGACCTCATTATAAATAGTTGACTGTTCAGCACATCTGAAGCAGGTCCAAAATTAAGAAAAAGCCACAAAGACCATATGTGCCCTGTTATGTGACAGATGGGCACCTTATTGAATGACTGGTCAATGGGGGTGCCCAAGTACCACCCCCAGCCACCCCTTATTAATAAAGCACTGCCAAACACATGGAGGGATCTTTGCATCTGCACTGCATTCCATAAATGAGGCCCGGAGGCTCAAGCAATGGACTAGATTAGAGTACTGTAAAGTGAAGACACACAGAGCTACTTAGTTGCTGCTACTTGTCATGACTACTAAATGACAAAAAATACCCTGCCATAGACAATACTGAGAATTGCCTCTGCTAAAACACATGTAGAGACAATTATCAGTAAATGATCAGCATTGTCAATTTCTGTAGCTATGACAAGTAGCTGCTACTAGTAGCTCCGTGTGTCTTCACCCTTAAGGGCTCTGGCACACGGGGAGATTAGTCGGCCGCGACAAAACTCCCTGTTCGCGGGCGACTAATCTCCCCGAGTTGCCTTCACCTGCCATCCCACCGGCGAAAATGTAAGTCGCCGGTGGGATGGCACACGCGGCGGTGCGATTTCGCGCAAATCGCCAAAAAAGCCTCGCAAGGCAACTTCGGCGATTTGCGCAAAATCGCGCCGGTGGGATGGCAGGTGAAGGCAACTTGGGGAGATTAGTCGCCCGCGAACAGGGAGTTTTGTCGTGGGCGACTAATCTCCCCGTGTGCCAGAGCCCTAAAGGGTGAAGCAGCTACTTGTCGTGGCTACTAAAATAGACAATGCTGATCATTAACTGATAATTGTCTCTACATGTGTTTTAGCAGAGGCAATTCTCAGTATTGTCTATGACAGGGGATTTTCTGGCATTTAGAAGCCATGACAAATAGTTGCTACTAAGTAGCTCCGTGTGTCTTCACCCTTATCTCACAAGGCAGGCACCCATGCTTCTTTTGGGTTCTGGAAATCTCTCCTACTGCCCTTCCTGTGTCCATAACGTGGGCTGCGGAACCCAATAACAAAGCAATTGCCCTGTTCTACACAAATGAAGCAGCAAATTGGGCTAAAAGAAGGCATTTATGCTCACAATCCCTATACCTGAATAAATATATATACTTACTGCAGACCAGTGCGAGTATCATTCGAAGGACCTTGTAAGGGCAGCGCATACCAGCCCAGTTCTGCAGAGGGGGTGACAGAAAAAAATATAACAGAAAATGATTGGCTGATTTATAGGGAATATCCATGAATAAAAATGTTTTTGTGCATTATGAAAGGAAAGTTGCCCTTTAAAAGAAATCTGTACGGTGTGTGTGCCTTATTGGAGCATTCTTATAACATACCATAACAACATTGGCAAGATGGGCGGAGCAGAGGGCGTAGACTCCACCCGACCCGCCGACCAGTGGTGCCCTCATATCTGTGACGGATACTGCAAGGGATCCTGGGGGATAAAAAGGAAGAGCAAGAAAGTGACATACTGTGCATGGGATTCTGGGAGCGCAGGGATAGCACTAGGGGCTTCTTTCTAAAGGGAAAATATACCCCTGAACAATGTAGGTCTCTATAAAAGTATATTCTCAAATGTAAAAAAAACTGCTTTATCTAAATAAACCATTGTCAGAAAAATATATCTTTTAGTAATATGTACCACTTGGTAATACTAAATAGAATACGGCCATTTCAAATAATAAGGGCCGCCCCCTGGGATCATATGATTCACAGTGCGCACAAAAACACCAAGGGCACACATACTGTTAGGTTATATCAGCCAATGAATGGACATAGCTCTGTATTTTACTCCCACACTACTTCCTGTTACAGTTAGAGCTGCATCACTTCCTGTCAGCTGATCTCTGAGGGAGCACCCAGCCCATCACAAAATGGTGGCCCAAGGGAAAGGATGTAAAATGGCAATATTTACTGATATATATATTCCAGTTTGGGGAGATTCTTTAATCGGACAATTTATATAATATAAACCATCTCTTGGTTAAGTACTCGTTCTTGGGGTATAGTTAAACTTCAAGGGACTCTAACAGAATCCTGGAAATCCTTTACTTCCACATTACTAAGCTTCCATTGGGTGAAACAACTATTTGTGATAAAGGGAATTTACCTGCCAGAACCCCAGCAAGGTACAGGAAACTGATCCTTAGTATCCCATGAACCATCTCCAAGGGAACTCCGATCATTAACTGCAAGAGGGTGTTAAATCCCAACTGTTCCAGGCTGTGATAGGCACAAAAGAGAATAATCATTGGTTGGGCCACTGGGTCATGTGGTAGTGGCCATTTTTAGGACGTTATTTGTTGCAATACTTGAGTCAGGTTTAGCTGTACGGTAGCAAAGGCAATAACCTAACCGTCCATTATACATAAAGGTTCCATTGCATATGAGATATTAATGTCCTCGGTGAAAGTATAAGGGCACCAAGCCCTGCTACAGGTACAGGAAGGTTTGCCACCTGTCTGGATTTGAACTGAATAGTCCGGTTTCTCCATGGGCTCTCTGCTTCAAACTCCCTGCCTAAATTTCACGAAAAATCTAGACTTAGGGTTGCCACCTTTGCTTTCTTTTAATACTGGTCTTTAGGTTAGGGGGTGGGCACTGTTGTCACTTTGGGGCGGGGAAATGGGCGGGCTAGGCAAGGGAATGGGTGGATGGAGCAGGAAAATAAGCAGATGGGGCAGGGAAATGGGCAGTGGGGTGGGAACTAGGCGGGGCAGGGAAATGGGCAGTGGGGTGGGAACTAGGTGGGGCGGGGAAATGGACAGTGGGGTGGGAACTAGGCTGGGTGGGGAAATGGGCAGTGGGGTGGGAACTAGGGCGGGGCGGGGAAATGGGCAGTGGGGTGGGAACTAGGCGGGCGGGAATGGGCAGTGGGGTGGAAACTAGGCGGGGCAGGGAATGGGCGTGGGGTGGGAACTAGGCGGGGCAGGGAAATGGGCAGTGGGGTGGGAACTAGGCGGGGCGGGAAAATGGGCAGTGGGGTGGGACTAGGTGGGGCGGGGAAATGGACAGTGGGGTGGGGAA